>NC_086096.1:26632029-27882029 GCF_948474715.1 Cydia amplana | reverse complement strand
ATTATTTCATAAGGCAGAATAAGTTTCTTGCATTGCCCTGTCACACACACAATAAATAATTATGTTACAATATGTTTTGCACATCTTTTATGTGTGCTGCCAGAGCACTTGAAAGAGACAGGCATGATTGATATTAGGGAAATCAAGTACCTTTACTAAATAAAAGGTGTTGGAAATAATATATCTCATTATTGCGTTGTTATTATCCGCTGTTCTAGATCCAAAATCCGCATGAATCTGAATGTTCGCGAATGTTAGGTAAGATGGTGGTGACCCTTAAGGTTAGTGATGAGCGATGGCGGACGCGTCCAGGGTGGGTGCGAGGCGACGGGCGCGCTTACGAGTCCCACCAGTCGGGGCCGCCGCTGCCGGCGCCGGCGCCGCCGCCGCCGTATGACCCGCCGTAGTTGCCGCCGTACGAACCGCCGCCGCCTCCATATCCAAAACCTGCACAAAACCAGGGGGGTGTCACTCCGCAGTTTAGGTACATTTGGCCGGCGCGCCCATCGGACAGGCGTATGGCAGTGGGCTGCCGCTCGGCGCGCACGATAGTCTTGTCACGCGGCGCTCGCGCAAAATTGAAAATACACAATGGCTTCGAAACTTACTTCCGTGAGATTCAGGCATACTATCTCCGGATAAAATATGTATGTTTACATAATCAACGTTTGTAATTCCTACATATTTATCTTAAAATTATAAATCAGTGGGTATAGGTATAAAAACTTGTCAAGTGATAACCCCGTGCCGACACTCACAACTCGGTCATAAAACTGCGGCGCGCAAAGGAGATTCACGGTTCGTGCGCGGTTATAAGTTTCAATTTTGCTCACAGGCGGCGATATAGGTGTAATTTTATACCTAATCTGACTTTTGTGAAGGAGTGAATTTTCTGTACGGTAGTACTATTAGTTATTCTGTGACAAAACACACATTTATCCTTTGTGCTGACATTTAACATGATGCACATATTCAATAAATGGCAAACTAATTTAAACGCCATATTATAACAGTATATGTTACCGCTCGTTTTGAATCTCACCCGTCTGTTCCATCATCGGGTAAAACAAGGTAATGACGTCGCTCACACAACGTCAGTAACCTTCATGCTTTTAAGTTTAAAAATCGGGTCACTGGTGACAGAGGGTCGGTTGCACCAAACTGTCTGTCACCGTTAAAACGTTCGCTAAATTTTAATATATGAGAAATAGGGTATTCGACTACTAGTCAAATCAGTTTCTTTTTCGAACTGTCAAAACGATTATGTACCCTATTACATAGTTCAATAATTGATCAGTCTGTCAAAGGCACAGACATCCTCTAGACTGAGCATAGTAACGCTACCCCCTCTGCCACTTATACGGTAGTTTTACTCCATCTTCGAGTCAATCCCGTGCCGTGATTGGTCCGTGTCTTTGAACGGACCAATCACGGCACGGGATTCGCTCACCTCGTCCCCCCGCACCCCCGTATTTTTGGCAGCATCGGTTTCATGAAATAATTGCTCTAAACTCAGTCTAGAGGATTCCTAGTCTATGGTCAAAGGTCATTGGTGCATCTGTAAGTAATACTTTTCAATTTGAAGAATAGAAGTGAAAGGACGAGCGATGAACTTACCAGAGCCGATAGATGATGCTCCAGCACTCCTCGGCGGCTGGCGCGACTGTGTACGGAAGTCCCGGGCTCCGAAGCCGCTGCCGCCGGCGCTGCTGAAGCGGCCGCCGCCGCCGCCGCCGCCGCCCGAGCGGCTGCCGGCGCGCCGCCCGCTGCTGCCCAGGCGCCCGTCGGCTGCGGTGCTCGTTAGCCAACTGTTATTGTTTAAACGCTTTAGCCATTGAAGATTCAATATTTGTTAAAGAAAACACCACTGTTTATTAGTACAAATACAATCTGACAAAGTAAAATGTAGACTAGATATTTACTATACTTCGTTTATTTAAGCAATATCTGGGTGACAAAACTCGAAAATGCGCGTTTTCCCAGAGAAAGGACCTAGCTAGATCGATTTTTCGCCCCCGAAAACACCCATATAGCAAATTTCATCGAAATCGTTAGAGCCGTTTCCGAGATCCCCGAAATATATATATATATATAAACAAGAATTGCTCGTTTAAAGGTATTTAAGCATTAGAACAAGGGTAAGCAATCTTGACGTGATTTTATATTGAAAAACACTTTTTAAACAACATTAACTATTTACTAATGAAGTTATGAAATCAAAATAATGTAAACAATCATAGTCTCTACAGTGTTTTATTATTTACTAGCGACCAACCCCGGCTTCGCACGAGTTAACAAATTATACATAAACCTTCCTCTTGAATCACTCTATTTAAAAAAAAACCGCATCAAATCCATTGCATAGTTTTAAAGATCTAAGCATACATAGGGGCAGTAGGTTATATGTATACTATGTAGTGATTAACAACCTGCAATATTTTAGGATTTGAATATATAGATTATATTGAGAAACTTTTACTATGGGACGAACCCCGAAATCACGAAAAAAAAATTGGCTGTTTTATACATTTTGGCTGGTCCGATGTTAATATTTTCCATGGGAGTAATTTTTTTTAGAGATCTTGAGACTGATTCCATAGTGATTGTTGCTCAGTATGATCTACATATTTATTTACATCGTAAAATTTTGCAGGTCATAAAAAAAACATGTATAATTGTAACATATTTTTTGTGACTTATTTTTCAATATAAAAGACACGTCATGAGCTTACCTTCTATATAATAATAAACGTATAGCGCAATGCAAAATCTAGTACAATTTCCGCGTGTGAATCGTATTTTCTGGCTACTATTAACTATGGTAATTTTGTTCGACAGCAGAATTAAACTAGTATCTAATTTCGGATGCACAGTCCATGTATTTTTTGTCTTGTTAGAATAATTGTAAACGTATATTTAGAGATGCCGTGCTTAGACATTAGTAATTTTTAGATTTGTATTGTATTATATTGTTTATAAGTAGGTATCATATCATTTGATATTTACCAGTCGCTTTTCGGTGAAGGAAAACATCATGAGGAAACCGGACTAATCCCAATACGGGCCTAGTTTACTCTCTGGGTTGGAAGGTCAGATGGCAGTCGCTTTCGTAAAAACTAGTGCCCACGCCAATAACTGGGATTAGTGGCCAAGCGGACCCCAGGCTCCCATGAGCCGTGGCAAAATGCCGGGACAACGCGAGGAAAATGATGAGAGATGCCGTGCTTACGCTTGAGCTTAGTTAAACATAACTGGAAGTAAATTTACTTGGGTACATCCTGCTTGGCCTCCACCAACAGTTCGACGAGGTCGCGCGCCAGGCCGCGGTTGGAGTCGTTGAAGAAGGAAGTCGCCACGCCCAGGTTTCCCATGCGGCCGGTACGCCCGATGCGGTGCACGTACTCTTCCACGTCGGACGGCAAGTCGAAGTTGATCACGTGACGCACGTGAGGTATGTCCAGACCTGGCATCCAAACGTTCATTTAACTCGGTCCATTTTTATATTATATAACGCATGCATACATACCTGAGGACTTATTCCTTTAGAGTTGATAATAAGGTGGAAGGAGACAAAACCATAGGTCAATAGCGGCCTGTGAACATGGGCTTTCTTTCTATATTACTAACTTGGATAGTATATGAATATCCTAGTTGCTCTTTATACTATTGGATGCCAAGTTTTAAGGCTAATTAGCAGATGCAAGTAATTAGGTGTTTTAAATTGCATATTTTAATTACACGTAAAACTGATATTTATGTTAGTCTAAAGCCAATTTTTGTGCATGCTAATGAAATGGTTGTTCTGAAAAATCTTGTAGGATTATCGTTACGACCAATAACAATATACAAAAACGATTATCTAGTCTAGAAAGATCAAAGGAAATAGCCATGGTGTAGCTTAGAGCAATGCAATGTAAAGGGCAATAGTATTGTGCGGTGGGTGACCTCTAGCGGCCACGGCGGTGGCGACGAGGATGGGCGTCTGGCCGGTGCGGAAGCGGCGCAGCGCCTCCTCGCGCTCGCGCTGCGTGCGGTCGCCGTGGATCGACGTCACCGGGTACCCGTCGCTGTCCAAGTATTCCTCCAGTTGATCCGCTCCTGCACAATAGGGATGATGACACATGTTGAATTTTATAACAAAATCTAGTAAAATAGATAGCAAACGAGCAATTTATCACAATAATGTGGATATTAAAATAAAATATTGAAAAATTACAAAATTACAGGACCTGAAAGTTTCAAAACTTTAAGTTTTTTTTAACTTCCAAAAACGATAAAAGTAAGGGTACCATTCGATTCCTTACATTTCATCCAAAAAAATATTGTATAGCAACTATATACATAAACGCAATATTTCACCGACAAAAACGCAATTTTCTTGTTTTGTCCATATTACAAGATGGGCGATGACGTCACGGCCTCTGGCCGTTTTGTATAGGGCGTTTCGCGAGTGAAGGGCGACTGTCGGACTTTGACTACAATTTCTGACTTTTGTGTTACTTTAATGCAATGGGTCCCATATAGACATTTGATCCTAAAACAAACCCGATCGATTCATACCATAAAAAAAAATGAGTCATGTAGCCTATTACGTTACCCATTTAAATTCCCAAAACAACACATACTTTCATCCACTTATTCTATTCGCCCCAGCATTCACAGATGTAGATAAAATTGTAAAACATGACTCAAACAAAATAAAAAAAACCGTACCTTTCTTAGTTTCAACAAACACCAGCGTGAGTTGATCCTCCTCGGGGCGGGAACGTTTCAGCAAGTTAGAAGCGTTCAGCAAGTCCAGTAAGAACGAGCGCTTTTGTGACTCTTCCACCCAGACCACCTGTGACAATACGAAATGTACTTGTACAATGTGTTTAGACAGCTAATGCTGGAGCTGTTAACCTACTCGTAGTACGGTGAATTTTATACATTAATAACACATAAAGCAACACGGCTCTGGCAATGTACTGACATTTTTTCTTCGAGATGATTTGGACAACGTTTTTTAAAAGTTCATATTTTCAACAATAACACTCTAATGCAAATTTATTATACGATCCAAATAAATTAGATTAAAAAGTCGTTTCATTTACATGTGTTAAATGTATATTAGAATAAACAAAATATGTGTGTATAAATAACTACATGAACTCCACTGCATCAGGGCACGTACACATTACCGATTGAATGACACCCACATTCAATATTATTCAAATTTTGAATATAAACATATCATTCATAGCTTATTTAATTAACACTTGATACATTTTTCTAGACAAGTTTACTGACCTTCTGGGTAATGTTCTCAGAAGTGGAACCGACTCGTCCGACCGCTAAGAAGACGTAGTTGCTCAAGAAGTCCTGCGCCAGCACTTGTATCTGCTTGGGGAAGGTGGCTGAGAACATGAGAGTCTGGCGCTCGCCGGTCTTCGGCATGGTGTGGCACTCGACGATCTTGCGGATCTGGGGCTCGAAGCCCATGTCCAGCATGCGATCGGCCTCGTCGAGTACAAGATGGCGGCAGTGGTCGAGCGCGACGCGGCCGCGCGCCAACATGTCCACCAGGCGCCCGGGCGTCGCTACCAGCAAGTGGCAACCGCGCTCCAGCTCGCGGAACTGTTCGTGGATCGGTGACCCACCATACCTAATTTACAATTGAACCGTTAAATTACAATATGAAATATGCAAGTCTAAGCATTAAAACTTATCGATATACAGGGTGGAAAGATAAGTCGGTCCCTGGAGGGAAACTACCTTAAATCCTTAAGCTGGCTCATTTTACTTAAAGGAGACATTTTATTTTTATTATTTATTTTTAAAAAGAAACAAAACTGCATTCAAAGTATTTTTCTTTTTTTCTTCAATTTGGCTTGTCTAAAAAAATCTTGAGTACTAAATATTAGATTTTATGGATATTTTGTACGACAGACGAGTTTAAGACCTAATGTTTCTTGGAGAAATGTTATCACTGTATCGACTAGTAGAATAAAATTGCGAGTTTTTATTTTTTGGAATTTTTAGTCGGTTCGAGTCCCGGGCGAGGCAAGCGAGTTTTAGAAAATCTTTGAATGCAGTTTTGTTTCTTTTTAAAAATAAAGGAATATCTCCTTTAAGTAAAATGAGCCAGCTTAAGGATTTAAGGTAGTTTCCCTCCAGGGCCCGACTTATCTTTCCACCCTGTATAGAAAATTTTGTCAAAACGTAGAGATGATACGTACACCACACAAGGGCGCACACGGGAGCGGTATGCGAACTTCCGTGCTTCATCGAAAATCTGGGTAGCGAGCTCTCGAGTGGGCGCCAGCACCAGCCCCAGCGGGTACTGCTTGCGTCGATTGTAAGGTCTGGAACACACACTGCTAATTAACAAACAGCAACAGCAGGCAGTGAATGAATATTTTGGACAAAACATTGAAATGACACTTGATGAGAATTAAAGTTAAGCAGCAGCAAAAATTACATTAAATTAGTTTATGTTCTCTTGGTACACTTAGAGGAAAGTCCACTTGGCTTGTCTATCTTTGGACTTTCCGTCCCAAAACGTAGAGGAAATTGATTTTGTACCTATTCACTGGCACAAAGTTTTTATTGCCACTTGTGCGCAAAGTGAAATTCATGTTTGAAGCGAAATTTGAAGAGCATACCTATAGCAAAATTTTAAATGTAATCATTGTATTATTTCTATTTGTTACGTCCACTTCTATACACGCATTATTTTAGATGCTCATATCTAGAAACATAAATGTGGATTTGTTTGTTATTAGTTATTACAGTTGTGGGGAAAGCATTTCCATTCGTTATTAGAAGTGTATGGTACAGGATACTAGTGTTGTTTGTACTGACCCCATATGCTTGACCGGTCCCGCCTCGTACATCTGGTTGAGTATGGGCACGAGGAAGGCGGCCGTCTTGCCGGAGCCGGTCTGCGCGCAGGCCATCACGTCCCGGTGCCCGAGCACGATCGGGATCGCGTACTTCTGCACCGGCGTGGGCTTGTCGTAGCGGGCGAGGCTTATGTTCGACCGCATGATTTCCGTCAGGTTAACATCCTCGAACTGTCACATATACATTTATTAATACATTATTTTAGAAAGATACAGAGTAGACGTAATAACGATAGGAGTCTGTACTTTATATATTGTAGGTAAGACTCAAGACTTGCTGTGACCTATTTTACAAAATCGCAGACGTAGCTTTTACAGTTTAGGGTCACGTGTTTCTTTATATTTAAAGACATGCTCACTGTTACCTCAGTATATTTATGAAAATATATCGTAAATTTGGAAAAAAATGCACTTGTTTAAAGTATATACTGATATCCATTACTGATAGGCGATAGCTTTAATACAAAAAAATAAAATAAATAAACCATTCCAGGACAACTGTGTGTCAGTTATTTACAATAAGTTACCTTTTTGTGTACTAAAATTGTCTGATAGATGATGTTTATTATGTAACGTAAGTATATTGATTTGATTGATTGTATTATGATTGATTTTAATCATTAATTATAAGCTTAACATGTTGTAAAAGAGCTGACATTAAGCCTAATTATAGAAGAAATAATTTGTATTTGAAATTTATTCTTGGTGGTTTGCACCTGATGGTAATATTTTGCAGGAATCCCTATTAATAATACAAACACCTCTATTAGAAGTATTAGAACACATTAAATTATTTTCAGAAAATATTTTAATTTGTTTTTTCAAGTGGGGCACTGGAGGCAGATTACAAAAACCTCTGTCTGTCTGTTACCTTTTCACGCTTAAATCGCTGACCAGTAATAGATAAAATATGGGATGGAGATAGTTTAAGGCCCGGGAAAGGACACAGGGTAGTTTTTATCAATCATCATTATTCCTCGTAGACGAAGAGGCCATAATCAATAAAAGTAGCCCAGACTTATCTATCACTAAGTAGGTACTAGACATGGAGCCATCAACCCAGATAAGATTATACATGTGTATATGTATATCATGTTTTCTATTTAGAGCATAACCTACATAGAGAATGGCATCAAATAATGCTAACATCGTTTTTAATATTGCTCAGTTTACAACTTTACATAGAAGGAATGTGATTACTTGACTATCAAGTTTCACTAAAGAACTGATCTCTATAAAATTCATTTATATAAACAAGAGATTTATATTAATGGATGCAATAAGTAGGAGGTATCCTGGTCGTCAGATGGTGATATGACTATGAACTATTTAAAACTATGTATTGACCACACGAGGTGACACTTTGTTGGTTACATAATATTAATAATGGATATTAGAACATACCAATACTACACTCAACTCACTAGCTACACCCAATACGGTAATACTTTATAGTAACTTATGGAAATTTATGGCTGATGACATTGACTGTCAGTTTTGTGATAACCGCTAACTGGCCGTTAACCTCCTGAACGCCAAGAACATCTAGTCGTTACTAGTCGTGCCCACAGCGCCACGGACAACTACAGGTGTTATGGCAGACGCTGTTTTTCGAGTAAGGTTTACATTGGTTGCGCCTGAGATCTTGGCGTTTGAGTGATGTTTGTGTTTATGACATAAAGCGTTCAATGGGTTAAAGGTACCTAATTAAATGAAAATATGCACAGCAAATTCTTGAATATATCATACCATACATGATGAAAGTGTTGTGAATAACTTACGCTAGTAATGAATTCCGGCACGCGGTCACCGCTGGCCTCGACCGGGATATCCTCGTACTTGGAGAAGTTGATCCCGGTATTGCCCGTGCCAAACAGCTCCAGCTCCTGCCGCTCGTCGCGAGGTAGCGGGACCGTCCAGTCATTCTGTACAACACATCATGTAATGTATAATACATACATTAAGATCATAACTACCGTGACGATAACGACTAGGGAGTCAAATAAATATCTCTAGCAGCTTGACTGGAGTTTGAAGGCAGCATTTGTATGATTTTAACATTGTTTTATGAATTGTAACATTCATACACGTGGCCTGGGTGGATTCTGTACGAAACAAATCCATAGTCGGGTTAATGTTTGCAAACATTTAGAACTGTCAATGGTAACATATATTCAGCCATTTTAGAAGTGGTAATGAATTATTTACACATAAAATAGTCTTAGAAACTGGTAAATCCGAGGTTCGATTTATTTCTCAACAATCAATTGTTACGTTACAAAAGGAAATATCGCAGGTGCAGGATTTACCTCATCCCTCATTAAGCGCTGGTGGCCTAGCGGTAAGAGCGTGCGACTTGCAATCCGGAGGTCGCGGGTTCGAACCCCGGCTCGTACCAATGAGTTTTTCGGAACTTATGTACGAAATATCATTTGATATTTACCAGTCGCTTTTCGGTGAAGGAAAACATCGTGAGGAAACCGGACTAATCCCAATACGGGCCTAGTTTACCCTCTGGGTTGGAAGGTCAGATGGCAGTCGCTTTCGTAAAACGAGTGCCCACGCCAATTACTGGGATTAGTTGCCAAGCGGACCCCAGGCTCCCATGAGCCGTGGCAAAATGCCGGGACAACGCGAGGAAGATGATGATGAGGATTTACCTCATCCCCCCTGCGAGTGCTCGTGCGGCGGACATCGTCGGAGGCCCAGCGCGAATTGCCGCGGTCCTCCGCGCGCGGCTCCGGCTCCTTCCAGCGGTCGTTGCGCGGCTGCGGCGGCTCGTTGAAGTCCTCGTCGCGGCGCACGTCGCGCTCCATGCCGCGCTCGCGCCCGCCGCCGGCGCTGCCGCCGCGCCCGCCGCCGCCGCCGGACGCGGAGCCCCATCTGTCGTTCTCACTGAAGCGATCTGACTCGCCATTTTGATATCCCGGATCACGACCTAAACAACGACGATGATTCAGTCAAATTCAAAACAATTCATATGCTTTACAAGTTTACAAGATACACTACATATTTTAACGTGAAGCCTTGCATTCAAGAACTTGCGTTCAATTTTAATGGTCCATTATTTGTGTTGGCTCAAAGAAAACATAAAAACTTCACACAATAAATAAAAACTTATGTTTAGTAACTTTGTTATTTTTGTTATTCATGTTTTTAATAATGTATATAACAATGTTAAATCAAGTTAAAGTTTACTCCATTGCGAGATGCTTAACGGCAGTTTTGTGGCACCTTTCTAAAATATTGGCACGTTTTCAAGTTCACTTAGAAAACGTGTTTAGGAAACTTCGTATGCTCGACATATTTCACATTGTCGTCCGTCGAATCATTAGTGTTCTATAAATAATAGTTACCTAAAGTCTATTTTTTTATTCGGTAGACTAAAATGACATTTCATAGTATGAAATGACATTTTATGTTCATACTATGAACTGTCATTTCAGTCTACCGAATAAAAAAATAGACTTTGATATCCACGGTTATCCATTTTAAGTGACATATGATTTTTCACCCATCAATCCCATAATGCAAGTTTTTTTACCAAATGACGTAGCCGTATTTTCAGAGTTAAAAGTTGATCATGCCAGAATTTGTATACTTTTTTGTATACTTAAATTCTAATGGAAATAACATGAGGAATGAGTAACACCATGACAGTAGTCCATTCTATAATTCGTGATAACGAACTTTTAACAACAACAGTGCGAAATCACTTTTCACAAATTGCCTTGTAAAATTCAATTAGGCTAAGAAACTTGTAAACATTTTAATTTTTTTTATAAGCCAGTGTATTGTGAATTATTTCCACGCAATCTCCGAAAGTGTATGTCATATATTATTAAAATGAATCATATCAAATTTAATATAATTGGATCTCAGTTGTGTCAGTGCGTAAAACTTACGCCTGGTTTTTTTAAATATCCCAAACACGCCAAATTTGTATGAAACTCTTCCATGTCACTTTTTTCATGAAATAGTTCAGTATTGCAAGCCATAGAACAATCAGTATACAAAAATGACAAACAAGCAATGCTTACATTTATAGAAATAATTGTCTGACATAAGAAAACAAGCAGGATGGCAATTCTTTCATTAAACACAAAAAAAATGCCTTACTAGTCTATTTTTTTATTCGGTAGACTGAAATGACAGTTAATAGTATGAAATGACATTTCATGTCCATACAATTAACTGTCATTTCAGTCTACCGAATAAAAAAATAGACTTTACTTGCTTTTAAGAATAGGGGAATATGAAGTGACTGTATGACACACAGACAGACGTGGCACACCAACAAATACATTGCTAGTGATAAGCAAAATAACTTGAAAAAAAATCATCATTTTCACATACATTATTTACATAATTATTTCGCAAAGCTTCCTTTGTGTGTAGCATAATTAGTGTATAAAAATAAGTTCGTTAATCTATTTGCCTACAGGCAGCTTAAATGACTAGAAAGCAAATTTAAAATTAGAGACTGAGCCACTGTTGTCTTGTGTGCATGAAACCGAAATCCAGTGCAAACCCAAGCCATTTATTTATATATTAGTATGTAATCCATTACACCCCACTCCATATGGCAGTAACCAATAGTACAGCTCGGCTCTTAGATACGTCAGGCCTGTCAAATTTTCTGATAGATACTAAATTCAGTGTAAATAAGCAGTTTTTAAATAAATAAATAGATATAGATATTATATTTTATTCCAGAGAGCACATGTATAACCCACTAACGGTTCCACAGTGAAAAAAACACACTTATAGATTATCATAGTGAAATCTTTTATCTGTCCATAGCAGAGTTCATGGAACACATTGGTTTATAACAAGGAGTCCCTATATCAATTTTCAGACCTCTAGCATCTAAATTTGGCGAAGTGTCATACAAACTTCCATCCTATAGTTTAAGGGGTTGGGTGGTATAAGTTCCATGTTTTCGGATTTTTTGTTATAATTTGTGTACTAATACTAGCTTATATACCAAATTTCAGCTTTATAGGACTTCAAGAAGTACCCTAAGAATTTTGATGATCATCAGTGAATGAGTCAGTGACAAAATTGTTTTTTAGATATCAATAATATCTCAGTTGAAACTTTTTGTTTAATAAGTCCACTATTGACATCATATCCACATTGACATAATTTTGTGTACTTATCTGGTATAATCCAAACCCACAAGAGGGGGTTCAAAAAACGAGGAAAGCGCTTCGAGTAAAGGTAGGTAGTGCCCTTGCACTTTGAGTAAAGGTAGGTAGTGCCCTTGCACTTTGAGTAAAGGTAGGTAGTGCCCTTGCGCTTTGAGTAAAGGTAGGTAGTGCCCTTGCACTTCGAGTAAAGGTAGGTGTGCCCTTACGCTTCGCTTGGCTGGTCTTGGCGTCGATCACATCAACAAATGACATAGTGAGATAAAATTGTTGATATAAAAATCGGTGGGGTAAAAGTGATTACAATAAAATTGTTGCTTTAAAAAAGAAAGCAGGATTTAATTATACCCCTTAGTAAGAGATAGACGCATAAAAAAAATCAAAGATCATTTTACGATTCAAGGAAATTTTTTCATTCTGCTGGTAAAATGGAAAATTATCGGATTGTTATATATTACTGAATAAACACGTTTTTT
Source organism: Cydia amplana (assembly GCF_948474715.1). Lineage (NCBI taxonomy): Eukaryota > Metazoa > Arthropoda > Insecta > Lepidoptera > Tortricidae > Cydia > Cydia amplana. The sequence goes on along the minus strand of NC_086096.1, from coordinate 27,869,519 downwards.
AATTCTCATTGTATACCTTACTTAATCTGCGAATAAAATAAGTACCTAGACAAAATTAAACATTATACTTTTTTAAGACAAAAAGAAAATATTTCATGCATTTCTTGCAAAAAAATGGTTGATTACAAGTAATTTGTGTCACTTTGTACTATGTAATGACTTTTTAAAATTATATTAGCTAAATAAGTAACAAAGATCTAATCATGCTGTAAACTGAAGTGATCTCCTGCCTCCTATCAGTGGAAGATTCAATTATTGTTTGACAGTTATGTTGTCTTATTGGAGCGAGGGTCAAAAGTCAAGTGAGATAACAACTTTTGAACTATCGGAACCTAACATTAATACCTAGCGTGTTGTGGAGACCACAGGAAACTATGAAATAGCTGTAAGCATTACAAATATAAAGTAAAGAACCTTGGTCTAATATTCTTTCGTCACCATAGTACTAGAAAACTTGAATAAATACTTGTGTAAAATAATGTTATTTTTAAAGAGTCATTAACTTCATTGAAAATATATTATCCTTTCAGCAATTTAAAATGCCACAAAAATATAGTTCAATTATAAATTACCTATAAAGACTGGTTTTAACAGGAGACTGAGAACTAGATATATCATGTATGAGGTAGAGGAGTCTATGTAGACAAAGAGAATAAGCTAGTATTACCGCGGTCCCTGCGCGGGTATCGCGAATCGTAGCCGCGATCGTAGTCACGGTCGCGGTCACGCTCGCGGTCGTCGCGCCGACCACCACGGTCGTAGCCTCTAGAGTTGCCTCCGAATGATGAACGGGTGTCCCTCGACTCGCTTTGGTGGCTGTCTAAGCTTGAACGCTTAGACTCTTCCCCTGAACACAAGTTAAGCTCATGTTATACTAGGTCTAAAAATTACCTTAGCAACTGGAGTCATCATCACATTGTACTTTAGCACAAGTAAATTTTACTTCACAAATATGAAATTTGGTAATGATCATTGATGATACATCCAGGAAGTAAGATATAATCTAACTACTTGCTGAACAACTAATCTTGAAAAGTCTATCCCAGAATATTCAATTTTGAGTAATAGGAACATCAATAGTATTATCAATGATAAACATACTGAACTATTTTTTAATGATCCTATCACAATATAAAATGTAATATATGAAATTATATATACATATATATTTCCTATTCCATTTCTAACATCACTTGTAATTTTTTGAGTCAAATTAAAAAAGCAAATTATAACACAGCTAGGAGGTTGTGGATAAAAATAGTAATGCTTTAATAGTGCCTAGGGTTGGGCAAAATGCTGGCTTCCCCGTATTTCAAATACAAATTACAAAATACATTTTTACAAGTATTTTTAAAAGTATTTGAAATACAAAATACAAACTACTTTGGTGACGTGTATTTAAAAAACAAATTACAGTGTTCAAAATAATGTATTTCAAATGCAAAATATGTTTAAAAAATTTTTTTTTTAATCATTCAATTTTTTTACAACCCGTCTTTCCTAAACACTTATATCCCTGGCTATTGTCAGATAAGTTCGCCCCAGAAGTCGAACTATATAATATAATCAGCCAATGAAAATTGTATCTTGGCTGGAGCAGAGCAGCACAAGCTGGTAAGTTATGAAGTGCAAATCCTGATAGTGTTCAAGGACTTCTTTTCCCTTATCATTAAAAAGCTGAAATTCTTATTCTACCATAGACGTTGTCTGTATATATCAGAATCGGCAGAGACGATACATTGTCATCATTCTTGTTATAAATTCTACACTAATAATCGTAAGGTAGTTTATAAACTACTATAGTAACTTTTTCCAGACCCCGATGTAGCAGAATTCTGGTAGCCATTGCATTGTATATGCCCTCGTCCACTATATTAAGAAAAAGTTTTAGGATTACAGAATTGAATAAAATGTATTCTGTGGATATGTGTTTCGAAGCTTGAAGTATTTGAAATACAAAATACTACATACATGTGAGTGCAGTATTTGTAATACCAAATACAAAAGCTTGTCAAAGTAGTTTTCCAAATACAAAATATGTGTTTCAAATACAAGTAATTCAAATACTGCCCAACCCTTGCCATACCAATAATCCAATCCAATACCTATTGTAGTGTCAGGATGTGATACACAGACATATCTCAATAAGGTAACCATTAAGCTTATATCAACTCAAGAGACATAAATGAGCTGAAGAAGTCATTAAAACATCCTTTTCATAAAAAATGAGATAGGTACTCTAATGCATATTGCTTTTTCATAGACAAATCAAGCACATGTCAGCATCAGTAAGTGCAATGAACATAGGTACGGCTAACCAAGTAATCAAAAGCTTAATCTAATAAAATTATATGCACAGCACAGTACAAGTATGTTATAGAAAGATCACACAATGGAGTCAGTTTGTTTTAAAATCATTTGAACTAATAAGAAGTAGCTAAGTGAGAACCACTGTGACTATGCAATGAGCAGCATTGCTTATCTTAGCTTGTGTTAAGCCAGCCACCAAATCTAAAAGCACCTACCTTCCACAAGTTTAGTGGATGTTCCTTACCTTGAGGAGGGGTGGCCTGCAACTGCCTGCGCAGATGCGGGGGAATATAGCGGCCAGCACTCTTAGGAGCCTGAGCCTGCAAGTCCAGACCAGCAAGCTGTAAATAACAACCATCAAATGAATGCTCCTTTATATATACTTTTCAAATTAAAGACTCCTTGAGTAGTAGTCCTTAAGTGTGACCCATTGGACAAGTGTGACTACCAATGTATAACTATACAATTCACATAATACAGTTCCTACTAGTAATGTTAGCACTCTGTAATAACAATTTAGTTGATATCCTGATAGATAGGTATGTGACGCTCAAGCAATACAAACTGCCCACTCAAGAAGTAATGAGACTAGTCACTAGTGGGACAAACTCGCGCGCCGAGGTGTCAGGTAAATTATTCTGACAACAAAATTGATTTAAAGTCAATAGTGTGCTATCACGTAAACCATGATATAATCAAAAATAGTGTCGAAATACTTCATGAACTCGAGCGAAATTATAGCTGTACTTTCCCACCATGACATGCAATATACGTAACAATGACCTCAGGGTAAAATATGTTTTACAAGGCAGTTGCTATAACTTATAGTGCGTATCGTGAGAAAATGACCAAAACCTATCACCGATTCGCTGTCTGCAAATTAAATCAAACGCTCCCTTAGGAGGTCGCCATGTTGGTTATCGCTAGCGGGACACGTAAAGTAGAATCGAGTTACTCATTCCCATAGCAAGACATGTAAACCTCACCATGAATGAGGCTCCTTATGAGAATTATGTATAGATTATTTTAAGCTCAAGTCAGTAATAAGTACATAATCAAATAGAAAGAAAAATCAATACAAAGTACACACGAGGTACCGACCTGCTGCTCTAGACCTGTTCCATTTTGGTTGGTAACATTACTCATATTACTACCAAGCGGTACGTTTTTTTGGGAACTTTGCTCGAAAAATACTATACAAATACAGTCTACAATTAATTTTGCACCAACACAAGTTCACAAAATCACATGAAAAGGCTACTAATTTATTTCCCGAAATCACTTTTTATTCGCAGTTATTGTTCTTCACGAAATTGACGGAATTATAAAAGGATCATTCACTCTCAACGATGTTTCCATATAAAATTGTGTTTTCCCCAATTTCCTAATAGCCCGTTTAAGTAGACGCTATTTTATATCGCAATATTCTATCATTTCTGTAAAGATACAAAATAAAGCTTAGAAGTTAATAAATAAGACATGAACCTGTATATTTTTCTTTACTTTTTATTCGCTGTCATAAGTGTAATAGAAAAAAATATAATTATTAAAAATATACCCCACTTACCAGGAAATAGAGAATCATTTTTTTTACCACGAATAGGGTATCTTTATAATGTGGCAACATTATCGTTACGAAAACTGCTTTACCGAAAGAGTTGTTCATTTCCGTTTATAGTTTTACTATCAGACAATAGATGTCGTTTTAGCAACGTATGACGCGGTAAATCAGAACGTACAGGTTATCCAACAATAGATGTCGCTTTAGCAGCGAAAAGCGACTGTAATGCGTACGTAAGGTTGGTATTCCATCTATCCAATTTCTTTGTCCAATGTGTATTTGCGTCTCACATTTTGCTTAGTGAGAGAGCGAGACGCAATGCACATTGGACTAAGAAATTGGACAGGTGGAATACCTATCTAGGTGCGCTAGTTGCCTAGCGCTAGCGCTAAGTTGCGCTAAGTAAGAGCGTGCAACTTTCAATCCGGAGGTTGCAGGTTCAAACCTCGGCTCGTACCAATGAGTTTTCGGAACTTATGTTGTACGATATGATATAGCATTTGACATTTACCAGTCGCATTTTGGTGAAGGAAAATTTCGTAAGGATACCGGACTAATCCCAATATAAGGCCTATAGTTTCCCCTCTGGATTAGAAGGTCAGATGGCATTCGCTTTCGTAAACACTAGCGCCTACGCCCAATCTTGGGATTAGTCGCTAAGCGGACCCCAGGCTCCCATTGACATAATCAGAAATCTATATCAGTATCACTGCCTAGTAGAACTGTAACGTTCGTGCTAAACATAATAAAATATGAATAAAAATATTGTTATTGTTATCATACGTAAGTTACTTTAGGTACGGTATATACAGGGTGTTGCCTGTAACACGAGCAAGTAATTAAAAACACTTTGACGTTGCTTGTCACGCTTTAAACATAACAAAATTCGCAGTACATTGCGTCTTAGAATAAACTTTAAAGTGTAATAAAAATCATTACATAAGTTATTTTTAAAAGTTGCTGAACAAATGTTGGTCAGTTTGAGGAGTATAGCCTACTGTTTAATTTATTGCTCCTGTTACAGGAAACATCCTGTACAGAGGGTGCTTCCATCAGTGGCCTATTTTATAAAGCTACAAGTTACAATTTAACCCTATGTGTTAGAACGAGACTTCCGCTTGTAAATTGTAACTTGTAGCTTTATAAAATAGGCCACAGGTTGTCATCTCAAGTTACGGTTTTCGTTTTCCACATTTACGAGTATGTGGTCTCCGATAGCAATTTCTTCCCCTGTACTCTTTGTAGTCGGTACTAAACTTACCGTCGTGCCGAATACGGTAGAATACGGTAATCGAGCAGAGGGCCTACCGCGAACCACGTTCGACGTGTTGCCTCCCTGTCACACTTACGTACGAATTTAGAAGTACGACAGAGAGGCAACACGTCGAACGTGGTTCGCGGTAAGCCTTCAGTTTTCCGTTCCATGACTGGATGCCGCACGTCATAATTAACAGGACACAGATACAAACAGCAACACTCTTAATTGTCCATCGGTGGACCTTATGTCTTCGGTAATAAGGTTTACGAACTGTCAGTTAACAGTGTGGGCCTACCTATAGTTCGTTTTTTTTAGCATTAGAAAAAAGGTAAGCGATCTTGACATATTTTTTAATTGAAAAAGGCTTTTTAAAAATCAGTAACTTATACTTATGAAAGCAGAAGAATATAAATAATCGTATTAGATTCATAATTGTTCCATATTTGCCGTGACTTATTTGTACCTAAAACATGTTTTTTAATAAAAGACACATCAAGATTGTTTACCTTTTTTCTAATGCTAAAAAAACGAACTATACATAAAAACTTTGTTACACAATTGAAATTTTGTACCTAGTTTCAGTGTAAAAATAGAAATTGAATATTTTTGGCAATCAAAACAAAGTGATTTTTTTTTATTAATTAAGGTAAGTAAAAAAAATCTTATAATCCGATATTAATCAAAACAGTTACCTACCTATTTACATACCTTACCTATTCGGTTAAATCTATCTATCTATCTAATACCTTTAAACGAGCAATTCTTGTTTATTTATTTATATATATATATATATATATATATATATATATATATATATATATATATATATATATATATATATATATATATATATATATATATATATATTTCGGGGATCTCGGAAACGGCTCTAACGATTTCGATGAAATTTGGTATATAGGGGTTTTCGGGGGCGAAAAATCGATCTAGCTAGGTCTTATCTCTGGGAAAACGCGCATTTCCGAGTTATTATATGTTTTCCGAGCGAAGCTCGGTCACCCAGATATTATAAATAATGTAAACAACCGATCAATTCATATCTTTGTTTTATTGATTTACCTACAATAAATTGTCAAATTTAGCCTTAAAGATTTAAAACACTTGGGTCGTTTACAAAGGGACGCTGTTGCTTGCGTTAGCATCTGCTGGAACTGCCATATCGTCGTCACTGCCAGACTTCGCGGCAGACTCCGCTGTAATCGCGTAGAAGGCCTTCGGGACAATCTTGAAACCTTATCCTCGGCGAATCTTCCGACCACATGCTGAAGATACCTCCAGAGTTTTCGGGGCTTTCAATGGGATGTGACCGACAGCAAACTGCGGCCATGAACAAAAACAGAACGAAAAATTCAAATCGCGTCATTTCAAAACACGGTTGTTTGGGTCTCGTTTAGATTTATACTAAATTGTGGTTTATCGGCGTAGCTTCAAGTTTGGCCAAGCGCAAGCTTCCGCCGCCTACGCGGACGGAACTTAGTGATTTTACCTAATTATTTGTGTCAGCAGTTCAAGTAGGTACTTGAACCTACATTAAAAACGAGTTATTGATCGTCTATACAAGCTTATATTCCAGTGTATTTTCCCAACCAGAGATCACAGTTTCGAAGTGTTCGAACCGGACTAATCGAAAAATCGATTTTTTATCTGCCTCTCTTGGCTCTTGCATATTCGAACAAAACCAATGTAGTCGTAAAGACAAAACCGGATGGAGTAATCCTAATAAGACCTAGTTTCCCCTCTAGGTTGCTCTCGACCTTTCATGACATGATTTGTTTGTTTGACACAAATCTAATTTTATTGGCCTTATATATTTAGACAGATTTATTTACTCGTTATGTAGGGAAATAAAACTACGATTTATTTGTGTGGTTTATTGTAGGTACAGTTCGTTTCAACTTAACGTTTAAAAACATAACGTGAAAACATAACGTGCTTTGTCACGACATTAGTCTCATAAAACAGTAAATCTAGCTGAATTGCATGTGCACAACTTGCATTAACATAGATATCTAGGGACTGGCTTTACGGGCAATAAAAATGAGGCATGACAGGGGCCAGTACAGCGGTGTGAAACCGCTACAACGCGATTGGTTGATGAGTTTTCAACACGCGCGCGATTGGTTGACGAGTTCGCATTACGCGCGCTATTGGTCGCAACTAGTTGCGTTAGACTGCACGATTGGCTGGAATTCGTGAGTAACACCGCTGAACTAGTACGATTTTTAGTGCCCCATTAGCCCGTCCTTAGATATTATACGTCAATGACAACTTGTCTTATTGAAGAGCAGCAGAAAGGTTAGACGAATCTATCGATGAATTTCCAGGTGTCGAGCGTCGAGAGCACGGGGTTGGCGACCGCCGGGACCGCGACCGACACGGCGGCGGCGATGGCGCCCTGGAAGCGGTTGGCGTAGTCGACGATCACGTCCTCGAGCATGGCGTTCACTACCTGGTCGATGTTACCGCCTCCGATCACGCCGGTCAGCTCGGACTGAAAATGAAATATTAGTCAGTTTTTTTACCAGGCATTAGCTTAAAAAATGCGCGGACGAAACAGTTCAAGTGAGAGAGAGAGAGAGAGAGAGAGAGAGAGATTCTTTATTTGTGAAAACACAGGTACAATGAATGGTCTTACATTATAGTTTGGTAGCCTCACCATGCTCTGCCAATAGTGGCGTACAAATACTATACTACTTATAAACATAAACCATGCATTATTTCAAAATTTACAATTTGTAAATTAAATATTAATCATTAGAACATATGACAAAAATTAAGATATAATTATACTTAAGAAATAAAATTTATACATGCATTTAATTTTCATTCAAATCGCTTATTTTATAATAACATTTTTCGATTAATAGTGCAGTCAGTTGTTTTTTAAATTGTGATAGTGGTAATGTTTTTAAACAATCAGGAATTTTATTATATATTCTGGTTGCCATTCCAAAAATGCTTTTCCGCATCAATGTGGTGTTCTGTGGCTCATTGTGCAACTTTTGGTCATATTGTGATCGCGTTGGATATGTGTGCGTTGGTATGTATATGTGTAGTGACAAGTGAATAGTAGTTCGCCTCGATCTGAGAACTTGCGGTTCACCAAAAACCATAGGTATAGTTAGGTATACTTAAATGTTACGTTCGGTCTAACAACGTCTATAATATTGACGTCGCCTGAAATATCCTAACAAGTTAATTGAGATTACGGACAAATGTGTGTATACTTAAGTTTACCTGGGAGTGATTATACAACACCTAACATCACCCAGCCAGTGTTGGGTAGACCTAGATGTGTACGGGTAAACGCCGAATACAGATTAATGTTGTTTAAATTTTCGGACTTTACCCAAATGGCTCGGGTAATACTAGTTATACCAGGGTAAACTTGATTTAAATTAACCTTATAACATTACCCGTAACATATTAATTTTATCATAGATACTTAAAATCATAGGTAATTGTAAATATCAAGAAACTTCTACGTACCGTATGTATACCAGTGTACTTATAACGATGGTGTTTATTTCAATCAGTTACCTTGAAATAAGGAATCTCGTAAGCAGAGTTGATGACTTTGTCGACTAGCACCGACTGGCCGTCCTCCGATTGCTTCAGAATCAACGTTCCACGGAAGCGGAAACCATCAATTTGGAATCTGAAAAAAAGAAAAAAAACTTTAAAGGAAGGAAAGGAAAAAAAGCACAAAATTAAAAGGCAAACGTTCCTCGATTTTCACTAACATAGGTATATGTGAACAAGCAAGTTTTGCATATTTAGGTACTTATGCTGTAAGGGTCTTCGCTTGGCTATAATGACTAATGAGATGTAACTACCTATTTTGCAAGGGAAACTAATAAATCGAATAATTACTGTGAATGTCCAGTTATTTATGAAAAATCTACTTATTAATGTTTTGCTTTTGTTATACATGCATGTATACTTAATTATATTATATTTTTATCGTTCATATTCATATGTATAAGTTGATAAATCATTTATGCTTAATATGAGGTCAACTAAAATCCAAGCTTTAAAGCGCTTCTAATGTCTACACTGTCTACAGGAAAGACGTTAAGTTACAAATGCTTTAAATAGTATAAAATGTATTATGTATTTACCTTGCTTTGCCATTTCCGTACAAAGGAATAGCAGTTAACAGATCTCCAACCAAATCGTAATTCTCTGGGAATATAAAGGAAAAAATATTAAAATTTGAAGAAAATATATTTATATAGGTACTTAAGTCAAATAATTTCAAATAATTATAAAACAATCATAAGGTACCTACCTACAGGAACGATAATTAATGTATGGAATCACACACAGGAATAAACAGAGTCGAGATAAAAAACTGTCCTGACAGTTTTATGTCTAAAAGTGGGTGTTAAATCACATGGGGCGTGATGGTACGAGAATATACTTAATACTCGTATGTCAGAAAATGTATCAGACTTATTGTTTGGTAGTTCTAGTTACGGGGTTTTGGTAAAAAAATGACAAAATTTGGTAAGATCTATTAGTAGGTATACATGGTTATACCTAGTTAACGCACTTTAAATTAGAAAGGTATCTTTTTCCGGAAACGGAGGCCTAGTCGTGGCCCTCGGGTTAAATAGTTTGGGTACCATCTATCTCCCGTATTACATACAATGTTTTAATACAATAAACTTGCGCGAAAAAAAACAATGAATACAAAAATAAGCCCATATCAAATACAGTATACAATTAAATAACAAATCATTAAATACAATTAAAATACTAATCTGTCAGCAGCACACATAGCAACCGAATGAAACATTGGAAAATGAGTATAGGTATTATCTTAACTTTATTGCGTGAGAATGGCAATACGATAAACGATTTAATAAGTTTTTCACGGTAACATTCGGTGATTATGCGTGGTGGGGTAGAAAAAATGGTCCGTCATTTTGCAGTATTTGACGCAAGGCATTAAAGGCAAAGCTCAGAGCAACAGTAGGTATTATAAAGGCGACAATGGAGGAGGGGGGAGATAGCGAACTAGATGGTCTTATGAAATTTTCAGTAGGAGTAGCAGAGACAACTGCTATTATTGTTTGTCCTTGTCACTGTCCCATTTTTCATTTCTGCCTACTTGTAAGAAGTCCTAAGTGCCACGTCAAATCGGTAGAGGGGTAGAGGTAATCGATGCTACCCACCACAGTGCTTGGTGGGTAACAATTAACCCGACTAACTTAACAACTAGTGGCTATTACTCAGTATTTATTTGCTTTGCGAGGCAAAGGCTAAATTGTATGACTAGAAATAAGTTATTTCAGAAAATGTACATTTAATTAAATATGTAATCGAGTAGCTAGATGAAAAAAAAAAAATAGTGGTCCATGACTAAATTCGCTCAGCAAAATAGACTAGGGCTGATTTAGACGGCGCGCGAACTCGCATACGATTTTAGTTACATTGCGGACCATTGATGTTACAACAATTCAGCCGACCGATCAAATGACGCAATGTAATGAAACGCATGCGAGTTCTCGCACCAAATGAGCCCTAATCTGCCCTAAGAGTAGAAAAATGCTCACCGGCTTCGACCACAATGCTGGGTACAGAGATGTCCACCGCGAAGGACAGTTCCGAGGGCGTGAAGGTGCTGGTGTGCACCACGAACCCGCCGACACCACTCATCAAGGCGTTCTTCAGCACCAGGTCAAGGCTACAATTGAAACAAATAATTCAATACCTACATAAAATTACTCCGTTATAATACGTTTTTTTAACAACCTGTATCTTCTCCCGTCCATGGTGAACCTGGACAATATTACCTATATATTGTATACCTACAATATTATTACCTATATATTAGGGCTTAATAACAGTTTACAAAGCTGTAGGTACTAATTAGATGCGGCAGATGTTATTGTAGTAGACTGCATGCAGTAAAGAATACTCTGTAAGTATATGTGTAAAGTCAGTCGCTCTGTAGGCTTATTTCATTATTATTATTAGTTTCATTGTTTTATATTAGGCACGTAGGTACCTATATACTTACTATTAGTATTGCTTTACAGATTTGCATACCATAATGATAAAATCAGTAATGAGCTAATGATACTGATACCTACGCAATTAGTAGATATGCAATTGATATACATATATGTACCTATCTACCTACATTGCACAGGTGATTATTAAATCGTGAACCAAAACCACACTCCTGTAAAGCTTTATATGACGCACTAGGTAAAATCACATTTCTTTAATTTGATATTTATTAAAAAGTCATACTTATAATTAAGGTTATTCTCGTAAATTAAGAAGCTACGAAAAAACAATTCATTCACGATTAAAATTTCCACCTGTAGGTAGGTATATTAATCAAGGAATGCTGATAAACTTGCCGTGTAAACTACTACAATTAACAATCAATCAAATTGATAATCTACATTATAACTTCAAAACAAAAAATAGTTTTTTAAGTATTTGGTCATCATGAGACCCGAGTAAGTTATTTTTCGGGAGCTAATTTTGAACCACAAACAAATTATTCTAATTTAGAAATTTGCGCACGTTTCAGTGAAATTATAATTTAAATGTCACTTTTATAGCGTTTCCACATTGTCCAGTTTATATCGGATGTAGGTTCCTATTAACATCCGCGTAGTCAGGCCGCGGGGCGCCGTCATTAACGGTCTATACCGGTAACGCACACTAGGTACAACAGACATTATCTCTGCACATACTCGTATGCACACAAACATTTGAGGCTATATTTTATCGGTCCGACAGCTGACTGAGGGCTCCGATATGGCTGAAATTATTGTAAGCGCCTTTCCGATATCGAATGTCGGAAGGCGCCTATGAGAAAAACAGCTGCAGGAGAGTGCCATATGTCATCAAGTCAGTCATTATTGCGTTATACTTACCAATATCATTTTGAATGAATAAATAATAAATACAGAACAGAAAAACACGTATGTCTTTCACTTTACTTCCATCCGATATCGGATCGGGAAATGTGAAAACGCTTTTGGGTCATTTTGTTTTACGTTATCAACAAAATCGTATTTTGCTCCCTCTTTTTAAAAACGCAATTTTAGCAACACAAAACGGTCCCGTGAGTAGTCTTTTTCGGTGCTGTTAGGTACAACCGGTGGAGTTAATACGCTCTCCAAGCAGACTTACTTGATGAGTCCCAATGGAAGGTATACGTGGAATTCCTCCAAGAATAAGGGGTCTAGAGGTGGAATGCCAAAGATTGCGGATCCATTGTTGATGATGAGACGGATATAGTTGAATAGCTGACGGATCAACTGGTTGATAAGGAATTCAACTCCTGCGGAGAGCCTCTCGGAGTCCGTAAGCCCATTGTCGGAAATATCTGTAAAGTTGAAATAAATATATTCAACACAATTAACGTATACTTACACGATGTGTTTAATAGTGCTTTTCACTTCGCCAATAATTAAAACTTAGATAGTGTCCACTTCCAATGAATTTTAATCTAAAGTTGCCAATTATCGGGAAGCACTGGGATATTTGTCGTGCGTATAACAATATCTTAAAATATAAATATAAGGTCCATTTACCGAAGCCGGGGTCGATCTTTTCTACGGCGGTCGGCACCGCTACCACGACGGCACACAGTAGCAAAACTCCTAGCAACTTCATTCTGGAAATGTAAAGTTGATGTGTCTTGGTTATGCAGTTTACTGTTTTATTTTGGTAGTGCGTCGTGTAAGAAGTTCATCATTTTAGATCACCAAACTCCACTTAAGGGGAGAGAACAGTTACTAAATGGCAAGCCACAAAGAACCAAGATGGCGTAGTCAGTAGGTAGAAAAATTACTACCTATGTAATCCTTGCCTAGCTGATAGTATTCTTTTGGATCTCAATATCGTAAGAAGGTACGCAAACCTCACATTTATAGCCCAAGTCAATCAACTATACGGGCCAAGTCCAAACTCGAATCACTCTTGTTCAATCAATGAATATTTGCTCTTCAGAATTACAGGTGGTTTTACGATAGGTAGTCAAAATATTATTAAGTACATTTTATTATACACACCTGTTCCTGTCGCTGATAGTTGGCGAACTGATCTCCTGCCGTGTTGGATTTAGGAAGAGCCCTCACACAGGCATCAGGTAATGCGATAATCATCGTTGATAATCGATTCATATTATGCGTCGATCAATCAAGACTGTGGGTCTGTTAGCGAATAGGTCTTATGTTATCTTTATAGGTACCTACCTAATTTATCGGCAAGTACGCCTTTCCTAAGGCCTTTCTTAAGGGGCCCACTGATTAACAGTCCGCCGGACAGTATCGGCCTGTCAGTTAGAACAAAAATTTGACAGTTCCGAACAACTGACAGGCTGATACCGTCCGGCGGACCCCTTTAGATTATGGTATTTTATAACTTATAACTTTGATTATAGAGATTCGCGCTTTATTTACTGCGGGTGCTATAACTTTTAGGGACAGGTACCTAGGCAATAGAAATAAAAAGCATTAAGGTAAACGATTTATTGTCTTAAAATACTGTTATTATACAGTATGTATCAGAACGAAAGGCCAAGAAAGAGACCCATTAATGTTTAAGTAATACTGAGCAACTTTTACTATGGGACCAACCCCGTAATCGCGAAAAAAAAAGTAACTCTCCCATAGGAAATTTCAAACATCATATCAGCAAAATGTATGAAACATCCAATTTTTTTTCCGCGTTTTCGGGGTTGGTCCCATAGTAAAAGTTGCTCAGTATAACTTAAACATTAATGGGTCTCTTTCTTGGCCTTTCGTTCTGATACATACTGTATATATAAATGCGAGAGTGTGATACAAAAATAAAACAAAGAACACGATAATGTCGATAATCATTGTTTTTCATTATCACCGGTCTTTCATAACGTCAAGAAGCTAACTTTACATTAGCTTTCGTTATTTGACCTACACTTACTGAAAAAAGCTTGTAAAAAGAACCATATTCAAGTCAACTTAATTAAGCATTGAATTGATGAGTTCTTTAAGTAAAGCGGCGCACTGCGCGGCGATAGCTCCGTTGAACCGATTGAGGTGGTCGGCCAGCAGCTCGCCTACCATCGCGTTGAACACTCCGTCTATGTTACAATCGAATTCAGTGTCACTCTGAAATACAACAGTAAATAATGTTGGATTGTGTGAGCAAACACATCTTAGCATCTCCATAGGCCTCGCTCCAAAAAACCGGATCATAGACCCACCCATAGATCAAATTAAAGGGCCACTTCAGAGGAAATATATGTACCTATAGTAAATCGGACTGGCTATTAGGTATGTAGAACAAAATTGGAGATGGCGCGTACCATAGACTAGGAATCCTCTAGACTGAATTTAGAGCAATTATTTCATGAAACCGATGCTGCCAAAAATACGGGGGTGCGGGGGGACGAGGTGAGCGAATCCCGTGCCGTGATTGGTCCGTTCAAAGACACGGACCAATTACGGCACGGGATTGACTCGAAGATGGAGTAAAACTTCCGTATAAGTGGCAGAGGGGGTAGCGTTACTATGCTCAGTCTAGAGGATGTCTTGTCTGTGGCGCGTACCTATCCCACGATACACGCTGATGGTAAAAACTACATCAGCAAGACAGCAAGCTCCGAACAAACTTGTCATTACGAATTAGTAGGTATTAAATAGATATTATGTTTGTGATGATTTGTGATTGTAAGTAACTCATAGGTAGGTATAATACGAGTATATACGTAAAACCAACTAAATTAAAGTACAATCAAAAACGTAAAAACGGTCGGTTTGACTAGGTTACTTATATTTAATGCAGAGACGCTTTCCAGATAAATTTTCGTACATCGACCCCCGCTTGTTGCTATCTTTATTGCACGCGCATAAATATATTGCTGTCCCGCCCATGATGCCGGTTGTCAATTTCAGGTGTATTAGGTACCTATTCCCATCTGCCCCCGCCGGGCACAAATGGGAAGGATCCATATTCCCATCTGTGGTCGGCGGGGACAAATGGGAATTAATCCTTCCCATCTGTGACCGTTTCGGTTTCTTCCTGTCTTTGTTATTTTAAAAATGACGATTTTGATAGCTGCTATATATTTAACAGTTAAAATTCCAATTCTGGGGTCAATTAAACCACTCTCCCACATTCTCATTAATTCCCTATCATTAGGTAATGGGCCTTTGATATTTCATTTTATTTTTTAAGAACTACATATATAAATAACCTTTGATTACATAGGCGCATATCATTCTAACTAAAAATATAATAGTTATTACCTACAGGCCATGTAACATACAGTAGTGCATAATTATTTTCCATCGTATTTGCACGGAAATGTACGAACGTGTCTTGCTATTTCAGTAAGTCTCGGTACAAAAAACACTGACATTGAAAACCCCGAGAAAATACGACAGACAACAATTATGCACTACATCTATAAAGTGTTTCAATTGTCCCCGGTACCCACCTATAGTATTCTAAATAAGTAGGTAATAACTGTAGGTAAGTATGTAACAGTTACTGTACGTATACATCATTCTTACAAATAAATCACTGATTTCTGACTCGCATTTTAATAGGTGATAAAATTGTATGTAGTAAGTGGTTACTACTAATCAATCGGATAAGACAAAGAAGCTTATTTTTGACGTGTATAGCGATTAAATCACAGCTGCTGTGGCAAACATAAACGATCATTGAAATAAGAATACCTACCGGCAGAACAACGACACATGTGGATGATTAAAATCCACATGATAATAAATTTTAGACACGTTTATGAATTTACAGTGTAAAATTTCAAACTAGAATAAAACAATTCTTTACACACTTTTATTAAGCTTCACCGCGTATATTTGTATATAGTTTGGTTTATTTGGTTCAATCCAGGTGTCTGCTTAAGCTGAAATTTGGCCTACCTACTTCCGTATTTCCGATGACAATGCAATAATATGCTATCATGGAGCTGGTCTGATGATGCATTCGGAAGGTAGCCAAAGGAACTCGTAATGACGTCTCTCGTGACTCGTAAGGATGGGAAAATGTAAACATTATTTTCGCGTCTTTCTTGAGTTTCTTGTTCCTGAACAAGCCTCTACAATGTAGATTTTCAGACATAAAACAAGAACCGTGTGATAATAAGAACTAGTCACTATACTTACCAAAATACTGTTAATACTGAAACCAGAGTTCTCGAAGCTTTCAATAGACGTATAGTCTGCCACATGCAGTACAATTTTACTCCATATTCTTAAATCCGTTGTTTGGAAACTGCAACACATAGTTAGGTAGTTAAAATGCAGCTCATGGTCAGTGATCAATATCTACTCACAAATTGTTATTCCTGACATCCAAGTTTAAACAGTTATTTATCCAAACGGTTTAAATAAACAGTTTATTACAACTAACTAGGGAACAAATCAAATTAAGTATTTTAATAAATATTTTTGGATTTGTGTTTTAAGTAGTCATGCACACTACCATTTAGTAATAGGTACATTTATAAATCATTAACTGAAATAGATGCCATATACCATCTAAAAATAAAGTGACCGGGTGGGATGGCTGGTTAGTGGTTGGTCTAGTGGTCAAGAAGCCGCGTAAGCTGAAGACGCCGGTTCGAACCAGAGGGCTTGGTCACTTTTTCTTTAGCATATGATATCTATTACAGTTCAGATTATTTTAATTATAGCATTTCAGCCCTGAAGGGTTTTACTTTCCCTTTACTTGCCTGCTACTTTGAACTCCACAGATAAACAGCTGCCAGGCGACCGTGTGAAGTAACAGTCATAGTATAGCAAAATCAGTCATAGTACATAAAACGGTTTATTTCTTCGACTCTACAAAGTGTCCCTTATCGGTTCTTTTATATATATTCATTAAATACCTACGTGTCAAAGGAATTAAAAAAAAAACTTACAGCAACTTTCCTTCACCAGATAATGGTAAGACTTCCATAATATTTCCCGTCATGGTATAGTAATCTGTCCAAAAACAATGTTCTACTTTAGTCTTGAAATATATATGTGACGATATCAAGAAAAAGGTTACTAATTGTGCAATAATATCATTTTTATTACCTGAGGTTGCCTGAGGTAGGTACTTACCTAAATATTATTATTCTAAATAAGCGAATACGATATTAGAAAGCTAACAAAATAAATACAATTGTAATTGTAGTTTAACTTCACCTGCGTCCAATTGCAGTTTAGGGAACTTGATATCTATATCAATTTGAAGTGTCACTCCGTCCGAGATCAGGTCCGACTTGATGATCTCGTATTCAGACAAACCAGTGACGGACCCATTAGTAAGATTCGCGCTGATGCTGCAATAAATAGATAAGTTTACTACCTACTGTATAGGTAAGATCAACCGGGATACATGCAAGTAATGGGTTATTGTATCTATTTGAGTTCTTTTTTTAAACAACGTAAATATAAGTGATATAAACCTAAGCTACTTGGAAATAAAATGTAACATAGAAGGCGCTCCGACTAATCGTATTCGAGAAACAACGAAATAGATACAATAACCCCATAATTGCATTTTGTCCTGAAATTCGAAATTTGTTTTCAATTACGCCGTTTAAGTGTAAGTACCGACTTTTTTGTAAATAATTGTATTTTAATATATTCACCATAAAATTGGTCCGCACAAATCCACATGTTGGGTTTCGAAATTGATTGCGTCCATAGACGGCGGTACTGGGTAACCATCTCTTGCGTTTTTCCTACTTTTAATGATGGACAATGGGTGCGCGGCAATTTCTAGCACTCGATCACTAACCGCTGATGATAATTCTGAAATAAATTTGTAAGACTACAAAATACAAATGTTGGCCAAAGTAGAGTTTACCAGTAAGTAAATATAGAACGTAACGTTTGTATATAGTTAGGTGCAAAGAGTAAAGTAAATATAATAGATAGGTGTAACCATATGAATCTGAATGACACTGGAAATTAGAACAGTAACCTCTCCTACTTAGTTATTGTAAAATAACATACATACATACCACGGATTTCCATTTGCTACGATCCTGACATACCTCTTAAAATAAATTATAAGAGTTCGACGATCTTAGGCACAAAGGCCAATCCACCTACCTAATAAATCAATGACAGACAAGCTTGAACACAAACTTTTAATAAGCTCAGAAATAGGCTGCAAATAATTACATAAATTAATACCTACATAGTTATACAATGTAGAATGTGTGAAGTGAACTTTTTACAAACCTTTGTTGCCGTTGACGATATTTACCGCCAAGGCGAGAAATGAAAACAAAAACACAGCGTTCATTATTAATAGGTACTATTGATTTCACTAGAAGCAGTTATTAAGATATGACTCGGTTTACCTAAGGTTTAATATATATGGTTTAACGATCAACAATAAGGTTAGCGTTATCGTGAAGTTACGAAACCAGGATTTCATTATCAGTTTGTATCCACATTAGTGTAGGTAAACGTATTAGCAACATCTAGGTACATACACGCTAGGTAAATACCTATTTTTACCCAATTAATTGCAAATAAAAATGAGAAACCTATGAGACCAACAAAACAACTTTTTCTTAGTGCAGCTCTACCATATCTGAATACGTAGGTAATATAAGTTTTTAAAATCCAAAGTTGAAACTTTGATGTACCTAATTATTTAGATTTAGTAAAGTTAACTACATAGGTACTTAGGGCCACTTGCACCATTCGACTAACCCGGGGTTAACCGGTTCAACCT
Organism: Cydia amplana; assembly: GCF_948474715.1. Taxonomy (NCBI): domain Eukaryota; kingdom Metazoa; phylum Arthropoda; class Insecta; order Lepidoptera; family Tortricidae; genus Cydia; species Cydia amplana. The sequence goes on along the minus strand of NC_086096.1, from coordinate 27,850,644 downwards.
GGGGTAACCATGGTTACCAGTACAATTTGACAATGGGTTAACGGTTTAAGCGGTTAACCCCGGGTTAGTGGGATGGTGCAAGTGGCCCTTAATCAATTAGCTGCAGTCGGACTTACCGATCTTTTCAGTCAACGTTTTCCCATACCTCTGAATAGATGCAATATAAATGAATACGAATTCAACAACGGCTGTAGCTATCACAAGGTATTCAGATGGACCTTGACACATTTATATAGATCGAAGATAAAATTTCATTGTGTGGAGGTATGCCTTTTGTAGACACGGGCGCGCCTCAGACCATGGATTCACCAGGTTGGTCGACTTGTCTCAGCTATACATATATGTATTATCATTTCAGGATGGCTAGATGGGCTATTGTTTACTCTAAAAAGGAACTTGTGAATAAAACATTCGTTTAGTACGTAAACCTTTTGTTGATACTAGATGTAGAGCTTCGACGACAAGTTCTGTAACACAAACTAAGTATAGGTTCATAGAATTTAGTGAAAACGCATGGTTTAATTACTACGAAAATCGATTATCACAATCCGCGGTCATAGACGGTTCAACAGGTCACACTGACTGCTCCTTAAGTGGAGCGTAACAAAATGAATCAGTATGTAAGTACAAAAGCTGACAATTAGAGGCTGCCTGTATAAAATTATATATTTTTCTCGATTCCATTGAAAGCCACCCCAGGATGACATCTAAATATGCTGTTGAAACTACATAGTTGTAAGCAAGCCGACAACTAATAATACGAACACCATCTGGTGAATCCGCGTTGATGTATGTATGCCAAACCATGCCGTTAGTACTTGCCGACAGTTAGACTATTTTCGTAAAGGCCATGAACCTCATCGTTTACAACTACTGGTATTACCTCATGTACAAACAGATGAGTAACTGCTCTATACTTACAAAAAGGTACTTACACCTAACCACAGTGTTATTAATTATTATAGTAGATACTGTTAGGTTTCGAAGTGTGTACGAAGAAACCAAAAGGATTATGGAATTGCTGTTGGTACCTAATTAGTCGGGTTTTAATATTTTCGTCACACTTGCTAACTTTTTTGCTCATTTCAATTAGTCATGTAAACTACGGAGTTCGCACATTACATACTTACAAAAATATTTAGGTCAACCGGGATAATTGCGTCTCTTCTGATAAATGTGTCTATTGAACATATCTTCGAAACGCAACATATTATAACCATTATAGCCGTATACATTAAAAGTTCGGTAACCATACTTCAAACATAGAGGGTTTAAATATTTTATTAAACTATTATCAAGAGGCTGTAGTCACGGTGGATGATTTTTTTTGCCTGTTATGCTTCGCATTAAATAATAACAATATTGTTTAGCCACCATCAATAGGTACCTTTTTTTATCCTTCTCTATATCTTATCACTTTCCCCGTTGCATTCTAGAGGAGCCTGGGGTCCGTTTAGGCAACCTAATCACAAGAATTAGCACAGGCGCTGTTATTTGCGAGAGCGTTATTTGCCATCAACGATCAGACCTTCCAAACCAGGAATAAAAAACAAGCAACAACGGTTGAACTCCGGGAGTGCCGATAGAAGTGAAAACTCATCTCACTATGTTACCGATGCCCGGTAACACGATACATACGTTTACCGGAGGTATTCTATTTATTTATTATATATTATTATCATTCTCAAATAAGATCACACTTTTTCATTGACATGTTTATTTACACACTGCCATGACAACGTCAAATTATTTGAACATAGGTAAGTCTTGAAAAGGAGTCCGCAACATAAATGTCAAACAACATTGAGTTTTTCTTTAGTTATTGATTTAAATGCCATCTAAATTATGAGTGGCCACCTTACGCCCCTTACGGTCACGTGATCGCCTTACGCTGTCTCGAATTTATAATTTTTTCCCCACCTCAAAAAGTGCCCAGCGCCGCTAAAGAAGTTTTCACTTCAAAAATTAAGAAAATATCAAATGATATTTTGTACATGAGCTCCAAGAACCCGCTATAATCACTCCTTAACTCTATAACCGATCCAGCTCATCTTGGAACTTGAAAATTGTACTTGTACTTTAACTACCTAGTTTTCTTAGGCTTGTAACTAAATACTACGCTCAAGTTTTTGCGAGATATATTTACAAAAATTGCATATTATCGAATCCCATTGCAATTAAAAGACCTTAATACATAATTATTTTGGTTTGAATATCTAAAGGTAATAAGAATTAGTAACATTTCAGTTGAAGTTGTATCTTATGCTTATGTTTGACCAAATAATGCAGGGTATGAATGAATACTGTAGGTACTTTGGTCAATGTTTGGTCATAATTAGCAGGCCGTAGTTGTTGTTCGCGGGCCTACATTTGGAAGGTTAGGCAAGTATTTTGCACAACATTAGGCAGTGTATCGCCAGCACCAACGTGCCACTTATATTAGTCTCTCCATCGATCTGAATACATCCAGTTTGTGTCCCGCTGTAACCTTTGCCATACACACTATACAGACCGCTTGCGACGCGCGCAGTATGATACAATCTCGTCTATATCTAATCTTTTCACAAATAAAATAATTACCTAAATCTTATAAATTGAATAGTGAAGATAGAGATCGTAAACTAGTGATAAAATAAATCAATAATAAGTTATCGGAATTGATTTATGTATCTAAGTACCTACCTAATATGGAAGATTAGGGGATCAAGAAACAAAATAATGTTTTAAGGTCATAGTGAAAATAATATATGAATAAATTAAACTAAGATGTGGCGGGCTGTTCTGTATTCTAGTGCAATTATTGTCATTTTGGTGAGTCATCTCGACACAGCTCCAGTTTACCCACACTGTAAGTATCTTCGTCATATCTAGGTTTATGTGTTTACTTCGGGAACACCTATAATTACTTGACTTACTTAATTGCTAACTTTGGCTATGCAACTTTTGAAATTAACCGTTTTAAGTAACCATCATACCTACACAGAATTATTTTTACATAGGGCTATATAGGTACTTTCTAATGTTGGCCACCGGCAATGATTGGTCCTTTCGGCCCTAACAGCGCTGGTGCATTGACGTACCCTAGATCTCGCTGGTGATTTTCCTACTACCTACATATATGAGTTAATATGGGGACTAAATAGCAATAGGGGACTACATATAACTGACATTTACAGGGCCAACTATTTGGGTAGTTTACACACTATGGGAAACCCGTTTTTAACTTTTAAGGTAAAGTCGCTATCAGATAGGTATGTAGGTAGGTATATCAGTATATAGCCCGAAATGTCATCAAGATATAGGGCAAGATGATAATTTTTAAGCCTCCGCTCCGATTAGGAATACACCTGTACCTAAATATCTTAGAGTCCTTAATAACTAAAGTACCTAACTTAAGTTTTTATGCCATTCTCAAACTTTTCTAAAGTTAACAAGTATTTACATTAGGTATGTTCAAACCAATCGCAGTAGATATATTTCATAAATCACGTCGAAAACATAAAAGACGAATAGGACATTCAACTTTTAAAGCGCCACTTAAAAAAAAACATTTTTTCGTTTAAATGTTTCATAACTGACATGGTGCCGTTAAGTACCATAAGTAATAAATATAATTTTCACCGCATAACTTTTTAAAGAAATGAGAAAATTGCATTTGCACAGTCGTCAAATATTATGAAGACGTCGTCCCATGAAAGTTCACATATTTTTCATCCCGAGCGTTGGTGTTTCCCCCACCACACCGTACTTCGCACATACCCATTAGCCCAGCGGTCGGCAACCTTTTAGCAGCCAAGGGCCAAATAGTAATTAACGAAGTTGACGCGGGCCGCACTTTGTTAATATTTATGACTTTATCAGACATTGTCGTTTGTCAATATTACATACAAAATAGCCTGGGAGGCTCGCGGGCCGCAAGTGACAGGACAGGGCCGCGGGTTGCCGACCGCTGCATTAGCCAATAGGTACACAGTACGTTCTTACACAATACAGCTGGCAGGTAGCGTATTGATCAAAGATGATCCTGGCTTATGTAATTCTACACATATCACGTCCGCGTCGTTAATGAAATGCCCATGTTGAGTTGTATATTACATGTAACAATTATTATTCTCAGCAGCGCGTGGGCCGCGGTACACGGTCAGTAATGGGCACGAGATGGCGAAGCCCTACGTGGAGGTGTGGAACGGGACGTACCACGGCAGCGGGCCGCGCGAGGAGGCGCGCGCCATGTGCTCGGTGAGGACGCTGGAGGTGAACGCCACCGCCAACGCTACTATCACCAGGAGGCTGCATGGAGTCGTTACTTCAAGTAAGATGCGCTCACTTGTAACATGGGCGCATGTTTACTCGAGCTTTTATATATTATATAACTTTATAACTGATGGTGATGACGTTGATAAGGATAGACACACCGTACCTAAATGTGTCCGGCAAAGCTAACTTTGCACCGATTTGATTAGAACAAAGTGAGTGTCATTAATAACGTCATATTTTCATAGAAATTTAACATTAGTGATGAGATTGCCTCCCTTTGTCGTTGCAAGTGCCATGCAGAATTACATTTGTCCGACTCTATTATTAGGTACACATTTAAGAATAGTTTTACAATTTGAAGATAACTGTAAAAAAACTTTTCTACGCTTTTTTAAAAAAAAGTTGCTTTTACTTTTTTTTAAACTAGAAATATTTTTCACAGGAGAGCTGCACAGCTCGATCCAGCGGCTAGAGGTGATCATATACGGGCAGATGCAACAGCTGTGGCAGAGCCTTGACGCGTTGCGCGCGCAGCTGGGCGCGCGCGAGCCGCTCCCGGACCGCCGGAGCGTCGTGTTCCGGTTCAAGCCGGAAGGGTAGGCCCCCATTGGTGCAATGATATACTGTGTCCGGTATAGCGGCACATTGGTGACGCACGTCACTGCCTAATATTGCCAGAGTTGTATTACTACTATCGTGAACTTTCTAGTGTACCTAATTTTAAAGCTTAGCTTTGAGTGTTTTATTAGATTAAAACGATATCTTTTGATTTATGTTATGATCAATAGGCAAATATCCCTTCCAAAAATGAACTATAGTGACCTACTTTGCCCAGTATGTTATATTATCCCGTAATTATGAAGTATTTCTCGCCTAGTTAGCATTTAGCAACGTAAGGCTAATTTTGTTACTCAAGACACCAGCATGGTACAGCCCTTTTATACGTACCTTTCTATCTAATTTGGGCCTTTGAATTAATCGAATCAAGTGAATTTTTGATTTTATTCAGCCTCTCGTGCATACAAAGCCATATATGGCCGTTAAAATATTCGACTCTATTGACAGCTGTTAAAGTTAACATTTTCTTTTTGTCTTTTTTTTTAATTTGAAATATGTTTTTTATGACATACTAGAGAGTTAAGGGAATAAGAAAAGCCAAACACAAAAAATGTAATTAAGTTTCATTTATTAACAAATTAGTAACTGAACTGATCAGTAGATTAGCCGGCCGAGCAAGAGCGTACAACGCGCGCGGCCTGGCTATAACAATAAACAAATACTTTCGTTAGTTACATCAAGTTAAATGTTTGTATTACTACTAGCTACCATTAATAAATTAAATATTAACAATAAACAAATCTATTATGCAATCTTTTTTTTTATACCTATCATTTAGAATTTAAGTGTTAGAGTTAAGAAACTATGGTCCCCCGCAGTTGAAAAGTTATCCCCTCTGACACCTGTCATAGCACAATAAATTTTATTGTCATTTAATTAAAATTCATATTTTTGATCATATAACTGATATAACTGACCTTTTACTGGTCGCTTGCCACTTGTAAGTAAAAACTATATAAAAACGATTAAAACTCTTATCCACCGGGGACCATATGGGTAAAATATAAAATCGAAATATAAATGTCTTTATGGCTTAAAATACTAATTGGAATTAAAATGAATTGGACGGATATAAAGTACTCATTAATATCATTGTAAGTATTTTGTCATTTTACTACAATAACACTAGTGATACTAGCCAGACGACTAGCAAAAGGTAGTCGATCTCGATATCAGTTTCAGCCGCATCTTCTAAAAGCTACAAGATAAACAAGCGAGACTAAACGGCCATTCAACGCGATGTCGCGATAGCAAATTAATAACTCGAGTAAATTTCATTCGTTATATATTATTTAAACATTATAATAATATGAACGCTTAAGCTACGTAATCGTATGGGTTGAGTTAGTGGGTTGGGTGGTGTGTCAAGCGCTGTTGGCCTGTATGTACCGACGGAGTTCCTCTTGCGTATCGAAGATCATGACGGGGAAGGGCGAGCCGGGCACGTGGCGGCCCGCCCACCGCACCTCCACTCGGTAGTCGCCAGGTTCCGTGGGGGAGAACTGAACAAGGAAAAAGATACTATATTAAAGGGCCGGTCGACTTTGCACTTCATGTGCCCGACTGGCGGTGACCAGTGAGTAGTGAAAGTGTTGTTTCTTGGTGTGTGAACACCTGTCGATCAGTGATCAAGAGTTCTCATATATTAATTTAATTTACATGAGAACTACATCTGAACATTCTTTGATGTGTACGAAAATAGTCAATCGCTCTTCGCTTTATCGCTGCTGGTCGGTTTGCATTATGGTTTGAAAATTTTCGACTTCCTACATCTACTAATCTATACTACAAGTAAAACATTCAACAACATAAAACAAAATGATACTCAATTGACTTAGTTGGCTGTAGTTCACAAGTCACAGTGGTGGCGTAATATCAATAATTGCACTCGTGCCACGTGGCACCACTCGTAAATCTACTGGTTAAAGCTTTGGTTTCCTCCGATTGCGGTGCCGTCATATAGCGGCCGTCTCCATACAAATACTACGACATCCATATTTAGCCGTATTATAATAATGGAGACGGCCGCTATATGACGGCACCGCTATCCTAGGAAAACCGATCTTAATAAACACGTGTGTTTTTTGAAAGTGCCGCCATCGGTGTTATCATCCTGAATATTTGACTTCGACAACGTAAAGTGTGACATTATTCGGGTTGGTTTTTAAGTTTGGAGCACAAACTTCCAGCGACATTGTTTATATGTATAGCTGGATATTTCTGGGAAGGTATCCAAATGTTTTTTAAGATATCTTCCTCCAATTGAGCAATAAAAAAATCTGATCTGCTCAAAATGCACTGTCATCAAGTACATACTTGTACATCACATACATAGTTGTCATTTTTCATATCAATGTATGATGTCACTGTAAATGTTGTATTGTGAAAGAGCCCTTGACGAATATATTTTTGAATTATAAATTGATGTATTCCTGTATCTCAATTACTTTAGTCACCTGATTTTGGAAAGCTGTAAAGCGGCCATAAGTTTAGATTGTTTACTCCACCGTGCTCATGGACTCACCTTGCAGAGAATAGTGCGGTCCTTCTGACTCTCGCGCTGCATCTCGACGCGGAAGGCGCCCTTGGGGCCGCGCACGCGCACCGTGAGCTGGCCTGCGCCGGCGCCGCGCGTGTCGCACAGGAACCGCGACTGGAACGTCGCCAGCACGCCCGGCTCCACGCCCGGTCCGTACACGCGGACCTGACAGTCACAACACGTATTGTTGCTTACTTCAGAACTACTTAAGAAGCATAATATGCAATAAATTTCTTTCAATATTCTGTATCAGTAGGTAACGAAATATCCCAGGTATAGGGACGATGACACATGTTGGATTTTATAACGAAATCTAGTAAACTAGATAGCAAACGAGCAATTTATCACAATAATGTGGATATTAAAATAAAATATTGAATAATTACAAAAATACAGGACCTGAAAGTTTCAAAATTTAAGTTTTTTTTAACTTCCAGAACGATAAAAGTAAGGATACCATTCGATTTCTTACATTTCAGCCAAAAAAATATTGTATTGCAACTATATACATAAACGCAATATTTCACCGACAAAAACTCAATTTTCTTGTTTTGTCCATACTACAAGATGGGCTCCCAGAGACCTTGACGTCACGTTCCCTTGTCGTTTTGTATAGGGCGTTTCGCGAGTGAAGTGCAACTGTCGGCCTTTGACTACAATTTCTGACTTGTGTTACTTTAATGCAATGGGTCCCATATAGACATTTGATCCTAAAAACAAACCCGATCGATTGATCCCATAAATGAAAATTAGTCATGTACCCTATTATGAAAAGTCTATTAGGTACAGCAAGTGCCCTAACTAAAATGGTCCTCCCACGTCGCCATACTAGCGTCCATGACCTTTTAGTGAGCTAGTGAATCACTCATCTTGACAACCTACTTACTCCTATGCCGATGTTGAAGGACTAATATAAATGAATAAGGGAATATTTCTACGGTGGTTTCAAGTGAGCTCCACTGCCTGGGAGTTTGTATGCTGAGGGGGTTACTAGTGCGTACCTTGGAGGGGTCGGGCGCTCCGGCGACCTTGAGCACGAACGGCGAGCCGGGCACGTGGTCGCCGGCGAACTGCACGCTGAGCACGTGCCGGCCCGCTTCAGCCGGCTTCACGTTCAGCGTGAACGTGCCGTCGCCGTGCTCGTACAACTCGCAGTACGCCACCTGGACGAGAACACAATGTGAACAATGCTGTGATTTGTATTTATTGATTCAAATAAGAGATAGGTATATTAGACAATTTACGTAAAGTACTTTTTCTACTCCAGCACTTAAATGTGTCAATTAAATGACTGACAGTGATATCTAAAGCAATGTCATTTGAATGCTTTGTCTATAGGCTCATAAGATGACTGCTAGCAGTCATCTTATGAGTATAATACAACTGCTTTATTTTTTTTAAAGATACAAGTTCCGATCATCTTGATTGAAAGAGGTATGTTTTCATTTACAATAATAACTCAATTTTTTTTAAATAATAACTCTTTTTTTTAAATAATAACTCTTTTTTTTTAATAATAACTCTTTTTTTTTTTTTTTGCTGCAGCTGTCATAGAAAAAGTAATGTATGCAACAGCTCATAATTGGTTCTTAAAATTCTCGGGTCTTTTTTTACAAAACTCGACTACGTCTCGTTTTGTAACTTCGACCCTTGAATTTTAAGAACCCTTATTATATCACTGTTGCATAAACTACTATTAAGGTTTTAGTATTAGTTACATTGATGCCACATAGTAAAATACGCACGGGAAAATTAAGGCGAGTCCTTACAAGGAGTATGACAGTTTTGTATGTGATGAGCCTGCCCTCAAGTCCACCGTGGACGTTCAGTACCCACCTTGTTGGGGCCGGTGCAGTGCGCCGTGAGTTCCCCCGGACCCGCGCGGCGGGTGTCGATCCAGGAGCGGATCTCGCGGCCCACCACGCCGCCCGCCAGCCCCGCGCCGGAGCACACCACGCGGGACGCGTCGCCGCTCTCCGACCCCGCTGTCACATTCACCGTCAACGGACAACCTGTATCAATAGATTTATATCCATCACAATCCAAGAAATACATCAGTATTAGCATAGAGAAAAAAATACATAGAGTGCTCACTCCATACATCAGTTTTAGTATCAAAAAGACTATTAGCATCTAGCATCGAGTAGCGGAACTATCAGTACAGCTACTTGACAATAGATGTAGCACCGACCGGAAAGTCTTATGCTGTTGAGATAAGAGTTTCCGGTCGGTGCTACATCTATTGTCAAGTAGCAGTACTGATAGTTCCGCTACTCGATACTAGATGTAGACACTGAAATTAATAGTCTGAACTGATGTATGGAGTGAGCACTCTCGTCTTACTATATTTCTCTATGGTATTAGTCTACACTTTAAGATATGTGTTCTATTTAAATTATACAAATAAATAGAATAACATCTACCTTAAAATAAATGTGAATCTGAACTCGTCCTTTAAAAATGGGGCCAAAGTTATAAAACTAAGTCTTGTTCGTCTAAAAAATATTAGAAAACCCTAAACGGTACGCTTACGGCTCGAAACCTCTCAAGATATCTTCGGCCCCTGTGTGCTAAACTTTGTTTTTGCATTGACTATACCTTTGACGAGCCGACCCGCCCAGGTGACCCTCAGCTGGTGGTCGCCGGCGCGGCGCGGCGTGTAGCTGGCGCGCCAGAGCCCCGGCCCGGCCGCCACCAGCGCCACCGGCACGTTCTCGCCCTCGGCCGACGTTAGTGACGCCTCTGGGGCGCCTGGGCCGGCCGCGCTACCATCTGAAACAGAATCATTTTAAGGCAACACTATCAGTGTTGACTGCAGGTTGAGTTCTATAATGTACTGAAACTGCTGAGATAGCTTTAGTACGGGCAAGGGCATACGTGCAACCGGTCGACGCCGTTCATCTATACGTTCATCGTCATCCATTCTCTCTATAGTTCGTTTTTTTAGCATTAGAAAGAAGGTAAGCGATCTTGACTAGTCTTTTAAATGAAAAACGCTTTTTTTTAAATCAGTAACTTATACTTATGAAAGCAGAAGAATATAAATGATCGTATTAGATTCATAATTGTTACATATTTGCCGTGACTTATTTTTAAAACATGTTTTTCAATTAAAAGACACATCAAGATTGTTTACCTTTTTTCTAATGCTATTAAAAACGAAGTATAGTTGGTTTAGTTACATTTTTACTCCTTTTATCCCGGTATTAAAATCCCGTGGCTGTAAAATAGTAGTGCTAATAGGTTTGGATTAGATACTCACCAACAGTGAAGACGGCGGGAGTATGCGGCGCGGCGTGCGCCAGCCCGCGGCCCGCGAGCGTGACGCGGTCCGCCGTGTTCCCCGAGGCGACCAGCGCGCGCCGCGGCGCTCCGCCCACCAACGCGCCGTTGTACGTCAGCTCTAGCTCCTGCTCGCCGCTCACGCCTTCGGCTGCCGTTAGAGTCACTACGGCCCGACCCGACACTGTCTCCACGCCTGAAATATTTCATTAGTGAAAATCACGTGCAACAAAAGCTGAAGAGGTTGTAATGAAAATAAAGTTTAGGGAATTTTAATGATTTCAGACGAATCATTTGTGTTTTTGTGAAGCATACAATCAAAATTTTAGCGACTTGATTATTTCAAAAAGTGTGATTGTAAGTCGAATATGCCCTTACAAACTAATCGACAGGAGGCGATAAATAATCTACTGACTTGACTGAAAACAGCTGATTGTTTATCAGTGCATGGAGCCAAATATTGATTCTTCCGAAACTATACATTTTTGCTCGACATACAGTTAGCAGCAGAGGTTACTAAGCAGGCGAGGTGTTCAAAATTACCTTGACACGCACTTATTCTCTTAAGTTCTGCTACACTCACAACTTCTGCTGCTGACTGTACCACAGTATAATAAAGAGTACTAGCATACAGTATGGACGCACCCTGCCTCCCGTTGAAAGTGCCGCCCACCCGCTGAGACCCGGTCTCGGTTACCTCACAGTTACCCTACAATGTCTTATCTCACTCACACAAGCATGGTTCGCGTTCACCTACACGAGCTTAGGCTGTGTGCGTAGGAACGCGTTTGTTTCATACATTTGATCGTGTCCGAGGTGTGACTGTACATAAGGGGTCAAATCGGCATCACGAGGTCCTCTATCCTTTGCTTTTTGATCCGTACTGAACGCGACAGCCTGTGTAGGTACTCACGTTGGTGTCGGCCAGCCAGCAAGCACTCCAGCGTGCCGGGGCCCGCGTTGCTGGTGTCGAGCACGAGCTTGGACGGCGCGCGCACGCGGCCCGAGCTGTCCGCGCCCCACCCACCCACTGGCACGATCGCGGATGTGTCTATGACCTGTACAAATAGTCGCCACGCTAAGTATTGCTGTTATACTCGTATTTCAAGTTGCAGAAGTCATGGGGTCTCAACTTTAATTTCAAAGCGAGACGCTAGAAACGTGTTAACAGGGTTTATTTACCGATTTTTATATCTTACCATAGAGAAATATAATAAGACAAGAGTGCTCACTCCATACATCTGTTCAGACTATTAATTTCAGTGTCTACATGTAGCATCGAGTAGCGGAACTATTAGTACTGCTACTTGACAATAGATGTAGCACCGACCGGAAAGTCTTATCTCAACAGCATAAGACTTTCCGGTCGGTGCTACATCTATTGTCAAGTAGCAGTACTGATAGTTCCGCTACTCGATGCTAGATGCTAATAGTCTTTTTGGTACTAAAACTGATGTATGGAGTGAGCACTCTATGTATTTTTTTCTCTATGACCTTACCACCCACTAAGAAACAAACTATTTTCTCAAGACTGGCCTTACGTGCACTAAAAATGGTACTAGTTCAGCGGTGTTACTCACGAATTCGAGCCTATCGTGTAGTCTAACGCAACTAGTTGCGACCAATCGCGCGGCCGCGCGCGTGCGATGCGAACTCATCAACCAATCGCGTTGCAGCGTTTTCACGCCGCTGTACTGGCCCCATTCTTATTGCCCGTAAGGCTAGTCCTGAGATATATATATGTCAATGATTTTCGCGCATAGTAATTAAATGTTTGATATGTGTTTGCTACCAGTTTGTGTCCTTTTTAACGAATCTGTTATTATTGCAATCAATTCATGATTGTTCGGACTATAAATCCAGTGATTCTTAGTACAAATAACTGTGATAAGTATATCTGCATGAATAAATGAAAAACTTATTCAATACAACGTGAATGTATTATATATACTTGGTCAACCAGATCTTGACAGTAGAAAAAGGCGGCAAATTTGAAAAATGTAGGCGCGAAAGGATATCATCCCATAGAAAATTTGAATTTCGCGCCTTTTTTTACTGACAAGATTTGGTTGACCAGCTATAGTAAACATACTTTGACAGAGAAGGGGCTGCCGGGCAAGGGTCCGGTGGCGGTGAATATCCGCACTTCGTAGAGGCCGACGACCAGCGGGATGTAGGCGCAGAGCCACTCGCGCGGCGCGCCCGCCACCACGCGACACTCGAGCAGGCCGGACGACTCAGCGTCCTCGTCCTTACCTTCGGTTAGCTTCTCAACCTGTGTACAAATAAAAACAGTTAATCCCTCGATTTCCAGCACTTGACAATGTAAAAGGCCTCTAAGCCCCTGGGGGACTCTTCATTTATAATGTAAATAATCGCGTGTGCAATATCACGTCCGAGGGACTACATGTATGATGAGAAGAAATAGTACATTATTGTCGAGGTTCGGAAGTAGCTACTTGCAGGCTGAGGATTCGTTTTAAACGGACGACCTTGGGAGTCCGTTTAATTGAATCCGAAGCCAGCAAGTAGCCTTCCAGCCGAGTCATATATAGTGCTTTTCTCAAAAATGGTGCAAGAAATAGAAATATTTTACAGAACTTACAGAAGCAACGTTCTAATTTTCCATTAATTTTCACAGAAATAAATACAACCATTAAAAAAATTAGCTTGCCGCCTTTTAAAAAAAAAGAAGTGTATTTTTCTGCTGAAAATACGCCAACCTATATTTGGTCAACCAGATCTTGACAGTAGAAAAAGGCGGCAAATTTGAAAAATGTAGGCGCGAAGGGATATCGTCCCATAGAAAATTTGAATTTCGCGCCTTTTTTTACTGACAAGATTTGGTTGACCAGCTATATTTGAGACACCTAAATAGTCGCGGTACCAACATTAAGCCTGTAACAGACTATCGCACCGCACCGCGACCTTGGAGCGTCGCACCCATAAGTGAGAGCGAGAAAGAGATATCTGTTTCTCGCTCTCACTTATGGGTGCGACGCTCCAAGGTCGCGGTGCGGTGCGATAGTCTGTTATAGGCTTTATAATAATAAGTGCGGATCATCTGTTTGGCTGTTTAAGGGACCTATGCCTTCATTTGATATGGCCATTTGAAGTTTTAAAAAGTTTGGAACTCGTTAAATAATGGAATTTGTATGCGACATTGCAGTCCCGAAATCGAGACTGCAATGTTTTTAACTTTTTAATTTTTTGAATGACCATAAACTACGCACTTCGCGACCTATTTTTTAACCGGCAACGTCGACTTTGCCGTCCATTTTTGAGAAAAACAATAAAGTAACTCGCGATAGCAAAAACTCATGTAAATAATATCGGAAATTAATACGCCCCTGTTTGTTTACAGCACACACTGCAGTTAATTCGTGGTGCCAAAACAAAAGAAAATCGCATTGCAGTAACAGCCTTTTGTAAATATTGCCATCGTCATCAAGCCGTGTACATCTTTACAGATGATTTAAGCAGCATCTGTGATCTAGCGACTCGATATCTAGATATGTACTAATATTTTGTAAAAATTCGGTTGTATTCGCATAGTTTGTTGACTTCTAGTTTCCCCCCGATGCAATATTACTAATCTCGATGGACTTATGTCTGATATAAATCGATTAAATATAAATCGCGTTAGCAAAATGAAACCACCAAACTTAACAGGAAAAGTATTCGAACAATAGCGGGGAGCAATAACAAAGGCTCACTTACTCTGAACTCCTAACTCCGATGTTGATCGGACTAATACGTCTCACTACACTGTCTGTCTTTTCGCGATAAACTCATTAAACTGATCGGATTTTCATGCGGTTTTCACCTATCAATAGAGTGATTCTTGAGGAAAATTTAAGTGTATGACTTGTTAAGGTTTAGCCGTGGTCGCTTTACGCGTCGCGGTTCGTGGTGGGTTTACTTCATAAAATTTGTCTCCTTTTAACAATCGACGTCGGTGTAGAGTAAATGATCGTTTTCTGCTAAGATTTGTCAAGTGCTACCCTATCGAACATCGTTGCACCGACTTATTTGATAGGTCAAAATATTGGGATTGAAATACAATAAGCAAAACTTAATTACAGTTACTTGTTCTGTTATTGACACCGATAAATAATGATATCCAGGATATCTCTAGTTTTGATACGAGATTACCATATCTGCTATAAATAGTACACAACGACAGATATGATTTGAGTATCTTCTCTTGTTCACTCATTTGTTATGTACAACTATAAGGTTACACTTTTTTATTATTTTTTTAATTGTACCTCGATACAATTTGTAGATTAGGGAACTATAGGTCTATAAATAAATCAATTTGTAGCTATTAGCTAAGTTGCTTTTATGTTTATTATAAGACTGTTTGTTTCTCAATAAAAAAAAATGATCCTGTTTGCGTCTTTGTAAATACATAATATTAAACTCCATATTTGCAAACCTTGTGTTTGCAATTTTACAAAGTCAATTAGTCATCAATCGTTTCATTAGCGTCTCTAATTTGCTTTTATATCATGACTTAGGTTCTATTTCTATCCGATCAGGGTATAAAGTGGGAAGATAGCTTGGGAAAATTCCAAGACCGTTGCCGCAACCGGGCTTGAACTCAGCCTGATTCAACCTGATCTGAGGTGCGTGTGGAAATCGGACTAATAGATTTGTGGCTGGTTCGCTAAACCTAGCTTAGCCGACAATACTCCAGCATGAAACTCGGCCAGGCCAGCCGACTGGAGTGCATTCTAATTCGCATGGCCTATACACATAGAATAAGATCGTTGCCACGACCACAGAGAAAAAAATACATAGAGTGCTCACTCCATACATCAGTTTTAGTACGAAAAAGACTATTAGCATCTAGCATCGAGTAGCGGAACTATCAGTACTGCTACTTGACAATAGATGTAGCACCGGCCGGAAAGTCTTATGCTGTTGTGATAAGACTTTCCGGTCGGTGCTACATCTATTGTCAAGTAGCAGTACTGATAGTTCCGCTACTCGATGCTAGATGTAGACACTGAAATTAATAGTCTGAACTGATGTATGCAGTGAGCACTCTTGTCTTATTATATTTCTCTATGCCACGACTCACCTGCACGGTGGGAGCGGCGTGGTCGGCGCAGTGGATGGTGAAGGCGGCCTCCTTGCCGACGTGCGCGTGCGCGAGCCCGGTGCCCGCGCAGCGCGCCGCGCCGCTGCTGCGCCCGCTCAGCACGCCCAGCGACACAGGGCTGCCAGCGACCGGCGCACCTGCGACATAAAACTTATAAGTGCTTGATTTTAAACAGAGAACCGAGTGGTGCGAGATATCGGCTAGCGAAAAACTTGAAGTTTAACGAACGTAGAATTTAGTACTGAATTATCGGCTCTTTGCTGACCCGATGAGGCGGTGGGGTTTGATGGATTAGTGGTAAAAATAACAGAAAACTTTTCCTTGGAGGCTGGAATCCTAACCCGCAAGATTTATCCACGATCCGATTGCGATTTGCGGTACGTGTCCATGCGTGTGGGAGATGCGGACGCACTGCTCGATCATAGCATCGCAGACTACCTCCAGCTGGTTGTAGCCTTCCTGTCTCTAACCTACCTCCGTAGTGGACGTAGATGCGGTAGTGCGCGGGCACGGTCGCGCGCAGCCGCACGCGGTACGTGTGTCCACGCGTGTGGATGTCCACGGAGATGCGGACGCGCTGCTCGATCATAGCATCGCAGACTACCTCCAGCTGGCTGTAGCCTTCCTGTCTCTAACCTACCTCCGTAGTGGACGTAGATGCGGTAGTGCGCGGGCACGGTGGTGCGCAGCCGCACGCGGTACGTGTGTCCACGCGTGTTGATGTCCACGGAGATGCGGACGCGCTGCTCGATCATAGCATCGCAGACTACCTCCAGCTGGCTGTAGCCTTCCTGTCTCTAACCTACCTCTGTAGTGGACGTAGATGCGGTAGTGCGCGGGCACGGTGGTGCGCAGCCGCACGCGGTACGTGTGTCCACGCGTGTGGATGTCCACGGAGATGCGGACGCACTGCTCGATCATAGCATCGCAGACTACCTCCAGCTGGCTGTAGCCTTCCTGTATCTAACCTACCTCCGTAGTGGACGTAGATGCGGTAGTGCGCGGGCACGGTGGCCCGCAGCCGCACGCGGTACGTGTGTCCGTCCTCGCGGATGTCTACGGGGATGCGGACCCGTTTCTCGCCCATGGCTTCGCAGACCACTTCCAGCTCGCCTACGCCGGCTTCCTTTGTGTCCACTGTCAGGAAAGTTATCAAGAAATTAGGCATTTACATCAGGAATTGGTATAGCCACCATATAATTTAATCGGTTAACTACAAAGCAGGGATGTTGCGGATGCAGATTTTTTGACATCCGCGGATACGGATGCGGATGCGGATATTTAGAGGCTCACATCCGCGGATGCGGATGTCAAGATTAGCTCAGAAAACGTCAAATATTACATTTTCAGTATTTTTTTTAATTAAAAAAAAAACGAAACTTTTAGTATTTGAGCAAGAATATAGGTGCGTTATATTTAATAAACAGTTACTTGGCCGACTTTTCTGGATCTAAACGATTTCGTTATAGGTAATAACGAAATTACCTAGCACTTACGCCGCCGCTAAGACGTTCCTGTACCGACTTGTTCGACGTCCGCAACCGCATAAGTTCCGCATCGATTTTATGCGGATGCGGATGCAGATGCGGATGTTGAAAATAATGCGGAAGTTCCGCGGTTGCGGATATACGCAACATCCCTGCTACAAAGGAGCCTCGGTCATAAATAAGTAGAGTATAAATGAACATAACTGACCTGTGAAGTTGACGGGCGTCTGCGTGATGATGTTCCCCGTGGGCAGCCCCGACATGATGACCTTGTTGGGGTCGAAGGACTCGCACGTGTACGGGCTGCCAGTGACGGGCTTCGACAAGTGGAGGACCTCTGTGAATGTTACAAAAGGGTCATTATTAGACTCATCAACTTTTGTCGTCATTGCCTGTTTTGTAACAATAATCGTGACCATGGTATAATAATATACTCCGCCTGGTACTCTCTTCCGAGATTCGCGAATGACCTAACTGTCACAGGCCTACGTCATCATGCTATTTTCAGGTTCTCAAACTTTAAAATGTGGGAGAATTTTAACCATCGGTGAAAATTATTTTAACGGCATTAATTTTAAGTTATTCATGTAGAAACATAGTAAAATAAAACAAATCTATACTGCCCTTTTCACTCCTACTCTTACAGTTCCGAATAGAACAGCCAACCATTTTCGTAACAAAACATTAATTACCAAGCTTACGACGTGAAAAGTTTAAAACACTGCGACTGCTGACACTGAGCGAGAAGGAAATAACAATTAACACGCGTTCGACAAGGATGACGGTCAGGGACAAAATGGCGGATTGTCAAATGTGACAGCGCTATCCTGTGTTGCCAGTAGTGTAAACAGAATTACCCGAACGTCTGAAATTTCTATCGTGAATCGGAAGGTATTGCTAACGAATAATTAAAAATGACGTGTTACTGTAAAATTTAGGATAAAATACATATAAATGAAAATTATAAAGAAATATTTTAACTTATTAACCATATATATAATGTACCCATGTAACATGTTATGTTGAAATAAAGTGGCAATGTTATTGTGACGTAGGCCTGTGACACTCTGGGAAGAGAAGACCATGTTTTATTAGACCATGATCGTGACTATAAATGCTTATATGACTATAAATCGCCCTATAGGTATGTGACCTACGACCTACGAACATAAATAGTTTCTCATCCATTCACGGGATCACGTAATTTCGCAGCATGCGCTGACCCAGTGTGTCTATACTGTATGATGTGACCACACGGCCTGAGATCTTAGTTATGTACCTATCGTGCTCTGGCCGACTTCGGTGATGGTGTACTCCGCTTGCAGCAGCCCCGACTTGGTCTGGTAGCAGCGGACGGGCAGCGCGCGCGAGCCGGGCCCGGACACGACCACGTCGAACTCGCGCGCCGGCCGCCCCAGCGTGTCTATGCTGAATGACGCCACGCGGCCAACCTGCGCCTGGTATAGCCCAAGCCCGGATGCTGATACCTGCATAGATAAAATTTACTCAGTGCATTAGAGCGATAAAACAGATCGTGAGAGTCTAGTAGAGAGTACAAGCATAGTTTGCCCCCTCATTTTGCGAGATTTATATTTTATTTCAAGACAAAGTGAATTTAAAGACAAATATTGGCAAACCGAGCTTTTCTGCTTTGCTTACATAATATTAAAACTCAATAATGCGCGTTTTCCCAGAGATAAGACCTAGCTAGATCGATTTTTCGCCCCCGATATATAGCAAATTTCATCGAAATCGTTAGAGCCGTTTCCGAGATCCGCAAAATATATATACCTATAAATGGGGCATTATCTATGAAAAGGGACCTTATTGTAGATGGCGCTTACGCCGCACAGCGTCGCGCGGCATTGTATTTATATCGGAGCATCGTTAATAACGGCGACGCCACGCTGCACGCCCCGCCGAACGCTCCGCTTCGAGCGTCCACTCAGGCCTTACACTAAAACGGATGTTAGTGGCAACCCTTAGATGCGGACGCTTTATCACAATGCCAAGAACACGGTACCTCTTGTCCATGGCTGGCAGGCAGCACGTCGATGACGAGCGGCTCCCGGGAGACGGGCGCGCCGCTCCACAGCAGCGACAGGCGGTGCGGCGCGGCGCGCGCCGGGTGCCACACCAGCTCCTGCCGGCCGCCGCCGCGCCGCCGCATCGAGTGCGGCACCGTCTGCCCGCCGCACGTCACGCGCCCCGAGAGACGGCCCGCACCCGCGTTCGTTGTGCTCACTGGAACGTTTGCCTTATGTTAACTCTACGCTGATAGTTTTATTATAGACGATAGACCATCGTCGTAACTTAATAGATATATTTACTAGTGGCCCCATGGCTCTGCCATTTTGAAAAATCTATACAATTATTGAAACTGCTCAGAAAACTTAACGAGAATAAGTTGAGATGTGCGACCTGTAGAAAAGAACAGCCGGACACAGGAAACCATTTTTGCCCAAGATAAACAGAGAAGTACACTGTTAAATAATATAGTAAGTAAGTAAAGAGTAGGTAACTTGACCGTGACGTCATTGTGTATGTTTCATATAAATTCCATATCAATTAATATTAAGCATAAATTGCATAAAAAATTATATAATAATAAGCATAAATTGGATAATTACCATTGTATCAATCAAATTAGCATAAGTTTTAAATGAATAAATATTATCTTATATTATATTAATTGGCAAGTCGTTTTGACAGTTCTAAAAAAGAAACTGATTCGACTAAGTCAAATACCCTATTCTAGTCGCTCGCCTTACCTGTGAGTATGGCAGGTTTGTGAGCAACAGCGTCCCCAATAGACAGCACCTTGACGGCGTTAGCGTCCAGGGCTTCCACCTCCGCCACCGGGCCCCTCGAGCTCCGCACCAAGTACCTTCCCACCCGGTTAGCGGGGAAGGTGACCAGCCCTGCGTCTTCGATCTGCGCCTCGGCGACGCGCGCGCCCGTCGGCGACACCACCTCCACGTCTGACAGATTCTCGTCCACTTCCACTGTCGCGATGCCGCCTGTAAGTTGATGCGTATTTTCATTCAGTTGGATCTGTTTAGGTACCTAGCAGCAAAGAACTTCATTTATATTGTATGCTTCACAAATTTCAGCTTGGCTTCAGGTATCGTACCGATCTGCACGTAGGTGTGCGGCTCGCTGACGCGACACACGAACGGGCTGCCCGGCACCGGCTGCTCGTTGAACGTGACGGACACGCGGTGAGGCTCTCTGGACACCGGAACGAATGTCACGTCGTATAGACCACGCGCTACTGCCACCACCTAAAAACATAGCATTAGAGTTAGAATTTTACATAAACCTGCGCCAAAGACAACTATTAAGCAAGCCAACTATTAACATTTCTAACTTTTATAAGTGTATCAAATAAGGGTTCAAATTTTGCGTCCATGTTCGCTAGTACATCTTACATTTAAGATACAACAAAAGACGATGAGCTCGAGCGTGACCGCCTTGCCGACTCCCACTCCGGGCTCCTCTGTAACTGACCTCAGCCTTGACGGTCGTGGACGGCGTGGACACGACGAGCTCCAGCGTGCCCTCGCCCGCGCCGGCCGCGTCCACGCTGAATGTGACCGCCTTGCCGACTCCCACTCCGGGCTCCTCTGTAACTGACCTCCGCCTTGACAGTCGTGGACGGCGTGGACACGACGAGCTCCAGCGTGCCCTCGCCCGCGCCGGCCGCGTCCACGCTGAATGTGACCGCCTTGCCGACTTCCACTCCACGCTCCTCTTCTGCCCCTTCTTCTAAGCTGAGTCCTTCGAGGGTGCCTTCTAGTTCTGTAAAGTATAACAACGCTTTAAAAATTCCAAGTTAGCTTTTTCATTTGGTCAGGACCGTTGTAGTAGAGGATGCCAAGTAATGTCGACGTTCACTGACCTGTTAACCGGATGTAAATTATATTTTATCAAATAAAATATGTTTCTGAACTTCTACTAATAGGGTATCGTATACTAATATGTTCATGGCAATTTCTAAGTACTAATAAATAATATTGCTCTGACTTGTTAACCGAATGACAAAATACACAATATGCATCAGTGAAGTAGCTTATCTTTTTCTGCTCGCTATTATCTGGCAGCCGTGTACAAACAGGTAAGTCGATATTAATAATTGCGCTAATTTAACCACTTGAAAAATATATCAAAACGATGGCAATTTTATAGCGAATAAACTAGTATAGGGTTGCCTGCAAAAATCCGTTCATAAATAATGGTTGGCTTTTAAATGAAATAAGAAGAGTAGTCTTCTCGCCACTTGACTAGACCTTACATTACATTACGCCGCGCGCGACATCTGCACGCTGCGGCAGCCTACAGACTCGGGTGTGTAAACTACTCACCGACCTAAACTCACTTGCCAACATACCTCCTGGCCCCAGGCCGGTGACGCGCACGCGACGCACGTCGTACACGTTGCACGTGAAGGGCGAGCCGGGCACGTGGCGGCCCGCGCACGACACTTGCACGCTGTGGCGGCCCACGGCCTCGGGCGTGTAGGCCGCCGCGTACCGCCCGTCGCCCAGCGCCGACAGCCGCGCGCGCACCACGCTGCCGCCCGGCCCCGACACGTAGACCGTCGGCTCGCCGGCTATAAGCAAGCTCGTCTCATGCATTATTCGGTTATTAAGAATGCTTTGATCTATGAAAAGTCTGTTGTTTAAACTGTCGTGTATGAGGAGACAAATGAAGCACCATAGACTAGGAATCCTCTAGACGGAGTTTAGAGCAATTATTTCATGAAACCGATGCTGCCAAAAATACGGGGGTGCGGGGGGACGAGGTGAGCGAATCCCGTGCCGTGATTGGTCCGTTCAAAGACACGAACCAATCACGGCACGGGATTCTGACACTGACTCGAAGATGGAGTAAAACTACCGTATTTAGTGGCAGAGGCGGTAGCGTTACTATGCTCAGCCTAGAGGATGTCTTGTCTATGTGAAGCACGAAGGTAGATACGGTATCACTGTACAGTCAGCAGCAGAAGTTGCTAAGCGGGTGAGGTGTTCAAAATTACCTGGACACACTCTTATTCTCTTAACAATAAAGTCGCGTCAAATTCATTTTGAACACCTCGCCCGCTTAGCAAGTTCTGCTGCTGACTGTATGCCGCTGAATTTAGGCAGAACATTTTGGAGATACCGATTGCGTTATTTAATTTCTCGTTTATTCGCTGTTTACAGAATTTGCTTTATTGAATGCACTGCTTCAATGGTTGATTGATTGAATACCATTTGAATTTTAGCGGCATTTTCACGTTAGGAGGTTATACCGGCTCATATTGGCCGCTTGATTATCCCTCATTTGCTAATAATTTCGCGTGAGCACCAGCCAAATTTTGATGCAGAGTTCAGACAATTTGGCAAATGACAAATTCTAATAAACTATATTTCGGTAAGACTAACGATAACGTTAACGCAAAAAATAAGTAATTATTTCGCTTTTGAGACCTGGCACAGGCTTGGAAATTCCGTCTCTTGCATTGTAATATTTTACCATATTTTTAATGCGGTCAAACACTGCCTCTCAAAGTGAAGTGATGACTTGGTATATGATATTGATCTTGCCTCAAAAGGAACAGGAGCACGCATGGCAGCTTAGTATAAAACTAAACGGTGGATTCTGTGACACATAGTTACAAATATAGAAAGGCATTTTAAAATTCGCTTAGGCATAGCTTGAAAACACGGCTAGAAAGTTATAGATGTAATGTGAGAATATGAATAGTAAATAGCAGGGCATTTTAAATAATGTATGTGAGCACACGTATAGTCACTCTCGCAAATGCATACAACGTAACGTATATTAATAAACAATAGTGATATGATCATATCAGTATGTTGGGAGTGAAAGATGTGTTGAGCGTTAATTATATATATTCAAGTAAATGCTTTATCTATACAAGTCACAACAACACATCAATCAATCAATATGTTGGAAGTATAACATCGTAATAACTATTTCAAAACATGAAGTCTAAATGAATAAACACATTCGTAATGGAGAAATGTTAAGCTACTTGCCTTACGTAGTTCGAGTACCGCGTGAACTGGCTAATTTCGCCAGAGAAGAGGTTCTTCCAACCTCTATGCATTTTGTCCTGCTCTATGAACCGTGGCAAATGTCTCAACGATTTCTTCGTGATTCATATACTCACTGTGGAAGCCGGTGAGGTGTATTTCGGCGGGTTCGCCGCGCGGCGTCGAGGCGAGGCCGGGGCCGGAGGCGCGCGCGTCGGCGGCGGCGGCCGGCGCCGACACCGGGCACGTGAACGGCGAGCCGGGCACGGCGTGTCCGTTGAACCGGACTGACAGGGTGTGCGGCGCCGCCTCCGACGGCTTGAAGTTCACCTGAACGACACCAAGTAAAATAAGTATAATAATAAGATAATCCATAAAAAAAAGAGGCGTAAGAGACGCCCTTCTTAAAAACGCTCGTGTTGTTTGGCGTAACGGACATGCTATTTTCGTAACTAAGCATTGTATTATAAGTTCAAGCAATCAGTTTAAAAGAGCTCAAAAAGTTAAGAATAAGCCACATAGAGGCATCAGTTTATTGAAACAAACAAAAAAGTTATGATTTTTTTCTCAAAAAAAAAACTGTGTTTTGGCTCTCCAGAAAAATCGCGTTTTGTCCGTTAAGCCCTTTGAGCCTACGGTAGTCGATATTGTAAAGGTTTGGTTGCATTAACCACAATCAAAGCACTCGTTAAAGCTTTGGATTCCTCCGAAAACGGTGCCGTCATATTACGGCCGCTATATAGCGTTGACTGACGTCACTAGAACGTTGTCTATGTAAACAAGATGGCGCGGTTTCCTAGACGGCGTTACGTTACGTTGATTGTCAACGTAACGTAAGATGACGGCCGTCATGACCTTGTCGATAGTTTCGTGAACGTTTTATTAGATAGCGGTGACGCCATTTTGAATAAATGACACGAGATTTGAATAAATGATTCCGTACTACGATTATTTTCCTCTTCTGATGATATTTCATCCTCCAAGTAAATTATAGATTATCAAGCAAATCTTGTCAGTAGGAAAAGGCGCGAAATTCAAATTTTCTATGGGACGTTATCCCATCGCGCCTACATTTTTCAAATTTGCCGCTTTGACCTTGGTGGATGACGGTGTGTTATGATGCCGTGGTACTTTCCACATGTCGCCACCGTAAAGACGGCCGTCTTTTGCTGCCGCTATATGACGGCCGTCATATGACGGCACCTATTGTGTTACGTTGACAATCAACGTAACGTAACGCCGTCTAGGAAACCGCGCCATCTTGTTTACATAGACAACGTTCTAGTGACGTCAGTCAACGCTATATAGCGGCCGTAATATGACGGCACCGTTTTCGGAGGAATCCAAAGCTTTACTAAGCAGGGTTGTGACATTTCCTCTACATTGAAGTTTAGCGAATATGATTACGATTATAGAAAACAATGCAACCGGCACTTACTAACTAGAATAGTTCAGTGACACATCAATCTGCGTAGTTAAGCAATATTTAACGCATTCGCTGCTAGCGCTACTCTTGTAGCTTAATAGTTATAATGTTGTGAAAGGTATTTATGAATAATGAACACGCCTATCGAGTAGCTGACAGTGATGGTCTTAAGGCTGGTCGAAGACAAGAAGAGTGCAGTTTTCCCTTGCGATAAATAAATATTACAATAAACTGAATAATGTTTCTCTGTCGAGGTGGCTCATGGTTGGAAAATGTATCAACTAAAAATAACATATTTTACCTTAAATCTAGCGTTCCCTTCGCTCTGAACAAAATTTGGAACGTTCCTGCCGTTTACGGCTACGATTATTTCCAAGTTGCCAGCACCTAGAAATTAAACATGATATTCAATATATCAAAATTATTCGTCATTCTTATTTTTACTGAGTTTGCTAACAAGCACAGTTTTGGATATACACTGTTAATTTAGTAAAAGCGGATTGCATACCGGCATGAGAAGCGTTGATGGTGAAAGAGACGGGGCGGCCGACAACGCCCGGCGCGATGTCGGTGACGGCGACCCGCGACGCGCTGTACGCCTTCACCAGGAAGGGGCTGCCCTCCACGTGCCCGCCCATTGCGCCGGCTCGGACCTACAACACCCAATAGCACTGTGATGCGGGATGTTCTGGTAGGGCCGCCATGTGAAGGATTTCTTAATTATGTTAAGTAAATGCTTATGTATTAATGTTTCCTGACTAGAGTATAGCTAGATCGTAAATATTATGATAGATATATTGCACTAATATTGAAAATTCTGTTTTCGTTCTTCGATCTATGGACATCTATTAAAATTAAAGTACATACTAAAACGAAAGTCCTGGGTCAAAAAAGGATAGGATAGAATCTCACCTCGATACTGTGGTCGCCGACATCAACCGGAACAAACGAGATGGTGTATCTTTTGCTAGGTTCGTTTTCACCAACAGTTTCTTCAGCAGACACCTAAAACACCAAAAACGGTAATAGCAGAGCAGATTTGTAGCAGAACTGTAGAAAATAGTATTTTATACAATCGTGATATAATGGAGAGCTTTTCAGTCGAGTATCGTGTTTAGGCAACGAAGCTTGCTGAGTTGCCTAAGTAAGGTACGAGATTGAAAAGCTTGATTATATCACTATTGTATACAATACTTTTTCTACGAGTCAACAAAAAAAATACTTAAAACTAGTAGAAGAATCATATATGTAGGTAAAAAAACCAAAAGTATACAGCTAAGATGCGCGAGCAGCCGCGATACATTCATACTCTTACGCGACCCGACCCCGCGCCCCGCGCCCCCGGCCGGTTGGTCAACGCACCTTCTCGTAACTCATGAGGCCCTGGTACTTGCTCCGCGCTTTCGATCAGGATTATCGGACGACTAACTAACCTGCACGGGCACGGGGCGGCGCGCCGGCCCCAGCACGTCCACCTGCGGCGAGGCCGGCGAGTCCACGCTGAACGTGTACGCGTCGCCCACCGACACCTTGTCGGGCGACTCGCTCGAGCCCGCGCCGATCACGCGCGCCGGCGCCGACACGTGGCACACGAACGGACTGCCTGTTGATGTAAAAATCGGCCTCAATAACTTGACAACAATGTTGCCGATTCATTGAGGGCTGTCAGGAATTAGCATTTCACAGTTTGACAGGTTTGATTGGAATATGGCTTTTTTAGTAGCTCAGCAGGTGATTGACGCGTTCTGGTCTAGTGACGAATTGCATACTTAACAACGATTCTGAAGTCTCAAGTACACTGCGGCATCAGTGAAACTAAAAACGATTAAAATTATATAGAAAATAAACATAAGGTAAGACACTATAAATCATCAATTGTTTTACTTGTAGGTTAAGATTACGATTCGTAATCACGAACTGACCTCCGGATTCCTTCTGCTCCCAATAATATACCTTCTTATCTACTGACCCGGGAAGTTGTCACTGTTGAAGCGCAAAAGCTCGCGTGGAGGAAGCTGATGGAATAAGGGCCAGTTGCACCAACCACATTTGACAGACTGATCCACGTCAGCCGGCGCGCCCCGGCGCTTTATTATGAAACTTTCCATACATAAAAATATACGGAACTCTTTAACGATACGAACAGTTTGGTGCAACCGACCCTAAGTGAGCGCATTCTGCGCCCGCGGTCGGCCCTCCAGGCCCTGGGTGACACATAACCCAATGCATCGAAAGTTATAGGTACTTAGTAAGACTAACCAGGGACATGGTCACCGTTGAAACGCAGCTCGACGGTGTGCGGGCGCGGGTCGCGCGGGGTGAAGCTGATGGCGTACGTGTGGGCTCCCTGCGCGGCGGCCGCCGTCGGCACGCGGCCGCCGTTCACCGTCACCTCCAGATTGCCCGGGCCCGCTGCCATTGTCTCCACTGCACGAATAGTCTCATTGAATACAAATATGAAATATAAACAATACGATACCCACTCTTTTTTTTTGTCAAGTGGATTTAAAAGAAAAAAGTTTTTTGACATGAAGGCCATTGGACCGGTGTCGCCGATATGGACTTTGAAAATTCCAGTTTTTATAATTACGTGAAAGCGGCTACAATACGGATGTTGACAATTTTTTGGAACTGGTTTCATTTTGTAGATAGACACGTAATAATTACAGAAAAAAATATTAAAAAAATATATTCATTAATTTTGAATAAGAAAACATGTATAATAAGTTTCGTGTTTAAATTTCGCGCCTAAACGCTCCAAACTGTCACGTGACCTTGATGACGTAACGGCGTTTTAAACAAACTGCTGTCAGTAATTTTTTTAAATTCTTTATATGGCAACTGACAATTTTTTTTAAAGCCTTAACACACTACCGCATCGGACAGCGACCTTCTTTCTCGCTCTAACTTATAGCTGCGTCCTTAACGCACCACCTTACACACTATCGATTCGTGCGCCGCACCGCACCAAGATCGCGTTTCGGTACGATAATCTGTAGACACTTGGGCAGGTTTTATAACTTGTCTTTGGTGATTCCAATGTGATTACGTCACGCGCTCCGATTGGCGTTTGCAGTCACGTGATACTGGGCATTATTTTAAATACTTTTGATTATTTTTAATTAATTTATTACAGATATTTACACTTGCAAAATATGATTTTCCGCGTTCTAATATTCCCTGCTATGGTAAAAACATAACATATTATATATTCGCGATTCATGTCAACGTCCCTATTGTTAGCAGTCACGGTACTTACGGTAGAATTTGTAGCTCTACGGTAATAGTCTGATTATTACTACTAATACAAAAAACTTACCTAAAAATGTGACAGGTTTTCCGACTGTTCCATGCGCGACGTCTTTTACTCTTATAGCTGTTACGTCGTACACCTGTGAAGGGTAGTTTAGCAATGCATACGAGAATAGAAAGGTAACGGAACAATCGTGAACATTTCCAAACATGTTATGGATAAATATTGGAATTAATGAAAATATTATTATAAAAAAAAACACCAACAGGATGTACATCAGACAGCTGCAGAGAAAAGGTACCCGTGCATAAAAAATTGTAAGCAAATAGTATTGCTGACTGTAACTGCACAGTAAAAAGCATTGTGGATTGTATTGTTTACATTTGTGGATCATAATAACATTTATTTATATCCTATTAGGCCCACTTGCACCACCACACAAATCCGGGATTAACCCGTTAAACCGTTAACCTGGTGTCAAATTGTACTGGTAACCATGGTAACTCCAGGTTTAACTGGTTAATCCCGGGTTAGTGCAATGGTGCTAGTGGGCCTTAATCATTTCCGAATGATTATTGGTGTTTCATTGGATTATCTTCGAATAATTTAAAGGGCTTAGTTACCTTTAAGTGGAATGGGCTGGCCGGGATGGGCGTGGAGTCGACGAGCACGTTGAGGCGGTGCTCGCCGACGGCGCGCGGCACGAACTCGGCGCGGAACACGCCGGCGCCCGCCGCCGCCACCGCCGCCGGCACCGACGCGCCGTTCGGACCTGCGCCCCCGCACCGCTCAGCTCAACGCCTCGCCCTAACTCCCTCTCTACCCCCCTCTCATCTTCCCTCCTACCGTGTTAAGAGTTAGGGCGAAGCGGATGAGCTTTTTCGACAATGATTGTTACAATGTATTTATAACGGCATCAGGTTATTTAAAGATGCTGTAAATCAATACTTCTTATAGGTCTTTTATGGTTACTACGACCTAACTTTTAACTTTGACTACTTATATTTTATTTATTCTTAATGTATACTTTAAATAGAATGTGCTTATCGAATTATGAAGCGGGTTAATTGATTAGTGATAATAATAAACACATAATGCGGAGTTAAGAGGTGGTTGGACTTAGGTTGTTAGTACTGCAAAGCATCTTAAGTTTATTCTGAATATTTCCCCTCGGAGCGAAATTCCGTTTTGTTTGAGTCAGAAGATGATCCAAATGATAAGTTTTCTTATTTATTCTTTCATTTATATTTAAACAGGCCTGCAAAAAGATAACCAAACAGTTTGAAGCGTAACATGATCGTTAAGGAAAAAGAAACACTAATAGTGTGACACGAGATATCGGACATATCATCTAATTATAAGCCATACATTCTAACCACCTCTGATTTATTTTCTACCATTTAAATTAATTACTTAAGGTGATCTTCCAAGAAGTCAGCAGAATAAATTTATGTAATAAAAGTTTGCGCCTTAACAAGATGTTAGTGCCAAAATAAATTACCATTATTTAAAGTCTATTTTTTTATTCGGTAGACTGAAATGACAGTTCATAGTATGAACATAAAACGTCATTTCATACTATGAAATGTCATTTTAGTCTACCGAATAAAAAAATAGACTTTAGCATCGAATTTGACTAAAATATCACTAAACAAAGAGTAGCGAGACTAGCCATTATAGCATTGGTGTTCGGCAACGAATTCGGAAAAGCTAGCCGATTACGTGATGACTACCGTGTATAGTGTGCACTGTGGGGATGAAGTAGGTACTGACCCTCAACATTGACCTCTATCTGGTCGAGCGTGGCGCTGGGGTGGTGCAGCGTGAGCGCGGCGGGCTGGTGCAGCGGCGCGGGCCCGGGCAGGGTCACGCGGGCCCCGCCGCCGCTCCCCTCCGACACCTCCACGATCAGTGGGCAGCCCGGCACTCGCATCTACACCGACCGACCATACAGGCGATTATTTAAACCAAACACGCGTTTATAAAGGCTGAGACACAGAGGTTGTAATGCAAGAGATGTGTAATTGTGTATTGTAAGCAGAATTGTATTCTTGAATGTGAAGAATGTCCATGTTTTAATTAGACGCGCGCACAGCAATGCCCAATTGACTGTAAGCACTTAATACAAACAACTTACTTCCGTGCTAGCTAGCAATTTTTAACAACAAGCTATGTTAAAATCGTGTATTATGCTTTCATATATTTGGTATAGAATCTAAAGATACATGTGGCATGTCTGCTGAATTATTATATCTGTGATACTTTAATTTTATTATTCTTAAATTTCATCTTGCTTTGCCATTGTTTTAATGAAACATAAATAAACAACATGCATTACATCAGATGTATAATTCTATCATTACCGTTACTTCACTAAAAATGTTTTAAGTTTCTTTTGTTTTTGGACATAATTTAGTTTTGGGCTTCATAATATACTAGCGAACCGCCTCGGCTACGCACGGGTTACACGAAACCTTAAAAAATATAGACCTAAACCTTCCTCAAGAATCACTCTATTGATAGGTGAAAACCGCATGAAAATCCGTTCAGTAGTTTTCGCGTTAATCGCGAACATACACAAACAGACAGACGCGGCAGGGGACTTTGTTTTATAAGGTGAAGTGAAAAGACTTAAATACAAAATATAATTGACTTAGGTTAGGTTCCTGT
Organism: Cydia amplana; assembly: GCF_948474715.1. Classification (NCBI taxonomy): domain Eukaryota; kingdom Metazoa; phylum Arthropoda; class Insecta; order Lepidoptera; family Tortricidae; genus Cydia; species Cydia amplana. The sequence continues at coordinate 27,819,961 of NC_086096.1, read as the reverse complement.
GAAGTTAATTTTTGTTTGTGTGATTATGATTATATAAATTGATACTGTAATTGAATGCCCACACATACATACCTTATTAAAAGAGACATTAACTACATGGTCACAAGCCTCAGTTGGAGTAAACGAAACTGTAAATCTAGCATTGCCCTAAAACAAAGAAAAAACATTATTATTTCAAATCATCAAAGCCATCATAAACAATGAGAGTGCAGAAACATACCTGCGGGTGTACTTGGGTAGGTATGTTCAATCCTCGAGCGGCAACAGTGATCTCCAAGTTGCCCTCTCCCGCTTGGGCTGCGTCCACAGCTAGCTGAACTGGGACACCAACGCGAGCTGATGACCCTCCATTCACACTCACTAACTTGCCGTCATAGGCTTTACAGATGAATGGGGTACCCTGTTAACAACCATTACCTCTATAACCATATTTAAAAACAACAGTATTGGGAACTTCACACACACCTTTGAATTTCATCGCGTATATGTATGTAGGTTTCCTCATGATGTTATCCTTCACCAAAAAGTTTGTGGTTCAAATCGACCTCACAGATGCAACTACACCCATGGCTAGATTAAGTTCATGTTATGCTTCTGCCCCTTATTCATACAACTTAGCAAACCTCTGTAAATTTTGTCTCTATCTAAAAGACAGAAAGGTATTCAAACAGTTTTAAGTTAGGTTTAGTTTATCCAATGTGTCATCTGTAACTTACTTTTTTCCCAAGTCCCAAGATACAGGCTCGGCCTAGTTTGGGGCTTACCGGACACCTTTTGAGCATGCTACTGTATTCCTTTGTTATTATAAACAAATTTATTCTTATTCTCAGTATCAATGGCTTGTTAAATTTGACAACAAATTATGAATAATGTCATCAACAATAATTAACCTGCCCGATCCTGCGACCTGAAAACTAATTTTGTTGTTGTCTCCCAGTATGGCTCCCATTTGAGCCACTGGGAGTTGAAGTGGGAGGTTTTGAAAATCGTGGGAAATCTGGAAAATTTATTTACGGCTCATATTTGAGCCCTTGGGATATGACAGGTTAATGTTTTAGGAAGTAGGTACTTACAGGCACTGGCTGGTTATTATAATGTGCAGTCAAGGTATGCGGGCCCACATGTCGCGGGGTAAAGCTAGCTAGTAGCCCAGAGACTGCGTCACCAGTGAGCCGCACAGGCACTTCGGCCCGCGGACCGCGAACCGTCACTATTAGCTCTCCCCCAGCTGAGCCTTCCACGCGCACAGAGCATGATGCCACTTCGCCAACAGGGATCAGTTCTACAACATAAGATTAGTACGAAAATGGAATTTAGCTGAGCCGATTCCGATAACGTTTAATATCTGGGTGACCGAGCTTCGCTCGGAAAACATATAAAAACTCGAAAATGCGCGTTTTCCCAGAGGTAAGACCTAGCTAGATCGATTTTTCGCCCCCGAAAACCCCCATATAGCAAATTTCATCGAAATCGTTAGAGCCGTTTCCGAGATCCCCGAAATATATATATAAACAAGAATTGCTCGTTTAAAGGTATTAGATTTGTACCATAATTGTCTATCTTCCTTATATTTAATTGTAGGTACTGATTCATCATTCATCAAACTACTATTCCACCACGAAATTGCTGCCGGTTTAGGGATCCCTAATAAGTGTAATAAGTAACTTAGCGACTTAAAGAAAAACTAAATAAAATGAGTTGTCGCCTCGTAGTCCTAAAGCAAGCATCTTACCTGGCAAATTTACCGAGGTCATGCACAACACGGTGTACCATAATTATTTACAAAACAAAACTTGACTATCGACACCAATAAATTATGAATATATCGGTGAAGGAAAGGAACAAGAAAGGAATCATGAATCAATTAGGAAACGAGCAAATTGATTTTGTTATTTACATGAATCTAGTATAAGGATCTAGGATGCTACCTTCTATGTTTTGTTAGAGTCGTTTGACAATTGATTGACAACAAAAATGACAGCTGTGTGACAATGACGTTTCACATGCGTTTCTCACATTTTAGTCCACGATGCGCTAATGTGCTACATATTATATATAGCTGGTCAACCAAATTTTGTCAGTAAAAAAAGTCGCGAAATTCAAATTTTCTATGTGACGATATCCCTTCGCGCCTACATTTTTCAAATTTGCCGCCTTTTTCTACTGTCAAGATCTGGTTGACCAAGTATAGTTACGCTTATTACACGCCATTCACTATGCAAATTGAAGCGCTATAGAATATTAGTGCATGATGAATTGTAATGCAGTAGGTAATTGCATTTTCCATAGTAATTTGCTGTGAGTTGCAGGCAATCTGCTATTTGCATGGGTTTAGTATCAGCCATTAAAGCCGTAACACACTACAGCACCGCACCGCGACCTTGGTGTTGTGTGGTAGTGTGTTACGACTTTAATGGCTGATAAAACCCAAGCATTCAGCACATTGCCTGAAACTCACAGCAAATTACTATGAAAATGCTATGAAATAATTAAACTTGAACGCGCTTATATCGATATTGTACAAGTTGGTAACACTAATCAATGAAAAAGTTAGCAATGGCGGGAAACGTACCTAATTAAGATGGAGTTCATTTCATTTCAAATTGTTTTGAATATTTTGCCTGCTATGCTGCGTACCCGTTGTAATTACCTACATCTAGGTACTTTCTATGAATTGAAATAATGTAAGCTTGTTTATCTAATATTATAATATTAGGCTTAATATAAAACATCAATATTTAAATTACGCAATGTATTATCTACCTATAGATAACGTGCAAAATGAGTAATATTTAACTCACTAGACTCATTTACCTAGTTGGCTGATCGTATGTCATGCTAGCTTTTACGCTATAGGTATAATAACGTAAGTACCTATACTTCCATATAAAAAGATTATATAACTTCTCAGCTCACTCCTTTCCTTGTAAGAATAGCGTTTCAACATCATAAAGATTATTATAACTTGTTTACGAGAGAATATAACCTAAGTATGTAGATATAAATTTTACTCCTTTCTCAAAAAGACATTCTAAATCTGATAATAGATTTTAAATTCAGTATTGTGCAGAAAAGAAACAGAAGATAGTTTGGATATAGTACTTTAGTTTTAATACCTCCAGCAATAAAACGAACTTAAAGCTCGCAGACGTGTCCGCTTGTAAAAAAAAAGGTTTAACTTCCTACTTATGTACCTACAGCTAAGTGTAAAGATATGGGTGCAATATAACTTACTCAAAAATATGTCCCATAGTTCTTAACTCGTTGACATACATAAGAACTTATAAGAGCTATGGGATAATGGGACATATTTTTGAGTATAACGTGTGTATAGTGCGCACACATATTTTTACACTTGACTGTAGGTACCTACCTTAATAGTTAATAAATAGGTAGGTATTTTAACTGTTTAACTGACACCCGCGATACAGACGAAACCACACCGGAAGACCCCTGACACATTTTGTTATTTGTTTTTACGGAAATTATATTCTATTAATTACATAAGTTGCAGTTTCATAGAGCTTGATTCCGACCGACTGATAATTGAAAAGCAGAGCACTTTTCCTGAACAAAATAAATCGAAGAAATGTCAAATTAGCTCTAGTTTGCCTACGAATGTTTTCAATGCGCCGCCACTGATATACTTAATATTTTTATTTTTCAATGAATTTCCTACTCACCAACTTGTGAGGTGTCAATGGTGACTCTTTGTGCTGGCGCTACATTGAAAATGAACGGCGATGATGGCACCGGTTCGCCATTGAATTTTATATCTACTCTGTGAGGCGTTGGTGTTTCAGGTCTCCAAAATACGAGGCAACGTCCGCCACCTACCACCTGAAAAAGGTAAGGTTGGTCAGATTTTATTTCATTAACATTATTTTAATACCGTAATTCGGGGTGAGTTGGCGCGAAATCGAAGTTCAAACCTAGATAAAAGTTTATTTTTATATGTGGCACATTGATTTATATATGACACCGTAAGATTGTGAACCCGTTAGTTTATAATCTAACGTAGGTTAGGTTAGGTTAGATTATAATCTCCCTACCGTCAGTTTATAATGTAACTAGTGAGATTATAATATGACGAGTGTTTACAATTTTACGGTGACATATACAAAAAAAGTGTTCCGGAGGTATGAATTTTATTTTGTCAATGATAGTTTGTTGCTACATTGCATAGTTTCTACGAAAAATGCATAATAGTAGGCAAAACCTAGGCTGGTTTTGCCTACTATTAATAATATTTACCATTTCATTATAATGTAAGACACTTTTGACTACTTATGTAAATCGACAACCCTGAACTACGAACGCCATCTCACCCCTCTACCAAGCCGGTACACCCCGTTCGTAACACCAACTCTCCCCATTCGTGAGCCAACTGTCCCCGTTGTCGAGCCAACTCACCCCACAGTACAAACCTACTCACCCCATAAAAATCATCAAATGCGGTTGGATTGTTTTCTATGTTAAAACCATTACAAATAAAGAAAATATAACATATGTTTTTCTGTTTCCAATAAGCCATGTAAGTATATAAACGATATCCGAATAGTATATGAACACTTACTTTGGTAAACATGACTTAAAATCAAAGTTAAAATCAACTAAAAATCCGCCGATTTCGAGCATCAACTTTGTGAGCGTCAGGATGACAGGACCATGATGGCTATTTATAACGAGTGTTACTCCAAGATTTAGTACTTATTTAGTACTATTTGGTACCTGACATCAAATATTTAGTACCTCAATAGAAATCGAGAAATATTGAAAATAAAGTGGCCAGCCATTCTCGTCAGGTTGACAGGACCAAGTCCAGTTCCCCTATTTGTAGGCGTTATATCGAATCCATCTTTTGACAAAGATTTAGTACCTATTTAGTACTTTTCATAATTATTCTTCTTATTTAATTTCGACTTAACGTAAAAAAGTTACAGCTAGAATAAACTTTCTATGTGCACAGTGGTGCAGCCAGTCAATGTGAACCGGGCCTAAAAGTTTGTTCAAAAGTTAATATTTTTGACTACAACATTTACTTTACGTTGTTTGGCCAATCCAAAATGAACCACGAGCGTAGTGAGTGGTTTGAAAGTGGAATCTTGAGCATTGCGAGGATTTCAAGGCATGAGGATGCAAGGTTTAAACAATGTTTCTACCGAGTGACACACTACATTTTTGACCACAACAACTTGAGGGAAATACTCACTTAAATACTAAATAGGTACTAAATCTTGGAGTAACACTCGTTATAAATAGCCATCATGGTCCTGTCATCCTGACGCTCACAACTTTGAGAGTGAATTTGTGTTTCAAAATTGTATGATTTGGGAGCTTAGTGTTGCGAAAAGAAGAAAAAATATGTCTAAAAATATAATCAAATTCAAAAAAGAAATTCTGGATTCGCAAGCCAACTCCCCCCGCGAAACCTACTCACCCCGAATTACGGTAGGCAATTAAGCAATAGCTTACCTGTACGTGGTTAGGCACTTCCCCTTCATTTATTGAAATTTCTAACTGGCCTTCGCCTGCAGCACTAGCGTCCACTGAAAATAAAACGTATTTAATACATATCTCTGTAACTTTAAATCAAGATCCGTAAAGACGAAATAAAAATTATAGTCGCACACCCAATTTGTCAGTAAGTAAAAAAAAACTATAGGTAGGGGAAGTCCGGGTAAAGCGAACACCCCAGGCAAAGCGAATTCGGGCTCCCAATCCTAAACTATTCGACTACACTCGCACCACGCTCCTATATGATGTTCAGGATCCTTCGCTCTATGAGCGGCAAGCGTCACAGGGAGCGGTCGCTGTGAGCATCGTCGGTGACGAATCAAAATGTGTTTTTAGTGCAAAATATTAGATTTTGAAAGATAAGTACATTGTATGTTATTTTGTCACAGTAATTATCTCGAATTTTAATTCAAGGTGCTTCTATTGCTTATTAAAGTATCTTCCTTTTACAACGCATTTCTTTTAAAACAATCCAACGGTTATTTTTTTTATTATTCTTAATTTCTTTAACTGATTGAATGGGCAAAGTGGATCAGGCAAAGCGGATAGCGTGTTCACTTTGAATTTATTAGGTAATTTTTTTTATGATAATAAATTGTTACAGATGATATATAAATATCAAAAAAAGATCGATAATGGCTCCTGGCTAACAGACGTCTTGGAAATGGCTATCAGAACGTGGATTCGCTGTGTTAAAATGTCTTCAGAAATGCCGTGAAGACCCATGCTTATGCCGTGTATGCTTATGAAATCAGTGAAAATATATCAAAAGTTACTTGTGACAGCTGTTTCTAATTAATATTATTGAAATGATCTTATGTTGATTAATTTTCACTTAGTTATTAAGTTCACTAAGATTTTATGAGTAATATTTGCTTTGCCCGGGGGGCTGTTTCACTTTGCCCGGCACCCTGGGCAAAGGGAATAAAATATCTTATTTTAAGTTTTGTTCAAAATTGAAGCAACTATTAAACAGGAGGCTAGTGTTGTTTTAAATTAAAAGATTATTAAATAAAGACTTATTATTGATACATTTTTCATTTCTTCCTCGTTAAATTTTTCTGTTAGGTATGTCAAGTTAAAGGTAAAGGTGTTCACTATGCCCGGACTTCCCCTACTCATTCCATTTTTTGGGTGCTGGTACTAGCGTAAGACAACAGTATGATTCACTTTATCTATGTTTGAAATGAGACAGTCCCTGGCCAAACTATATGTACCTACCTCTGAACTGTGATTGTTGGCCGACTACAGCATTCCCGATGTCCGTGACCTTGATGAGACTAGCATCGTATACCTTTGCCACCAAAGGACCCGCGGCCAATTTGTCCCCTGCAATAGCTACCTGTACAATACAAAGTTTATAATATTAGATATAGGGTCTTCGGGTAGTTTTGGGAACAATATGGGATAGGTAAATCTGCTGTACAGAACTACGATATCGTTTATTATGCAAATTTAAAAGAATAACAATAAAAATACAATACCGTCCGAATGTCACACCTAGCCGGGAAGGGAATCGAACCCGTTCAAATGGGTATAAAATCCGAAAGAGGCCATGAGTTCCACATTTTGTACACGTGTTCTAACATATAATTTTCAGAGATTCGACCCCTAAAGAGGTTATTTGTAAATGAAGTTCACAGTTTTTAATGACTAATAGGGTCATAAAGAAAGTGACTGAGTGACTGTTATCAGAGACGACAAATAACGACAATCACTACATCTCTTCTTTGCATCATATTATAATGGCGTTATTCATAAACGGCTGCTAACTTAATCAGTTGATGATCATCGTTTGTCCCTATCTGTCGTTGTGCCATAGAGAGGGACAAACGACGATCATCAGCTGATTAACTTAGAAGACGTTTATGAATAACGCCGTGAGTACTCAAAGATGTTTACATCAATAAGGTGAGTGCCGACTTCTTCGGGCGTGAACTCTATTCTGTAGACGCCGGGGCGCTCCGAGACGTCCAGCACTCGGGCGGTCACCGGCCGGCGCGACGGGGCTGTCACCGACACCTCGACCTACATAAAAACACATTTTAATTTTCAGTCAAAGAAACGAGTTACTTTGTTTGGAAAATTGGGTATGAAATGACCCGTTTTCATTGCTCTTTAATATGTATATCTCTTTGACGTATAGGAAATCCCATCCGATAATTGCATAGGATTTTAAAGGAGCCCACAATGATTGTCTCTGAACGCACAGTTAGTTCCGTTTATTAAACGGTCGGTGTTGCCGTTGCGAACAACAGCATGTAATCGATGTGATCAGTTACACGAAGGGATTCATCCACTACCTACCATTCAGCCAGCGGCGCCGCTACCCAGGGAATTGTTTAATCAATCCCTGCAGTTTAACCGGATAGCTTAAGTTTAACGGCGACTTCATGTATTTCAATCCATATGAGCATTATGCATAGTTAGTGTTGATTAGGTAACTGAAATCACGATTTTAATATAACCAGCATTATCAAAAACGAGATGCCACGTTTAGAACTAGAAACAAACCTATCAGATGCCCACAATTTTTTTATCTAGAGATTTAAATGCATATGTACACCTTGTTTTTCTTTGCCGAAAATGCAATGGTACCTACTTTCACCTCACTTGAATTAACGAGTATCTCGTTTGTGCACGCCGGGATGTGAACCCACGATCTTCTGCTTATTATGCTTATTATCGCACGCCTCAAACAGTCGGTCACATTTGCGATTACACGACTGTCCTAGTATGCTTTGTGGAACGACGTAAAGTGTAAGGCCTGAGTGGACGCTCGAGCGTGCAGCGGGGCGGGGCGTGCGGCGTGCATGTTAAACAAATGCAAGCGTATAGTAGCGGCCATAGTGCACGCTGCTCAAATCACTTGTGAGCCCGACGCCATGCTGCACGCCCCGCCGAACGCTCCGCTTCGGGCGTCCACTCAGGCCTTACACTAACGCCTAGTCACATATGCGCCACCAATCCACAAAACGTGAATGTATTTACCTCGGTTTTGCTGAAAGCGGCGGCACCAGGCGAGGTGGATATTTCAAATACAGCGGGAACTCTTGCGGGGATGAGTCTGGTGGGCTCGCCCCCGCCGCCGCCCGCTGGGCCGGCCATAACCTCTACTTTCCACGGGGACCCTGGAATTAAAATATTTACCTTTATAAATAAATATGTTAAATTAATTTCATGGCATGGCATTTCATACCAAGAAAAAACAAAAAAGATCCGAAAAATTAAAACTTAATACATAACTAGATATATAATGCAATGTTACTACTTTCTATTTACTAAGTACCATTGTTTCAATATAGGTATGTACTAGTTGTGGATGGATAGACAATTATGTACCTACTACTCGTTTTTTGAATTTACTTAGCGAATTAAAGTGTATATCCGTGTAGTATATGATCACTACATGCATTAAGAATTCTTACATAACCGCGGCACAGAATAAATAATAGTACTAGGAATGGGGGAGTTGCTGCCAAGAACAGTTCGTCTAAGACTCTTAGGTGGACATAGAGGAAGTATATAATGGGTTTTCGGGAGTTCGAGATGGAGCACGGAAAGACAGAAGCTGTAGGTAATATTTGTGGACAATCTATTTTGAACCTCATCACTCTCATCAGTCAGATGATATAACGGGTTTTAGTTCTTAAGTTTTATGATATATTATATATATAAAATATAATAAAATAAATTTTTAACTATAACCCTCTTGAAAAATGTTTGTTTACAATATACATTACGTTCCAAATTTCAACAAAATATTGGGGACAGGAAAATTAAATTTGGATCTAAGTATGTGCAACTCACGCTATTGGCTTTCAAATTACGGATACACAAAGTAGGTTCAACCAGAGACAAGCTTTGGTTCAACTAATCCATATTAATTTAAATATCGGCAGCTAGTCTATCTAAGCCAAGATTAATTAGCATAGTCAAGATGTGCGTGCGATTAATTGACAATCAATGTAGCAGAGCTACCTTGCGCGGCCAATGAAGCATTTGTCTATGTCACTGACTACCGCAATAATTTTACTCGAAGGAATAGTACCTACCTACCTCTAATAAACCTACTACGCCTCATAGAACTATGTACTAAAATTATTACACTGTGTATCTACATAAGTATGGACCTATTTATTTAGTGTAATCTCTAAGCTAGTAGATTTATTTTAGGTTATTTGAACTTATACGACGTTCAATACCGTTCAATGGATGTTATTATCATAATAATATCGTTCGGGCGTTCAACATAAAATAATCTATTGATAGGGCACGGTAATGTTTACTACTTGTGTGGTAAATTTAAGTATGTAGGTACATACATATTTCTTATGTTACAACGGCGATACAGGTTAGATTAGAAGAATGAGGTGTAACGGGTTTAGGAATATTTAGTGCGTGGAATCTAAATACGAACCAGTTAGGTACTGAGTTATTCATTTCATGTTACGTTGGGACTTGTACAGATACTTTGTGTAGGTGAGCAGTTTTAATTACGTAGGTACTTACCTACAATATTTAAGTACTAAAAAAAGGAAAAGGCAATAAGTGAATTGCTCTTAAATTTTCAACCTCTTTGTTCAGGGGGCAACCTTACATTTCATAATAGGTAGGTATTAACTTAGGACTTAGGACTTGAGCAAAAATGTGGATCCCATTGCAAAAGTCATCATATTTTAGAAATAATCGCTAATTAGGTAAACACCTTAATGATTGGCTCGCGCGTTATAGAATTCATTTGAAGGCCGCTTATTTAAAGCAATTAATTTCTGAGTGCTCGTTTTGTTTTATGATAATTATAATTGTTAAATGTCAATCAATTAAAGGGAAAGCTTGTTAAATACAAGGACGAATTACAAAATATAAAGATGGATTGCATGTTTCTGAGGTTTATAAATAGTAGCAGGAAGAAATATAGCATAGATTGGACCTATGGAGCCTACCCTTTCCCCCCTTTTTAGGGGGCTCATCTCGTGGCTACCGGGCCAAATCAGCTTTGTTTGACCTTAGGAACAAACGTGCCAAGCGGCATCGCCTGAGACAAAAGTGTATATGCCTACTCAATTACCTACTCACTGCACCTAGCCAACGAATTCAAGTTCGAAAAAATTATACATTTTGAAAGGCCTTATTTTGGAAACTATTAGATCTACAGAGACAATTTATAATCTCGAATTGTACCAAATTTAGTCTACTTTAAAAACAGTATTATCAAAAACTAGTCCTTTAGGGTTATAATCGCCCAAATAAAATAAAAAAACAAAATTTTCGATTTTTGGTAAAGTTGCGTTCGGCGCTCGAGGTCACAAATTTGGATAATTCATTGGGTCAACATGTTAAACAAGTCTGCCACAATCAATAGTACCGGATTGGACGCAAACGCTAAAGGGCTACATGTATAATGTTAAGTATTGGATTAAAATGTTAACTTCTGTATCTAATAGGACGAGCTCGGAAGATTTTGATACAGGTGGAAGATTAACCATTGTATTAAATTAACACATCTACTGCCAGACAATTTTTTTTACAGTTCTCCAAAAACCATATATATCAGTGACAACCCTACAAAATTATTAACATTTTTAAATTGATATTATTATGTCATATATCGTTCATTCAATAGGATCTACTGGCTATTAGGGTTGAAACATTCAGATATTTGCACGAATGTTTAACAAACTGTATATCTCAGACACGGTTAGAAATATTAAGGTGTTTAGTGAAAAATAAAGTACGTAGCCTAAACAATTCCCGTAAGTCCTTCGTTGTATTCCTCCCGATATAATGGTCATAAATATTAAGAGAATGCAATAGCGATTTCACACCCGAAGAGTTTAAACACTGGCTGTAATTGTAATTTTTGGATAGTTATTTACTATAAGGTTAGAGATCAAGGGGCGTAATAACGTGATGATATTTACAGTCGGAAAACACAGTTATAGCGTAGATTAGATATGCGCTGGGCCGAACAGGTTGGGCGTGAGCGACTGCACCTGTCCGGTGCCCTGCCCGTTACCATCGCCGCCTCGCTACTCGGGGACTCGAAAACGGTACCATAAGTACCATACCAGCCAATTAATGGTTCGGATCGACCTAAACGTTCATAATACTTAGGTATGGCACCGCTCGACATCTAATTACAACATAGCTACAGACGCATACAATTTCCAAATATCGAGCCACGGAATCACACCTAATATGAATAGCCACTGGAATATTTCAACATTCATTACGAGCACAAATTAAAACGCAACAACGTACAGTTGTACCCTTCATTAATACATGTAATTTAATTTAAAATGGATCACAGAGAAAACAATGAGCGCTTGTTTGGGTCCAATTGGGATAACGAGAGACCGAGGCCTTATCGATCGATCATCATAGAAGCATGTTTTTATGACGCACCCTTGTAATGTGTACGTTTGTTTACGTTTAAATTTTTATTTTATTAGAATATAAAAATAAAGTAGGTACCTACATAAATTCTTCCTTTCAAACGAAAATATTAGACGGGAGAGTTTGTAACTAGATAGGTAACTACTTCGTAGGTAATATTTTTTTAGCGGAAATTAGACTATTGGAATTATTAACAGGAAGAAGCCTCATACACGATGTATGTATACCCAGAGTAGCTCCTACTAGTATAACCTATAATTACGGATACTACGTAAAAAGCAACCTGATAGTGTCGGAAGACTAAATTATCAGTTTTATTATAGAGCAATATTATTTCTGCAAATCAATTATAGTTTTGATACAGTTACATAAAAGTTTTACAAATTATCATCGGTACCATCACTTATGTAAAGGTACATCGAACTTTATATTCCGTAACTTTACATAGAAAGTATACTTACTTAAACTGAGCGTAAGTGCACGAGGAAGTATTAGATATTTTATATTATAAGATTAACGAAATAAAAGTAAAAAAATGATAATTATACAAGACTTGTATATGTAGGTACATGATGTTCTTTGATAACCTGCAATATTTTACGAGGTCTCACAGAGCAAGTTTTACCAGGGACCAACCCAAATTGCGAAAAAATATTGACTCTCCAAAGAAAATATTGACATCTGACCTGCCAAAATGTATGAAACAGGCAATTAATATTCGTTATTTCGGGGTTGTTTCCATAGTAGAACATGATCAGTTTGACCTATAGATATTTATGTTCATCTCGCAAAATATCGCAATCAGTTATTCATAGTGTATTTCTGAGCTAAATAGATTTCTGAAAATATAAGTATCTAGTAATTTTATAATGGTAGGTGTTTATCTGTGTATAGGTTATCGCAATACCGCAATGCATGGCCATTGGCCACGAAATGTTGCTTTATCGCGATTATTTGCACCTCCCTATGCTACCTAAACTTGATAAATACGAGTATTAACCGCATTCTTTTCTAACGCACCAACTAAAAACCAGTTATGCCATAATAAATACCTATACCTATCAACATGCCTAGAGGTATCGGTATCGTAATGTAATCATGTGTAACTTTCTCATGTGCAGACATTTTAAACATAATTTTTTAATAGTCTTCAAAATTTCAAATGAAGGAAGTTCTTAATTAAGTTGTTATAAGTTTTTTAAATTTTTATAAAATATATTATTTGTTAACTAATTCATTTCTTAACCCATTTTAAAAATGTTTGATAAAAGGTAGGCACCTACATGCATAAATATATCCACTTACAGGTAGTTTTTTTTGTCAAAAAAAGTAAGAAATAATGAATGAATGAATTTGAACTTCAGGTTGCTATAACACAGGAAAATGAAAACTCAAATCCCAAGCATAGAGTTATCAACGTTTTCCAATCCAAGCTGAAATAGAAAACTATTTGTAGCATATAGGTACCCTATTTGGTCAGGGTGAATCGTTTTTCAACTTTGTATTCAATCTAAAAATTCCACATTCTGCGGAATTGTCGTTGTTTGAACTAACATGATTACTTGTAATTACTTAATCCATACCTATCTGCAACTGTGATAATGCTTTGCTTGCATCTATGTGCTACAGATACCTATTACGTAGAAAAATCCAACTGAAATGTCTTTTGCTTCCTTCTACTAATAACTCTGGCTTTACACCCACTCTGAATTGGCCGAGCATTCAGACGACCCCCTGTTCCTTTATGTTTATGCACAAGTTTTTATAAACATAAGAATATATAGGTACATATATAGAAGCGCTGGTAGCCTAGCGGTAAGAGCGTGCGCAGTGAACGCATATAACGCGTGCGACTTTCAATCCGGAGGTCGCGGGTTCAAACCCCGGCTCGTACGAATTAATGAGTTTTTCGGAACTTATGCACGAAATATTATTTGATATTTACCAGTTGCTTTTCGGTGAAGAAAAACATCGTGAGGAAACTGTACCATATTAAGGGTTAGTTTCCCCTCTGGGTTGGAAGGTCAGAGGGCTGTCACTTTCGTAAAAACTAGTGCCTACGTCAATTCTGGGGATTAGTTGTCAAGCGGAGCCCAGGTTCCCCTGAGCCGTGGCAAAATGCCGGGATAACGCGAGGAACAAGTAGGTACATATATGTAGAGACGGAGTTATTATGAAAATCTCTACTGGTTTTAAATTTCCTGTCTATTAAACTCCTCAGTGGGAGTAAAATTGTTTATAATGTAAAAAGTTTATTTGAATCCTATAAAATCTGGGCTCAATGAATGACCCTGGTCTATTCCCGGAGAACGAACCAACGGTAACGAGTGACAAAAAAAGCGATCCGCCCATTAACAAATTAATGAAGTAAGTAGGTAACCAATCAATTGGCTTAGTTACAATAGCTTAGCTTCATTTAATTGTAAAATATCAGACAATGGGTGCTTTATAACGCAAGAGTCGGTAGTTTCCGATTGCCTAATGCCGACGTGGAGGGCGGATGTCACGAGTGGCACGACTGTTTGACCACTCCGTCGTCGTCTCTTCAGCGCTACCTAGAGTAAATAGGCCAATCCACTCTCTCCAATTGTATGTTTTTAGGACCAAGCGGCAATGTTTTGTGTAGCTCTTCAACAAAACTATTCTAGCGTCATTTCAGTATTTACATACATTTGCCCTATAAATACACTTTGAGGCCTAGGTAGCGTGACTCATCTTAATGGCTTGTAGGTGAATACCTACAGTGATAGCATAAGCTAAAAGCAGAGCTCATTCCGGGTCCGACTAGGCCGTGCGGTTGCCAGAGGCTTTACAGCTTAGGAATGACAAAATGGTTGATACATTTGGATTGGTACTATATGTAACATTCGTTAGATTAAGGAATTTGTTTGATATTCGGTAAATTGCAAATCTGTCAGTATTTTAGGCTGCAGAAAACAACCCTACTTACATAAAAATCATGGAAATTATATTACTTGAACAATCAGCTTTCAAAAAATTGTTTGGAATTTATTTTTAACTCCTAAATCTTATAATAATCAAAAAACCGAAGAAGATAAATGTGAAAAAAAACTCAATATTTAGGGAGGAAAATGGGGACTATGTTTGTATGGAGAAGCGGTCGCCCACTATCGTTTTAAAGAAGATTTAGGATATTGTATGGTAATTACAAACCATTCTGAGAAATAGGTTGGTTAACCTTTTGGACGCCAATGACCGATATATCCGCACCGCACCGTAGGTTCAACGCCAAAGACCGATTAATCGGTCACAAACCACAGAGCAACATCGACCTACATGCATATACATAAAGTTCAACTTCAGTTTTGACACTTCAATGATGTGGCGTCTGAGTGACAGCTTTTGTGTTTGACACGGCGTGGAAAAGGTCTAGAAAGTATTTCCGTTCAACTACTAGTATTTTCGTATTTCAGTTTTACGTTTTATGCACATAGCAAAATGTTCGCTGTTTGACTTTTTTTCTAACAGACATATTAATTAATGAAAACAGAGACAAACAGTGATTCATAATGAGCTTTATATTTAAAACGCAACTTATGTTTTATTTTTGTGAAACGCCGCCAATTTAAAGGTGATCATTTGTATTCAGTGCGTAATCAACTTAGTTATCTCAATGAAATGCACTATTTACCGTAAAACTTACTTTTTTTAATTAAATGAGTTGGTTTATAGCTGGTGGTATGTATTTACTTAGTACATGTTGTAAATATAAATAACAACAACAACAACAAAATAATATAATTTCTTATTAAAATTAAAAAATATAGGAAACAAAATATAACACATGACCGAACCAAATTGCATCGGGCGGTTTTTGCATTTCATGATTGGTTCAATCTGAATTTACTATGGACTTGATCTGTAGGCATAGCTATTGTAGACGGAGAGCTGGCGCCGAATAAAGAATATAGGTACCTACACATTATAAAGTAATGAAACTCTAGTTAGTTTGCCATACTGTTTTTGTCAGTAGATCCGGGCAACTTACAGTTGTTAAATGGTGAAGGTCAGAGAAGTTGGTGGTCAGCAAATGGTTTGTAAAATATGAAGATTGAACCTGTAGCCTTTGTCATCTGATTCATACAATTGAATCGATTGACACCTCTTGCATAAACATATTTTTTACAGAATTTAGTCTACATTACATACATTGTGTTACCAAAACAAATGGCATAGGTACTCTTACACTACTTACCTTCCAATTATTTTACAACGCTTTGATGACCTAAGCCGACGAAAACTCGTTAACACGAACTTTTTGGCGTTTCCCTTCAGATTCGTGCTATCGAGGTTCGATTGAAAGATCTCACTTAAATAATGTACTTATTACGCTGTCGGGGTTCAATTTGCTTGTTTACGCAACATTTAATTATGAACGGGTACAAAATTTCAGGCAAAACTAGTAGTTAAAAGTACCTATATGTATAAAAATAAAATAAAAGTACCAACCAAGCGCGGAATTGCAGAATCTTGGCAAATTAAAACCCGTTTTTTCTCCGGTGTTTCGAAAGCTGACGCACTGCAGCATTCAACTCGTTCTCGCAAGTTGTGCATGCTGCCGCGATCCTATATGGAATAATATGCCTCCATGCAGTGTTTACTTTACATACAACTATATGGTAATATTTAATTTAGACCCAGATGTCATAGATCTCATAGATATATATTTTAGTGGACCCTAAGCAGTATGGTTACAGTTGCACAAAATAAACATTTGAGAAAGAGGGAGAAAGAAGAAAAAGAACTTATTTCATGCAGGTATACTGAAGTACAAAGGCTTATATTTTTCCCTAAGGAGTTATGGATTGTGAAAAAAAAAAGCTAAGGGAGTTATAGCTTTTGTTTTATTGTGTCACTAATTCATACGAACCGAGTAGGTATACATGAGTTTTACTTTTAAAATACTGACGTTTATAATTTATTTTTATTGCTTAATTATATGTTAAACAATATTTGACATAATTATAAGCAATAAAAGTAAACTTGATTAGTAATAACCAATTAGAGCCCCTACCAGTTAGTGTGGTGAAAATATCATTATGAAATTAAAAAATATGTTTGTATGTTGTAATTCGGCTAAAACATCAATACCTATAGGTACTATGTTGCTTGGATACACTAATTTTCAGAACTTTAAACTAATTCAAAATCTGCAGGAAGAATTTTGATTCTGATCTGTCCATTTCTGCACACACATCAGTGATTGATAAGACAATACGTAATACGTAATCTATATGCTAATCACGTTGATGAATAGTAATTTATTATTATTATTTGCCAGTATTTATGTCAGTAGGTGTGTATACTGTGTATGTATCTGTATATTTCGTTTGTTACATATAAATAATATATATCAATATTATAAATAGGTAACCTATTTTAAGAACGAAAATAAATATAAATAGGTAGGATAAAATAATAACCAGTGCAGTGACAGTTACTGAGCCCACCTTGTCAACTGTGACTTCTTCATTAGTGAGTTAGTTTGTGAATACACGATTTCATTTCGTTTCATTTCATTTCATTAGTCGTTTAGAGAGGACTCATTAGAGTTATACCCATGCACGGGTACTCGGGATATGCGACTAGTTCCGAACGATGTTACTTAAAATATTTTTTGACACATATTGTAGGTACTCAAGAGTAATTAATACGGGTCACATTGTTATGAAACAAATAAACATTATGGGTTAGGTAATCTTACACAAATCGATTGTTGCGAGTACTTAGGTACTAAACACATGTAGGTACATAAGTAATAGGTACATTTGAAATCAAAATGATTTTAATCCCATTAAAAAAACAATGGAAACATACCTAGGTGTACCTGTACAATAAAGGAGTTTACGGTATGTACAGTATTGTACAGTCAACCAAGAAGGCCTAAGTTCCAATTGGTTGACTGCACATAGTTACCCCTCTACTTTACTAACCCAACATCTACTACTAGTACTAATAGCATATGCTCGTTACTGCACAATACATGTCGTCTTAAAGTATGTAGGTATTCGTACTTGAGAGTGATTTTGTCCCACTCCTATCTGTACATTCTAAATTGCTTTGTAAGGTCATGTCACCTTATTATATGCACTAATCTTTTGCAAGTTACCATCGGTGGTTACTAATAACCTGTACTTAACAATTTTTTTAAATCACAACACAGTCATCATTATAGTCTTCCTGCTGAGGACTTAGGTACCTTCTACTAAATGCCACTTCCCAAGAGCAAATGAACAAGTTGGTAACAAAAATCAATATAGAATTGCCATTAACATCGGAAGAGTTATTTCGACTTCTTCGAAATTCCATTATCAGATCTCGACTTGTTGACAATGGGACCAACTGGGACCAATTATTTCAAGGAATAAAATAATTTTCTAAATCGGTACAGCGGTATTATGGAAACTAATGAGCTTACATTTAAAAAAACCGACAAATATGAGTAGGTACCGCCTTCTGGGAAATCTTGTAGTTGGTTAATAAAATAATTACCTACACGTTGATATACCTACATTGTACAACCATACTTTTATTTTAATTTAATTTTGTCGCCACCTCGTGCTATTAAAACTAATATGTTGTGTCCAGGAGCACACAACATATTAGTTTTATAACAGTTTAAGGTACCTATATACCTAGTTATTAGTATCTGATTGTGATTTAATATATTTTTTAGCTACCGTAAAATGGGATGAGTAGGGTTCGCGGGGAGAGTTGGGTTATGAATGGGGAGAGAAGGGATGAAAGGGGAGTGAGATGGGATTTTAAAGCTACTGCTACAAAAATAATGTATTCTAATTTAAAATGGAGCTATAGTAATACTCATAATAAAAAAAATCGATCCAACAATCTTCGAAAATCACCTTTGTATGAAATTGTTTCCTGTTTATCGCCAAAGATATGAAATGGAACTACCCAAAATAAAATAAAAACTAAAATACAAACGTCCGGAACACTTATTATATACACCATTCCGTTTGCATATGTAAAAATAAAATGTTATCGAGGTTTGAATGTCAGTTTTGCCCCTAATCACCCCTTTTTAAGGCACCTATTACCTCGGCGGAAAATGGCGCAAAGTACATTCTATACAATTTTATTAGCGAAACTTGGCGAAACCCAAATGCCTAATAATATATTTACTGTTTTGGGAAATTCTTGCATTCGGAAATTCAAGTGCATGGTATTTTAACAGTGTTTGAGTCACAGTTAGGGCTTGTAAATATTCGAAACTTTCAGATATTCGAATATTCGACTTTTTCTGACGACGTATTCGAATATTTATTCGAATATTATAAAAAATAAGAAAAGGAACGAGAAATCGGTTTATTATCGTTTTGTTCAAAAGCTTTTTTCACATATTGCTAAAACTAAGGATATTTGGCAGAAATCCACTTAATTGACTAGATTTTATCATCCTACTATTTATAAGATGCCCACATTTATAAAAACAAGTAAAACGCCAAAATTAGACGTATTTAATATTTCTTGATAAAACTTATTATAAATGCGTCGTTGCGTGAAATAATATAACTTTAACCATCCAAACACCTAGGTATGTAAGATATTTTTTAGTAGGTAATTATTTTCCGATTTAAATTAACTTGTCACTCAGAGGCCTGTAAAAAGGCCTTTAATTTCATTGTATTTTGAATCTTTATTGACTTTATTTGTTTTGGCAAGTTATTATTCCTAATGGCCGGCTAATTATAATAATATTGGAATATTTAAGGGGAAAAGTTAGTTGAGTGAGTACTGGGTGGATTATTCGTCAGCTAAAGGTGCATGGTTAGATTACCAAGTTGGGCAGGTTTGGTATGATTAAATTTGAGAATTGCGATAAGTGGCAAGGTTTAGACTTCAAAAATTCGCTTAACGTACGCTTGTACTGAATATACAGAATGACCCTTTAACTTAAAACTTACGCACCGTAAAAATAACATACCTTTTGATTTCGTTTTCTTTTAAATTGAGGTAGGTTTCACTGTATTCACGAAGTCTATCGAGAGGAATACAGTAAAAATATCATTTCCTTCGTATTTGGGTACCTACCGTTCCTAATTTCCCTGTAAATACCCGTAAAACACACAGAAACTGTAACTACAGCGGATGACATAGATTTTTTTATAGTAATAAAAAATATTCGAATATTCGAAACCTGAGCGGCCGAATATTCGAATATCAAAACAGGTCGAATATTCGACAAATTCGAATATTCGAATATTCGAATTGCAAGCCCTAGTCACAGTGAGCTCCTAGCTAGTCCCCTAGAGAGCCCTTGACTCCGCGCCGGTGCGCCAGGTGAGAGTACCATGGCAGCTCATCCACTTCTCAGTAACATATATATGATGTGCACGCGAGTATCTCATGGTATTCAGTCATATTGCATAACGAGAAAGTATTCGTGTTGTAACTAAGTAAATACCATTTTGGCTATTTCCGTCCGCAACGAAATCGCTTAGGTGCTTTCACTGCTTCATTTAAAAAAAAAGATAAGACGGATACATAAATAATTCACACATTTATTACCGCTGTTATAATATGCCATTTATTAACTACGTTACTCAATAGATAGGTATTCGTAACATAGGTAATCAAACTAAATTAATATACAGGGTGTCCCAAGAAGTAGTGATATACTGAAGCTGGGAGGTAGAGGACCTAGAGGGCTATCTGAATCACCCCCATGTATGTTCCGCGATTTTTCGTATTTTCGGAGTTATGATTTTTTTTAATTTTTCACCTATCGCCGAGTACGATGAGATTTTTATTTATGGTGACGTGAATTATTGTGGTAGATGCTTGATTTTTTTTGTGTGCTAAGCTGATAGATAGGCCAATTCAGTATGGTAACATTTACTATCGTTAGATCTCTGAATAGAATTAAAAAAAAATTTAATGCCAAGAAAGATAAAATTACCCAGTATGTTTTATTTTTCTAAGCGCCCTTGAAGTTGTGAACATACTGGGTAATTTTATCTTTCTTGGGATTTTTTTTTTAATTCCATTCAAAGATCTAACGATAGTAAATGTTACCATACTGAATTGGCCTATCTATCAGCGTAGCATACAAAAAAAATCAAGCATCTACCGCAATAATTCACGTCACCATAAATAAAAATCTCATCGTACTCGGCGATAGGTGAAAAATTAAAAAAAATCATAACTCCGAAAATACGAAAAATCGCGGAACATACATGGGGGTGATTCAGATAGCCCTCTAGGTCCTCTACCTCCCAGCTTCAGTATATCACTACTTCTTGGGACACCCTGTATACGTTAAAATTGCACGAGCTTCGAAACGAATTAAGCAAGTTTCGTAATTTAAAATACCTACTTTGCAATATCTAATAACATTTTCTCATTACCAGTATTGGACAATACTACTTCATAGAGTACCTACAGACAGGATTGAATGATTTGGACGCTTCAGTGAATGCTAGGGAACCGTGTATCTTAGCCATACTCGTACATGCCTAAAGCGTTAGCATAGTTATTTAACTTATTATTTAACTTACAATTAGATCGACCTCATTTTATAGCTGTTCTTTTCTATGGCCATTTTAGTCGCCAGTCACGCAACATTAGAACTATCGAACGATTAAATAAAAAAAAGATTTTATATCCGTTATCAGATAATCACGTGACATTAGTCATTAGCTACTGGCATTAAAGGAGGTTTTCGTTCGCTACGGTTCTATTGGGGTGGGTTGGGTGTGCGTGAGCGCTGCCCTTATGTGCAAAAGAGTTCAACGCACGTCTGCGCTTTGTTTGAGCGCACTGGTGCGCGACTATACCCTACATCTAGGATAGCCAAGGGAAAACTTAAATTTCATTTCAAATTGGATCGTATACTTCAACTGAATCCAACAGTATTTCTGTTCCTAGGCTTAAGTTTAGAAACTTATGGATGTAATACGCAGGCACCCAACGACGACAAAAGCTTAACTTTAATGCGATAGCAACTATAAAAGGCAAGGCAAAGGTTATGACGTGTCGCACCCACACTCAGGTATGATGAATACTAAACGAATCTAACAAGGTAATGCATGCAAAACACTCACTTATCGAGGGCGTTCGGACCTCCGGAAAAACGGATACGGGCTCCCTTGCCAGCGACAATCTAGTCCAATGCCCGTGCCCTACTGTACTGCCGTCAAAAAAGAAATCACAACAATAACACTCACTACACTATAACGTTTTTTTTTATCCAGTGGAAATTTGACGTAAATAACAGCTCAACTGTTCTTAGGTGAAGAGCAGAGAGGCACTAAGTGTTACGTCTTGTTTAATGTGAATTAGCACGTACGCGGTAGATAATGCGACGGTATTGCATTTTGGTGGCGAGAAGGCATCGCCTCGTTTGAACGCGAGCCCGACCTGATGTGCGGTGCGCACTGGCAGGCGACGGCTCGCCCGCGCCCAGCGCCGTGACGTCACTATGGTATTCAAAATGGCGGCATGGAATTCGAGAACCTAGGTGTACCGACAGTAAAACAATCGATGATTTGACACGTTTTCCGCTCTATAAGAATTTGGTTTTGTAAATAGACAAAAAGATTATATGAGCGGATGTTTTCACTTAGAAATAACTGGCAATTAGGACATATAGTTACTTATTAGTTACTGGGTTACTAGTTTACCTATATTATTACAGTAGGCATGTACCTAGCTAAATATTTCTATACCTAGGACAAGTTAAGCATTTGAGTAGGTACCTACATACTTTATTTAATCAACTTCCTCAGGAATTTTCCCCTGATAACGTTAAGCTACTCTATAATAAAATATATCTAACAGGTACAAATAAGATCCATGCAAAAAAGGGCCACGACAAGAATAAGGTGCATCATTTTTTTTCGGTAATATTTTTACCCACTTAGTACCTACAATGCCCCTTTCACTAACATAAAATGAGACGGCGAGATGTTAATGTTCATTCATCCGGTCTACGAAAGAAAAAGACAGATGTACAGTGCCTAGTTACCTGCTTTATGTATGAAATGTTGATTAACATGAAACATAGTGTATCTAGCACAGAGATTTAACATATTCGTTTTGATAGTAACGTAAATATTAAGCAGCAGGTCTAAAATAATAAATAATATTGAGTTGCCGCATTTGTAGCGAGTTTTTCTCAGTTGTAGGCATGAGATGAAGCGATTTCGCGTGAACGCAGGCACGCCTACGTCGAAATGAGGTGACCTCATAATTATACAGCAACGCAAGCCTTCATCGGAGTTAGTTACGGTTCACGATTCAGTTCAAAGTGTTCAAACACTGGAAGTATCTGCACAATATTGCTTCGTCACCGATTCTTAGTTGTAAAACTCTTGAAGTAGATAATTTAGCATATTGGGCTCATTAGTAGGTACTATATATATATACCTTCACGCTTATGAACCCTTAGTAACCGTACCGAGATGTTTATAAATATGTCGGATGAGGTACACATGTTCTCATTAGTCACTAAAACGGTTAACCGATTAAAGTACCTAATTTGCAGTTTTCTATAAAGTTGGTTACGGTCACAGACTGTTGTTGATCCATCTAAGGTTCAAGCTAATTTGGTTATCAATACTAACGGTATGAAGTGTTCAATGTAAATTAAACCCCGTATCTTTGTGTTCTTTACTCAGATGCTTGGATACTAACAATTAGTGAAGGATTGCACTACATCGCAAAGCATTTTGGATATGGGTGTCAATTGATTTTCCCGAGTGTAAGTATCGGTGAACTTGCAGCCATGAAAACTCAGAGTATCTCCACTCCACAGGTAACGCCGTTAAAAGAGAAGATCTTCGTGTTGAAGATATCACTAAGTAAGGGGTGGCCAAATGTAGATATACTTAGGCTGCATAGTTACCGATGACACCAACATTTCGTAGAGTAAGAGGTCAACAAATTCGAAAACCCTAATTCTACTCAGGTTAGAACTTACAAATTAGATTCTAATCTACCTACTAAAACATAAAGATTAAATATAGTCAAGACATTGACAAACAAATGTACCTTTATACAAAAATAAAAACTAAGTAAAGCCATGTAAAGCTCAAGGCCTCAGATGACTAAAATACATTTATTCATCTGAGGCCTTGAGCTTTAATTAGTTTTTATTTTAAGATAAATTATGAAACAAGTTAAGCCTGACTGAGGGCAAGTCTCTCCCGTGCTACCGAAACCTAATAATTATAATCCCTACTTGTAGGTATTAATATTATAAATGAAAATAAAGTCACTCTGTCTGTCTGTTACCTCTTCGCGTTTAAACTGCTTAGCAGAAGCTAGTATTCTAATAATAAAGACAAGACTGCGTTCGTTACAAAAAATCAGGAAACAACTTGCAAGCGGCATGTATGAAGAATAATGTATTTGCCTACATGCACGTATATCGATTAGCAGCCGTCATCCAGTGGTGCAGTAGGTTCAGAGAACGGAGTTTTTGAAAAGTCGGAGTTTTTTTTATCACAATATTGTTGACGCCTTTCTCTAGGGACTTCAGCGATTCGCATCCTGAGTTTTTAACTCTAAAAAAAAAGGAACATAGGTCTAAAATGCGCTTTAAAAAAATATGATCAATTTTGCATAAAAAGTTAAAAGTAATTTTGAAAATTATTTTTTAAATGAGCAATATTATGATTGAGGGAACTCAGTGATTACTTTTTTTAATATAAAAAAACACATAAAATTAAAATTCAAAAATTTGACCACGCACATCCATCTCGCTCACGCTTACGCTCAGTGAGAGTGAGAGAAGAACACGAACATACTGGGACTAAACTTAGAATCGAAGAAAGTTGTAGCTAAACGCACTTGACACTTTCATGCACGCCGGCGCGGTTGACCCGGCGGCACTTAATGGTGTTCTAGAGAACGGCTGTAATCATGCCGAATTACACGCTCCATGGAAACACATCGTCCACTTTCTATACGCTTTCGTACTTAGACTAAACGAAGATTTGGCCTCACTCTCTCGTAGGTATTCGTTGAACTAATCGTTAAATATTAATTGTTCCAATAGTAGGTACAATCTACATGCAAAAAATATAGCTGGAAATTTTGTTGTACAGCTAAAAATATTTTTTGTCTCCATAAATTGTCACTATTTGTATGACTTCAAATAAAATGTTTTTCTTGAAGAGGAAGGTCAATATGGCTAATTCCGTCATAGGGACTATTCCGTCCACGAGCGTATATTTCTTTGATTTTCAATCGTAGGAAAAAATCCTATTTGCTTTTGATTGCTGAAACTAAAAGCCCTAATGACGGAATAAGCCACATTGACCTTACATACTTTTATTACTAATGGGTTAATGCTATTAGTAGTTAAAAGGATAGTGGACGAACGCTTCTCCATACAAAAGTAATCCTCATTTTCCTCCATGGATATTGACATATTGGAAATAGTTATTTGTACAACAAGAGATCAAAGTTTGATATTTCTTCGAGTGCTTATTTTGAGTCCCGTGCAAGCGAAATATTCTATAATAATCTAATTTAGAATCTTGAGCGTAGTAAGGGACTCAAAAGCGCACGAGATGTAAATAACTTTGATCTCGTGTAGTTCACAAAACTTTACACCTCAGCAGTGAGAACATGTAACCCAAAAAATGTATTCCTTCTTCATCACTTACCTCTATTCACTCATGTTTTCTTAAGATATACCAACAATTAAATTTTCACCTCAGCATCTCGAACAAGGGTACTTAACTGTTTTTAAGGGTACACTGTTTTTAAGTAGCAAAGTACCCTTGTTCGAGCTGCTAAGGTGAAAATATATTTATGCAACGTATTGAATAATAAACAATATCTGGGAGACCGAGCTTTGCTCGGAAAACATAATATAAAAATTCAAAAATGCGCGTTTTCCCAGATATAAGACCTAGTAAGTAGATAGATTTTTCGCCGCCGAAAACCCCCATATAGCAAATTTCATCGAAATCGTTAGAACCGTTTCCGAGATCCCCGAAATATATATATAAATAAATATACAAGAAATGCTCGATTAAAGGTATATATATAAGATGGGTGAGCATTTTTGTTAGATTTTTGTTCCGGACAGGAGCTAGTCTAATATGAACCAAAATTACAACGAATTAAGAACGATGAATAAACAAGATCTAAAATTTAGAGTTTTTATTTAGATTCTAAATAAAAACTGCTGACTTTATATTATTATAATAACTGAATGATAAGGCATTACTTACGTTAAAATTCAAAATGAGTACCTGAAAATATTTAATATCGTCATTGAACAAATTTGAAATTATCCGAATCCTGCCATCATTTAACACCAACGTGCGATAATATCGCATAATCATAATACAGGCTGATTCGAAATTCAGTTAATGACGAATTGTTTGGATAGTAAATAAGCTCAATTATAAAATTTACCCTCTTGAGATTGGGGTGATATGAGATTAAAGTATTTACCTATATTTACCTAGTATTTACCTATTCAATCAGTCAATTCAATGCATTTCAAATGACCATCCTATTTTTCATGACATACCTAATCTTCTGTTAGCTAGGCAAAAGATGTTATGAAAAAAGGTGCATACATTTTGGGGTTGGGCTTTTATGCATACTGTACTGGGATGGGATTGTAACACATTTCCAAATATAGGTATTACAGAAGAGCAGGATAAAACCGAATAATATGCGCTCGTAATTCATATTTTCGGTGACAATTATAAGTTTGGGTTTTTAAAACTGTTTGTTTAATTGCATCCCACAATATTTACATTCAAGTTTTGTTTGTCCTGAAAACATTTACATACTCGTACAATATATAATTGTTGTCTCTTGAAATCAGTAGACAATTTTTTTTAAATACTTTACTTAAAAAACGGAAATAAAGAATCATTGAAATGTCATAGCTTTTAATGGTTTGGTTGAGTTTCTTTTATTGCATGTTTCACAACAGCGGTTAGATGGAGCATTTAATTAATTAGTATAAGAAATAAAATAAAAAATACCCGAATTAAAGAAAACGAACTATGCCATTTAGTTTCCATAAATGTACCAACTTAGCCGTACGCCGAAGTTAACGGATTTAAAATACAACATCCTGTAGAGTGGGTATAAAATTCCAAATTATCTACCTACATGCAGTTTTGACATATTTATATTCGAACCGATCACTCGCATTGTTCAGCAATATTTACTGTTGATGATAAAATACCTTCGAATGTCGATATAGTACCTACTTCTGCATCCTGTACCCAGCCAATACGAAACAATCGTTTCAGGTGACAAACGTCGTGAAATCGTTCGAGACTCAGCAGACTATAACGAAATTACGGAAATCATATTTATAGAGCTGACAACAGAGCATATTTCGGGGTCACACAGAAGCTTGTGTTAGCTTACTATATAGGTATATTTAAATATTTGAAACATAAAGTAGGTACTACAAAGATGATGTTATCGAAAGGACGATCCTACTATTTAACGCATTCTAATATAACAAGATACCTAATACACAACCACGTAAAAGTTGTTGTTGTTGGTACCGGTTTATATATGTACTAGGTATCTGTCTCTATTTTATACAGAACCGTCAGTAGGCACTTTTTGTATTTTTTTTTGTTGCTTTGAGGCTATTAGAAACTATAGCCGTCAGCAGCTTTGAAACAGAACATTTCAAGCTAAAGGATGTAGGTATCTAACATAGACTAGGAATCCTCTAGACGGAGTTTAGAGCAATTATTTCGTGAAACCGATGCTGCCAAAAATACTGGGGTGCGGGGGACGAGGTGAGCGAGGTCCCGTGCCGTGATTGGTCCGTTCAAAGACACGGACGTCACACAAAGATACTTTCGACTCGAAAATGGAGTAAAAGTACCGTATATTGTGGCAGAGGGGGTAGAGCTACTATGCTCAGTCTGGAGGATGTCTTGTCTGTGGTATCTAAACACCGAAACTTGATTTCCATTGCACCAGTATTATTGCTGTTAACTCAAATTGACATATATATTGGGTTCCACAGACCTTGCAACGAATTCAATCGATCTATCAAATGCCGCAATGGATCGTAAATCGCATGTAATTTGTAGCAAGGTACATATAGCTGGTCAAGCAAATCATGTCAGTAAAAAAAGGCGCGAAATTCAAATTTTCTATGAGTCGATATCCTTTCGAGCCTACATTTTTCAAATTTGCCGCCTTTTTCTACTGACAAGATCTACTTGACTTAGCATACAACTTACCGGGCACGTGTTGGTCGTTGAAGGTGATAGCGACAGTGTGCAGCGCGGGGTTGCGCGGCGTGAACGCGGCCGCGTACCGGCGCGTGCCCAGCGCGCGCACCGAGCTGGCCACCAACGCGCCGTCCGCGCCGCGGACCTCTAGCTCCAGGTGCCCCGGCCCGGCCTCCGCGCAGTCCACTTCAATTCAAGATAAACCTTCTACTATGCATGATACTCTTGCTGATAGTTACCAGCTTTCAGTTAAAGATAGGTACATGTTTATGACTTTATAATCGATTATTTCCAAAAATCATCAACTAGGTACTTGCTAGATACCTAGTCCACAAAAGTTGTAACAACACCTTTAAATATTTTTAAAACCTTGCGAATGATGTACAGACCCCATACAGATGGTTATTTTATTATACACGTAAGTACTTATATATGCAACGCAATTCTTAACCGGAGCATAACTGACAACTGATAGAAAATTATTACAGAGATATTGTATGTTATTATATCAACCAACTCCATTATTTATGCTGTAGGTATGTTAAATTACTGATATTGCCTACAGACGTGGAAATATTATACTTAGATATTACAATTTACTAATAATTAAGGTTTAAATTATTAGGCAGTTAAATTATATTCTCAAAACAATCATTCTATTGGTATTGGTATTGGTATTGGTAAGCTGCGTGAGTACCTAAGTAAATGAATATTTAATTCCTTGGATAAAAATTGCCTATCATTTAATAATAGGTATATTTATGAAATTACTTGTATTAAATGAAATATTTAGTATATTTACTATTTTGAGTAGATTTAACCGAACGAATGAAAGGCTTATGTAATTATAATTGTGAACCTTTTCAACCTTTAGCTCGAATCTGCCCTACGCTGCGAATGTAAGTAGGTATAGATCACAATCTGCTTGGCAAAGCGTCTAGCGAACAAATCTGCCAATGTATGGCGGAAATGAGCCACAGATGTGTCTGCGGGCTGATCTCCGGCAGATAAATCTGAGCCTAATTTCCCCTTACATTAACACATCGGCTAGGCAGATTCGATCGAAACATCCTGTAATATCACAAGCAATTAATTAGTTAGCAATTCGTTAATTCTACAAGCAAATAGTTTTGCTCAAATAAGTATACCTACCTATTTGCATTAATATATCGACAGGTAACGAAGTCTGCAAGGCTATTTTGCATGCAAACATTAGCATAGCGCGGAAATTGAACCAGCGTTCCACCCTCACAGACATCGCGACATTCGCGACGCTGCAGAAAATAACCACATTGTTTAAAATGGAAGGAAAACTCTATGGAGCAGCGTACATTTAATAAAAGCGAAAACTAAACGAGTGACTTTAGTATTCTCTTCTGCTGTCTAACGCAACAACAAAAAGTTTTACGTTACAATAAAAGTGTAGTGATTTTATGCCAAATATAAAAGAAATGGTGAACCAATATTTATAAATACTATGTAAGATTAGTCAATTTAGATTACTAGTAGGTAATATTGATATTGGCTTACACTATACTGACTTTCTAGCAAGTGTTATCAAAACATTAGGTAGGTAGGTATATTACGGAAAATATTAAAATTGTAAACGCCTTATAGATGTCGGCGGCCGATCGTAAGATCAGGCATATCGTGAAATTCCTAGGCATATCGTGAAACGTGAAAATCTTTGACCCGTTCCCTGAGTCGACGGAGCCCCGCTACGCGGGGCTCCTATTTCTGGGCCGTTTGCCCTTCGGGCATCTAAAGCAACCTGACGAACCTATCCTACCTATATATTGGTTTAATGTCACTATCGTCAAAACATTACACAGGAACATTCATATACCTCAGGTGACCGGAGGGCTGGCAACTACCTCGGCCAGAGGATAAGCCTGGGGTCTACCGCGAAAACCGAATTTCGCAAATTGCGGGGCTCTCTCTTTTACTTTCATTAAGACGTAATTAGAGTGACAGAGAAAAATGCCCGCAATTGACGAACTTTGATTTTCGCGGTTATAGCCCTGGCCATCCAAAAAGGTAACGCTGCCAGCTTTCTGGGCACCATAACGTATGACGGCGACCTGGGGAACATTTTTATTTATAAGTTTATTTTAAAATGTATTATAGTTCTAAATTTTAATGATTATATCAGGATTATATAGTTTAATTATTTTGTTCTCATTTCTATTTAACTCTAGTTTAAAATATTATTTTAGCTATATATCTATCTTATTTCACAAGGAACTTCTAAGATTATATTACTACAGGTGATTATAAACACCGAAAATTATTAAAAGCATAAGTATACGATACGTATATAGGTACAGAAAAATCATAATGAATGATAATATTTAAGCAAATATTTGAGAAACTGTTTTGTTAAATATACAATTGCACGCTTAAGCGATCCCTTTTCCGAGGATGACAGAATAATAGAGCACTCAGGATAACGTTTCCAAGAAAATATGAACAACAAACAGGAGATATATTGTTACCGTCTATTCACTGCTTTATTATTTTGAATTATTGAAATATTTGTATTTATATGGAACAATAAAGTTTTGATTGCTCAAGTGCGACACTGATATTTTATTAAGTAAGTTGGGACATGAAAAAAGAAAAAGAAAATACGGTCCCAGTTATTTTTAACCGCCTTCAAAAAAAAAAGGAGGTTCTCAGTTTGACCCGTATGTATGTATGTATGTATGTATGTATATTTGTTCGCGATTATCTCGCGTTTGGCTGAACCGATTTTGATGCGGTTTTCAGAAAAGTGTTTCTTAATTTTTGAAGGCGTAATTACTTAGTTTTTGAAGGCGGTGCCAAACCAACAAAAACATTCTTTACTACCAATCAGAAACAAAAATACGAGTACGTAGTACCTACAAGAACTAAATTAATGAGTAAACTAAGTATGTCTTTATAATGCAAGTAAGTGCAGCGTTCTTCGTTGTCTAAAATATCGGTTCTCAAAAATTTTGGTTTGGCACCGACTTCAAAAACTAAGTAATTAATTACCCGGATGATTATTAAGTTTCTTATTATTAGGTATTAATTACTTTTTGGCAAAAAGTTGCTTTACGACGGGATAGGGACTGGACACGTAAAGGGGTGCCATATAAAAATTATTTTGTACTTTTCAGTGGGTTGGTTTTTTGAAGGCGGTTCCCTTTTTTTTTAAAAGATATTTTTTCGCCTATGTCTGTGTAACGATGATCACTGCATACAGGTTGCTTACGAGACATGAGCAGGACTAAACTAAACTCAGTAAATTATGTTAATGGATCGTTCACGATCGTAGATAAGTAAAACAATTTATCTCGTTTTTTAACTTTTTGTTTTTGGTTTAATACCTAATTGACGAATGTGACTGGTCGTATGCCTATTACATACCTAGTATTAACCTAATTTGTTCATTACAAAACACACAAACTAGAAAGAAATACCTTGAATACTAAAATCCCTTTCAGTCGCGTATTTCATGCATGATTCCAATGAATAATGTCACAATTACAACTTGAAGTGCACGTTTCGTATTTCACCACTTGTGGTTTCATTAAATATATAACCCACTATAAATTTTTTGCTATTTAGATTAATAACTTGCGTAAAATAACCGTTACAAGTTGAAACTAACCCAAATATGTGAACTTTTGGCATTAGAATGACAGTGACATTGACAGCGTGACGTTCGGTCGTATTGAAGTCTGAACTCCTAGTACAGAGTTAATACAAACAGTCCAAAACGCCTAAGATTTTAAACTTCCCGCTATGTTTTGAGTATGTTTGCTACTAATAAACGTAAAATACTTCCACACAGGAGTGTTTTTCGGAAAGAAACTAAAAGTATGTCAAAGTAAAATAATACTTGCAGGTTCGTGCGTGTAGAGGGGCCATAAAGCGTTCCCTTTTATTATAATTTAGTCTACTCAAACTGACTACCCGATTATTGCCTGTGAATGTGTGCGTAGACGTCATTGAGAATATCTCCGTCTTTCTCTAAGACGCAAGCGTGAAAGGTATAGATCTTGGTAGCATCGAACTTTACGACTTTTGACCTCTTCCTCGGTTATGGTAGCCTGGTACTTTTGGTAAACATTTGTCTTAATAAATCACTGGTCGTCGGTTGCATATCGCTAATAGGTACGGGGCAAATGACCTCTTCCTCAGTCATGGTATCCTGGTACTTTCTGATTAATGTTTGTCTCATTATGTCGCCGTTATGTCGCCATTATGTCGCCGTTATGTCGCCATTATGTCGCCGTTGTGTCGCCAGTATGTCGCCATTATGTCGCCGTTATGTCGCCGTTATGTCGCCGTTGTGTCGCCAGTATGTCGCCATTATGTCGCCAGTCGCCAGTATGTCGCCAGTATGTCGCCAGTCGCCAGTATGTCGCCATTAGGTCGCCAGTATGTCGCCAGTATGTCGCCGTTATGTCGCCGTTATGTCGCCGTTATGTCGCCATTGTGTCGCCATTGTGTCGCCATTATGTCGCCAATATGTCGCCGTTGTGTCGCCAGTATGTCGCCATTATGTCGCCGTTATGTCGCCATTATGTCGCCGTTATGTCGCCGTTATGTCGCCATTATGTCGCCAGTCGCCAGTATGTCGCCATTATGTCGCCAGTCGCCAGTATGTCGCCATTATGTCGCCATTGTGTCGCCAGTGTGTCGCCGTTATGTCGCCATTGTGTCGCCAGTATGTCGCCATTATGTCGCCGTTATGTCGCCAGTATGTCGCCATTGTGTCGCCGTTATGTCGCCAGTCGCCAGTATGTCGCCAGTATGTCGCCAGTATGTCGCCAGTATGTCGCCAGTATGTCGCCATTATGTCGCCATTATGTCGCCATTATGTCGCCATTATGTCGCCATTATGTCGCCAGTCGCCAGTATGTCGCCAGTCGCCAGTATGTCGCCATTATGTCGCCAGTATGTCGCCAGTATGTCGCCATTATGTCGCCGTTATGTCGCCGTTATGTCGCCAGTATGTCGCCGTTATGTCGCCAGTATGTCGCCAGTATGTCGCCGTTATGTCGCCAGTATGTCGCCAGTATGTCGCCAGTATGTCGCCAGTATGTCGCCAGTATGTCGCCAGTATGTCGCCAGTATGTCGCCAGTATGTCGCCAGTATGTCGCCATTATGTCGCCATTATGTCGCCAGTATGTCGCCAGTAAAAGAGTATAAAAGGCAGGAGCGGACCGCCGGTATTCATTCATTCTTCAACCATCGGATAGCAGTGACTCTGGTTCTCGGGCGTTTAAATATTCGGTGAGCAAAGTTCCTCTACTACTGTTACTATGTTTGTTTTTGCCGGGAATTATCCTGGTGAATTTAAACGTGGAAATGGTGTCTGTGTTTGGTTTTACGGGGACAATATCGTCGTAAAGCTGATCTTAGACTTTTGTGGAGATTCTTTGTTACCGTGTACGGGATTTAAATATAGTGAAGTTTCCTACGCAGTGTTTTTCTAAGTGCCGCCACGTTATGCAGGGACAATATCGTTGCATAGCAGGGACTTGGAAAGCGTGTCTGTGTTTAGTTTTACGGGGACAATATCGTCGTAAAACTGAACTTGGGCTATTGCGGGGATTCTTTGCTACTGTGTGGTGTTATAGTGAAGTTTTCTACACTGTGTTTTCTAAGTGCCGTCACGTTATGCAGGGACAATATCGTTGCATAACAGGGGCTTGGAAAGCGTGTCTGTGTTTGGTTTTGTGGGGACAATATCGTCATAAAACTGAACTTAGATAGCGGTGTTTAAGGGAATTTCACTTCTGTGTTTAGTTAGTTTGATTTTGTGAGTAGTTTGGTTCGTAAAAATTGAACCTAGTTATTTTTAGTGTTTTACTATGGGGTCTTTTGCTATATAGTTTAAAACCAGATCATTGTTTGGACTGACTGTTTGTCCGACTGGACCGCTCACCCCTTGCGGTGTTAAATGTGAGCTGTCTAGGAGTATTTTTGCTCCAAGATGAGGGTTATCTTGGCACCTTCTCTTTACCAACATAGAAGGTGAAAAACGTCTCCCTCCTTAGCTCTCCAATGTCCAGCTGTTAGATGAATAATGGGGATGTCACGTGCGCATCATCCGGAGTAATCTGGGCCCATTTGAAATCTACAGTATTTGGAGGCTTCGTATATTAAATATATTTATTTATACCACTTATATACATAATAGGGCCCTGTCTTACCCATGTTGCCACCCTGCCTCTGTGCAACCCGCCATGGGGGGAGACAAGTCCACGAGCTGTTAGGTTGCATTCTCGGAATCGCTCGCCGAACTCTTACAGCTTCTTAGTAGGGATACACTTGCGTATATTCCAAAGTGCCAGGTCGATGGTAAGTACGAACTGTGCTTTGGTTATACTAGAGTAGGGACAAGGGTAGGTTTAGGGTAAATTCACACACTAATTATTCGGAATTTAGGGTTCGTTCTAGTCTTGGTCTGTAAAATTGATGTATTTCTCTTTTTAAGGGACTTCAACTACGGTCTCGCTATACTAAAATTGTGCGTAAATAGGTATAGGGTTTGAATTGCTTAGATCTTCCAATATTTAAATTATTTGGGGAAAATAATTAACGTAAAATCTTATCTCTATTTTTATTTATGAAATTCTGGTTTTCTGGTGTAAAGACGAGGTACTGAGTATTACAATCATGTTTCTAAGGTATTTACACAATAAAATCATAAATATCAAGTTGGGATTAGGAACACAGTCTATTCGGAGATAGAAAATCGACGACTAGCTGTTTTAGGGAACCTTTGGCAGGCAAGAGTAATCCGAAGGATATTTTGAGTGAAATAATGCTCATCTTGATATTTCAGTCTCATAAAATTTAGTATATAGTTTAACAAATAAACTTAGTACTTCGTTCATACTTCTAAAAAACTAGAAATACAGTTTATATTTTAGTCCTGGGGAATGGAAATGGGATTCGCATCCCTAGCTTTTGAAATAAAAAAGAATAGTAATTTTGATGACTGATGGATACTTTGACACTTCTCTTCATAGTCATCTAGGCACGCATAGGTTCCGAAGTGTTGGTCATAGCCCGTCTGGTTAAAGAGGTAGGGTAGGAGTTCCAATTGACCTTGCTGATTGGACTAGGAGCCCCCAATCCTGCATCGAGCGTATGGGTAGCATATTTCGAATAGAAGCTGGTAGATAATAATATTAAATGCTAGGGTGTAAATGGGCTTACCCCAGGAGTGCTACTCATATGTTATCCCGGAGGCTTAATAGATTGTAGCAGGCTTTTACCAACCCCATTTTTAAACTCATTATAACAAATATATTTCTTTTATATTCATATTATCATATATGCTGCATTTACCTAAATAATATCACTTCAAGTAAAATATAACTCCATTTACATTACAATAATAAATTCTGGTAACTTTTGGTACTATTTCTGTATTTTAATAAATTATTCTAGTAAGTTATTCGTTAACATCATAACAAAACGCGCTTTCAATATTGTAATATATTTTTCCTAAAGTCCAGGTAATTGTAAGTAAAA
The DNA here is from genome assembly GCF_948474715.1 of Cydia amplana. Classification (NCBI taxonomy): domain Eukaryota; kingdom Metazoa; phylum Arthropoda; class Insecta; order Lepidoptera; family Tortricidae; genus Cydia; species Cydia amplana. The sequence continues at coordinate 27,784,300 of NC_086096.1, read as the reverse complement.
TCAGAGTCCAAAATTTAGCTGATACTCATTAAAGAACTTAGGGTACCGCGGTTCACTTCGAGGGGTCCTAACGCTAGACTAGACGATCACGACTAAATCACATGGCCATATTCTAAGGGTAAATCTAAAGAGGGTGTTTATATTATGGTAAGTAAGTAAGTAGGTAGTGGGAGGTTACACGAAGACGCTTTAAAGAAAGGACGCTTATCACGAATTTTGTACATTGTCCTATCTGTTCCTATCTCTATCGTACGCGCACAATTATATTGCTGGCCGCGTAGCCAACATGACAATAATCGCTTACGATCCTTAGCGATCGAAATGTAACTGTCACTGTCGCACTAATATGGAAGAGTTATAGAGAGACACAAAGCATTTCGTTGTCGTAGCGATAGCATGTCTCCTGAAACACCCTGTACTGTATAGGTATCTATTATCATTATCACATAACCCTGCGTCAAAATTTATTTAATAAACCATATAAAGTAAAATTAATAACTAATATTATTATGTAAACAAATTAAAAAACTTAAATAGGAATCATATGAAACTAAAAATCGATTTCTAAAGTTGGCTCATGAGTCATGGTGCCGAGGATGCTGGCAGCATTTCCCCGCTAAAATGCAATGCTTATGCGTTAAGCGAGGAAGGTGCCAGCTCTTTTCTCACCGGTGACGTCTACTAGCCGCTTGACCGAGGGTCTCGACTCTCGACGCCAAACCGACCGTGTATACGTGAATCAATATACCTCTTTTTATGTTAATTATTAATGGACAAGAGATAATACAATAACACATATTAGTATGATTGTAAATTGTAACGTTGACCGCATTTTTTTATTTACCTACCGATAAACTCTATTAATCTATCGACTGTTCCATTGAGTGTTGGTTGTACTTGAATTTCTTGAGCTCCTCTATTGTTTTCCCTTTCAATTGGTCTGCAACAAAATATCGTTATGTTCTAAATAAGTAAAATCATTAAGTACCTTTTTATTTATACTAAAATTACAAGACGACTAAGAGTCAAATGTTAAATGGTTGTTATTTTATAGTACACAAGTTTCTGCGACTTCGTGAGATGATGATGTTTGATAAAAACTGTCCTATGTCTTTCCTCAGGCCTCAAGATATCTCCATATGTACCTACCAAATTTCATCTAGGTAAATTCGAAATCGGTTTGGCGGCTTAAGCGTGAATTAGTACATAAATAACTGTACCTAACTTTAGACAGACAGCCAAGGTTACATTATATACCTAAGTTGCTAGCGCATAAGTACATAAGGAATAATAATATATTTTATGTAGTACTATTTGAAGTACGTTTTCTTAAAAAAGGGTAATATTTTGTTTGGACGAGTTATATTTAAGACTGCTATTTTGGGCATGTCTATGTTCATATGAGAGTCGCTTTTGCTTTATTTCGTTCAATTTTCCAACAGCGCAAAATTAACTCTATTTCCTAGAATATAGGTTCAAATTTCGGTGTACTTCCGTTTGGCCCAAATACATTTCGCCAAATTTCACTTCCCAACAAACTTATCGCAATAGTTTCATTTCCCAAAGGAACCTTTAGCAAAGTTACACTTCGCATATACCTTGTTTGGTCAAATTATCATTTGGCATGATTTTACTTTGTCAAATGTCATTAGGACAAAAACTTATTTAGCAAACGTTTTTTATTGGCTAATATTATATTCCAAAAAGATGTTTGCTCAAATTGTCACTTCGCAAATTTGGCAAATAGGCATCTCTATTTAAATTTGAACCTAAATTCGTTCTGTTAGAATTTTGAATTTAAGTATATAATATTTCTACTCAGTATCAGTAGTAGCTTTCTCCATTCTTACTGAGAAAAAATGTCCACAAGTTTTTGGTGCATTTGTATGAAATTTTGGGGCCACTTTTTACTCGTATTAGGGTCGAAAGAGCTCGTGATTCTGACTGGAAATAATACAAAAAATCACAGTTCTGTGTAATGCAGATTGGAAGTTATAGTAGGTACAATGCAGTACCAAAAAAATTACTATGTTTATTAAATTTTTAATCATCAAAATGTCAAAATCAAGTCAATTTCATTTCTGATCAAATCGATCGAACGGCGCGCTCTTTCTTTCTTCCGTGGATTTGATCATCCCGTCTGGATACCGCTTTACCAGTTACACTACACTGAATGGGATTGGCAACTGTCAATGGTTTGCATAGATGGCACCATCATAGCTTGCCAGGGCTTGCCCCTTCTCTAGTTGAGTTCTATGAGATTTGGCTTAAAGGGCTGGCATCTAGGGCATAAAATTCTATATAAAAAACAAGAATTTGACACAATTCTAGGGATTGACAAAGCAATCTATGCTGGCGCCATCTGTTAAATACTTTGACCGGCCAATCCCATTGATTACCGAATCTTAATTCCTTAATTTTTATTTTAGGTCCTTATATAATTCTAAAATATTATTGCAGATATGTTCATGGTTCAACAAAATACATCCGTTTGCGTAAAATATAACCAAAATGATAAAGTATTTCAAATGAAAGCAAAAATAAAAATACTGCAGGCCCTCTATTGGTATGTAAATTGTATGCCATGTAATATTTTGGGACATGTAAGTTATCCTTAATGATACATTTGACTAAATAATACTTGGTAAAATGAAACTTGACCAAGTAATTATTTGCTAAACAATAACTTGCCAAAAAAGACTATTGCTAACTGAAAAATTGCGATAAGTTGTTTTGCCAAACATTTTTTTGGGAAATGATAATTTGGGAAACATTGTTTGGGATGTGATACTTTGGAATACGTTTTTGGCCCATTCATTAGTAAACCTCAAATTTCAGTAGCAAATTTTGGATTTTTAATTTGGATGTGTGGGCCTTAGGAGGCTATAGCATTAGTAGAGAAGGCACCGTTAAGTATGAGTATCATCAGCGCTCACCTGAAACGAGCGTGTGCCGCATCGGTTTCAGAGCGGGCCCCCCCGGTAGGGTCGCGGGGGGGCCTATTGGATAAAAAAGACTGCTGTTGTTGTTGTTGTTGTTGCTTGTCTTCCACACTGCTGTAGGAAGAGTCGCGCGCGACGTACGTGCTCTCCCGTACTTCGCGCTTGAATTCCTGCTGCAAGACGATTGTTGCACATTATTAGCGCCATCATCAGACATCGGATTTTAGGGGGCAAAATTAAGCAATAGGTAGAAAGTTCTTAATATATAAAAAAATAATTATCGATGCTTTTCTCATGCAGGTGCCAGGGATCGCTCCAAGTTTTGCTCGAAGAAATATAATTCTATTAAAAGTGTGATAATTTAATAAAATATAAACTTACTTATTCTCCTACATCTTCTCATACACACTTTCAAACTCTAATTAATAATGATAATAAATTATTGACTTTTAGCTGATGCCTTTAATACCATTAAACTTCCATTACAAATATATTCTCCAACCAACTAATAAAAAGCAATACCAACGGCATTTTCCTGCTATGGCCGTCAATTTATTTTTATACATTATTATTGTTTCTAAACAATTTACTTAATTAAAACCGGTGTCTTATGTATCGTTCAAATTCTATTTCGAAGGAATTTTATTTGTTATAGTTATTTTTCTAAAAAAAACTAAAGTAAAAAACAGACCAGTAAAATGCCGCATAAATTCCGTTTCAAAAATCCAATCCATTACAGACAGCTTTGGTCTAGATAATTAGTGTTTTTTACGGCAGGCAATGTTTGTCTTGGTATAGTAATAGGTAATGTTCAAGATTTATAGTACTTTATAAATGTCACTCACTCGAGACGTGTACGAATCGGATTCGTCGTCGGCAAGTCGGTCGAGCTGTCTGTTGAACGAGCTGCGCGACATGTCACCGAACTTGTTCAGTTGCGTGTTGCGCTTGGTCTCGCGCTCCAGCGTACTCGGTCTGGCGTACCGCTCCGATGGACCAACCGGCTCCAGGCTGTAAAAAAAACGGTTTATAATATACATGGTGCCTGCGGTATGGTGTTATCATAGACTAGGAATCCTCTAGACTGAGTTTAGAGCAATTATTTCATGAAACCGATGCTGCCAAAAATACGGGGGTGCGGGGGGACGAGGTGAGCGCATCCCGTGCCGTGATTGGTCCGTTCAAAGACACGGACCAATCACGGCACGGGATTGACTCGAAGATGGAGTATAACTACCGTATAAGTGGCAGAGGGGGTAGCGTTATGCTCAGTCTAGAGGATGTCTTGTCTGTGGGTGTTATAATTATTATAACTTGACTGGGAATTTCCCTCATATAAAACATCAACAAAAGAGTTTGGATGTAATCGATGGCACACCATGCGATGCAGGAGTGTTCATTTTTAAAAATAAACTAGTTGAAACTCTTATTTTTACATTTAATTCCTCCCCGAAACCTTACCTGTTATCACTGAGCATTTGTCTGGTTTTCTCAAGTGAATCCCATGAATCTCTTCTTGTATGGTACGATCTCCCTCCAGGATCTCCTGAACCTAAAGGATTTTTTGTTATATTAAGATTTTTTAAATATATCCGATGTAACTCGAAAAGAAGGTAGAGTCAGGCCGAAATAAGTCTATATCAATTTTGGTAGAACACGCAGTGCAAGTGTTATTTTAAACGTCAAACTTCTGTGATATTATGACGTATAAATAACACTTCCACTATGTATGCTGTCAAAACTGTTGCAGATTAACCTCGGTCTAACTCTAATGAAATGGTAACTAAACGGTTATTTAAACAGAAGGCGGCTTTTAACCAAAATCAGCCCAGCCTTGTACTTCTGCCAGAATATGTACTTCTGAACATACTTCCCTTGGATCAATGGTGTTAGACTTTAGTCTCATGCTGACCAACACGGGAAAGGTGTAGACTGTTGGACACTAAAATTAATTATGTACAAATTCTACAACCTACATATTTGCTAAAAAATCATCTATGTTCATCCGCCAAAATGATTTACCAAAAAACAAAAATGTTATCTAAATGATTATAAATATATAAATTGAAAATTAATAAAGTTAGGTTTATTCGTACTTTAATATTAATATATATTTCAATAAGATGAGCATGCACGAATAAACAACGTTTCTAAAATAAATGGTCAAAAGATCACTTATGGAATTTATGGAAATTATAGGTATGTGGCTCGGAGCTCATGAAAGTCATGAATAGTTAGTAGGTTCAGTGTACCGAGTTGAATTTGATTGTGAACATGAATGGACGTAGACAACGAGCCGTTCCTGCCGTTCCGAATGCAGCGCAGTTGCGGCCGCGGTCAGTTAGTTCATTTAGCGAGCTGACCGCAACACCCTTACGTCACTTAACCAAGTTTGGTAACCAGTACTGTTATGCCTGTTACGCCGTACAGCGTAGCTTTAACGGCTTTGAAGGTTACATTATCATTATTATCAAACATTAACCCCTTATGTTTTTCCTTGAGCCTGAATGTCCATATCTTTAGAAATGTAAACACATTCTTAAGAAATAAATTTTACTTCATACGGAAAAAAACACCTTAAAATTCCAAAACTGAATTATTTGGAAAGCCGAGGGCGTACCAAAAAATCTGAAAACGAAATTTGGTTATCTATTTACCTCTCTATCACACTTGCATATTCGAGCTCAAATATTTCTTTTGTATATTTTTATATACCAAAACCGATATAAATGGGTCGAATGAGCATCTCTGCGGGCATATCGAAATGGCTAAAATAAAGTGCTACCACATACATATTATAAAGACAGGTGTATATATTATATACTATATACAATGCATACTTGGGCTGCCTAATCTTCTCGGGCGGTCAGCATCCAGCGAGGAAAAAGGGCTGCTTTGATCCAGGTTGTCTTGTGAGCCACTGTAGGAGCTATACATCTTGTAGTTGCTTCGCTTTTCCACCACACGTTTAGTGGTCGACACTGGGCTGTAATGCTCCGTTGGACTATTCACTCTAATGCACAAAATAATATAAAGTTATTTACACAATATTTTATACAATATTTTTCAAATTCCACAAATTTTATAATACTCTATAGTTTACGAATTGTTTGAATGCAACTAGCGAAAAGATTTTTTTTTTAAATAAATCAATTTATACCAATGCATGCTACTTATAGGTACTTTTTAAATAGTTCATCATAGTAGGTTTACATAGTCAAAGACTCAATCTAAGGACTCCTTAGAGGATATAACCAACCGGAGACGCCTTGATGTTTATAATTTTCTGTACAAAACAGTCTGCCGATTTTTGCGGGGGAGGGGCACTTCAAATGTACGTAACGTAAAAATAGCCATGTCAGATAAACGTGACCATTGGCCGCCTTTTAATGGCTACTCCGTTTGGTTATATCCTCTAAGAAGAAAACAGTTCTTTCGTCAGTTTCTCGTGTCAAATTGGGTCTAGAACTACGAGGAGCCTCGTCCTGCTTCACGTGGATAATCCTTTAGACACTAGTCTTAAAGTAATCTACATGAATATTCATATAGTATAGGGGAATCTGCATAACGCAGTATCCAATTTTAATTACAAAACATCGCACCTGTTAATCGGACTGGAAGTGCGGTCAAGCGGACTGTCCTTCCTCACCAGTGGACTGGCCGTGCGCCCGATGGGGCTCGCGGCGCGGTATGGGCTCGTGGCTCGATACGGACTAGCTGACCTGTTCACATCAAGTCGAGACCCATTTCCAAGGTGCTTCGTTGTTATTGGGCTTGTTGTTCTATTTTTCGGACTTTCCGTTTCATACCTACTGTCTTTTCTCATATTTCTAGATGTTGAGTATGCAGAATCTACTACATCGTAGCTCTTCTCTTTAACGTCCGGGCTAAAGGAAGCCTTGTAGTAGTCTGTCGAATCGCGTCTTTCTTCGCGACGGTCAAATGAACTGGTGTTGTGTTTTGTTGCGTTTTTTTCGTAGAAGTTATAACTGTTGAGAGGGCTTTCGGATCTTATTCTGGAAACTAAAATAAGAAAAAGGGTAATAGATAGTATCGCATTTAATTATCAACGCTTACTTTGAACTGAAACACAATTCATTACCTGGGCTTGAGATCCTTGCGTAGGAAGGACTCGCGCTATCCCGTGGTTTCTTAGAACGCGAACCTACTCGGAACATGTGCGGAGAGCCGTGGACGTCGTAGCCGTTAAAGTAAATATATAGCTGCAACAGGTTTATCAATATTAATTAAACCAACATTGAATATTTTTTATAATATCATTAATTGCTATTTCCATAATCATTTCTCACAGTACTAAACTAACTAACCCAAGTATAATTTTACCCTACTTATGTTATTTGCTTACCCTATGTTTTCCTGGAGCTTTTGGCATGAACGTAGCGCGATACTTGGTAGCAGAGAGCTTCTCGAGAGCGCACATGACGCTGCGTTTATCGTGGACGATGTCAAGTTGCAGGTCACCGCGCGCGCCGCAGCCGCTGGTGTCGAGCTCGAACGAGTGCGGCTTGAGAGGCTCCGCGCCCTCCAGCGCGCCTGGGCTCAGTCGCACACCGCCCGGCTCGAACACGTCACATGTGAAAGGGCCTCCCTAAATATCAAACAAAAGGTATCAAACAGTCAGCAGCAGAAATTACCTTGAAGCTCTCTTATTCTCTTAACAATAAAATAGAGTCAAGTACATTTTGAACACCTCGCCCGCTTAGCAACTATTGCTGCTGACTGTACATTTCAATTCAGACATTCAACATCATAACCTTGGGGGTGGTTAGGGCAGCCGATTTCTTTCTAAGCGTGCAGATGGCTGATTGTGGATGGATTGAGGAGTAGCAGTGTCGAATGATTATTAAGAACTATAGGTAACTTTAACATAATTAGGAAATATTTTCGCCTCACTTGAATATGATCTCCTTTGTACGTAATAGCAATGGTCCAAATGCCAGCTTCGTCTGGCTGAAAGGTGGCACTGGAGGCTGTGGTGCCGGGGGCCGACGGCGGCGGGTGTCGCGGCTCCAGCGCCAAAGCGCGCCCGCTCGGTGAATGCGCCGTCACGTCTATATCCTCTCGCCGTGGAGCTCCTATAAAGTTATATATTACAGGTAGATCAGCACTGCCAGTAGCACAGCGGCCAGAAATCGCTTGTACAGCAACAAACATTGATAATTTCTTGTACATTTCTGGAATTGTTTAAATGCTACTAACAACGGTCAATGTTTATATTTTTTTGGACCAACAGTGTACGGTGAATTGTCATAGTCAGATGACAACTGTCAGCAAGGTGAAACGGAGGCTACCGCTTACGCTAAACCGTGACCACGCAAAGGGTCTAGCAAGCTAAGCTAATAAGACTGGCCCCCACGAGGGATTTGGTTATACTTTTAGGTGGAGTAGTGGCTGAACCTAAGAATAATGTATGCCTATAATATCTTTTTCAGATTTATTTGCAATAATGTAAAAAAAAACAAGGTCATTTTTCAACTTTTATTTTAGCTAAACCATGCATGCGAGTTAAATCTAATTAATTCAGAATTGAGGAGGATATAATGGGGTTAAAAATGCATATTTGTACTGACCTTCATGAAAAAAAGGAGTTTTATTTTTCGCTTAATTTTTTTTTGCTACTTCTCGCGGAGATACAGCTTCCAAAAAAATTACGTGACAAGCTACAATTGTCAACTACGTATATATTTAAAAATAGTTATTTTCGATATAAGTGCGAAAAAGAGGAAATTCGAAACGAGTGGCGATAAATTAAAACACGACCGAAGGGAGTGTTTTAAATCGACACGAGTTGCGAATTACCTATTCGCACGTGTATCGAACAACGTTTTACAGTACATATGGCACTTTAAAGTTTCGACATACGCATGAAAAGTTCTATTTTACGCACTAGTGCGGAAAAGTAGCCCCATATGTACTGTAAAACATATTTTAATATCATGGTGCGTCATGTCAAAAAAATAATTTTGATAAAGTTTTTTTTATAACTGTGCTGGCCGAACCCACTGCACCTTAATAATAAAGTTGTGCACAGATAATTATGAACATCACTCGCATGACAACTTCTCTGTCTACGATGTTTTTTTTAGTCGTCGCAAAGCTTTTAGGCTTTAAAACTTTTGATGGAACATGTGTTGGAACACTTATATTGTGTACTCGTATACCTGTAGCGCTGACGAGCACCTCCACGATGCTGCCAACAGCGCACGGCGCCATCCCTGGAGGAGGCACGGTCACCAGCCTGGGCAGTACTCTGAAGAAGTACCGTCCGTCAACCCTAAAAATTTGCCTAAATATTATTTCTAAATTATTTTATAATTTAAAATATAGAAATTATATGTAGCTGCTGCAATTAGTGACTCAAGATATACCTTTTCTCCCAATTTAAATTAGCGATTGTTCAAATTCTTGACGTTTATAAAAGTATTTATAGACTCTTTAATTATTTAGTGGCAAGTAACAAGCTACAAGTGTAAAACAGATAGGTACTTACACAGCCTTTGAAAAACGAAATTACTATCTCATTACATTATACATATATACTTGTTTTTGCAAACTATACGCTTGTGGGACACTCCACCCCGCCCCCGCTCTTTGTAACAATAGTTATACAGTCGGGTAGGTACATGAAACACACCTACACTTGTGGAAAATATTGAAATACAAGGCATGTGCCTTTCGAAAAGTAGTGCCCTGGTGTTGCAATCCAATAAGCGGATCAAATCGCATTCTAGCCGATATCCCGACCCCTATCGAGTTTTCTATTTACTTTAATTCAAGTTAATCACAGTTTGGAACCTTATGTCGTCGACGGTGAGCACAATTTCGTGCATGCCCGCGTGCTCGGGCACGAACTCGCCGGCTCCCCGCGAGTCCATCTGCATGCGTGACTCCTGCTCCAGGGGGTTCACTATCGTCACCTTCACATCCGAAGTGGAAATCTCGTTCGAAATACTCTCTATTTTTATGTAGGTCTGTAACCAAAAAAAAACTTAAGATATAGTACCTATTCATTATTTTATGAGTCATGATTGACTGAACACTTGATGGCATACTGGTTTGAACCCCGAGCTCTGTAAGTAACGTTGGATTGTTTCTTCTGATCTCCATCCGATTTTACTTATAATTATAATCGTAAATTTGATAAATCGTAATTTGCATCTCTATCGCTCTTGCATATTCGAGTGAAAGAGACGCAGATAACGTTTTTCGGTTTTTGATGTTGGCGGTAGGTCCTCACGTAAGTACTGGGTCGTACGTCTATAGTATCTATATACTTACGTACCTAATCTACCGAAGTTAAATTCTAGCTATTCATTACTTTAGGTATTTCTATAAAAAATATAGAGAAGGCGTTGATGCCAGCCTTTAGTTCACATTAATATAGGTACCTAGTATCAGTTACTTTAATACGGACAATATCCACCTACGTAATTAAGTCATAAATTGTTATGTGGCATCATTACATTAAATGGACATTTTAAAGAACAATTACAAAATTATGTGCAATTTAATAAGTACCATGAATCTAGACGTTATTTAAAATTGTATTTTTTTATATACATCGATTCTTTTAAGTTAGATACATCATAACACTATGAATAATCATGCCGTTATTACAGTATTAAAAGCGGAACGAAACACTTCTCCCTGCACTTATTTCGTCTACAATGACAGAAATAAAATGATTTAAGTGCATAGTGAACAACCTAAGTAAATAAAGTTGTAAAGCGCACAATTCACTCTGCATGCGAAACTTGGCGGGATTATTTTATGAAACTGTACATACAGGCAACAATCTATTCATGGCAGATCTCAGAGTGAAGAGTATTTATTTTTGGGTTTTCTTGATATGAAATATAATTGTTTCTGCTGTTTTAATTTAAGTACCTTTTAATATAAGTAAATACTTGTAGAGGTAGGATAATAAAAAATCAATTAGGTACACCTGCTACGCTAGTAGAATATGCCGTTAATCCTTTTCTTGGCAATTTATCTTACATTACAAGATACATAATTATACATCGTTTTTTTTGTATTTTTTTCTAAGAGCTTTTTCCTCTATCAGGCGCAAACGAGGTTTGACCTCACAATTTTTTTTTATTTGCCAAGAAAAGGGAACGTTATACTATAAGGTGCATAGGGTAAGGTGGTTTTGATGAGTGAGCAGATGAGCAGTGTTGCAATGGTACCACCGTACAACAATATACAAAGGTTTGTGTTTAAAAAATGTGCAGCACACATTCCTATTTCATCGATACCAGTTCGTTTAAGAAAGAAAAAGAAAATAAAATACCCTCTAAAAATAAGTTTTCAACCAAAACAGACTGCGAGATATTGAAATACTGTAAGTTAAAAACTCAACATTTACAATAAAAATATTACAGGAATTACGGACCACTTTTTAACTTACCCCTGTTTTCAACTTACCCCGACCCATCCTATTTAAAAATCAAAGTGTTTGGTTTAGGTAGATCCAAGATTCCAAATCATTGTTATCTTCTTTGATTAGAAAATGTACAGTAGGTATTCGTTTGTTAAGGGATAATATTGTTGCACTGCTTAACGTGCCCACTGCCTTCTAAATAAACCAGGTTAAATGACTTATAAACTTGTAACAGGTTCGAATGGTTCGATGTGAGAGCACACAATGATAATGAAGACGATAGTGGAAGACCGCATCTCCATACAAAACGAAGTCCCCATTTTCCTCCCTGGGTTACAATACAATCAATAGGCTACATAACTAATTATCTTTTATGGTATCAATCGTTGTTTTTAGGATCAAATGTCTATACGGGATACATACATTGCATTAAAGCAACACAAAAGTCAGAAATTATAGTCAAATTCCGACAGTCGTACTTCACTCGCGAAACGCACTTAACAAAACGATAAGTGAACGTGACGTCACGGTCACTGAGATCACATCTTGAAGTATGGGCAAAACAAGAAAATTGTGCCTTTGTCGTTGTAATATTGCGCACACTCCTGCGCTAATTATGCACACCTCCTGGGCAAACTCGGAATTATCAAACTATTAAAACGATTTCCATCTTGCTGGGAAATAATTACTCAAAAGGTTTTTTTTGGATCTAATTTGATTGGCCTATAATGATGAATGACGTATTTATTATTGGGGTGGTATCGGGCCTTTGAGTGTCACGTCGACCAAGTATTGATCTATTGTGACGGCCCTTTAAAGTTCATTACTAATGCCCGTTGCATCCAGAAAATTACAGATGCTTTGGGCCGTAACGTTCTGTACCTCATAGGGTTGCAATACATGCCGCCCTAAGTAGGTACTTCATGAATGAATGACGTATCAGTGACATATTATTAAAGGTGCCGCTCCTGGCTGGCATCTTTGAGTTGTTAGATTGGGTACTGACAGGTTCACCGACGCGGCCCGAGGTGGAGTCGAGCGCCACGCGCAGCATGTCGTGGACCGGCGGTCGCGGCGCCACGTTTCGGAACTGGTTCGCCCACGCCATAACCCCCAGGTGCTCAACGTCGCTTTGGCTCATATCACGGGCTGATAAAACTGGTTGAACGCCTGTAAAACATATACATATCGACTTAGTGCAGACCTGTTGCTGTCGAGTGTTTCACCGATTACATTTATTTCTATAAAAGGATCCTGCTATTCATGCAGGGCAAGAAGTATAAATAGGTAGTAATTTAAATGAACAGCGAGTATTCTTATGTAGGTACGTATAATGTATGTATATTTTTAATGTGTGTGTAGCGCATTTCATAAAATTACCAATTTTTACTGCTGCATCAATGGCTTGTTGGTTGTTTTCCTCCCACCTCGCCGGGTCGCGCCTCAACCGGCTCAGTGGCGGGGCCGGTCCCCCCATTGACCGCACTAATTCGTTCGCTACACGCCCGTCATTCCAATCCGTCTGAAAAAAAAAACGAAGTTATTATACTTAAATGCGAAAATGTATTACAATATAGTAGTTGTTGAGTTGAATATAGAAAATACCTATTAAATAAAAAGTGAATACTTACGGTGAAATTGGTAATGCCCCTTTCCAATCGCGAATTAACCCAATCCAAAGTAGATCGATATCCGGGTCCATTTGGTTTCATAAAGTAAGATAAGTAAGTCATGCCAGAGAGTTCGTCCAACCACGGTGAAGCTAAATATTCCGGCTCTAGCACCATGGGAACTTCGAACTCCCGGTGAGCTAATTTCATTGCGCGGCGACAGTTCTCTACAGCTTCGTGGCGGTCTGGTTGTTGAGCACACAAAGTAATATTAGCAATTTAACCTTGTAAATAATTTATTTTATGTACTAATTAATTCTCTAAATAAACTTACTTATACTCAAAGTTACCTCAAATTTAGATACTCACTTAACTCTCTCCAGTGCGGGAAAATACCAGGCTTGCAGTTATCTAAAAGAGCCGACAGCAGCACACCACTGTTCCAATCCGTAGTCAAGTTGTTGACTCGGCACTCGGGCAGAGCAGCTTGCAGCCACGATAGCATCAATTTTCTACGGTAAAGTAACAGGTAACGTAAATAAAGACAGAGCACAGCAAGTACTATGTTGTTCGCTATTAAGAGCAAAACAACAAATGAAAATAAACAAGGAAACTCACGCAGCCGTGAGACATTATTCCTTTCGAGACAATTGGATGCCTTTAAGATTCCGCATAAAAATAGGATTTTATAAAGGTTCTCTTGCCATCTAAGATGGGATCAGGCGGTGTTACCGGACCGAGTATTTCTAAAAAAATACGAATATATAGGTCGGTCTTGCATGAAGTGACGTAGTATTTTAATATTATTCAGTTGCAGAAATAAATACAAAAACAAGACTCATTGTCACTCAGTGTTGTTAGTCAGCTTTGAGTCATAAGATTTTATTCAACTATGTACAGAATAAACTAAAATTTAGGTCAGACGTTAATTATAAGATGGAACCAAAAAATCTACCAATAAGTAAAAGCCATGCCGCATTTTATTTAATAATATTTACATATTTGACAAAAACGCCCGTCTGCTTTAATATGGATTGTATGCAATTATTTACTTGTAAGTTCGAGTATATATATACAAAATAATAATTTGATCAGCAATATTTTACAATAATTCAGCAGATAAAATAAACTGGTTAGCATTTTGTTTGGAAAATCCGTATTGAATGTGGTAGTTGAATTGCTAAAGTAGGTAATTTATGGCTCTTTCTGTCTTGTTTGAAATGTCTATATTAATCCCTATGTTAGTCCGTCCACGTCGAATCCCTAGAGTTTGAGAATTTTTGCAAAGCGGGAGGCGCTTGGGAGTTTAGATCCGACTCACAGTATGGATGCATATAACCTCCGCAACTTAAGCTTTTAGTAGGCTTCGGCTCAGCCTCTCCATTTGCGCGGCATGCGCTTTCATACACAAGGGTGATGGACGGGCTGCAGCTTTCTTAGAGTCAGATCGGTTAAAACAGTATATACGACTCTCTAATATTGATAATATATATGTAAAATATGATGGTAATTACACTTTGTCTCAAATTGACACAAATTATATCTGTAGAATTAACATACTTAAACATATGTTGGCCCTGTACTTAATTCTTGATAGAGTTGCATACTTTCTGCATGACAAATAAGGTTGTACTGTTTTGCTGACATAATTATTATACTATATTATAATTATTGCTGACTGATTAAACATTTCTGTTAGACGCAAAATTTTTTATCAAAGATATTTCTGTGGCCATGGCTGTGCCTCCGCCAAGGCGAGACAAAAAGGCACTGCCTACCGTTTCCAGATGAATTTTTGACACAAAACATAATTAAGTTATATAGATCATAGATCTCACCTTGGTGGGAATTTACTGCGTCCAATTTGGTATCGCACTATGAGAGACCAAATCAAACCTAAAATAAGCTTCAAATTTCCGTTCACGATGTCCACATTACCTAAAACAAAATAGCAGCCATTTATTAGCCAGTGCACAAAATCAGTCTCACATGATACAGTGGTTCAAATGAGTCCCATCGAGCTGTATAATTACTGCAATTTAATATTTAATAAAGTGCTAGTAGGAGATTTCCTGATAACTTCAATGCTGGCTATAAGACGTCAATCGGATACCTAAGCAAAAGAGGTTATGAAAAATGAAAAAGTGTTTATTCGGTTTAGGAATTACTTATACAGTTGTAAGTGTTTGCGCCTCTTTTTAAGTAACAAATACCTGTGTTAAGAGGCACATAGAGGAAGTTATAGGACGACAGTTAGTTACCTTTCTGGTTGGCAACATTATAACCGAGTATTTAATATGTATAATAAGCAGTTTTGTACAGTCAAATGCAGTGTATTAATAGTTTAGTTTAATTTTTATGTAATAGTTTAGTTTAATTTTTATGTTTTAGGTATAGTTATAGATCTAGTTATTAATTAGTTAATTGAAGCATAGCCGCCTCGTCGTCGAACGGCGTACACCTGGGTCACAACGGAAGAACAGCGCTGGCTTTGCCAGCTACATGCTGAGTTGTGACCCTTTTATGGCATTTGCACTTTATCTTATATAATATATACATTGTATATGTGTCAACAAGTTTTTATCATCTGTGTGTCATAAATAAATGTATTTTCTTTCTTTCTTTCTTTCTTTCTTTCAAATGTAGATAAAACGGAGATAAAATCAGTACGAGCGCCTTTTTTTTTTAAAGTTTTATGGACTTAAAGAGTAGTAGAGTTTATCATATCCACGGGATGACGCCGGGGTGTAGCAGCTTTTCAAACCCCTGAGACTACACATAGATAACTTGTGTATGACTGATACTAACCTATATTAACCAGCTTAACACCATCGTCCTCGATGGCATGCAAAGCAGTAGTGACGTTATCCAATTTGTGATGCTGGTTGGAAGGGTTCGGGCTCCAGCCTTTCAGCCGCCGGCCTTGTAACGCTTCCACTAACGCACACAAAACTGTACCGTCTCGTAGGTCTTCCACTAAGTCTGCTACCTGGCACCACAAACATAATACTAGGTAAGTGAAACCATTCATACGTTTTATGTGCTTACTAGGATTTATGCACGCGAATTGTCATAATTACCTTTATATCCATCGGTTTTAATGTTTCGTTGACCCAGTTTTTAAACGTGTTTGCTTGAATTTCGACCCAAAGATCCTCATGACCCTTGATGGGCATTCCCTTGGCAGCGGTGCCCTCAGGGCTCCGCGCCGCCAGGCCCGCCTGCGTGATCCGGCCGGCCGACCCCTCTGCCGAGTGCGCACGCACACCCTGGTGCGTCACTCGCACCCCTTCCATCTCGATTTAATCCAACTTACTAAATACGATGTATCATAACTTAAGTTACATTTTGGTCTTTGGGACTATATTTCGTTGTCAACTGAAACAAAATATTATATGTTTAGATATACATATTTGCAGATTCAGTATTAAAGTAGTATTAAAGCGCTTAATTTTCGTGGAAAGGTTAGGTTTGTGTCTTGTGTTAAATGTTTATTTAGATTTGTTGGTTGATAGGGTATTTATAGTATTAGTGGGGGTGTTGTGGCGTGTTGTGCTTGAATGAATACCAAATAGGTTTCAATGTATTTTATACTCTATGGTCTGTATAGTAGTTCGCTATTAGAGCTATTTTTTTGAATTCAGATGTTCCAATAAAATGTATGTCAGTCGTGGCCAGTGTCGTGGCTCATGATCCGTGCGTTTCCTTTATATAAAAGGGCCAAATCAGCTTGGTTTAACTTTAGGAACAATCGTGCCAAGCGGCATCGCCTGAGACAAAAGTGCATACTCATTGCACTCACTTAGTCTACGACTTAATCAATTTCAAAAATATATAAATTATTAAAGGCTTTATCTCGGAAACTATTAGATCTACAGAGACAATTATAGTGTCGTGTTGTAGCAAATTTAGTCTACTTTAAATACGCGCTGAAAAATTACTATCAAAAACTAGTCCTTTAGGGTTATAATATAATAACCAAAATTAAGAAAAAATCTAAATTTTCGTGTTTTTTTTTATGTTTGACAAAGTTGCGTTCGGCGCTCGAAGTCACAAACTTGGATTATTTATTGGGCCAACATCATAAATAAGTCTGCAAAAAATCAGAACTACCAGATTTGACGCAAAAGAGCCCCGTTACAAATTTCGACAAAGTTACTGGATTCGAAAGGAATCTAAGAAAAATACTCTGTGTAGGTATATGGAAAACATAATGGAAGTGGAACCACTAATGAAACTTAAACCTAGTGTCCGACCGAAGGTTCGGTTTCGGTTTCGGTTTCGGCCAGTTTCGGCCAAAAAATCATGTTTCGGCTGTAGTTTCGGTTTCGGCCAAAAAACGGCCGAACCTTTCGGCCGGGCCGAAACTTACGAAATGGTACTTCGGACAAAGACCAAAAGTTGGGGAATAAGTAGGACAACAATATTAATACCTACATATACTGATTCATGTATATTAGGTACAGACATTAATTGGTTTATTATAAAACACAATTTCACTAATGAGGGCGCCACTGGACGGTTGACGCAGGCTTAAAGGCTGTCAATACCTATAAGTGAATGAGATAGCACTGTCGCATGTTACTGGGCCCTGGGCAAGATAATAATAATAAAACTAGCCTCACTTTTTACCTCAATTTACCATTGGTTTGTGTTCCACATGTCCTCTACTTCAGCTTAGCCTTTGGCCTCGCTGCGCCATGCTCGGCCTGCGGTCTCGCTTTTGAATACAATGGACATTGGTTGGAGTCTGTGCTCAACTACTTATCCTGAAGCCTTAAGCACGGCTTTGACTTGAAAGTTCGCCTCAATGGGGCACTTCGGACTTTTCGGCCCAGGTGAAGATCGGTACCCGGCCTTGCGATATTGTTAACAAAAAATTTCGCGCTCGCTGCGCTCGCGTTTTTGGTTGACCCTGTGTCTACATGTTAGTTTGACTGGTGAATGAATAGAGTTAGACCAAGAAAATTCTGCAATGATTTTAATAGCATACGCAGTGCAACTAGTGCAAATTTTATTTATACGTCATAATTTCATAGAAGTTTTGACGTTTAAAATAACACTTGCACTGCGTGTGTTATCAACTTATCAAAATCGTTGCAGAATTATCTTGGCCTAACTCTAGTAATTTTCATAAAAAACTGCTTAAGTAACATCAATTTCAAGGACTTTGGGTGTTGACAGCCCCATAATATGTGTGTAAAAGCGGTTTTATGACATTTTTTCAACGATTTTAACAAGTCTACAAAAGTTTCGGTTTCGGTTTCGGTTTCGGCCGAAACTAGAGCCAAAGCCGAACATTCGGGTTCGGTTTCGGTTTCGGCAAAAAAACATGTTTCGGTCGGACACTACTTAAACCACATTAAATATTTGTAATCTACACTGAGTTTATTAAAATGGGCGCAAAAGTTCTCCTTTAATTACTGTAGTTTTATTATTAATAAAAGTATTCTTAATATATCTAAGTAGGTAATAAAATTAAGTATAATAAAAACACGTTGATACCTACATTTCTTTTGACTACCTACTGGAGCGAGCATTTTCGTAAATATTGACTAGGTATATCATATGTATTCAAGGCCCCCATTTTCTTTGAAATACATACCTACTTTACAAACGCCACCCCATACCATAGGGTTGCACCAAAAAAACTCAACGCCATTTTATGTACCTATACGACAGAAAACTAATCAAAATGTTAGGATCCAGTTTTTGTTATACCCCTTTGTGGGCGCTCGAAATAGTACTATACCCCGTTTTATAGCATTAGAAAAGACTACACGATCTTGACATGTCCTTTTATTAAAAACAATTAAAAAAATTGTACTTAACTATTACTTATGCCAAAAGAATGTAAATGAACATATACCTATGTTATGTATACATACTTAATTATAATTATTACATATTTGCTGTGGCTTATTATTCAAAAGTGGTTTTCAATAAAGATACACGTTAAAATCGTGTAGTCTTTTTCTAATGATAAAAAACGAGGTATAAAGTCTCTTTGATATGGAAACCCTTGTGGCATTTCAGTACACAATCATTTCTAACAACGACTTTAGAAGATACGGGTATAAAAGAAGGTAAGGAATTTGATCCCTATATATCAAACGGCATCACTGGAAATAGGTTAGTATTGAGAATGGTATAACACGTAATACGCCTATTAAATAAGTACATTATGTAAGTGAAATCTCTTTGTATTATTGTAAATGCAAAATGTTGTGTTAACACTATAAATTTCAAATGTTTAAAGTTTCATTTAATCCAACAATGTGTTGCCAAAACGGTACAAATCCAATAGTTCCTTTATTCCTAAATGCAGTCAATAAGTGCATGAAAACTATTTGTTTAAAGTATATCCGCAAAAATATGATTTACCTAACTTCAAATGTGTTGCTAGTAAATGTGTTGTATTGCAAAAATAAATACTTAACTATAAATTGATTAAATATATTGTCATGTGTCGATTTAAAACACTCCCTTCGGTCGTGTTTTAATTTATCGCCACTCGTTGCGAATATCCTACTTTTCGCACTTGTATCGTAATGTACTATTATTTATTGACAATACTTATAAGGTAAATTGAAATAGAATTTCACACGAGCACTCCTGTTCGTTCATTTTCGTATCCTCGAGGCAATAAAATAATAACTAGCGGGATTAACTTTATTTTTGAGCATAAAACATGTGTACGTGCCTGAGAAACTCTGAGCCAATTTGCGATAAATAATAGCAGGTAAATTACTCTCGGCGCCTGCATAACAATTATCTGCAACACCGACAGTTAAATTAATCAGTCGAAATCTGTGTCGCTGTAAAGGTTTCAGCATGCAATATGCCATGGAAAAGGTAAGTAGGGTAAGAATGTAGTTGGTGTATTTAGTTGGTGCGGACGTGGCAAGTCTCGTTTGTCTCAGAGGTGTGTTAATGAGCTGCGTGTGTTGGCTACTCTTTGCAAGAATGCCGCGAGAGAAGCCACCGCTGCAATTACTAACTTCAGTATAAAATGTCATATTCTTCAATTGCGGGACGCGCTAATGAGACGGCGGGTACCGCTCACCCCCTGCTTCTCAACTTCTCAACGTATTCTAAGGTCATTTTAGAATGTATGTACCAATTTAAATTTGATAAGTGTGCTTTTTGAGTAGTTAAACAATTTAACTTCCACACTTCCAAACTTCCACAATGGCGCCGTACCGGGGTTTGGATAAATCTTAAAAATAAATATTATAGGGCATAAATATTGTAGAACAATTTTACGCAGATCGACCTACTCCCACAGTAAGCTCAATGAGGCTTGTGTTGTAGGTACTAGAATAGGATATAGATAATAGATATACCTATTACTTATATTTAAACATATACAAAGAAAACTCCATAACTCAGGAACAAAAATTTGTTAAAAACACACGAATAAATGCGTTTACCAGAAGTCGAACCCGGGACCTCCTGCTTCGTAGGCACGGTCAGGGTAGAGTGCTGACTAGGCTAGGAGTCTGTGTAAATATTAACGACCTCTTTATATGAAAAATACATGTTAAAACCTATAGGCTCAAGATTTTCTGATGTGAGTCCGAAATAATAAAACCTAGATAACTAATCTACAGTATGAATGCAACAAATTTATTGAGTAAACGTAGGTACTGTAGATACTCGTAGTAGGACAGTAGTTTTCGGCACACAAAGTTGTACTCTATTTATTTTAGAATTACCTACTTAATTATAATATTTTTTTACAATGGCAAATCAATCGTTTACATATGTGCATGCTGGCACCTGCAACATGCAACCTGCAGTACATTTCAAGCAGTGTGGGCTGAGCCACGTTAAATAAGTCGGTGCTGCGTTAATGTAAATGTTACATTTGAACGTGTCGTGGGTTGCCTATTTGCTAGCTCAACATTGCCCAGCTGACGTAACGTCACCTCTATTTTAATATACATACCTAGTAATTATGTCATTGTTAACTTTTGTAAGTATGTACGACGTTTTTGCGTTTTTTTTATGTTTTTATACCGGCATTAAAATTGGTAACCTGCTCCACCAATGTGGCCGTATTTTTTGTAAGTATGTATGATACCTGAGAAATCCGTCATTTCTAAATCGATTTGGTTTTGTTTGACAGTATATATAGTTCCAAGTTGATTTAATTTTTGTCCAACCCAGTTCTGATAATGAGATCCATGAGGAATTGATGAAATTTCTCAATCTTATAGGGAAATAGGATAGCGAATCTTGTATTATTAACAAACCAAGCATTTGCATTAAAAAAAAGTGCCATTTTATGAAGTAGAACTGCTGATGACGACCAGAACGGTACTCTTCAATAACGCGTACTTCTCGTTTGGTGGTTTGTTCAGCAAGTATGATTTAAAGGAACATTCTTAGGTACTATATATTTTTGTCAAGGTCCAGTTCCTATAATGATTGATCCAGATCCAGATCTTGAAACTTAAAACGTACCTACCCGAAGCCCAAAACTGTTTATTGACATGACTGGTTGGCCAGAGAGCAATGAGTCTCGGACACGCATAACAAAAACATAAAACTAATAATCTTTAATAGAAAAAAACCGACTTCTCTAACTACTAGCCTAACCCACTTAAGTCCTTGTACCTGTTATTACCCACATCCTGAACCACTCAATTTCCTGTAAAATTTTTCCTTCACTTTGGAAAGACGCTGACGTCATTCCCCTTCCGAAAAAGTCAAATCCTTCCTCTTTCTCTGACTATCGCCCAATTTCTATCCTCCCTTTCCTTTCCAAAGTCCTTGAGCGCCTTGTACATCATCAGTTAACATCTTTCTTAAATAGACATGAGCTCTTGAATCCTTTCCAGTCCGGCTTCCGAACGGGCCATGGTACGGCTACCGCACTCGTAAAAATTACCGACGACATCCGAGCAGGAATGGACAACAGAAAGGTCACCGTGTTATCGCTGTTGGATTTTAGTAACGCTTTCAACACGGTTGATTTTGACGTTCTGCTCGGAATTCTGCGTTCTTTTAATATATCTCCTGCAGTGATTGATTGGTTTAGTAGTTATTTAAAAGGTCGTCGGCAACGCGTAAAAGTTGATTCTCTCTGTTCTTCGTGGTGCAGCACGCTGGCCGGCGTTCCGCAGGGTGGCGTGTTGTCTCCTCTTCTTTTTTCTATTTTTATAAACTCAATTACTAGTAATCTTTCTTCCTCATACCACCTTTATGCCGATGACCTACAAATTTACTCTCAAGGCACCATTAGCGATCTACCTATGATTATCAACTGCGTACATCGTGACTTGGGTAACATTTCGGATTGGAGTAGGCGTTACGGACTTTTAGTCAACCCAACTAAAACCCAAACGATAATTGTGGGTAGCTCTAAACTTATTCCTAGGATTGATTTTTCTGTGCTACCTTCCATTACGTTTGATGGTGTCCATATTCCATTTGCTAAACAGGTAAAAAATCTCGGGATCATAATAGACTGCACTTTATCTTGGATCCCTCAGATTAGCGAGGTAAGCAGGAGGATGTTTGCATCAATGGGTGCACTTCGCCGACTACGTAACTTCTTGCCTTTCGCCACCAAAATTGCGCTATCACAATCGCTTCTTATGCCTATATTAGATTATGCCGACACCTGTTATCTGGATCTTAATGAAGACCAGCTTAGTAAACTTGAACGCCTTCAAAATCTTTGTATCAGATTTATATTTGACCTGCGTAAATTTGACCATGTTTCCAACTTTCGTGCCCAGCTCAAGTGGCTCCCTATACGTCTTCGACGTAATTCTCATATATTAGGTCTTCTCTATAGCATTCTTTTCAACCCCGCTACTCCTTCATACCTTAAAGAACGTTTTAGTTATCTCTCCTCCGTCAGGCCTTCACGGAAATATCAACTAGTTCCCCCTCCTTCTTCTACGAAATTTTATAATGACTCCTTTACGTTTCGAGCTGTTCGTCTGTGGAACAGTCTGCCGTTAGACATTAGGTGTGCTAAAACTCTCCAAAGCTTTAAAAACCTTCTAAAGAATCATTACTTATCTCTTCCTTAATGTGCCGCTGTGTATATATTTATATATATATATTGTGTTTGTATTTTTGTATGTATTTATATATGTATGTGATATTTATTAACCTATTTGGTTGTACCTATTGGTACATATTTATATAATAGTATATGATCGAATGTGTAATCTTCTTATTCCTGTAATTTATTTCGTGCTCTACCTGTTTTAAAAGTTTTCTGTTCTTTATTTATTTATTTATTTTACATTTTAAATCAGGCAACAAGGCCCACTACAAATACCTTACAGACTAACATATATATGCATTTTATATAAACTTAAAAAACTAAACACTATTTAGGCGACAAAACGGCGTGGCTCCGTTGAATCGCCTGGTCTTGTGTCGGATTCGACAGTTTGCCCCGGAACCTCCGAAACACGACACCCTTCGGCCAGAAGTCGGCGCACTCGATGGTCCCCTGCAGCGGTCGCGGCACGCGCACCACAAACGAGTTGAAGTGCACGTAGTGGCGCGATCGAAGCTGGAACACCCTCAGCGTATAGCCGGTCTTCTGGTGTACATACTCCACCACTTCAGCACTTCAGCTTCTTTATATCCTGCTACCCCAAGGTTGTCTGGAAGAGATCGCTTACAGCGATAAGACCGCCTGTTGCTACCTTTATTTACACTGTAAATCTGTTATTGTATTTTTCTTTGTGGTGGAATAAAGTGTATTTACTTACTTACTTAACCTGCTTAACAAATATAACGAAGAGGACAAATCGCCAAACGTGAACTATGCATCGTTGAAGAGTTCCATTCTGATCATCATCAGCAGTTCCACTGCATCAAATGCGACAGTTTTTAATGAAGTT
Organism: Cydia amplana; assembly: GCF_948474715.1. Lineage (NCBI taxonomy): Eukaryota > Metazoa > Arthropoda > Insecta > Lepidoptera > Tortricidae > Cydia > Cydia amplana. The sequence goes on along the minus strand of NC_086096.1, from coordinate 27,760,467 downwards.
GCTTAATTTTTTGATGAAAATACAAAAATCTCTATACGCATGCCTTTAAGATTTGAGGAGTTCCCTCGATTCCTCATGGATCCCATCATCAGAACTCGAGCTTGACAAAAATGTGGCTTAAAAACTTAACTTGCTTAACAAACATAACGAAGAGGACAAATCGTCAAACGTATACTATGCGTCGTTGAAGAGTTCCGTTCAGATAATCATCAGCAGTTCCACTTCATCAAAGGTCACTTTTTTGAATGTATATGCTTGATTTGTTGATAAAAACACAAAAATTACTATATGTATGCCTTTAAGATTTGAGGAGTTCCCTCGATTCCTCATGGATCCTATCATCAGAACTGAGTTTTGACAAAAACGGGACCAATCTGTATGCATATACGTACAATGAAAAAAAGAATTTTCAAAATCGGTCCAGTAATAACGGAGATATGAAGTAACAAACATAAAAAATAAAAAAAAACAACCGAATTGATAACCTCCTCCTTTTAGATTTGGAAGTCGGTTAAAAATGGAATAAAAATTAAGCTTTTCGGTCGGCATTCAGTTCAACAGTGTGTTGATACTTTTAAGGGTTGGCTTGGCACCGACTTCAAACATATCAGCTCATAAGACGGTTAGTCTTTTTTTAAAGGTACTTACTTAATTTTTAGGGTTTCGTACCTCAAAAGGAAAAACCGGAACCCTTATAGGATCACTCGTGCGTCTGTCCGTCCGTCTGTCACAGCCTATTTTCTCCGAAACTACTGGACCAATTAAGTTGAAATTTGGTACACATATGTAAGTTTATGACCCAAAGACGGACATGTAACGTAAACAAATGAATTTTAAATATGGGAGCCACTTTTGGGGGGTAAAAGAGCAAATTAAAAAATAAAGTTTTTCAAACTATATCGTGTTACATATCAAATGAAAGATCTCATTTTGAGAATCTCAAGTATATTTTATTTATAATGTTAAGATAAATAGTTTCGCAGTTATTCAAGAAAATAGGCAAAAAATTACCATTCCCCCCCTTTATCTCTGAAACTACTTGGTCTAAAATTTTGAAAAAAATACACTAAATAGTTCTTTACCTATAGATGACAGGAAAACCTATTAGAAATGTGCAGTCAAGCGTGAGTCGGACTTAAGTACTTAGTTTTTAATCCGACCCCTACGGGTTTTTTAAAGACATTTTCATTTCTCGTGCTCTGAAAGAGGGTCATTGTTGTTCTAAGGTGTGCAGAAAATGATACGTTTCTGCACTAGAGCATTTTACGTTCCAAGTACGATTTAACAAAAAATTACAATGGGCAATTGAAATTTGGGTTTAATAAAGGGATTTGTTATACAATTTCCATTCTGATATTTAACTCCGCATTCCATAAATAACGATCCGTTTGGCTAAATTGTTAATTGAAAGTACCCTCAAGAAATACTATGAAAATTTATATTTACTCATGTTTTTAAAAAACACATGCATTTTACTTTCTTCGTATTCGAAATGAAAAGTAGAGTGTTTAACTCAGGTGAAAGGCATCATTTCAGCCTCGGACTATTGGCGCTCTCACTGCGTTCGAGCTACTGCCTCGGCAGAAATGAGTACATTTCACCCCTTGGTTAACAATCTACTATTTACTCACTTATCATTAAAAAAACATATTGTTAAAAATACATGTAACGTAAAAAAATGAATTTTAAATATGGAGCCCTCTGGTAGGTGGTATTTTGGGGTAAAACAGCAATACAACTATATCGTGTTACATATCAAATGAAAGAGCTCATTTCATTTCATTCATCTCAAATATTTTTTTTATAATTTTAAGATAAATAGTTTAGCAAAAAATATTTTACTCCCTTTTCATTAAAAAAAACCATATTGTTAAAAATTGTGTAATGTACGGAACCCTTGGAACGCGAGTCCGACTCGCACTTGGCTGGTTTTTGTAATAGGTTAGCGTTTTTTCTAATAAAAATTATAAAAATGTAAAAGACTTGCTTCTTAACAATTCTAAATAGATCGGGCTTACATTTTTAATACCTACCTACGAAATGAACACGAAATACGGAAACCTAAAAACGGCCCTACGTCGTAAAGTCCCTATGATCAAGATTGTTAAGTAAGTTGAATCATATTACGTACCTACTCGTAAATATGTAGGTAATGTCACTGGAGGATTTCATCTTTGCCTTGTAACGAACTAGTCTTTGAAGGCAGACTGGTTATTAATACATAACGCATTGTTAAAATGGCATGTTTACGTTATAGTACAAGTTTACCTATTTACTACGTTGTCTGTTATATTGGCAGATAGTTACCTACTTATCTTGTTTTTTGTATATATAATTGTATCTAAGTAGGTATCTGTTAAATATAAGCATATAAGTTAAGCTAAAAGACATCGCTATTCGCATAATGCTGATTATGAAGGGATTATGGGGTTCGATCGAGGACGTAAGATATATTATTAATTTATTACTTAAGGTATAATATCAAAGAGCCGACTGCCAGCCTTTAGTATAGGTAGGTCACAGGCTTTAATTGTTGATCCATTTAGGGTTCAAGTTAATTTGGTTGTCAATAACCTAAAATGTAAATACAGTAGAGTCCGGTTAGTACGACTTCGCATATAACAACATGAAAGTACAACCGTTTATTACGACTCCGCTTATAACGACCGACCGCTTTTAACGACGGAAATTGACACAAAATCCGTCCGTCAAGTCCGGTTACAACGACGAGCGACGTAGTTTTTACAAATAAATTGTTGGTAAGAAGCTTACTCCGTCCCGCGCACCCAACTCCCCTCCCCCCTTTCTATGCCTATACGCAGCAAGATGAAATAGTCATGTGACTTTTCGTAATCTTGCAAACTAAATAAAACCCAATTCCCATTATTCAATTGAGCTTAAACTTCACATACATAATTATGTAAGTTGGGTGAGAATGCAATATTTTGGTACCTTCGAGCTGATCTGTTGATGGACACAGGAGATGGCCATCGGAACTGTGTGATAATGATAAAACAACGCATCCTAATTGAGTTTGGGTTTGTAAGAAATCATACTTTTATACTTTTGTAAGAATTGTCTCAATTGAGTATAAATAAGTTGCTTGTTGAAACAAAAGTAAACAGTCCGCGATAAAAACAGTTTGACAAATTACTTATTTATTTTTTGATTGTCGATGTACGATTGTCATCTAAGAATTACGACTTTTTATTTTACGGGATTTGAGTAATTTGCGGATGATGAGTGAGTACGCGTACCTACAAAAGTGGCTTCTTCTAAACACACAAGTCTCTGCATTTAAGACAAAGTGTTGTAATACTAACGTAAATAAATATTTTAATTGTAATGTTTTTTTTTCTTTGATTGTCGTAGAAGTGTCGTATAATACAAAATGATGTACCTATTTATTTTGATTAAAAAATAAATTAAAATTGGCAGTTCGTTTAATACGACGTCCGGTTAGTACGACGTAATATCAGCGGTCCCTTGGGCGTCGTTATAACCGGACTCTACTGTACTATATAACAGTATGAAGTAAAGTGAACCCTAAGAGTAAAGTCCGTGATTGTATGAGACGTCCTTGACGAAGAAGCTTTATAACTCAATTTTAAGTAAGTACTTAGTCACTAAGGAGGTGTATAGTAGGTAAGCATTCATTTAAAAACCACTCCAAAGGTGGGAACGAAAATAAACTAAACTCGGCGCAATTTTCCTTTCTTAGAAATCTAAGGAACTAGTGGAAATCCACTATTTCCAGCTAATCACCACAGGATAGGTATAAATGTGAATTCGCATTCAAGCAGTCGCAACATGAATGCTGTGCCATTAAAGTGAAGTAATTACATCCACCGCTTAATAAATTATAACATGATCGTGCAATGTTACATAGTGTTTACCAAAGTGCAATGACGATCGTTCACGTGTACCTATATCTAGGTGTCAGTGTATAAGTACAACAGTTGATTGGAGTGCGAGACGGATGGGAAATGACCGTGGGCAGTGTTATTGAGCGATGGTGATAATGAGGAGCTAGCCGCCCACGTCGGTATTCATTTGAATAAACTTATAGCAAGCCTGCGGAATGTTACGTGATCTAGTAATCCCGCCATACACCTGATTGTAATACAAAGCATTTAGAGCGCTTGTTTACACTTCAAGTTCGATTAATCTTCACTGATTAGAAGAGCTTTTATCGCTAACTGTACTTTTCTTACGACAGACAACTAATACTCATCGAGACAATTCTAAAAACCCCTAACACAATTAGGTTGCGTTATTTCATCACAGAGTTCCTATGGCCACCTCCTGTCTCCATCATCAGATCAGCTCTATGGTACCATAATATTGCATTGTCACCCGACTTACATGAGTATGCAAAGTTTCAGCTCAATCGGAAACCGGGAAGTGGATCAAATTTAACTTGCAAGATTCCATTACATAGTTACATACAGGTCGACCTAATAAAAGCGTGTTAAAAATCTGACAATTTAAGCGATGTTATGAAATATTAGTACAGCGCTGGCGGTACACCGCGAAAATCAGTAAAATGCTGCAAATGATGTTAAGGGTATGAACATTTTTTAATTCCATGGAATTAGAAAAGTTTTGTTTAGAAACCTATCGTGTGTGGCATTAAACGAAAGGGCTTTCTGAGGCGATTCTAAAAATATTTTTTTTTTTATTTATTTATTTCAGAAACAAACAGTCTTTTACAAAAAAGAGAATACATTTTTTTTTAAGTTTAGACCTAAAGTTTCGTTAGTTTATTTGAATTTACAATGAAAAACAGTGAGTAGCTAATTAATAAATTACACTAAGATCAACAATAAGTGATGCTTATCCACACAAATAACAGTAATCTATACAATTACTACATATTACAAATACAAAATACAAATCGTTTATTTACCTAATAACTCTAATAAGTGAGTCAAAAAGTCGCAAAAACTACCTACCAATACCTACTAAATATATCAGTCATTTTTTTTTTATTATAATAAAAATAATTTTCAATACATACCAAGTTTGGGCTTCTCCAGATTGAACGGTATTGTTCAATATTTTTTTGTAAAATATAACTCAAATTACAGCTAATATCATCATATCTAACCCTAATAAAGCAATTATGAAAATATTTACATTTAGTATTTTTTATATTTTTTAATTTAACAAAGTGTGATCTATGAATCTCTCAATTAAATATTTAAAAAGAAAGCATAATATTATAATTAACCCTTAAATGCATGATTTTTTCTTTTTGCCCGAAATTAATATATGTATCACATAACTGTTTGCCGTTTCTAGGACAAATAGTAAAAAAAATTATATCATCGATCATCATCGATTTTCACTGCGAAATCAGTGTTAAAAGTTGCATAGGCTAAATCATATTTTTGGAAATATATAGCTATTAGTAAAGAGTATAGGAAAAATCTTAACTTCCGTCAGAAAGGTACACTATTTATGATGTTCCTATGATAAAGTTTGTAAATATAAAATAATTACAAACCCCGAAAAATCTGCCCAAAATCACATACTAAAAATCATCAACTTCCAGGTTTTTCCAAGTTTTCCGACATTTCGTCTATAAACAAATGTAATTTTTATAAATTAAAATACTGCGTAAATTTATGTAATAATTCGGAAAATTTATTAGTTTTTACTATTGAAATAATATACAGGAACAAATAGAATTTGTTTAACCCTTAATCTGTGAGCCGTCTAATGCTTTGTAGACATTTGGCAACAATATGCATTTAAGGGCTAATATATAATGGTTTTTTTCAGGAAGTCGCTTATATCTCGGAATCTATAAGTCGTAGTAACAATTGTCTATGTAATAATTAACTGAAAATACTCACCTTTAACGACCCGCCCCCCCTTTCCCCGAGTTCTCCACCCCCCACTCATCAGAACTTTTTCTTACTTAAAGATTAGATATTACCAAAGGAACATGTAAACCAAGTTTCAATACTCTTATTTTACCCGAATGACATTATACTCGTATTGAGTAATTCGGCAGGGGTATTATTACACTTTGTAAAATTAAAAAAATACTAAATGAAAATATTTTCAAAATTGCTTTATTAGAATTAGATATGAGGATACTAGGTATAATTTGAGGTATATTTTACAAAAAAATATGGAACGGTATTGTATCTGGAGAAGCCCAAACTTAGTATGTTTTGAAAATCATTTTTATTTTTTATTATAATTAAAAAAAAACTACTGGAATTTTATGATATGATATATTTTTAGAATCGGATCAGAAAGCCCTTTCGTTTAATACGACACACGATAGGTTTCTAAATATATTTTTTTATTCCATACAAAAAAAAGATGACGTCATAACTCCTCTGGTTTTTTTTTATTTGTTGGTGCTTCGGGTCAAATTGTTTTAAATGTCCTAAAGATCAAACGTACCGATTTTCATATCTCTAACACCATTTGCAGCGTTTTTTGGCGAACCGCCAGCGCTAGTATCATTGTTAGTTAGTTCGTTATTAACTTAATCACAAGTAATGACATTGATAATAAAAGCGTGTTATAAGCGTATAAACAAGGCTGTAGGTAGTGTAGGTAATTTTTTTATTATTGATTGAAGCTGTTATTGACGACCTTAACCGAGCCCAAATTCGATGAGGTTGTGTTGATTAATTACAGAGTTCCTTGCACCCTCTCCGTCATCAGACCAGCTTAATGTTGAGTAACAATGACATTGCATTGTTACCAATGTTACTAGGTCATACAAAATATCAGCTCAATAGGAAACTGGGATGCGAGTCAATTTGCAAGATTTGAGTGTGCTAGGACCGGGAAAGATGAAAAGGAAATTAAAGTTGAAGCTTGTAAAGAGTAAGTTCAGTGTGTATGTCGAATACGGGCAATAAATTAAACCGGAAGTAAAATGTATCCATATAATCATTAATTAAGAAGTATTTTATAAGTTATACTTAATTATGACCCCGTGATTGTTTTTAATTTACCGAGCAGCAATGTACTAGAAACATTTAAGATGACATGACATTACGAGATACGAGCTTTTTAGTAACTGCCAACTTGCCAGCAAGCGTTGACAGTTACCTACTTTAAAAAGCTCGTATCCCGTAACTTGTGTGGTGTATTACATTGCGGGCCGAATTATTTTGTATGGTGAAAATTTTCATTTTATTTCTAAGCAAAATCTATCTCAATATACTTCTTAGGTCCTATGCTAACCACTGTTAAAAATTTGCCCGTATTGGATTTACACACATAATGTAAATAGGTAGGTACCAAAGTGTTAACGTTACTTCAACCATGTAACTAAAATTAACTCTCTAAAGAAAATACTCGTATTTAACTTATTGCATTGAATACAACAACTAGCAACTTTCAAACTGACATCAAGTAAACTAATTTAAAATTCAATTGTGTATGTATTGAAGACCAATCTAAAGTGACATAGAATCGTTGTTCACCTGGAGCTCGTGATCGATTAGAGCTATCAGCCGCAAAGTCCCCTCGCGCCCCAGTCTCGGGAGGGACAACCTGCCGGTGCCGGCCCGGTCCGGTCATCCATCATACTTCGGATCCAGCGCTTGTACTAGCCGCTCTATATTCATGCACTACGTTGCTTATTGATGGCTACTAGTTACGGGTGCAATATTTATGTGATAAAGTGATATTTATTGACGTTCGGCGTTAACTCCGTAATTAATGTTTGAATTAATAGCTAACCATTTCTAAATATCTATATGATAGGTGGTAAACAATTATTCAGCTTGCTTGATATTCAGAACTTAACGTGTACGCTTGCAACTCCCGGGGTAGGTTATCACATGCGCGTTACCGCTCCTTTAAAATATGTAGGTACCTCCGCTAACCCGCCGTAGTCCCTTAACAAACTAACGATAACATTAAACATTGTAGCAACACCTGAGAACAGTTGTATCGGATATACGAACACTTCTAATCTAAACAATCCTGGGTTGGGTGTCGTATTATTTCAGGCGTCACTAATAGCATCTGGAGGTGACAAAGCCATCATATCCGCATGCTCTAGATATGTGGGCGCTGCGCGCTCAGAAACAATGTACGCAACTAAGTACTACTCCAAAATAAGATTACACACAAAAGATGGATTGTAATTGTTATTATTCAATATTTTGTTTAATCAAACCCACTTTTATGGTAGGTAGGTATAGCAGTTTGTTTTACTTGGTGGTTACGTGGGGAATAATATTTGAGATTTGCGATAGAAATACAAAGCGAATCGAGGATGGAGAGATAAAAATATTTATAAAATTTTTTGAAATACGAGTGGTTTATATCACTCGTATTTCAAAAAATTGCATTTAATCGTGTTCTACAGATTTTCGTGTGACACAATCGAGCGATTCAAATTGAAAAATTGGACCGTGATCTAAAGCGTGTACCTACACGATAAAATTAGGCCATCCATCAGTTCCTTCTTTAATAACTAGTGACCTGCCCCGTCTTCGCACGGCTTACACAAAACCTTAACAAATTAAGTATACACCCAATAAACCTTCCTCAAGAATCACTCTATTGAGAGGCGAAAACCGCATGAAAATCCGTTCAGCAGTTTTTGAGCTTATCGCGAACATACAGACATACAGACAGATGCGGCAGAGGACTTTATTTTATAAGGTGTAGTGATTTGTGGATACCAATTACATAATAACAACTCAATTATGTTGAACACGTTAAGTTGTTTGTGACTTGTCACTAAGTATTTCTCATGCCTATAGGAATTTTGTAATTAACTAGCTAAATTACCTTAACTTACTCTTAATAAGTAACGTAATAAGTACACTCTAAACGAACACCAAACATTGCCAATCGTTTATAAGCAAATTTTAGCATGGGTGTATTAAACAAAAGTACCGGGGGATAGGGGTGAAACTAACGGGTAGGGGGAGGTTTTAAAGTCCCTTTTTAGGGTTCCGTAGCCAAATGGCAAAAAACGGAACCCTTATAGATTCGTCATGTTTGTCTGTCTGTCCGTCTGTCTGTCCGTCCGTATGTCACAGCCACTTTTCTCCGAAACTATAAGAACTATACTGTTGAAACTTGGTAAGAAGATGTATTCTGTGAACCGCATTAAGATTTTCACACAAAAATAGAAAAAAAACAATAAATTTTTGGGGTTCCCCATACTTCGAACTGAAACTCAAAATTTTTTTTTTCATTAAACCCATACGTGTGGGGTATCTATGGATAGGTCTTCAATAATGATATTGAGGTTTCTAATATCATTTTTTTTTAAACTGAATAGTTTGCGCGAGAGACACTTCCAAAGTGGTAAAATGTGTGTCCCCCCCCCCCGTAACTTCTAAAATAAGAGAATGATAAAACTAAAAAAAAAATATGATGTACATTACCATGTAAACTTCCACCGAAAATTGGTTTGAACGAGATCTAGTAAGTAGTTATTTTTTATACGTCATAAATCGCCTAAATACGGAACCCTTCATGGGCGAGTCCGACTCGCACTTGGCCGCTTTTTTATACTTTTTCGTAAATAACTCTTAAACGGTGGCTCGTAGCAAAAAAACTATTACATAATTAATCTACATTAAATTTCCTACAAAAAAGATTCAGTACACTGTTCCGCTAGGATCAATATTTCAAAATATAGTAAAATGGGAAATTTACTTCTAATTTGTTCTAAGGTGTTTTTTTTGTTTTTCGTAAATAACTCGTAAACGGTAGCCCACAGCCAAAAATTATCGTGTACAGTCAGCATCAAATACTTTGTAGCAGTCAAAGTGGCCAAATAGTTCGGTACACCATACTAAATATATGGTGTACCGAACTATTTGGCTACTTTGGTGGCTACAAAGTATTTGACGCTGACTGTACCTAAATAATAGCTTTTACGTCTACGTGTCTTTTCAAATTAATATAATTTTAACAAGTCGTTACCTAACGACTGGCTTTGTGCTCCAGCGATTCCGATAACGCGCGGAGTCGCTCATGTAGAAACATTTGCACCCAGCTGGAGCTGCCCGCGCCGGTGTGTGCACTGTGCACATGCCCGTGTAGCTATATCAAATCACGTTGTTTTTTCAATTTCATTAGACAACATTAAGAACTTTTATTTGAACAAATTTAGGTTTGACTTTGGTAAAACGTTTGCGAAATATCGTAAAGGTATAACAGTGGAATCTTGATTGAGGAAAAAGCTCAAACGCCTCTATAGGTTTAATTAATTAAGATGTGACTTGATCTCATTGAAGATGAAATGTATAAAATGTTCAATAATTACCGGAGGTGCATGGTAGTGATGGTAGGTACATGGTACATGGACATTACATTGTAATTTCTAAAGCCTTCCAGCATTTTAACCACTTAACGATGTGTTCTACAAGTACATACCTACATGAATTATCCGCATTTGCAGAAGCTCACTGAGCGCCGTGACTGATATAGGAGAGAAATAAATTGAAAAGCATTCAAGGAAAACATTAAATATTTACAGCCCATTGGCTGCCAGTGCCAATTCAGAATCATTAAATATCTATCTGTTGAGCAAGGCACCAGGAGGGCTATGATGCTTTGTCACCAAATCATTAATCATTTATTGCGTGATATGTGAAATACCTGATAAGTGATTAAATTGGGTAAAAAGACGCGAGGATAAAGTACAAGTGACTAATGATAGCGTGACATGATTTGAGCTTTTGAAAAATCAATTTTAATCTCGATGACTTAAGGCCTATTTTAAAGAATAGATTACTTAATCACATTCCACCACTTATCTACTTTTGCCATTGACTGATAAAAATCATCCGTGGTTTGAGCTTTCGAAAAATCAATTCTAAACAAGTTTACTTAAAGCGTATTTTAATGAATGACATCCTATCACCACTTATCCACATGTGACGTTGATAGTTAAAAGTTATCCACGGTTAAAGCTTTTGAAGCTTTATTTCTAAGTACTTAGAGTTTATAGTCTTTGAAATAAGCTACCTTATCGAATTAAGGTAGAACCGGCTGCAATACTTAATTAACGAAGGCTCATATTTGCTTGTAAATTCATACAAAATTTTAAGGACAGTAGACCTTATTAACCTCAAATACGGTTAATTTTATACGTCAAACCATCTGTCAAAATCAACTAAATTATGCCAACCCCACCAATGCATCTACGGTTCCACTGTGGGGAGCAACGGCCACCATGTCTTGAGCTGCTGCCGTTGCGCTGGGAGGTTCCCACGGCACCATGTTCTTAATGACATCGTTAGGAGAGCCTTATTGTCAGAGTTACCTAATATCCCATGTATGCTTCAGCCGCCAGGCTTTAGCCGATCGGACGGCATAAGGCCTGACGGCTAGACCCTGGTGCCGTGGGAAAGAAGTAAGTGCTTCCTGTGGGACGCCACGTGCGTCAGTACTTTTGCCGCCCCGCATCTTAGTCGTACAATGCGGTCGGCAGGAGCGGCTGCTGAGCATGCGGCGTCTCTTAAAAACCGGCCAAGTGCGAGTCGGACTCGCGCACGAAGGGTTCCGTACCATTAGGTACGCAAAAAACGGCAACAAAATCACGTTTGTTGTATGGGAGCTCCACTTAAATATTTATTTTATTTTGTTGTTAGTACTTATTATTTGTTGTTGGCAACAGAAATATATCATCTAAATAGACAGACAGACTAACGGACAGCGGAGTCTTAGTAATAGGGTCCCGTTTTTCCTGAAACCCTAAAAAGATAAATACTCGGCGCTGAGCGGGTATTTATTCGTCTCCCTCGGTGTCGAGACTTCGGGATGCTCCGGGAGCTGGGACCTCGCCTGTTTGAAAGGGGCCTTGACCCCCGCTCCGGATTTTTCCTGATGCAAAGACTGTCCATCGCAATCTAAGGCGGTCCTAGGTCCTTGCTACTCGTAAAGTATGCAGCGATATTGATAGCCCACGCAGTGCAAGTGTTATACTTGGTCAACCAGATCTTGACAGTAGAAAAAGGCGGCAAATTTGAAAAATGTAGGCGTGAAGGGATATCGTTCCACAGAAAATTTGAATTTCGCGCCTTTTTTTACTGACAAGATTTGGTTGACCAGCTATATTTACCCGTCATAAATTCATAGAAGTTTGACGTTTAAAATGACGCTTGCACTGCGTGGGCTATCAAAATCGCTGCAGACTTTTCTCGGTCTGACTCTATTAACTACTCTATACAGGGTGGTACAAACCTCGAATCGAAAATCGTTAGAATAGAAAGTGAAGTTTAGATTTACTGCTAATCATCTGCACCTTCAAAAAGGGTATAACAATCGTTATTATTTGAAGTCGGTTATAAAGGTTAATATCTTAATTATGTCTTGTGAAGAAATGATTACATAGTTATTAATATACCGACAAGTTATCGATACTGTCATCTGAACATTTTGTCAAGCCCTCGTAAAGTAACAGTTTATTATGTTTTTACACAAAATATTTTAAATTATTGAGTAATATGATAAAATATTAGCACACAAAGGAAGAAAAACTTATAATCAACTGTATAAACCGGCTTCTTACACTTTTTATGCTGTTAATTTGACAAAATATCGTTAAGAAAATTTCGCTCGGAATATCATTATTCCTCTGAAATGAGTATTTGCTAGGTTTATTTGGCCCCGTGACACTGAAATCCGGTACACTACAAGACACTATCTTCATTGTATTACTTTATCAAATAGTTTTCTTCCGAATTTGTGTATATTTTTCAAATTGAAAATTACGGTGATACGCTCTTGGCCGTCCGCGGCCGTCGTCAAACTCAAAAAAAGCGGCCAATTGCGAGTCGGACTCGCCCATGAAGGGTTCCGTATTTAGGCGATTTATGACGTATAAAAAAAACTACTTACTAGATCTCGTTCAAACCAATTTTCGGTGGAAGTTTACATGGTAATGTACATCATATATTTTTTTTAGTTTTATCATTCTCTTATTTTAGAAGTTAGGGGGGGGGGGGGGGGACACACATTTTACCACTTTGGAAGTGTCTCTCGCGCAAACTATTCAGTTTAGAAAAAAATGATATTAGAAACCTCAATATCATTTTTGAAGACCTATCCATAGATACCCCACACGTATGGGTTTGATAAAAAAAATATTTTTGAGTTTCAGTTCGAAGTATGGGGAACCCCAAAAATTTATTGTTTTTTTTTCCTATTTTTGTGTGAAAATCTTAATGCGGTTTACAGAATACATCTACTTACCAAGTTTCATCAGTATAGTTCTTATAGTTTCGGAGAAAAGTGGCTGTGACATACGGACGGACAGACAGACGGACAGACGGACAGACAGAGAGACAGACATGACGAATCTATAAGGGTTCCGTTTTTTGCCATTTGGCTACGGAACCCTAAAAATGGTCACGTTTTCTCATTTGTAGTCTGACTCTTTCGCACTCATGCGATGTTCATATACGTGATGGCTTCCCTTTCGCACACTTCAGCTGTCTGTCAAGCGCGAGCGCGAGAATGACAAGTCTGTGGTTGGATTGCAACTAAATTAGTACGACGCTGTCATTTTCTATTACGCGATTACGTCGGATTTTACCAGAAAAACGAAGTGCATTCTTGTAAGTATAGTTGGTCAAACCAATTTGTCATTAAATAAGAACAATACAAACTATACTCATCCTTTTCTTTTGGGTGCTAGTACTAGTGTAAGACAAAGATAGTATGACGTATGACTCTCTCTGTCTATGTTTGAAATGAGACAGTGCTTTGACAAACGATATAACCTATTTGTAGTTTCGCATTTTAAATATACTTGGTCAACCAGATCTTGTCAGAGGAAAAAGGCGGCAAATTTTAAAAATGTAGGCGCGAAGGGATATCGTCCCATAGAAAATTTGAATTTCGCGCCTTTTTCTACTGACAAGGTTTGGTTGACCATCTATAGAAAAAAAATCAGCGATGTCAAATAGATTTTCATTGTCAGTCAGGCTAAAAGTACAATGTAATATTAATTTAAAAATTCATTGCGTAACCTATACCTATAGGAAGAAAACAAACAAATAAATTGCATTAAATATATGCAGAACATGAGAACTATGAGAGTATGGATCACTCCATACGCAGAAGTGATTGATGGCTGAACATATATTCTGAAATTCGGCAACGCTATGAAGAAAAAGTCCTTGGACGCCTATTCTCCACAGGTGACACGAGAGGAAATATTGTCTGAAAAAAAAAACTGCAAGAGCTGATTTTATACGCAGATAAAAAAGACTAACAGAGTTTATGGAGACATGACAGAAGACGCGGTATGCTGAAGAATATGTTGTCACAAAAGGGGCGACAGTCCGTTTAATTAAATGTAAATATGTTGGAATGACCTTCAACTGGTGTCAGCGAGCTTGCCGTGATACCTTCACGGGTTGGACTGTAGCAAAGGGGGGGCTGGGACTTAGATTTTTTTTGACAAAGTGGTGTCATTATGACACTATTTTTAAATGATTGTAATGTGTATATCACGTCAAAATAAGCATCTTTTATTGGAAAAACTTTTCTCTAAAATAAAAAATGGCTGAGTTAGACGCCTCCAAAGATTGATATTTTTAAAGGGAGCTGGGACTTTTTCATTGAGAGTGGTGTCATTATGACATATATTTTAAATGATTTTAATGTATAGAACACATCGAAATAAGCAACTTTTACTTGGAAAACTTTTTACTAAAACTGAAAATGGCGGAGATAGAGCTTAAGGCAGGCCAGGCTTTTAAGGCAGGTCGGAGTAGGTACGACGACGAGCGAAGCGAGGAGGAGTGTTAGGTAGAAATGCGACCATACAGCGCGCGAGCCGAGCGAGCGAAGCGAGCGTGCCGCGGCAGCGGCCGGCGAAGCGCCAGAACCGACGTTTTTATAATAATACAATTTTACAAGTCCCAGCTCCCTTTAAAAACATCAATCTTTGGTCGCGTCTAACTCGGCCATTTTTTATTTTAGAGAAAAGTTTTTCCAATAAAAGATGCTTATTTTGACGTGATCTACACATTACAATCATTTAAAAATAGTGTCATAATGATACCACTTTGTCAAAAAAAATTCTAAGTCCCAGCCTCCCCTTTCGTACAGTCTGACCCCTTCACGAGCTAATCACAGCGGCGTATGATAAAATCATGGTTCCTACTGTGCGAAACATTTAGGGCGCGTGTACACGGTGCCGCCTCCGCGCCGCCGCCGCGCCGCCGCCGCACCTTCGCGCTATGTACACGAGACGCGTAAAGCCCGCCGCCGCGCCGCCGCTGCGCCGCCGCTGCACCTTCGCGCTATGTACACGAGACAAGTATAGTCCGCTGCCGCGCCGCCGCCGCGGGTTTTACGCGTCTCGTGTACATAGCGCGAAGGAGCGGCGGCGGCGCGGAGGCAGCACCGTGTACAACTGTACACGCGCCCTTATGTGTATGGAATCGAAGCTGTTTCCGGCCTAACTCCAATCTGTGGCTAAATGTTTTGGTGCTTGTAGTTTTTAAGTATTCTGAATTAAATACTCTGATTTAAACATAATTAGATTGTTTTTTTATTATTATTAATCTCTCTATTTTCACTTTATTGCACGAAACATAGGACGTTTTGCCAAATGGAATTCTCTACCAGTCAGGCGTAAGGCAAACAGAGATTGGTGTTGGTATGTATGTAGGATACAAAAGCGACCGTATGTCGAACAGGTAATCTGGTTGCTGGCATTACATACATCTTTCGTGCTGGTATTTTATACTGTTAAATCGTACCTATGCTAAAAAAGTGACGAACTCCAAATGTGACGTCCTCAGAAAGTGGCGTTCTCAGAAAGTGACGTCCTCAGTGCTACATTATATCTTTAATTAAGTACTTTAAGATGTGCCGGCAATCCGTCGCCATGTTGAGTTTGAGGTCGGCGTCTAGGTCGGCACACAAATAGAGTGCCAAGTCTTTGAGCACTCTATATATGTGCCGGAACTCCTCGTTGGGCATATCAAAAGGGTTCCATGTATCCCTTATGGCACGTCGTTGAATTTTTCTTTGTTGATGCTTTTCTTACATGGCAGCAGCTGCCAAGAAGAAATGATATCTTTGCCATCCCTACAAATAATAAATGTAATGATATTCTTATATGAATTACAAATGGAGTTCAAATAGTATATATTATATTTGAAAAAAAAAACTATACCGGCCAAGTGCGAGTCCAAAATTTTAGACCCAGTAATTTCGGAGATAAAGGTGGGGGGAGGGGGTAATTTATTGGCTATTTTCTTAAATAACTTCTAACCTATTTATTGTACTTAAAAAAATCGCTGGTAGCCTAGCGGTAAGAGCGTGCGACTTGTAATCCAGAGGTCGCGGGTACAAACCCCGGCTCGTACCAATGAGTTTTTCGGAACTTATGTACGAAATATCGTTTGATATTTACCAGTCCCTTTTCGGAGAAGGAAAACATCGTGAGGAAACCGGACTAATCCCACAATACGGGCCTAGTTTACCCTCTGGGTTGGAAGGTCAGATGGCAGTCGCTCTCGTAAAAACTAGTGCCCACGCCAGTTCCTGGGATTAGCTGCCAAGCTGCCCAGGCTCCCATGAGCTGTGGCAAAATTCCGGGACAACGCGAGGAAGCCATGTCCGTCTTTGGGTGAGGGGTCACTAATTTACATATGTGTACTAAATTTCAACTTAATTGGTCTAGTCGTTTCCGTGAAAATAGGCTGTGACAGACGGACAGACAGACGCACGAGTGAGCCCTAAAAATTGTATTTTTCACCACTTCTATACCATGAGAGCACCTTATCGTCCTTATCGTGCCCAGACCAGCTATCATGGTCGTATTTTTATCATCTGTCATGCTATGCGTCACTTTCGCACTTACATATTTGTTAGAACGTGACAGCCATGGTGACAAATGATAAAGAGCTGGCCATCATAGCCCTACAGTGAGCACCACGATAAATTAATCAAAGGCTAGCCGTCAAAAATCGACTATATGTCTAACTATCCAACAAACGTAGCCATTTACCATCTATCGCTGTCAAAGTGGACAAAACGGTATGAATGTTATAAAAATGTATAAATCTAGACAAGTGACTTTTATATCATTTAACTTATCCACTTATCAACTAAGTTTAAGTTGGAAAAGTAGACAAGTGACATATTATCCAACGAGCATGTTATGCAGTTAATCGTTTAACGACTATCGCTGTCAAAAGTGGAAAAGACGACAAATCAATAAGAACTGGATAAAATGTCAGTTTTATCATCATTTATACAACTATATCATTTATACAGTCGACCATCATAGCCCTACTGTAGGAGATCAATTCTCGAATGAAATTTGACATTGTGGCATTGGGTTGGATGTCATTCTCGCGCACCCCCTTCCACGATTGTAAAATCAATCGTGTGCAACACCGACGCACTGATAATTGGTATGTATTGGTATGGGATGTTTATTATACTACTTAGGTACTTAGGTACATAATAAACAAACCAAATGTACGTCCTGTGAGGCCATTCTTTAATTTCCGTTGCTTTATTCATTTTTCCTTTTATTTGATTAGTAGACTTATCAAAAGATCGACGCATCTAAGTGTATTTTACCCGATTGACGAAGAAGGGATATTTTTTAAACCGTGTGTGTATTAATATGTATAGTCACCTATATTTTCCATTTTCTTTATGACGTCCTAGAGCCGAAACATTATTAAGGGACTTTCCAATATGAAAGCACCTACTACATACATAATTTATATTTTAACAACGTATTGTATATTTTCATGTACATAATATGTCTCATAATTTATGAACTGAAACAAAACTGAGTACCTACGCTGTTTAGTTTAAGGTGGCCACATTTATTTTACGTTTGGCATATCAATCTGGCATTTTAATATCACATACATGACATAGATATGGAAACATGCTTCAGATGCATAACAGAGCCTGTTTGGGGAACATAACCTTAATGCACGTGTGTTGTGGGTGGAGTGCGAACTTGTCATGGAATGATGTCATAGATTATTACTTCACGCTTTATACTCTTAGTCAACTCCATTTCTCGGAAAAGGTCGGAGTCTGACCAAGTAAGGATTGAGTGATACACTCGTCCCAGTCGTCCCTACTCTACTATTTTGGTTTACTCGTACGCAACTTTTTTTACTTAATTCACAGTGTGACATGACTATTACGAAACCGGCTCTATTTATTTTATATTATGTACATATATTTTATAATTCTAAATGCGTATATCTCGGTAATTATTAGAAACAAATCGATAGCCGTCCTTGATGGTTATACTAATTATGAAATATATACGTTACATACTATTACACGGTTTACCTCGTTTATTTACTTCCATTGTTGCGTCACTGGTATAACATTAACACTTCACTAGACTTCACAATTTGTTGGTGTGTTTTATTTAGTATTTGCTCAAAGAGTTGTCAGTTGTTGAATGGTTAGTGAACATAATCATTCGCCTTGGTCGCGAGCGAGGCACTGGAGGCGCGGACCGCGGAGGCAGCAGGTTGCGCGAGTTGCGCGGGAGTGCCCCCCCACCACGCACGGCGCAAGGCTGCCCCGGCGCCGCCACGCCGACCCATTCCAACTGTAACGACAAACTGTCCATTTAAGTCTTTGGACATGGTTGATGGCCACAGCGACCATATGGTCCCATGAATTTCTTGCAATACCAGAGTAGGTAAATGACAATTACCAAGTGTGAGTTAGTAAACTAACTCAATATACTCACGTCTGCTAAGATCTAATTAACTATGCATGATGATGCATGATGTAACAGGTAGATGTAGGTATACTGGATATACTACCCATGTACCAGCTAGAATATTTACTTGAAGGACCAATAAAGAAAAATAGTAGACACGTCCAAAGATAGCTTACGAACATCACACATCTGAGTCTTCTTTCAAAATACAACTTATTAATGTTTGTTGTGCCACTTGTGCCAACCGAAAGTAAGGAGGTAGGAAAATTAGTTGGTAATTTATGGGGGCATTAATTACGAATATGCAACCCTTAGCAAACGCGTGTTTGCTATCTGCGGAAGAGTTAAATTGGATTCCAGGGTCACACAAGGTTTAATTTCATGCGGGTTGTGTCGGCGTAACCACATCAAAAGTTATAGGTACGCTAATTTTATTTTTGTCAATAATAAGATTAATAAGAATCCCTTACCTGCTAGGCTGGATGAAGTAGATACGTACTTAGGTATTTGACATGTCGTATAATGTAAAAAGTAAATGGATGAGTTCATAATACCTATATCGTATCGTGTTTTGTCTCTAATGGTTGCATTCCCGAGCAGTGCTGCACGCACTACCACGGTCAGGAAGCCCTCGGCACGGCGCTTCACCCTGTGAATAAATTTGAATGGATGAGTTGCGTCTCGACGTCATTTGGCCTACGGGCCACAGGTGCTGCCAAGTTTACATTTCCATATTTTATTACTTCGAGAACCAAATAGGTTTATTTGGCCAATTTATCTAAACATACTTTGCGGTTATTATCGTTTTCTATAACTTTGCTAGTAATGAAATATAAATCGCATTTTACTACATACATAAATAGGTATATACCTCATGTAACTGTACCTAATTAATGATAAATTGGGGAACTGTTGCAACTGTAATCTACGAATCCTTACTCCTTATAAGAACATTTAATTTTCCTAAAGTGATAAATATTTAAAAGTTGAAGGCAAGTAGGCTAGTAGTTGAAGGTATTTTAATACAAATACAATTACAAATATTTTATTAATAACAAAAAGTTACAAGTCATGTCGGGATACTGGGTACATTCTGTACATTATGTTTTGTAAATTACTTATATTATTATTGATTAGGTTAAAGTATTCGCCATAATCATAGAACACTTCGCTCATGAGCCACGTTTTTAATCTATACTTAAAGCCCTTTTATGGTAGGAAGGACAAGAAAATTTCTGTTGAGTGCTCCATGGTGCATCTTATGACAACTTCAGTGTACCTCGAGCATTTTGAATCCTCGTTTGGATGTAGCGGATTTCAATACAGACGTCAGAAATTTAATTAATTGAAACGCGTAATGGAGTTGGCGGAAAATGTGGAAATGTATTGTCTGTGTGTACTGTAGGTAATCGTACAATCGACTGGGTACTTTTTTAAAGAATAAAATTAGTGATAAGTAGCCCTTTTTAAATAAATGAGTAATAAAGGGATTTTGTGTAGGTATTGATTTGTTTTATAGAAGAAATAAGTAACAGTAAATTCAAACTTTTAACCTAAAAAGAAAAATACCGAAAAAGTGGAAAAAACTATTTGAAAGGAATTTTATTAACTTATTCAATTAGCTTACCTACACTACCTATATACATCTACATAAATAGTTTGAATAGAAACAAATTTACTTGGACATTCCATATCTAACCCAGTTCTCTTCGCATTGGATTCAAAATTCGATTTTTTAAATAATAATCATAGAAAGATGTACCTACTTAACTATAAGAAAAAACTACTTACTGAAATATGAAAAAAACCGGCCAAGTGCGAGTCGGACTCGCGCACGGAGGGTTCCGCACCATCAACAAAAAATAGAGCAAAACAAGCAAAAAAACGGTCACCCATCCAAGTACTGACCCCGCCCGACGTTGCTTAACTTCGGTCAAAAATCACGTTTGTTGTATGGGAGCCCCACTTAAATCTTTATTTTATTCTGTTTTTAGTATTTGTTGTTATAGCGGCAACAGAAATACATCATTTGTGAAAATTTCAACTGTCTAGCTATCACGGTTCGTGAGATACAGCCTGGTGACAGACGGACGGACGGACGGACGGACGGACAGCGGAGTCTTAGTAATAGGGTCCCGTTTTTACCCTTTGGGTACGGAACCCTAAAAAAAATTAAAGGATCAAAATAAAACTAGGTAGGTAAAGCTGGTCAACCAAATCTTGTCAGTAAAAAAAGGCGTGAAATTCAAATTTTCTATGGGACGAAATCCTTTCGCGCCTACATTTTTCAAATTTGCCGCCTTTTTCTACAGTCAAGATCTGGTTGACCAAGTATACACTTTATTAGAGTTTCGAGATCAACATAGCAATAACTTTAAACAATCTTCCTCTGAATTATTTGATTTTTTCTGTGTTACATCTGGGCAATAATATTACTTTCCTTACCTACCATAAAAATAATTTATCTCCCTTTCTCAATAAGTGAGTACGTTAATAGGATTATTTTAGAATATACATAATAATGTAAATATATAAAGGATTATGTGTCCCTATTGTATTATATGTGTGATTTAAAAAGTGTTTTTAGTTTCAATTCTGAGTTCATCAGGGCCTCTCTTGTTCGTTGGCTGCTTTTGTTGCGAACAATTGTTACGTAAAGCGAAATATACAAAGCTTGCCTATCCAAACGCAGACACTCGAAATATTGTGTATGCACGAGGTTTTCAAAACGCTACTTTTAGTATCTTCTATTTCTACTACTTTTTAGCAAATAATTCAAATATTGATTTCATATATTTCATACACGTTTTATTTTATTTTGGTCATTCTGAACTTTCGTAACTCGTGAGGCTATTTCAAAATAGCAGTTAAAGTAACGTTCTACTGCGGTTCAATTATTGTTACAATAACTAACGAAAACTATTCCTATATCACGATGTTTCTAGGTACATACTACTATGAAACTATTACACATACCTAGGTATATTCTGTGCTTTAAATTTTACTTATCAAACCTCAACGTTCTTACTCGTACTTACAGGCATATGAATTAGGAGCACTTTTAGTACCTATAGCATTCACATTTTTTATTTCTGATAACGGATGATTAAATAGGTAGTTAGAATCTTTTATAATTAGGTACTTACTAAATATAAATGCCTTGTTTAATACCGGAATAAATTTGAAATTGTTACATACATATAAAGGTTCGCGAATTATTATGAATACTAAAATACTATTTTGGCCCTACCATGAAGTTATATTTTTTAAACTGGAGCGAGTTGTCACTTTTTTTGCCATACTAATTTGAACCTTATCACCGAGACAGAAAGTTGTTCGTACCAGACTAGAGAAAACGGTCCACTTGAGATAGAAAAACCCGAGCCCTGTGTCTCACTCGCACATGTTGCCAATGTTAAAAAGATACCTTTATGGTAGAAATTATATCAATAAACTACTGAATTTAATTACCTTCTTATACAATTTTAGTGCTATATTCAGACTACAGTTCTGATATCTTTTAAGTAATTTGTAAATAATTATGATGCCAATATTATTAACTGATTAAACCAAGCGCATACACAGCAAAAAAAAAAATAAATTTTAGTATGGTAGAAGTTGTAGTAACTTTAAATATTAATTGGTATCCCCAACTTGATGACATTTCTTCAAAACACGTGAATGCGAAATTTCTTAAAAATTGTGAAGAAATGTTGTGTTAAAGGTTGTTGGAGTGAAATAATTGCTAATTGTGGAATATTGTTTCACAAGAAAGCCACAATTATTACATTTTACTATAAAAATACAAGACAACATTGTCAAACTCATTAGGGTGACTATGATGTCGGCACGTTTTGAATCGGTCTCACAGAATTCTTATTAGTTATTATTAACGTAGGTAATGTAAAAGTAAGTTTAACATAATAGGTACCTTATGTCTTTATTTCGGCATGTTTAATTTAAGATTTGTTGTAGAATAATTGAAGGGATGTTTACAAAAACAACATAACTGCTTAGACCGGTTAACACTTTTTTAAGAACATTGTTAATCGTTTCAGGTGTCAACCAGTGTAGTCAGGTATGTTGTTTTTGTAAACATCCCTTCAATTACCAAAATTTAAAACCAAAGTGCTTAACTCCTTAAACATTACAGACTCTCATTTATACATAATATTTTGTTAGGTGTGTTAAACTGTTTATATATGACATCGATTCTTTATAGGTAGGACACATTTCCGTCAATAGAAAAAAGGCACCAACTTTTAAAAAAACGTCATATTTGCTAAACAGATCTTCAATGACGCTTATACTTAAAAAAAACTGAAGTGGACAAAAGGGAAGCCTACCTTTATGAACATACCATGAGTGAGTGCGAAAGAGGCCGACTACAAATGAAAAAAAAACCTGACCACTTAAAATTTCACTTTATTTAGAAAATGACACACCCTACTGATATATTCCATGTTATCCTAATATCCCACATACAGATGTCTTATGGTCACCCTAATTAGAACGAGATGCAGGGCTCTAGTTTGACTTCTCATGTGGACACACTTTTTGGTCAATGTACTCGATCCAGTTTATTAACTCTAAATCCGTGGTAGAGTCTGTGCCTGTGCGGAAAGAGAAGAGTCGTGGCCAAAGAGTAGTATAATATCGTGGCAGAAACGGGAACTAACATTTTCAATTTTATATGGCAATCAAACCTTTGACACCTGTCTTGTAAAAAGTAAACAAGCTTCTGTCATTGTATATTTTTATTAACAAAAATCGCAAGTTTTAATTATGTATAAAATATTTTCAAAACACGATAAAGCCGTACATAAAACCACAGGAAAATTATATTCTACATTGTTCGGTTTTGTCAGCGGAAAGAAAACGGCTAAAAGTCGACTATCGACTTACAAAAACTCGTGGAACGTGTTTCCGCTATTCACGGGTATTTCATGTTGTATTAAATATTAAATAATTACCTATTTAATAAGCCCCCTTGCCCCTAAGTAACTTTGTCTTCATAAATACGCAGGTCATTCATGATCTTTAAAATAACTGACAAATAGTCTTGATACTTGCCATTTTATGTATACTTTTTTATATGTAATTTTTTTTCAGGATTGAGTAAAAGTACCTTCGGTATCTCGAATAAAATACCACTATGTAGGTGATATGCAAGATTTTGTAATCTACCTGCTGGATTCAAGCACATCCAATTCAGATATGGCATCATAATGTCTTAAAACCTTGTCTTACGTATCTTAGACAAGTAACAAGAAAGTACAAGGTATTTTAGTAACCATTCACATGTCTTCTTTCTTTTATGGAGGCTTTATATTTATATATCATACATTACTTAGATGCTATTTAGTACTAAAAGAGGGGGTAATAATATTTCTATATTTTCTTTACATATGACAATTATCATGTCTCACATTGGATAAGGTAAAGATCATAAGGGCAGGTCTCACCAGTGAATTTAATGTTTTATAACGGAGGGATGCTTCACATAACTAGTCTTCTACTTTTGTTAGATATTTATTAGATATATTTACATGTTCAAAATTTTGTATACAGTAAATCTCTGATTCTCAAAGTATTTACCTATTATAATAGCAGACTCTCATTTTATTGTTGATAATTGGCATGTCATAGTTAGGAAATTTTTTATTTTAACATTGATCTACTTTAAGATGTCTCATAGCAACTTATGTTTAGTTTACCTTTGATGATATATAGAGATAGGTATCCATGATAGATATATATGTATATTCTTGCCAAAAAGACAAGTGCTTGTTTTTGGGTAGATTTTTGAGATATTTGGTTTTTACAAATTATTTAATTGTCTTCTCTAAACATCTACATTGTTAATTATCCAGATATAAATACGAATATAATTATAGGATAAAACGAACTTACCTGAAGTGAAGTTCAATCCTGATTATATGAAGTATTTATTTCTGGATAAGGGATATCCCCACCCTCCTCGAGTAACCATGGATCCATGGTTACTTCCCAATTCGTGTATGAATACTCTAAACTATATGAAGTGTCATCGTGACAGTTGGTGATTTTTTCTTTTATGGCGGCTCTAAATTCGCGTACATTGGCAAGCGAGCGAGATGTACTATGAGTATTCCTGCATGGTTGTTCTGAAGCTAGCACAAACATAAGTGACATTGAATATTTTAATTCAGACTTCGATTACAAAGAATATAACTTTCTCTAATAAAATATATCTTTATTTGTAAGTTCGTTTACTAAGTTCTGTTAGTTAGGAAATTATATTTCATATTTAACAGTGACTTTTCGGCGAAGTAAAATATCGTGAGATGAGAGAACCGGATATATCCCAATAAGGCCTACCTACTTATGCACTATTTCTATATCCCAGATAGTAAAAGTACAGTTCTTGGATGATGACACATGTTGAATTTTATAACAAAATCTAGTAATATAGATAGCAAACGAGCAATTTATCACAATAATGTGGATATTAAAATAAAATATTGAAAAATTACAAAAATACAGGACCTGAAAGTTTCAAAATTTAAGTTTTTCTTTAAATTCCAAAAACGATAAAAGTAAGAGTACCATTCGATTCCTTACATTTCATCCAAAAAAATATTTTATACTTACTAACTATATACATAAACGCAATATTTCACCGACAAAAACGCAATTTTCTTGTTTTGTCCATACTACAAGATGGGCTCACAGAGACCTTGACGTCACGTTCCCTTATCGTTTTGTTTAGGGCGTTTCGCGAGTGAAGTGTGACTGTCGGCCTTTGACTACAATTTCTGACTTTTGTGTTACTTTAATGCAATGGGTCCCATATAGACATTTGATCCTAAAAACAAACCCGATCGATTGATACCATAAATGAAAATTAGTCATGTAGCTGATGTAGCCTATTGCTCAATTTCTACCCGATCTACCCGGTTTTGTATTAAAATAACTGTTGGACTGCACAGATTAGGCAGTACATAAATGAGACTCTATCTTGTTTGGTACTAAAATGACAGTTGTATTGGGCAGATTCTTAACTAGTTTTAGCAGTTTTGTCAATCCCACTGTCACTTTTTAGTATCTGAGACATAAAAACAAGAGTGTGTTTTAAAAAGAAAATTAGTGCCTGCGCAGAGGATAGAGTTGACGAGCCGACACCACCACCAGGCTCCGTTTAGTAAGCCGTGGCAAAAAACCGGAACAAATGGGATTCAAGTATCATGACCTTTAGTGTCGTACTATAATCACGTGACCAGTGTTGTCAGCATAGCAAAAACCATAAAGTAGCACTGGCGCCCCCTCAAATCCCACGACTCTTCTCTTTCCGCACAGACTAACCAAAGAGTTGTCGCCGGGCCGATCCAAAGAGAATATAATCATTACGTGGCCGATCGTAAAGTTCCTGAGCAATGTTTTGACGGTAGCCACCAAAGAACCAAAGAACCTCCCACCAATGGATAGGTAGGTATGTAGAATATGTTCGTTTCGTTAGGTCGCTTCAGATGCCCGAAAGGGCAAACCATCCCGTTCCCTGTTCCGTTGACTTAGGGAACGTGACAATGATTTTCACGATTCACGATATGCCTAATGTCTATCTAGATCTTCCTGATTTTACGATCGGCCGCCGACAAATACAGGGTGCTTCCTGTAACAGGAGCAATAAATTAAAGTAAAGGCTGTACTCCTCAAACCGACCAACATTTGTTCAGCAACTTTTAAAAATTATGAATCCTTTAGACTTCCTCTTTTTCATACAAAATAAATATTGCCTTCAATGTACACTGACATCAGTGTGTTTGACGTTGCTCGTCACGCTTTAAACATAACAAAATTTGCAATACATTGCGTCTTAGAATAAACTTGAAAGTGTAATAAAGATCAAAACATTAGTTATTTTCAAAAGTTGCTGAACAAATGTTGGTCAGTTTGAGGAATACAGCCTACAGTATAATTTATTGCTCCTGTTACAGGAAGCATCCTGTATATATATGTTTTTAATTGTCCTTGATTAATTAGCATGTATATTGACAATGTATCTGTTTTTCCTAGCGTGTAAGTGATTTGGTCTGAAACTGTAAGCTTACATTGTGTTCAATAAATAATGAAATAATATGTTATATATGCATAGATACTGTATTGTACTGTATGCTCCCAGCAAAGCCACCATCTATGAGGTAATGGCATTTACTAAAGTAGCCAGCGTCATGTCGATGTAATTAAACAAGTCGAAAATTTAGAATTTAGAATGTGATAAATTGATAATAATAAAACCGGCCAAGTGCGAGTCGTACTCGCGTTCCAAGGGTTCCGTACAATACACAATTTTTAACAATATGTTTTTTTTAATGAAAAGGGAGTAAAATGTTTTTAAAAAACCCATCATAAACTGCACATTTCTAATAGGTTTTCCTGTCATCTTCAGGTGAACTCAGTAGTTTCAGAGATAAAGGGGGGGGGGAGGGGGGTATTTTTAACAATATATATTTTTTTTAATGATAAGTGAGTAAATAGTAGATTGTTAACCAAGGGGTGAAAGGCACTCATTTCTGCCGAGGCAGTAGCTCGAACGCAGTGAGAGCGCCAATAGTTCGAGGCTGAAATGATGCCTTTCACCTGAGTTAAACACTACACTTTTCATTTCGAATACGAGGAAAGTAAAATGCATGTGTTTTTTAAAAACATGAGTAAATATAAATTTTCATAGTATTTCTTGAGGGTACTTTCAATTAACAATTTAGCCAAACGGATCGTTATTTATGGAATGCGGAGTTAAATATCAGAATGGAAATTGTATAACAAATCCATTTAAACCCAAATTTCAATTGCCCATTGTAATTTTTTTTTTAAATCGTACTTGGAACGTAAAATGCTCTAGTGTAGAAACGTATCATTTTCTGCACACCTTAGAACAACAATGACCCTCTTTCAGACGACGAGAAATGAAAATGTC
Source organism: Cydia amplana (assembly GCF_948474715.1). NCBI lineage: Eukaryota > Metazoa > Arthropoda > Insecta > Lepidoptera > Tortricidae > Cydia > Cydia amplana. The sequence goes on along the minus strand of NC_086096.1, from coordinate 27,732,823 downwards.
TTTAAAAAACCCGTAGGGGTCGGATCAAAAACTAAGTACTTAAGTCCGACTCACGCTTGACTGCACATTTCTAATAGATTTTCCTGTCATCTATAGGTAAAGAACTATTTAGTGTATTTTTTTCAAAATTGTAGACCCAGTAGTTTCAGAGATAAAGGGGGGAATGGTCATTTTTTGCCTATTTTCTTGAATAACTGCTAAACTATTTATCTTAAAATTATAAATAAAATATACTTGAGATTCTCAAAATGAGCTCTTTTATTTGATATGTAACATGATATAGTTTGAAAAACTTTATTTTTTAATTTGCTCTTTTACCCCCCAAAAGTGGCCTCCATATTTAAAATTAATTTATTTACGTTACATGCCCGTCTTTGGGTCACAAACTTACATATGTGTGCCAAATTTCAACTTAATTGGTCCAGTAGTTTCGGAAAAAATAGGCTGTGACAGACGGACGGACAGACAGACGCACGAGTGATCCTATAAGGGTTCCGTTTTTTCCTTTTGAGGTACGGAACCCTAATAAGAAAAGAGAATTTAGTGTAATCAATCTATCGTTGCCCCCAGAAAGGTGACATTAATCTAGATTGTCTGTCATACGACTGTCACTGTGGTTTACCAAACATGCCAAACATCGATCTGAAACATCACAATAGTTTGATCTCATCGAGCGAGCTGATCCGGCGATGGAGCCAGAAGGTGGAGATAGCGGAACTCCTGGAAACTGGACTCATATTTATGATTCGTTTTAAGTGCAGTCGGCAATAAAATTATTTAAAAATATTTTCTGGCAGACACTTATTGTCCAGTGAGATGTGAACTTGAGATATTTGTCCCATTTCTTTTTGTGTATTGAACATTTAGTTCGTGACAGTGTATATTTTGAGGGACAGAATATCACCGACACTACAGATTACAAAGTGGCAGAATCAACTATGGGTAAGTACTACCTATTATACTTACTTTACTCTTTGAAGTAGGTACTCTACCAAGCAACCCCATTTCAGCTTCCTAATCCTAATTTTGTTTGACTTTCTTTTGAACTATTTCCTATTCATAGTTAACCCAGTACCCAAAGTCCTACTATTATTCTAAAGCATTTTAACAACTCAATAGGTAATTCTAATTATTTTCTTAAACGATACAATCGTTTAAGAATCGTTCTCATTGGATTGTTCAGCGGGGAGTAGGGACGGAAGTAAGTGCAAAAATCACAAAGCGGCCATTATAATGGGCTTAGTACGAGATTGTCTCGGCTCAGTCCAGATACTTGAATTAATGAGTCACTTTGCCGCCTATGGAATACAGCAGTTTAGACCAAGTTTAGACGCGACTCAAATTCATGGAATTTTTGAGTTGTAAGTACCTCGTTTTATAGCATTGTAAGAACTCCATTGAAGGAAGCATGAGGATTTATTGTGCGTATAGGTACCTAATAATGAACTTTCAGCACGATAATTATATGGTTACTTCGGCTAAGTTATTTGTTATCTTAATAAAACTATACGCCCGCCGCAATCGGTCACCACTCTTCACTCGTGAGCATTATTCAAATAAGGCTATGTAGTAAATGTGCAAAAACGTTACATTAATTTTAAAACGTCAGTTATGAAAATGATACTACTACAAACAATTGCATTATTATTTAATCTAGATTCTAGAGCAACAATTTGTGACTACTTAGGTTAAATCTGGATATGTATTCATTGGGCGTGCGTCTACTGGAGTAGGTAGGTACTACTGCATTAGACAGTCCGAATGGAAGCGGCGGCGGTGCCTGCTTTATTCGTCTGAGCGAGATTAGTTCAGACAACAGTGTACTCGTTCCTTTCTAAAAGGATGTTGTATACATGTATATATATATATCCGAGTTTGTTTAAAACAGAATTTATATATTTTACCGCCTTATTCATAAAACTTTATGGTCCTGTTTTAGTGAAATTATGTTTTGTCCCTTTCTTACAAATACATTTTAAGTCAACATGACAGACGATTCACAGTTAATTCAGGTCTGTAACGCGTTTATGAATTACGCCATTAGACTATATTTTTACACATATTTCCATTATGTTCTCTGACCATTAGTTCCATTCTTGTTCTGTTCGAAATAGATTTGTTCTGTCCTTATTTTCATTAATACTTAGTTTTAAAGTTATCGCCAAAAAGTCTTCCCTCCTTAGTAAAAAGACGTTATCGATGAAACATACTTGGTACTCGTACCTAGTTATTTAATTTTAAAGCACTCTTTGTAGTGTATGAAAATGCTTTAAATTAAATGGTTCAATTATTGATAAGGAAAAATTGTTTTCGTATATTTAGTACAGTTAATTAATGCAAAAATATGTTACCGACTTTAGAAATGATCGATTGTTGATTGTACTTTTCAAACCTTGCAAGTTAAATTTGACCCCTTTCCCGGTTTCCGATGAAACTGACAATTTTCATACATGTCGTGACTACTATTTAAAAATACTCGTAAATATCTTGTTCTTTCAATCAAAAGTAAAATATGAAAACTACTGTTGGTCAAAATAAAGTCAGTAGGTAAATAAAAACAAAAAACTATACTCATCCTAGATAGTATGATTCTCTCTCGGCCATATTCGAAGTTTAAGATACGTCAAATACTAGAGATTGAAACGATATCGGATTGGATATATCAGTGTCAAACAAGTGTCAAAGGTAACGCGTTTGTTTGAAGAAACGTCACTTTTGACACTTGTTTGACACTGACATATCCCTTCCATATCGTTTCAATTTCAGAGTATTTGACGTATCTTAAAGTTCGAATATGGCCGTCTGTCTATGTTTGAATTGAGAGAATCCTTTGACAAACGATATATATATATTTTTATATCTTATATTTGTAGTGTATGTATTTTATTTTATTTTTATTATTTGTTTTATTTTCGCGCCACCCGTTAACTTGAATCTGTTTCGCCGTCTCACTATCTGAAGGTTGTCTGGAAGAGATCGCTATTTAGCGATAAGACCGCCTGTTGTTACCTACATTTTTGTACCTGTTCATACTTTTGTACTATTTCTTTTGTAGTGTGCAATAAAGCATTTTATTATTATTATTCTCTTTATTTATTTTAACTCTTAGGCTAGGTTATTTTATAATATGGATATAAAAATAAAATACAAAAACACTTACAAAAACAATACACAATACGTATAAACATATTATAAAAAACCTAACCTAGGGTGCCGCCAGCAGCGGGGCAAGGCCCAAGCTGCCGGTGGTCAGGGCTGCAGAGAGAGGAACCGGCGGACTATCCGCGCCGTGTCCAAGATCACCGCCTTCTGCATCTGACCCTTGATCCAACCACCTAGCGAGAGTCTCTCAAGATGTTGGTCGAGACTCTTCGCTATTAGACCGTTCGCTGAAACAACTATCGGGACAATGATCGTCGAATCAACATCCCACATGGCGGTTATCTCGTGAGCCAAGTCTAGGTACTTACTAGACTTGTCCTTCTCGGCTTTCACGAGATTCTCATCATGGGGGATGGTGATGTCAACGAGCACGGCCCGGCGCTGCGATCGATCTATTATCACAATGTCAGGCTTATTGGCTACAATAGTCCTGTCAGTGATGATAGATCGATCCCAATAGAGCGTGGCACGACCATTCTCGAGAACTTGCGCAGGTGAATACTTGTAGTACGGTACTTCGCGGTCCACAAGGCCGTATAGAAGAGCAAGCTGCTGGTGAATAATCCTGGCTACGAGATTATGTCTGTGCAAGTACTCGCCGTTAGCAAGATGAGAACAACCGGAAATGATATGCCTGAGTGACTCTCCGGGACGGCGGCATGCCCGACAAATGTCGACCGTACCGTCCTTCAGGATATATTTCCGATAGTTGTTCGTCATCATAACTTCGTCCGCAATTGCACAGGCAAAACCCTCGGTTTCTCCGAAGAGATCCCCGAATCGTAACCAGTTCACCGACGCGAGCAGGTCCACATCGGGTCCCGTGAGGGCCTTGTAGAACCGCCCGTGTAGCACCTTACTCTCCCATGCCGTCTTGCGATCCGCAGTACTTAGTACCACAGGTTTGCGCCAGTTCTCGTTTGCCAAGGAGAGCGGCGTGAGGTTCCTGTCTACTGCCACCACATCACGATGCATCCCACACTGGTTGTTAAGGAAATAATTCCTGAGATTGTACACCTCGCGGTTGTGGAGATCCTTGGCGTTTAGGAAGCCTCGGCCACCACATTTCCGTGGGATGTACAATCTCATAACTGACGAGCGTGGGTGTAGCATGCGATGCGCGGTGAGCAGTGATCGGACCCTCCGATCCAGGGCATCCAGCTCGGTCTGAGTCCACCTTAGTATGCCAAAGGAGTATGTGAGTAGGGGCATTACCCAGGCGTTGAAGGCGCGCACTTTGTTGCCTCCTGACAAAAGACTGTTAAGGACTTTTGTGAGCCGACTGAAAAAGCGCTCCTTCACCGACCGTCTAATACCCTCGTCCTCAATACCCAACGACTGTGACATACCAAGGTATTTATAGGTTTCTGATTCAGAGATAGATCTGAAAGACATTGTCTCAGAAGGTTGTAAATTTGTTGAATTTACAACCCTCCCCCGCTGTACATGCATAACCGCACATTTATCGACACCAAACTCCATGTTGATGGCACTACTGAAGACTTCGGTGGTTTTCAGTAGCTCCGTCAAGTCTCGGCTATTTGGTGCAAATAATTTGAGGTCATCCATGTACAGAAGGTGAGAAATGACTTCACCCTCTCTCCGAAGCCGGCAACCTAGTCCCAAATCCTTCAGCAGGGTGCTGAGGGGATTCAGAGCTAGGCAGAACCATAGGGGACTCAGACTATCACCCTGAAATATTCCTCGCTCAATCCTTATGAAATCCTGCGGGCCAGGGCGGTCATCCCCGCCTCCTGGTTGACGAAGGACTGTGGTCCACTGTCTCATACACGCGCTTAGAAAGGCTCTCAAAGCTGCATCAACTTTATACAGCTCTAAGACCCTCCCCAGCCATGAATGAGGCACCGAATCATAGGCCTTCTTGTAGTCAATCCAAGCGGCTGAGAGGGCCTCCTTGTTCCGCCGGATTTGTTGGCAAATGGTCATGTCTATGAGGAGGAGCTCTTTAGTACCACGGGACCCAACCCTACATCCATTTTGAGCGGGGGCCAAAATATTGTTAGCGACAATGTGCGCGTTGATTTTTGTCCTCAAAATGGATGTAAGGAGCTTATAAAGTGTAGGTAAGCACGTGATGGGTCTGTAATTCTTCGCTTCCGTGGTACTACCGGACTTATAGAGCAGGAAGGTGACACCAGTTGTTAAGGAAGGTGGGAGAGAACCAAGCTCGAGGGCTTGTTGAAATTGTGCTGCCAAGCACGAGTGCGAGCATCGGAACCATTTTAGCCAGAAGTTGTGCAATCCATCCGGCCCAGGACTTTTCCAGTTCTGGGCCGTGCGGATGGCACAACTTACGTCATCGGGGGTGATAGTGACTACCCCCATAGGTTCGATGGACTCGCACTCACGCTCGACAACATTCATCCAACCCCCCTCGGTGTGTCCGACAGGCACCGACCAGATGCTACGCCAGAAGTCAGTCATGACAGTAGGATCCGGCGGCTGCGTGTCGGACTCACGAAGGTTGGTTTCCTCCCACTTTCGGTACACCTTCCTTTGGTCACTCTGGAAAAGACGATTCTGCTGGAATCGATCCACACGCTCTCTGTAGCGGCGAATACGGTTTGCCCATGCGTAGACTTTCTGCTTTAGAAAGTCGATGCGCTCCATAACGTTGGCCATGTAGTCGCGGGGCCTGATATCCGTCCCCGCAAACGCCTGGTTTACAAAGCGCATTACTCGGGGGCGATTGTTGCCCCCCCTGAAGCAGATCAGCTTTGCGATAAGAGTCCTAAAGGAGCTGATACGTCGCTCGATCCGTATTTGCCATGCGGGGGCACCTCCGGCGGTCCTAGGTGCACGTTCAGAGTCCGGAAACTTGACTCGTGCAACACGGCACGCCGCGATGGCTCCGCAATACATGATCGCGTGCGTATCGTCTAAATCTTTACTAGTCCGTAGATATGGCTCTAGTAAAGCGTTTAGGGCTCCCATTAGCGCTAGATTGCGTCTATTCATAGGCAAACGTGGTAATCGTGGCCTAGTGTTGGGAGTGGAGCGATACTGCGTAATCGCCTCATCCAGAGTCCTCCTCAGATGCTCATTGGCTGTACTACTCACACTCTGCGCGATCTCCTCCTCGTCGGCGTTGAGATCCACCCGCGGTGCCCCCGGTGTCTGGTCGGGTGCGGGCACCGAATCCGGCAACGTCGCGGGCGGGTCCCGCGCCGAGGTGGAGGCCGCGCGAGCAGAGAGAGCCTCCAGGCGAAGCCGATCAAGTGTCGAGTCATCCAACCGCTTTAGCCGCTGAATGACGCGCACCTGATCCGATAATCGTTGCTCCGACACGGTGATGGTGGGTTCAAGAGCCTGAAACAGAGGCAGTATTCTTGAACGATAGGCGGATAGTTGTGTTCCCCCCTCTGTAGCCCCATAATAGGCGCGCATGACATTCTCGTTCATTTGCCGAGTCCATCTCATGCGACGCACTATACCACCGGCAGCGGGAGCCGTGGGCGGGGCAGGATGTCCCGCAGGCCCCAAGCGTGCCGGCAGCGGTGGCCGCCCTCGTCGCGCAGGTGGTCGTGGCGGCGGTGGCGGCGGCCCGCTCTCGTCACTGGACCCGTCTGTGTCAGGCGCCGTTGTGAACTCGTCACCTGACGACGGTGTGGACGAGGAACTGGACGAGGCGGGCGGGGGTGGTGGGCGTGCGCTTGTTGTTGCCGCTTTTGCTCGACTCCTCGTTATCATTTCTTATTGTGGTGGTTTTGCCAGTGAAGTATGACAAATGTCAACATAGGTCACAACGCACCCATGGTCGCGATGTTTTTAATCATAATTATCAATTGTCCGCATGATTTACGCATAACTCGGTTCACACATGAGTATTTAACAGTATTTTAAGGCAAAAACCACATTTAAAAATATATTTTATCAAAAGAAATGTAAAAGGACGTCTGTCAGTGTCAGCGGTTTTTTTTTTTTTTTTTTTTTTTTTTTTTTTATTATTATTATTATATGGGAAGCATACAGATGACAGACTTACTGCATTAAAACTTTGAGTAGCAGTGTGAGATACGAGATGTGACTGCATCGTACTGTTTACATTTTTGCTATCGAATCATAAAAAATCCGAGGTTTAATTTTCAAATCTTCCCTTCTTTTTAGAAAAATCGTTGTTGTTTTAGCATTGTTAGTTATATTTGAAAGAATATTGAATAGCATTGAAATTAGTGGATTTAATTAGGAATTAAAAATATACATGTGTGCATTACATATTTTTAAATTGCAACGTTCTTTCCCTAAATATCAAACATACTAATCAATCAAGTAATTTTACATTAATTATAAGTATCTTATATGTATCAAGCACCTTGCAGCCACACCTATTAAGTAATCTTTGAAATTACGTGTCAATGAGCACCAGACGGTCTTACTTTACCTAGCGCGGGAAGACCAACTAGCCTTTTTAGGGTTCCGTACGGAAAAGAGTCCGCTGTCACAGTTGTATTGTAACTGTAGGAGGTACAATACATAGAGTACCGAGAGTAATACGTACCGTGGCGATGCCTTTTGCGTGCAAAGACTCGCGCCCGTCGGTCTCAGCACAGCCCAATCTGTCAAGCGCTTACTGCACCACGACTATGCTGTAAATATGTTTCTGCTTCAAAAGCAGCATTCACTTCGCAATATGCATTCACTCCATCCCGCACCCCATATGTGATATTTGTTAGGTGTCACGACAAGTCGCTAGACAACACAAGGAGAATTTATTATAGTTTGTTACATGTTTACAATATACCTACTTAGTTCATAATAGCTCATATAGAAGTTCAATCATCATGAGAATAATCTCAAAAGACTATGCTCAGATGGCGTGGGAATTGTTAAAAAATAGACAAAATAGCGAAGAACTCGTAGCTCACGGCAATTTAAATCCCTTTAAATTTGCTTTTGTAATGTTTTATTTATACTGTTGGAGATATGTATCGCGTTACGCGAATTTATGTAATATTTAGTACCTAATAATAAAAAAAACGTAGCAAGAGATATCACATAGATTTAAAAAAAAATGTTTGGTTACATTATACTCTTAAATCACTACATAGTATAAAACAAAAAGTCGCTTCCCGCTGTCTGTCCGTATGTCTGTCTGTCTGTATGCTTAGATTTTTAAAACTACGCAACGGATTTTGATGCGGTTTTTTTAAATAGATAGAGTGATTCAAGAGGAAGGTTCATGTGTAATTTGTTAACCCGTGCGAAGCCGGGGCGGGTCGTTAGTTAAGGTATAAGGTGTGTGAGAAAATCTTATTTTAAGAAGCATACGTTCGAGTTGGCCAACTGCCACGTGGCTGACTTCAAGAAAATTTACCGGCCAAAAAAATGGAGCTTCGCCTCGGCCTCCCCAGGGCCGGCCCGGTTAGATTAAAGTTTTGTTAATATGGAAAGGTTGCTGCGGTGCCACAATTTCCCAACGGGCCGGAATAAACGTTCTGTAGGTTTCAGCTTTTAACAATATCCTCTTTTGGCATTAACCTGACTTGGCATTTGGGTATTTTGTGAATCATTTTCAACACTGTATTAACTAGGTACGAACAATTGACAATATTTCAAAATTAGTAAGGGGGGCCGAAGTTAAAAACCATTTTGGTATAAATATTTAAGTACTATTTGTAAGTAATAGGATTTATTTACCTACCATTTTCAAAATCTCGATAATGTGTAACCGGAGTGGTATAGTCATAAAAGAAAACATACCTCTTTACTTTAATTATCTTCATTAATAGTAGGCCCGCCCATAATGCACAATGTAGGTATACATTGTGCATTATGGGCGGTATATAAGAATGGGAAATATGTACTACCGAGATCCGTTTAGTGAGTACCTCGAGTTTTCAATCCCCTTACTACTTACTCGTGATTTCGCTTCCACGGCTTGGGAAGTCGTTGGATAGGTCTTTCAAAACCCATACCTATGGGTCTAGAACAAACTTTTTGGATAAAGTAAATATTTTCGGAAATAATCGCCTTAACGATTTGTAACATTGGTTCAAAAGATATGAAAAAAATGGCTTAATAAAGACAGTCAATGAAAACTATAGCCGATATGATTACCTAAGCCGTTTTTAAGTTAGGTACCTATCGCAAAAAATCATCCCTTAATAGAAAAAAAAGAAGACGTACAAAGCCCTGTAATGAATGGTTTTGCTTGATGTATTATTACATGATACTTACTAATAGCCATTCAAGGTCTATTGTGACGGACGGTTAACTACGGAACCCTACACTGAGCATGGCCCGTCATGCTCTTGGCCGGTTTTTTAATGTTTGATGTCGACATCATAGCGACCTTTTAGTGATTCAAGTATTGGCTAAAATATTTCAAAAACCTCTACATATGTATTTAATATGTCGTGATTAGCGCAGAATGGTTTAAAAATTCTATCAGTTTGTGCTGCTTCGCCTTAAACGATTTTCATTATTATTTCTAAAACTCATTTAGGTAGGTTTAAAACTACGAAATTATGTAAATTGGGCATGTTAGCTAGGCATCACCTAGATTCTGAACGTTATTTAATTAAAAAACCGGCCAAGTGCGAGTCGGACTTGCGTTCCAAGGGTTCCGTACATTAGACAACTGCACATTTCTAATAGGTTTTCCTGTCATCTATTGATAAAGAACTATTTTGAGTTTTTTTTTAATTTTAGACCCAGTAGTTACCTAAATATATTTGAGATTCTCAAAATGAGCTCTACCCATACCTAGTATTCAAATTTCAACTTAATTTGTCCAGTAGTTTTGGAGAAAATGGGCTGACGGACAGACAGACGCACGAATGATCCTATAAGGGTTCCGTTTTTACTTTTGAGGTACGGAACCCTAAAAACGTCGTGGATGCTGTCATCGATGTGGCTATCAAACGCGTTAGTTTAGGTATCCGTTATCCGTGGTCTTGTTACTTTTATCGTTTATTTATTGGCTTTAAAAAATCAACTATATTATGGAACATCCAGAATATTTTACTAAAAACTGTTAATCTTTATAAAGTATAAAACATAAGGTTCAGCGATATGTCTGCCTTATAATTAAATGATTGTGTCTAATGGGGCGAAGGAAATCGAGAATCAAACTCAATCACGGCAGTTAGCGTGGGCCTCGGTGGCTCTTACAATCTCAGCAAATGGTATCATTAGGCGAATGCGTAGCGCACGGCTCGCGTAACGAGCTCGCCGCGCTCGCGCCCGGAGCGCGATCATTCAACAATTTGAATAATACATGAAACGCGCCTGCCCCGCTACAAGACGTGGAATAAAGTCTCAAGTTTCACATGGTTATGCATACAACAATAATCCCAACGACTACTTTTCGGAAACAGCCAAAAGCACTACAATTCACACTCACGCTACGATTTCGTGACCTTTACTGATAATCATACACTTTTTCAACCAAAATTCCGTACATGCCTATACCATGAGGCTTATTCTGACTATAATAACAGGTTACGAGTTTGATCAGGATTTGTTATGGATATGATCTGTCAATTGTCAACAGTGATATTTCTGGTTGAAAAAATGTCACTGTTGTTGTCTATAATACATAAATAAGCCACTATCCAAATGCCAGTTCTTTGCTAATCGAATTGAAGAGTTATTAGTGTATGTTTAATTACTTAGTTTAATAAAGGTCCTATGGCTGACAGGTTAAGTACTCGATAAATGGTCTCCGCAGATTGCGTAGATAAGGCTTTAATTTTATCTGACAGATTTCCGTGACCGCAGACTCGGGTTTGAACTCAACTGACCATTTAGATTTACTATACAGTTAAATATGTACCTAAATTAATAATTAGCTTATTTTTTAATTTGTTGCACTATAAATGAATACAATATGTCCAGAAATTATGATGCCACACAACTCTATCACACAAGACTATATGAATGTTATAACACGGTGGGATTAATTATGATCCGAAATCATACTTAACTTGTTAATTATATTATAACAGATTTTATAATGTGCTGCGGTTTTGATCTTGTTTTGATACGACCTTAAAGATCGCACACGCTGATTTGTGTATGCGAAATGAAATGAAAGTAGTGCGTGAGATGCGTGACCAAGACCATCGTAACGTCGTATCAAACCCAGTTCAAAACCATGACAAATTGTCCGCAGTGCCATTGAGCAAAATAATAAAATTATGCGCATGCGCAATGACACAGACTACTTATACTAAAATCAAACACTCACTACAAGCGAATGCGAATACGTAGTATGCTCTCTACTGCTACCTGTGACAGAGAGTGTTTGATTTTAGATTTTACTATACTTAGGGTCAAATATTTATTTTCACACCACCTATTCGGAAAAGAGCTTTTTCTTCCCTGCAAGGAGGAATCAAAGTGGCACTTTTCCTCCCTGCTAGGAGGGATCAAAGTAACACTTTTCTGTTCTAGCACACTATTTTTAAATTTTTTTGCACATTATTTTTTTAGCTTAAATAATTTGTTTAAGCATCAGATTGTGTCAAACTAAGATTTTATTATTTTCCTCATAGTTGATGTGAAAAGCAGTATGTGTCACACGGTATCAAAATTATTTCATCTTGGGCGTTAACACTTGAATCCCTCAATACGCTCAGGATTCTACTTTAGAATCCATCGCTTCATTCAGGATTCAATGTACGCCCTTGACGGAAATATATAATTTTGACCCCTTGTAACACAAACTACTATTGTTTTAAAAGGGCGGGGGGGGGGGATTGTTGTTTAATCCCTCGTGCTAATATTGATACCTACCCGAGCAAGCTAAAGATTTACAAATCGAAGCAAAAGATCCCAGAATCTCGCTTCGCTCGTGGTTCTAAAATTGGAATTGTGAACGTTGCGAGAGCTGCAAGGCACGCGGGTTAAACCGTTATTGAGTTTTCGTAAAAAGACTTCCCTTCTTAGTAAAAAGTAGGTATACTCCTTATGTACAGGATATCATTTATTGATTATCAGTCTATTGTGAATTCGGAACCCTACACTAGTTCGATATGCTGCATATTACTTAAAACCGTTGTGTCGTTCCTAAGAACAACTCTCTGCTTTCTTAGCTTCTGCTTTTCTCTTATTCAGTTACCCATTTGGATTAAGCATCCCGTATAAGACTGGCACGCATTATGTCTACGTATATAACAGGTGTGCACCCTCCAGTCATAAAATATAGGTATAATAAGTAGGAGTATACCTACACATAAGCCCGAACATCGATACGGAAAATTACCCGGTACCCGGGCACGTAATCCGAACAAAACTCTATCGACAAAACAAATTGGATAATTTATATTCCCTCTGAAACACATCATTTCAGGACTCGGAACATTTTATTTAATTGCTAAAATTAACTGCTGAAGTTTTTCCTATAGCACGAGACAATTTAACTAAAATCTTGTTAAATATGATGATGATGACGTCGATAAACAGAGAGAATGCAAATAAGTAGTTTAATATTATCGTATAGTTTCAATTACAATATTGATTACCTACTTATAAGTACGTAAATATTTCCTTGAAGTACAAACCGCTGGGTGAGAATACTTTTGTGGGGTATTCCACGAGAATGTCGCTTACGTAACGCTTTCGCCTTATATGGCAGCTACCTTGATCAAATCCCTAAAGTTCTAGAATATACTGCCAATTTCTTAGCCAAGTCGTGAAATATTAACAGACCCAATATAGCTTACTCAGCATTTTCAGAAGTATAAGAATAATGTCGTTACGTAAGCGACATTCTCGTGGAATGCCCCTTGTGCCACACGCCACTTACATTGGTTTACAGGAGAGCGAAAAGAAGCAAAAAAAAATATTTCTCGAAAAGTTTTACTTTTAGGAAACATTGAACTTATTTATCATTTAGGCACATATGTTTACTATTTATAGTACTATACAAATATTGTGAATATAGTGGTAATCATGAAATAAAAGCACGTTTATTATTGCCATATCCGTTTTTGATGAGTAAATGTTAAACGTACAATGTATTTTGTTTTGACATGAATTGATAAAATTGTTGACAGAAGATTGATTATTTTTAAGACATTTTTAATTTGTATCTAATAAATAATATCATGTTAATGTTAATGACGATCATAATATAAATTCATGTAGATTAGTTTAGCATAATTTATAATGTAATTTCATATTATGAGAATAAATATCTAAATCTAAATCTATGATATCAAATTGATATGACACAAAAGTTTTGGATATGTCACACTTTTGGGATAATTTTCTGCTAACAGAGTGTCATTATCCTATAGTAAAATGCGGATATGGCACAACATTTTTGAAAAATATGTTTTTCCGAAAACCGATTAGTGTCAATTATAGCATATTTTTTGTTATTTTAGAAATCATTAAAAAACGATTTTGCTCAAAAATGGATATGGCATAAACGTATTCTCAGCCGGCGAAACGTAAACTAAGTAGCGTAAACCTTATGAAAAGGACGAGGTGTTATTGAAGAAGTGTTAATGCCCCGGCACTACACCTAGGTACAAGTTGTGAAATTGTGAATTGTTGACTGAATGGAGTCCAGAACCGTAAAACATTAATTCTTGATAGCAAGAAATTTGATCGCATTCTACGTTTATTTTATTTTGCAATGATTCGTATTGCTCCAGGCAAAACTTTTTTAATCTGATTGTCGTTGATAACTTAATGTTGTGTCTAGATCTTGACAGAGTTTCAGATGGGTCACAAGCAAAACTATTCTACAAAATAGCTCATTTGACCTTGAAGTATATTTTAAGTGATTCTGGATTCTGCGTTTTATCTTAAGCAATTCTGCAGAAAATGGTGTCAACGATATCTTTAAGTAATGCCTGAGTTTTTACAATAAAATATGACTAGATATATGGCTTATAACAATTGTTCCTAACTTGATCGATGATTTCCCTGTGCTCATGTGCTTTTCATCCTAAGCGGCCTCTGTGCCGCTCCCGCACCCATGCACCGCCATGCACCGTCCTTGAGAGCAGCATTTTGAAACAGCATTCAAAAATTAAATATTCAGCTCAATTTAATGTTATTTTTGACAGATGCGCTGCGAGTGCAGTCAAAACAAGATATATACTTGGTCAAGCAGAAAAAAGCGGCAAATTTGAAAAATTTAGGCGCGAAGGGATACCGTCCCATAGAAAATTTGAATTTCGCGCCTTTTTACTGACAAGATTTGCTTGACCAAGTATATATATATATATATATATACTTGGTATATATGTATATGTAAAGTTTCGAATAGACCTTCAGACTTGCTAGCTTTATGCTACGCGCTACGGCGTAGCACACATGTTCACAGGTGTGTACTGCATAGCGTTAGCTCCAATAAATAGGCCTATTCGAACTTACATTGTGACGTCAAAATGATATCTAAATTATATCAGTCGCGCGTGCATTTAGTTTGTTCTTGTAATTATGACTATCGAGACACACGGGCGACTGACATCATATAGATATCATTTTGATGTCAGAATGTAAGCTTGAAATGGCCTCCCTAATATTGATCTCAATTTGATCTATGTAAATAGACATTAGTCTCAGTGCATCAGTCGCATTTATTTATTGTCGCGAGCGACATGCTATGATTCTAATATCAAAGGAATACTGTTTAAAATGCGTATCTTTTTAAATAGTAATGCGCTTGTAAAACTTGTTCGCGAGTCGGCGAGCAATTTGGTATGAAACCGGTCCATTAGCCCATTACAGCCGGCGGGCCGCGGTGTAAATGTTAGCGATTTGTCGCCGCCCACCGCAACGCACCCGCCCGGTAGGCTAATAAGCCGTCAGATACAACTATTGCTAGCAATCTGTATTGAAACTATAGACTTGCCAGACTATACTGTACCCAGGAGCAGCATGGACAAAGGATTAGAATCGCTATACAAGACACGAATACTTTTCATTCAGCACACCTCTTTAAATATTTTAGATTGGGTACGACGATCTTAATTATGTTATGGGTGTCAAGTTGTAGTAAAAACTCTTTGGCTGTACTGTTGTATCTGTTTTTGATACCGTTTAAAAGATTACATTAAAGAAAGAAAACGTTTTGTCGCCATTTTTCTATTGTTTTTTGTCCGCCTAAATGAGTGAATCTAAGGAAGAAAATCAATATTTTATTCCATTTCGTAAAGATTTTGTCAAAAATTTAATTTTTGATACAAGCTATTAACGCTGACTGTACTTTTCTTCCCGCAGGCAACTAATACTCATCGTGACAATTCTAACACCCCCAAAGACAATTAGGTTGCTTGTTATGCTTGTTATGTATATACTTACTAATAGCATCCCATCAAGGTCTGGTCTATTGCGATGGACGGGTCACTACGGAACCCTACATTGAGATAGGCCCGACACGCTCTTGGGCGGTTTTTCCTTCTACAGTTGCACCTGGCCACCAGAGAATTGCAACCAATTTTCAAATCGAATGAATGAGGACATATGAGAGACATATGACTTTTTGATTTACAGAGGTACAGTCACCAGCATAAATATATGACTGTGGGCAGCCGTGCAAAAATATCTGATGCTCCATTGGAGGCATAAGTACATGACGACACTACCTCGGTAAAAATATGTGATGCTTTGTGGCCGGCAAAAATATCGTTAGTCTTTATCCGCATAAATATCGATTCGGGTCGCTTAAAAATATTTGATTACTTATAAAAATCAAAATTATCTGATTACTCTCATCTGGCATAAATATCTCTCCACTGTGAAAGCAAATACATCGGATGGACGACGGACCGCCTATTATAATATCTGACACGTTGGAAAATCACAAATATGTTATCGACCTTCAAAAACGAACCATACATGTTTGGTATAGAGCCGTAAATTGTATGAAGTGATTTGACAATTCACGAAAAGAGTGCAGTCTTGTCATTGTATATGTCTGTCTCACATTATATTCTATCATCGATTTGACGGAATAAAATGGATAGAGACAAACCAAAGAAAGTCTGCAGCGCAATAATTTGACATCGAATTAAAAAACTACATATGGCAATGTTTTTTAAGCAGTCAGTAAACGTCATGCACTATGGTATCTGTTTGTCAAAATCGTTTAAATATTCATTGTGTTTTGTGATGAACGGAATAAACATGGTGAAACCTTACAAAACCGGCGTGCGGGAGTTACTTTTCCGCATGACGAATAATTTTACACTTGTAAAAAGTCAGCACGAGGCGATTCAAGCTGAAAAACGACAATGTTTACAAAATTTGGAGTTGATGACGGGTAAGTGGAATGAAACATCTTAATACTTCACCATATGTACCTACTTAGATAATATAATATTGGTTTAGACTAAGTTTTCACAGCAAATTGAACACACCTAATAGGTATAGGCATACTTATGAACTTCCTCTAACATTTCGAGAAACTCATTGGTACTAGCCGGGTTTTGAGCTCGAACCCACAACCTCCATGCTTATGCTCACGGCATGGGTACCTACTAGATAAAGCTAAAATTAATTTTTAATATATGTTTATTGTTTTAATGGTTTATTTCGTTTTTCCGAAAACTTTACTTAGTTCGCAAATTGCGGGCAATTTCTCTGTCAATCTAATTACGCCTTAATGGGAGTAAAAGAGAAAGATGCTCGCATATTGAGAACTTCGGTGTTCGCGTTAGGCCCTCTGTACCTATTTACCGCCGTCGCGGATATTACAAAAGGTTATTAATTTTGATGAAGCCAAATGTCACATTCTCCCAATATTATTTATCAATGTCTACATATTAATAGTGACATCTATTGTTGGAATGAAATTTATTTTACCATAAAAATTAAGCTGTGCATACAGCTTAATTTTTTCATAGACGGTAAATATGGTAGAAATTTCACAAGTATCAAGACTATTTAATCCATTTTCTGTGGTGTTGTCGCATACTGATTTTTAAAAACTACTTTTAATCTAGCGCTGCAGACTTTCTTTGGTTTGTCTCTATAATTTTTTTGTAAATTTGAACGTATTGCAATCATATCATGAATCTAGTATATAACTGGATCTGGCATGAGGGGTGGGGGAAATGACCGAACGGGATAGTCTTATGTATCATTCAGTAGGAGTAGCAGCGAAAGCACTATTATTGTTTGTCCTTGTCACAGTCCACAAGTTGACTTCTTTATCATCCTTTTTTATGTAAGAAGGAGGTTTATTAGTTTTATTACACATCTTCTATTAAAAGTCTACCTGAATTATGTCACAATTTAAAATTGCAAATGAAATACGTGAGACAGACATATGCAATGACAAGTCTGCACTCTTTTCGTGAATAGTCAAATCACTTCATACAATTTAAGGCTCTATGCTAGGTATGGTTCGTTTTTGCCGATTGATGACATACATATTTCATAATTTCGTGTCAGATATATAGGCGGTCCGTCTGCCATCCCATGTATTTGCATTCACAGTGGAGAGATATTTATGCCAGATGAGAGTAATCACATAATTTTGATTTTTATGAGGCGTCAAATATTTTTAAGCGACCCGATTCGATATTTATGCGGATACAGACTAACGATGTTTTTGCCGGCCACAAATCATCACATATTTTTACCGAGGTAGTGTCGTCATATACTTATGCCTCCAATGGAGCATCAGATATTTTTGCACGGCTGCCCACAATCATATATTTTTGCTGGTGACTGTACCTAATACTGTAAGGTAGGGGTACATCGACCCAGCAGAGGATAACTTTGGCCCACATGAATAGCGCATTTCTATATGCAACACTATGTAACACTTGATCGGTGTGAACCTTGGAGGATATAATCAAACGGAGACGCCATGTCTGTAATTTTCTGTACAAAACAGTCTGCCGATTTTTGCGGGGGAGGGGAACGTCAAATGTATGCGTAACGTAAAAATAGCCATGTCAGATAAACGTCAGTCCATACATTGTGTATGACCGTTGGCCGCCTATTTTCGACAGAGGGGAAAGCCTGTTAATGGCTACTCCGTTTAGTTGTATCCTCCAAGGTGTGAACTAACCAGGAACTAACGCACCAGTGTTACGCAAGCATCTTGCGTTCTTAAAACGAAATTTACAGCTTTCTTACGACTCGATCAGTCTGTCGCCCTCTCGAGGGAATTAAATTTTAATGGTTTTTCAATGACGGCGAGTGAAATAAAACCGCCAGGGTGTTTACTTTGCTCCGTTGCTTCGGTAGCACTACGAGTAGGTATAAAGTGCCTCATCCGTTACTGAAAATAAAAATAAACAACGGGTTGCACTCCGGGAGTGCCGGCAGAAGTGAAAACTCAATGACATTGTAACAGTTTTTCGATCAGAGGGCCGATTTTTTAATTTCGACCACTCGATTTCGTGTATTTCGTTAAATAATATCTCCACTACTAGGCATTTAAATTCTACTAATAGAATTGAAATCGAGTGGTCAATACCAATAGATTCCAAATTTCGATCGCTCGTATTTCAAAAATTAGCATTTCGCCGTTTTCCACCGATTTTCGAGTGACGAAATCGAGCGATCGAAATTCAAAAATCGGCCCCCAGGTCACGTGTCCGTCTTACGTGTTACGAATCTTACGGTCACGTGACCTGACGCGAGTTTTACATTTTTCCCCATCACAAAAAGTGCACAGCACCGCTAAAGAAGTTTTCACTTCAATAATATTAAACGTTCATTGTACGTAGATACTGTACATACCTACTTTCCAACTTCAGTATTCAGTAAACTTCGAAATTTGATAAGACTTGACTCATTATTCTTATAAAATATCTTTTATCAAATAAAGCGTGGTTATATTATATTATATTTGTCAATAGTAGGTAGGTATCGAAGGTATTTATACCTTCGTCGTTCTATCTTAACCGACTCCCCGGCGACTAGATAAAAACGGATGAAGCCTATTTGGTGAGCGTTCTTCTAAAATATAATACAAATCGGCCAAGAGCATATGCTAAGTGAAGAGTTCCGTAGTTACCATTCTGCCCGAATTGGCGTAATGGGGGCTATTAATAAGTATCACGTACATTAAAAGCATAAGGGAGTACCTTCGCAGGTTTCACTGTACCTGCCTATATAATTTAGTATTCATAATTGCGAAAAGGTACCGTTCAAACTACAGGTTTACAGCATGTCATGGCTTAAATTACAAATTAATTAATGTGGAAATAAAGTTGCGCGCTCCAGTTTAGTTTTTTTTATTTATTTGATATCTGTCACATTGGACTGATGGGTGTAAATACGTAGGTACTGCTTATTTACAAGAAAATACTAAAATTGGTATACCCATAGAAATATTATTTATTACTTATTACTACTAGCAGAAGCACCTAAACTACGAATGAATGGCACTTACCTATTTCTCGACACCGCAATTCCGCCTACTAGGTAACTGGGTGTTCAATTATTTAAGTCCGAGAAATCGGAATAAATATTCAGGAACTGATGCCCAGCTGGAGCAGATTGCGCGTTGCGTGTTAGAGGCAACTTAAATATTAAAAGGAAGCGGAAATCACAGTACCTATATCCACAAAGAAGAGATATACTCGTAACTTTCTTTCACTACGCGTCGCCGCTACAATTTTGCGATAGACAAGACCTAAACTCGTTTTCTAAAATTATACATACCTAGAACCTTACTCGTATTTCGGTCACGCTGTCATGGGTTGTTAGTTAGCGTAATCAATAGTCGAATTCTGGCCGAAGGGTGTCGTATTTCGGAGACAAACGGCTGGATCCGACTCAAGAGTAGAACATTCAACGGAGCCACGTACAGGTATTTTAGGTATTTGTAATATGTATGGATTTTTTAACTAAATCTCGGCCTCTTTGTCTGCCTCTAGCCTAATAGTCGGTAGTGAAGCAGGAGGTCCGGAGATCGAATAAAGGCATTTATTTGTTTGTTTATGGTTATGGATGTATTACCTATGTGTATACAAGTATTAATACTATTAATACATATACAGTGTGGAAAGATAAGTCGGAAAGAAAATATCCATAAAATGTAATATTTAGTACTCAAGATTTTTTTAGACAAGCCAAATCGAAGAAAAAAAGAAAAATACTTTGAATGCAGTTTTGTTTCTTTTAAAAAATAAAGGAATGTCTCCTTTAAGTAAAATGAGCCAGCTTAAGGATTTAAGGTAGTTTCCCTCCAGGGCCCGACTTATCTTTCCACACTGTATATAACTAGTCTGGCAAGCCATTTCCGTCAGTAGAAAAAAGCGGCAAATTTGAAAACTGTAGGCACGAAGGGTAATCGTCCCATAGCCAATTTGAATTTCGCGCCTTTTTCTACAGAGAAAGTTGTTTGACCGGCTATAGTATATTATATAATTATTGTCGTCTAGTACACAACACAAGCCTTATTGAGCTTACTGTGGGACTAGGTCGAACTCGATTAAGTATTAATTATGTGAAGCAGTCCAAATTCTTTTAACAAGAAATCAAAATTTGGTTGCTAACGTTTTGTTAACATACCAGGAGACACTCCAAAAAAAATGGCGCATAACACATAACCCTTCATACCAGAGACATTATATCACTTCTTTAAAATAAATAGTGTTATGATCGTTCATGCTAGATTTTTTTTATTAAGCTACTTTTTTATTAATATTTTATCAATGTATAGGTAATATTACCTACTTAACCTACTTTAATAATGAGAACTATAAAAACTGCTAATTACAGACTGACCACTGGCGCATGGCTTAGCACCGGTGCGTTTACCCTAGCATTTTGAGTGCCTTAAAGAAAGCTCCGACTTTTCATTTTCGTTTCTGCCTTTTTCATTGCTTTGATCCATACAATTATATTTGATTCGCACAAAGATCCCAGGCCTAGGAAGAAGCCACATAACTATCTACAGAATTGCGTATTAGATACACTTTGCTGCTGTATGGGTAGTCATAAATAAGACCAGTCAACAATTTATATCATAATAATCTTTTTATTAACAATAAAAGGAAACACGTGCGAGACATAATTTAATTCACAATTTGACTTGCGCAAGCCTGGAAACTGCAAACAAAATCAACCTGAACCTTTCGCTCTTCTTCGTGGAACTCTCACTGCTGCTGTCATAAAATTCACACATATATAAAAAAATACATGATTGTCTGCCACGTAGGTACACAATTGAAGTAAATATAGCGTCATGTGTCATGTTAAACCTAAAACCCTACGTACATATTGCTATGTCTGTTAAGAAGCACTTGCATTTCGTTTATATTCAATCGCATTAATGCATCTCTCTTACCACTTTATAATTGAGAAATATGTTAGAAGAAAATTTATGGAATATAATAACAATAAATAAATATATTATTTACAGTCAAAAGTTTCATCGCCTATCTAACACATTTTTGGGCGTCCCAGAAAACATAAACCGGGCTTCTAACTACATTCGTAACGCAGGAAATACCTATACATACAATATCGAAAGTTTACAACATTATAATAACTGAATATTTAAGTACCGTACCGTTAAACCACCCAACTATGCATAGTTCAGTACTACAACTATGGTCCACATACTTACGATCTTTTTGTTTTTATCAAAGATTTTTCTTCCATTTATGAAACTATTGGATATAGTATATAGTTCCTTTGTAATAATAATCACACCAAAAGGAAACTACCTACTCGAGTTAGTTTTGGACTATAAGTAGTTGGGAGACTGGAGAATAGTTTGGCGGTTTAACGGTAATTAAAGTACTGTGCAAGTAGCAATGTACATATTTAGATATTTCTGATCATCAGTCGTGCTTTCCCCTCAATTAAATCTCAATTTATCGATTGTGAGAAAGCGGCTATCAAATGAATAATATGGTCCTGCGCTGGCTTCACCAATATATACGGCGCTGGCCTGGCTCTCTGCGCCTGCGCCCACTCGGCACGTGGACCGAGGTCGCGCCGTCAGTACGCTGAATAGGTACCTACTTACTACCGAAATATGTCAACAAAGCTTTACTAATTTCCGATCACATACTACACTGATGGTGCCATCTCGATTCAATGCTATCGCTCTGCGTATGAAACACAGGTTTCCATACAAAATAGATAGGTATCAAGGTACCTATTAGTATAACTAACAAATATTCAGACCATTAGGTTATTTGGTTGGTTTTGTAATAAATTATTATAAGTATTATTTAGTGTAAGCATCACAATAGCTCTCATAACATAATCGGATATAAAATAAATACTTTTGAAGCGTCAACAATGAGTACACTTAGGTACTTAAAACACATTAATGAATTTAATGATAAATAATTATGTAACGATCGTGTGAAAAATTATTATAAATATTATAGAAAGTATAAGTATAAGTACAAAACGTCTTTCAGTTAATTGGTATGGTATAGAATTTTACATTAAAACTTCTTACTTAGCTACAAGTTTCTAGTAATGTCTGGCAGTAGGTACTATGATCATCTGAAGTTCCCAAAGTGATGTACTTATTCATTTACAGCTAAGTTTCTTACTCGTTAGGTAGGTAGTACTCACTTCGTTCACGTAGGTAATACAATAGGTATACTATGGTCGATTTCATCACTCCGACTTACCGGCGTTAATTACTTAAGAAATTCAATAATATATGTACATGGGTAATCAATGAAAATGCTATCCAGATACCAGAGGGTAGGTACACGGTATGATCGAACCCCCTTTATGGCCGTAAATGAAACAGCCGTATCTTTTTCAGATGAACACATATAAGATTCAGTGGAATAATGGGAACACTGGGCTTGTATAGGTTTTTAACACTTGGATCTTGATTCAAGTAAAATAAACTAGGTATGTTCCTCATACCCCACATGACCTTTACTTACTATTAGGAGTCGGCTGCTTTATTTATGGAACCGCGAGTACATATGTACAATCTATATTATACAATGTACGTTATAATCGAGATTCAACTTTCGTGAGACATATTTTAAACTGTTTAAAGACGACAAAACGGTTTCACTCACGTTATTCATGACAGAATGGTGTACGCTGGTGGTGGTCAACGCTTCTAACAATGCTTCATAGATAGTCTTACGGAGTTTATTATAATTAAAGCTCAGATATAATGGATAGGGTAATATCATCCATCTTCTATGTATGAAATAACATAAAATTCTTAAATATTAGTTTAGTTCCTTTGTTAGTTACTCATTAATAGTCATTTGAATAATGATAACTATGCTTAACGTTCAATATTTTCAAAATGTAATTTCAAATTCGAGATGTACACATTTTGTGATAAATAACACCTGCAAACAAATAAAACATTATAAATTCAATAGATATATGAATGTATATAATAATTTATTCCATACTCTTATCTTATTTGGTATTAAACCAAACGTCGTTAAAATAGACACCAGGTATGCACGACATAGATTGACTTACGAAAAAAAGAATTCGCATCAACGTCCATCCATAAAGAAGTACGCCTTGCGCGAAAATAACTCGGAACTGAAACCGGAGCGCACTCGCCGCTCCCACTCTCTCCAGCACTCGACACATCTCGATGCACTAAAATGACTTTACATTACGATATTGTCTCGGCATAATCTCACTCCACGGTCACTCGACAAACAGTAGCGAGTCGTTATACTACGTATATGTATAAATTTGATAAAGTTAATTCGTATTAAATATTATAACATTTATTTTATCCATTGTAAAACCACATTGCAATCATTCTTCGTAACAAAGGAAGTTCTCCGAAAGTACTGGGAGGATCGATAACACTCAATGACGTCGAATGGGTGCATGACGTCTGGGCGTTGCGATGGCGCACGCGGCCACGCATCGACAACGCGGGCTCTGCGCTCGGGCCGGTTAGAAGACGGCAGACAGCCGCAACACGGGCCGGGGCGGCAGCGGCCGCGGGGCCGCAGCCGGGGGCGAGGCGCGCTGTTAAATGATGCTTTCACGGTTGCGCTCATTCTCCTCCTGGGAGCTCAGCGAGCTACCGCCACATATTTGCATTTCGATCTCCTGCAGCCTGTCATACCAAAACATATACATTTGTTACGTGAACAGTAAGTTTGAGTAAGTACAAATAATTAAATGTGGGTAACGAAGCCGGTGATTACCTCTGATCTACCTCCCACTGCTGCTGACTGAGTTTCGCCGACATGGCGGCGTTTTCAGTCTCGACAGTATGTAGGCGTTCCCGAAGACGCTTGATTTCACATTCTAACACGTCATGCGAGTCGAGCATGACGCGCGGGCCGGGGCCGGAGCCGGCCGCCGCGGCGGCTGCGGCGGCGGCCACGGCGGCGACGGCCATGCTGCCCGCGCCGGCCGCGCTGCTACGAGCGCTTGACGCGCACGAAGCCACAGGAGATGCTACACGAAGAGGACTTACTGACGAACTATACAAAAAAAAAGTTTTTAATTTTCAATTGTTATCTACATAATAATGAACATCCCTGACCCATAAATTATCGGACAATTCTCGCGATATCAAGATAGGTTTGTTCTTAATTCTTTTGCCCCAAATTTAGCCCAATGCAACTTGGGGTTGAACTTGAAGATCGCCTACGCTGATTGGTGCATGTGAAATGAACTGAAAGTCGTGCGTGAGATAGTCGCACATCACCAAGGCGATCTACAAAGTCGTATCAAAACCAGTTTACACCATAAAAAATTCTTTAGCATATGACATCTTATTCAGTTCATAAAAAAAAGATAAATTGAAATAAAACTATAAAAACAAATAAATAATTTTAATAGTTTTATTTCATGAGTTACTATCGCGGTAACCTAAGGCAATGATAAATTGTTAAATTATTTACTTATTGTAATTGCTTTTTTTTTGTTTTGTTTATGTTTGTTTGTGTATGTTTTTATATAATTCGTAATTAAGTAACTAAAAAACATTTAGCGAGTAAAAGCCACCAAGAAAAGGACATCTTCCTTTCTCTTAAAAAATAAACCAGGTTTACAAGTAAAAAACCACTAATATTTAGGTACTATATTTCATGTAATACTTACATTCTACCAAAAAAAAATGACATTGATTGCCAAGTGAAGGCTTGGCAACAGTGACAACCCTGACGTACGGATATGCTAGTTCGATCGCGGGGTATGTTTATGAGCAACTGTGATGAAAAAATATATATAAATAGGTAGGTCCTATGTAAAAAAAAATGGTAGCTAAGGTATAAGAGTGTACCTACCTATAAAGCTGGTCCCGGTAGGAAGGCGGGTGTGAGGAGTGCAGCGGGGGCACGGCGTGCGCGGTCGGCAGCTGCATCTCCTCGATGGGCACGCGCCCGCTCGTCTCCACGAGACCGGGCGTCGACTGGCAGCGTCCCATAGCCACTATAAAACAATTGCCTCCAACATCACGTCATATTAAACATTTAATCCGTTAAATCGAGGCAAATATGGGTACCTTTTTCTAGCGGCGCTTTCTTGTATTTCTCAAGTCTCTTGACGGCTATCGCTTCGAGGCGCACTCGCGCCGCAGGATACTCCTTGAGCACGTCCCACATGTCCTTCTTGCTGAGCACGAACAGATCCGAGTAGCCCACGGAGCGCACCGATGCTGTCCGCCGGTTGCCTGTCGACGTGTCATCCACACACTCCATGCCAACCGGTGTCCGGTCAAATGGGCCGCCCTCGTTACCTGTTTCGGCTTCGGCTATTCTACTTTTTTAGTCAGTATTCTAATATTCTAATATTTACCTACATTAGCGTCGTTTCCAATAAGTCATTGCCGAAACAAGTCACGAGGTTTTTACAGGGAGACCGAAGACACCGGTGGCAAGCTCAAGTAAAACATACATTTTGAGAGATAGTCCAATCACAAAGTAAGAAGGAGCTGATACAAGATAAGCTTGGTAGAGAAACAATTAAACAACATACCGCGTCAATCGTCAAGACAAAATGAAGGGGGCAATCAGGAGGTATGAGGTTCATTCACAGTCCATAAAATTAACATTTCTTCTCTCGAATAACTATAAAAAGCCATGTCTAATACGTTCCAAATTGTGCTGTATTATGTAAGATTGAGGTACAAAGCGATTCGGGTAAACGGTAGACAGATATGGTACAAGTAGTAGAATAAAATTGTTAGGCATATGGAACCCGTAAAGGAACCAAGCATTACTAAAGTTCAAAAGGCATGTTTTAAGGATATGATGAAAATAATAATAACTTAACCGACAGCACGAAGAATGATCATTTTTATTAATATTATAGACTTATAATAACATGGGGTTACATGCACCAAGAGGTCACGCCAATGATAGTTAGGTATTCAGGGAGGATGCAAAGCGATCGGGGACACTGCCTTCAATACAACCAAAGGAGATTAATCTAACGACGCAAAATAAATACACGAAGCTAACGGCAGGCTCAGGCTACCAGTCCATCGGGACATCTAAGAACAAGCCCTTCCAGTTTAAACAAGTACAACGAAGCTTACCATTCAGACTGTAACTCCTATTAAATGTAATTATGCTTTAAGTGGGTTTCAAAGTCGTGTAATGTACACGTGACAAGGAGTGGCCTTTAAGTTAAAAAGGATCAATGCCAAAAAGAGTCAAAAATGCGACAAAAGTAGAAAAATTAGGTGTCAAAATCGAAAAGCATTCCCTATTAATAACAAACGACAGTTGACAGTTTGACGGCGCAAGCGCTGCCGCCCAACACCTTGCTACTCGTGCCGGCACGCGGTAGCAAGGCGCGGGCTGCAGCGGCGCCGCCGGCTGATGTCCCGGAACCTGTTAGATGCGTCGCGGCTGCTCCCTCAGCCTGATTGCAGCGTCTCCTCGAAACGTTTGCTTTTGAAAACTTTTCAACAAACAATAGAATAGAGTAATAATGGCGTGGCGTCTCGGGCCCCAGATATTTACCAAGTTGTTTACCTGCCGTGCCCATGTTCAGAATGGAAATTTCTCCAAAATAAGAACCCGCCTTGAGTGTAGCCAATACGGTCTTTCCGTTATCTCCTACCACCTGCAGCTTCCCTCGGTTTACTATGTACATCTCTTTTCCTACTTCCCCTGAAAACCATTTTCATGTTTTAGAGGTATTATTAAAATAAACTTATTAAATTCACTTTTTATAAATATGATACCTTTCCTGCAGATGAAATCTCCTGGCGAAAATAGCACCGGTCTTAATCGCAGCACTAACTCGCAAAGGAATCCCGCTTCCGTATTTTGAAAAATTTCCACCCTGCGAAAATTATTACAATGATAAAATTACAGGAGTCAGTTAAGGACTTTCTAAATTCATGTATACGAGTAGTACCTGTATCTAACTACCTATTCAGAATTTAAAATCGTATTCTTATAAGGTCATACGTTTACATTATGTTCGTTCGGGGTTTTTATAACTGCTGTTATGCTTAAAGAGGGCACGGCTCACAAAAGCCATTTGGCGACAAAATCGTAAGTACCTACGGATCGCAAACGAACACTTTTGCATTATTCATGGATGTAAAAAGCGAATGTTTTTCTTTTTAATTATACAACATGGGATATTAAGCATGAACTGCCGCGTTGCATTAATGAAGGAATAGATAGTCGACCGAGTCCGCTTTTATTTTTTAGCACGACTTTGTTTTGAATAATATGGGCATATAAGCGTCATCTCATCAAAAATTAATATTATTTTATAAGTTTGATAGGTACTATTTTTGCGAGATACAACGCAGTTACGTCTTGCATTTGAAGACGTACCTACGTAAACATTATGGAGCAGCGCCAAAGCATAAGAATAACCGGAAAATATAATTTATTTCAATACCTTTAGTGAAATATATAAGCAACAAGTTTGAATTTTAAACATTGGCACCAAAGTTCAGCTCAGAAGTTAGTCTGTGTTCTCATGTCGGCACTGCATAAGCAGCTAGTTGGTGCAGTTAAACTTTTTTGTGAGGTTTCTTACTAGCTATAGGGCTATATATTCATATTGGGAATTAATTACCCACGAACGAACAAAAAATTGTATAAAAAGTAACCCTAGCTAGAATATATATAAATACTAAATGAAAAACGACTAAAAGTCATCTGGTTTAGCAGGCTTCTATAGGCTACGCTGACTGCTTACCACCAGCCGGGCCGTATGCTTATTATATATGCGGGCCGTATGCGGATAATACCAATCTTGAGGCCTTTCTCTAGGGACTTCAGCGATATAATTCCTGAGTTTTTGACTTTCGCTCGATAGAAATAAATGACGAACATAGGTCTAATATGCACTTTAAAAAACTATAATAATTTAAATTTTGCATAAAAACGAAAAATATGAAAGTTATTTCTAAAAATGAGCAAAACAGTGAACGCATATAAAATGAGCAATATTATGCTTGAGAACTAAGCGATTATTTTTTTATTATTAAAAGACAAAAAATTAAATTAAAAAACATAATATCCGCGGTCTCGAGAACGCACATCTATCTCGCTCACGCTTACGCTCAGTGAAAGTGAGAGAAGAACACGAACGTAGGTACTGGGCCTTAAAACAACTACTTACTCTGAAGTAAATTAGTAAATACCAAATTAGTATTCAATTGTGACAAACTTTATTGGAGAAAGCGATTGTATACATTTCTTCTGAATAATTTCGGTACTAAAATAAAAATTAAATACCATGGTGTTTATTTAGTTTACTTACTGTTGCACTTATTCTTAAAAATGAAAATCCCAAAAAAGTCAAAAATAACATTTGAAGATGGGCAAAGGTTGCCCGGCAACCCTAGCCCTTATATAATGGATTCAAAGACTCTCTGATGTTTTAATATACATTAAGCATATTGCAAGAGTGCTTTAATCGAAATGAAAAGATAAATAGGTAGGTACGTTCCTTTCTTTCTTGGATATAATTCATATAATATGCGTTTTACTCCGTTCGAGCGCTAAACGTCTCGTGTAAAATAGGGCTCTTGCTTGCTACGTTCATTTAGACTTGAGTAAGAAACTTCAATTTGTTTAGATTACATCGTGCGGCAAATTTTCGCTTGGTACTTAGTGGTGCAGCCTGGAGCCTTATCGACCCGCACAGCTGCGGGTCGCTCCCTGTGTACCGCGTAGGCATTTACTTATTGAATGGCACTAATAGCCTAGTGCATACTCGTCTGCACGATAATAGCTGCCCTCGAAAGCTTAATAAGCTTGTAGCATATATAAAGACAAAAATAAACAAAGGATTATGCGACACTGCCGGTAATGCCTGATGACATTGGTTGGATTTTATATTGACGTCGTTTTGAGTAACTTACGGTTAGGAGAACGGTTTTTTGTAATTATTTCTAGAGATGCCATGAATATTCGGCAACTATTCGGTATTCGGCCTATTCGGCCACTTTGCCGAATATTTGGTATTCGGCCGAATATTGCCTACTATTCGGCCGAATACCGAATATCTGTTGCCCCTTGCCCCTAACTAAAAAGAAAAATTACACAAAAAAAATACCAAAAATTAGGTATATTTAATATTTAAAAAGTATTATTACAAAATTGTTAAATTGTAAGACCCTTTTTTAAACATTTGTTGCTTATGAAATATTTTATTTTTATCATGGGTCTGCTTTGATTGCCTCTAACTACATTCATTAGTTTTGTTTTACAAAAAATATATCTTTGCAAACGTTGTGCTTTGTTGGCGAACAGTTTTCATAATAATTGTGACTCACAATGTTCGCATCTTATGCCGAATATTCGGTCGCCGAATATTCGGTATTCGGCCGAGAGAGTGGTCGAATATTCGGTATTCGGTATTCGGCCAAAACCACTATTCGGGGCATCTCTAGTTATTTCACAAATACTTAACTATTTACGAATGGTTATTTTATAAACAACTTTATAAAATCAATATTTTTACAAACCTTTTATTCCGAAAATATATCACTTCATAAATAGGTAAGTATACATTTCTGAAAAACACCATTCGCAAGTGTTGTAATTTGTAAACGAACGATTTGAATGTTAAAATATCGTTTAAAAATGTTATATCAAATCATCATCATCATAATGCAGTTATGCACAAATGCAGTTATTTAAAGTGACGCTTTTCAAAGCTTACTGCTAGTCTTTTTACAGTTGCAGCCTGTGGGGTAGCTATACGCAGCGGGCGTACAGCGACCTACGAGTGCAATACAACAACGCTTTCAGTATACTGAGCGCCTACCGCGAGCCACGTTCGACGTGTTGCCTCTCTGTCGCACTTGTAAATTCGTACGTAAGTGTGACAGGGAGGTAACACGTCGAACGTGGTTCGCGGTAGACCTTCTGATGGGGCTGCCTCGTCACTGTAGCGCCTCCGGGATGTTTGCGGAGGCGCAAGTCGACGGCTTTGCGGCTATTACGCGGAAGCGGTGCGCCTCTTTACTTAGCCGCTGGCGGCGCAGCGCTAACAGTATCATGATAGCGTTGTTGGATAGGTGGGACTCCCCTCTGCTGCAGCAGTGGACAAAACTCCACACTGTAGTAAATAAGTAGTTAAGTACTTAGGTTAAGATTACATTGTAATTCTACTAACACTATTTTATAAGTTAATTTTAAATGTAACTAACAACTATGTATTTATGTCCGAAATAAAATGATTTTTATTTTTTATTTTATAATTTAAGAGCATGGCGCTCTTGTCCGCGCTCCTCGGCCAAGTTCTTTAGGTCCTTGTAAGTCACGACATTTGCTTTCGCTTTTACATTAGTTGTTGTATGCCTATAGGTAGGTACAAGTAGGTTGCTCGTGGTTTTCATCTTCTTCTCATTTCGATCTTGCCTTCTATTACAGTTTTAAGGAAAGTGTTGGTTCTTATCAAGTGACCTATAATTTTCCTCGTATATTCTCTATATTCAAATCAAACAACTAAGTAAATAACAACTAAATACGAGTGCACTTGCATATAATTGAATTATTAAGCCAACAAAGTGAGTCTGTACCTACTATCTACGACCCGCAGTGTCCCTTGTAGATGTGTTTGAGTATCTAGTTATTAATATTGACAATGCGTGCTGACAAATTTGCCATTGTTTTCTTTGTTATGCATATAAAGCATCGTAAGCACCTGATGAAGCCTTCGATGGGCGATACGGGAAAATATGATTATAGTTTGGGCAGGCCTATGGAACTCTCCGCGCGAGCTCGGATTTATACCTACGAAACCGTTCCCGTTCACGGTAGAAAAGCGAGCCAGTTGGTTGCCACGAGCGCTTACGCACGCACGTCGCGTCGCCGCGCGCTCGATTATTCCAAAATGTATGCGAGAGAATTATGCTACAGGTAATTTATGATTTTGGGAAAATGATCTAACCAGTCCAAAATAACACGGCTTGCAGAGTGGATGGATGCAGAAACAAGAAGAAACTAATAAAACAATCCGTTTCTGCTCTTCCGATAGATAGGATAAGTAAGTAGGCAGACATTCTCAATATAAATACTTACTCGTATACTAATTTTTATTATTTTTACGATAGTTGCAAGCTTGATTCATTGCGCGATTTATAAAACAGCGTAAACACTGCTGTTACTGCAGGGAGATATGACCTTTTAAAATGTTACTCTGTCACTCGTCGGAATAAAACGCATAAACGGAATATTATACGTAATTAATTACTTATTGCAACTTATCTGACTCATAGTTATTTTACGCTATGCTTTTATATGGCAAGTTCTAATGCTATTTTTACAATTAAAACTTATATTTGTACCTACGTAAGTAGGTAAGTATCTTCTATAAAATCTATAGTTTATGTAGGTATTTATTTGTAAAATCATTTCTAAGCGTCGGCAACCCTAGCGTTG
The DNA here is from genome assembly GCF_948474715.1 of Cydia amplana. Taxonomy (NCBI): domain Eukaryota; kingdom Metazoa; phylum Arthropoda; class Insecta; order Lepidoptera; family Tortricidae; genus Cydia; species Cydia amplana. Next base: position 27,700,919 of record NC_086096.1, on the reverse strand, counting down.
TTGTTGCGGGGAGCGGCGCGTTGAAGGTCATTCCATTGTATTTTTGTGTAGGTATTAAAGTATTTGAGTTTTCTTTGAGAGATAAGTATCTGTTCGTAAGAACTATTATATAATCTGTGATTTGGGTTTTACAAAAGTAATGTAGTTTACATAACATTATTCATTAGTAACGAGTACATACCTCTTCAACGTATCCAAGTGAACATTTATTGCAATTTCTGCCTTGAGCTTGTCCGGAAGACACGAGACCGCCTTCTCTTCGTCAGAGCACTTCTGCGTAAGCCAGAGGTAGTCGAACCACTTGATGACCTTGACCTGCAGGTGGGTTGGCACCCGCCGCATTCGCATGTACGTCTTCACGCCGTCCAGTTTGGCTGCAATTCAATTATATACTTAATGTAATACGTCGAATAAAATTAGCTATATTCGCGCTTCAAATGCCTGTACTTCATTCCAGATAACATTACTTAGACTTTAGAAGATCACAAAATCAGAGATTTTAAACCTTTTATGTGAAATTGTAGCGGCAAATCACAGCAAGCAATTACGATTTCGATACATCATGACACTTGACATTGAGCATTGTTAACCTGGCTCTATAGGTATTTTATACGGAACTTTATTTATCTATTGTAAACTACAAGTTATGTCGTGAAAGTCGCTGAAATGATTCGGAATGAATCGTAACTCGCGAACATTCGTGCGTGGCGATGGCGTAGCTCGTGATTTTAAAATAAATATATATACAGGGTGTTTCGTATATTGTTTGCCAAATTAAAAGGGCAGATAGGTTGAGTCCTTTGCTAACTTCTTATGCCTAGAAAAAAAATCGACCATGGTTTTTTTTACTACCGTGCAAATAAAAATTTTAAATTTACGTAAAACTGGCATAGAGGAAAAAAACGTGCGTTATTTTTTTTTGTAGGCATGAGAAGATAGCAAATGACTCAACCTATCTGCCGTTTGAATTTGGCAAACGATGTACCAAATAACCTGTATACATATAATACATTTCAGTTTGTAAATTCGAATTTCAGTCCCTGTAAATAGAAACCAATATTTAATTAAACACGCGTCGAAAACGCTATCAGACGTTAAAAGCCTAACAACAATTATTACGCCGGTATAGTAGCGAAGCGTACGTAGATGTTTATATATTATAATAATACACTCATCATACAGTCGTGTCGTGTAATTATTAATTGCCTTATTACATTTTATTCCTTTCAGAGTTGACATCAGGTCGTCAGGGTACCGAAATTAGTATAATATATTTATAGGACGCGCTAATCTTACCTGTCGCCCGCTCCACATCTACGATTTAAACTAAATGGAGCGCTCGTGTGTCAAGCACTAACTTAGCGTCAGACGGAAATAATTGCAATCTCCAATTTACTTAAACTACTTCACTACTACTGCTAAGCGGCTAAAATTGCGTCATCTGAAACTTTGGCGCTACTAAAAAAGGGATGAAAGTTTATATAGGGTTCAAGTTTTATTTTAAGCTAAGTAAGTAGTAATCATTTATTGTCAGATTGTGCATGTCAAGCTAGAAATTAGAAACTTCGTTAAAAGATACATTATTAAAATGCAAGAAAACTAATTTCAGCGTTTTTGAAAATTCATCCCCTAAGGTGGCCAAAAAGGTTGTATGGAGATCAAGAAAAGTAATTTCAACATAGCGTATGAAAATAATAAAGATTTAAAATGTTCAAAATAAGATTCCGCGCGGACGAAGTCGCGGGCAACAGCTAGTATTTACATAAAATCACCATACTACATAATTCACCTAACAATTTGGATATCCGTCCGTCCATGGACGAAAAGTGAATATTTTATAAAATTGGTATGTTAGTTCTGTTCTCGTCCACTAAATTTCTCTAAGATTTCTTTAAAAAACTTAATAAAACTAATATTTTATGGTTTTAATATACTGCTTAATATACTGAAGAAAAAGAAAGAAAATAAATTCAATTATTTAACATCGTAAACACATTGGACAATACTTTAAAATAACACATACAACACAAACTGATGATGATGATGATGACTCAAGATAATGCCACGGCAAGCCATGACACTGATTTTCAGTGAACAATACGACTTATATTGGCTTGTTTCTCTTGGATTTGTTAGGAGTGGCCAATTACTATGTAGTGGCCAATAACTATAGCAGTCACCCAACGTACTAAAAACATTAATTAAAGTAGCTAAAACGGTTGGTAGTTAAACTTTCCATGAACATTTCCCGTCTGCTCTTTTTTTCTCGGTTTCTCGACCTCTGAGAGGCACGGATGCGAAGCTGCCACTAATATAATTAAGTATATTTTTGTTCGCTACTTGCGAAATATCATTTTTATGTAGATAGATCTAATGTTTAAACATTAAGCATTGCAATAAGGCCCTCAGCACATGGCGTCGTAACGTAAGAGACACGTAAGAGTATCGTAAAAACGTTACGAGTACGAGGCGCGTGGAGTTCTCCGCGAGTAAGCGTAATCGTCGCGTAAGCGTAATAGTTTACGGTACCAGACGGAATTAGCCACGTTGACCTTAAGTATTATTTTGTTTGGGTTTATCTCTTTACCTATTTATCGTTTTACCCTTATACAAGAATTAAAATGATTTAGCTACGATTTTTTAATCCTTTCCTTGATATTTGAAATACTTAGGACATTGAACGCTTTGGTCAAGGCAAGCAGCGATGAAAGGATCAATTTTTGTCGAATAGTTAGGGTCTCGAACACGGAACGAGCGTGGTGGACTGGCGGCGGATCGATGACGGGCGCGCGCGGGACGCTCGCTGGGATGGGGCGGCGCCCGACTTTCGCCGCGCTATTAATAGCATTCAAGCCGCTGACCTATTTCGCTGCAGCAACGCGGAGGAAGGTCACGGATTCAGCCTATTCTCTGTCGACGCCGCGGCATTGTCTTCATCTCCGAGCTGCAACTCTAATTAAAGTTGTTGACATTGTTTTGTCACTTAAAACGTTCGTTAATCGTTTCGTACATTTTTGTAGAAAATGGCTATCATAGAAGGGGAAGAATCATCATATAAGCATCTTGAGGGGTGATTAAAGTGATACGTTTGCAATGTTTTGGCTCACCTCTGTGCCTTGCTCGTGTTCAGGCAGCGGCAGCGGCAGTGCACCGCGCGCGTCGCCGTCGCCGCGGACTTCCACGTGCTCCGGGACCGCAAACAAAAACAAAGCCTCGTGCCCTGACACGGCTCCCACATTATAATAAGTGATAAAATTGATGACCTACGGTACGAACTGAATAAGTACGCTAAATAACAATGTCATTTAAAAATCCATATATTTATTTTATTTTATTTCAACTGTCCTAAGTCATACTAACATGAAGCTTATTTAACCCTTAAATGCATAGTGATGCATTTATACACACAACATAAACATCAAATGTTATGCATTATTAAACAAATTCTATTTGTTCTTGTATATTATTTCAATAGTAAAACTAATAAATTTTCCGAATTATTACATAAATTTACGCAGTATTTTAATTTATAAAAGTTACATTTGTTTATAGACAAAATGTCGGAAAACTTGGAAAAACCTGGAAGCTGATGATTTTTAGTATGTGATTTTGGGCAGATTTTTCGGGGTTTGTAATTATTTTATATTTACAAACTTTATCATAGAAACATCACAAATAGTGTACCTTTCTGTTGGCAGTTAAGATTTTTCCTATACCCCTTACTAATAGCTTTATATTTCCAAAAATATGATTTGGACTATGCAACTTTTAACACTGATTTCGCAGTGAAAATCGATGATATCATTTTTTTTACTATTTTTCCTAGAAACGGCAAACAATTATGTGATACATATATTAATTTCGGGCAAAAAGAAAAAATCATGTATTTAAGGGTTAACTCACAACATATTGCACATTTCGCAAGATTGACTAACTATATACAGGGTGGATTTTCTTTTTGGGTCAGTGAGGGTAATAGCTACTAGATCCCGTGCTGCTACGAGAAAACGGTCTTAGAAGACCTTCCCTCGATTTCAAATGAATGAAGATTGGCGTTTACAGATTTTGGAAAAACGGACAGGTTGCGAGATAAAGGTCATTTTTAACCGACTTCAAAAAAAAAAAGGAGGTTCTCAGTTTGACCCGTATGTATGTATGTATGTATATTTGTTCGCGATTATCTCGCGTTTGGCTGAACCGATTTTGATGCGGTTTTCAAAAAAGTGTTTCTTACATTCTGGAGAAGGTTTTAGTATACATAGATCTGAGCTGATGCTGAACCCTGGCTGTACCTAGTGGAACTCAGGTTTGGTGCAACATAGGCTCACGCTGTTTTGGTCATCCGTCACATCTTTATGAGCACTTGAGAGAGCAGTACCCAAGATAGAGCTGATGCTGAACCCTGGCTGTACCTAGTGGAACTAAGGTTTGGTGTAACATAGGCCCACGTTATTTTGGTCATCCGTCACATCTTGATGAGCACTTGGGAGAGCAGTACCCAAGATAGAGCTGATGCAGAACCCTGGCTGTACCTTTTTAGTGATAGGTAGGTACTTCATTGCATAGAAGTACCTACCTATCACTAAAAGCTGGAGAACCCTGGCTGTACCTAGTGGAACTCAGGTTTGGTGCAACATAGGCCCACGCTATTTTGGTCATCCGTCACATCTTGATGAGCACTTGGGAGAGCAGTACCCAAGATAGAGCTGATGCTGAACCCTGGCTGTACCTAGTGGAACTCAGGTTTGGTGCACCATAGGCCCACGCTATTTTGGCCATCCGTCACAACTTGAGCACTTGGGAGAGCAGTACCCAAGATAGAGCTGATGCTGAACCCTTACTGTACCTAATGGAACTCAGGATGTACCTAGTGGAACTCAGGTTTGGTGCAACATAGGCCCACGCTATTTTGGTCATCCGTTACATCTTGATTACCACTTGGGAGAGCAGTACCCAAGATAGAGCTGATGCTGAACCCTGGCTGTACCTAGTGGAACTCAGGTTTGGTGCAACATAGGCCCACGCTATTTTGGTCATCCGTCACATCTTGATGAGCACTTGGGAGAGCAGTACCCAAGATAGAGCTGATGCTGAACCCTTGCTGTACCTAGTGGAACTCAGGTTTGGTGCAACATACACACTTTGTTTTGGTTATCCGACTTGTCGTCGTGTGCCTATGTTGCAGAGTTCCACTAGGTGGGTCGATGAACTTTTTTCTAACTGCCTTTAAAAAAAGGACGTTCTCAGTTTGACCCGTATGTATGTATGTATGTAGGTGTGTTCGTGATTATCTCGCGTTTGGCTGAACCGATTTTGATGCGGTTTTCAGAAAAGTGTTTGTTACACATTCTGGAAAAAGTTTTAGTGTACAGTACATGGATGGTTTGAAAAACCAATTGGACCCGGTAGGTGGCCATGCTATCGGTATACCTACCAACAAATTTAAGTTGCTGAAACCGATTTAGATAAAATAGTGGGAGTGGGAGCAATATACATACAAATCGTTTAGCACCGAAACGTCATATTATGTTGTGACGCAATTATCATCGAGTTAGGCCATCCCCAACATTAGTAGGTAGTTACTAGCCCAAAACTAAATGGAGAGCCTAAAAAACTAGTATTTTAGCCCAAAACCTAAAATAAATGAAGTACCTACCTATCACTAAAAAGTAAAAAATAAAATAAAATAAATAAAAAAGAATTAAAAAATTAAAAATAAACAAAAATAAACCCAAAATAAAATAACTTAATATAATATCTTTTTAAAAAAAAGGGAACCGCCTTCAAAAAACCAACCCACTGAAAAGCACAAAATAATTTCTATATGGCACTCCTCTACGTGTCCAGTCCCTATCCCATCAAAAGCAAATTTCTGCCAAAAAGTAATTAATACCTAATAATAAGAAAATTAATAATCATCCGGGTAATTACTTAGTTTTTGAAGGCGGTGCCAAACCAACAAAAACATTCTTTACTACCAATCAGAAAAAAAATACGAGTACGTTGTAGTACCTACAAGAACTAAATTAATGAGTAAACCAACTATGTCTTTATAATGCAAGTAAGTGAAGCGTTCGTTCTTCGTTGTCTAAAATATCGGTTCTCAAAAATTTTGGTTTGGCACCGACTTCAAAAACTAAGTAATTACCCGGATGATTATTAATTTTCTTATTATTAGGTATTAATTACTTTTTGGCAGAAATTTGCTTTTGACGGGATAGGGACTGGACACGTAGAGGAGTGCCATATAGAAATTATTTTGTGCTTTTCAGTGGGTTGGTTTTTTGAAGGCGGTTCCCTTTTTTTTAAAAAGATATTATATTAAGTTATTTTATTTTGGGTTTATTTTTGTTTATTTTTAATTTTTTAATTCTTGACAAAAAAAAATTATGATGGGATGATGGATATGATGGGATCTGGTAACTGCCCTCACTGACTCAAAAAGAAAATCCAACCTGTATATATGTATTGGTTAAACCGGAAAATTGGTTTAATTGTCCAGGTACACAGTCATATCAAGTACGTTCTTATACATAAGTAGTCCAAACACAGCTGTAGCTAAAATGACTTTGTCGCGTAAAATGACACCCTTCTGGTTGGGTTGACAAAGTGTCATGATAAACAAATAGTAATTGTACGAGTAAGGGTTCCATAGATTTGGAATACACGCATGTATCTACCTAACGGACGGATCTACGGACTATACTTAATACCACTCAAGAAGCCTGACTTAGATGCTGCAGTACTATACTTTAGTAGGTAGAATGGAATAAATAAAAAAGGCCGGTCCTTTCATGTAGTTTTCCAATTATATCCAAATTCCAATCCTACCGACTCCACATTTTTTGTTAATTGTCGTAAATGTCATAATGTGTAGTTGTGTACTAACGTGATTTGGTGGATGTAAAGTTTGAGATTGAACCCTTTACCTATTACGGTACGGGTTGGAGCTCGCCGACAGTCGGAAAGAGGCATGGTATAATAATATACTCCGCCTGGTACTCTATTCCGAGATTCGCGAATGACCTAACTGGCACTTGCCTACGTCATCATGCTGTTTACAGGTTCTCAAACTTTAAAATGTGGGAGAATTTTAACCAACAGTGAAAATTATTTTAACGGCATTAATTTTAAGTTATTCATGTAGAAACATAGTAAAATAAAACAAATCTATACTGCACTTTTCACTCCTACTCTTACAGTTCCGAATAGAGCAGCCAACCATTTTCGTAACAAAACATTAATTACGAAGCTTACGACGTGAAAAGTTTGGAAAACACTGCGACTGCTGACACTGAGCGAGAAGGAAATAACAATTAACACGCGTTCGACAAGGACGGTCGGTCAGGGACAAAATGGCGGATTGTCAAATGTGACAGCGCTATCCTGTGTTGCCAGTAGTGTAAACAGAATTACCCGAACGTCTGAAATTTCTTTCGTGAATCGGAAGATACTGCTAACGAATAATTAAAAATGACGTGTTATTGTAAAATTTAAGATAAAATACATATAAATGAAAATTATTAAATTATAAAGAAATAAATTAACTTATTAACCATAGATATAATGTACCCATGTAACATGTTATGTTGAAATAAAGTGGCAATGTTATTGTGACGTAGGCAAGTGACACTCTGGGAAGAGAAGACCATGTTTTATTAGACCATGGAAAGAGGGATCGACGGACGGAAAACGTAAGCCAAGCGTAGCAATGGGGTTCCGATTGTCATCGTTAGAAAAGGTAAAAATATGACAGACATTTGACACGTGATATACGGTAACCTAATATTTTTACGAAGTCTATATGTATATGAATAATTAAATAACATACTTCGAAAGGAGGAAAATACTAACGGTAAAACATAACAACTCGAATCCAAATGAACGTTATGGCCATGTTAATTAAAAAAATAAACTAACTTAACTAAATAAAACTAAATTAAAGCTAAAAACGAATACTAAATAAAATTTAAAAACCTATATAAAAAATTTGACCGCTTTGGCATATAATTTAACGAGGCGAACCATGACTGCCTACCTCCACTAGTTGAAGAGTTAACATCATATGCAACATTGTCAATATTGTCATGCCTAGCTCATTCCTACACTAGGTTTTGCCTGTTTCGTAGGTAGGTAACCAAATCAAAAGAAAAAAAAATGTGCGGAATTACATAACGGAGTTATAATAATTCAATGTTGGTGATTTGTAAATAATATAAACTTTCTACTTATCAGTCCAGGCTATACAACGTAGTAGTCATATCACATTGACAAATTCAGTTAGTAGTTTCCTAGATTTCGCTTCGAAATGAAACCAGGCTATCGGCACTAACTTCTCGCATGTGCCTATAGGTGAACCAGGATCTATTGAGGGTGCGCCATGTTACGGAAATTTGTTGGTACTAATTTCTAGCAATGGCAACAATTTTCTCTATGATAGTTGTCAATATTGACAATGTAAACATTGCTTTGTCTAGTTTCGTGTGAATTATTATTAGACTGCAATAATCATGCCGAAAGTTTTAGATTTTACAGAGAAAAAAGTTGTAAATAGTGTATATAGTTATTTATTGGAAAAAAAACGTGCGGGAGAGAAATTTCTTCCATTAGAAAACATAACGAAATTAGCATCTGAATTGACGGGTAAGTTTCAAACTTATGGACAAATGTCACTATAGTCAGGTCGTCACGATTTGGTTGATGTCTTGTAATCATTTGATTTGTGTATTAGGTGTATCGCATGCATCGGTATCACGGATTGCTAGCGAAGGGCGTTAGGGCGGAATTAAACGACCAAACCTAAAAAAAAGAAAACAAAAAAAAGAAAATTGACTTTACGCTATTCATTTTATCTAAATCGAGTCAGCCATTTAAGCGTAAAAACCGAAGAAATATCCAAACATCAAACTTCGCACTTATTAAAGTTGTCGGAATAAAACAAAAATCATCTGCCAATTTCCATTGTCCCCACTATACAAATTGTTGCTATATAAAATTCAAAACGAGCGCCCTCTTGACAATACTCCCAAAGTTCTGGTTTACCTATAAATGCGAGAGGTCCGCTGCTGACTGTATGTACTCACTCTAACTAGAGTTCGCTGGCCCTACAATTCTGTAATTCGAATTGAATCCCTAACAAAATGCCTATGTAAGTAATCAGTAGGCTGAGTAGGCTCACCGTTATCAGGAACGGATTTCATTAAAAAAAAGTATAGGTACATATAGGCCACCTATATACCTAAGGTTGTCATAATTTTTCTTAAAATTACGTCACGGAAAAGGTGGCAAAAATATGTATAAATTATCTTAATTTACGGGCAATAAGGTCGTGTAGGTGGGTGAATCAACTTTTTCTTGTCTCTCGTTGCCATGGTTACGTTCCCCTGGGTCACTCTTCAAAACCTGATTTTTAGGCATTTAAATTCTCCAAACACGCTTTTTTGTGAAATTTATAAACCCTTTCCATAGAGGGTCGTCTACCAAGCGTGTCAGAAGAAGGTGGTGGATAATGTCTTCTAACAAACTATGCTACTGTTGTCTCTTGGCTGACCGGACAGAATAACAACAAGGAATAGTTGATTCACCCAGGTATACATATTCTTGGCACTTTGTCTGTATCGATAATTTTAGGCGTGAGACTGTACATCTATATTTATGAACTTAATAATTTCTTTTAGCGGCGATATAGTGAGGTTAGTGCTGACCATCGGGCGGTGGCTATCCGTCATATAAGTATAACTCAACTTTTCAGCACGTCATGGAGAAAAGCGGTATCGTTGAAATTTTGAAAAGTATACTTAAAAAATAGTAAAAAATTACGTATTAGTAAAAAAATCCAACCTCGTGACGTAACTTTAATTATAAGAACGTGACGTCCTCAAAATATTCGTATGTAACGCCTAAACTCTTAAACAGCACTGCTTTCCGACTTCATTTTCTTACTCGAGTAGGTAAATTATAAATTGCGAGCGCCGGCGGCCGAGCGACCATCGCGATGTCGCAAATGAAAATGCTTCAGTGATTCTCGAGATAAATGCGACTCCGTAGAAAGGAAAAAATATTGCTTTGTATTATATTACCTTTGATGACCTTATTGTTAATCAGGGATGGTTTTTATTTATCTGTAAGAATGTTTTATGTTTGTAATTATAATTCGGGTAGGTATGTATTGGTAGCTCGTTTAAACAAATAATTGTACATAATAGATATCTAAAGTTTAATCTAGTAATTAAGACGCACAATAACCAGAATCACCCTACTATTCAATATACTCTATGACCAGAAGTGTCAGCCTAATATATCCTACGCAGGATAGGATAAGTAATAACTGCAATCAAAGGGAACTAGGTACTAAAAGAAGTCAGGAGATGTTTTTTTTTTATGTTGATTCCTTTATTTAACATTTTTTCGCAGTGGCTTAAAATATAACATGACCCACAGTTATTAATACAACCAAATCATCAAAAAACACGAAATTTAAAGCATGGAAGCGAAAGGGCGCAGGCCGCGCCGTACATAAGGCAGGAAGGCATGGCGCGAAAAGCGGGGATCCCTTACGATTAGTCGCACGTCGTTCGCGAGTTTTAGATATTTCATGGTGTTAAGCACTCACCCTGAAACTCCTTCCTGGCCGTGCTGACCGACGTGACGATGTTCGCCACGTGGCCCAGCACGGTGGCGAACAGTAGTAGCCCGAACAGCAGCTGCGCGATTACGAACACGTATTCGCCTTTGCTGCGGGGCCGCGGCAAGTCTCCTGCACACGTTCAAACTTTATTACTACCTTATGTTAAAAATATGTTATTGGCAAAACTTTCATTTTTGGTACAAGCTTTTATGGCTGACTGTACTTTTCTTTCCGCAGGCAACTAATACTCATCAAGGCAATTTTAAAAACCCCAAACACAATTAGGTTGCGTTGTTCTATCACACAGTTCCTATGGCCACCTCCTGTCTCCATCATCAGATCAGCTGGATGGTACCATTGCATTGTCACTCGACTTGCATAAGTATGCAAATTTTCAGCTTCATCAGAAACCGAAATCGGGAAGTGGGTCAAATTTATGTACAGTCACCACACGGGATTGTTACGCCATTTAAACTTGCTAGCTAAATTGGTTATTCCATACTTTTACGCTATGGAATGTCTAATTTAACTAGAACCCTAAATGGCGTAACAATCACGGAGCGTGACTGTATCTAGGTATACGCTTAAAGTAATATAATGACTATGGTTAAAATAATTAATAACGTGGATGGTTGGAAGTTTGTATGGATAATTTTACGGAATAGTTAACGCCTTAGTTGTGTTTTAATGATTTGCATTATGTTAAGGTGCAATATGTAGTAGTTTCAGAAAGCGGAGATTTTGAAAAATCGTATCGCTCTGTTAGATCACAATTTGCCTAAATTTGGTTGCCAAAAATGTAGGTAATTATCTTGAGAATTTTCTCTAGTGACTTTATCGATTCGAATCCTGATTTTTTGACTTTCGCTCGATAGAAAAAAATCACGAAAATAGGTCTAAAACGCTCGTTAATAATTTGTAACAATTTAATATGAAAATAGCTTATGCGCAATATTATTTTTGAGGCAACTCATCGATTACTTTTTTTTGTTAATACTTAGAACTAATTAAAATTTAGAAACATGATATCCGCAGTCCCGAGCACGCACATCGTATGCGTGAGCGAGATCAGTGAGAGTGACAGAAGAACTCGAACCTAAATAAGTACAAGGTTTTAAGTACCTATTTAAAAATTTTAATAAATAGATTAAAGGGGCCCACTGGTTACCAGTCCGCCGGACGGTATCAGCCTGTCAATTGTTCGGAACTGTCAACTTTTTGTTCTAACTGACAGGCCGATATCGTCCGGCGGACTGGTAATCAGTGGGCCCCTTTAGTCCCACAACTACTTGTAAGCTACCTTATACCAGAAAATCAAAGCGTAACAAATACTTTACTAACCGCCTGAGTTAAGTGATAGACCAATAATTTAAACGGGCCCTATTTGTATTCGAACACGAAAACTCAATGCATTTCGGGCACGAAATCTAGCCCTCAGTGGTCCCTTTAAAAAATCCACCCAGAATTGTGAAAATTGATGTTTATCCCTTGAGAACATTTACCGCCATTACAGCTGGGGTATACTCGTGTACACATAATACACTGGAAGACAGATTGCCACCCGTGATGACAGGCACAACTACGAGGGGTGTTCAAAATATTCTCGGTATGAGAATGAAAACAAACAAGTACGAAAAGTTTGATATTTTTATTTTTCAATATACTCCCCCCCTATGTTCATACACTTAAAAGATCGATCAATTATTTTTTTTAATCCCTCGTAAAAATATTTTTTATCTTTCGTGTAAAAATGCTCCTCCACTGCCGCCTTCAATGCTTCATCGTCAGAAAATTTATTTCCACGCAGATCCTTTTTAAGATTGGGGAGGAAAAAGAAGTCGCTGGGGGCTAAGTCCGGACTATACGGTGGGTGAGTAACAGTTTTAAACCCACATTCAACAATAGCTGCCTTGGCAATATGAGCAGTATGGACGGGGGCGTTGTCATGCAGAAGCAGAATACCTTTGGTTAACTTTCCTCGCCTCTTTTCTTTAATTACATCCTTTAATTGACGTAGAATGTTAGCGTAGTACTGTCCTGTGATATTTACACCTTTTTCTTTATAATCGATTAGTAATACTCCTTCACAATCCCAAAATATCGTGGCCATGACCTTGCCAGCTGAAGGGATGACCTTGAACTTCTTGGGATGAGCTGAACCCTTAATGTGCCACTGCATGGACTCTTGTTTACTCTCTGGGTCATAATGATGAACCCAGGTTTCATCTCCAGTAACTATTCTTTGCAGCACCTCATCAGGATTTTCACCGCACAGGTCAATAAAATCGGAACAACAAGCTACCCGCATGTCTTTTTGAAGCCGAGTCAGCATTCGCGGAACCCATCTTGCACTTACTTTTGACATATTAAGATGGTCATGTATAATATCATGTACGGTACCAATAGAGAGATTGGTTACTTGTGCTATAGATTTTACCTTCACTCGACCATCTTCCAATATAAGTTTTTCCACTTTATCAATATTTTCTTGTGAAGTAGCTACTACAGGCCGGCCAGGTCTAGGGTCATCTTCAATACTCTCCCTTCCGCGTTTAAACTCGCTTGACCACTTTTGAATGGTAGATAAAGAAGGAGCAGACTCACGTTAAACACAATCCATTTCCTCTTTTATGGTTTTTTGATTTTTACCCTGTTTTGTCAAGAATTTTATCACGCATCGATGTTCTAATTTAGTTAACATTGTCAATTCGCACATGATGTTCATGTTTGTTCAGCAATTGCAGAAAAACAAAAGACTATCTCGGTTCGAATTATACTTTTTTTTAATGTCAATGAATAAACCTTAGCGGCCAGTAACGAAAGAAATTTTAGAAGAGGTCGTAAGATATCAATACCGAGAATATTTTGAACGCCCCTCGTAGGTCGCGCAATATCATATCCATTCTTATCGATGGAACACATTTAATACATACAAAAAAACATATTACGAAAAATTTACAGATTAAGATTTAGTTTACAAATGACATTAAGTGTTGTTTACTTACATTAAATAAATCCTTCATAAGTATGATACCAGAGTTGCTAAATAAGTTTCGCAGTATCACGGTCTCAAAATACCGGACTTTTGGAATAAGTACCAGTTTCGTAGGTCAAATATACCTATAATACAGCATTTTGTAAGATTTTATGTTTTTTTAATGCGTCCCGCCGAGATTCTTGCGGCGGAATCTTCTCGGGGTTAGAACCGGTGGCAGATTTTGCACCGGTGCACTATAAAAATAAAGACGTTCACTGTAATTTTCACCAGATTCGTAGGACACCAAAGTCGCAATATAGGTATCAATGAATATCATTTATCAAAATCGGTTAACCGTTTCGTAGTTAGATGGGAACATAGGGATAAACATAATTATATTCAGGTCAAATACTGTCGACGTGGTTCTTAGGTCTTCGATAGGTTGGCACCATTTAACTAAAAGGCTCAAATATAAATGTGTCGGTAGTTTTTACCTAAAAAACGAACTATACAGTGAAATCCCTTGATATTGTTGATTCATTACTTCACTGTGGAGTATTTTGAGACTTCATTTGCGCCTAAATAACGCTTTGTCCTACTACTTTATTTACAAAATCGATTGAGTTGTATTGGTTCATATTTTTAGACGAAAAAATCCAAAATCATAGGTAATTCTTCGTTATTATCTGCAAAGGCAATTAAATAATACTGTTAATTCAATCATATGGATTAAAAATAATGTAAATAAATTTGCCATAAAATTAAATTATACTTATTTACGTACACGTTACATACACGTACACGTACACGTACGTCACGTACCGACAGAAAGCCTGACCGCAGAAACCACAATTAACGAAGCTGTGGTTGATATAAATTAAATAATGACAGAATATATATATCTTCCTCGCGTTGTCCCGGCATTTTGCCACGTCTCATGGGAGCCTGGGGTCCGCTTTGCAACTAATCCCAGGAATTGGCGGGGGCACTAGTTTTTACGAAAGCGACTGCCATCTGACCTTCCAACCCAGAGGGTAAACTAGGCCCTTATTGGGATTAGTCCGGTTTCCTCACGATGTTCCTTCACCGAACAGCGACTGGTAAATATTAAGACTGCGTCGAGCAAAATCTGCGAAAAAGGCAGTCACCGTTAAGTCGCTAGCGTTGACGTCTCTTGATAATTTTTTTTATAATAAATGTCATTATTATCCCAAAGTGTGTTTACAATCACCTTTGAAAATCTGAAATCTTTTACAATATAATAAATACACTTATGCAAAGTTGTACCTAAAATGAGATGAACGAGTGTCAGCGTTTAGTAAAATTTGTATAAAAAAATCGATGCTCAAGCTACAAAATCGAGTGATTTTGAAAGCCAGATAACTGGACTACAACGAATCAGCCTTTTCCTATTTTTCCTCTTAAAGGCAACAGAGAAATTTTATCGTAAATTTAAACTTTCGTGAAATTTCCATACATTCGCCATATCTGTCAAAATTCTCCTTTGAATCAGATGCCCACTGGGGCTCCTCCGGAGCGGTCGCGTACCTGGGCGTCCCATTTTGACATTTCGTTTTGGCATATATATTGACAGAAATTCATGTCCGTATACGAAAGATGATACCAGTCAAAAACTGTGTTCAAAATTAATAGGGTAAATAAATAATGTCACACGGAGATCTAGAGTCATTAAAATTTTGATTTATTTTTATCCACATTACCAAATACACCAAATTATTAAAAAAATATACGAATGCAACCAAATTATAGTGAAATTAGTTTCTTCCTAATTCACGTTTGAAGATTTGTTTTTTCTTATTGGAATAAATTTTCATTGTGCTGGTATTCATATTATACGTCATTTAAAAAAAATAGGTATATGACATAATGTCAATATACCCGATAGACAATTTATCAACAAAATTCTTCACATGATGTTTCGTACAAAAGTTCCGAAAAACTCATTGGTACGAGCCGGGGTTTGAACCCGCGACCTCCGGATTACAAGTCGCACGCGCTATAATAGGGCTTCGCACGCGGTAACAAAAATGAGAACTTTCTTGAGCTCTTATTTTACCAAAATCGTGTATATAGCCAATATAACAAGATACGAGTAGAATGATTAAATCAAGGGTCCGTTAATTTGATGGCCACTTGTAAACCCCTTGCATTGAAGCTCATTTTGGGCTCACTTTGAAAGTGACACTTTCTGAGAGTTTACCTACTTATATTCCACTCAGGGAAGATAATTCTGAAGATAGAAAAGGGTGATCTTACATTTAAAACTAATATCCACCGCCGATCATTCTAATAAATAAGCAATTAAGTATGTAATCGAGTTGTAAATTTATTGACACCGTTTTGTTTAACGCAATAATCAATAAATATTAAAAAGACGATTTACCTACTACATTCTTCAATTACAAAAAAATCTTACCTAAGGGGTACTTAGTCGGTAGTCAAACATGACAAGTATAAAAAGTATGTATATACTTAAAGATTAAACGAGAATATGTCCTACAAGGCTACCTCAAGATTTCAAGCCTTTGAACAAATAAAATTACGCAACGAGCTGTATTTACTACTCACTGCGGTATTCGGAAAACAAGATCCGTTCTAGAGAAGAGAACGATACGATATGCACTAGATACCTGGTACTTTAGATTTCAACTAGATACCTTTTGCAGCTCAATTCGGGCAACCAATGTCAATTTTACGTTAAATTATCGTAGTAAGATCGTTTCAAAATCGTTTTGAGATCTAAAAATACACAACGAGACGTTTTAGACATTGTGGAAATCGTTCAAGAGTATCTCCAGAATCGCGGAAATGTCAAATTTGACAGGCTAGATCTTAAAAATATCGTTGTCGTATCGTGGTGATGTCTAATAGAGATATCTAATAGATATCTAGTTCAAAATCCGAATCGGGCCCTCAGTTAAGCCGTACACCATTTTAAAACAAAGGAATGTAATGGAGAGATTGGTACGCTTCTGACGGACCGGTGTTCTGATCGTAAGTTCAATTTTTTACCAAAAGTGGTGAATTTATCCATTTTTCCTTTTACATTAAAAATTCTTATACCTATTGTAATAATAAAATAGATAGAGAGAGAATAACGAATTAGATCTGGATTAGTTACGGATATGATCTGCTAGTGTCAGAGGTGTCATTAACACTTTTGACACTTTCAGATCATATCCATAACAAATCCAGATTATGTCCATAGCAAATGGAGATCATATTAGTAACCTGTTATTACAATCAGGATAGGTCTCCTGATCAAGTTTACTTCTTTATCGTTATGTATCGCAGAAATAAGCTGTAAACGTGTACGCAACCGAACTGAAAGCATAAGCGGGAGCTGCCTTAAAACATTAGTATTAGGACCGCGTACGCGCGGTGAAAGCAAATCCATCTAGTTGGCAAGTTATCTGTAATGGGCGCAAAGTGCATTTTGCCAGTAGAAAGTCGCCACCACAAACTCCATAGCACAAACCAGTTTATGAAAATCCTTACGCCGACATGGACGTCAGTTAATAAGGTTTTAACGTCTAATATGTTATAGTGTGTGCATTTATGTTATGTGTTACGCTTTTGATGTTTTAACGAAAACTCATAAGGTGCAATTTAGACTGCGGGATAATTTAAAGTAATAAAAATATCTTCCATGTTGTACATTATTAACTAGAGTCACACACAACACATCGTTTTCGCTATATGGACATATATGCGGCGACTGCAACTCGTGCACTGATCAATAGCCAGTGTTGCCAGATCTACTGATTAAGCAGTAAATCTATCTGATTTTAAAAATATCTACTGATCTACTGCTTTTTACTGGTGAGCTACTGATTTTTCGAAAACGAGGGGTAAAATTTATAAAACCATCATAAGACCTGTCGTCATGTATGGATGGAGTGTTGGGCTCTAAAGGTGACGGATGAGAAGAGATTGCATGTAGCGGAAATGAGAATGTTAAGATGGATGTGTGGTGTGACAAGAATGGATAGGATATAAGGAATGGTATATAAGAGGAAGCCTGAAAGTTGCACCCATAGTAGAAAAAGTAAAAGCGAATCGCCTAGCGTGGTATGGGTATGTGATGCGGAGGGATGAAAGTCATGTGACGAGAAAGGTATTACCATGGTATTACGAATGAATGTGGAGAGAATTAACGGGAGAGGAAAACCGAGGAAAAGATGGATGGACTGAGTCATGTGACGAGAAAGGTATTACGAATGAATGTGGAGGGAATTAACGGGAGAGGAAAACCGAGGAAAAGGTGGCTGGACTGTGTGAGAGATGATATGAAACGAACGCAAGTGAATGATGAAATGACGATGACGGGCGAGAGAGAGGTATGGAAGAAAAAAACATGCTGCGCCGACCCCAAATGAATGGGATAAGGGCAAGCGAATGATGAGTAGAAAAAAAACTTGTGCTCATTTATTAATTATAATAACAGAAGTAAGAGACAGAATGATACTCTTCATTTTACTGTTACTGACAATTTGATTTGCCAGCTATACTCAATTACTCAATCACGCCCAGTTTGTCAGCAGAAAAAGGAAAAATAAAACAAATTTTCTATGGGAGGTTGGTGTCTGAGGGTCTACCGCAAATCACGTTCGACGTGTTACCTCCCTGTCACACTTACGTACGAATTTACAAGTGCGACAGAGAGGCAACACGTCGAACGTGGTTCGCGGTAGGCCGTCAGGTCAGAGCATTTTTTTTTTCAATTTTACCTATTGCAGACATCACTTTTTAAATCTACTGCTTTTTTCCCCTATCTACTGCTAAAACGATTTTTTTTCTACTGAATATTGCAGATTTCATCTGGCAACACTGTCAATAGCCGCCAATAGCGACTAAAAATTCAAGTGAGTGAAACCGTTGTCGTATAAACAATGTAAAACATGGAAGATATTACGATTAGTTTAAATTATCCCGCAGTCTAAATTGCCCCCCTGCATCTTATATATAAAGGAAGTGAATTTGTATAACGTCACTTGTTGCGTTTCTGTTAAAAATAAATTAGTTTGGCGTTTCATAAAAAGTAAGATTACTCTTAAGGAAACTATAGAGAGTAGAGTATGACGAAAAAAATATGCAGTCGTACAATACCAAATATTTTAAAATACTACTGTGGATGAAACAACAAAACCAAATAAATCACTTTTTATCTGAAAGATAATAATTTACCATGTTATTATATTAAAAATCGATTTATCAATATTGTTTACAAACTGTCAAACATCACGATAGCAGCAGTGTGGCCAGATTCCCGAAAGTGGGGTGATTGATTTCCTCCTAATTAATGATAAATCATATCGATATTACTTTAATAATTTCATATATTTTACCATTTTTTCGAACAAGAAGGTGCTTGAAATATGTTGATTACATATTTATCAACAACGATTGAAATTGCATCAGTCATACTTAAAGCAGGCTTGTCAATAACGTAAAGTCTATTTTTTTATTCGGTAGACTAAAATGACATTTCATAGTATGAAATGACATTTTATGTTCATACTATGAAATGTCATTTCAGTCTACCGAATAAAAAAATAGATTTTAGACTACCTACACTAATTGTAACTATCGCGATTAATAGTTTCGGTTAGTCTAAAGTCTGGCGACTACCGAATGCATTACATGGGATTAATATTCTTTTTGTTTGTTTTGTATTTATGCGTTGTATTCCATATATAATTATTAAATCACAGACAGTGCTGCAATTTACATAATACTTTTAAAATTGATGAGTTGATGACATTGACCCTACGAGTAGGTATATAATATAGTATTTAAAGCAATGTTGACATCTTTGTAATACCTAGTACGAGTATGCATACATAATTGAGTAGGTAGTTGATTTATAATGAACACACGTTCCGCTCACCCTACTGTGACATTGGCTGTACATTAATTAATTCAAGATTTCATTAATTTAAGACGTTATGAATATAACTCATTTACATGTATTTATTATAATGCAGTTATAATAAGAGTATAGAGAAATAAGTAAACTTATTAACTGACTAACGACAAAGCGATGTACAGAAACCTTAACGTAGCTTTCTAACAATAGTGCAATATCTATTAACCATCCAGTTTACAAAAGTAGCATCCAGGTTACAAAAATATATGCTCTGTAGGTTTATTCTTGTACCTGTAGAGAGTGATCAGTATTCCAACAAACCTCTGTGGACCCTCTCATTAATTATTTATGTATTTTTGTGAATATTGAACATTCAAAAGATTTTGGTAGTAACTACTGAGAACTATATACTCGTATTTATCTCGCCTAGCTTTGCCCAATGATAACGACTGCTAAAAAATAATCCCATTTTATCCCAGTAGTTAGTACTAATTCACTTTGGTGACTCCCTAGTGGTAATAAAAGAAAAAAATACATTTAATAACTTAATGGTAATAGTTGGGAATAACCAAATGTTACCACAGGGCGGACACGCCATACATCAAAATTGATTTGCGTTTATATGTGTGCGCGGCACGTCTGTACACGCGTCATTGAGTATCTGACGGAATCCTGACATGCTCTCAGTAGAGCGACTTACGCACACATTCGTGTCGCGGCCTGTCGCGGGCGAGGTAATCCGAGTCGGGGCGGGGCGGTGCGTGTCCGTTCTGTATGATAATACTATTACTTATTCTGTGATGTTACTCACTCAGTTATAAGCTACGCCGTGGCTCTATCGTGCTACGGCGCGACTACGCCGTGGACGCAGTTCGTAGCCGGTTACTGTCCATGTGTGACCCGACGGGCCCAGTTTCACAATTCAAGTAGTTTTTAATAAGAATCTAATTGAGTTGGAACTACAATACTTTACCGCTTTTTATTGATATTCAGTGTATTAGTATTGTAGTACTTAATATACATGAGTCTGACGGTGGACTCCTTACAAAAGGATTGTATCCAATACATAAATATTTAATGGAAATAAATTAAAACTCAAAAATGTGTGTAAGTTTAAATAACTATGATTTATTTATACAAAAAAAATATTTAAACTTTTATCTTAATTTCTGAATATACCTACATAGTTTTATAATACGAG
The DNA here is from genome assembly GCF_948474715.1 of Cydia amplana. NCBI lineage: Eukaryota > Metazoa > Arthropoda > Insecta > Lepidoptera > Tortricidae > Cydia > Cydia amplana. The sequence continues at coordinate 27,680,224 of NC_086096.1, read as the reverse complement.
TATTTAAGTACTAATTTTTGTAAAAGTAGATAAGTATTTTTGAACAGATTTTTAAGAATTTTACAATTAAACATTGAAGTCTACTTATTTAATTATTACAAATCAGTTTTCAGGAGTATAATCGATAACAACAGCAACAAGGAGTGGCATTCAACCTATAAAAACTATTTGCATAATGTATGGACGAGTGATGTTTAAATAAGTTTTTGGCAAAAATTTCATTTATGTTACACGCGTTTATCGCTGACTGTACTTTTCTTACGACAGACAACTAATACTCATCGAGACAATTCTATTAGTCCCTAACACAATTAGGTTCCGTTGTTTCATCACAGAGTTCCTATGTCCACCTCCTGTCTCCATCACCAGATCAGCTCGATGGTACCATAATATTGCATTGTCACCCGACTTAAGGTCCGAAATAAGGACTTTTAACTTTTCGAAGTTTTGTCAACACAGTGTCTCAAAATGATTTACCTAGTGGTAAAGAAATGAGTTTCACTAAAAGATCAGTGGTTATAAGTGAAGCTTACCGTCATGGTAAATAAAACTCTAATTTATTTCTATCGGGCCCTGAAAAACCAGGAGTCGTACTCGTATTCCAAGCATTCTCTCGATCTACCTTGTAATACTGTAAGCTCAATAAGACTTGTGATGTGGGTACTACATGATATATATCATATATATTTGATACATACACTCAAAACATCCATAGGTAATTCAGGAACAAGTATTCACGATAAACAGACAAATAAATGCCTTCTAGAATTTGAACCCGGGTTCCCCATTTAATATAAGGTGTATAAAAGTGAGATCTAAGCATGGACCCTTTTTAGCCTGGCCGATACAAGGATTCAAGCTCCTACCCTACAGGATGGAGCAATAGCATTAAATAAATAGCATTCGCCAAAACTTTATTATACCTTTATATGATGATAGATGAAATAACCTTGTAAAGTAAAGTGATACTTACAGATAAAGCCAACTAAATAATTAAAAAATGCCCGATTTTTTTTTACATGAATCGACTACTGAAATAGAAGCAGCCTTATCAGGATAGGATTATATGTTTGGGGTCAGACTTTAGTTCCTCTTTAAACTTGCTCAGTCCGTCTTCTTGGAAATGAAAGCAAGGAGCAGACGACTGTTTCCAAACTGTTCTAACAACCCTGCTGTGGCCAGAATATGGTTAAAACTGACATATATACGTGAATGACGAAATGTACCCATTCATGTGTCGGGGGAAGGAACTGTATTAATACACAAGACGCAAAATTAAAGTGTGGTATAATGTAATATTAAAGAATACTTACAGTTTACTTCTTATTAATTGAGAACAGGGACCATGGAGTCCATGGAGTGGTTGGCCCTAACTAAATACGAGTATGCTTCTATACAAACACCAGGCTGTGATAATTTTTTTCAAGGTCCCTTTTTCACTGAACGACACATTAAAAAAAATTGTACGCTTTTCTATCTTTATAATAGGATCTACAACAATAAACAATACATTTAATCGGTCTCCAGAGTGTGCACTTCGGATGTTATCTATATCGATGCCGATGTCGGTAAAAAGATATTCACCGGCGCGAGACGATATAAGTTTTTTTTTATGCAATTTCCTTTTAATAAAGGTTAGTAAAAGTTATGTTTTTAAAATCTGCATTAAATAGGCTTTATTGTGATATTTTTTTATGTAGAAAAACCAGGCAGTTTAATTTTGACAATAAATAAAAAACAAAAATTACACTTGAAAAATTAGATTTTTTGTTTTATTATTATTTTTTCATCAAATTACAATTTTTTATACCAGAAATGAATTCTACGTTATTGATTTATCCGAAATTGATACCAAATATGACCTATTAGCTAAACGGGGCCTGTTAGAATTTTTAGAATGAAGCCGGGCGGGGCATTACTTGACCCCCCCCCCCCCTCTCGGACTCCAGTGGGGGGTTCCATCGGGCTACCGATCTTAATCGGCTTTTTTGATCTATGGAACAACTGTGCCAAGTTTCATGCTTTAATCAAGCAAAAAAAGGTCATTTCACTTAACACCCTCACTATTCAGCTCAATCGGAAACCGGGAAGTGGATCAAATTTAACTTGCAAGATTCCATTACAATTTAGTTACATACAGGTCGAGTTCCTATGGCCACCTCCTGTCTCCATCATCAGATCAGGTCGATGGTACCATAATATTGCATTGTCACCCGACTTACATGTGTATGCAAAATTTCAGCTCAATCGGAAACCGGGAAGTGGATCAAATTTAACTTGCAAGATTCCATTACATGTTAGTTACATACAGGTCGACCTAATAAAAGCGTGTTAACTAATAAAAGCGTGTTAAAAATAACATGAAATATACATCAATTATGTTGTAGGTTTAAATTATGATGGTTCCCTTTCCCTCTATCTTTTAAAATTACCTACTTATACAAAACTATGCGATTCAAGTGAAGAGTTTTAAAACAATACAGTATGCAACTACTCAGGTTTTTCTTGATCAATGTTGAACACGCTAAATTGATTTGAAACAAGGGAACGCTTTTCCCGGCAACGGCGTGAAGTAATTTAATCGATTCCTTTTAGTCGGATACATGTGTAGAGACGTGTAGGGTTGATTGATCGAGAGCGCGAGATCGCGAGCCGAGCACAAACGAGCCACGCCACCCCGAAATGCATGCTCCGTGTCGAAAGTGCTCCACTCGAGACGAGAGACCTGATCAATCTGATCACGGCTGTCCCGTCAAATCGTGCCAGCTTACCCACTAGTTAATATTTTTTCTCAAAAATGGACGGCAAAGTCGACGTTGCCGGTTAACAAATTGGTGCCGATGTTGCGAAGTGCGTAGTTTATGGTCAGTCAAAAAATTAAAAAGTTAAAAATATTGCAGTCTCGATTTCGGGCCTGCAATGTTGCATACAAATTCCATTATTTAACGAGTTCCAATACCATATAAAATGAAGGCTTAGGTCCAATTAAACAGCCAAACAGATGATCAGCACTTATTATTAAAATGTTGGTACCGCGACTATTTAGGTGTCTCAAATAGGTTGGCGTATTTTCAGCAGAAAACTACACTTCTTTTTTTTAAAGGCGGCAGCAAATATTTTCAATGGTTTTACTTTTTTCTGAGATAATTAGACCGTTGCTCCGGTAAATAATTTCTATTTCTTGCACCATTTTTGAGAAAAGCACTATATATGACTCGGCTGGAAGGCTACTTGCTGGCTTCGGATTCAATTAAACGGATCCTCAGCCAGCAAGTAGCTACTTCCGAACCTCGACAATAATGTACTATTAACGAAACCACTAATTTGAATTTAATACTTATACCCGATATGTGTGCAATTAATGCCAGTGCTTACCTTAAAGTGGCTTATTAACAGCGATTTAAAAGCGATCTCTTCAACCGAAATCAATGTCGACTAACCAAGCGAAGTGCGGACCTAAGTCTGCAAATGCTTTTGAAAAAATCGACGTCGGAAACCAAAATTATATTACTTTGTCGCAACGGATTTTTAAACCATTTGATCCTGCTGAATCCGAACTTGCCCGGCACCCTCGCAAGAACCTTACCGGAAGTGAGATATTCAAGATAGCGATCAATATTACCCTACATGGCCACTAAAATGAGTCCCTTGTATGGAGACTCATTATTATTATATGTTGCAATGACACGTGTTTTCTGAAAGTTTTGACTACGTATCTGCTAGGATTCAAAGACTTATACTTATACAGTCCTTTAAAGGTAGCATGAATCGGCGTCAAAACGCATTGAAATGCGAAATCCCCGTAGAAGTTAAGGCCTCATTATTCAATGTACATACATACATGACATGATGAGTGTCATCGCACTCATCTGTTACGCAATTTGTTCTTTTTCTTTGGATTATATGTAATAAATTCTGTACATGAGGCGAGTATCAAATTTCTGCGCCTAGAGTTAGACCAAGAAAAGTCTGCAGCGATTTTGATAGCCCACGCAGTGCAAGTGTTATTTACATGTCATAAGTTCATAGAAGTTTGACGTTTAAAATGACACTTGCACTGCGTGGGCTATCAAAATCGCTGCAGACTTTTCTCGGTCTGACTCTAATCAAATTCATTGACTTTCTAAATGCTATTCAAATCCTAAACTGGTTATGTAGAGTGTAGATTATGTAGGAAACAATAGTTTGGATCTGGGTCTCTTTAGTTATCTGACACACTTGCCTGTCGTCTTCAAAGCTCAGAGATAATGTAATAATCTGTTTGTGAGACGCTATTGTGTGTCGAGTAATATAATCAATTACGCAAGTTAATATCAGGAAACTGGTGGCAACTGGCAAGCTAAGTCACTAATCACTATAAGCCAAAGATGTAATTTTTCACTTGAACATTAAAATACTTCGGTTCATATTTTGTCTATTGTACTATTTCGATTTCTGTTTTTCTTGTAGGTATAGGTACCGTTTTTAAAGTTATCTTCTATTCTTTCTACTCACGTATTCGCAATATTGCGAATTGACATAGCTGAACAAATTAATGTAATGATATTATAATATAAATAAATGTGAATCAAAATCCATTCGTAGTAATGATACCTATTATAAATGTCAAAGTAACACTATTTTTAGAGAACTGAGGCAACTCCCCAAATCTTATAGGCGATTTTTGTATCACTAAAGTGCCATTTGGTGAAGTGGAACTGCGTTATCCGGTGTTAATGTAATAAATAAATAAATAAATAAAATACAAAAATATAGTAGTTTATGTGACTGCTACATAATGAGAGGCATTAAAATACGAGTGTGGGTTTAAGAAACGAACGTTAGTGAGTTTCTTAATAGGATCACACGAGTGTTTTAATGCCTAATTATGTACAGTTACATACACTACTATATCTAAACACATACTTAAAACTAATTAAAAGATAAACTGTACGTCAAATGGTGGTGAATGAAAACTTTTTTCACGCATGTCACGCATCTATAGCTTTTTTTAATTCCTAGACAAAATAATGAAGTCCCTATATTCTCATGTCACTCGAGATCAAATATCGTGCGGTTAATATTAAAAAAAACTGGCCAAGTGCGAGTCGGACTCGCGCACGGAGGGTTCCGCACCATCAACAAAAAATAGAGCAAAACAAGCAAAAAAGGCAAGCAACAAAACGGTCACCCATCCAAGTACTGACCCCTCCCGACGTTACTTAACTTTGGTCAAAAATCACGTTTGTTGTATGGGAGCCCCACTTAAATCTTTATTTTATTCTGTTTTTATTATTTGTTGTTATAGCGGCAACAGAAATACATCATCTGTGAAAATTTCAACTGTCTAGCTATCACGGTTCGTGAGATACAACCTGGTGACAGACGGACGGACGGACGGACGGACAGCGGAGTCTTAATAATAGGGTCCCGTTTTTACCCTTTGGGTACGGAACCCTAAAAACATACTAAATTGACGATTCGTATCGATAACTGTTTTATGGATACTAGAATAGAGACCCACTTGAGTTTTGACTGCTGTTCCAAATTTAAACTCATAACGATACAAAAAAATTATAACGTTATAACATTACAGTACAGATTTTCCTACTACCACAGATAAGAAAGTTCTCATTGTAAAATTGGTTGTAATAAAGCTGGTCATTTCCTACGGTTTCTGAACGCATTATAGAGCACTAATGACATGTGTGTAGATAATAGTATTTTGTGCAACCGTTGTTTAAGAGAGGTCAAAAAAGGCGAGTGGCGTGAGTAACAATTTGAGGCGAAGCCGAAAATTGTTATTAAAGACGCCACGAGTATTTTTTGACTCAAACAACTTTGCATACAATACTTTTTCTACGACCAAGCACCTACTTTGAAATAAAATTGTAAATTTAACAAATAATTTTAATTCAAGAAGTAGCAAAAATGGAGGGTACGGGCGGGAATACAATGAATGAAAGAAATTAAAAAAAAAACATGTCTATGGTTTACTTATTTGTCAGAGATGACATTTAAAATAAGGTTGACAACACTGTATTTCATTCAATATTTTTAGAGGTCATTACACCAAGTATCGTAAAATCGCCATAAAGATACTGCGTGTAAGCACAATTTTTTTTTTTGGGAATAGACTAAAGACTTGTCTTGGCAACTATAATACGCGGATTAGACTCTCGCGCGAGCCACGAGACGAGCCGCGAGCCGCGCCACGAGACGCGAGTCCACCGCTTACACTCGCGTTCGGCTTGTCATTCGGTTATAAATTATAAACCTTATGCCGTGCCGTTAGTGTTTAAATTATATTAGCTCGACGAGCTTGCGAGCCACGAGACGAGCCGCGAGCCCACCGCTTACACTCGCGTCTCGTGGCGCGGCTCACGGCTCGTCTCGTGGCTCGCGCGAGAGTCTAATCCGCCTATAAGGTAGGGTTTTAAAGGTGTGCGCACGACCCTTTAAATGACAAATAAAAAGTAGAAAAAAGTACAAAACAGTTCATCAACCATTAAAATGATACAAAACTTATTACTATTAGGTACTTACCTATCGTAGTGAGCGCCAACGTGCACCAATAATAACTTTGAAGATATTGTTTCACCACATCCGCCGTCTCAGTGTCATGATACACCCAGTTTTTACTCCCGAATCCATTGTTTTTATATATTATATGGTACAAGCACCCGTTCCAATGAAATATCACTAGTAAGTAATGTATTAAACTGGTCGATCTAAATAAATTTGGATAATTCGTATGTCTTTCGGTGCGGTCCATGAAAGCCCAGAACCGATAGATCTTGACTAGGCGAAAAGAGCGCAAGATGGAGTTGAAGCCGATGGAGAGGTAGAGGAAGTCGAGCGGCAGCAAGCAGAGGCAGTCGATGTAGAAGGTGGTGGAGTTCATGTAGTGCGCGCGCAGCTTGGCGGCGTCCGTCTGCAGCACGCCGTCCTCCAGGTAGCCGGTGCGGAAGTGGAACAGGATGTCGGCCAGGTACAGGAAGTCGGAGAAATAGTCGAGGCAAAACCACACCACCAACGTTTCCCCTGCAACAACCAAACACCGGCACATTGTTATGTATTTATACTCGCTTTAACGTACTTTCACGTTCTTTAGCTTCTGGTTTCTAGAACAACATTTTTCGGTAAGTATTTATTATGATACTATTTTCCACTTTTTTATCATAATAAAGAAATAACATGTTTGACGATTACCTACAATGTACGAGGTAATTAAAGGTTTTTAAAGCCGAACCAACTTCGTTCGGGATTCTTCTTTTTTAATCTGACTTGTTACTTTAGGTCATTTTGAGACGATAGGTACTACCAACCAATTTATAGAAGAAAAAAAACAACGGATTGCACTTCGGGAGTGCCGACAGAAGTGAAAACTCAATGACTAGTCCAAAATGTCTGCAGCACTATGTATAATTGACCCATCCTCCTTTCTATTGAAAAACTATAGTTCCGAAATTGCTGGCCAGTGAGCTTAAATTTGTAGCGTTAATTGTTTAAAATTCGAATAGAAATTGTAAAGTTACCTGGTAGACCTCGCATCTAAATATATTTGCTCATGATATTTTGAGTTTTATTCACCAGTACTAGAGTTCAGTTTTATTAGCGATTTCATCAAGATGTAGCTTTATTGAATTATATTTGAGTGATATAAAGTTAGAATGTAAATGTGAGATCCTCGTATTTCAGCCCGTACAAGATTAGAACCTTTTTCATGTAATGTCATTGAGTTTTTCTTTATTGATTTAAATGCCATCTAAATGAGTGACCATCTAAACCTTATGGTCACGTGATCGCCTTACGCTGTCTCGAGTTTATCATTTTTTCCCCACCTCAAGTGCCCAGTGCCGCTAAAGAAGTTTTCACTTCAAAAACATGGAAAAATATGGTTCAAATAATAAAAAATATAATAATGATCGAATTAGAGTTAAGGGGCATGGCACACTGCGTCCGATCCGCACGTGCGACTAGAACGTCGCTATAATACGCGCATAGCGTTGTCTCGCTCAAACTTCGGAGCGACGTGCGAATCGGACGCAGTATGCCATGCCTCTAACCCGTAGCGTCGCGATCGTGGCATTGCCTATCAATAGTGCAGTGTGTTCCCGTCTCAAGCCGTTTTCGACAACCTTAGTAAATTTTCTCCTAAAACCAAGGAATTTCAGCACAGCGGGTGTCGCATCATTAAATAGTTACGCGTCGTTGCTCAGCTTGGGTGTATTTTGTTTAGCATAAACATGTAGATATATTTACATACTTATAGCTACAGCTTCAGGATATTTACGTATACGTACTCGTACAGAAGTAAATAAGACTCCAGCACGGTTACCACGAGTTGGCATTTGCCATTTACGTTAGCGACAGAGTGAACTCGATCGCATTCCCTCTCTATCGCACCAATACATCAGTGCGAGCGAGATGGACTGCGATAGAGCTTACGGAGTCGCTAACGTAAACGCGTGGTACGGCTACAGGAACAAACGACATTTACCTGCTATTCAGGAGGAGGGTAATGTTTTTATTCGAGCGTATGTAACGATGTATATATGTTTATGTATGTATGGCACAAGCAGGTATGATGGCACTTTAAATCTACCTAGGCAATTATCATTTAATGTCGTAACATGGACTGGCGCCGTTCTTGACCCTAAGTACCAGTATATTTGTTACTCGACCCTCAGAATAATCAGATGCGATGCCTAGTTTAATGAACACCTGAAATTGAAATAGGTATTGAGGTACTAACTAACTGCGTAACTGAGGCGGTTCGTGACAAGTTATTGTGGTTGACTACGGTGAAGTTGAAGGTGTGCGATTGTTTTGTGTTATGATTACTAATCATAACAGCAGGCATTTCAGTATCGATAATTGGGTAGTCACACCGTTTAACAACGAAGGGCAACAACCACAAACTTAGTATCGAATTTACTAAAATCATCAATTTTAATATTAATAAGAGTTTATATGGACACTTCAAAAGCGTTCGCATGTAGTCGTATAAAGGTCACGGTGGGAAGGATCATTATCTATTTAAACATATCAGTTAGAAGCAGTAGTTAAGCCAGCGAATATTTAAATAGATATTTATTACGATACAAGTGCGGATAAGAGGAAATTCGAAACGAGTGGCGATAAATTAAAACACGACCGAAGGGAGTGTTTTAAATCGACACGAGTTGCGAATTACCTATTCGCACGCCTATCGTACAACGTTTTACACACATATACCACTTTAAATATTTGACATAGCAACGAAAAGTGCTTATTTACGTACTAGTGCGGGAAAGTAACACCAGTACTGTAATAGTTATTTTCGCACTTGTATCGAAAATAACTATTTCATTAAGTGATAATAACCATTTAGTAATTGTAGTTAAGACGTGAACCACGGCCCCTGTTTTGTTGTGTTTTGCTAATGTGATTCAATTCCTGCAACAGATTATACCAGCTGTCACATGTGTCACGTTCACGATTTTTAGATGTATGTATGTATGTTAAAATTCGTTGTGAACATTAGTGTCATAATAATCAATAGCAATATATCGACATATTAACCTCCCTTGACATAGTTGCAAATTAACTCTAGTATTATTATAGCTCCTTAGGCCAATTGCGCGTTCCAGGGTTAGCGACTAAACCCGAGTTAACCGTTTATACAGGGTTAAAATGTAATATTAACTCCGAGTTCAAACGGTTAACTCAGAGTTAGTTGGCTAACCCTGACATGTGCATGACCCTTAAAGACATTCCTTTTTCTAGTTCAAAATCACACTGTGTACCTAAGTATCTAATTTGATACAACTAAAAATGTATATTTACCGTTGATCTCCTGGAAGGCGAACCTGTAGACGATAACCCAAAGATTGTAGAGAAAGGCGAGCGACACGACCATCGACCAGTAGTAGCACAGCCGGCCCGCGGGGTCGAACACGAAGGACCAGTGCGGGCCCGTGCGCAGCCGCCCGCTCGTGTACGTGGAGCGCCGGCGCAGACCGGCTCTGCTGCCACTGCACACATCGATATATATCACACATTAGCTCAAATAACATTTATCATTTTATTTCATCGCCTGTGACTAAGGGCTCATTTGGACGATGCGAGAACTCGCCTGCGAGTTTCATTACATTGATCGGTCGACTGAATTGATGTAACATCAATGGTCCGCATCAATGTAACTAAATCGTATACGAGTTCGCGCGCCGTCTAAATGAGGCATTAGTCCGCAAAAGTCGTTAAACTCTTAATGCCACTTTCACCCCCTTACGCCCCTTATGCCCCGTTCACATCTTTTCCAGTAGCATTCCAATCTAGTGATCGAAACCAGTGCTGGACTGGGTCATATCGTTTCCATTAATTCCATTCATTTTCATCATCCAGTGAAATTATGGAGACTAGTAATAAAAACAACAATACGTGTTCACTATTTAACGTTTAATCCAGCACTGGATTGGTTATCTACACTATTCCAGTAGCATTGGATCGAATAAAAAAGTAAACCATCAATCCAGTCACTGGACTAAGCTGGAATATTCACTGAAATAAGTATGTTCCAGTGCCGGTTTACATTATTCCAGTAACATTCCGGAGCTGGATTCGATCACTGGATTGGAATGCTACTGGAAATACTGGAATAGATGTGAACGGGACATTAGGGGTTGAATTGAAAAGTAATCCTTTCTAAGTGGAACTCTAAACAGTTGAAGGATGTATGTTTCAAAGGATGTAGCAGGATAGCTTTGAAAAATTGCCCCCAGAGCTTTTGCTTCGAAACAATAACCAAACGACGACTTTTAAGAGGAGTTCCAATAATATTTGAGCAAAATTGGGGATTCGTCCGTCTCATAGATTTGGAGGAAAAAATAATATCGTTTTGTGGTTTATTGGGTATTGTGGACCCAGGGGGTCGGAGGGGGTTGAAATGTTGTGCAGTGTATTATCCTCTTAAAAGGCATCGTCTGGTTATATGTAGTTTCGAACCAAAAGCTCTGGGGGCATTTTTTCATAGGCTATCCTGCTATACACCCTTTCTAACTCCTACCTTAGTGGGATTAGTTTATACATTTACAATGTACTATTAAAGTGTAATTATGTTTGAGTATAAAATAAGTAATGAAATGCAAAAACCAGAAACCATCCTAGTCGGGCGCGGTATTTTTTTAAGGACTGAGCGGAGTGAGCGGCCGCCACCGCATATGAGTAAACTGTTTGATAACACTCCTTGGAACCTAATTGATCGTGCATTGTGCGGTTCCGAAGAAATGTCTGCCGTCCGTTTTCAGAAATGACTGTCGAATAAACCGCTTACCAAGAGTTTTAAGTACTCGTAGAGGGGTTCTTCATGTAAAGCGTGTGCACATTTTAGAAGGGTCGTCAACGCACGTGTGACGAAGATACCCCTGGAGTTGCAAGCGTTTTGCTTTGCCGAATGCTATGTGTATATATGCCTGTCGAATAATCCGCCTACCGAGAGTTTCAGTATAAGGTTCTTCAAGTAAACTTTACTTAGTAAAGTATAATATTTTTAACCTTTTAACCGCCAGCAATTTTTGATCGAGCGTGCTCGGTCGTCACCGACAGTAATTGTACAGTAATGTTGGCATAGTTACGGGAGTTATAAATGTGCTGTAAAACCCAAATCAGATCTTTGTCTTATTTATCAGACTGTGGCGAAATGAGCTGGATATGTAATGTCTTATATATCAGACTCTGGCGGTTAACAGGTTAAAGAGTCAGCAACGCATGTGTGACAATGGCACCCCCCGGAGTTCCAAGCGCCAATAACCTAACTCCTTACCCCCAGACGCGCCATGCAATTTGCCACAAATATTAAAATTCTAAATTCAACCTACAGCAAAAAAAATGAATTCTACATTAACCTATAGCGGGAGAAACTTTTTGGCAGGTATTCTAAAAAATTAACTACACAAGAGAGCAAAAATCGAATCACCATTGCAATTTTCACAATAACTTGTTTACCGTAAATGGTATTAAAGCCAGATGCATGGCGGATGGCGCTAAAAGCTGACAGCATCAAGCGAATTAACAGCAAGCGTTTTATTTTTACAGCCGTCGGCTACTATTTGTGAATTCGTTTCCAAGCTTGTTTCAGAGGATGATGCGTATAAATTAGATTTCTGTAAAAACGTCATTTTAATATAATTGTTATACTTCTATCGTGTCATGTGTCACTCTCATCTCATGCCCCTTAGATAGTAACGTGGTTCTTAAATTAATCTGAAAAGAAAATTAAAACAGGTAACGAAAGAGAAATATCTTTCTTCCTTTATAAATAACCTACCTACCTACCCATTCCGCGTCATGGAGCTCGCTAGGAACCTTCGTGTGAGCGCAGATAAATGTTCAACCACAAACACGCCTAACGTGATCCAAAAACCTCTTAAGTCAAACCCCTCCATTAATCAAAAGCTCCTTAACTCGAATTAATTCACGTCTGCCTTGAGTTTCTACTTTCGTAAATTCATCAGTAGTATGTTCCGCTGCCATCCATGAGCTTACCTTGCGTACTTTGTAAACCGATATTTGCATTAGCTGATTGTTTACCTCCGATTTGAGAGGGTTTAAGGATGTAACTCTCACGCGGGAATAATTGAATATTAACTCAACACCTGAGGGCCTGCCGCAAGGTTATCGAGGGACGTGTATCCAATTAATCTGTCGAAGCCTTAACAGCTACATGCGGTCTTAGCTATACAGTTGTAATTGAATAGCTGAATAGATATCCTAACATTGCTTCGATAATACGAGGCGTGCTTAAAAATTCACAGTTATAATTCAAACGGAGGCCTACACAAATTTTAAAAACCTGTACTTGAATTATCAGGTGGACAGGTGGCATGCGTAAACGCATTTCCCCGACGTTCAAAAAAAAAAGGTGGACTTTATTGACGGATAAAATGTTACCAGTATCAATAAAAAAAGCAGTCACGTGTTTATGTATATAAAACTACATAAGTACTTATAGTAAAGCGCAAATCGAAATTTAATAACACATTTATGTTGAGTATGAGGGACGTGGGGTTAAGTGAATTTTAACACCTTTTATGCTTGAAAGTGTTAGCACACCCTGTGAGCCTCGTTCTGGGGATTCGTATACTGCTTAAAAATGTAAAGACAATGTTCTTCTTGACAGGTTTATAATTAATATTAGTTTTACAAAGCTGGTTTCTCATCTAGCGGTAATTCTTGACAAGGTGTCAGGCAAAAGCTAAGAGTCACAGATAACATATATCGCTCAAAGTATGGTTTTGGCGGGGTTTCAATAACTGTCATTAGAACTAATATTACAAGCACCTTATATTGGTTCACTGTATGGCCATATTGTTTTATTAAACCGTTACCTTGATAAGCTTGGAATAATACTTTATAATATAAAAGTATCACAGAATATAAAAATGCTAATAAAAGAGTGACGTGACATAAATCCATAGCATCAGTGGATGCGATCGTACGCGCATTGTTTATCAAATAATGTGAGTGAAAATGTTTTCTCAAAATCCTCGCATCAAAAAAAAGCTAACTATCTCGTCGTATTACAGGACTAAACACAAACTGGCTAATAAAATTATTCACGCGTGGATAATAAAAGATCTCAGCAGCGACGCCAACCAGGCGATTCCCGCGTTCACGCCGAGCTGAGCGCCTAGGGTGCCCGCCATGCCCCGTGTTCACGCCGAGCTGAGCGCCTAGGGTGCCCGCCATACCCCGCGCGCACGCCCAGCTGAGCGCATACGGTGCCGGCATGCCCGAGCCGATTACGCTGGAAGAACGATCCCCTCATGACTCGACACTTACACATTTATTATAGTCCGTTAATGGACGGATGAACCAAACGTTTAGCATTCCTCTACCACTTTTATGCGTAGGTACTATACGTACAATTCTGCCACCAATGACAATCAAATGACAATTTTAAATATGTGTAGGTAAATATCATCAATCGAGGCTGATAAAGATTCAACCATGATTCAAGTATTTATGCTCGGCAAATAACGTTAGAACGTGTCTGGCTTAATTTAGCCTAGATTTAAAGAATGGGCAACAAAAATAATTAGTTAATTAATTATTTGATTAGCATAAAAAATACTGAACCCAATTACCAATAGAATTGTAGCAGTTAAGCGTTAAAAGCCCACTTTAAGCAAAAATAACTTATTTATTATCGTGAATTAATTAATTACAAGCCTATTTTTCACAGAAGCAACAAACAAAATGAATTTAAAAAAATCGAGATTAACACAAAATGTTATTTTGCTTTTATACAGTTGACACTTCATCATCGATAGCTTAGTTAGGTAACTCAAGTTAATAATAGGCGGCCTTTTCTCGTTAGTCCTACAGATAAATATAATAGTTTTTTCTACAGGTTTATATTTAGTTCTTTGATACTATAATATTTAATATCTTATATATCTAATACCTTTAAACGAGCAATTCTTGTTTATTTATATATAATATCTGGGTGACCGAGCTTCGCTCGGGAAACATATAAAAACTCGAAAATGCGCGTATTCCCAGAGATAAGACCTAGCTAGATCGATTTTTCGCCCCCGAAAACCCCCATATAGCAAATTACATCGAAATCGTTAGAGCTGTTTCCGAGATCCCCGAAATATATATATAAATATATATATATATATATATATATATAAACAAACAAGAATTGCTCGTTTAAAGGTATTAGATAGATAGATAGATATATATATTTCGGGGATCTCGGAAACGGCTCTAACGATTTCGATGAAATTTGCTATATGGGGGTTTTTGGGGGCGAAAAATCGATATAGCTAGGTCTTATCTCTGGGAAAACGCTCATTTTCGAGTTTTTTTATGTTTTCCGAGCGAAGCTCGGTCACCCAGATATTATATTATTATAATAGTATTTTGTATCAAACTCAACTCTAGGACCAATCGAGTACCGCTCAAGTCATCTCGGATATGGGTATATTTGGTATCAATGCATTCAGTTATATATGAAATGACAAGCGCGAAAATGGTGCGGGTAGTAACTGTGACGTCATAAAGTCGGCCGTTCCAAGAAAAAAGAATGTTAATTTAAATATGTGGCATATCAAATGAAAGGGCATGTTGAGTAGATTACTAATAAAATAACATTCTCACTAATTGGTCTAACTAATTATTAGAAAACGTCCAAAAATTTCATAATGCGGAGTTGACTTTGAACTGCTATAGAATTTACCAGATACTTAAAAAAAAGAGAATTACATCTATTTGAATAACACTATAATATCGTAATTATCGTGGTTACGGAGAGTTTTGCAGTTGAGTAAGTATCGTGTTTAGGCCACGACGCTTGTTGCCTGGTCTTAGTAAGGTACGAGATGGAAAAGCTTGATTATATCATTAGGTATACAATACTTTTTCTAAGTGTAAGGCCTGAGTGCACGCTCGAAGCGGAGCGTTCGGCGGGGCGTGCAGCGTGGCGTCGGGCTCACAAGTAATTTGAGCAGCGTGTACTAAGGCCGCTCCTATACGCTTGCATTTGTTTAACATGCACGCCGCACGCTCCGCCCCGCTACACGCCCAACTCGAGCGTCCACTCAGGCCTTACACTAAGAGTCAACCAAAATAAAACTTTATTTACTATACAACCTAAATCATTAAACAAAATGAGGTAAGTAACTCACAAGGAAGGGTACCCAACTGTCCGGCTCCTATTGTATTTATTTTTATATATGGCATAGAGTAGTCTAAAATATTAGACACGTATTTTTTTTAGCTGCCCATACTCAACTTACTGGGAGTAATTCGCATCCAAAGTACTGAAAAGTGGCAAAACGCTCTAACTTCTATAGAGAGTTTTGTTCAAGCAAATTGCTAGTTAATTACTGGTTTCAATATATGTTGGAGAACATGAAAAATAATGGACACGGGTTTTGTTATATTGGCTCAAACTTATATTTTACAAAAAAAAACACACTTCAAAGTTTCAACTTCTCATCGTTTCACTCGAACTTCATGTTGGTCATTTTATTCCTTTCCTTTTATCATGAAAACTGAAAACTTCCCGGTAGTAAAGAATGTTGTCATGGTTGTCAACCGGTTTGAACATTTCTTACCAGATTTTAAAACATCAAAGATCTTAAAAGTGTACATTTGAATACCCTGTTAGGCGCGCGGTAACGTGTGGGCGGCGCCGGGCGGGCGACGTGAACACACGGTACTGAAGTGAAGCGCGTGAAACGATGACAAGTATGAAACTTTGAAGTGCGCTTTTTTTTTGTAAAATATGAATTTGAGCCAAAATAGCAAAACACGTGTCCATTATTTTTTCATGTTCTCCAACATATATTGAAATCAGTAATTAACTAGCAATTTGCTTGAACAAAGCTCTCTACAGAAGTTAGAGCGTTTTGTTACTTTTCAGTACTTTGGAGGCCAATTTCTCCGAGTAAGTTGAGTATGGGCAGCTAAAAAAAAATACGTGTCTGTTATTTTAGACTACTCTATAACATATATAAAAATAAATCAAATCGGAGCCGGACAGTTGGGTACCCTTCCTCGTCAGTAGATAAAATGATAAAAAAAAGACATCAACGAGCTTCTTTTTCAGTAAAAAAGAATCTCTTTGTACTCTCGTTCTTCTATCGGTTGGTTTTTTCCTCTTAAACGCGGCGATATGATCAAGTTCATTATTGTTCACTAAGTCGTTTCGTAATGAAGTCATTATAGTTGAGTCGGGACTCCGTAGTGAAAAGTATGCTTTACAATTATAGTTCGGTATACAAAGTCTTAATTCAACCATTAAAGTCTACGAGTAGAAAAAAATGTTTTTATACCTACGTCTTAAATATCAAGTGGCGACATCAAAGACACTAAAATGTGAATAATGGTTCAACTTTCCCACCTGAGCAAGTTTTCCAGAGTCCCCAAAAAACTTTTACTGGGCATAACATGTTTCGGCTAATTACTTATTTTCCTAAATTTTGTTAACTAAGATTAAACTTTACATTTTGAACAATAATACCTAATAGTCACACCTGTTAGTAAATTTGTGTACAAATGAGACGAATATGATCTCACAAATTTCGTCGAAAGCACTCACTCACTGGTGCTTATACTCACTATTATACCCTAACTATTAGCCTAGTCTTGAAACCATTGACTGTACTCGTACGTGAGGCTACGGTACAACCAGGGCCGGATTAACCCTAAGGCAGAGTAGGCAACTGCCTATGGGCCCCGCCTCGGCTAGGGGGCCCCGCGCGCGCGCCAAAAAATATTTGTTTCATATGGAAAAAAAAAATGGTACCTACTTATACCTAATGTCCACTATCAGTTTCTCAGACACACAATCATTAGATGATTATGTAAATTATGTTATTTTATAGCTTTTAAAGTCTGTAATGTCGAGCTTGATTTCAGGCTCCTGAGGGCCTAAAACCTCATCAATAGAACTTCGGCCCTCCGAGTAACTCTTGTACATAATGACACATATTATTGTTGAGTAACATTTGACGATTGGTTCGTGTCATAGCGCTGCTTTCTTACAGCTCGATCTTCGGCGTCGCTTTTTAACAAATATCAACATTGATTTCAGAAGCTTGGCCTTTTACCTCGCATGAAAGCTCACCTCGCTGGTTATAAGTACGCTTTGGGCTTGTTAAGTAATGTGGAGATTGCTGAGCTCGACCTTCAGCCAAAAGTGAGGCTACCTCAATTTTTTGGTTTGTCTTCCAAATCTCCTCTTCTTCAGCTTAGCCTTTGGTCTCGCTGCGCCAAGCTCGGCCTGCGGTCTCGCTTTTTAATACAAGGACATTCGTTGGCGTCTGTGCTGTAGCTGAGCTTGTCCTGAAGCACGGCTTTGACCTCGCATGAAAGCTCGCCTCACTGGGGAATTTCGAATTTTTAGGGTCGGCCGGGCCTTTCTAACACGCTCTCACAATTTTTTCACAAAAAATTTCGCGCTCGCTACGCTCGCGTTTTTTGCTGGTTGACCCTGTACCTACATGGTAGCTTAACTGGTCAATGAATACATGGAAAATCATTATTAGTAGTTTAATTTTAATCATGTGGCTCAGCGTATGGTCTTATGGTTGGACAATCGCTGATCAGCCTCGTAAAATATTTAACTACCTAGCGAAAAAGACATCGCTCGGCTTGTTCGGATCGGCTCAACCGACACCTGAAGGTTGAAATTAAAACCGAAAATGCATGCAGAATTTACTATAAGGGGGCCCCGAGCATTGCACTGCCTAGGGGCCCCGACAGGCTTAATCCGGCCCTGGGTACAACAGTATCCAGCATTCAGTAAACAACGGAAGTTGATTGAGCGGTTGATTGTTTAACTAGCGACTAATGAAATACGAACCTTTGTGGTAACGACTGTCGATCCGCCGGTAAATAATTCAATAAATCTAAGGTACATGTAGCCATCCAAAACGGATAATGGGAGTGTATACTGTAGTTTCCTAAATGGCAGTTAATACCATTCTCATTTTTTTCCACTTTTTATTTTCTCGTAAGCTTCATTTATCAATAGCAATTATAATCATTCTCATATTTACCCATTCTATGTATTTATTAGTAGCTTATTTTCTCGATATGTTTTTGAACCGTTTTCATATTTACCCATTCTATGTATTTATTAGTAGCTTATTTTCTGCCTGACATAACAACAACAAACTATGAAAAACGCTGGGGTGTCCATCAAATCTGGAGTTCGTCGGACTGTTTCTTTTCAAAAAACATTTCCTTTGCAACTTAACTAGACTGAGCTGTTTGCCCTTCGGGCATCTGAAGCTACCTAACGAACCTAACCTACCTAGCTATTGATTTAGTGAGACGTCCGTGAAAATATTACACTTTGGGGAAAAAAGCGTAGGTAGGTAAGTAGGTTAGGTTCGTTAGGTAGCTTCAGATGCCCGAAGGGCAAACCGCCCAGAAATAGGAGCCCCGCGAAGCGGGGCTCCGTCTATTTAAGTTGGAAAATAATGCGAATGGTTACAAAACATACCGGGAAAATAAGTTTTTCAAAAAAAAATAGAATGGAAAAATATGCGAATGACTAAAGTTGCTATAGGGAAAGGAAGATTACGAGAAAAATATAAAGTGAGAAATAATGCGAATGGTATTAACTGCAATTAGGAAATAACGATTTTCGGAACATACAGTATACACTCGATAATGGGCTACATTCATGAAATATGTAGTACATTTCAATGCAAGTGTGTTATTATCTACGAGTCCCAAAAGACACGGGACAAGTAAATAATAACACTTTCACACGTTCATTGAACGACGTTTTTTAATACATTTGCGAAAAAATCACAATTAAACAAATATTGGTTACGGTTACATGAGTGTTATACACTTACAGTTACGAATTTTCGCTTGAACTAAAATGATATTGTATATCATATATTATTCAGCACTATAAACAACGTTCAGCGTTGATTTACATTGCAAAAATTAATCACATTAACTCATTTCATACAAAAACACTCTTACAGTTGCAATTTAAGTTAATTATTTTGATACAACTAAATTTTTAGTGAAAATAGCGGGCGCCGGTATGGCGCCGGTTTCGTTTTTAATTTTTAATTTTTTCTGTTAACGACAGCCAAAGTGGCAATGACAGCTTTTCATTCAGCCAAATAATAAAAAAGTTTTTTAATGAAATATCGTTTTGTATAACGTTTTGTTTATATAATATAGCTGGTCAACCAAATCTTGTCAGTAAAAAAAGGCGCGAAATTCAAATTTTCTATGGGACGATATCCCTTCGCGCCTACATTTTTCAAATTTGCCGCCTTTTTCTACTGTCAAGATCTGGTTGATCAAGTATAATAACAAATAATACTTTTTGTACGTACTATATATATGTCTAATGGCAAAATAAAAATATATAAAGTTTTTGAGCATCAACTCTTTGGTGTGGTATTGATAACGGTCAGAATTAAACTATAACTGGTCAAGCAAATCTTGCCAGTAAAAACCGGCCAAGTGCGAGTCGGACTCGCGCTCCAAGGGTTCCGTACATTACACAATTTTTAACAATGTATTTTTTATGTGAAACGTGAGTGAAATGTCTATAAAAAACCCATAGGGGTAGCATCAAAAACTAAGTTATTAAGTCCGACTCACGCTTGACTGCACATTTCTAATAGGTTTTCCTGTCATCGATAGGTAAATAACTATTTTGTGTTATTTTTTTCAATATTTTAGCACAGTAGTTTCGGAGATAAATTTTCCATGTGTCTAAATGACTATTCATTGACCAGTCAAGCTACCATGTAGATTCAGGGTCAACAAGCAAAAAACGCGAGCGCAGCGAGCGCGAAATTTTTTGTGAAAAAATTGTGAAAGCGTGTTAAAAAGGCCGGGCTGGGCCTAAAAATCCGAAGTTCCCTAGTGAGGCGAGCTTTCATGCGAGGTCGAAGCCGTGCTTCAGGATAAGCTCAGCTGGAGCATAGACGCCAACCAATGTCCATTGTATTAAAAAGCGAGACCGCAGGCCGAGCTTGGCGCAGCGAGGTCAAAGGCTAAGCTGAAGAAGAGGAGATTTGGAAGACAAACCAAAAATTTAGGTAAAAAGTGAGGCTGAAGGTCGAGTTCAGAAATCTCCACATTACTTTTAAGCCCGAAGCGTATTTATAAACAGCGCGGTGAGCTTTCATGCGAGGCAAATGCCAAGCTTCTGAAACAAATGTTTATATTTGTTAAAAATTAAGCGACGCCGAAGGTCGAGCTGTAAGAAAGCAGCGCTCTAACACGAACCAATCGTCAAATGTACTCAACAATAATATGTGTCATATGTACAAGAGTTACTCGGAGGGCCGAAGTTCCATTGATGAGGTTTTAGGCCCTCGGGAGCCTGAAATTCGAGCTCTACATTACAGACTTTAAAAGCTATAAAATAACATAATTTACATAACCATCTAATGATTGTGTGTCTGAGAAACTGATATTGGACATTAGCTAAAAGTAGGTAACATAAAACATTTTTTTTTTATTTGGCCATATGAAACGTAGAAATGTCGGTATATTATTATTTACCAAGTCCAGCCCCCTACTATTTAGTACTGTTTAGTATTTTGTAGTTATTTAACTATGATTTTTAAACCGGGACAATTTTCTTATCGGCCGGGACGCCGGGACACCATGCTTCAAACCGGGACATGTCCCGGCGTACCGGGACGTATGGCAACCCTACGTTAGGTTCATCTTCATACCATACACTACATACTCGTATCTGACAAGACAAGCAAAGCGAAGCGCAAGGGCATTACCTACCTTTTCTCGAAACGCTTCGTCGTTTTTTTGTCCTATTTATGCTAAAATTACCAAAAAAAAATTGAGTTACTCACAATGAGCTCTTTCATTTGATATGTAACAAGATATAGTTTGAAAAACTTTATTTTTTAAGTTTCCCATTTACTCCCCAAAAGTGGCTCCCATGTTTAAAAATCATTTGTTTGCGTTACATGTCCGTCTTTGAGTCACAAACTTGCATATGTGTACCAATTTTCACCTTAATTGGTCCAGTAGTTTCGTAGAAAACATTAAAAAAAATCCCGTAGGGGTAGGGTCAAAGACTAAGTAATTAAGTTCGACTCACGCTTGACTGCACATTTCTAATAGGTTTTCCTGTCATCTATAGGTAAAGAACTATTTTGTGTATATTTTTCAAAATTTTAGACCCAGTAGTTTCGGAGATAAGGGGGGGAATGGTCATTTTTTGCCTATTTTCTTGAATAACTGCTAAATTATTTATCCTAAAATAACCGAAAAACAATGAGCTCTTTCATTTGATATGTAACAAGATAATATATAGTTTGAAAAAGTTTATTTTCTAAGTTTCCCATTTACCCCCCAAAAGTGGCTCCCATGTTTAAAATTCATTTGTTTGCGTTACATGGCCATCTTTGAGTCACAAACTTGTATGTGTACCAATTTTCACCTTAATTGGTCCAGTAGTTTCGGAGAAAACATTAAAAGAAAAACCGTAGGGGTAGGGTCAAAGACTAAGTAATTAAGTACGACTTACGCTTGACTGCACATTTCTAATAAGTTTTCCTGTCATCTATAGGTAAAGAACTATTTTGTGTATTTTTTTCAAAATTTTAGACCCAGTAGTTTTGGAGATAAGGGGGGGGGAATGGTAATTTTTTGCCTATTTTCTTGAATAACCGCTAAATTATTTATCTTAAAATTATAAAAAAAATACATTTGAGATTCTTACAATGAGCTCTTTCATTTGATATATAACACGATATAGTTAGAAAAACTTTATTTTTTAATTTTCTCATTTACCCCCAAAAGTGGCCCTAAAAAAGGCGCGAATTTCAAATTTTCTATAGGACGATATCCCTTCGCGCCTATATTTTTCAAATATGCCGCCTTTTCTACAAATAAGATCTGCTTGACCAGCTATAAAAAAAAAACTTCAAAAGTAAAAAGCTAAACAGCTACGTAAAGTAGCACTTTTTGAGCAACTGTATTAAAATAGTTATTTACAGTACATATGGGGCTACTTTTCCGCACTAGTGCGTAAAATAGCACTTTTCATGCGTATGTCGAAACTTTAAAGTGTCATATGTACTGTAAAACGTTGTTCGATACACGTGCGAATAGGTAATTCGCAACTCGTGTCGATTTAAAACACTCCCTTCGGTCGTGTTTTAATTTATCGCCACTCGTTTCGAATTTCCTCTTTTTCGCACTTGTATCGAAAATAACTATTTCGATACAAGTGCGAAAAAGAGGAAATTCGAAACGAGTGGCGATAACTTAAAACACGACCGAAGGGAGTATTTTAAATCGACACGAGTTCCGAATTACCTATTCGCACGTGTATCGAACAACGTTTTACAGTACATATGGCACCCTAAAGTTTCGACATACGCACGAAAAGTGCTATTTTACGCACTAGTGCGGAAAAGTAGCCCCATATGTACTGTAACATATATTTACATTTTTTTTTTTCAAGAGTTCGCAGCAAGCTCGGTTCTCCATACCAAACGTAGTTACGCTCTCATTTTAAAATGACTAGCTAGATTGCTCTGAAACTTTATATTTACAACATAGATTTACAATATGATAATTGATAAGGTACATAATTCATGTCACTGTATGTGCAAAGTTTTAATACAATGCAACACGTAGTTAATATAATTATAATGAGAACGAGACTTTGTTTATATGGGAAGGTAAAAATCAACCGAGCTTGCTGCTTGCGAGTTTAAAAACGCAAAATTTTGACATAGTGTTTTATTGCCCAAATATTATAAGTACATATATTGAACACTTGTTAGATTTCTTACGTTATACAGAAAAAAAAATATTGCAACTATGCAGTTAAACACATCTTTTGGGGCGTAAATAACGAACAACTTATTTCTCATGATTCTTCCTATACATTTTGACAAAGCCGTGCGGTCTATGACGTCACAGTTCGCTCGCATCTTTTCATATGGCGTTTTTTTTACTCGAGGTGCACGCACCACATTTATTTTCTCCATTTTGAATTTTCTGAGATAGGAGAGATGAGGAGTTTGTTGAGAACCATAGAAAACAGAAGAGGAAAGATGCTTAGATGCTTGATACAACACGACGAATTTAACAAAAACATCATCGAAGGAAGAGTTTAGGCTAGAGACGGAGAGGGAGACCAAGGAGAACGTACATAAAACGTACGATATTAAAAACTGAGCGTCGTATCGTATCAGGCTGTCAAGGAGAAGGCAGAGGACCGAAACACATGGAAATCGCTCCACCGACAAGAGTCTAACTCATAAAAATATATGATCATGATGATGAATAGATAGGTAGCAGGTTTATGAGATTTGAATCTCACGGAAAGTATAATCGATTGACATCAAAAAAATCGTACTTGACACCTATACGGACAATGGCTGGTCCATAAACTTTCTGTCTGCATATCACGAGTTCACGCATTAAATATAGACTTAGGGAAAGCCATGCAATGCAACACGATACTTTGGGATATCCGGTCATGTTTGGAGCTCACATTAAATTTGCATGAGTAATATAGTTTGTAATATTTTGCTGAAAAATATACCTGTCCGTCCCGTTGCAATGCGGAGCGAGATGGTTGTGTGAGTGGTGGGGGGCGGGCGTGGCAGGCGCGTGCGGTGTGTGCGGCGTGCTCCGCCAGCCGGTCAGCAGTGGCGCTTCGCCGCTGGCGCCCAGCAGTTTTAATCTAGTCAACAACCTAAGTTTATATTAATTTATTTCAACTTTACATGTTATTGCATGATGGCTGTTGTTATCCACGTGATAAAATAAGCGTCATTATCACGCTGACACGTAGACTAGAACGACCATCGTATCATAACCGTATAAATCTTTATATTTTCTCATCAACATTACCTACTGTCGTGGCACTACATTGAACTGGAAAACTGGTACAGTCAAGGTACCTAAATACATATTATCAACTAGGTACCTAATCTGCAAATAACTCTGGCTTGGACTGCTTAAACATACTGTAAGTAATCATGTCGTGCAAAGTGTCTATGACCTCTAGTCATCACAAAGTCTGTGGTATGTCAGATCCTGAGGCTGGAATGAAATTGGGGTGGGTAGGGTACTTATATTATTGCGATAAACTATAATTATTGCAACTACGTCCAATATAATACTTTATTTGTTAGGAAAACTTACAGCTAGCGTAACAACATAGAAGCAGCGAGCCAATAGTTTTCACACTTTCCTCCAGTAGACCTTTAATTTATTTTCATTTGAAATTTAAATGTTCTATTTTGGCGTGTTCGACCTGTAGTATATCCTCATCGCAACGAAAGACTAAATAAAGTCATCAACTACTTCTAAAAGTGCCTGTACCTAGGTAGAAGGGGCGGCGCGTGAAAATAAATAAATTCGTAGGTAAGACGGAGATTGTTTGGCTTTCGTTTTATTAATCTGTAGCAAAGGTTCTTAACCGTCTGAGTATTAGGCAAGCCTCGCCACTGCTAGGTAGTGTAAGTAGAGGTATAATATCATAAAAGCCATCTTAACCCTCACATTAGACGGCATAGGGAGAGGTAACTCAGAGCAACTGACTTAGCGAGGGACAAGGTCTCAATTGGATTAGAGCACTTAATCAAATTACCCCGATGGAAATGGGGAGAACTCGATTTAATCGAGGAGGTACTCAATTCCAACTCTTACTGATATTATACATAGTACCTATACTATGTCGAACACGTGTCGTAAAATCTGGACCAAATGACGATGTCAAAGTATGTAAATAACATTCGAAAACGAATCCATTTCGCCGCAGAAATTGGTTTTTCTAATGAAACTTCACGAGACTGGAGGTTGAAGAAGCTGCCTTCACGTACCGTGAAATGAGATAGGTATAAACTGTTCAAAAATGTCCTTAGGTACATCGGTTACCGCCGCCGCCCCGCTCACTCGTACCGACGTGATACGCTTTTCATTTGGCGTGGTTTAGCTACGTCCGTAAAATGTTGACACAGGACAAGAATGTCAGCACGAGGCTCGTAATTTATGTCGGCGAGGGAAGGTCAGATACCCGTAGGTACACACATAACGCCGCGTTATCGTGGACACCTTCCAAACTTAATAGAAGTTTATGTTGCCAACTTAAATTTAAAATATATGTTTTTTTTTATATTTACGTAAATATTACCACAAACATAATCGCAGCATTAAAGCATTAATAGTACTAGTGCATCTTATAACAATTATTATACAGTCAGCAGCAGAAGTTGCTAAGCGGGCGAGGCATTCAAAATTACCTAAAAATAATAAATAGGATGGGATGGCACTTTCTTTTGGCATTTTCTATCAACGACTGTCACTTGGCTAAGCCCCCGCTACCAGATCGAGCCCGATAGCCAAAAATGTCCATATTGAGACAAATTCTTTACCAAAGGACGAAAGGACGTCAAAAATCGACTCAGAACTTTGTAAATGAAAGTGATTAAACTAAAGGAAATCTAGAAGTAGGTAGATAACTCGGTACAGTTATAAATGTAATGTAACCTAATTCAAGAGATTCGGAAAATAGCATCGGTCGATATTTAAACTTTGCTATCTACATGAACAGCTGAAACCTCTGAATCTGCATAAATTTACCTACACTGAATAAATAACTAAGTTTACAGTTACACAGAACTGACAAGAAACTAGGGCCTATAATAAGTGATAAATTTACTTAAGGGCGCGGTAAGGCCTCGCGTCGCTGCCTATATGAAGGCGGAGGTGATCGAGTCAGCACTCGTGATTAAGGTGCCCTTCAGAAAAGGGCTCTCGCCGTCCTCGGCAAACAAGAGACAGGTCCTCGAACCACTCCACCCGCGCCATAATGGAGACAGCCTTCGTTTTAAATAACACAAAGTAAATTGTCATTTTTTGGAAAACGTATCAGATGCTAGTTAATAGGTTTTAGTTACTATATGTGCTAAAATGTCAATTTGCGTGAGGACGCTGTACGTAATCAATAAACCTATATAAAGTACATGTATAAAGTTATTCCTTTCTTATTTTTAAGTAAATAAGTAATGTAAGTGTTATCGATTACATTAATGCCACGGGGTGGTTCTTACTTCTTAGACATGTTTTATTAGAATAGGTTTATCCGTTTCATTTCTTAGGTGTTATTATTTTAATTTTTAATGTATATCTTTTTACTGTACCTATACTACATTTATTATAGTACGGCCCTTCTGAGGTGAACTTTTCGCTTCAAACCTTAATCTTCCAAACAAAGGCCATTGTCTCTATTATCGCAAAGCCACGAGCTCCAGACTTAGCACGCGCCAGTACAACATTCATATTGAAAAACAACCGGTATCGTCATAGTATTAAGGTTCAAATTTAATGTCACTGATATTCTAGATATTACGTTTTGGTAGTGTAGGACGATAGACCGCCTCGAAGCGATACGGCACTCATATTATTTTGATACTTAGTGTAGTGTTAAAAATGAAACACGGTTATTTATGATAAAGCGTTGTATATTTGTTATATAACAAAATCTAAGGTAATAATGTAAATTTAACATTACTAATTTTCAACAATCAAAAATAATATATTACAAGTGAAAATGATTTTTGTTGCAAATAAAGTTGGGATAGCTAGAAAAAGACAGCTAAATTAGTCGTTATTCAACTCTCTCTGTCGCACAAAAATCCAAACGGTATGCAATCATAATCCAGGGTCACGTAAGCAGGTCGTCAAGTTTTTAACAATATCGGGCAGAGTACTTATATAAATAACACGAAGCACACGGTTACGATATTAGAAACTGACTAAAGCCTGATTTAGGGTCGCTTAATGATAAAATAATGTGCCCCACTTCTCATGCACACGGATCTTGGACACCGCTCTTCTCATAAACCTATTGTATTTAGGTATGGAAAACAATAGTGGTCAGGTCGCAAATCCTTATCAGTGTTTTTACTGTCACTATGCGTCGGCATCACATCAGAGGTGTTAATTTCACAGTATTTTTAAGATAAGAAAAAATAACAATGCTTGCAGCTGCATCTTTGTAAATTATTACATTTACCACCGCAAGCTAATAATTAAAAAAAAACAATATAATAAATAACCACGTTTCATTTTTAACACTACACTAAGTATCAAAATAATATGAGTGCCGTATCGCTTCGGAGCGGTCTATCGTCCTACACTACCAAAACGTAATATCTAGAATATCAGTGACATTAAATTTAAACCTTAATACTATGACGATACCGGTTGTTTTTCAATATGAATGTTGTACTGGCGCGTGCTAAGTCTGGAGCTCGTGGCTTTGCGATAATAGAGACAATGGCCTTTGTTTGGAAGATTAAGGTTTGAAGCGAAAAGTTCACCTCAGAAGGGCCGTACTATACAATTATTACACATAAGTATACCTCCTATTTTTTTAAGGTTAGTTTTAATTACCTACATAAATCGCTTACAATACATAATTTCATTGGGCAGACAACTTTTTCACATCTTCGGTTTCAAAGAAATCGGATTAGTACTTTCGCTGTAATAAAATAAAAATGTTTCTTCTGTTTTTGTATTTTTTTTAAACCTGAAGCATTTGAGGCTTAATTTTTGGTGAAAGCACTACATATATATAGGTTAATAATCCAGTAAAAGGAAATTATTTTTTTCGCTAAGAGCAGTTTAGCCATGTGTACCCGGCTATACCCTTTCATAATCTAATAATTTCTAATGAATAGTGATAAAATCCGAGTTACGATGCGCTGACAATCGTACATTGACACTATTATGCCGGTACACTTACGCAACAGAAGCCTAAGCTAAGCCTTGATACCTAGGTATGTAGTTATAAAATCGTTGCCGGGGCAGTGTACGGCTACCAGGTCAAGAGCATGTTACGTTACTAAGGGTAACCAGAGCTTCGCAGTTTGCCGTGTAACATCGACCTTGATTATCTTTTCACTGGGCACTTTGTTTATCTAGATCAGCCATTCTTAAGAGCCAACAGGACGGCAATTTCTCCATACAAACGTACTCGACTCTTTCCTCCATGGTTTTAGAAGCTAGGGCAATGATTTTTTCAACACAGATTATTATTGTCAATATCTGTGTCGGACTGTTTTGCTTTTTTTGATATTTTTGTTTTTTAAGGCGCTAGAGCCCTTCAAACATGGCCAAAATGGCCTAATTTACTTTGCAGCAATGAGAGGCAGTGGCGGATTAGCCTAACAACAGAAAAAGCATAAGCTACGGGCCCCGCGCCTAGGGGGGCCCCGCGCTTCGACCCTGACCCCCTGACCAAGCGATTTTGAAATTGACTTGTATGAAAAACGAAAAAAAATACACTAAATAACGAAAAGGCGCGTGACAAAATCAATACCATCTATCGCCTTCAAAACCTTTCCCCATAATCGCGATTCGCACCTAGGCTATTATATAATCTGTGACCTAGGTATATTTTTAATGTGAAACTTTTATTCTATCGCCCCACATTTTTGGACTGTCTATCAGCATGTCGCATTACAGAATTACTGCATTAAACGAAACGAAACGAAACGAAATCACTTTATTGCCAAAACATGATAGGTTGATGGTACAAAAAGATATCAATACAGACAATACCTAAATTCTAGGTTAGAATGTACTAACTTATTCTAGATTAAGTATTAACTTATTGTCTAATCTAATAGGTAATCAAATTTAGCAAGACATGTTGGCCGTGGGTACCAAAGCTCAGCATGTGCTAGACTGGCGTCCAGCGCTGGTTTTCAGTTTGGTCCCTTTTTGTTGAAGGTCTGACGCAGTACTTAGGGCATACTGATAATTCCTGGAACTGGCCACTTAGAAAACGAAAATTAAAAAAACAATTATAGGGTTTGAAACAGGAACTCTCTGGCAGTATATTACTTTTTAATTTGTGAGACTGTCATTTGTTTTTTCATCGTGACGTTGGGTTGAAATTCGTGTGTCGTTGTTGCAATGAAGTTAAGTCGTGAAAATTTTCGAAGCATGATTTTTTATGATTTTCGATGTGGTTTAACTCAGCAAGAAAGTTGTCAAAGACTTCAATTAGCATTTGGTGATGAAGCCCCATCTCGTAGCTCTATTTATTCGTGGTTTAGTGAGTTTAGACGAGGATGTGACCACCTCCACGACGATGAACGTGAGGGCCGGCCGGCGACAGCGGTTACCGATTGTAATATTGATACTGTACGACAACTAATTGAAACTGACAAAAAAATTACCTGTCAGCAAATTCGTACTACCTTAGGCATTGGAATGAGCCAGGTTCAAAAGATACTGCAATTGCACCTTAAGGTTCGGAAACTTTGTACGCGATGGATACCGCACGATTCGACGGAAAACCAGAAAGGACTGCGTGTAGAGTGGTGCCGTAAAATGATAAAAAAAATTGACGGCAGACAATCAACGGCTGTATATAATATCGTGACAGGTGACGAAACCTGGGTTTACTGTTTTGAACCAGAAAGGAAAAGTCAATCGGCGGAGAGGGTCTTTCCTTTTGAAGACTTGCCGACGAAAGTTAAAAAAAGTCGAAGCACTGGTAACAAAATGGTTGCTTCTTTTTTCGGCAAATCAGGGCATTACACCACTATACCGCTTGAAGATCAAAAGGCAGTAACTGCAGATTGGTATGTAAACACGTGCTTGCCCAGAGTGTTTGACAAAGTTCGTGAAAAGCGTCCCCGTAGCAAAATAGTCCTCCACCACGACAACGCGTCGGAACATTCCGCCAAGGTAACGAATGCATATTTGAGGCCTCAAATGTGGAATTAATGACTCATCCGCCATATACCTCCGATCTCGCACAATGTGATTTCTTTTTATTTCCAAAAATTAAACTAAACATAGAGGTTTACGATTTACAAGCCCGGAAGTGGCAGTGAAGGCTTTCCACGAAGCCATCGAAGAGGTCCCTAAGGAAGACTAGACCCACTGCTTTTCACAATGGTTCCAGCGAATGCAAAAGTGTGTAAATAGTGAGGGTATATACTTCGAAAAACAATAAATATGTCATAAGGATAATAAGTCGTCTCATTTATCAGAATCCAGAAACTTTCAGTATGAGCCACGTACATGTTGATCTTTCCTGAGCCATTAGTAAAATTCTACTTTATATCTAATACTTAGAGTTCATAGACTTTAAAATAAGCATACGACTTTTTGTTTTCGAACATCACGGATACAATACTTAATTCACGAAAGCTGTTGTTGCTTGTATCATACAAAATTTTAAGCACCCTTTAAACGAGCAATTCTTGTATGTATACCTATTTATTGATTGATATATATTTTTTGAGGATCTCGGAAACGATTTTATGAAATTTGCTATATGGGGGTTTTCGGTGGCGAAAAATCGATCTAGCTAGGTCTTATCTCTGGAAAAACGCGCATTTGTGAGTTTTTATAGGTATGTTGTCTGAGCAAAGCCCGGTCTCCCAGATATTTAAACTTACGGTAACAAACTATCTTTCTTTCTACGGTGAATGGTAAATAGTCATGTCATAATAGGAAGTTAATAGTCACATACGACTTTTTGTTTTCCAACGTCACGGTCAACGTCCCAACGGTTGGCTAAAAGAATAAAAAAAAGGCCAAGAGTATGTCGGGCCATGCTCAGTGTAGGGTTTCGTAGTTACCATTCTGTCAGAATAGGCCAAACGGGGGCTATTAGTAATTACATATCATGTAAGTACATTACAAGATTTCAAGCATAAGGGAGTACCTTCGCAGCGCTTTTTGTACGTCTTTTTACTAAGAAGAGGAGATTTTTTGCAATAACTCAAAAACGGCTGGACCGATCATATTCGCTATAGTTTTCATTAAAAAGTATTTATTAAGCTTTTGTTTAACGATTCTTTCATATTTATTAGAGCCATGGTTCAAAAGTTAGAGAGGGCATATATTTAATTCTTACGGAGCGATTATTTCCGAAAATATTAACTTTATCAAAAAATGGTTTAAGGATACCCGTAATCGTTTTGAAAGACCTAAGGTCAAGTGAGGTAAATGCAACTATGGGGTTATTGCGTCTCTCCGTTCTTTCTCGAATACGATTGGTCGAAACGCCATCTACTATGCAACGTTTCATTTCCAAGTAGCTCAGGCTTTATTACTAGACAACGGGAGGGCGTTTCGACCAATCGTATTCGAGCAAGAACGGAGACCTTATCCCACACTATTAGATCGAAACAAAAAATAAATAAATAAAAAAACATTTTTATGGAGGCACGGATTTTTATTCGAAATTTTTCATTTTACCGTTCTGTCGCCATGAATGATTTATGAATCCATGCCAAATTGCATCTTTGTATCACTAACGATCACGGAGCAAAGCTACGGACAGACAGACAAGCGGACGGACATGGCGAAACTATAAAAGAGTTTCTAGGTGACTCCGAAACCCTAAAAACGAATTGAGGAATACAATGGGACAAGAACGTCTGAATCATCTGTCTTTGATGAACATAGAACATGATCTCCTTGAAGAAATTCACACAGACCCATAATACTCGTACATCAATTTGCAAATACATAAAATCACGAAAAGTGAATGGCTAACAACTTTGTTTTTTTTTATCCTCTTAACCTAAGAAACTAAATGAAACCATCTGGGGGCCCCGCGGACGAATGTGCTACGGGCCCCGCACCAGCTTAATCCGCCCCTGATGAGAGGCGTGGTATTCAAAACTGATACCAGTTGGCCAAAAAAGCAAAACAGTCCGACACAGATAATTCATATTCATTTATATTTCCAAATTTGGTTACGATTGGTTAAGTTTTGGAGGAGGAAACAGTCGAGTACGAAACCTCGATTCTTGAGATTTTTACGCAGGATTTTTCGCCTAAGCTGCAGTTGTCCCTATCGCACTAATTTTAGGGGCGGAGTCAAGTTTCTAAATACGTACACAGACAGAAAAGTGATGGGCACTAGTCGACATTTAATGTCGACAATTTAGTGATGTGAGAAGTTATCGATAAATAATAACAAAGTCGCGATTTGCCTCTTAGTAGGCGAAGTTATTGAAGTGAGTACCTATTGCACTTTTGCCTCAGGGGATACCGTTTAACACTATTATTTCTTGGTTCATACAAAGCTGAGTAGACGCGCTTTTATTTTATAATAACTTTTGATTTTATATCTGTGGTAAGAAACGCTTTGAATTCATTTTTCAAAACATCATTCCGAATCCAATGAAGTATCACACCTTTGAACTTGTAGACTATACTGCGGGCTCAGCACGGTTCCATTTTTATCCACTATCACTATGCCCGTCACTTTCGCACTTACATACTTGTTAGAACGTGACAGGCATGGTGATAAATGATAAAAATGCGCCCGTGCTACTAGGGCTGTTGTCCCAAATTGGGGTTTCGTATTTATTCCGACCAGAATCAGGACTCCTCAAACATAGGTACCTAAATGTATCAAAATATGACTCAAAAATAAAAATCATGCTAAAAAAAAGCATGTCGGGCCATGCTCAGAGAGTTTCGTAATTACTGTTCTGTCAAAATAGGCCTAACGGGGGCGATAAGTTAGTATGGGAGTACCTTTGCAGCGCTTTCTACGTAGGTATTTTTAGATTTTTACTAAGAACAGAAGATTTTGGGCGGATGACGAATGCAAAGACCTATCCAAGGATATCCCACACTATTGGGACAAAGCATAATATACATATATATATAAATATACCTTTGGGTTTAATTGGCGTAAAGGACATTTTAGCGAAAATGAGTTACATATATATGTAGGAGTCTAATTAGTATTTTCTTATTTTAATTGTAACATTCCTTAATACTGAACGCAACCTTTAGCGTGCGACAAGGAGAGCGAGTGTGTGGGAGAGACAGGGGGGATTGAGAGCTATGGCGGATGGTGAATTGCGTAAAATTGTAACTTTGTGGAAAAATAAATCAAAAAAGTGATTTCAAGTGAAAGTGCCTTTTATTTTGGACTCCATCCTACATGTATATATACAGTTTTAATGCCTGGCTTAACAACTTCAAAGCTTAACTCTGATTGCCTAATCATGCATGCCATACGATTAAAAAAATAAATAAATATACAGGTTTGTTCAGAATTCCATGCGCTTTCGTTCTGTATAGTTAAAATTTCGATATTTAGTAAAAATTTGCCTTTACGACCCAATTTTTACACTATGAGCTCGCAAAAACAGCTTAGTTCAAGGGTCGTAATGTCGTAAATGACCAGTTATAAAATAGAAGTTCAAAAACAGTATCGTAAAGTTTACCGCTAAATATAAATTATGTTGTACATGTCCTTTGTCGTCTTTTAAGCCCTTCATTTGTCATGATAATTTTCCATATCGTATGGTCAAGATGGTCGTAAAGGACATACATATTTGAATATTGAAATTATTTTACTTGCCCTTTACGACCCGTCCTCAAGATTATTTTACTTTAAGTATACGAGGCGAACAAGGTTGTAAAGAACTTTTCTAATTTTTGTGTCGTTTAAACACTAAATTGTGAACAAATGACGGTGTAGAACTGTAGATTATCAAAAAAGTCGTTTTCTGGATTCTGGTTTCAAAAAACCTTTATTACTATAATGTAATCTTTGCCCTTAAATTTGAAAGCATTTACGCTTAGAGTTTTTTTCGCAGTTATCTTTGTTCATGGACGTAAAGGTCTATAATGCCAAATTGATAAATAGTTTTATGGGTCCTTTATTACCAAAATATAATGATTGCCCTTCAGATTAGAAAACTCAGCTCAGTGTTTTTTCTGCAACTAATACTGTTTTACTCGCAGTGGAAGCTCTTATAGTCTTGCTACAACAACATACTAGCCTGTGCATAATACACTCTGAACCTTTCCGACTCGCATTTCTTGTTGATTAGGAGAATGAGAAAGGTATATCAGCGATTGCCCATTGCCTCGCTCCTGATTCTCGTCGGATACGCAGCTTAACTGGCGCAGCGCAGGGTTATGTTATGACTGTTTGTGTTTACTATCCGTTCCTGAGCGGTGGAAGTTCTTTGTGTCATTGGTTGAGCTTGGCTACGATAACTAATTGATATAAAGAACAATTCTTCGTTTAAAATACACTCACAAAGTTTGAAACGTATCTGGACGAAGTGGTAATTAATACTTAATGACCGAATCGGTTTTAATTAATTTGTTTACTTACTTGTTTCATAATAGTTCTAACAGAAGATATTTTTAAGAGAAATTAGAAATTTTTGCAGCTACAGTTAACGGGGATTAGATATGAGCGCCGCGCCGGCGCGCCGCCGCCGCCGTGAAAATTTTCGCGCCGCCGCCGCCGACGCTGCGCTATCGGCGTGGCATCGGCGTGACCTTGGTAGTTACTACTACTTTCGGAATCAGATAATATATTTTTAATCGAGTTTAGATCATTAACGGCGCCACTTCGAAAAGTTTATAGGCATTCAAAAGGTATTTTAGGCCCATATAATTAAAAAATATCGAAGGCAAATGCAAACTTATCTGTCTAGTAACCGCGCTACTAGTCTTGGGGAAACGAAATTATTTAATATCAATTTAAACATCAATATGCTTGTAATAAACATACTGATTTCCTTCCATTTTTATTGTGGAACGTTCCACATTACAATTTATAGATTGTATATATATATACTAGACATATGTCAATCACAATGAAAAAATTAACTGTGATCAACTCTGGCTAACGTGAGACTCGAACCCACATCTTTGGATTACCGATCCAATGCATAACTAATTTTGCCAGCTAACCATCCGTCATTTACCGCGAATTTAACCATTGCAAGCATGGTTAAACGTCTTTAAAAGGTATTAATTGGGGTTAATTTTGAGATATTAAGCGTTTCCACGTCCAAATGTCCGTCCGTTGGCTTCGCACGGAAGGGCGTCGAAATCGGGTCTCAATTAAACTTGGCCACTGTTCAAATTTCAAGGTTTGCTCTCTCGGAGCTCAATCTTTGGCCTTGCATCGCTCGTATGGAATTAAGCCGCTATCTGAACCTGCAAGTTTTTGGCCCTGTTTGGAGCTCAACTTTCGGCCTGTTTTAAAACGCTTGAGCATTGGTCCTTATCCGATCTTAGCTCCATTGTAGCTCGGCCTTTGGCGTCACACGAATGCGCCCGCAGGAAAGCTCCAGATCTTTAACACTATGGCTTCAGTCTTTATCGGCCTGCGCCCTCGCTCTGCTCTCTTGCAGCTCGGCCTCGCACAGAAGCGCGCCGCAATCGGCGCTCCAGGCGATCGGCCGTCAGCCAAGTTTGCACTTGGCGTTCGATTCTTAGCTGTATGCTTACCTGCAGCTCATCCTCTGGCCTCGCATTGGGAGGCGTCGAAATCAAGTCTTCGGTGTTGCATGGAGCGTTGGGCCTCACTTTTTGACATAAATCGGTTTTGTTGAATCGATATTGGTTAATGACGGAGCTCGATTTTCTTTGGACTGTCCACAAGACGTTTCCCTGATACAGTCAATCCGCAATTTTTAACTTAGCACAAAAGATCGCTAAGATCTTCCGGCCAAAGCCTCGCCAAGATTAAGACCGCCTCCGCATCCACAGTTTATACGATATCAATTTTTTTCGTACCATTATTCAATAAATTATCCTTGAAAATAAAAAATGCATTTAATTCATAATTTTCTTACAGCAAAAACATGTTTTTTCGGTAAAATTTTGGTTTGAATTATTTTTGTTTGAATTGGTTTGAATTCGAAGGTGTTTCAAGGCCACGCTGCCGATTCACCGCCGCCGCCGACCAATTTTGACCAATTTTCCGAAACTATAAGAACTATACTGGTAAGAAACTTGGTAAGTAGATGTATTCTTTGAACCGCATTAAGATTCTCATACAAAAATAGAAAAAAAGCAATAAATTTTGGGGGTACCCCATACTTACAACTGACACTCAAAAAATTTTTTTTCATCAAACCCATACGTGTGGGGTATCTGTGGATAGGTCTTCAAAAATGATATTGAGGTTTCTAATATCATTTTTTTCTAAACTGAATATTTGGCGCGAGAGACGCTTCCAAAGTGGTAAAATGTGTCGTCCCCCCCCCCTGTAACTTCTAAAATAAGAGAATGATAAAACTAAAAAAAATATATGATGTACATTACCATGCAAACTTCCACCAAAAATTGGTTTGAACGAAATCTAGGCAGTAGTTTTTTTTTAATACGTCAAAATCCCCTAAATACGGAACCCTTCATGGGCGAGTCCGACTCGCACTTGGCCGCTTTTTTAGTAAATAATTGGTCCAAAATATTGTGCTTTCTTTATTATTACTATATTAACAGAAAAATATTAATAACAACTGTACCTAATCGGGTTATACCTAGCATCATTAACTACCGTTTGATACATTTTTAAGCTTAGTAACAGTAAACTATGCTGAAAACAGTTAACATGTGTAGGTACCGTGGCTGGTAACTAATACACCCCGAATTTGGAATAAAATAGTCTGAGAATGTCACTTACGACCCCCTATTGTATGGGAGGTCTCAGGTCTGCAATTCTTTTTTAATAGTTTTTATTTTACCGTTCTGTCGCAATGCGTGATTCATGCATCCATGCTAATAAGTTGCCAACTTGCAGCTTTTTAGCACTTACGATCACGGAGCAAAGCCTCGGACAGACAGACAGACAGACGAACATGGCGAAACAATAAGGGTTTCTTTAGTGACTACGCAACCCTAAAAATCGGACCACTAATAAAACAGTTAATGAAAGTGAGTGATGAATGATTTTAATTGGATTGCAGGTTGTAGACAGATATTGAATTCAGTTAGGTACCTAAAACCAAGAAGTTAAATCACAATAACAGGGATAAGTAAACGCTTAGTGGCGGTAGTGAGCGAGAATAAGTTTGTAATATAAGAAGTGAGGCCCGTAAAGGCAATTAAATGACGTGTGCGTCTGTGTGCGCGCACCACACACACAAGGACGCGGCGCCGCCCCCGTCAGCGCGACGGCGATATTCAAAAATCTCAATATTGAGATCGGGCTGACGTTCTGTTTCGTCTTAAAGTGTGCTCCGCGGACCTTATAGGGTTCCGCTGAGCCTCTGTTGGGGCTCCACGAAAATACTTGTGATAATAAGAAAAAAAGCAAGTTCTTCTATAGGTACCTACATATATCTGGTCCACAGTGACAAACGATTTTTTTAATTTGGGGCTCCGTCAAATATTTCCCTTTCCAAAAGGGTTCCGTCACCAAAAGAGTTTGAGAAGCACTGATCTAGATATTTTGACAATCATAAGATCATAACGTCAATTCAAGGTATTCATCTCGTTATTATTTTGTTGGCATAAGTATGTATTATAAGTCACTTTTTAACACCGCGCGGGGGGGTAGAAAGTGACGGATACCGTTTTATCACGCTGTCACGTAGACGCGAACGACCATAATATCCGTACTAAGCAACCTTTTTCACCTTGCGACCTCACGCATCATCAACATTTCTCCAGCATCTCATCAAGTTCATGAGGTGATTAAAAATGACATTTTAGGCGGTTACGTGGAACTTTGTGTAAAAGATTATTTTCTTAGAAGTGACTATATTCTACGTATGTACAGGACATGATAAAATTAAATGAAATCTACAATCTACATTGTAAATGAACACACCTATGAGTCCAAATTCAGATTTGTTTATTTTAAACACATAAATAAACATTGTTCACCGGTTAGGGGTGACACAATATCCGATGTTGGACAGAAAACCGCCAACGGCAATTTGCGCTGCGTGTATTGCAGAGAGCCTCAGGACGCAGTGTTTAGGTAAGTACTTTAAAATAATTATTTCGCTCGGTTTCTGTTGATAGCGTTTTGACGCGGCTCACTTAACAATGTTTTTATTTATGTTTATATATTTTTTGAAACCTGTTATTATATATGTTTTTTTTTAACAACATGATGATAATTAATGAACAGGTCCATGTACCTACTCTTTCATCCTTTTTAGCCGCTCGCTCTAAGTCATGTGACACTTTTGCATCCGCGCAAATTAAGAATTGTAATTTTCTTGACTTACAGTACATATGGTGCTATATTACTGCACTAGTTCGATAATTAGCACTACATAAAGTGCTAATTACCGTACATACATATGACCCTTCAAATTACAGTACCTACATAAATAAGTCCCTTTAAATTAGGTATATATTTCGGCGACCGATCGTAAGATCAGGCAGATTATACAGATATACATATTAGGCAGATATACATAGACACGTGCCTATGTCGACTATGTCGAGAATTTAAAGGGCCATATGTCGTACTGTAAAACGTAGTACCTACTTATATACACGTGCGAATTTATTACTTTTCACATTTTCTTCGTAATGTATACCTACATACTCGTATTGTAACATACACATCAGGCCACATCACATACCGAGCTTTCTGCGAGCGTCGCGAGCGCGAGGAGAGGTCCAGCTCGCTAGCGGCGGAGCACGCGGTGCCGGACTGCAGCGAGCCGCGCGACCCGCCCAGCCGCCTCGACCCCAGTCGGCACGTCATCATTGTAACATACACATCAGGCCACATCACATACCGAGATTTCTGCGAGCGTCGCGAGCGCGAGGAGAGGTCCAGCTCGCTAGCGGCGGAGCACGCGGTGCCGGCCTGCAGCGAGCCGCGCGACCCGCCCAGCCTCCTCGACCCCAGTCGGCACGTCATCATCATACACATCAGGCCACATCACATACCGAGCTTTCTGCGAGCGTCGCGAGCGCGAGGAGAGGTCCAGCTCGCTGGCGGCGGAGCACGCGGTGCCGGCCTGCAGCGAGCCGCGCGACCCGCCCAACCGCCTCGACCCCAGTCGGCACGTCATCATTTCTGTAACAAACATATCGCTATAATATAACATATAAACGCTAATAACAAAAAATGAAAATTAAATGAAATTATTTTATTCCAGAAAAGATCTGGTCTATTAGATTTACGCACGCCGTAAAGGTACTCATGGTAATTTTTACCACCTTAGATAGATCAGTATGCATATTATTAATGACTTTGATATCTACGTGATAAAATAACCGTCTCATTTTAACACTGCACTAGTCAAAACAATCAATAAGGATTTGACGTACTTTTACAACTTATTTCCCCAAAATTTTGGTCACATCTTTGCTCCCAAGCATGACGTGAAGCGTGTTAAAGAAAAACTAGCGTCATCTGACTAGATAAAATATTTCATGGGCAATCTCGCCATTATGGCCATCTACCCCGGAATTACCCTATATACATTAATAGATCTATTAGGTATAGTAAGAAAAGAGCGTACTCCCATCTTAAATTCCGGCAACGCACTTACAACCCCTTGATGCGGGTGCCCATGGGCAACTGTAATCGCTTACCATCAGGCGATGCGTCTGCTCGATTGCCTCCTATACAAAAAAAGTCTAAATATCAAACAGATTAGCTTTTCAAAACACCAGCGTTCAAGTTAAATTATCAATCGATAATAATCATGTAGGTATATTATACTCATTATTAATAAATATAAATAAAAAATAGCTTAACTTAATAATATCAATAGGTATTGTCCACTGCAGTTTTGAGATCTACAGCAGATTTGCATATAGGTATTCCAGTACGTACATATAGACACAAAGACACTCGAGAAACACTATTTTCCCTGCTACCTACACCAGTCAAGCAATAAAAATGAATGAGTAGCGATGAGATAGCCGGCCGCCAACGCTCGCCCTAATTGATTAAATTAAACTCGTGTACCAACTTCTGCCGTCGCTATTCGTCCCGCTAGAAAATACACCAACGAATTTGTCCCTAACTAAACTAATTAAGATGTTCCCTCTAGCATTTGTATTTTTTTAGAATAAAATCTTATACCTTTTTCGGCAACTTTAGGTGCTTACATCTATGACTATTGACTACACTAATGGACTCCTTCTTGAACAAGGAACTTACGTGGGATAAATACAGGGTTAATACAATTTGACTGAAACTAGGCAAATAAGGATCAATGCAATTGACTAATAATTAAAAACATAGTAATAACTTTTTTTAAGTACCCATTTGTAAATTTGAATAACAATTGATTCAAGTATAAATTGGAAATATCATATATTCAATCCATAAAAAGTAAATTGAGTAGCTTTATATATGCATTAAGTGTGCTCAAGGCCAATACAAATCAGAAAACCGCCTTATCAGCCTATTTTGCTTTCGCCCATGCATGGCTCCAATACGGTGTAATATTATGGGGAGCCAGCACTGATGTACACCAGTTACTCATATTACAAAAGAAATGCATCCGCATTCTATCAAATACCCGGGTACCAGATAGCTGTCGTCCACATTTCATTAAACTTGAAATCCTTACGTTACCCTCTGTTTATATTCTGGAAGCAGCTCTATTTGTTAGGACGAACATGAATTTATTTAAACAAAAAGTAACAAAATCACAGAGACGAAATCAATTAAACCAGCTAGAATTACCAGCTTCAAAATTAGCAATGTTCAGAAATGGTCCGTATTACCGATGTATACTAATAGCGAATAAAATACCAGAAGAAATAATAAACGAAACCAAAGATGAATTGTTCAAACGAAAACTTAAAGATCTGTAAATTAAAAGTTGCTATTACTCTGTTAATGAATTTTTAAATGATACAACCTTATCGAATTTAAAAATATAGGTATTTTGTAAATATAAATGTTAATAAAATGTATATCATATTTTCTTATACACTCAATTGAATCCTAAACAATGAATTAATTTATTTTTATTTTTATTAATTATTACATACTGCCCTGCTAAGCCGAAAACCGCTATCTCAAAAGAAAATTCATTGCTAACATATAGAGACAAACCAAAGAAAGTCTGCAGCGCAATAATTTGACATCGAATTAAAAAACTACATATGGCAATGTTTTTTAAGCAGTCAGTAAACGTCATGCACTATGGTATGCGTTTCTCAAAATCGTTTAAATATTCATTGTGTTTTGTGATGAACGGAATAAACATG
This sequence comes from Cydia amplana, assembly GCF_948474715.1. Taxonomy (NCBI): domain Eukaryota; kingdom Metazoa; phylum Arthropoda; class Insecta; order Lepidoptera; family Tortricidae; genus Cydia; species Cydia amplana. The sequence continues at coordinate 27,638,758 of NC_086096.1, read as the reverse complement.
GTGAAACCTTACAAAACCGGCGTGCGGGAGTTACTTTTCCGCATGACGAATAATTTTACACTTGTAAAAAGTCAGCACGAGGCGATTCAAGCTGAAAAACGACAATGTTTACAAAATTTGGAGTTGATGATGGGTAAGTGGAATGAAACATCTTAATACTTCACCATATGTACCTACTTAGATAATATAATATTGGTTTAGACTAAGGTTTCACAGCAAATTGAACACACCTAATAGGTATAGGCATACTTATGAACTTCCTCTAACATTTCGAGAAACTCATTGGTACTAGCCGGGTTTTGAGCTCGAACCCACAACCTCCATGCTTATGCTCACGGCATGGGTACCTACTAGTTAAAGCTAAAATTAATTTTTAATATATGTTTATATATGTTTTGTTTGAAGCGGTGGTGGCCGAGTGGATATGACGTCCGACTTTCAATCTGGAGGTCGCGGGTTCAAATCCTGGCTCGTACCAATGAGTTTTTCGGAACTTATGTACGAAATATCATTTGATATTTACCACTAGCTTTTCGGTGAAGGAAAACATCGTGAGGAAACCTGCATACATCTGCGAAGAAATTCAAAGGTGTATGTAAAGTCCCCAATCCGCATTGGGCTAGCGTGGGGACTATAGCCCAAGCCCTCTCGCGCGTGAGAGGAGGCCTGTGCCCAGCAGTGGGACGCATATAGGCTCACATTATTATTATTTTATTATTATTATATGTTTATTGTTTTAATGGTTTATTTCGTTTTTCCGAAAACTTTAGTTCGCAAATTGCGGGCAATTTCTCTGTCAATCTAATTACGCCTTAATGGGAGTAAAAGAGAAAGATGCTCGCATATTGAGAACTTCGGTGTTCGCGGTAGGCCCTCTGTACCTATTTACCGCCGTCGCGGATATTACAAAAGCTTATTAATTTTGATGAAGCCAAATGTCACATTCTCCCAATATTACTTATCAATATTAGTATATGTCTACATATTAATAGTGACATCTATTGTTGGAATGAAATTTATTTACCATAAAAATTAAGCTGTGCATACAGCTTAATTTTTTCATAGACGGTAAATATGGTAGAAATTTCACAAGTATCAAGACTATTTAATCCATTTTCTGTGGTGTTGTCGCATACTGATTTTTAAAAACTACTTTTAATCTAGCGCTGCAGACTTTCTTTGGTTTGTCTCTACTTTAGTTTCTATAGCTGAGAATTCAATTTTCAATATCATTTGTTTTTGAGATAGCGCTACTTGGCTTAGGAGGGCAGCATATACCTACCTAAATGAAATTTTTAATAATTATATACTTATACATAAATTGAACTAATTTATTTTATTGTCGACGTTAAATTTAACCAATTACTTTGTAACCTAGTTAAATTGGAAAATATTTTAATTAATTATTAAATTTTTAATAATTTTCCACTACGTAAACGTGTCATGTTGCATGCCATATAAAAATTAGTTTAAATTTAAATTTACTTTAGTATTAAGTTTTAGTTAAGTACATTGTTATGTACCCTAACAGGGTTCATGTGAACACTAGCTGTAAAATGCCCTTTGTAAGACCTATGTAACACATGATTATAAATACAATAAATGAATTATAAATTATGAATTATAAAACAACCAACCAGGAAACTAGATAATTGAGACAGGTACCTACAATGTAGGTATGTAAGAGCTAGACATTGTAAAAATAATACATCTTTTTATAGAACATCCAATAAATTCACAATCTTTCCATGTGTTAAATATCATTTGCGAACACAGTGAAAAGTAGGAAAATAATAATATTAAACGGGCAAAACGCGGCAAAAACAAATAACGCCGTTCGCAATGTAAATGTACATTTTCAAGTAAGTGTTTGTAGATCTGCCGCAGCTGCAGCTGACAAATCATTTGTATAATTACTCAGCGTCGCACCACAAACATTACTGCTTTGCTCAAATATTTGTTTAAATTCTTAAGTCAATATTAAAATTGTACCTATCTAAACAGGAAATGAAACGAGACATTGAACTTATTTACTATAACTGTTATTTAAAAAAAATCTTCCTTTATCGTGTTTTGTTAACAGTTTAGCCATGCCGCCCTAAGGGGCCACCGATGGCCAGTCCGCCGGACGGACGATATCGGCCTGTCAATTGTTCGGAGCTGTCACCTTTTGCGTTTAACTGACAGGCTGATAGCGTCCGGCGGACGGATCATCAGTGGGCCCCTTTAAAGCAGTGTAGCACAATGTGTAATTATTTGCTTATGTGCAGTAATATGTATCACGTCAAAAATGATCAATACTTATAGCGGATAATTTTAATGTTTGTCACTTTTGTTGTACTTAGCATTTATACGTAAAGATGATACAAAAACATTGTGTGTTACTCGGCAGATAAGGATATTACGAATCTTAGAGGACCGCGTTGCACAGCATTCCCCGTTCTAGCTAAATTTCCCATAATTTTCTTTATGAATTTTCAAACTGGATAGGTACATTGCTTTTCATTGTTCCCAGATGCTATATTATATCTTTTTGCAGATATTTTAAACTTGTTATAATAAGTAGGGTGACTGCTATAGTTATCGGCCACTACAGTACCTAACTAATTGGCCTCTCTTAATAATAAGACTTCTTTTCGCTTGTTTCATTCTGAATTCTTTGGAAAGGCCAATTACTATGTAGTTGCCAATAACTATAGCAGTCACCCTACCTACAAATTTGTACAGAACCCTCGGTGGGCGAGTCCGACTAGCACTTGTCCGGTTTTTCTCATTCCTTGAATCTGTACTTTCCTTTTAAAAGTTATTTATCCCTAAACGTTTAAGTCACGACAGAGTAGCTGGAAATGGATAATGCCCTTCTGAATAAAAGCGACAAAAGCGTCATGAACATCGTCCCTTTAGCCCCGATACTTTGATGTTCAGCTTGATATTGCCCTGACATTTTTATTAGTCTCGTAATTTAATACGTGCCGTTCTTAAGAGGAAATTATTTAGAAGGGAACAAAAGCTATGACGCACAGCGTGAAACTTGCGACGGAAGCTAAGGGCATATAAAAGTTTTACCACAATTACTCCGAAAACATACTTATAAGCTTAGAAACAAATTAAAAGTGGAAAAATTTACTGTATTTGGTAAGGTCTTGGTAGCTCAGATGTAAGAGCACCGGGCTAGCGATCCGACCAGGTCGTGGGTCCCATCCAAGACAGTGAAATTTTCCACTTTTAATTTGTTTCTAAGTTTAATAGCACCGTTCTTAGAAACCGTGCTTGAAAAAAATTACATACTTCTGTTTAAGATTTTGCTCGTATCGTAACTCGGCTATAAGTATAGTTATTTTACCTATACTTAAATTACGAGTATATTTTTATGGTTTGCAGGGTAACGTTATACATACAACTAAAATTAAATGAAAATCATAAGTAGGGTGTCAAGGCGGAAACAGTGGCTCAGCTCGAACAGTGGATCAGTCGCCCAATTAGTCGCCTCTCTCGTGTTGAAATTAGGTTTTAGTGAGCCAGTGCTGTACCCGGCTTTTATCTACCGACCCCTCACCACTCCCTTGACCCTACCTTATACATGTTTTTGGTATTTTTTTTCTATCGAACCATCTTTAACCTAGTAAAGCTTTGGCCGGAGTGTGCTGGGAGTGTGCCCGTTTAAATATAAGTAATCTAGTTTCCGTGTAAGTTGGGTCGAAACCGATATTTAATTTTATTTAATAATGCATAAATTCATAAGAAGCATATCAAGTTAAAGTTCCTATGTGTCTACAAGTATATACATAAATAACTCTGGCCGCACACGCACGGAATATTCATTCAGTTTCCGTACGGAATGACGGTTGGGAACAGTACGGTTACCATCACTTTGTCACTGACATAAACGCCGTCGAGAACGTAATTTACTTTCTATACATCTCGCTCGCACTCGCATATTAGTGCAAACGGGATATATAGAAAGTAAATTACGTTCTCGACGGCGTTTATGTCAGTGACAAACTGATGGTAACCGTACGGGACGTCGCTCTACAAATGTATAGCGCTGTCTCGTTTGTGCGTGTCACGTAAGTATTTTGAGATCGATTTTGCTTAGAAATACAAACGGCCAAGAAGATTGGCAGCCTGGCAGTAGGCACTCCTAACAAATAATATGCAAACGTCCTTGTTCGGCCACCGATCGGATACACCGATCAGGCACGGTGAGTGGTGACGCAGGTGAGCGAGCCCGCTGGACGGGCAAGAGAACAGCCGCGTACCGGAATTCGCCGAGTCCTGCCGCACTGCGACGCTGCACATCATTAAAATTTACTGCCTGCCGGAACACATGCAAAAACTCCCTACATTTCGTTTCGAACACAATAGGTACGCGATATGAAAATTTATCTTTATTCCTTAATCATTGTAGTCAAGCATCACAGAATTCATTCGTTAAAATATTGAATTACAAATCAAAAATCTCTTAATTACGTTAAGAGCCAACAGGAGTGGTCATTTCTCCATACAAACGTACTCGACTGTTTCCTCCGTGGGTTTTGAAGCTAGAGCAATATTTTTTTCAACACAGATTAATATTGTCAATATCTGTGTCGGACCGTTTTGTTTTTTTTATATTTTTGTTTTTTAAGCCGCTAGAGCCCTTCAAAAATGGCCTAATTGACTATGCCGAAATGAGAGGCGTGCTATTCAAAACTGACATCAATTAGTCAAAAAAGCAAAACGGTCCGACACAGATAATGTCATAATCATTTAGATTTCCAAATTTGGTTACGATTGGTTAAGTTTTGGAGGAGGAAACAGTCGAGTACGAAACCTCGATTTTTGATATTTTTACGCAGGATTTTTCGCCTTGTCCTTATCGCACTAGTTTTAGGAGCCGCTTCCGTTAGCGAGACGGGTATATTTACCTAAAATATTTATATCTTAGCTCCTGTTGGCTCTTAAGGAGGTTGCAATATACATATATTTATATATATTCCAACCTCCTTGACAGGTTGGAATATATATTTATATATGTATGTGATTTTTACGATCCTAGTAGGTAAATAACGTGGCACTTAGCCGAACACGCAAATCGTTTAACCACTCATTTCCAATTATTAACTTAAAACACTGACTTAATATAAAAGAAATAGACACACAAAGCAGAACAAAAACGTCAACAAATGTGGATCCCAATGACGTTTCGCACCATTTGCATTGATGATAAAAACGCTTACGTAAATTTTGAGTCAAGATAAATGTTTCGTACAGAAAAGAGCTTAATGTCGTAAGCATTAAGTGCCAAATTTGCATACATAAGTACCAACACTGTTAAAAAATTTAGTCCGATGGCACTAAACGTAACGTATTTACGTCAAGCAACGTCAAACGAGAATAATGAACGAATGGAGTCACTTTGGTACACTTTAATAGGTATGTACAGAAAAACCAATTGAAGTAATAAATAAAACAAATTTAATTTAATCGGGAGTTCAAATAAAATTAATTCGTGGTTCAAATTCAAACAAATGAAATTTTTAATAAGTAAGTATGTATATAAATACTAATTCTTTAAATAAGTCTAAAAACTCTTAAAACTAAGTCTTTAAATACTAATTTCCTTGAAATAAATTCAAGTTATTAAATAAAATAACTGTGTATTTTAGATCTACATTTACTCATCGCATGGGTGCACGGGGACATTTAGGTGCTGATTCGATTTTTTTTATAAAGTCCATACTTTATAAAAAAAATCGGGTTATTCCCACTAGTTACCACCAAGTTGATATCAGTGGCAACTACTAGGAATTTTTTTCCCACCTTTTACCACTGGTAACTACTGGGAAAAATAATTCCCACTAGTTATACCACCAAAGCGAGTTGGTGGAAATAACCCAAAAAAATCCTGTGGTTGTCACTGTGTTCAGACAGGTTTAGCATTTACAGTTAGTCGATATAAGCCCTTATTGGTTGTCGGAAACAGGGAAATGGGCCGATCACACAAGTGCCGTTTTGCTTTGTTTAAAACTGCATCACCCCTATCTCTTGCTATAATTAAATAGCAGTCCACTTTGCACGGCGCATAGGTTTTCTTGGAAATCTTGAATTTAAACATAATATTATTCCTTACGAATTCCATATAAAAATAAAAATAAATATTGACCTCACATCGACTACTCGATTACATTTTTGTTCCTTGACATCCCTTCTTTGGTACTAACAAATTAATTTATTCAAAACCATAAAATTACCACCAGATTACATAAATTATGTAATGCTATCCAAAGAACTAACCGAAAGAAATACATTCCATCCTTTTTCCTTGTTTTATCATTGTTATTTTTACATACTTTAACGGCACATTTCGTAATTGTTGACAACTTCACATTTGAGCGTTTCAAACAAGACTAAACGAAAAAGTAACGCGTGATCTGTTTCAACGTTACTTTTGTGGGGCCATTTTTTGCGGCTGATTGGGTATCCAGTTCTTTATTCTATATCAATGACTTAAAATAATTATGGTTGATATTCTCATAATGAGCCCTTTCATGTGATATGTAACACGATAAGGTAAACGTACTGGTGCTCGACGCGGTCCCAGTACATGTCATCTTGAAACTTAAGTCATTGTCAACAGAGGTGACAGCAGGGTGTCATCTATTGGGCATTAGCATGTCGAGCACTAGTACGTTTACCTTATAGTTTGCAAACCTTTTTTGTTTGTTAATTATCTCATTTATTTATTTTATTTATACCATACATTTGTATCAAATTTCAACATCACATTTCGACAACACGAGTGATCCTATAAGGGTTCCGATTCTTTTTTTTTTCTTTTGAGGTATACGGAATCCTAAAAATTCAGAAAATACTCACACATAACCTAGGTGCAGGTGAAAAAGACGCATATTGACACATTGGGCTCGACATCCACACAGACACACGTAGGCTATCTGTGGCCATTATGCTGATTCAAGACGCAATATCAAAGACACGTTCGACAAAACGTGTTGCGTTTCACAAGTACACTCCGTTATTCCAACAAGATTTAGATCTCTATCCGAAGACTGGCACGTAACTTAAACACATTTTACAGTCCGCTCACACCAAGCGAGCTCACAGAGCCTTTTGGTGAATATTCCCCATACATCCCCATTATTGTCTAAAACATCTAATAAAGTGTCATGGATGTCGCGTCGTGAGTGTGATAAGTTTCCGTAAACTGAAAATTGTCCTTAACTTTTTTTTTTCCTAAAACTGTCCACTAAAATCAATATTGGAATAAAAATTTATAGTACTTATGGCTATTTACCTATATCTACTAAGCAAAATTAACTTTTAAACAACGTCTTATTTAGTATTTTATTTTCGAATATGTGGTAAAATAAATAAAATAAAAGTTGTCAGGTGTCTGTAGTCATCAGAAATACTGATAAAAACATTGTTTTAATATGAATTTTCGCAATTAATCATGGAAAAAAGTCCTTCGTACTTAAAACATTTTTAGGATTCTGTAAGGCAAAAACAGAACCCTTAAAGTTTCGTCATGGTCGTCTGTCTGTCTGTCTGTCTGTCCGTATGTCACAGCCATTTTACTCGGAAAGTATAGGTTTTACTCGAGAACCAGATGTAGGGCTCGTATTTTGTGAGCCGCTAATTAGTTTAGTTTAGATGTTAACATTTATACAAATATATTATTAGGGTATAAAACCATCATACTTTACGCTAAAAGTATAGACTAACTTATTACTTAAGCAAGAGCAATTATTAATTTGTTTTCAAATAAAAATTAGTTTTCGTTATACGAGGATTAAAAATTTACTAACCCTTCAAACTTTCTATTGTGTAAGAGAAGATATACCTAATAACAAGAAGAAATAGCAATGACAAAGAAAGCATTCAACGCGAAAAATGCCGATTTAAGTCTCGAGTACAAAGTGTAGTGTAGGTACCTACTCTGGAGCGTAGCATAATACGAGGCAACGAGAGCATTGAAACAACGAGACAGGGAACGGCTGTAAGACATCTTGGTGAATGGAAATTCTTAGTCGGATGCCAATACAACAATTGCAGAGAAATGAAAAAAGTCGCCAAAAGCAGGACAGAAGAGTTAAGATGTTTGGTAAACTATTATGCTGATTGACGTAACTGGTGACCGAAGAGCTGGCGGCTTCCTCGCCCAACTTATCAGCATTGCGATACAACGAGGAAATGCCGCCAGCATCCTTGTAACAATGCCTCAAGGGCCTATTTTAGATTTAAGCTAACGTCTCGCGAACGCGAAGCGAAGCGGCGCGGCGGGCCCACCGCGATCGCGTTCGCAACGAGATCGCCCACGTATTGATTCACCCCGCGGCGCATCGCTTCGCTTAGCGTTCGCGTGTTGTTCGCCTACGTAGTACGCTGCGTAATAGTTATTAATTTAGCTTGGCAGTACCACGGTATATATCTTTTACGCAAATAAATAATTAATGATTTACGTAAATAAATCATTATTTACCTATGCTGCAACGAATAGATTTTAATACATTTTAGAGGGGAAATATATCAAACGAATAAAGAAAAGAGGGATATCAAAACAATAACCGTGTCAAATGCAACCTAACATTAGGCTGTTGTCCTACAATTAAGAAAACGAAATCAATTTGGTATTAATTCCTTCTCGCCACAGTATTTGAGTGTAAGGGCTCATTTAGACGGTGCGAGAACTCGCATGCGAGTTTCATTACATTGCGTCATTTGATCGGTCGGCTGAATTGATGTCACCTCAATGGCCCGCAGTGTAACTAAAATCGTATACGAGTTCGCGCGCCGTCTAAATGAGCCCTAAGTCAGGGAGACAAATTTAATATGAAATCAGTTGTCAATATGATAGGTACCTATATAATTATTTTTATCTGAACGTGGCCCTAGATCTTATTTATAGTACCGATATATTGTAAAAACTTAGTAAGTACCTACACTACTGACCTACACCACACAGATAAATTATAAGATAGGTAAGTAGACATCACTGTGATTTTTGTAACCTAGAACAGCAGATTTGCAACATGAGCCAGTTGGATAACTAAAACTATTCTGGACACAAAATCGAAGCTGAATGTTTATATTTAGTTCGTTATATTACCGAACCTTGTCTCGGACGGGACGTCCGCGTCAGAATGATTTAACATCGGTACCTATCGTGTGTTACCGGTAGCCTACTAAATTTGTAGACTTGACCTATTCAACAACACGGGGATTTCAGCAAGTCGGTATTTTGGGAGTTTTTATTATGTTATGTAACAGTTACCTATATAAAAAACAAAATTCAAGATGTAGTTTTATTTCAGGTTTAGTGGGGGAGAGGTGCCTAAAACGGATACCCTGTCTAAAGCGGTAGGGCAAAACGGGCCTTTGGGGCGTCTTTTGTAAATAATTATTAGGTAGAAAACACACACAGTCTTTTTAACTTATATCCGTTTTATTCAAAGTTTATTTTTTCTTCAAACTAATACCCTACAAAATATAAAAAAAATATCAAACGTACCTACAATTGTTTATACGCTAAATCTTGGTTTAAGTTGAGGAAGGGTGATACGAAACGGACCGTCTTTGTAAATTTTTCAGGTTTAAATTTTTCGAAACTTTCTATTTCAGATTACGTACTCAATCTGAAATAGAAAGTTTCGAACCGGGTACATATATAAGGCCCCGTAGGTTCGTGTTCTCTAACTCTCACTGACAGTAAGCGTGAGCAAGATGGATGTGCGTGCTCGGGACCGCGGATATCATGTTTTTGAATTTTAATTTGTTGTACGTTTTAACAAAAAGACAAAAAAAAAAATGTGTTCGATGAGTTCCCTCAAAATTAAAATTACGCATTTTATGCGCATTGCGCAAATTTCATATTTTTAGCTTTTGTGCATAAATTGTTACACATTCTTAAAGTGCTTTTTAGCGTTTTTAGACCTATGTTTTGATGATTTTCTATCGATCGAAAGTAAAAAAAAAATCAGGATTCGAATCGATGAAGTCCCTAGACAAAATCCTCAAGATAGGTAATTTTTTTTTTACAAACGTATAGTGATCCAAAAACGGTGCGATTTTTTAAAAACTCCGGGCTATAATATATATATATATATATAGCCTGACCAGTAATATATAATTGTCAAGAGGGCGCTGTTATTCTCATGTATAGGGTGACAATTCAGTGTAGTATGAAAAAATTAGTTCCAGTGAAATTCCGCAACATGGCGCACCCTCAATAGATCCTGGTTCACCTATAATAGTATCTGACACCTTTATAAATCAAACTTGGATAGCTCCAGCGAGACGTTACTAATGTGTATATGTACATGAGCTTCATAAAACCTTCCTTTTAGCTTCGCCATAGTCGGGTAAAAATAGAGGGGAAACTCAGGAAGCGTGAACTGATGCATATCGTCGCAGTAGTTAATGATTGATTGCGATGCCGCCCGGGCTCCACGATCACAGTTATTTCCGATTACTAGTATATGTTCCGCCCGATATAGATATTTAATTGAGAGACGATGTAGGTATATATATTTTATACCTCGGTACCAGTAAAGTAAATGTTTCACATTTACGTTTATTTAAAAACTGTCTTTATATTACTGTGGATAGTCGGAGAGTCAGGCTACATTATTATGAGCATTACACTTTGTGCAAATAAGTAAATATACTTGAAACTGCTACGTGGTACTGTCACTGTACTGTGCCCAGATAATGAACTAATGAAACTCCGGGCTCAGACCGGACTCTTGCCGAGTAGACGAAACGTTGTCTCGCCATTTTACAATTATACTTGGCAACTGCACTGCTCGCAGTGCACACTGTAGTTATAATATATACTGATGTCAGTAACCTTTGCCTCTTTTTAAGCGACTAAGTATAATTCCAAGAAGGAGGAGGTTCTGTATTCGGTAGTGGCAATTTTTTTTACCTACGAGTATGTTGTATCTTGTATTTAGATACTTTCCGTTGATATCTTAGTATTTTGTAAATACTTTTTTACCAAGATACTTTTTATAATTAATTTCGCAGTTTTATTTTTGCAAAACGCACGCAGCGTGTTGTAACTAAACGCAGCTTTACTTTTCTATCAACTTTGAATATTGTAACCGTCTTTTAAGGCGGTTATAATTTTTGCGGTTCAATACGATAAAAAGTCTAAGTTCGTATCTGCCCGACTCGCTCACCTAAATGTAATTTAACCGTAGAGGTTTTTGTATTTGCCAAAAATCGATTCGGAATTCGGATGATTTTGATTTGAACGATCTATTATAAAAAACTAAATCGTAAATCCCTAAAATACAGGAATCTCTGAATGAAGCAATGAAAGCCTTAAACTTGCCTCCATTAAAAGAAAATGAGATACAATTTTTAAGTGAATACGTGGAATGTTCAAAGCCAATAGCTGAAGCGATTTTAAGTCTACAAGGGGAAAAGGACACCTATTATGGATGTCTAATACCCGAGTTGTTTAGAATTAAACATATAATGATGACTTTAAAAATTGAAAAAAAAATTAAGATTTTGTGGCCCTTTAGTGGCAGTCATAGAAGAGAATTTGAATAGGCGATTTAAGCGATTCCTGCAGCTTGAGCCTGCTGCAAGTGACGCAGTATTAGCTTCGGTAGCACACCCATTCTTCAAAATGAAATGGGTTCCAAAAGAATACAAAGAAAATGTTAAACAACTTTTCCTTACGGAAACGCGCAAGGTCAATAGGTCTGAAAAACAGAAATCTGAGGCCTTGAACTCTAATGAAGAAGACAATAAAAGAAAGACAATTATGAATCTTATTACATGTTTTTGGAGGATTCTGATTCTTCTGTAACAAGCATCGAAAACACCGGCTGTACGGCGGACTTGGAAGCGTTACAGTATCTTAATAATAAAGACACAAGCATAAAGAGCTTGGATGCTTTCCCCACTATAAAAAAATATATTCCTCAAATATAACACCTGCTTGCCGAGTTCCGCCCCTGTAGAGCGACTCTTCTCATTTGGAGGCATGATAAGATTACACCATACCTTTGGCCTATAGTCGAGTAGATGGCTTTAATATTAATATTTAAAATGTAACACATATTCACGAAAGAATAAGGATCAAGGCGTTCCAACAGTTTTATAGATGGCAGTAAATTAACCGTGGCTAGAGTCAGACCAAGAAAAGTCTGCAGCAGATTTGATAGCCCACGCAGTGCAAGTGTTATTTTAAACGTCAAACTTCTATGAAATTATGACGTGTAAATAACACTTGCACTGCGTGGGCTATCAAATCCGCTGCAGACTTTTATTGGTCCGACTCTACATAATTTACTTTGACAATCCGTCTCTATACACTCTATTCTGTTTGGTAATAGAGTCACTACTGGTTTGCAATAAATAATAAATAAACCTTAAAACAAATAGTGTTTTCTTTCAAAAAGTATTTTATCTTAAAACAATCTTGTATCTTGTATTTCAAATACCATTTCCAAAAGTATCTTGTAACTGATATCTTAGATACTTGACTTCCTAGTATCTTGTATTTTGTATTTTAAATACTTTTTATAGGGTATCTTGTACATCTCTGCATGTATGCTGGTTTGGGTATTTTCTTAAGCAACTCAAGTATTTCCTCTCGTAAACCACCAAAATGGAGTGCACCTGGTGATAAAGACCACCGATGATAAATATGTGGAATTTCCCTGACATAAGTAGGTGTATTATGGTTTTAAATGTAGGTCGTAATAGAAATGACTAACGAGACTGACAGGTGAGGGGTAGGCGTGGAGGTGAAGGCAGAGGGTGGTATTTGAGGGGTTGGGGGTTGAGATTGAGGGGTTGGGGCTTGACGGATCAGGGTTTTAGAGGCGGGGGAGTTTAGGACAGAAGCGGGGCTTAGGACAAAAGAGGTCTGGGTTTGAGGGGTTGGTGATTTTATAATTGTTCTTTAAAAAAGCGGCCAAGTGCGAGTCGGACTCGCCCATGAAGGGTTCCGTATTTAGGCGATTTATGACGTATTAAAAAAAAACTACTTACTAGATCTCGTTCAAACCAATTTTCGGTGGAAGTTTACACGGTAATGTACATCATATATTTTTTTTAGTTTTATCATTCTGTTATTTTAGAAGTTACAGGGGGGGGACACACATTTTACCACTTTGGAAGTGTCTCTCGCGCAAACTATTCAGTTTAGAAAAAAATGACATTAGAAACCTCAATATCATTTTTGAAGACCTATCCATAGATACCCCACACGTATAGGTTTGATGAAAAAAAAAATTTTGAGTTTCAGTTCTAAGTATAGGGAACCCCAAAAATTTATTGTTTTTTTTTCTATTTTGGTGTGAAAATCTTAATGCGGTTCACAGAATACATCTACTTACCAAGTTTCAACAATATAGTTCTTATAGTTTCGGAGAAAAGTGACTGTGACATACACGGACAGACGGACAGACAGACAGACAGACATGACGAATCTATAAGGGTTCCGTTTTTTGCCATTTGGCTACGGAACCCTAAAAACGACGGCAATGAACATTATTTCTATAGGTACCTAATAACACGCGGTCGAACCGAACCCAAACCTTGACGCAGTCCGTACCATGTTCGTCAGTTCGATCACTTCGATAGAATGGAAGACAGTCCACCGTACAGCACATAGCCATCCTTATCGAATCGCACCAAAGTCGTGATACTCTTCAAGATTTGGCTTGGCACCGATCCTTTTTGAAGTCGGTTTTCTTTTTAGCGTTCCGTACCTCAAAAGGAAAAAACGGAACCCTTATAGGATCACTCGTGAGTCTCTCTGTTTGTCCGACCCCCCCCCCCCCCTTTATCTCCGAAACTACTGGGTCTAAAATTTTGAAAAAAATACGTTCTAAATAGTTCAAAATAGTTCTCTACCTATAGATGACAGGAAAACCTATTAGAAATGTGCAGTCAAGCGTAAGTCGGACTTAATGTACGGAACCCTTGGAATGCGAATTCGACTCGCACTTGGCCGGTTTTTTTTGTTTTGGGTATAAAGTTTATTATTGTGTAGTTGCATACATATACTATTAGTATGTAACTATACGTGTACACTGTACAACAAGTTATTCACAAATAATACGTTATTATCTCAAAAAGCATACGTTATTATTATGCATTAAATGCTCCAACAGCTATGAACAAAACACTTTAAGAGTGGAATACGAAAGTTAACGTAGACAACACAAAAAGGGGGTGAATGTGTTACGTAATGAGAATTCATGAATCATGACAGATGTTACGAATCCGTAAGTGAAGTGTGCCTTTGAGATATGTGAGGCAGTGTAACATGCCAGAATCTATCTATCATGTTAGCATTATATGTAAACATAGTATTATTCTATTTTTAAATGGGCTAAATTTAATTCTTGTTTCTCACGGTAATTGGAACAGCTATTATTCGTGTCACATCTTAAATAAGCCGAAGAGACTGAAATTCTAGATAAAGTTTTGAAGGGCCTGGTGATTTATAGTAAACCAATTTATTAAGATACTTGTTTATAAAATAATTTGAACTTTATTTCAATGTCATAAAGCTTTTGCATTATAAAACATTGCCCAAAAATTAGATTGGTTCTCTTAGCTCAAGTACTAGTTTCAAATTTCGACTAACGCTACGGCTTACGTAGGCGGACAACGCGCGAACGCAGCGCGGCGCGGCGCGGCGAGGATGAAACAAACCGTTGATACGTATAGGTATGTCCTACTCGTACGTGAGCGATTTAGACGCGAAGCGGCGCGGCGGCCGCGCGGCGTTCGCGCGTTGTTCGCCTACGTAAGACGTAGCGTAACACTTCGCACGTCATCATAAAAATGAATGAGATATGTTTGTTATGGTTAAATTATTCTATGCAAAACTGAACCATATTATAAAGAATTAAGAAAGGGCGGAGCCATACAATAAATGTCTCATACAGAAAAACAAAGACGATTAGAATAGAACGGCCATATGCGGGTCGGGCTCGCGTTCCAGGGGTTCCGTACATTGCACGGTTTTTGGCAATCTATTTTTTATGTTAAACGTGAGTGAAATATCTAAACTATTTATCCTAAAATTATAATAAAGGAATATATTTAAGATTCTAGCGATAAACTCTTTTGTTTGATATGCAAATAGTTTGAAAAACTTTATTTTTGGATTTTCTCATTTATTCCCCAAGAACGATCTCCATATTTGAAATTCATTTATTTATGATACATGTCTGACTTTGATTCACAAACTTACATATGTGTGCCAAATTTGAACTTAAATAATCCAGTAGTTTCTGAGAAGGTAGATTTTGACAGACGGATAGACAGAGCTTCCTCACTCGTCTTAGTTAGCAGTAGACTAGATATTACTCATTGCACATTGAGTAATTACGCGAGCAAATATATCGGTAGAATAGTTGGTTAGTTTAGCTGTTAGGGCTAGGTTTTATATTTGTTTGGCTTAGGGAATGTAGGATTAATCTAGGTTTATAATTTTAATTTAACAAAGCCATTAGATATTTACAGTAACTAGCTAATAGGTTCCCCTTCGATACATTTGATATGGCAATTTTTATTGTATATTTCGATTATAATTGTCATTTTCAAAATAGCAATAGCTAGGATGTAGAGTGGGGTTAGGGATTATTAGGTTTTTATTACATATACATATTTATGACTTATTGACAAACTTGACATATTTACTTATGACTTTAAATATATTTTAGTCCTTTGCAAAGCTACTGGTAGAAATATATTGTGGGAAAAACTAAAGTTAATAACCACAATATACTGTAGTATTGTAGAGTCAATTTGCTATAAAAGAAATATTTATTTTGCCTGTCCCTTGGCAGTCTGTATGACGATTTCATTCTGTTTTCTGCAGATCTGTAATTTTCACACTCGGCCTTAAAATTACAAGGTCATATTATAATTGAAAATATATCAATGAATGGTTTATACGGGCTAGATCGAGGCACATGCAAGATCGTAGTTTATTTTGATCCGAAAGGTGATTCTAAATGACTACAACAACAGTCTGGATAATATCATTTCATTGTATACTAAAATATGTTTACTACAAAATTACAGTATTCTGGGGAATTAGAGTGGATCAAATACAGCTGCTCTACTACCAGTATTTTGTTATGTTAAATTGTCCCTTTGATGTCCTCTCAATGTTGACGAAAAATGTCACAAAATAATGACTTGGTCAAATGGTGAAGTAGGCCAGTCATTATAAAAGATGTCCCTTCTGGACCACCAAATAGTTCCTTCCGAACTGGGGCGGAGATTCTGAGCTGCAACTGGATGGTGATCACGGGTGTCGCGGAGGCGGGGCGACATCTATACCTACCCTAAAAACAAAAATGTTTGTAATTGTGACATTTATTAGAATTCATTCTGACATTGACCAACTGACTATTACATTTGACAGACTTTACTTACTTTGACATACTTTACTGACAATTTTACTATGACATTTCTCGGACATACTTAATTATGCCGTTTTACTATTGACTTTTTGTTTACATCATATTACAGACTTAGTCAGACTAAGTCTATCATTACTAAAACTTGCAATATTGTTTCTTACAACTCGGAGATATTTTCTTCTGACATAATTTACGGTTTAATAATTATTTGACATTATTAGGATTCAAATGAAGCTGTTCACATAATTATCATCGAACTTCACTTGGTAAGTTCGTTTGATTTTTAATAACTCTTTCCTTATATGCGAAAAGGATTTCGGTTACTATTAGCGGTTACGACGAAGGGTTCTACATAAACACTAGACGATCATTTGGCCAATTTACTGATCCAATTCAAGATATTAACTTATTTAATTAGTATTGTTTAAGGTTATTTACATTATTTTATAATGATTATTGAATGTATTTACGGATTACGGTATTTTAAAGGGTTTTTAGAATTTTAGATTTTCTTATTGGAATTTTTAGTATTTTAGGCTAGTCTAGGTTTAGCTAAGTAGGGTAAAGTAGGGTTAGTTGAGAAGAGAGGGGGGAGAGTGCTACAGCAGTTTGAATAAATACCAATTTACGGAAGGTGAAGGATCGGCCACACTGCTGCTTTAAAAATGTTGATGCACCGATTACGCAGCATGCAAATATATAAGAAAAATGTAACACATAAGGGCCACTTGCACCATTCACTAACCCGGGGTTAACCGGTTTAACCTGGAGTTAATATAGTTACCAGTTAAATTTGTCACTGGGTTAACGGTTTAACCGGCTAACCCCGGGTTAGTGGGATGGGATGGTGCAAGTAGCGCTAAGAGAGTCAGGTGCTTAGGTAAGTATAAGCTGCGTAAAGTTTCTGTGTGATTATTGATGATTGTACCTTATTGGCGACATTATAGTTTGAATAAATAAATAGGTAGAATTAGATTGAGTATCACAACGAGTAGGAAAATTCACGAACATCGGTGCGTGGAAACCATTGACAAGGGTTACCCAATTTGGGCTAAGTAACGCTTTTTCAGATGAGTAACACAAATTATCTGAAAGTAGATTAATCAATCGTTAGGCTAGACCAACCCACGTAGCGTAGATTTACGAGTAACTAAAGCCCGCCCCCTTTCCTGAAAGCCCCCGGCGAGGCCGCGATTTCGCCATTCGGTACACAACTCATCAATTTTACCAAGACACAGGACTTGGAATCCTGTTAATTAAACTATGTCGCCAAATTAAACCAGTACCTACTATCGCCGGAGACAACGTGGCGTAATACGGCGCGGAGCGAATAAACGCCTTCGGGCATGCGTCGTGGGTAGAAATTGTAGCTTAATTACTTTGTTACTACGCACTTATTATACAAACATGTACAACCTATATATACCTTGTCGTGTACTTACTTAAGTACCTACCTGCTTTATTAAAACGATTAGGAAATGGTCTGTTTTAAGTAGATAGACTGTACACACAAAAAACAGCCAACGGGAATATCGACACCAATTAAAATACAGAGCTTAAATATGCTTTCGATAAAAGAATAAGAACAAAAATGAAATAGTCTGAATACCAGAAATGAAACTTTTTTTCTTAATTTAGCAACAAATAGTCTCTTATATTTAATTATAATTATATAGGATAATTAGAGTTAGACTTACAGTTTCCTTCATTAGAGAATGATAACGTGTGCACTTAAACCAGGAATAGAAATTCTAAGTTATCTTATCGATGTTATAACTTACAACAATACATCAAACCAAAAAATAAAAATAGCAAATAGTATTAACAAACAAAAAGTATAGTTTAAGTAAGTATCTATATAAAGCTTAGGTACTGATTAACACACTCAGTCGTTTCAAACTACAAAACTTTTCATTGAACATATCTTAATTCAGGTTTTTTAGGGTTCCGTACCCAAAGGGTAAAAACGGGACCCTATTACTAAGACTCCGCTGTCCGTCCGTCCGTCCGTCCGTCCGTCTGTCACCAGGCTGTATCTCACGAACCGTGATAGCTAGACAGTTGAAATTTTCACAGATGATGTATTTCTGTTGCCGCTATAACAACAAATACTAAAAACAGAATAAAATAAAGATTTAAGTGGGGCTCCCATACAACAAACGTGATTTTTGACCGAAGTTAAGCAACGTCGGGCGAGGTCAGTACTTGGATGGGTGACCGTTTTTTGCTTGTTTTTTGTTGATGGTGCGGAACCCTCCGTGCGCGAGTCCGACTCGCACTTGGCCGGTTTTTTTATCATACATATGTATAGCCTGCATGCTCTTCTAATGAAACCGTTACTCGCATATGTATAATATATATAACTTATTTATGTGTCATTAGGAGTATTTTTAGGGTTCCGTAGCCAAATGGCAAAAAACGGAACCCTTATAGATTCGTCATGTCTGTCTGTCTGTCTGTCTGTCCGTCCGTCTGTCCGTCTGTCTGTCCGTCCGTATGTCACAGCCACTTTTTTTCGAAACTATAAGAACTATACTGTTAAAACTTGGTAAGTAGATGTATTCTGTGAACCGCATTAAGATTTTCACACAAAAATAGAAAAAAAAAACAATAAATTTTGGGGGTTCCCCATACTGTGAACTTAAACTCAAAAATTTTTTTTTCATTATACCTATACGTGTGGGGTATCTATGGATAGGTCTTCAAAAATGATATTGAGGTTTCTAATATCATTTTTTTCTGAACTAAATAGTTTGCGCGAGAGACACTTCCAAAGTGGTAAAATGTGTGTCCCCCCCCCCTGTAACTTCTAAAATAAGAGAATGGTAAAACTAAAAAAAATATATGATGTACATTACCATGCAAACTTCCACCGAAAATTGGTTTGAACGAGATCTAGTAAGTAGTTTTTTTTTAATACGTCATAAATCCCCTGAATACGGAACCCTTCATGGGCGAGTCCGACTCGCACTTGGCCGCTTTTTTTTAACCCTTTTTTTATTTTTGACACAGAAGTAAAGAATTTATAAAGTTTTGACACAGAAGTAACGGTAACGAACTAACAGAAGTAAATAATTAGATTGAGCACTAACCTATGAGACTGTGCCGGCTGGCACCGAGGCAGTGCGCGGGCGGCGAGCCGGCCGCACGCAGCGCGCCGAGCGCGCCGCCGCCGCCGCCGCCGCCCAGCGCGCCCTCCTCCAGCGCACCTGTCATCACATAACATCGCATTAGTTTATCATCGCATTGGTCACCCCGGGCGTAGCGCGACGAAAGCCGTTCCAAGATTGTACCTAAAAAGTTACTTAAATTAAAGTGCCTCTTGGTCCAAGACCCTTCGGCCGCGTACGATACCGGAGATTCGTAACCAATTGCGACAGAAGAAAGAATCTACTTTTTACGATACTAGTTACAACTCAAGGCTTTTTTTTACTCAAACGAAACCACGTAATTCTTTCGTAACTGGTTTCGAGCGACAATTTTTATGTTTTTTCCGAAACTAGTTTCGAACGAGGGTACGCGGGTAGTAATATGTATAATTGTATATTCTATGTCTCTTAATATCTATGGCGTATTGTGCATTTAACTTGGTTGTTTTTTTTAATAAATAAAATGCCGTTAAACCCGGTAAATGTTATGTATTTGTCTTTACATGTTATTAATTAACAATTCGTCACAATGTAGAGTTCTTTCATATCAATTTATGAATAAAAAAGAAAAGATGAGGCTATACAGTTAATTTTTAGTAACGCTTGTCTCATAAGACGAACTATGTCTCGAGTATGCACTCTATTAAAATCTTCTACAACGTCTGAAGCTTCGATCAACTCCTCCCAGGCACCTGTTTCTAAATGCTCCCGGCACACACGTGTACACTGAGGAATATAGAAATCGAAATCACATAAAAGTTTTATTCTTATCATGTTTGGTATTTCCTGCAGCGTCAGAATGTTGCATCTTTTAAAAATACATTTTTCAATGTTTTCCGCAGCTCTGATAATTGTCAACGGCTCACCGACTGGGTTCATTTCGAAATTCATAGTATCCAGTTCTCTCTACTTTCATTATCACGATAATTCAGACTTCCTTTTACGAAAATCTAACACGAAAAGATTCCTGCCGTAATCTATAATTGTTCTAATAAAAGAAGGACGTCATTGTTGACATATACAATACCATAGATATAATTTATATGTCACAGTATAGAGATTAGAGATTCAAACTTTTTTTTACAAGTGAAAAGTCCAGTGAATCAGTGATAATTAAAAAAATATTTACTATTTTAATATCTTTATTTAGTTTATGAATTTATATCATAACGTATGTGTATGTAATCACAGTAAGAAGAAAAATTACAAATTACTTAAACACACGGTCAAACAGCAAAGCTTTGCCGTTGGTAAAGAAAACATCTACGCTGAACTGGCTTAACTAAAAACAGAACAAAAGCAAAAAAAATTAAAATCGAAAAGGAGCTATCAATTCTATACAATGACCCACCGATATTTCGTTTCGGTTTAGTTGTGCAATTGATTGCTTAATTTCAGCCTCGATCTCTTGGTACTCCTTTGACATTTTCGTTTGTTTCTTAAATATGTTGAATAATTTGGTTTCTTTGGATAATATCTCGAGCAGTTGTGCTAGCGTCGGATTCTTTCGCCCAACAAATCTATTTAAACGGCTGTGCCAACCTTCGATATTATTTGTTGTTCTTATTTTTTCCTCAGAACAGTTACAGACTCTAACAAAATCAGTTCTTTTCATCCATTGCTTTTGGAAATATTCATTAAATTTCTTTATGTCATCCCCATGTGGACTTTTACACATCACATAAGCTTCACCTGTTTGAATGTACTCTTTTGGCAATCGAGCAAGGCTAGCACATCTTGCTACGTGCCTTCTTTTGACCCTTGTAGTAATCTTCAAGAATTTGGCTTTTCGGAACAAACACCTGTTAAGGTGATAGAAACATCCCTTGACGACCACCGAAGGAAAGACTTTTCGAATTGCTTTCATTGGGGCTAATTCAAAGTCAACGGTAATTTTTTCTGGTTGCCAGTCTTCGAATTGAGATTGTATTAATCTAAATACAATGGTGTAAGTTTCAAATTTTTTATCAGGAAGTAAGCAATAAATCAATGGTATTATATTTGACGTATGCTCGTCAACTCCGTGAATGGTGTATAATTGTTTGAAGCCTTTAGGGCTCGAACTAAACGTACCATCGCCCAAAATATGCATATATCTTCCTTCTTTGATTAATGGTACAATTTTTTTACTGCAAAACAGCAAAATTTTTCTATCGTCATCCTCATATTCGGCCAGCAGGAATGTTTTGAATTTTTCAGGTATTGTGACTTCTTTACATGATTTAAATCGTAATTTAGGTGCTCCAAGAACCCTTTTCCTTTCATTATAAAGCCCAGTCTTAACGTTCTGAAAACCGGGGATCGATTGTAAAAGGTCAAGTCCTTCATCCTCCAAATTAAATACCATGTCTTCGTATTGTTTTTGAATACTCTCGAAATTATGAGAACAGTTCCTCTTCAAAGTATCCAGTTCATTAAGAATCCTATTGGCAGAAAAATCTTCTTTACAGGTGTCGATATGAATTTTAGTTTTCACCACTTCATTCCTGTCATTGAGAGAGACACTGCCTTTACAACCCAGGCTACTATTATTAAAACAAAGCCAAAAAGTGCCACCGTTTGCGTAGAATTTCTTTCTATGATATCTACGACCATTATTCAATAATGATCTCCCACCCCTCTTTGTGGAAATGAAGTCTAATTCCATATTAATTCTGTTTGTTCCGTCCTCTTATTTATCTCCACTTTACTTTAACTGTAATCAGCTTTTTTTAAGGTTTTGTAGATGAAATATCAGAATTAAACTAAATGCTCATTCAACACAGGCAATTGACATCGATAAAGAAATAAACAAGACATTGACAGTATAACCGGCCAACAATCTAGAGAGGGTTTAATGCTATCAATATTTAAAGAGGTTCTGATATCATTTTGAAAGTTTATTTTAGTTCCGTATTAAGAATGTAAAGTACGCTTACGTAATTCATTATTTCAATAGAAATTCCTACTTCGATACTAGTAACGTGTAAGGAAAAAAACTTATTGCTTAGTAACTAGTATCGTAAAAAGTAGATTCTTTCTTCTATCGCAATTGGTTACGAATCTCCGGTATCGTACGCGGCCGAAGGGGTCCAAGAGTCTTGTAGGTACGTGTCAAGGTTGACAAAAACGCACTGGCATGGCATGGCCTAGGGCGGGCGCTTTCTTTGCCCAGAGGTTAAGGGCGATAATACGGCGGGTGCATTCTTTGTACAGAGGCTATTAAGTCTGGTGGTGCCGACTGCAGAGAGGTAACATCGCTAACGTTCTTGCGGGAAAGGGCGGTGACGTTGGGGGGAAGTCTATTTAGTTTTAAGTTTGAGGTTTGTATTGTTTTTATCATAAGTTCAAATTTTACTTTAATTTGATTGTACCGAATGTGTTGAGTGTGATGACTGAGTAATAAATATGTTATAGGAAAACTAATATTTTATATATATATAAATGCAAATGTCCTGACTAACTGACTGACTGACTGACTGACTCAACGCAGAGCCGAAACTACAAAAGCTAGAAAGTTGAAATTTGCACACTAGGTTGCATTTATAAAGTGTACAAGAGATAAGAAGCGATTTTGAAAAATTCAACCCCTAAGGGGGTTAAAAAGGGGATGAAAGGTTGTATGGGGTTCAAGTTTTATTTTAAGCTAGGAATTTGAAACTTTGTAAAAATGTATTATATTAAAAAACAAGAAAACTAATTTCAGCGTTTTCGAAAATTCATCCCCCAAGGTGGTGAAAAAGGGGTTGAAAGTTTGTATGGAGATAAAATATTTTTGTGAGTGTGGGAGTTGAAACTTCGTATATGGATATATTATTATAAGACAAGAAAAGTAATTTCAGCGTTTTTGAAAATTCATCCCCTAATAGGGTTAAAAAGGGGTTGAAAGTTTGAATCCATTACAAATGCTTTGAAACTTCTTAGAAAGGCATAATAGCCGATTACAAAAAAAAGTAACTGCGACGTTTTAGGAAATTCAACCCCTAAGGGGGTAAAAAAGGGGATGAAACTTTGTCTTGGGGTGCAAATTTTATTTTAAGCTAGGACCTTGAAGCTTCGCAAAAAGGTATTAAATTAAAAAACAACAAAACTAATTTCAGCGTTCTTAAAAATTCATCCCCCGAGGTGGTGAAAAGGGGGTTGAACGTTTGTACGGAGATCAAATATTTTTGAGAGTGCGGGACTTGAATATTTGTATAAAGTCATATTATTAGAACTCAAGGAAAATAATTTCAGCGTTTTTAAAAATTCATCCCTTAAAAGGGTTAAATAGGGGATGAAAGGTTGTATGGGGTTCAAGTTTTATTTTAAGTTAGGAATTTAAAACTTTGTAAAAATGTATTGTATAAAAAAATAAGAAAACTAATTTCAGAGTTTTCGAAAATTCATCCCCCAAGGTAGTGAAAAAGGGGTTGAAAGTTTGTATGGAGATCAAATATTTTTGTGAGTGTGGGACTTGAAACTTTGTATATGGGTATATTATTATAAGACAGGAAAAGTAATTTCAGCGTTTTTGAAAATTCATCCCCTAACAGGGTTAAAAAGGGGTTGAAAGTTTGAATCCATTACAAATGCTTTAAAACTTCTTAGAAAGGCATAATAGCCGATTACAAAAAAAAGTAATTGGGACGTTTTAGGAAATTCAACCCCTGAGGGGGTAAAAAAGGGGATGAAACTTTGTCTTGGGGGTGCAAATTTTATTTTAAGCTAGGACCTTGAAACTTCGCAAAATGGTATTAAATTAAATTATAAAACGAATTTCAGCGTTCTTAAAAATTCATCCCCCGAGGTGGTGAAAAAGGGGTTGAAAGTTTGTACGGAGATCAAATATTTTTGAGAGTGCGGGACTTGAATATTTGTATAAAGCCATATTATTAGAACTCAAGAAAAGTAATTTCAGCGTTTTTAAATATTCATCCCTTTTTAAAAAGAGAAGAAAACTAATGTCAGCGTTTTGTCAAAATTCAACATTTAAGGTGGTGAAAAAGGGGTGGTAAATTTGTATGGAAGTAAACATTTTTAGGGTTCCGTAGCCAAATGGCAAAAAACGGAACCCTTATAGATTCGTCATGTCTGTCTGTCTGTCTGTCCGTCTGTCCGTCTGTCTGTCCGTCCGTATGTCACAGCCACTTTTCTCCGAAACTATAAGAACTATACTGTTGAAACTTGGTAAGTAGATGTATTCTGTGAACCGCATTAAGATTTTCACACAAAAATAGAAAAAAAACAATAAATTTTTGGGGTTCCCCATACTTCGAACTGAAACTCAAAATTTTTTTTTTTCATCAAACCCATACGTGTGGGGTATCTATGGATAGGTCTTCAAAAATGATATTGAGGTTTCTAATATCATTTTTTTCTAAACTGAATAGTTTGCGCGAGAGACACTTCCAAAGTGGTAAAATGTGTGTCCCCCCCCCTGTAACTTCTAAAATAAGAGAATGATAAAACTAAAAAAAATATATGATGTAGATTACCATGTAAACTTCCGCCGAAATTGGTTTGAACGAGATCTAGTAAGTAGTTTTTTTTTATACGTCATAAATCGCCTAAATACGGAACCCTTCATGGGCGAGTCCGACTCGCACTTGGCCGCTTTTCTTTATTTTAAATGCGGGACTTGAATCTTTATTTACACACAACATATTACTATATATGACATATTACTAAAATACGAGAAAAGTGATTTCAGCGTTTTTAAAAATTCATCCCCTATAAGGGTCCAAAAGGGGTTGAAAGTTCGTATAGGGTTCAAATTTTATTTAAAGCTAGGAACTTGAAACTTCGTAAAAAGGTATTTTATTAAAAAAACAAGAAAACCTATTTAGCGTTTTTAAAAATTCATCCCCCGAGGAGGTTAAAAAGGGGTTGAAAATTTGTATGGAGATCAATTATTTTTGAGAGTGCGGGACTTAAATCTTTGTATAAAGTCATATTATTAGAACACAAGAAAACTAATTTCAGCGTTTTTAAAAATTCATCCCATAACAGGGTTAAAAAGGGGTTGAAAGTTTGTATAGGTTATAATTTTATTTAAAGCTAGGAACTTGAAGCTTCGTAAAAGGTATTTTATTACGAGAAAAGAAAACTAATTTCAGAGTCTTTGATAATTCATCCACCAAGGTGGTGAAAAGGGGGTAGAAAATTTGTATGCAACCCAAATATTTATTTGAGCGCGGGACTTGAATCGTTGTATAAATGCATATTATTAGAATACAAGAAAAGTAATTACAGCGTTTTTAAAAATTCATCCCAAAAGGTTAAGAGTTGGACTTAAACAGGGGTTGAGGTTGGTAGAGGGTTTAAATTTTATTTAAAGCTAGGAACTTCAAACTTCATAAATAGGTAGGTTAGGTAGTACGTTTTATTAAATAGTGGGCTTGAAAATCTTCTAGGGGTTGAGATAGATTATATCGAGAACAATTTTATTCAGTTAGGGGCTTGAAACTTCGTAGCCAGGTTGTGAAAGACAAATCTCATGCGTTGTATAATAATTAACAAATGATTAACTGTCCCTACTGCTATCTTTTGCTGCATAATTTTCTAAGCTAATATAGAATTTATAACCACCAATATACAAATCCACGTGTACGAAGTCGCGGGCAACAGCTAGTATTTTATAAGTAGGTAAATTACTTGACATGGGCAATGGGCCAGTTGCCAATAAAGGCCCCAGTACACAATGGGCCATCGCCGGCCACTCCAAGGGACGCAGCCATGCGGTAGGTAGAATGAGATAGCAATATCACTCGCTCCCTCTAACGCATAAATGCGTCCCTTAGAGTGGCCGGCGATGGCCCATTGTGAATTGGGGCCTTAACAGTCATGCATGAGTTATGCTTCTTCATGGCAATTATAAGTATAAATTATAATCAAACTACTTAGCTAAGTAAAGAAAGAGTTTGGAAACTTTACATAATCACTAATCATGAGACATTTAAGAAAAGGAAAATTTTTGATATACCTACTCTGATATGATCACTGATACCTATAAAATGTCTACCGCTGTGCGTGTTAAAAGTTGAATCTCCTATTCGTCTTCTATGTTTCCGGTACCTATATGTAATGAAATATACCTACGCCAATTGCTTTGAATATGATTAACAAATACATACAAAATAAGAACGTTTTTTTTTTACCAGTCATGGACAGTAGGTTTCACGCCAAACTTAAGCAGCTCTATGACTCTTGCTTATGGTAAAAGGTTGTGAGTGTATAAAAACTGATTTTAAAATATATGCCTACCTACTTGTTTTACAGGATTTGTGGTTTATGGCTCGTCGTCTTTTTACTAAACTTAATCAGGATATAATCATTATCAGGAACTTATTCTATCACTTGTTTTGATAAAAACGAATATAATATAAAGTAATTAAACCGAAAAAGTTGTCTGCCTGCGCTAGGCACATGTACGATTGAACGAACAGAGCTCCGCTGAAATTACGAAATTGCAAAACAGAGAGACGCCATAAAAGCGGTAGTCTAACTATGCTCGGGTGGACGGTGTAAAAATGATTACAATATATTCGAGTTTGACCTTAAGATTCGTAAGACCTAACTAGCGTAAAGTAAATTATAGGTACCCACTATCTAACATCTAGGAAGATTGAAACAATCGGATTTCAATATTTAACCCAAGGAATAATGTAAAATACGGCAAGAATAAACTCCGTTCACCTAGCAGCTCGGCTACTTTACAATAAAATGGATTGCAATTTCCTGCGAAGAGACGTCTACCGCATGCCGTGAATGTAACAACTAAAGGAAACCCTCCAAGCTGCGCAAACTTGTGCTTTCATCCCATACAAATGGAATGTATCGTAACTGTAACCGACGCCAAGGATGAGTTTTAATGATTGCTGAGAAGTTATACTCGTACAATCAAGAATAATGAAAACGGGTATCTTTGGACAAGAAAAATGATGAACCTGCATATATGCTATATATACATTAGGTATATATATCCTCTGTAGAAACCCGTTTTAATTTATTTAAAATGCTATTTATATTTTATACTAGTTTTTCTAAATGCCTTGGTTTTAACTGGTTTTTTGCAAAGTGCCTTAGTTTTGGTTCAAACACAAGAGAATGCTAAACATAAATAGTGATTCAAACATTATTATAAATATTTATACGGTTACATACATAGTCATTTCTCCGCAAGTTTGATAAAAAACATTGCGTGTTGCTCCGGGGGTAAGAATATTGTTACGCGTGTCTTTAATTCACTCCAGCCTGCGGCTATCGTAAATATTATACAAACTCTCGTACAATATTTCACTAACCCCCCTCGTTGCACAATGTACTATAACAGTTGATGTTGAACAGTTGACAAGTCATGTTGTGAAAATTTTCGGAAACCCACATTTAGTATGCCCCAGCGAGACTTGGAATCGATTGTATTTTCTCACCAAATTCCTGAGAATGTTGCACACAAAATGCCATCTCCGCCGCATCACTGCATGACTCATACTCGTATTCTCCTTGATATATTTTAATAAGAAGCATACAAATACCGTATTATTTTTGTAATTGTTATTTCTATTGAACATTTATTTACATATATAAATAATATATATACATACTTACGTATAAAGTAAAATTTTAATGATTTTATAGCTCATTACAATTATTGAGTTGTATGGGTTTGTGCTTTACAATAATTTACATCGGCGGACGATAATGTGTGGGCGGACTGTAATTTTACCGGATTTATTCTACATTTATTTCGCTTAAGTAATACTTTATTTATTTTCTTTGTATTTTTGTGATGAAAAACGATTCGTTTAACACGGGTGGTCTTAATCTCTAGCGTCCCACGGTCCTAACACTACCTAATTAGTACAATGATATTTAAATCATTATTAAATTGAACAGAGTTGCGTGTTGATCGTTCTATTTTAAAACAAAACAATATCAATTCCATTTACTGAAGAGGCCGGTATCGATTTTAGTGGCAAAATAGTAAAATTGATAGATTTAGTAAATTAGTAAGGATTTTTTTCCGATGGACGTTTAGGTAAACGCGCGTAAAGCACTGATTTTGTAGAGCTTATTTGTAAAAATCGTAAAGTTTGGACTGCTAAAAATGGTAATTTTGTATCACACATATCCTGTACTCCACCTTTTATAGACTAGGTACATTTTTGTTATATGATATTGAACAAGAGTAAATGAAAGTTGGACGAAATCAATTTTCACCAGAAATTACTTCAAAACAAGTGACAATTTTTCGTCAAATTCGACTTAATTTCAACGTAAAGTTGATACTTAAACAATCTACAACATTTCCTGAAACTGTTCTTATACATCATTTTGTATAATTTACCACTACATATATCATTTTTTGATGAATTTTTAAAAACTGCCGCTTCTCGTCATATATTGCCGGTGACGCACGCTCGGGACCTCATTATTAAAAGGCAAGATGAGAAGACGTAATAGAAACCAATACTTGTTATTTAGATATTACGTAACAAAAGGTGGACGACTAAATGACTAAATCTATCAATTTTACATGTTGGCTCTAAAATCATTCACGGGCTCTTAAGTTTACACTGTAAATTCAAGTGATAAAAACCACTCTTTTTACAATTTTGGAAATATTATTACGCAATGTGCTATTTTTGTTTACCTTTGATTATTCATTTCTGATTTAGTTAATTGTGTAAGGTTTAAGTTAATTTTCTTCTTAAGTATTTTGCTCACCAATGTAAAATTAATCCGCAATAACTATGCAACACGGGCAGGAAATTATTGCAAACTTCACCGATCAAAGCCATTAACTTCCGAATAGGTATGTACCTTCCTAGACGTCGGTGTTAGCATAGGTATTTTACCTGCCACTACATTCTCACACTTTCCAAGTTGTCTAGAGCCCGTACCATGAGTCACTGACAGTGTCAAAACTGACATTTACGCTATCGAGAACGTAATTTACTTTCAATACATCTCGTTTGCACTAATATGCGAGTACGAGCGAGATGACACTTTTTATACCTCTAAATAATTTTAGATTATAGTTTTTGTATCTTTGTTTTTTATTTTCTCATAAGTATTATTATAGTTTTTTTTGGAATTCGACATTTAGAGACTTTATACATATTTGATATTTGCGGCTTAGTTGTATTTTATAATTGTTGATGTGTTTTTTTTTTGCTGTATGTAAATTCCATGTTGACGTGTAAAAGTGCCCTTGTGGCCTATTTGCTGAATAAATGTTGATGTTTGATGTATAGAAAGTAAATTACGTTCTCGACGGCGTTTATGTCAGTGACAAACTGATGGTAGCCGTATAGTTGTGCACAAGCAATACAATTTATTATTTAATTACGTAGGTAAAATAAGTTCAAATTAAGATTAGATTAGAAGGATTATATCGCTTACAATGAATTTAAAATACATCCCGATAGTGCTAAACCATTATATCGTTCGTGGTCAACGGGTCTCCCTTATGCGATATACCTCTAGTATGTGATCCGTTTTCATAGTTTTATTTCATGAGTAACTAACGCGGTAACCGAAGACAACATTAAGGAATAGTTATTTGTTTTACAAGTGGGCAAAGTTGTTGCTTAACCGCTCGTGCTAATATTGATACCCGCGCAAGCGAAAGATTCCAAAATTGAAAAATGGAATCTTGAACGTTGCGAGGGTTTCAAAGCACAAGGGTTAAACAAAATTTGCCTCCGAGTGAAACACAAAATTTTTCACCACACCAACCCGAAGCAAATCTTAAATGTAAAATATCAAACAAAATCAAACTAAATCAAATCCAAATGAATGTTATTAAATATTTATCATCCAAAATCACCATTTAAAAGTAAATTCTACCAGCAAACATAGGAAAACAACTCAAAATTTGCATTTTATTACTTTGCCTCACATGTGAATAAAATGCAACTTCGCTATCAGTTTTTGAAGTGCAAAGTAAGCCTTTCCGAGCTTGTGTGGTGAAAAAATATTTAGTTCTAGAAGTGTAATGATAACGAACTCTAACAGAGTGTACTTATATCGAAGGTTTGATAACTTTGATATAAAGGACGAATAGGGATGATGACACATGTTGAATTTTATAACAAAATCTAGTAAAATAGATAGCAAACGAGCAATTTATCACAATACTGTGGATATTAAAATAAAATATTGAAAAAGTACAAAAATAAAGGACCTGAAAGTTTCAAAATTTAAGCTTTTTTTAACTTCCAAAAACGATCAAAGTAAGGGTACCATTCGATTCCTTACATTTCATCCAAAAAAATATTGTATAGCAACTATATACATAAACGCAATATTTCACCGACCAAAACGCAATTTTCTTGTTTTGTCCATACTACAAGATGGGCTCCCAGAGACCTTGACGTACAGAATACAGATCTTTATTGGTAAAAGCAGATTTTACAGTCGTCACGTCACAGTACGTCACGTTCCCTTGTCGTTTTGTTTAGGGCGTTCCGCGAGTGAAGTGCGACTGTCGGCCTTTGACTACAATTTCTGACTTTTGTGTTACTTTAATGCAATGGGTCCCATATAGACATTTGATCCTAAAAACAAACCCGAACTATTGATACCATAAATGAAAATTAGTCATGTAGCCTATTGGGAGTCGCAGTGGTGCGGAAAATTAGTAAACAATAATCATTGTTTCAACACAGAACCTAAATCGGATGGGTTCGTAGGTACGTGGTAGAGCGACTGCGTGCACACGACAAAGTTGCCGACTTGTGTCCGGAAGCGTGTGCCTTTTTATTATTCATTTCAACTTGTTCCACTGCTTTGGTTTTCCGGCTGTCATTGTATTTAACTCGCAACAAATGGATTCAAAAGCAACGTTTCCCTTTAACTGTATAATTAAACTTAAGATGTAGGTACAATACTTTAGGAGTATTTTAAAGGTAGTGTAGGTAAGACTATTTTGTATTGCACGCTCTTGGAGTATCAATAGTTATTTGTTTTACAAGGAGGCAAAGTTGTTGTTTAACCGCTCGTGGTATTATTGACATCCGAGCAAGCGAAAGATTCCATAAGTGGACCACGAGCGTACCGAGCATAATTATTAAGCTTATACACTACCTATATTCAACTTATATATAGTTAAATAGTTTAAAAACCAATAAATCCCTTGGGAGCAATATTAGCCATTATTCCCTGGGCGCCGCTAACCTTCTGCATCTACAACGTGCATGCCTGCGTGGAAACTATATACTAACCCTTTACGACTAACTGATAGCAAAAATCTAACGCCTTGGAGGGGACTGAGGCTGGTCAGGCTGACAGCCAGTGGCGGATTTGCAGTCTTTGCCGCCCTAGGCTCAGACCCTGTAGCCGCCCCTTCAGCATCAGCACCCATCATATTGACTACATTTAGGTCAGGCAACGAAAAGGTATAGAGGGAAATGCTTGGGACACATTTTTAACTTAGTAACTTTGTTTGGACTCGTTAGGAGGCGAAAATATCAAAAGTCCCCGGCCGTAGCCCTTGAGCGAAGGTAGGGGGGTTTGATTTGAAGGTTCCATTTTTCGGTTTTTCGCTTATAATATCTTAGAAATTATGCGTCGTTGTGACATGATCATTATACAAAATCAAAGCTGATAAAATTTGCTACAAGTTTTATACAGTCGAGTTTTTCGATAGGTATCTTGTTTAGTTTTTGAGATAGCCGCTCTTGAATGTCTATAATTTTGCATTAAATTTCCATCAATAATATTCACGGTGCTCACGAGGAAAGGAACCCGAAAGATTTTGACAGTGTAGCAGATCTGCGAAATCGACTCCACACTCGCGTTCGCGGCTTCGCGCAGCGATTCGCGCACGAGTGTGGAGGGCCCTATACAAGCCCCCCTCCAGACTATTGTGCGTGAATCGCGGCGCGACTTCGCCGAGCGAACATATCGCGACGTTAACCGAGAAGTTTGCGAGTGTGGGTCATAACCCACACTCGCAAACTTCTCGGTGATTTCGCAGTTTAGTTCGGGCCAAGATGGCTGAAAAGCATCAGGTGATCGAGTTTAATTGTCATTTATCTAAGGCATCATACTTGCTGTAGCTATTTTTCCATTTTGTTTTGTTGTAAAACCGTAAAATATAGCCGCTGTATATAATAGAATTAATATTTATCTTGCAACTGATGAGCCAAAATAGTGTGTATTGTGGAGTCTTGCAAGTTCGCGCTTCGCGCCTCCTTTGACGCTGGCCGAAAAACCGACAAAAAACGGGAAACAAGGCGCGAAGGCGTGAACAATCTGTGAAATCGACCCCACACTCGCGTTCGCGGCTTCGCGCCGCGATTCGCGCACAACTGTGGAGCGCCCTCAAGATATCGAAAAACTGTACTAAATAAAACTTGTAGCAAATTTAATCAGCTTTCATTTTGTACAATGATCAGTCGTTAGAACGCATAGTTTCCGAGATATAAGCGAAAAACCGGAAAATAGGACCTTCAAACCTCCCTCTTCCCCCGGCTCAAGGGCTACGGCCGGGGACTTTTGATATGTTCACCTCCTAACTAGTTCAAACAAAGTTACGAAGTCAAAAATTGTGTTCCAAGCATTTCCCTCTATACCTTTTTTTTGAGAATTCGTTGCCTGGCCTAATTTTAAGTTATTTCTTGTTATCATCAGCGATTTTTTTGTCACAATTTGCCGCCCCTAATATCTCGCCGCCCTAGGCTCGAGCCTACTGTGCCTTATGGGAAATCCGCCACTGCTGACAGCATGCCACTATAGTGTTTTTTTTTTTCAAACTATGAGATGTGCCATGTATGGCATATTACTTTATATTAAAAAACTGACTATGACTGGCAGTCTGGCATAGGTAGTAACCGAATAGACGTACCCGTGAACGTGGCGGTCGTGGTGTGTCCGGCTAGGTCGGGGCGGGCGCGCGCGCCGCCCGCATGCTATCAGCTGGCCGCCGCCGGCGCGGACATCTCCCCCGCCAACTCCCGCTCACCGTCTTGCGCCTGCACATATCACAACCGATCATAATAAACACCTAGCTAACTTAACAAATCGCTTCTTTCGCTAATCGCTTGGCTGCGTATACTTAACATAACATTTAAGTATTGGTTCGGTTAAATAGTGTTTTTTTGAAAAACAAATTATAAAGTGGCATATAACCTTTTGTTTAAAATTTATTAAGGATGATTTCTTACCTTCACACTTTTTTCTTAACTCTAATACTATTCTCAAAAATAAAAATAAACTGTCAATCGGGACATATTTCATACTAAAAAGGGGGGTTGCGGCAGGGGTAGGGACGCTAGTGTGCGTAAAGCACCATACCTAAAGGTATCATAGTACATTCATAAAAGGCTGGCTATAATTTGTTTGTCTTCCCCACAACACAAGTTAACCGAATCATATGTGTAAATTTAAAGGACATATTCAGAATATGTAAAATATCACACAGTAATTTCGATATTTAATTGCGGTCTAAGATTATCAAATATTACTACTTATTGATTTCTTCTTTTCTTGCTGTTGTTGTTGTCTGTACATGTCCGTACATGTTTTGTGTCACACTTGGTCAAAAAAGATCTTATTTCACGCAGGTGTACTGAAGGACAAATGTATACATATATTGATCCCGCGTGAATTATGTATTGCGAAAAAAGCTATAATCCCTATATAGACTATACACCGTGTTTTTATTGAATTCCGTTAACTTCGGGGTATGGTTAAGTACGTTTAAGAGAACTAAATGGCATAGTTAGTTTTAAAAAAAAAATTTTTTTTTGCTTTTTTACAAAAAAAAAAATGTTTTAAAACTAATTAAATGTAGCATATAGCGTTGTTGTAACACGAGCATTACATTTAACTCAACCAAACAATTGAAATCTGTGACATATCAATGTCATTTCGAACATCGATCGACCGAGATTGTACTTAAGTCTAGTAGCAAATGTATGAACTCATTCTAAACACTAATCAATATGTAAACCGGCCCTAAGGCAAGTGTACACGCTTGTAGAGGCCTTATAAATATAGCAAAAAATTAAATTATTGATTATCTCCGAAATGGAGTTAATTAGAATATCGGTGTCTTTGAGAAAGTTACTTGATTTAAGCTCAGGAATGCACCCTTGAAATTAACGGAAATCAAAAAAAAAACACGATTTAAATTTAACAACTTTCCGTACGCAATTTTAGTAGGCAACCTATTTGCAATGTGTCAACTATCAACGTAATGTGTCTATCACTGATTTAAACTTTCACGATTTTTACACATTAGTAAACGAATATCGACATTCGATAAATCGAATATCGTTAGTGTTGTGTGTCGACAGAGTGACATCCCTAGTGCGCAAAACGTTCAAGCTGATAAACAAGACCAAGTGCGGGTAGTTCTAAAAACTCGCGCGGTTAGAAGATGCTGATGTCAGCTTAAGTCAGTCTTCTCCGAGACCACGGGGACAACGCCGTCCTCGAAACGTCGGAGGTAAATCTTAAAACTTAGATACGCGATTAAGTCCCGTTGTACAATTTAATAATGTGTCTATCGTTTATTTTTGATCACAAATAAATAACAGATGCTATACTATAACCTTTTCAAGGCAAATTACGTCACATTGTGTGGGTACAAAGTATTTTCGCTCTACGCCTAGTATAGACAACCGCTACACTCTACAGGCTACGACGTAGTGCTACGCCCGGAGCTCGGTAGGTTTATTTTTACGCAATCCTAAAAATGTAGCATCAAATAAAAGCAAGTTTTGCAATGAACCAGAAAATATAAAAGTTCATGTTGTTTTATTTTCAATTCCTAAATATGATCGGGTTTTTCCGAGAACGTAGGTAAAATCCATCCATGTTTGTTCGCGAAAGCGACCAATGAATGCCATTTTTAGAAATGATATTATTTAATCTGTGGTCCTGGGTTTTAAGGCGAAAACGGAGTTTTCGAAAAGTCGTAGCGCTTTTTTAGATCTTGAGCATTTCTCTAGGGACTTCAGCGATTAAAATCATGAGTTTCAACTTTCGATTGGTAGAAAAACACGAACATAGGTCTAACCGCGCTCTATAATTTATAAAATAAATGTTGCACAGTCACTAAAAATATTAAAATGATTTCTAAAAATGTGCAATATATTTCTTGAGGGAACTCGGCGATTACTTTTTTATTATTAAAACACACAAAAACGCTTAGTGAGAGTGAGAGAAAAACACGAAAACTATTAAAAATATTTTTTAGGCTTAATTTTGTGGTGTAAGTGAAGAAGCACAGAAGCATGATAATTTCCCAAGTTAAAATTAGAGAACAACAAGATTATTCTCGTCGCCATTGCATCAGAAGTTACACAGACCCTAAATGCCAACCTTACAAGGCGTAAAGTCTATTTTTTTATTCGGTAGACTAAAATGACATTTCATAGTATGAACATCATGTGTCATTTCATACTATGAAATGTCATTTTAGTCTACCGAATAAAAAAATAGACTTTAGGTAAATATTACAAACAAACAAAAAAGGATGCATTTAATATATTTATCTCGTCAAGTGAATAATAAAATTCTTATGAGAATAAATTATTCTAAACGTAAAAAAAACTTAACCTGCAATAACCTTTACATTAGTGATTACACCTGCTTTCATTTGATCCTGCATGTTTTAGAATTGAATGGGAGCAATATCATGCGCCTTAAGAGAGTTAAGAGGGAAGTATAGCTACTAACAAAAGGTACTTTTTTCATACAATTTCTATTTCGGGAGAAAACGTTTTCCCTAACTAAATTTTAACATAATAATACCACTTTGATTTTGATGTCGATCGCTTCAGCATAATATATTCTAGGTTTAAGGTCTCTGCCCACTACACCGTATCATACCATGACCGTGCTATGAACGTGTCAGGAAAAAAAATATTCTTTGTATTAAAAAGTATGAGACTATGCCCACTAGCCCGTTCCGTCACCGACCATACCCGTAGCGTGCCATGCACGGACCGTCAAAAATTGTCGGCGAGGATATTTTGCCGGTGCCGAAACGCTACGTGCATGGCACGCAACATGGCCAGAACGGTG
This sequence comes from Cydia amplana, assembly GCF_948474715.1. Taxonomy (NCBI): domain Eukaryota; kingdom Metazoa; phylum Arthropoda; class Insecta; order Lepidoptera; family Tortricidae; genus Cydia; species Cydia amplana. Next base: position 27,602,196 of record NC_086096.1, on the reverse strand, counting down.
CGTGCAGGCGGCGAAACGGTAGCATACGGGTTATAACCGCGTATGGTGACCATTCTAAGCCCGTTATAAACGCGTTGCCGTATCTGTTGCTCGCTCTTGCCAGTATGACAACCATTCGCTCGCTCTTTCTGACGAGTCTGGCTCTCGCGAATAAAACGCGGGTACTAAGGGGATGAAACGCGGATGCTACGGGGATTATAGGCGAATGCTATGGGGATGATACGCAGTTACTACGGGCACTAAACCCGTTATGTACGGATATGAAACAATGTCGACACGGTGTAGTGGGCATAGTAGTCCGTGTCGCGTTACATTCCGTGCTTGATACGTTCATGGCACGGTCATGGTATGATACGGTGTAGTGGGCAGAGACCTTTATGGGTTTCGTGTAGTTTTTTCATTGTGTCAATAACATACTAAAACATCATAGAGAATGGAAAATATTTAGAAGTGGAAAAATGTTTTCTCTTTTTTATGGATGATGGAGAAATCATACCTATTTTTTTTCCATATCATGAATTGGTTATTATACCTATAAACTAGAATAATCTGCCTACCTGGCCAAGGTGACAATCACTATCGCTACGACAACGAAACGCTTTGTGTCTCTCTATCACTCTTCCATATTAGTGTAACAGTGAGTTGCGTTTCGATCGCCCCGAAGCGTAAGTGATTGGCATGTTGGCTACGCGGCCTGATATGTATAACATAGGTTTAGTTACCTACTTAATTATGACTTATGACTGTATCTCCGATACCACCCGCTTGCTTGTTTTTATAATACTGGTTCAAAAGAACAAGCAGCAGGAAGGATTGTTTGGAACGAAACAATCCAATTTCATTCAGCCAAAACCATTCATACTGTAGCATCGCCACACATCTATTCGACTACAGCTTGCCTGTTACTGACACTCATTCCAAAAACGTTTTCGTTTTCGCCTAGCCTTGTGTCACACGTCAAAACGACACTGATATCCCTCGAATTCCGACTTCATGTTGTTGCCAATATCCATATTCAAGCACAGAAATGATAAAAATAAGTAGTTTTTATAAAAATGTCAAGAACTGATTTGTTAGAATTAGCTTGATTATGAATATTATGATTAAAACATTAAATTTATATACACAATTTATGATCAATTTCCTCTTCCTTATTTCCTTTAAATCATTGACAATATATGATAGGTAATTATTATTTTCATTCTATTTTTGAAGTAACAAAACTACATTATTTCGTAGGTAAATTTCTTGTAAGTACTAAATCAGATTAACAGCGTCATTTTAAACAACTAATAATTTAAGAAATATAACTATATGATGGAGATTATTTAATTAGTCCCGCAATATACATAGTTCAATTTCTTTAATTTTCAGTTGTTTAAAATAAGTTTAGGATCTATGACTGTTATGAGCTCTTCTATTAGTTAATAGGTACGTTAAGAACGTCGACCCGGTATATAGGTGATATTGAATTGGAATATGTGTGTATGGCGTGTTAATAAGGTTTGTTTGTTAAATATCAATCCTGACATGTCAAGTGCTACGTTAATAAAGTGTAAGTAAAAAATAGTTTATAAGGAATCCTGTCTACGCAAGCTATACTTCTGCGGGGTTTGTACGAATGCTAAAATAAATGAACTACAGGTATACGAATCAGTTAATTATTTCAATGTAATTATGTCGCGAGTTCGTTGTCAAGAATCTCTAAGCAGTTGTAGCGTTACGTAAGCAGTGACCAAAGGCTTTTAATAACACTTTTACGCCAAAAAAAAAATTAGGCAACGCGCTTGCAGTATTCTAAACTCTTTTACAGTACATATGGCGCTAATTTACCGCCCTAGTACGGTAACAAGCACTATAAGTGCGTATGTCGAAAATTGAAAGGGCTATAATTATGTACTGTAAAACGTTGTACTTTACACGTGCGAAAAGGTAGTTCGCAACGAGTGGCGATAAATTAAAACACGACCTTTTCGCAATTTCCTACTTTTCGCACTTGTATCGTAATGTACTATTACAGTACATATGGTGCACTTTCCGCGCCTATGTCGTAAATTTAAAGGGCTACATATATACTGTAAAACGTTGTACAATAGACGTGAGAATAGGTAATTCGCAACTCGTTTCGACGAATTTATCACCACTCGTTGCGAATTTCCTACTTTCAACACTTGCAACCAAAAAAACTATTTCTTTATATAGCGATAGATATATTATAGCAATTTAAAGTCTCATAGTCATAAAAAGTACTGCCACCAAAAATTTGCATAAATATTTATTTTATTGAGGACTAAATAGGTATACCTAGGTAGACTAATAGGTAAGGTAGGTATAGTAAGGTAGGTTATGGAGCCAGGACTTTTTATAACAATTAGACTTTCAAATAAGAACATTGGCATGAAATTATAAATTAAATTAATAGCATAATTTATATTTAGACATTGATAAAGTATTAAACTTAATGTAGCATTTGATAGTAATGCCTTTTATACATGTGGCGTAACCACAAATTGATGCTACTAGTAAGATCGGGCAGTTATCAAATCGACACACCTGTTACATTGGCATTATCTAATGGTAATCGAAGAGGCAGTCTCCCCTACTGTGAGCGGAGTTAATTAACCTATAATATTCATCGTTCTTTTGGTTCGATTATAGGAAATGAGAGCACCAAAGATAATTAATTGTACTCAAAGTTAACAATACACGTGCGCGACTTTATCCACTCCCAGTAGAGGTTAAAATACAACCGCAGCTCCCCAGGGGCGGGTAGCTTCGTAATTCATTCATTTTTATTCCGAATAAGACTCGCTTGAGCTGTTTGCTTGCGGAAAATCGTTACCGGCGAACGACAATCGCTATGCGGGGAATCGTCATACGCAACGCACCCACTTACACATGATTCGCGGTCGCGGCTTCTTTACATCGCGCCACAATCGTCGGTCCCGGGGAGCGTGGTCACAGAGCTAAGGACTACACGAGCACATGCACTGCGCGAATACCCGCACCAGTACCTAAGTTCTGACGGTGCTGGTCGGCACGGACTCGTTGGAGATGACCGGTATACAAGCCAGAGACCCCTGCCGGGCGCGGCGGACAGTGGACCGAGGTCGCGACTCACGTCTCGCGGGACGACGGTCGCACGGAGACGAGGCACGGCGGTGCGGTACGGAGCGAGCGCTTGCACGGGCCACTGCCGACACACGACAACCTCCGTCGCAATGACGAAGCGCCCGGGTTCGCGCGCGCGCTCTATGACGCAGCCTCCCGAATCTCTCCGATCATCTGCGAGAACTCACGAAATAAAGGTGAACAAACCGCCCGCGCCTCCTTTTCTCGCACGGGGAGGAGGTCAAAAGGATTTGGACTCTCTCGTAGCATTTTACGGTTCGATCGCCCTTAGAAAACCTTTAATTCACCATCGATGTGAAGTTTTTTTTACTACAAAGCTATTTAGCATTTTATATAAACGTTATAATGATCAATTAGAGCCACAGTAGGTATATTACATACTGGTCTACTAAAGGATATATGTAGTTATATAATTTAGATGTAACAATAGGCAATTGGTACTAACGAGCGTAGGTATGAATGGAGAAGTCCACGCGACAAATCAACCGACCGCTGTTTTTAATACGAATTTAAATCTTCTCGGGGCAGAGGTGTAGGGTTGGAGCCGGTCTACCTAGCTTTATTTGACGTTCATAAGCGCATTGTAATTATGCCTACTTGAAAAAAATATTAAAAAAAAAAAAAAGAATACTTACCTATATACCTGGCACCGTAAAACCACCCAAATATTCCTCCAAAAGCTCTGAACTAAGGTCCAAATGTAACTCGTATCGTTCGATTACGATCGTCGTATTACTGTGGCAAGATATTTATAAAAATGTAAGAAAAAAGTCAAGACATCCAAAATACACTGCTACTCCCTCCCTCTGGTAAACTTTATTTATATAAGACGCACTGCTACTAGTATATAACTACCTAAGTACATTGAACGTGTGCACATAGTAGTCATAGGCGTAATAAGAGTGGCCTGGTAATAACACAGTAAAAATGTTGTTCCACCCGTATGCAACGCGTAAACTTTATCAATCAGAATGCACAACTTACACTGTATCTGTGCGCTTCCGTGGTCATCTTTGACGGTCAACGGGTTATACTTAGCAAAAATCATAGGAAGTGACGTAAATAGATACTTAATTCTTATTTTATTTGTCATTTTATTTAACTTAATGAACTGGATGATTTTTTTACTAATGATAGGACTTGCTAATACGAGCCTGCTTGCTTGCCTTTGATTATAGCCCGAGCGGAATGTCACTTTGCCCACAGCGTCACATTTCAGTGAACTACTTTAAGCTATTTCGCTTTTACTGAACTGTGACGCGGTGGGCAAAGTTATGTTAAAGGGCAAAGTTTTATACTTATACGGTGATTTATTAATCAATTAATCAGAAATAACGAAATTGTAAGCAGATTTAGCAATAGATACTTGAGTAACTTTGTAATTTCTGTCGAAATCTTGTACCTACTAGTAAGTAGGTATATCTGTGTCCGTGAAAGACTTGTGAATATAATTTAATGTTACATTCGCCGCTTGCCAACCTACGGCAACCCTACAGGGCATACTTTCGCAGAGAATCTAGAGAATACATATGTGGTTAGCTGAGTTTGGGCAAGCATGCAAAGTATGCAAAAACGTCATTGTCTATTACCCAAAGGCAAATAAAAAAAAACACGTTGGTAGGTAATACATTATTATTTTTATTTTTGACCTACATTAACATCAATACAACACTAATGCTTCATTCACACACTTCGTATTCCGCGCTAATCGAATGTTGAAAGTCGTGATTTTCTAGAGAAAGTTCAAAAGCGTCACGGTGTTCCGAGAACTTGTCGAAAAAATAACTCGTATTCGTGTTACCGTTTATTTCTGATGTGGAATTGGAATTGCGTTGTGGCGTTGAGCAATTATAGTTTAATTCTGTTAAAGCGCTATTTCTAAATATGGACTTTCTCGGCGTAGAATGTTTATTGAAAATGAGTTTAACCATGTTCTGGCCGAGCTTTGCGGTCTTGACGAGGGGAGCTTTGGCTACTATGTCGTCGACTATGTCCGACAAATCGCTCCCGTGGACACTTTCACTAGCACATTTAAAAATATTGTGCAAATTTTTTGATTTATTTTTCTCATCGTCTTGAAGATCAATAAACATATTGGTATTGTTCTCATCCTGTAGCGACATATTTTTAAAGCTATTTCGTAATGAATGCAACATCTTGGAACATCTTTTTTTACTTGCAATAAAACTATTAAGAGTTCTTTGTCCTTTACTGTTAGAACAACTTTTTAATTTTCTTTTCAGTTTAACAACCTTTACAGATAGCTTACTGGAATTCAATCCGGGCGTTTTATTTGTCAAATCACAATTTCTTATGGAGTCGGTGAGATTAACAATTTGCTTTTCGTTTAATTTTTTCACTTTTCTGTTATACTTTCTCTTAGGCTTTTCGCCTTCCTCGACATCGTTTTTCCTCCTACGGGATGATTTCTTTTCCTTCTGTGGCTTCTTAATGGACTCTTCATATGCTTCCACTAAGTCCGGAAAGTATTTCCGTAATAAGTCTTGGCGTTCCGTTGTCGTCCACGGAGCAGTTCTATCTTCATCTTCTGTAACAAATACACCCGAACGCACGGTCATTTTAAAATATACCTAGTGAACGTGTTATTAATATAACATACTTAACATTTTTACAAAGGTTGTTTTCACTGAAATATTAATAATTATGAATACATACCTATATAATACTTTTAACTAATAATTGACAATTGACATACCTAAATAATAACGGAGAAGGTAGTAAATTCAACAAATTTACAACTTTATCTCTGAATCAGAAACCTATAAATATCTTGGTACCTACGTCACAGTCGTTGGGTATTGGGAATGAGAGTCGGTGACGGAGCTTTTTTTCAGTCGGCTCATAAAGTCACCTCACTGGGAGGCAAAAAAGTGCGCGCATTCAACGCCTGGGTAATGCCCTTCCCACATACTCTTCTGGCATACCAAGGTGGACAGACCTAGCTGGATGCCCTGGATCGTTGCATTTTGCAGTCTGATAAAAAACCTATAAGAATATGGTAGAAAGTACATTCTACATTAATTGAAAAATACAGGCCTAAATATACTTGCCTTCAAACTGTTCGTCCGAAATGAGGGCCTCGTACTGACCGTCTATATCGGTCCACTGGACCTCGTAACTGGGCACACCTGCAATGGACATAAAACAATAAACAGGACGGTAAACCGCGCTACAAGAACAGGATGCTGTTTACAATAATGTGTCAACCCACATTTATATTGCAATAAAATGTTAACTTTAAGTGTCAATTTTTAGGGTTAACATCATCATCATCTTATTGTTAAATGAATTTGGGTTGACACATTATTGCTTAACAGCGTCCAGTCTAGAACCATCGAAATATTTAAGATCAATTTTGGGAAGACCGTCTATGGGACAAGTTCGCCTACAAACTGTAAGTCTCGATTACGTTGTATATATAGTTACATTTGTACATGACATAAGAAAGGGCTAAATCTGTTCAGTCAGCGGTTAAGCGTGAAGCGTGTTTTTTTTTTATATATATTTTTACTTCGGCAGGGGATCAATATGATCATTAAATGAATCCAGCATCTCCGATTTATAAGAATAAGATACCGAACCTAGCCTAGTCAGTAGATAAATGATGTAGATATCTAGATAAAGTTGAGAGCTCCTCTAAAAATTTACATCACAAAAATCTTAATGGCTCCACTTCTTAAATCCGTCCTTGGGTCATGAGGACCAATCCTGCCAAAGGAAATGTTTGGTTCACGTATTTCATCTGGTAGTATCTCTATTATTTACCATTTTGAACTTATCGACTAGACAACGAAAGCAACTACCTAATTAATGACCAAGGTTAAGAACTCATACTTGCCTTTTGGGTTCCGTTTTTTCTTGATTTTAACTGGTTCAATGGTTTTGTGGGCTACGTCGTCTTGAAAATGCCATTTTGTCAAAAGAGGTAAAAACTTTTGCACGCTGTACTTTTCGGACCAATCCAGTTTTGAGGACATAAGTTTCTAAAAATAAAATACGAAAGTTAAGGTTTTTAAGAGATTCCAAAAACACTAGACCCAATTTTTATCCCGTCGGCACGTGTCGGAAATTCTTATCAACTCATTCTTTCTCTGTGCTCACACTGTAACAGATTTTACCTTAAGAAAATAAATATAATAGCATTTTCATACAGACGCGAGAGAAAAATATAACTCTACGATAGCTACGTTTAGGAGCAGTCATAATGATCAAATAATATTAATAATAAAGATATTGGGTTATCGATAAAGGAAACACTATTCCATCTACACCTCAAATTAATTTAACTAAATATTTACGGAAAATAAAGAAAACTAAATACCACAAATTGTATCAGGCTCGGGATAGGTTTCTTCAGAGTGTCAACGTCTAAATGTCCATGAGTAGAATCTAGGAACTCCTTCATAATTTTAGGTTCTGGAAACGGCATGCCGCAAGAAAGCGCCCGAGTGCGCAGCGCCAGCTCTCGTTTCACGGCGCTCACTTTCAATCTGTGCACAATATTGCACAATCACTAAAGAGGTGGATACTCTTTTCTTGTTGTTATTGCGTGCCTTAAGCTAGGGAATAACTGTGATAGAGAAGGTCAGAAGACTAACATAAAGGAAATCTCTAAATATGATAGTTTCGGAGATAAGTACTTTAGGAGAATTTTTACCAATTAATAAATTAATATATGCTAATATTGTAGTGGTCGGACACGTCGGCTACAATACTATAAGCGCCACTTGCACCATCCCACTAACCCGTTAACCGGTAAAAATAGTGTCCTTGAGTGTTACTTTGATTTTGATAGCAGGAAAGAAAAGTGCCACTTTGATCCCTACTAGCAAGGAAGAAGAAAATTATCGAAGTCATGTACATATTTTCTATAAGATATACATAAGTATATGACTTCGATAATTTTAGTAATTTCCATAAGTAAGAATAATTATTCATACCGTAATTCAAGGCTCACAGATATCGATGAACATATAGGCAACAAATTCTCTGCCAGCAACGCACATAAATATGTGTTCCCCGTCATTCAAAATCAGACCCCCGTGGCAATTAACACTCTATACTTATAAAGTTATAAGACACACCTACATTTAATATTATATATGACTTTCTCCTCTATTGAAGTGGGTTAAATCGTAATATTTACTAATTAAGTCTTGTTTTGTGTGCTTAAACGGCAAAAAAAATATAACGATACCACCTACATTTGGACGCCATTTCCTTTAGCGACAGAAAATACACATTTGTCCGGTATTTATAGTTCTTAACATGACCTTTACTTATTTTAAGTTGAATCTATGAATGTACTAGTATTTAAGCATAAATTTGATAATTACCATTGTATCAAACTTTTGTAGCATAAGTTTTTTAAATGAATAAATATTATTATCTAAGTATTATTTATTTAGGGAAAAGGATTAATTAATCCACAAAAAACTGTCAATAGAATTTGAACTTTCTGTCAATACGTAAAGTTCTTCATTCATTTAAATGACAAATTTTAAAAGATGGATCCTTTTCGCTAAACCCATTTGTAATTAGTTGGATTTGGGACAAGGTGGAACTGCTTAATTAGGTGCTTAATTCTTGATGGACTCTGGATTGGGACTAGACTAACTTCCTTCCAGTATATTTCAATCCGTTAGAATCTAATTTACCTACTTAGATAGAAAGGATCAGTACGAAAACGTCTATAAAGTAAAGAAAGGACGTTTAGCACGAGGAATTTTGTACATTGACCCGCATAATTATATTGCTTTACCGCTCGCACGTCATTGACCGTCGGCATCATGGGCAGGACAACAATACGAGGGGCGACTGAAAAGTTCGCGGCCTTAGATTTTTTTAAATGACACGAATATTTCAGCCTCCCCTCGTATAATTACGAGCGTGTGATAGAGATGGGAACAGGCGGCTCAGGGTACGAAATTCCTTGTGCTAAACTTTCTCTAGTACTCTAGTACTTTTTAAGCAATTATTAAATCAGAAATCAAGGACGCAGACCAAATTTCAAGTGAATCAAACAGGACGTTTTTAGGGATCCGTACCCAATGGGTAAAAACGGGACCCTATTACTAAGACTTCACTGTCCGTCCGTCTGTCTGTCTGTCACCAGGCTGTATCTCATGAACCGTAATAGCTAGACAGTTGAAATTTTCACAGATGGTGTATTTCTGTTGCAGCTATAACAACAAATACTAAAAAGTACAGAACCCTCGATGGGCGAGTCCGACCCGCTATTGTCCGGTTTTTACTTATCTACAAGTCTGTGTCCCACTGCTGGGCAACAGGGCTAATTTTCAACGTTTATTCTTTTATTCTTCAAATTATCCTGATCTTCAGAAATTTCCAAAGGCATCGTGTTCATGCTGCCATCTCTGACGTGATCTACTGTAACGCCTTACAATTTGTGGTACCCAATGGGAACAAAGCAATGGTTCCAACATAAGTTACAAGAATTTAATCAAATAAATACACCTACACAAGCAAACTGTATAGTTTAGATAGGGACGAAAGCTAAGTAAATGCTTGTAATTAAAGTTGGCGATTACATTCACACTTTTAGCCGCATCAAACCTACATCGCCACCTGTGGCGCGGAATTGCAATCATTATAAAAAGTTTTATCCGTCCGGCGACGGTTCCGTAATGTAGCTACACATTGTTTGCAAACCTGCACACAGATGGCGCCGATTTCAGAACAGTAACGTATCATTGACTTACTTCCTTACGTGCTCAATACGCCATCTTACATCATAGCCGATCAACAGGCATCCTTTGCTATCTTATAGTGGTTTACCTACAATATTCTATTTGATTTTGAGCCGGTATTGATTCATTTTATTGTGCCGCGGTACGTCCTCAAGGAGACAATATGAGAAACCCACCGCGAGGAGACACTTGAATATGTATGTTATATTGTATGTGTTGTCGTATCTTTAAAATATTCTTTATTTTGAGGCGTTTGATCCGCCTAGCCTGCCGTTTAGCCTAGTTCAACAAATGTACTAACTTGTGTCCTTTCTTCTCACAGCCGCGATGGGTCGCGCACACAGGGCACCCGTTCTTGGCGTGCGCGCGGCCCACGTGCCCGCAGCGGTCGCAGCGGCCCGGAGCGTACGCCCAGCGCGACTTCTCCTCGTACTGCTCGGGGTCACTGACCCATGGCACTAGCCTAGTTCAACAGACGTACTAACTTGTGTCCCTTGTCCTCACAGCCGCGATGGGTCGCGCACACAGGGCACCCGTTCTTGGCGTGCGCGCGGCCCACGTGCCCGCAGCGGTCGCAGCGGCCCGGAGCGTACGCCCAGCGCGACTTCTCCTCGTACTGCTCGGGGTCACTGACCCATGGCACTAGCCTAGTTCAACAGACGTACTAACTTGTGTCCCTTGTCCTCACAGCCGCGATGGGTCGCGCACACAGGGCACCCGTTCTTGGCGTGCGCGCGGCCCACGTGCCCGCAGCGGTCGCAGCGGCCCGGAGCGTACGCCCAGCGCGACTTCTCCTCGTACTGCTCGGGGTCACTGACCCATGGCACTAGCCTAGTTCAACAGACGTACTAACTTGTGTCCCTTGTCCTCACAGCCGCGATGGGTCGCGCACACAGGGCACCCGTTCTTGGCGTGCGCGCGGCCCACGTGCCCGCAGCGGTCGCAGCGGCCCGGAGCGTACGCCCAGCGCGACTTCTCCTCGTACTGCTCGGGGTCACTGACCCATGGCACTAGCCTAGTTCAACAGACGTACTAACTTGTGTCCCTTGTCCTCACAGCCGCGATGGGTCGCGCACACAGGGCACCCGTTCTTGGCGTGCGCGCGGCCCACGTGCCCGCAGCGGTCGCAGCGGCCCGGAGCGTACGCCCAGCGCGACTTCTCCTCGTACTGCTCGGGGTCACTGACCCATGGCACTAGCCTAGTTCAACAGACGTACTAACTTGTGTCCCTTGTCCTCACAGCCGCGATGGGTCGCGCACACAGGGCACCCGTTCTTGGCGTGCGCGCGGCCCACGTGCCCGCAGCGGTCGCAGCGGCCCGGAGCGTACGCCCAGCGCGACTTCTCCTCGTACTGCTCGGGGTCACTGACCCATGGCACTAGCCTAGTTCAACAGACGTACTAACTTGTGTCCCTTGTCCTCACAGCCGCGATGGGTCGCGCACACAGGGCACCCGTTCTTGGCGTGCGCGCGGCCCACGTGCCCGCAGCGGTCGCAGCGGCCCGGAGCGTACGCCCAGCGCGACTTCTCCTCGTACTGCTCGGGGTCACTGACCCATGGCACTAGCCTAGTTCAACAGACGTACTAACTTGTGTCCCTTGTCCTCACAGCCGCGATGGGTCGCGCACACAGGGCACCCGTTCTTGGCGTGCGCGCGGCCCACGTGCCCGCAGCGGTCGCAGCGGCCCGGAGCGTACGCCCAGCGCGACTTCTCCTCGTACTGCTCGGGGTCACTGACCCATGGCACTAGCCTAGTTCAACAGACGTACTAACTTGTGTCCCTTGTCCTCACAGCCGCGATGGGTCGCGCACACAGGGCACCCGTTCTTGGCGTGCGCGCGGCCCACGTGCCCGCAGCGGTCGCAGCGGCCCGGAGCGTACGCCCAGCGCGACTTCTCCTCGTACTGCTCGGGGTCACTGACCCATGGCACTAGCCTAGTTCAACAGACGTACTAACTTGTGTCCCTTGTCCTCACAGCCGCGATGGGTCGCGCACACAGGGCACCCGTTCTTGGCGTGCGCGCGGCCCACGTGCCCGCAGCGGTCGCAGCGGCCCGGAGCGGACGCCCAGCGCGACTTCTCCTCGTACTCCTCGGGGTCACTGACCCATGACACTAACCTGGTTCAACAAATGTGTCTTTACTATAAAATTAAAATTTGATTGTCACTTTACCAAGTTTCAGCCACTATGTTATCAATGTTATTATTGACACAATTAGGCTAGATGACAGCTAGTCATAGCAAGTAATTTATAAAAATATGTCATGTACCTATGTACGAATATTATGTCATATCATAAGGTGTTCAGCAAACTTTAAAGACTGCCGTATAAAGTAGGGGTTTACCTGGATATTATATCCTTGTCAGAAATAGTATGAAGATACGACAATACAGTGGTTATCGAGGACCCACACGCACCGAGGCCGTAGTCGCATCCACATAACAGAGCCAAAGCCACCATTTTGTTGCGGCCGAAACCTACAAAGATAACAAATACTTATACTTAATCGATCAAGAGAATTTCGAAACCTTCAAAAACCCAATGTACATAGGTAAACAGTAGGGCTATATTTAGTGCAGGAAAGAGTTACATAAACAAATATAACCACCTTACCATTATTCTGAAACATTTTCTCAGCGTCATAACAGTCGATCGAGCCATGCATGGCGCCCCCGCCAGACGCGCTCGACACGCTGAAGTTGCGATACACGCGTCGCGCGCCGTACGCGAAACAATCCGAGTCCTGGGATACTACAGCGTCTACCAGCTACATTTCAATACAAAATATTAATAAATTATCTTCTACTTTGAATTGGGATTGCCATTTTAACAACAACACAATTTCCATTTGAGCGTTGCAGAAACTGTCAACTTGTGATGAACATAGTCTAAATACATACGAAGGCAATATGAAAAGTGATAATAAACAAAGAACATAATTATATTGACGGCCGGTCTGGCCTAGTGGGTAGTGACCCTGCCTGCTAAGCCGATGGTCCTGGGTTCAAATCCCGGTAAGGGCATTTATTTGTGTGATGAACACTAATATTTGTTCCGGAGTCATGGATGTTTTCTATGTATATAAGTATGTATTTATCTATATAAGTATGTATATCGTCGCCTAGTACCCATAATACAAGCTTTGCTTAGTTTGGGGCTAGGTTGATCTGTGTAAGATGTCCCCCAATATTTATTTATTTATTTAAAAAATTACTTATTCCCGAAACTTCAGGATAGCCTGCAGAGTAATTCAAAAATAAGATCGAAGAAGATTAATACTAACATGTTGAGCATTTAGCTGTGCACAAGTAGCCTCAGCCTCTCCTTTTCCTTTTATGCATCTTACTCCCATTGACTTCAGAAGTGTTTCACACTGAAAGCAGGTTTTAGGGTATACACATGCTCTAAAACAATAATTATTTAAAAGTTGGTGTGCAAATCCCTACTAACGTTATGAATTCAAAAGTAACTTTATATGTCTGTTTGTTAAGGCCCCAGTACACAGTGGTAAAGGTGGTCCATGACAAGCCATCGCCATTGTGTACAGGGGGCAATGGTATACAATAGCCAACAACTGGCCAAGTGGATTAGTTATATCGTGGTGCGCAATCGGGAAGCAGTCGTTTTTTTGGCACACTTTAAAGGAATTGTGGAATGACCATTGTGTGAACACCTATGTGATGGCCTACAGGTGCACATTGCAAAGCATGGCTTGGCATGGCACATCGTTAGCCACTTTGTACTGAGGCTTTTACTTCTCCCCGAATAAACTGCTGAGCTGATTTAGATGAAATTTGGGTAGTTTTTACCAATCATGATCATCATTCCAAGCAGACAAAGTTGCGGGCAGCAGCTAGTAACTAATAAATTTATCACACAGGTTAACAAAAAAGGAGTACCCTTTTATGTGGTACAATCAGAAAATTTGGCTGCAAAATCATTACTCAGTACCTGTAAATTCCTTCATTGTAATGACACAAATCACCAGATTACAAATGTAAAGATAATTATAACCATTGTAGTTTGTATAGGCCTAAGTTTGAGAAAAGTGTGTGCAGGTCTAGTGTACAGGGGTCGGCAAACTTTTGAGAAGACAAGGTAATTGCAATAGAAATCATCAGTTTAACGCATTCACTGCCAGGGGGTGTAGCCTAGGAACAAACTAGTATGACGGTGGACGCACATGTGCGTCGGGGGCAGTGAATGTGTTAAGGAGCCCTAAAGAGCCTCAAGTTTATTTTCCGTGGTGTAACAACTCTCAAGCATTAATTTTATGTTTACGGTTTGCCGAACCCTGGTGTAGTAGCTTAACTGATTTAGCTTTTATTCTTTATAATAATGGAAGTGGATTAGCTAGAGTATGTAACCCTGAATCCTTATACCTCTTTGAGGACATTACTGAATCTTTTTCTTCTAACGTCAGGCTGTTTGTTAGTTACAGTTTCAGTTCTGGGAGCAGCTCCTCTGAATTGGATAGCATTACGAGTAGCCATCACATCTCGTTTAAGCTCTGGTGCATCTCCGTCCAGTACGAATATTGGCTCTACATCAGCTAAGAGGAGGTATATAGTTCGGAAAAACAAATTCCTGAAAAAAATAAACTTTTTAATCTGTGAGTGCTTGTAGGTCTTAAGACTAAGAATTTTAAAAATACTACCTTAAATATAACTTTGGCTGAATATGGTACTCTGTAACATTTTGGCTGTCACACACCCATCCTGCCAAATCCACAGCTAGTACCTCTCCTCTTATCTGAATAATTAAAAAACATAATCATGTGTACTTGAATAAAAAGACAATAGCTAAATATGTTAACACACCAAGTTAAAACATACCTCATGAAGAGATTTCTTTTCACTGAACGGGGTTAATACAGTCCAAAGTCCTTTTATTCCCATTTCCTTCGAAGTCTAAATTTCTTAAATAAAAGTACGACTTACACACAAAGAAAACATTAAATTTTGCCAATTTTCCCTAAAGGAATTTCTTTCATCATATTGAAAGCCTCACCTTCTTCAAACTAAACCATACTTTATAGCAGTACCAAATCTATTAAAACTTCGAATAAAAGTTACGAAAATATTACACAAACACACGTAATAATACGAAAATATCTAAATTCAAATCAAATTCAAAGTATACTGAGCAACCATAACGGAATTATTTTGACAACCTACGACTTGACATTTTTTTTTATAGTGCTTACAGACGGCCGCACCGGACCACGACCTTGGTGTAGTCTGCCGCACGTTCGATCGTGTGTAAGGTTACGCCGTACGTTCGTTAAAGCCATAACACATAACCGCACCGAACCGCGACCTTGGTCCGCCGCACCCATAAGTGAGAGCGAGAAACAGATCTTTTTATCGCTCTCACTTATAGGTGCGTTGCACCGTGACCTTGAACGGTGCTGTAGTGTGTTATGGCTATTAAGCATGCAGTTTCCCAGTATTGTTTATAGTTTGTCAAAGGACTGTCTCATTTCAAACATAGACAGAGATAATCATACTATCTTTGTCTTACACTGGTGGTAAAGAAAAGGATGAGTATAGTTTTTGTCATGTTTTTTTTGTTCTTATTTACTGAGAATTTGGTTTGACCAACTATATTTATCCCGAAGACGAGGTGAGGCAGTATGGCCTATGGTCTTAGCCTGTCCATAAGGCAGAATTAAAAAAAATGTTTATCTGTCATTGTCAAAGATGTTTGTGTTTTGTGTTGATTTTGCGTTGAATACAATTGTTGAATTATGTTAAAGTTCCAACACGATAAGTACGATAACAATGATAAATGCGTAATGAGTTGATGACGTATGAATCTTAATCAATTTTTATGGCTTTATCTCTTTCTCTCATCGTGGTGGGCCCGACCGGCAAATTGTTATCACGTTATCATACCACATTGAGGCTCCCACACTGTAGCAATTATGTCGTACTTGAAAAGATTGAATAAAATTTGGTAAGATTAATAAGTAACACACCTTACAATCTTTTATGAGTATATTTCATTCATAATTAAATTATTTTTCAGTGAATTGAGCTTGAAGAATTCCAGACGGATAAGCAATGCCCAAACAAAGGCTGATGTAAAATTACGGCAAATTGATAAGGTTTTAATTGCTAACCGCGGAGAAATAGCATGCCGGGTTATGCGAACAGCTAAGAAACTGGGTATCCGAACTGTGGCTGTGTATTCGGATGCAGACAAAGATGCTATCCATGTGGAAATGGTAATTAATATTTTATTTAGAGAAGCCATGCATCTTGGTTTTGGCTGAATACCGAATATTCGGCACCTCTTTGGGCCAAAGCGCCGAATATTCGGCATAACATGCGTACATTTTGAGGCGGATTTATTATAAAAACTGTTCGGCAACAAAGCATGATGTTTGCTATGATTTAATTTTTGTTGCTCAGAACTAGTCAATGTAGTTAGAGTCAATCAAATCTAAACCATAATAAAAATAAAATTATTTGTATTCAACAAATTCTTAAAAAAAAGGTCTACAAGTTTAACAACTTTCAAAGAATATATTTTAAATGATTAGATATATTGGTTTGTGTTTCAAAATTGCTGCCGAGTTAGCTTGGTCGGACTCTACTTTCTTTTAAATGTAATTTAGTGGTTCCCTTCTCATCTTATTAATGTCTGTTTTGTGTGGATTTATTATTTGTAGTCCCTATGCTCCTTGGAAGCATCCCCAATGGTGTTCAAATGTATAAATAGAAAAGCCCTATATTGACTTTATTTGTTATAGATATTAACTTCCCAACTCTTATTGAAACACCAAATTTGTTTAAACATCCATTATCTCTAATAGGTTAACTGATGTGGATGTTGATTAGAAATATTACTAATTATCACTGTTTATTACTCAGGCAGATGAAGCATACAACATTGGCCCAGCTTCTGTAACGCAAAGTTACCTGAACAAAAATAAAATACTTGAAGTAGCCAAGAAATCTCACAGCCAAGCCATTCATCCTGGATATGGGTTCCTCTCTGAAAATGTTGAGTTTTGTGAGCAGTGTGCCTCTGAAGATATCATATTTATTGGACCCCCCACCTCAGCTATTAGAGATATGGGCATAAAAAGGTGATTACCTTATCTATTTCAATTGTTGTCTCACAATTTACTGATTTATTTTTGTTTAATTAGTATTTTATTGGGTAACTATGTTTTCCAAAAAAAGTGTATCCATACATGTAGTTATTATAACTACAAATTTTCAACACCTGTTTCACTTTCATAGTAAACTATTTGGGTGCCAAATTTCATCCAGATTTGCTCAGTCATGTTTGTCATGTATTCACAAACTTTTATACATCTACAAGTCCATACATTCTTACTTACAAACTTTCAGGTTTCTAATAAGTATTAGTAAGATCTAAAAATTCACATAAATTGTATTTTGTAGTACTTCTAAAGCCATAATGTCCAGTGCAGGAGTGCCTATAGTTAAAGGTTATCATGGCGAAGATCAAAGCATAGAAAGACTGCAAGCTGAAGCTCAGAGGATTGGCTTCCCAATAATGATCAAAGCAGTTCGTGGTGGTGGTGGCAAAGTAAGAAAAAAACTCATTTCAACAAATAAGTTACCAGTTTGGCATTAATTGTATTTGAAACAACACACATTTTTGATTTTATTTCGTTTATTACAGGGAATGCGTATAGCAATGACGGAATCGGAATTCCTGCAACAATTAGAATCGGCTAAAAGAGAATCTCTCAAATCATTTGGTGACGATAACATGCTACTGGAGCAATACATCACTGATCCTAGACACGTTGAAGTGCAAGTACGATTCTATTTACAATCATTTTATTAGGTGCAAATCTCTTAAAATATTTAACCCATGCATTATATCTTTTATTGTATTTACATCAGTAGGCGAGTGTGCTAAGGCCATAAAAAGGTCAACTACGGGGTTCTTTGAATACAAGATTTCCTTTGGCAGAATTAATCTTTGTGTACCTAAAATGTATTTAAGAAGTGGAGCCATCCACAAAGGAAATCTTTTGTTCACGCAACACCGTACTTTAGGACCTACACTCTCAACTGTTACTAAATAAAATGTTTACAAAGATACGAAATACTGTGTATAATAGTTCCCTATTACGTCTAAACATTGGAAAACTCTTAAATTGGTTCTAATTATATCAGCCTATAAAATGCAGGTATTCGCCGACATGCACGGTAACGCAGTGCATCTCTTTGAACGAGATTGTTCAGTTCAGAGAAGACATCAGAAAATTATTGAAGAGGCACCCGCGGTAAGTACACATTTCAATCTGTTCAAAAACAAACTAAAAGAACTATTTTGGTCCAAAACGCATTTTATCATAGCCTTAAATGATTATGCCTGAGACTTACTTTGTGCATAATATTAGGCCTATGTAAGTATTTAAACGAGGAATAATTCAGTTTCTTTGTACATAGTTAAGCGTTATGGATTTCCGCAATAAAACACTTGATTCAATTAATTAATGGGGCTTAGATGCACGCCCTTCCCTCCCCAAACTTAGACACCCTGCTCGACAATGACTCGTAGCGGGTGGCCGTTGCTTTCCGGCTGCGATGTTTGTCAACCACATCTGCGGGTTCATGGTGGAGAGCAACGGGCACCATGCTTTGAGCTGTTGCCAGTGCGCGGGAAAGTTCCCACGGCACCACGCGTTGAATGACATTGTTCGAAGGGCGCTGGTGTCAGCCAACGTCCCGTGTGTGCTGGAGCCGCTGGGTCTTAGTCGGTCAGACAGCCGGACGGTTTTTGACTCTGGTGCCGTGGGAGAGTGGTAAGTGCCTTTTGTGGGACGCCACCTCCGTCAGCACAGTCACCGTGCGGTCAGCAGGAGCAGCCGCTGAGCAGGCGGCGTCCCTAAAGAGGTACACGTACTCGGGGCTAACAAACTACTTGTTCCTTCCCCTTGCTGTGGAGACTTCTAGACTCGAGGAGCGGGGTCGTCGCCTGCAGGAGAGGTTGTCCATCGCGGTCCAACGCGGAAACGCAGCAAGCGTGATGGGCACCTTTGCGTCGGGAGAGTTGCGACGTGGGTTGTTCGAATAGTTTTTTTGTGTTAGTTTAGGTTTAGTTTTATTTATAGTTAAGTTTATTGCTAATTTATTTGTTTTTAATGTTTGTCTTTTTAATTATTTTAAATAAATCAATTTAAAATTTATAGTTTGTCAAAGGACTGTCTCATTTCAAACATAGACAGAGAGAATCTTTGTCTTACACTAGTACTAGCACCCAAAAGAAAAGGATGAGTAATATGAGTATAGTTATTTTGGTTCTTATTTACTGACAAATTGGTTTGACAAACTATGTTAATTATCTAGTGCTTGGTTTCGTGCAGTGTGATTTAAATACAGTGAACATATCCGTATGGTGTTGTTCTGATTTCAGCCGGGTCTGTCGGAGCAGACGCGCTCGGCGCTGGGCGAGGCGGCGGTGCGCGCCGCGCTGGCCGTCAGCTACGTGGGCGCCGGCACCGTGGAGTTCATCCTGCACCGCGCCACGCACCACTTCCACTTCATGGAGATGAACACCCGCCTGCAGGTCGAGCACCCTATCACTGAGATGATCACTGGTGCGAATACACAATACTTATAACGCATTTTACATAGATATCCAGTTTTTAAATAGAATTGAAACTTATCGAAACAATCATTTAATGAAGGATTCTAAGCTTATGATTCTGCAGCTGTGACCGTGACGTCACGATGTAATGTTTTAGGTATATAAACTCCTTATTAGCAAATCGTTTTGACAGTTCTAAAAAAGAAACATATTTGACTATAGTTCGTTTTTTTTAGCATTAGAAATAAGGTAAACAATCTTGATGTGTCTTTTAATTGAAAAACTCATTTTAAAAATAAGTTACGGCAAATATGTAACAATTATGAATTTAAGCCGATCATTTATATTCCTCTGCTTTCATAAGTAATAGTTTTTGATTTTTAATAAGCGTTTTTCAATTAAAAGACATGTCAAGATCGCTTACCTTCTTGCAAGTTCTTTCTAATGCTAGAAAAAACGAACTATAGTAGGAACATACCATATTATATTATTTATATTGATGTCCCGCCCATGATGCCGCCGGCCAATGACACTATGCGAGCGGGACAGCAATTTAACCTCTATGGCACAAATCCCCCCTAGAAAAACACGGCCGCAGCACGAATGTAACAGGCCAGCATTTAACTTAACCCCTCTAATGGACATTGTAAGTTAATTAAACCTTATATTTTACCTGAATGTAATTGAAATTTAAGTTTATTCGTAATCACAGACAAAGAAAATAAACTAATAAAAACACTTAAAATAAAACCTTATAAATAAAAAATTTGGCCTAGGTCGTGGTCGCTCGGTAGGGTACCCAGAAGGCTGGCCGCATTGCCCCGCTGGATGGCAATGCTGATCCGCTGGGCAAAATATTGGCCAGCCCTCTGGTCACCAGAAGCCATTGAAATTTATATGTTTTAACGAGTAAACATTTATTCTAAGGCACTGATCTTGTGGAATGGCAGCTCCGGGTGGCGGCAGGCGAGCCCCTGCCTCTGACACAGGCGGAGGTGCGGCGGCGCGGACACGCCGTGGAGTGCCGCGTGTACGCCGAGGAGCCGGGCGCGGGCTTCCTGCCTCGCGCGGGCACCCTGCACCGCCTAGTGCAGCCCACACCCGAGCAACACTGCCGGGTATAATAATAATTCAGCCTTTATACGTCCCACTGCTGGGCACAGGCCTCCTCTCATGCGCGAGAGGCACTGACAATCCAACCTCTAGACTGAGCTTAGGCCAATTCTTTCATGAAACCGATGCTGCCAAAAATACGGGGGTGCGGGGGGACGAGGTGAGCGAATCCCGTGCCGTGATTGGTCCGTTCAAAGACACGGACCAATCACGGCACGGGATTGACTCGAAGATGGAGTAACGCTACCGTATGTGTGGCAGAGGGGGTAGCGCGACTATGCTATGTCTAGCGAGAGGGCTTGGGCTATAGTCCCCACGCTAGCCCAATGCGGATTGGGGACTTCACATACACCTTTGAATTTCTTCGCAGATGTATGCAGGTTTCCTCACGATGTTTTCCTTCACCGAAAAGCTAGTGGTAAATATCAAATGATATTTCGTACATAAGTTCCGAAAAACTCATTGGTACGAGCCAGGATTTGAACCCGCGACCTCCGGATTGAAAGTTATAGCCGGGTATAGTTTTTTTTTGAACTGAGCTTGTTCACTACCTGTACTAACAATGGCATTGTTTTATTACAATCCAATTATCTGCTTTTGTTCTCGTAGGCGCCGACCAGTTTAAAATGGTGTAAAAAGATAATATCATATTCAATCTTTGGTAAAGTCATATCCACCTTAGCCACGACCGGGAAGTAGTCTGGTGCAAAATGCAAAAATAGTTATGTTAGCCATTATTTATGTAGTGTATTTTGATTTTGTAGTCTATTGTTTAAGAAATAGAGTCGTTAATCTATAATAATATTTCAAGGCGTTTATAATCTGCTTTTACTACGAGGTAGTTATCCTAATTGGTGGTTTACCACTCAGTGGTATTGTATTCTTGAGAGACTCTTTGAGTAAACTAGCTCAGTTCAAAAGATTTACACTATACGTGTGCTGACTAACCGCACTCACAGGCGCCCATTTTGCACTCTCTTTTGCGTGACTCAAGCAATGTACTGCCGCTTTTCTTATTAACGATTATAAACCATCCTGTCCACAATTTGTTTCATCATTTAACCTCGTAACCATACAAAATTTAGATATTTTTTTTTTTGTTTATCTGGTTTATGATTGGTTTTAATTAAATTAAAATGGAGTGTACATTGTAATGCACATTGGGCTTTACGAGATTAATTTTAAAGGCTTTCAACAACGCTTAGTAACATTTAGTACATGGTTGTTACAGGTAGAAACTGGCGTGCGAGAAGGCGCGGAGGTGTCAGTGCACTACGACCCCATGATAGCCAAGCTGGTGGTGTGGGGCCGCGACCGCAGCGAGGCGCTCGCCAAGACGAGGGCCAAGCTCTCCGAGTATCAGGTTCGTTATTTTCTAGAGACGGGTGGTATAGGATGATCTAGCAGGTGTGTGTGAACCCTATATAGGTACATATAAGATGGTGATGCCTGTAAACAGGCTTACTTCCTCTCAAACAGAACGTAAACCGGGCTTTCGGTAGCTAACCAAACTTCGCAACCTTAATAAAAAAAACTTCATAAAACAGTTTATAACTGGTCAACCAAATCTTGTCAGTAAAAAAGGCGCGAAATTCAAATTTTCTATGGGACGATATCCTTTCGCGCCTACATTTTTAAATTTGCCGCCTTTTTCTACTGTCAAGATCTGGTTGACCAAGTATATTTAACATTCCAATTGCCATCATTTTGTGGTGTTACTAAGCAGTTCTACTTCGCCCAAACGTGCTTTCCTGGAGTAAGTGCACGATCCGAGTTACTATTAAAAATACCCAAATTACTGTAGTGATGTCTATAATATTGGAAGAGCTCCCTCGACTTCTCCAGGATCGCGTAATTAGACCCTGATTTGATGACGATGAGCAAGTAGAAAACATTTCAAACCAAAGTTTTTTTTTATATCAATTTAATGGTCTGCGAGCCCATTGTGTAACAGTCGATTGAGGATACGATTCCGTAAAATCACCTGTGTTTAGCTATATTATAAATATGATATAATAGTATAGGCTACATGACTAATTTTCATTTATGGTATCAATCGATCGGGTTTGTTTTTAGGATCAAATGTTTATATGGGACCTATTTCATTAAAGCAAAACAAAAGTCAGTAATTATAGGCAAAGTCCGACAGTCGCACTTCACTCGCGAAACACCCCTCACAAAAGGATAAGTGAACGTGACGTCAAGGTCACTGAGATCCCATCTTGTAGTATGGACAAAACAAGAAAATTGCTTTTTTGTCCGTGAAATATTGCGTTTATGTATGTATACATATATATAGTTGCTATACAATATTTTTTGGATAAAATGTAAGGAATCGAATGGGATCCTTACTTTTATCGTTTTTGGAAGTTAAAAAAAAAACTAAAATTTTGAAACTTTCTGGTCCTGTATTTTTGTAACATTTCCGTATTTTATTTTATTATCCACATTATTGTGATAAATTGCTCGTTTGCTATATATTTTACTGATATAAAATTCAACATGTGTCATCATCCCTATTGTGTCAGGTGGCGGGTCTGGAGACGAACGTGAACTTCCTGCTGCGGCTGGCGGGCGACCCCGCGTTCGTGGCGGGCGACGTGCACACCGCCTTCATCCCGCAGCACGCGGCGCGCCTGCTCGCCGCGCCCGCGCCCGCCCGCCTGCAGGCCACGGCACGCAGCGCCGCGCTCGCACATGTCAGTACTGTTGTAACGTACATACATACAGGGTAGATATGTCACATCATACTCCAAGCCGTCTCTGGACCCAAATTTATGGAGTACCCTATGTGTGTGTCAAAGTGTTGCCTTATTTCACCACGCTATTAGATATGAGCACTACTATTCATAGCCTCATATCCTATGTTTTATTATAGTACCTACCTAATTTAGAATAAAGAAGTATGGCCGACTTGGCCGAACTAGCTTCAAATGTAATTGATTTTGCTTAAATAATTAAACTGGATTGAGTTAATAGTCTCGATCATTATCATTTCTTATCACTTGTAATGTTTTAGGTGCTTATGTCCCAAAAAGCAAGCACGAGTAAGACAAATAATGGAATCGACGTTTCGCCGAGTGCGTGGCGACCGAACTATCAACTTCGAAAAACGATTTCTCTAAAGCTAGACGGCAAAGGTATGTCATTGTATTAAGGAAAAAACTAGTTTGGTCAGATTAAAAAGGAATCGAATTAAAGTAACATTTTTCTACTGTGATCTTCTATTTATTACGGGTAATCCAATACACTTTTACTGTCTGTCCTTCGGGGCCTCCTGAGGATGGGGGCCCTTGGCACGGGCCCCGTGTGCCCTTATGGTAAAAGACGGTACCTATTGGGGAGAAGTGACACTGATTGTCACAAACACAATCTTATGCAATGTCAAACATTAATGTTAGCGGCAGCCATTGCAACAAACATATAATTTAACGTAGTAAAGCCGACAAAATGAGGGCAGCACCAGTCGTGCACCTAACGAATATACAAAGATATCTAACTACATATTACCTAAATAATAAATAATTAATAACCCTTAGCATTTATAGGCTAACAATGTTGACGTTATTGCAGCAATCCTGTTGAATAGATGTTTTTAATTATTACACACACACACACACATAAACACTGCTCTATTGGTTTAAATATATAATTAGGTTAAAACACAACTCGTGCGGAACCTCTTACTGCCTATAAAAAATACCAACTAATCATTGGAGTCGTTTCAGATATCCCAGTAGCAGTAGAACACGTAGGCCCGAAACGGTACCGGGTGAAAGTGGGAGACGGAGAATGGGAGGAGGCCGAAGCGTGGCTGAGCGAGAGCGAGCGCGGCGCTCGGCTCACCAGCGTCGTGGGGGGGCGGCGCGCCACCGTCGGCCTGCTGGCGTTCGAGGACCAGCTCCACGTCTATGACGAGGTGAACCGTCTGCTGCTGTTAGAGTGAGACGGGGACAGGCATGGTTGAGTGAGTGCGTGCACGATGCGAGACTTACCACGGTCGTGGGCGACCAGAGTCAACCTACTGGTGAATGAGCAGGTCCTCATAGACATGACCAATTAAATTCTCTGCTATTGTTAGAGTGAGGCGGAGATCTTTAGGGCTGTAACGTAACGAGCGCGGTACACAGTTCACCACCGTTAAGGGCGGCCATCGATTTCTACGATTAAGGTAAAATTCCTGTTGTTGTTAGTGTGAGTCGGAGAGGGGCGTAGCCGTAGCTACCGTGAGACGTATGTAAATTTAATATTTTTCTTGTTTCTTTCACACGTTTTCTTAATACCTATAACATAGTGGCGTTATACCTACAAATTCATTAGTGCCTCAAATTCAACTTTAACGTCAATATTTAAATATAGTTAGTCAAAGTGCCACTATGAATCTCAAGGAGCGTATATTAGGTCCTTACCACTGACTTAATATAAAAGAAATAGACACACAAAGCAGAACAAAAACGTCAAGAAATGTGGATCCCAATGACGTTTCGCACCATTTGCATTGATGATAAAAACGCTTACGTAAATTTTGAGTCAAGATAAATGTTTCGTACAGAAAAGAGCTTAATGTCGTAAGCATTAAGTGTCAAATTTGCAAACATAAGTACCAACACTGTTAAAAAATTTAGTCCGATGGCACTAAACGTAACGTATTTACGTCAAACAACGTCAAACGAGAATAATGAACGAATGGAGTCACTTTGGTACACTTTAATATGTATTACTGTACAGGAAAACCAATTGAAGTAATAAATAAAACAAATTTAATATAATCGGGAGCTCAAATAAAATTAATTTGTGGTTCAAATTCAAACAAATCAAATTTTTAATTCGTACGTCTTTAAATACTAATTTCCTTGAAATAAATTCTACTTATTAAATAACTGTGTATTTAAGATCTACATTTACTCATAGCGCGGGTGCACGGGGACATTTAGATACTGATTGGATTTTTTTTATAAAGTCTACCTATACTTTATAAAAAAAATCCTGTGGTTGTCACTGTGTTCCGACAGGTTTAGCATTTACAGTTAGTCGATATAAGCCCTTATTGGTGGTGTATATGTCGGAAACAGGGAAATGGGCCGAACACACAAGTGCCGTTTTGCCTTGTTTAAAACTGCATCACCCCTATCTCTTGCTATAATTAAATAGCAGTCCACTTTGCACGTCGCATAGGTTTTCTTGGAAATCTTGAATTTAAACATAATATTATTTCTTATGAATTCCATATAAAAATATAAAAAAATATTGACCTCACATCGACTCATTAGATTTTTGTTCCTTAACATCCCTTCTTTGGTACTAACAAATTAATTTATTCAAAACCATAAAATTACCACCAGATTACATAAATTATGTAATGCTATCCAAAGAACTAACCGAAAAAAATACATTCCATCCTTTTTCCTTGTTTTATCATTGTTATTTTTACATATTTTAACGGCACATTTCGTAATTGTTGACAACTTCACATTTGAGCGTTTCAAACAAGACTAAACGAAAAAGTAATGCATGATCTGTTTTGACATCACTTTTGTGGGGCCATTTTTGGCGGCTGATTGGGTATCCAGTTCTTTATACTATATCAATGGTCCTTACATATGAAATTGGCGTTTGGCGAACTGGCAACTTTGGTTCAAAATATGTGGCGTTCGGCTAGGAATTCCAAATTCAAATTTATTTCAAATTTAAGACCATGTATTTCTGTGTTCGAATTACGAAATTTATTTGTTATCGCGTCATTTGTTTTTCTTTCACATCGTTCTGTTCACAATATGGAGAACTTAAAATATCGCTATATTTACGAATATGAGTTTCACCTCGGCACTAGTGCTGCAGAAACGGCTCGTAGGATTAACAATGCGTATGGGGAAGCTACTGCAAAAGAAAATACGGTACGTTATTGGTTCCAACGTTTCCGTTCTGGAAATTTTGACCTTCAGAACAAGCCCCGTGGACGGCCGGAGACAGAAGTTGATAACGAAGAATTAAAAGCAATTGTGGAAGCAGATCCATCGCAAACCACGTCAGAGTTAGCGGCAGGCTTCGGTGTGAGTGATAAAACCATTTTGATTCACTTGAAACAAATTGGAAAAGTGAAAAAACTTGAAAAATGGGTACCGCATGAATTGAGCGACGCAAACAAAGAAACACGCGTCGAGTGTTGCGTTTCACTTCTCAACCGGCACAATAATGAAGGCATTTTGAATCGTTTCGTTACTTGTGATGAAAAATGGATCCTGTACGATAACCGGAAACGTTCTTCACAATGGCTGAACCCAGGTGAACCAGCCAAATTCTGCCCGAAACGAAAGTTGACTCAGAAAAAGGTACTGGTAAGTGTCTGGTGGACTAGTGCCGGTGTCATCCATTACAGTTTCTTAAGATCTGGGCAAACAATCACGGCTGATGTGTATTGTCAACAATTGCA
Source organism: Cydia amplana (assembly GCF_948474715.1). Classification (NCBI taxonomy): domain Eukaryota; kingdom Metazoa; phylum Arthropoda; class Insecta; order Lepidoptera; family Tortricidae; genus Cydia; species Cydia amplana. Next base: position 27,575,207 of record NC_086096.1, on the reverse strand, counting down.
AACGATGATGGAAAAGCTAGCCATTAAACAACCCAGACTGGTCAATCGATCTAGCCCACTGCTGCTTCAGGACAATGCTCGACCACATACGGCACGTTTGACGGCCGCAAAACTAAGGGAGCTGCGACTGGAATGTCTTCGACACCCACCATACTCCCCGGACCTTGCTCCAACTGATTACCATTTTTTTCGGAATTTGGACAACTTCATGCAAGGAAAAAAATTCAATTCTCACGAGGCTGTCCAAACGGCCTTCAAAGATTTTATTGATTCTCGCTCACACACTTTTTTTAGTAAAGGAATCAATGAACTACCTTCGAGATGGCAAAAGTGCATAGATAGCCATGGTACATACTTTGACTAAATAAAAAAATAGTTTCATAAAAAAAATCGTTTTCATTTCTGCCATATGAAACGCCAATTTCATATGTAAGGACCTAATATTATAAGTTAAGTAACCCTATGTCTTTCCACAGGAGGGTCAATCGATAGCCTTGGTCCCTCGGGCTAGGTACGGCGGCGCCGGGGCCTCGGAGGCGTCTTCAGACAGCGCCTGCTCGCCCACGCCCGGCGTGCTGGAGAGAATACTAGTCAATCAAGGCGATAAGGTAAGCCGCTCCCAGTTCACACTAGGTTTCAAGGCACGAGGGTTAAACAAACTTTGCCACAGAGTGACAAAAAATTTTTCACCACACCAACACAAGGAAAATACTAACTGTAAAATATCAAACAAAATCAATGTGATTTGATTTTGTTTGATATTTTACAGGGAATATATTACACAAGGAAAATACTAACTGTAAAATATCAAACAAAATCAAATCACATCGATTCAAAATGAATGTTATTAAATATTTACCATTCAAATCATCATTTAAAAGTGAATTCTACCAGCAAACAACAAAATTCAAAATTCGCATTTTATTACTCTGCCACACATGTGAATAAAATGCTGAATAAAACTATCTTATCAGTTTTTGAACAACCAAGACAGCCTTTACCAGCTGGTGTGGTGATAATAACTATATTTTGGGATAGTTTATTCACCTTTAAGAATCAACCGAGCTCAATTCCGAGTAACAGAACATGTCCAAAAACCACAGACAATCCAACCTCTAGACATAGCATAGTCGCGCTACCCCCTCTGCCACACATAGGGTAGCGTTACTCCATCTTCGAGTCAATCCCGTGCCGTGATAGGTCCGTGTCTTTGAACGGACCAATCACGGGATTCGCTCACCTTGTCCCCCCGCACCCCCGTATTTTTGGCAGCATCGGTTTCATGAAAGAATTGGCCTAAGCTCAGTCTAGAGGTTGGATTGTCAATGCCAAAAACCTATAGGTATCACTGGGGTGCGGTTATATTTTAAACATGGGCCATACTATTGTAGGTGGTGAAAGGGCAGCCGCTGTTCGTGGTGATCGCGATGAAGATGGAGTACGTGGTGCGGGCGAGCCGCGGCGGCGTGGTGGCGGGGCTGGCGGCCGCGCGGCCCGGCGACCCGGTCGGCAAGGGCGCCGAGGTCGTGCTGCTCCAACCCGACACAACCAAGACCAACTGAATCACATCCACCTACCTAGCTGACTATTGTCACCTGACACTATTTCCTGTCCGTTTCCGGGTCTTTAGCCTTTCAGATGACTTGCATCATTAGGGTTCCGTAGCCAAATGGCAAAAAACGGAACCCTTATAGATTCGTCATGTCTGTCTGTCTGTCTGTCTGTCCGTCTGTCTGTCCGTCCGTATGTCACAGCCACTTTTCTCCGAAACTATAAGAACTATACTGTTGAAACTTGGTAAGTAGATGTATTCTGTGAACCGCATTAAGATTTTCACACAAAAATAGAAAAAAAACAATAAATTTTTGGGGTTCCCCATACTTTGAACTGAAACTCAAAAATTTTTTTTTCATCAAACCCATACGTGTGGGGTATCTATGGATAGGTCTTCAAAAATGATATTGAGGTTTCTGATATCATTTTTTTCTAAACTGAATAGTTTGCGCGAGAGACACTTCCAAAGTGGTAAAATGTGTCCCCCCCCCCCTGTAACTTCTAAAATAAGAGAATGATAAAACTAAAAAAAATATATGATGTACATTACCATGTAAACTTCCACCGAAAATTGGTTTGAACGAGATCTAGTAAGTAGTTTTTTTTATACGTCATAAATCGCCTAAATACGGAACCCTTCATGGGCGAGTCAGACTCGCACTTGGCCCCTTTTTTTTAGATTAAATTTCAAAGCTGGGCACAGTGGCTTTTGCTGGTTCTAATCTCGTCAAAACATAAATAACGTAAAAAAATTAAAATGTTTAAACGACTTCTCCGATTATACTTATGTAAGATTATAATTATGTGCGCCTGCTAGGTGGGCTCCTTGGCGTAGCCTGTTGTTATCTATGGCTACCTATAGTCAGGCATCTGAGCAAAAGTTACGAGCGGGCAGTGCATGTGCTAGTAACGCCGGTACTTAGCGTCAATATTTAATTTTGTTTACTTGTTGGACAAGCAATGCGCGGCAGGTGACAATTGACATCGTGGTAAAACAGAGGCGGTGAAACTTCCTTCCGCTCATTTACTTAATATGAAGTGTCCGAACAATTATTATGAAGAAAAAACTGACTTATTACTACTGCTTAATTAAAAAATGTTGATAATACAAAAATATAAGAAAAAAATATTTCTGAATGATTTGTCCACCAACTAGTTTCTGTTGTTGTGTTAATTTTAATTGTAGCATGCCATATTTCTTCTAACTTCTTTTTTAAAAGCTACCCGGATGCCCAAAGTTTGACTTACTGTATAAATAATCTTAAGAGGATAGAAGGGGCTGAGCTCCATCTCAGATTTGAGAATTATTGCGATAAGGACAACTGCAACTGTAGCGAAAAATCCTGCGTAAATATTTCATATTATCAGGTTTCGTACTGAACTGTTTCCTCCTTCAAAACTTAACTAAAAGAACAAAATTTTAAATCTAAATGGCAAATAGTCAGATATTAATAATATTAATCTGTGTTGAAGAAATCATTGCTCTAGGCCCGTGGGTATTGGCCCTAGAGTCTAGGGCCGATACCCACGGAGGAAAGAGTCGAGTATGTTTGTATGGAGAAATTATCACTCCCCCCTATCTTAATGGGAGCGATGTTAGGAATTCTATAAGATGGTCTATTTGTTGACATTTCAAGTAAAAGACCAATGCAGATTTTAGTCATTCCAGTAAGGTTTAACAAATATACCTATATATTATTATTTTTGTACTTCTGTAAGTTGTAAGTGTTATGTTTTTGAGTATATATCATTTTCTAATTTATAAAGGACGTGTTTTACTTATCTCCTCATATAGCAGCAATAGTATGAAGCGAGTCAAGCGAGCTTCATTATTGTTTTCTTTTGTTTTAATAAAATTCAAAATGAAATAATATCAGCACCGGTAGCATGATACTTAACCCCTCGTATGCTGCCTGTCAAATTTGATCATTGAAAAAGTGACCTTGACATTTACAACAATAGATTAAAAATTCCCAAGCACGGATCCGTGTCTAAGCATACGAGGGGTTAAGTCTATGTCCACCATACACAGACAAGACACCCTCCAGACTGAGCATAGTAGCGCTACCCCCTCTGCCATAAATATACGGTAGTTTTACTCTAGTTTCGAGTGTTTTTGTGTGACGTCCGTGTCTTTGAACGGACCAATCACGGCACGGGACTCGCTTACCTCGTCCCCCGCACCCCAGTATTTTTGGCAGCATCGGGTTCATGAAATAATTGCTCTAAACTCCGTCTAGAGGATTCCTAGTCAATGCCACCATAAAAGGCTAGAAGTAAGTAATGTTAATGAAACAACACAGCAGTTGAGGTGACTGTGTGAAACAGTCAGGCTGGTCCTGGGAAGCAGTAGGAGTGGAGATGTTACTCCTGCAAGAATCAGTGTCCTTGTTGTAAAGATAACATTGACTATGCCTTAAAGATAAGATAAAAGATAGTTTAGGGTGGCGGTGCACGTCGGTTTAAATGATAACCACTTCTTGCTGTAGACGATATTTATTGCCGAGCTTACGCTAGCCGGCTACAGTAATTTCACAACGGGAACTACATTATAATCTAATTTAACATAATAACATCTTCTCTCTTATCGCTTACTCTCGCAGTGTTGCCAACTACCTTGACATTTCTTTTTCCTCTCAAGAGGTGTTTGAATGCGTGGCGATTCGCCACACCACCCCCCCACGGAGACAATTAAACCACATAAAATTTTATAACAGACAAACAAAAATATTACATACCATATCATGTGATAATTTTTGAACAAAACAATATTACAATTAAAATATTATAAATCTAACCTATTCTTGTTCTTTACTATCCTCCCTGCCCTAGTGACTATAGGTATAGGATCAGGAGTTGGAGGATGGGTAGTAGGACCTGGAATGGGCACTGGCGCTGGAGAAACATCTGGTGCAGGGGCTGCAGCAGGTAACGGCAGAACAGAAGTTTGACTGGGCTCCGAGCTATCTATGTGTGCTGGTTTTACTCTGTCAATACTGACGGTAGCCTCTCTGCCGTTTATATCTATGGTCAGGGTTTTGCCCTGCCTCTGTTTGACCAGATATGGGCCAGTGTAAGGTGGTTGCAGAGAGCGCCGCACTGAATCGTCCCGGAGAAATACGTGTGTCGCGATATTCAGGTCTTTAAAAACAAATGAAGATGGTTGGGAATGATGGGCAGCAGGTGTGGCTCGTAGTCCTTTCATATGGTTTCTCAATCGAGTAACAAAATCCATCATTACCTCAGAACCTGCTGTTTTCTCTGGAGCAACGACGAGCTCGCCGGGAAGGCGAAGAGGCTCGCCGTACAGTAGCTCGGCGGCAGACGTTTTCAAGTCCTCTTTAAGTGCGGATCTCATGCCTAATAATACCAGAGGCAATGCTGTTAGCCAGGTCTCTCCGTGGCACATGACCGCCGCTTTTAATTGACGGTGCATGCGCTCCACCATACCATTCGCTTGTGGGTGATACCCTGTCGTCCGAACGCGATTAGTACCGCAAACGTCCATGAGGCGATGGAAAAGGGTTGATTCAAACTGACGTCCTTGGTCAGTAGTCACCACAGAGGGTACCCCGTATCGGGATATCCACTCCCGGGTGAACGTTTCTGCTACTTCTTCTGCCGTGATCCCGACCATTGGCCAAGCCTCTGGCCACCGGGTAAATCTGTCGACAGCTGTCAAACAATACTGGTAACCTTTACTGTGGGGCAAGGGGCCGATGATGTCGAGATGTACATGGCGTAGGCGAAGGGAAGGGCTGGTAAACTTCTCCAACGGTGCGTTTACATGTCTGGTAACTTTGCAGCGTTGGCAAGCGAGGCAGCTACGTGCCCACTGTCGACATTCCTTCCTTATGTTAGGCCAGACGAAACGATCAGCCATCAAGCGGGCCGAAGCTCGAGCGCCAGGGTGGCTAAGATTGTGGATCTTCTCAAAGTACTTCCGACGGAAGGCTGGAGTTAGGTATGGACGAGGTTTTCCTGTCGATACGTCGCAAAATATTTCCACATCGATGCCTGGTAAATTAATCTTTTCGATTTTTAAAGAAGAATTCGTTTGTAACTTACGAAGTTCTTCGTCGGTATCTTGGGACTTCGCCAATTCCGCGTAATCCTCCTCGATCCGAATCGCCTCCACTCTTGACATCGTGTCCGCTACGACGTTCTCCTTTCCTTGGACATGGACTATATCCGTCGTAAACTGAGAAATGAAAGAGAGCTGATTGAGCTGTACCGGAGGCAGTTTCTCCCTACGCTGAGAAAAGGCGTAGATCAATGGTTTGTGATCTGTGTATATGGTGACGTGCTGTACTTCAAGCACGTGACGAAAGTGTTGCACCGCCTCATACACCGCTAGCAACTCGCGATAGTAGGCTGGCCAGCTCGTATATCGAGCTGGAAGTTTCCTGCTAAAGAAGGCAAGAGGTTGCCAGTTCTCATTGACTTTCTGTTGTAAGCAAGCCCCCACATGGGTTGATGACGCGTCTGTAAAGAGTCCCAATTGAGCATCATCAATAGGATGGGCTAATAGAGTAGCGGTGGCAAGATGATCTTTACATTTGTTGAACGCGAGCTCCAGCTCAGGCGTCCAAGGCACCGGCTTTGGCCCTTTTAGTTGTGGGGATGCTAACACATTTGTGAGTGGTGCTTGGAGTTCAGCCGCTTTTGGGAGGAACCGGCGGTAAAAATTTACCATGCCTAAGAATCTACGAAGGCCTTCAACCGTCTTTGGTAGCGGAAAACTTCGTAGTGATTCTATTCTCTCTGAGGGCGGAAATGTGCCGTTTTTATTTATACGATACCCAAGAAAAGTCACCTCGTCTGCGGCTAGCACGCACTTCGAGGAGTTGACGACGACTCCATACTTGGACAACCTCTGGAACAGAGCTCGAAGATGTCGAGCATGCTCTGCAGGGTCCCTGGAAAACACAAGGATATCATCAATGTATGGGTAGCAGAAATCAAGTCCCCTCACGACTTCATCCATGAAGCGCTGGAAAGACTGTCCAGCATTGCGCAACCCGAAGGTCATGAAGGGAAACTCGAATAGTCCAAAGGGGGTCGTTATAGCGGTTTTACAGATGTCGGCCTCATGGACTGGTATTTGCTGATAGGCTTTTACTAAATCTATCGTGCTAAAAATTGTTGAGCCTGCCAGATTGTGTGCAAAGTCACCTATGTGACGCACCGGGTATCGATCCGGAACTGTTCTAGAATTTAGTATACGGTAGTCGCCACACGGACGCCATCCATGCTCACCTTTTCTTGCCATGTGTAAGGGTGAGGCCCAGGGGCTGCTTGATAGGCGAGCAGTTCCACACTTCAACATATCATCAAACTCTTTCTTTGCTGCCTGTAGTTTTTGAGGGGCAAGTCTTCGTGGGCGGCATGACACAGGCGGCCCTTCTGTAGTGATGATGTGGTGTACTGTTGAGTGCTTCACAATCCGTGGGAGTCCAGGTGGACGCAAAATATCAGGAAATTCCAACAGGATTTTTGAGAATGGTGACTCTGCAACAATTGCCTTGACGCTTTGTTGATTAATTTGGGCAATGGTAGCCGGAGCAAAGTTCCTTGTGTTGCCATCTATCAGCTGTTGGTTGTGGCAGTCAGGTATCAGGTAATATTCAGCCAATAGGTCTGAGCCGATGATAGGTGCACCAACATCTGCAATCACAAAATTCCATTTGAAAAATCGACCCAAACCTAGATCTAACTGCAAGGGAAGTGTGCCATAAGTTTTTATAGCGCTTCCATTGGCGGCTCGAACGTCAAACGTTGTGGCAATATATCTTCCCTTAAGCAGGTTGCGTGGGAAACAGCTGATATCAGACCCAGTATCAATTAAGAATAGGTGACCTGTCTTGGAATCCCTGACAAATAAACGGCGGCCGGATGTTGAGCAATCAGAAGCCGCCACTACTGATTGCCTGGAAAGTTTCCCTCTTGACGGGGTTTCCAGGTACAAGGAGAGATACATTTTGTGGCATTTTTGCCGTAGCGTTTGTGGTACCAGCACCAACGTCCTCCGGGTCTAGAATTCGACTGTGAATTAGGCTGGGAGCGGAAACGAGATGGCTGGGAATCCCTGGTACTGAGGGCTTCAACTCTCATTGTTAAGTCCTCAATGCACTTCATGAGAGCAGTCATTTCCGACGGCCCAGAAGTATTGTTATTGTTGACTGCACAGGTAGCAGGTGCAACAGCCGGAGGTGATGCCTCCAAAAGTGCATCAGCTATTTCAGCTACACTGTCCAAACCCAGGTCCTTATGTCCAATAATAATTCTCTGTACCTCTAGTGGTAGTCGACGTAGCCATAATTCACGGAGGATGCCTTCATCTCCCATAGAAGTTCCTGCCAGAGAACGGAGATGTTGCAGGAACACTGTAGGTTTCCGGTCACCAAGTTCTTCTCCATTAAGCAGTTGGCGTATTTCTTGAGGTCTAGAAATAGAAAGCTTCTTAATTAATTCTGCTTTTATTTTTATGTATTTATTGTCGGCCGGTGGGTTTAAAATACAATCTTCTACTAACTTGGCTGATGTTGTATCAAGCATGGACAAAACATAGCCATATTTAGCTCCATCTGACTTGATGCCTGCTGTGTCAAACTGGGATTCTGCCTGAGCGAACCAAAGTTTAGGTTGATGAGTCCAAAAGCTGGGGAGTTTAACCTTAATAGCATTAACCTGTGGAGTAGGAGTTACTCCAAGCTGTGACACCCGTTGCTGGAGTTCTTCAAACTTCTGTAAAATTTCTGCGTTCACCTCTGTCCCCATGATTACCCCAATATAATAATATTTGGCAGATAAAATAAGGATGTACCTATAGTCACTTGGCTGTTATTCCAGAGAATTTGTGAACCTCAATATACATGCACCCTAAACCTGATATGTTGTTGTAATTTACATAAATACACTGTAACCCTAACACAGTAAAAAATGTATAAGTATTGTTTGAATTTCAAGTTTACAGGCACCACCAAATATAAGGTAAGTTTTTCTAGTCAACGTGTTATTGTTGTAATACAAAAGTTATTTGCGAACTCAATATGCAAAGGGAGGTGTAAACAGAAACTTTAAGAGTCAATAATTAAATGGTTACATTAAGCTTATAAGATTAATTTTCACAAAATATTCGATTGTAACCTCGAAAGTTCCAAGTAAATCATATGAACACAGGTTAATATTAGTCTAATCACTAAAATAATGCAGAAAAAAACTTACAATTGTCCAGGTTTCAAACAAAACTAAAATACTTGTAGCACGGACGTAAGTGGATCCACTGACAGTTCTGACACTGACGTTGACTTTGACGTTTGAAGTCTCTTCGCGCTTGAAGTTGAATTTCCCCCGTTGACCACGAGAAAAGTATGGCTGACAAAGTTTATGATCGAAATGATTACAACTTATTGTGTTACTTCGAAATGCACTTCACCACTGTATTTCACTTTTATTTTGCTCGTAAAACACTTTGCACTATGTTCCGTACGGCGATGCTGACGATATGGACGATATGAGTAGACAGCTTTTCTTGGAAATGCTGCCGCCGAGTCCGCCCAAGGTCAATGCAAGTTGTGATCTCTCACGCTGTAGAAGCCGGCAGGAATAGGTCTGAGGCGTTAGGAACAGACGCCAGATATTCCACAGCCGCTCCAAGCGAGAACCACGCCGAATTTGCGGAACAAGACTCCAAATCCAACGGAGTCTGGGGTCACCACTTTAGGGTGGCGGTGCACGTCGGTTTAAATGATAACCACTTCTTGCTGTAGACGATATTTATTGCCGAGCTTACGCTAGCCGGCTACAGTAATTTCACAACGGGAACTACATTATAATCTAATTTAACATAATAACATCTTCTCTCTTATCGCTTACTCTCGCAGTGTTGCCAACTACCTTGACATTTCTTTTTCCTCTCAAGAGGTGTTTGAATGCGTGGCGATTCGCCACAATAGTTTATTCAAGTAGGCATAATTATAATGCGCTTATGAACGTCAAATAAAGCTAGGTAGATCGGCTCCAACCCTACACCTCTGCCCCGAGAAGATTTAAGTCCGCCCTCAATTGGAGGAGGGTATCCCAATATGGGACCGGCGACAAAATCGGCGGGACACATCTTTAAAAAAAAAATTACATCTTATAATTAACATGCATTACGAGAAAATAAGTAAAAAAAAATACAATTTAAATTACTATAGAATTCATGCAATTATACACATAAGGTGTAATACAATTTGTATGGAATCATACAAATACGTAGCTCTTTCAGAAAACATATCAAATTCTTACAAAAGGAAAAGAAAATAAAGTTATTAAAATAAATGCGAAAACAATAAATCTGATTGATTGTTATGAATTACCAACATAACATATTTGATGTGCTTTCTTAACTGAGCTGTGTCACCTATAACTCTATACATAATACAATGTTTTTAATTGCTTTTAGTTTTTATTTGTTTCTGGTTTGGGCCATGCATGTTTGTCTGCCAAGTAGTCCTCGGCTCTGTAATAAGCTTTCAACATCAATTACTTTTTTAAGAAATTCTTGAGAGCAGAGGGCCTACCGCGAACCACGTTCGACGTGTTGCCTCTCTGTCGCACTTGTAAATTCGTCCGTAACTGTGACAGGGAGGCAACACGTCGAACGTGGTTCGCGGTAAGGCCTCTGGAAAGGGTAATCTTAAAGCATCCTCAGGTAACTTGTTATAAAAATGAATGCATTACCCAACGAATGACTTTGTACTTTACGGACACGAAACTTTCTGATAGCAAGCTTATTTTTATTTCTAGTGTTAAAGTTATGGACATCAGAATTCTTAGTGAAGGAGTCTAGATTCTTAATAACATAAATAATACTTTCATATATGTATTGGGAAGCTACAGTTAAAATATTAATTTCTTTGAAAAGTTCTCTTAAACGAATGGCTCTCTTTTGTAAGACAAATATAGTCTATATGTCAGCTGCTTTGCCCCAAACCAGAATACCATATGACATTACACTATGAAAATAACTATAATAAACAAACCTTCTAGCATTCAGCCGCCATGTGAATGTTCAAAAGATTAGGTTGGGACAAGGATATAATTAACATAGTTTACTAAATTACTAGTTAACCTTTTGGCCGCCGGACCTAGTCCACAAAGACGCTCACTCACACGCCAGAGCAAATTTTAAGTAAACAACTAATAAAAAGTTTAGGGATTGCAAATAGTGATATCGATATTTACAATTTATGGTAAAAATCTTCTCAATTTGGCTTTGTTCTTATCCAACTTTAATTTATTTCGAAAATGCCCAAAATTAACATATTTTTTACACACGACAATGTTAAAAATAAAGGTCTTTATCATTAAAAACAACCACTAAACAATATCGATTCATGACGTAATATCACCGCACTAGGCTGTAGGTACAAGAAGTCGTTTATACAAGACAACGGCGCGCATGGACTGTCCGCAGTGCAGACCGACAAGGACTGTTTCCGCGCGGATTAAGTAATAATAGTCTCTAGGTCAACGGCGTAAGCGCTTGTCGGTACGTAAACTTTATAAGCGTAACGTTAGAGCCGCGCATCGTGTGTCGATAATATAAATGTAAGTACCGGAACTGCATTGGGGAAAATTGCACGTGGGTTAATTGAATTGTCAATGAGTGAAGAACAATAATATTGGAAAAGGGTGGGGATCGGAAACGTTCGGGTATGCATGTTTCACATACGACATGTTCCTTAGATGAGCTTATCAGTTTCCGTATTACATCCTCCCTACCATGACAATTTTTCGTCAATTTCAAATATATAACATTCTCATAGTTAGGCGACACTGACTATATAGTCCTAGCGTCCGCCTGTACCTACCATTCTTGTGCGAAGCGGTCACTGCAGGGTATCACATCATTTTAAAATGAATCTTTTGTTCTGCAAATAAACCACAAGGACAGATTTACTTGTCTGACTCTACTATCAACAGCTGAAGAAGCTCCCTGAACTTCAGCTATAGTTAATGCCTGTCTCTCTCGTCTCGTTTTACGTATTCTAGTTACTAGTTACCATCAATTGGCATTTAACAAGTGTTCAAATGATTAAATAAAACCAGGAGGGCTATGATGCTTTGTCACCAAATCATTAATCATTTATTGCGTGATATGTGAAATACCTGATAAGTGATTAAATTTGGTAAATAGACGCGAGGATAAAGTACAAGTGACTAATGATAGCGTGACATGATTTGAGCTTTTGAAAAATCAATTTTAATCTCGATGACTTAAGGCCTATTTTAAAGAATAGATTACTTAATCACATTCCACCACTTATCTACTTTTGCCATTGACTGATAAAAATCATCCGTGGTTTGAGCTTTTGAAAAATCAATTCTAAACAAGTTTACTTAAAGCGTATTTTAATGAATGACATCCTATCACCACTTATCCACATGTGACGTTGATAGTTAAAAGTTATCCACGGTTAAAGCTTTTGAAGCTTTATTTCTAAGTACTTAGAGTTTATAGTCTTTGAAATAAGCTACATTATCGAATTAAGGTAGAACCGGCTGCAATACTTAATTAACGAAGGCTCATATTTGCTTGTAAATTCATACAAAATTTTAAGGACAGTAGACCTTATTAACCTCAAATACGGTGAATTTTATACGTCAAACCATCTGTCAAAATCAACTAAATTGTAGGCCCTCCCCAAACTTAGCCACCTTACTAAGACAACTGCTCGATGCGTGTGGCCGTTGCTCTCCGCCTAATAGGTTGCCATGGGTATGCCAACCCCACCACGGTTTCACTGTGGGGAGCAACGGCCACCATGTCTTGAGCTGCTGCCGTTGCGCTGGGAGGTTCCCACGGCACCATGTTCTTAATGACATCGTTAGGAGAGCCTTATTGTCAGAGTTACCTAATATCCCATGTATGCTTGAGCCGCCAGGCTTTAGCCGATCGGACGGCATAAGGCCTGACGGCTAGACCCTGGTGCCGTGTGAAAGAGGTAAGTGCTTACTGTGGGACACCACGTGCGTCAGTACTTTTGCCGCCCCGCATCTTAGTCGTACAATGCGGTCGGCAGGAGCGGCTGCTGAGCATGCGGCGTCTCTTAAAAACCGGCCAAGTGCGAGTCGGACTCGCGCACGAAGGGTTCCGTACCATTACGGTACGGAACCCTTCGGAACTAAAGGGTTACGGTACGCAAAAAACGGCAACAAAATCACGTTTGTTGTATGGGAGCTCCACTTAAATATTTATTTTATTTTGTTGTTAGTTCTTATTATTTGTTGTTGGCAACAGAAATATATCATCTAAATAGACAGACAGACCGACGGACAGCGGAGTCTTAGTAGTAGGGTCCCGTTTTTCCTGAAACCCTAAAAAGATAAATACTCGGCGCTGAGCGGGTATTTATTCGTCTCCCTCGGTGTCGAGACTTCGGGATGCTCCGGGAGCTGGGACCTCGCCATTTTGAAAGGGGCCTTGACCCCCGCTCCGGATTTTTCCTGATGCAAAGACTGTCCATCGCAATCTAAGGCGGTCCTAGGTCCTTGCTACTCGTAAAGTCTGCAGCGATATTGATAGCCCACGCAGTGCAAGCTTAGTGCAAGTGTTATACTTGGTCAACCAGATAGAGAGAGAACAACAGTAGAAAAAGGCGGCAAATTTGAAAAATGTAGGCGCGAAGGGATATCGTTCCATAGAAAATTTGAATTTCGCGCCTTTTTTTACTGACAAGATTTGGTTGACCAGCTATACTTACCCGTCATAAATTCATAGAAGTTTGACGTTTAAAATGACGCTTGCACTGCGTGGGCTATCAAAATCCCTGCAGACTTTTCTCGGTCTGACTCTATTAACTACTCTATACAGGGTGGTACAAACCTCGATGTCCAACATTTTTTTTTATTTTATCACTACGTGGGCTACTACCAATATTTTTTTTATATTAAGGCTAGATTTTAGGAAATAAAGTTGTGTATCAAAGAAGTAAAAAATAAAATTCGGCACCGAAGTCAGGCACCGAACGTCATCTCTGAGAATCGCCTAATAGCCCACGATATGAGGAAACTAAAAAAAAATTTGAACGTTGTGGTATAGACCATCCTGTATAGTTTGAGTGTTGGATTGCAACTAAATTAGTACGACGCTGTCATTTTCTATTACGCGATTACGTCCGATTTTACCCGAAAAACGAAGTGCATTCTTGTAAGTATAGTTGGTCAAACCAATTTGTCATTAAATAAGAACAATACAAACTATACTCATCCTTTTCTTTTGGGTGCTAGTACTAGTGTAAGACAAAGATAGTATGACTCTCTCTGTCTATGTTTGAAATGAGACAGTGCTTTGACAAAGGATATAACCTATTTGTAGTTTCGCATTTTAAATATACTTGGTCAACCAGATCTTGTCAGAGGAAAAAGGCGGCAAATTTGAAAAATGTAGGCGCGAAGGGATATCGTCCCATAGAAAATTTGAATTTCGCGCCTTTTTCTACTGACAAGGTTTGGTTGACCATCTATAGAAAAAAAAATCAGCGATGTCAAATCGGTGACATGATAGATTTTCATTGTCAGTCAGGCTAAAAGTACAATGTAATATTAATTTAAAAATTCATTGCGTAACCTATACCTATAGGAAGAAAACAAACAAATAAATTGCATTAAATATATGCAGAACATGTGAACTATGAGAGTATGGATCACTCCATACGCAGAAGTGATTGATGGCTGAACATATATTCTGAAATTCGGCAACGCTATGAAGAAAAAATCCTTGGTCGCCTATTCTCCACAGGTGACACGAGAGGAAATATTGTCTGAAAAAAACTGCAAGAGCTGATTTTATACGCAGATAAAAAAGACGTTAGAGTTTATGGAGACATGACAGAAGACGCGATATGCTGAAGAATATGTTGTCACAAAAGGAGCGACAGTCCGTTTAAATGTAAATATGTTGGAATGACCTTCAACTGGTGTCAGCGAGCTTGCCGTGATACCTTCACGAGCTAATCACAGCGGCGTATGATAAAATCATGGTTGCTACTGTGCGAAACATTTAGGGCGCGTGTACACGGTGCCGCCTCCGCGCCGCTGCCGCGCCGCCGCCGCACCTTCGCGCTATTTACACGAGACGCGTAAAGCCCGCTGCCGCGCCGCCGCTGCGCCGCCGCTGCACCTTCGCGCTATGTACACGAGACAAGTATAGTCCGCCGCCGCGCCGCCGCCGCGGGTTTTACGCGTCTCGTGTACATAGCGCGAAGGTGCGGCGGCGGCGCGGAGGCGGCACCGTGTACACGCGCCCTTATGTGTATGGAATCGAAGCTGTTTCCGGCCTAACTCCAATCTGTGGCTAAATGTTTTGGTGCTTGTAGTTTTTAAGCATTCTGAATTAAATACTCTGATTTAATAGTAGTTTATGCAACAGTGATATAATAAGGGTTCTTAAAATTCAAGGGTCGAAGTTACAAAACGAGACGTAGTCGAGTTTTGTAACTTCGACCCTTGAATTTTAAGAACCAATTATGAGCTGTTGCATACATTACTTTTTCTATGACAGCTGCAGCAAAAAAAAAAAAAAAAAAAAAAAAAAAAAAAAAAAAAAAAAAGTTATTATTAAAAAAAAAGTTATTATTAAAAAAAAAGAGTTATTATTTAAAAAAAAGAGTTATTATTAAAAAAAATTGAGTTATTATTTAAAAAAAAAGAGTTATTATTTAAAAAAAAAAAAAGTTATTATTGTAAATGAAAACATACCTCTTTCAATCAAGATGATCGGAACTTGTATCTTTAAAAAAAATAAAGCAGTTGTATTATACTCATAAGATGACTGCTAGCAGTCATCTTATGAGCCTATAGACAAAGCATTCAAATGACATTGCTTTAGATATCACTGTCAGTCATTTAATTGACACATTTAAGTGCTGGAGTAGAAAAACATAATTAGATTGTTTTTTTATTATTATTAATCTCTCTATTTTCACTTTATTGCACGAAACATAGGACGTTTTGCCAAATGGAATTCTCTACCAGTCAGGCGTAAGGCAAACAGAGATTGGTGTTGGTATGTAGGATATAAAAGCGACCGTATGTCGAACAGGTAATCTGGTTGCTGGCATTACATACATCTTTCGTGCTGGTATTTTATACTGTTAAATCGTACCTATGCTAAAAAAGTGACGAACTCCAAATGTGACGTCCTCAGAAAGTGGCGTTCTCAGAAAGTGACGTCCTCAGTGCTACATTATATCTTTAATTAAGTACTTTAAGATGTGCCGGCAATCCGTCGCCATGTTGAGTTTGAGGTCGGCGTCTAGGTCGGCACACAAATAGAGTGCCAAGTCTTTGAGCACTCTATATATGTGCCGAAACTCCTCGTTGGGCATATCAAAAGGGTTCCATGTATCCCTTATGGCACGTCGTTGAATTTTTCTTTGTTGATGCTTTTCTTCCATGGCAGCAGCTACCAAGAAGAAATGATATCTTTGCCATCCCTACAAATAATGTAATGATATTCTTATATGAATACAAATGGAGTTCAAATAGTATATATTATATTTGAAAAAAAAACTATACCGGCCAAGTGCGAGTCCAAAATTGTAGACCCAGTAATTTCGGATATAAAGGTGGGAGGGAGGGGCTAATTTTTTGGCTATTTTCTTAAATAACTTCTAACCTATTTATTGTACTTAAAACAATCGCTGGTAGCCTAGCGGTAAGAGCGTGCGACTTGCAATCCAGAGGTCGCGGGTTCAAACCCCGGCTCGTACCAATGAGTTTTTCGGAACTTATGTACGAAATATCATTTGATATTTACCAGTCCCTTTTCGGAGAAGGAAAACATCGTGAGGAAACCGGACTAATCCCAATACGGGCCTAGTTTACCCTCTGGGTTAGAAGGTCAGATGGCAGTCGCTTTCGTAAAAACTAATGCCCACGCCAGTTCCTGGGATTAGCTGCCCAGGCTCCCATGAGCTGTGGCAAAATTCCGGGACAACGCGAGGAAGCCATGTCCGTCTTTGGGTGAGGGGTCACTAATTTACATATGTGTACTAAATTTCAACTTAATTGGTCTAGTCGTTTCCGTGAAAATAGGGTGTGACAGACGGACAGACAGACGCACGAGTGAACCCTAAAAATTGTATTTTTCACCACTTCTATACCATGAGAGCACCTTATCGTGCTCAGTGAGCACCACGATAAATTAATCAAAGGCTAGCCGTCAAAAATCGACTATATGTCTAACTATCCAACAAACGTAGCCATTTACCGTCTATCGCTGTCAAAGTGGACAAAACGGTATGAATGTTATAAAAATGTATAAATCTAGACAAGTGTCTTTTATATCATTTAACTTATCCACTTATCAACTAAGTTTAAGTTGGAAAAGTAGACAAATGACATATTATCCAACGAGCATGTTATGCAGTTAATCGTTTAACGACTATCGCTGTCAAAAGTGGAAAAGACGTCAAATCAATAAAAACTGGATTAAATGTCAGTTTTATCATCATTTATACAACTATATCATTTATACAGTCGACCATCATAGCCCTACAGATTTGCGATTTGATATTTATTTTGAATATCCTCATATCGAGTTAACATTCCCATCCCTAGCTGTCTTGTATACAGGACAACGGCGACAAGGAACAAGAAAAACGTTGAAATCTGGAGCAATTTTTTTGAGAGCGTTATTATAAAAGAATGGATTTCTATAGCTGCAATAAATGCAATTTTTTTTTTAAACAAGGATCTAAAACATGAACATGAGTGTAAAAAAAAATATAATTGATATTTTTTCCACATTTACCGAGCGGTTGAATTTTTGTCTTGTATACAAGACAGCGGCGCCAGTGTATCGTTCTATCGTTGTCATGCCAACGGCGGTCAAAGGGTTAAAAATATGAAAAATACCATAACTGGGTGAATTTTTTTTTTCTTGTAGCTCGTTACGATCCCCTGACCAACTCTTAAAATCCTGATTTTATGGTATTTAAATTTACCAGACTTAATATGTATGTATATATGTTTATGGTATGTAGTTATAGGCCTTTTTCCTCATAGTAGGGCCAACTACTAGGCATGTTAGTATAACGTGATACAACATTTCTTCTAAGAAGCTGAGAATAACGACAAAAAAAGGTTGATCGACCCCACTACATACATCATACGTACAGTCAACTGCAATAATATGTTAACTCTTCGAAGGCCGCAAAAATATGAGACACGCTCTTATGGCTCTACAAATAAGATCGTGTCAGATATTTTTGCAGCCTTCTTTTTGTAACATATTATTGCGGGTGACTGTACGTTCCATAAATCCCTATAGGGACTAAAATGGGCTACAACTCCCGCTGCACCTGCGTGAAATACCACGCTTTATAAGCAAGTGTGAAGACCCTTATAATTATCACTACATAGTATAAAACAAAGTCGCTTCCCTGTCTGTACGTATGCTTAGATCTTTAAAACTACGTAACGGATTTTGATGCGGTTTATTTTAATAGATAGAGTGATTCAAGAGGAAGGTTTTTGTATAATTTGTTAACCCGTGCGAAGCCGGGGCGGGTCGCTAGGTATAGTTAAATAATAAAGTAGGCAAATGTGAAATGAGGGCCAAGTTCTTACAAGACATGGCTAGTATTTACTAGTGTCCGACCGAAGGTTCGGTTTCGGTTTCGGCCAGTTTCGGCCAAAAAATCATGCTTCGGCCGTAGTTTCGGTTTCGGCCAAAAAACGGCCGAACCTTTCGGCCGGGCCGAAACATACGCATTGGTACTTCGTTCTATGAAACTAAACTATGTGACAAAGACCAAAAGTTGTGGAACAAGTAGGACAACAATATTAATACATATACTGATTTATGTATACAGAAATTAATCGGTTTATTATTAAACACAATTCCACTAATGATGGGGCCACTGAACGGTCGACGCAGTCTTAAGAGGCTGTCAATACCTAAAACGCGCACACTGTCTAATTGTATCGTAGTAAATGAGATAGCACTGTAGCATGTTACTGGGCCTGGGCAAGGGAATAATAAGAAAACTCATCATCTTCCTCGCGTTATCCCAGCATTTTGGCCACGGCTCATGGGAGCATGGGGTTCACTTGACAACTAAGCCCAAGAATTGGCGTCGGCACTATTTTTTTACAAAAGCGACTGCCATCAGACTGACCTTCCAATCCAGAGGGTAAACTAGACTTTATCGGGCTAGTACGGCTTCCTCAATGGTAAATATCAAATGATATTTCGTACATAAGTTCCGAAAAATTCATTGGTACGAGCCGGGGTTTGTAGTGTTTGTACCTGCAACCTTTGGATTGAAAGTCGCACGCTCTTACTCACCGCTAGGCCACCAGCGCATAATGTGGATTATTTGTGTAAATGTTTTGACAAATTGATTTTAATTTCAGACACATAAGTCAAGAAATAAAGACATTAGAACCGTTTAATGGTGATTTTAAGACCAATCTTTGCAATTATTTTCTATCGAGTCGATGTCGTTCAATCGTGTATCGAGTGCGGCCACGGTCTTAAAATATAATAAATATTAACATAGGTATAAATATATTTTTTGCTTTACTAAATCAAATAGTTTTTCTTAAAAGGTGCTACCTGCGGTTTTCATAGATTTTTGACAGGTTTTGAATCGTACTTATCTCCTACTTTTGCACTACAGATAGATTTTTATAAGACAATCGGTTCTTCAATCTTTATCTCCATTATTGTCTACCGGATTTTGAAAGAAATGGATACTATTTTATGATTTTTTTAAACATTGTCTAAAAGAACACTTTTTTCGTATCTAGATTGCTGTGAAGGATATTACTTATACGAAATCTACATATTTGGGTTCGTCTTTGACGTGACGGTTTTAATTTTGAACGAATTAACACAAAAGTTATGGCCAGAAAACCAGTTTATATTGCTTAAAGCCGTTGCTGTTAATATGATAAGCTACAAAAAACATAAGAAAACTAAGGGATTCAGATCGAAGGTCATTGGCGTGGCGGAACCCCTTACGTAACATCGATTTCAAGGACATTGGGTGTTGACAGCCCATTAATATGAGTTTAAAAGCGGTTTTATGACATTTTTTCAACTATTTTAACAAATCTTCAAAAGTTTCGGTTTCGGTTTCGGTTTCGGCCGAAACTAGAGCCAAAGCCGAACATTCGGTTTCGGTTTCGGCAAAAAAACATGTTTCGGTCGGACACTAGTATTTACGAACAAGCTATATTATAGGTATTTGTATAATATGCAAATAATATGTTACTTTCCTAAAATTTATTACTTCTATGACCCAGCTGGATGCCAAATTGACATAAGTATAACAAATGGCCGCTGCGTCACCATCAGTTCTCGTCTTTTGATTGAACTTGGCTTGACAGGGTACCGCGTGTCTAGATACATGACTCCACAATTAAACTTAATGTAAATTATCAATTTTCGTTAAAGACATAGGTAAGTTTATGCCTAAAATTGTTCAAAAATATCTCGGCTATCATCCCATTCATTAAGCTTAATTTTAATCTACATAATAAAAATGCCTACCTAATTACTTAGGTTCAGGAGTTGAAGAAAAGAAACTACTTTTTTGACTTTACGTGGCTTTTAGTGTTTCACAAGCCGAGACAAGAGAGCAACTCAAATCGTAATCGTACCGCAGCGCTCAGTTAGCCTTGGACAAGCCTTGGAGTATCTACTCGCCGGGATCGATAATACCCACTCACTCTTAACTCTTGCTAGTCGAGTCTGGCATTAGGGAACGTTTAACAATAAACGTTGTTGTAAAATGGTTGTAAATGCATATGCTATTTTTAACCGCCTTCAAAAAAAAAAGGAGGTTCTCAGTTTGACCCGTATGTATGTATGTATGTATGTATATTTGTTCGCGATTATCTCGCGTTTGGCTGAACCGATTTTGATGCGGTTTTCAGAAAAGTGTTTCTTACATTCTGGAGAAGGTTTTAGTATACATAGATCTGAGCTGATGCTGAACCCTGGCTGTACCTAGTGGAACTCAGGTTTGGTGCAACATAGGCTCACGCTGTTTTGGTCATCCGACACGCCTTGATGAGCACTTGGGAGAGCAGTACTAGACGTGTGCGCCGATTAAAAAATGATCGGCGGCGGCGGCGTGTTTTCGGCGTGAAATCGGCGTGACCTTGACTTTCAGGTTTCTTAAGTAAAATCATGAATTTGTTGTTTTTCTTGACAATTTGATCAATCTAGGTTGCTGGTCAGTGAACTACGTATAAATAATAAATAAATAAATAAATAATAAATATTATAGGACATTATTACACAAATTGACTAAGCCCCACGGTAAGCTCAAGAAAGCTTGTGTTGTGGGTACTCAGGTATAATATACAAATACTTAAATACATAGAAAACAACCATGACTCGGGAACAAATATCTGTGCTCATCACACAAATAAATGCCCTTACTGGGATTCGAACCCAGGACCGCGGCTTCACAGGCAGGGTCACTCACTACCCACTAGGCCAGACCGGTCGGTCGGTCAGACGTATAGTTTTAAACACCCTGTGAGTGAAATAGGATTTGTAAATGTTTATACTTCAATATAGGATATGCATGATAACTTGATTTCCCTAGTAACTGGCTTGCATTAAGGGGTAACCAGGTCCCAATGACCTTCAATCCTATCTGTAACTCTCCATTTTCTCATGATTTCCATGGCTTGTCGTATTAAAAAATTACGAACTTTAACAAAACAGAACTCCAAATATCCTAGAAATTTGCTAGATAATAGTGGACTGCTATGGTTTCTTTTTAACGGTTCTCTTGTCGTACAAGCACCAGGCTTACTGAGATGGATCTTCTTTCTCGTTTTCTCATTGCTGAAAATGCTGAGGATCGCGACCACATGTAATTTGTCTCTATTTCGCCCGGACATAAGCCGTGTGCTGCGTGCTTGAAGCTTGAAGAGATCGGCCTCTTCATAGCGTTCGACCATCTCACACATGCTCCAAGTCGAGCACGTTTGCCATTCATTCGGCCTAAATTCTTGTGTTTCTCTACATCGTGCATTGGAAACCGCATAATATGTCCGAAGAATCTAAGGGCTCATCCATGGCATATTGTGAAGAGCTGAGTGGCGATATTGAAATCCGAGCTCTCTGACAATGGAGGGGTTTCTAGCTTTCCAAGGTATTAAGTCTTCGTTAACACCACATCTTAAAAGCGCCTACCTTTGCCACTTTGCACTTTTTGAGGCTCCACGTTTCGGCACCATACTGGAATGTTGAAAACACGACAGCTCGTACCAAGCGCACTTTAGTTGCACGTCGAATACCTCTGTTCTTCCAGATTTTGTCGAGGTTAGCCATAGCACTCTTAGCCATGCCAGCTCTGCGGCGTTTCTCGGCGGTGCAACCACTGGCACTGGTTATTAACCCAAGATATACAAACTAGCTCGCTTATTCGTAATCGCCGAGTGCGTCGTGCGTCGGTAAATGGGAGTGCGTTTGCCCTGTCAACTACCATTACTTTGGTCTTGAAATGGTTGATCTTAAGACCTCCTAGAACTTTCATCTTCAATTTTCTTCAAAGAGCCGCCATTTCGATGTTTTTCTTGTTGTTACATCACCTTGAGGTCCTATGGTAAATGAGCCCTGTGATTTCGTTACCTAGTCAATTGTAAAGCCTACTTCATATATCGCTCCCTCATCTTTCTTGACGCTGAATATTGAGGATTACTCAATTACATTAATCGGTGTGTCAAAATTGATGTATATTTGACCACTGTAACATATATAATTCCAAATAATCCATATTGTAATCCAAATACCAACTTGCAATAGCTAATTAACAATACTCAAGGTCACGCCGATTTCACGCCGATCATTTATCGGCGGCGGCGGCGTGGCAAAAAAGCCCGGCGGCGGCGGCGCGCCGGCGCGGCGCACACGTCTAAGCAGTACCCAAGATAGAGCTGATGCTGAACCCTGGATGTACCTAGTGGAACTCGGGATGTACCTAGTGGAACTCAGGTTTGGTGCAACATAGGCCAACGCTATTTTGGCCATCCGTCACATCTTGATGGGCACTTGGGAGAGCAGTACCCAAGATAGAGCTGATGCACCAAACCACCCTGGCTGGTAGGGTTCACCCTGGCTGTACCTAGTGGAACTCAGGTTTGGTGTAACATAGGCCCACGCTATTTTGGTCATCCGTCACATCTTGATGAGCACTTGGGAGAGCAGTACCCAAGATAGAGCTGATGCTGAACCCTGGCTGTACTTAGTGGAACTCAGGTTTGGTGCAACATAGGCCCACGCTATTTTGGTCATCCATCACATCATGATCAGCACTTGGGAAAGCAGTACCCAAGATTGAGCTGATGCTGAACCCTGGCTGTAGGTACCTAGTGGAACTCAGGTTTGGTGCAACATAGGCCAACGCTATTTTGGCCATCCGTCACATCTTGATGGGCACTTGGGAGAGCAGTACCCAAGATAGAGCTGATGCACCAAACCACCCTGGCTGGTAGGGTTCACCCTGGCTGTACCTAGTGGAACTCAGGTTTGGTGTAACATAGGCCCACGCTATTTTGGTCATCCGTCACATCTTGATGAGCACTTGGGAGAGCAGTACCCAAGATAGAGCTGATGCTGAACCCTGGCTGTACTTAGTGGAACTCAGGTTTGGTGCAACATAGGCCCACGCTATTTTGGTCATCCATCACATCATGATCAGCACTTGGGAGAGCAGTACCCAAGATTGAGCTGATGCTGAACCCTGGCTGTACCTAGTGGAACTCAGGTTTGGTGCAACATAGGCCAACGCTATTTTGGCCATCCGTCACATCTTGATGAGCACTTGGGAGAGCAGTACCCAAGATAGAGCTGATGCTGAACCCTGGCTGTACCTAGTGGAACTCAGGTTTGGTGCAACATAGGCCCACGCTATTTTGGTCATCCGTCACATCTTGATGAGCACTTGGGAGAGCAGTACCCAAGATAGAGCTGATGCTGAACCCTTGCTGTACCTAGTGGAACTCAGGTTTGGTGCAACATAGGCCCACGCTATTTTGGTAATCTAATCTGTCACATCTTGATGAACAATTGGGAGAGCAGTACCCAAGATAGAGCTGATGCTGAACCCTTGCTGTACCTAGTGGAACTTAGGTTTGGTGCAACATAGGCACACTTTGTTTTGGTTAACCGACTTGTCGTCGTGTGCCTATGTTGCAGAGTTCCACTAGGTGGGTCGATGAACTTTTTTCTAACTGCCTTTAAAAAAGGACGTTCTCAGTTTGACCCGTATGTATTTATGTACGTATGTATGTGTGTATGTTTGTTCGTGATTATCTCGCGTTTGGCTGAACCGATTTTGATGCGGTTTTCAGAAAAGTGTTTGTTACATTCTGGAGTAGGTTTTAGTGTACAGTACATGGATGGTTTGAAAAACCAATTGGACCCGGTAGGTGGCCATGCTATCGCTATGACTACCAACAAATTTATGTTGCTGAAACCGATTTAGATTAAATAGTGGGAGTGGGAGTCGGACTCGGACTGGGACTGGGAATGGGAGTGGAAGCGGGAGCAATATACAAATCGTTTAGCACCAAAACGTCATATTATGTTGTGTCGCGATTATCATCGAGTTGGGCCATAACCAACATTAGTAGGTAGTTACTAGCCCAAAATAAATGGAGAGCCTAACAAACTAGTATTTTAGCCCAAAACCTAAAATAAATGAAGTACTACGTATCACTAAAAAGTAAAAAATAAAATAAACTAAATAAAAAATAATTAAAAAATTAAAAATAAACCAAAATAAAATAACTTAATATAATATCTTTAAAAAAAAAAGGGAACCGCCTTCAAAAAACCAACCCACTGAAAAGTACAAAATAATTTTTATATGGCACCCCTTTACGTGTCCAGTCCCTATCCCGTCGTAAAGCAAATTTCTGCCAAAAAGTAATTAATACCTAATAATAAGAAAATTAATAATCATCCGGGTAATTACTTAGTTTTTGAAGGCGGTGCCAAACCAACAAAAACAGTCTTTACTACCAATCAGAAAAAAAATACCAGTAGGTACGTAGTACCTACAAGAACTAAATTAATGAGTAAACTAAGTATGTCTTTATAATGCAAGTAAGTGCAGCGTTCTTCGTTGTCTAAAATATCGGTTCTCAAAAATTTTGGTTTGGCACCGACTTCAAAAACTAAGTAATTATCCGGATGATTATTAATTTTCTTATTATTAGGTATTAATTACTTTTTGGCAAAAATTTGCTTTACGACGGGATAGGGACTGGACACGTAAAGGGGTGCCATATAAAAATTATTTTGTACTTTTCAGTGGGTTGGTTTTTTGAAGGCGGTTCCCTTTTTTTTAAAAGATATTATATTAAGTTATTTTATTTTGGTTTATTTTTAATTTTTTAATTATTTTTTATTTATCTACTTCACTAATTGAGCTACAACTACTCTTGCCTGTCTACAATCGTTCTGTTTCAGAAACATCTCTTATATTATTTTCTTATATGCAGGTTAAAATCAGATCATGCAGAATTGAGAATGCAATCTGTAGTCGTCGCGATTTTAGTGCAAAACTTATTATTATTTTACCTACCCACGGTACTTAGATAGGTACTTACTGTAAAAGAAGAGTTGTGTTGAAAAGCAAGAAAAGCTGATTTTATCAAAACAAAAAATAACATTTGATACCTAGTTAAAACTACCGGAAGTTGAAGTTATCTAAAATACCTAATCGCGGTTTGTCCCAAAACCGAGTAGTCCGGAGCACCTTATCTCGGTAAGCACCTCTATTCTACAGCTGTTGTGCGGTTTCCTAAAGATAGCTGCACGCTCCGCGTTGTTCTATTTCCATCAAGGTTCTTAGTTGTTACCGGCACAATCGAGGCACCTTATTATGGAAATTTGCCAGATGACAACATAGGTAGTAAGTACTTTTCAACGAAATAAAAAGTCCTAAGAAATAGATACGTACCTACCTACTTTAAAAACAATGCCTTGCGTTGCGTATCGCATCGATCGTCGCGATTGCAGCTTACCTACTGAGTATTGACTCTCTGTTGTGAATTAAAACTAAAACTATTTAGTTATTATTATTTCACATACAAATTGTTACCTGCGCAGCTTCGACCGGGGCCCGGGGGTAGCCGGTTTGTTGTCGTTTTTTTTTGACATTCCACGAACAGCTGATCGACACAACAATCAACAAACCCATGTGTTAGTGCGGGATCTCCTGATTGGTTTGAACCAGGGATGTTGCGAACATCCGCATGCGCATCCGCAACCGCGGAACTTCCGCATTATTTTCAACATCCGCATCTGCATCCGCATCCGCATAAAATCGATGCGGAGCTTATGCGGATGCGGATGTCGAACAAGTCGGTACAGGAACGTCTTAGCGGCGGCGTAAGTGCTAGGTAATTTCGTCATTACCTATATCGAAATCGTCTAGATCCAGAAAAGTCGGCCAAGTTACTGTTTACTAAATATAACGCACCTATATTCTTGCTCAAATACTAAACGTTTCGTTTTTTTTTTAATAAAAAAATACTAAAAATGTAGTATTTGACGTTTTCTAAGTACCTAATCATGACATCCCATCCGCATCCGCATCCGCGGATGTGAGCCTTTAAATATTCGCATCCGCATCCGCGGATGTCAAAAAATCTGCATCCGCAACATCCCTGGTTTGAAGTTAACCCTCACTATAAAATAGAGGTGTATCATGCCACGTACGTACCGTAAGTGAGTATATCTCAACCAGATAGGTACAGTCACCTGCAATAATATGTTACATAACGAAGGCCGCTAAAATATCTGACACGATCTTCGTTGTGTAACATATTATATCAGGTGACTGTACCACCTATAATATGTAAGTATGAATTAATATTACTAAACAACGATATATGTAATATGTATACGTAGGTACTTGTTCCATTTAGCAGTGTTGGCATCAATCTGAACTAAATCAATCCGGATTGATCAATCGAATTGACGCGTCAATCCGAATTGATTGAATTCTGATTGACGCGTCAATCCGATTGAATCAATTGGATTTAACGCATCAATTCTCAATCTAGATTGACCATTGATCGTTGGCACTTTAAAACGATATCTGAGATTTCCAAAGGTAAATAAAGTATATAAAGTAAATTAAATAAATTAAATTAAATAAAAATAAATGAAATAAATTAAATAAATATAACAAATAAAAATAAAAAAAAATAAGATAAATAAAATAAAATAAAATAAAATGAATAAAATAAATAAAGTAAATAAAATCAATTAAATAAATTAAATAAATAAAGTCAATAAAATCAACAAAATATAAATAAAATAAACAATTGTTACCGAATTGATAGAATTAAGCTTAAAGAGGGGTTTTCCGGTCCTTGGATACAATCGTCAATCTTCAATCAGTAGATTTAGAATTAGTTTCGTCAATCGTCAATTCGAATTGATCGGTCAATCCTCAATCATCAATCGACAATTCGAATTGATTTTTTGCCAACACTGCCATTTAGACAGTAAGGGGCCTTACGCACTAGCGGTTAACCGCGGGGGCGGCTGGCCGCGCGGCCAGCCGCTTTTCCAATTTAATATGCAACCGCTTGTGATCGTACGCACTTGACCGCCACAAAATTTCAACCGCGGCGGTTGAATGGAGAGCTGCGGCCCGCTTCGCGGCTGGCCGCCAACTTGTCTATACGCACTGGCGGTTCAGGGTGCGGCGAGCCGCGGATGAGTTTGTAGCCGACGTATCCCTCCACTACAATATTATTTTTAGCACGTAGATATAGAATAATTTATTAATAATTAAAAATAAAATACGTAGATTGTTTTTTATAGTAAAGCAAGAAATTAACAGTTTTTGTCTAGTAACTCGGACCATTTAAGTCTGTGCTCGGACCCGATTGCCTAGCCAATTCTTGAAAACAGCTTGCGAACTGGCCAAATTCGTTGCGTGTTTCTAGTAAAGGATGAACCTAGTATCTTTTTTTATTTTTCTTTCGTTGTTTTAGGTAGTACAAATATATAACACAAGCTACCTCAACGGCGTCCATTTTGTTAATGGACCCGAGATGCCGAGCTGTCCAACCGCTTAACGCGGTTGCATCGCGGTTTCATCGCGGCTAGCCGCCATAGCGGCCAGCCGCTATATCAACCGCGTCAGGCGGCTGGCCGCTCAAACGAACCGCCTAAGCGGCCAGCCGCTAGTGCGTATGGGGCCTTACAGTAGGTACAAACGATGTTTCAGTAACAAGTAATAACACTACCTACCTATCAATTGTTTTGTTCACAGCATTGTTATATTTGCACAAAAGAAAATTAAGTTACTAAGCGCCACTTGCACCATCCCATTAACCCGGGGTTAACCGGTTTAACCTGGAGTTACCATGGTTAATACCAGTACCAGTACAATTTGACACTGGTTTAACGGTTTGACCGCTTAACCCCGGATTAGAGGGATGGTGCAAGTAGCGCTTACCTACTTAAACAACATAAATGAACGGTGTAGCAGTCTCGATCTTAACTCAATTCGATCCGAATTATTCGTACCTGTACCCTACCTAATTTATAAATTTCATTTCATTTTTATCTTGGTAATTTCCAGTGGCATCCTAGAGAAGCCAGTGCTCAACATTTGACAACGGCAACCTTGAATTCCAAAAATTTACGTAAATAGTCATAATATTTACCTACTAGAGTCGGACCAAGAAAAGTCTGCAGCAGATTTGATAGCCCCCGCAGTGCAAGTGTTTATTTATACGTCATAATTTCATAGAAGTTTGACGTTTAAAATAACACTTGCCCTGCGTGGCCTATCAAATCCGCTGCAGACTTTTCTTGGTCTGACTCTACTCGCCGCGACGATTCTAACAATTTCAAACTCAATGAGGTTGCGTTGTCTGATCCTGCTGCCACCTTCGATGTCCATCTTCGGTAAGTAGGTACTTAGGTTAGGTATAGGTAGGTACCAAATTTGAGGCCAGTTGAACTACGTCAGGGAGGGTTCTTCTAAGCTTCCAATATTTGACCCACACAAACATACTAACTAACTATCACTGCAAGTTAATTAAGTTAAATACTCGTAACAACTATAATAATTAACCGGGGAGGAAAATTAAAATACATTGCAGTTTTCTTTTACAATTTGACCTTTGAATTTTTCAATGCCGGTTGTGTACCTACACAACTTTTTTACCATATGCATGTTTTCTTTTATATATATAGGTATATACGAGGGGTGTTCAAAATATTCTCGGTATGAGAATGAAAACAAACAAGTACGAAAAGTTTGATATTTTTATTTTTCAATATACTCCCCCCCTATGTTCATACACTTAAAAGATCGATCAATTATTTTTTTTAATCCCTCGTAAAAATATTTTTCATCTTTCGTGTAAAAATGCTCCTCCACTGCCGCCTTCAATGCTTCATCGTCAGAAAATTTATTTCCACGCAGATCCTTTTTAAGATTGGGGAGCAAAAAGAAGTCGCTGGGGGCTAAGTCCGGACTATACGGTGGGTGAGTAACAGTTTTAAACCCACATTCAACAATAGCTGCCTTGGCAATATGAGCAGTATGGACGGGGGCGTTGTCATGCAGAAGCAGAATACCTTTGGTTAACTTTCCTCGCCTCTTTTCTTTAATTACATCCTTTAATTGACGTAGAATGTTAGCGTAGTACTGTCCTGTGATATTTACACCTTTTTCTTTATAATCGATTAGTAATACTCCTTTACAATCCCAAAATATCGTGGCCATGACCTTGCCAGCTGAAGGGATGACCTTGAACTTCTTGGGATGAGCTGAACCCTTAATGTGCCACTGCATGGACTCTTGTTTACTCTCTGGGTCATAATGATGAACCCAGGTTTCATCTCCAGTAACTATTCTTTGCAGCACCTCATCAGGATTTTCACCGCACAGGTCAATAAAATCGGAACAACAAGCTACACGCATGTCTTTTTGAAGCCGAGTCAGCATTCGCGGAACCCATCTTGCACTTACTTTTGACATATTAAAATGGTCATGTATAATATCATGTACGGTACCAATAGAGAGATTGGTTACTTGTGCTATAGATTTTACCTTCACTCGACCATCTTCCAATATAAGTTTTTCCACTTTATCAATATTTTCTTGTGAAGTAGCTACTACAGGCCGGCCAGGTCTAGGGTCATCTTCAATACTCTCCCTTCCGCGTTTAAACTCGCTTGACCACTTTTGAATGGTAGATAAAGAAGGAGCAGACTCACGGTAAACACAATCCATTTCCTCTTTTATGGTTTTTTAATTTTTACCCTGTTTTGTCAAGAATTTTATCACGCATCGATGTTCTAATTTAGTTAACATTGTCAATTCGCACATGATGTTCATGTTTGTTCAGCAATTGCAGAAAAACAAAAGACCATCTCGGTTCGAATTATACTTTTTTTTAATGTCAATGAATAAACCTTAGCGGCCAGTAACGAAAGAAATTTTAGAAGAGGTCGTAAGATATCAATCCCGAGAATATTTTGAACGCCCCTCGTACCTATTATAGTTAAAGTTATCTTAATGATTTGTCTCAGCAATAGGTGAATAAATTGTCCAGTCTATTTTAAGTATTTTTTTTATATATGATAGGGTAGGTAATGTTATAGGTAAGCTAAGCATCAATATCTCGAGCACTAGCCTCCATCACCGCCTCCCCAAGGGCATGAGATTTTGGGACGCACAGAACAGGTTAGTGTTTGCCTTGTCGGCAACACAAAAAAAAACGCAAAAAAAACAAGCTCCCACCGCACCTGGGGATAAACCCTGCACCTTCAGAGTTTAGGAACAAAGGAAAAGGCTCGGCTAACTCGCTTTGGAGCTATTATAGCCACCTATTTAGAGAACTCGGTCGCTAACCGGACGATGTCGAATTTTGTTTTGAATAATGAATGTACCTCAATGATTTTAAGAGCCAACAGGAGTGGTCATTTCTCCATACAAACGTACTCGACTGTTTCCTCCGTGGGTTTTGAAGCTAGAGCAATGATTTTTTCAACACAGATTAATATTGTCAATATCTGTGTCGGACCGTTTTGCTTTTTTTGATATTTTTGTTTTTTAAGGCGCTAGAGCCCTTCATAAATGGCCAAAATGGCCTAATTGACTATGCCGCAATGAGAGGCGTGGTATTCAAAACTGATATCAATTAGCCAAAAAAGCAAAACGGTCCGACACAGATAATTTCATAATCATTTAGATTTCCAAATTTGGTTACGATTGGTTAAGTTTTGGAGGAGGAAACAGTCGAGTACGAACCCTCGATTTTTGAGATTTCCTTCCTTCCGTCCTTATTGCACTAGTTTTAGGAGCCGCTTCCGTTAGCGAGATGGGTATATTTACCTAAAATATTTAAATCTTAGCTCCTGTTGGCTCTTAAACCTGAGTCGGGACAAAAGAACACAATTAATGAAATTTATTTAATGTTCTGTAATGTTATAGAACTTTCGGACCACAAGTTCTACTCGCACTTGGCTAACTTAATGTTAGGTAGGTACCTACCTAAATAATGTGCCAACGTAACCTACAGAGCAAAAATACGGCCACTTTGTATTGATTTTCTATAATAGATAAATGATCCGTTTCCATTGCTCTTGGGTGTGTAATTGTGTATATTATATACTTAAATATCTATTAAGTATAAAAACTAAAGTATTTTGTAACTCGACGGCTGATTAAGTAGTGTAGGTAAACTAAAGTATGTAGACGTGATTCGACATGGTTTTCTAATTATTAAGAAACGTGATTAATTGTGAAACGTGATCTTTTCTGGAAATATTACCCATATCAAAATTTACCTACTGTAAGTCTGTTGGACATTGCGAAATTGAAATCCCATCTAAAAATCGGTTGCGTCGTTCAAGGAGAGGTTAAAGAAGCTATGGCTATCTGATCTGACTGATTAATTTGTCTATATTTCTATTGTATAGTTGCTTTATATCTTTCTATTTCTTTCCAATTTTTAGTGTATTTTCCCCATTCCTTTTTGTGTAATATGTATATGTATGTTTATCCTATACATTTTGTATGTATTTATATCCTTCATCTTTCTGGTACCTTGTTGTACATTTTGCTGCATTTGTCACCCTCTTTTCACTTTCTCCTCTCATCTACTCAAAGGTTAACTGGAAGAGATCCCTCAAAGGGATAAGTTCGCCTTTGTACTTCTTACTAATTGTATGTTATTTTTAATATGTCTTTTTGTACAATAAAGAGTTTACTACTACTACTACTACTACTAAACTGTCTTTGATGAATGTTCCAAAACATTTTTATTTGTTGGTACTTACCTATATTATTGTGTAGGTATAGTAAGATAGTATGGTATCATCCCACGAAAAACATAAAAGAGTTATCAGCTCTCTCTCTTGTAGAGCCAAGCTTCTATTAACCAAAGAATATAATACTCACTAATATGCTATTAACCTATTATAATTACTTTACTCTTTGCTTCTAACTCTACAAATTATATATTATATTTGTAGAGTTAGAAGCAATATTACAAATACAAATGCATTTATTTCATTACTTTTTACATCAGTTCTTAGATATAATATACTACTCTTTGCTCTACAAGCGCAGTCTACAAGTCCTAACTTTACAAACTCTACACCTGAAGCCCCCTCCACGCTCGTGCGCGAAGCCGCGAACGCGAGTGTAGAGTTGAGTTAAGCCCTTGCTACACGGTCGCCGACCAGCCTTCTAACCGTCTGTCCTTGGTCAGTTTTGGTCAAATTTTGTTGGAAATAACTGTCTACACGGTCCGTCCAGACCAAGGCCACGCGGTCTGAGGGGCTTGTCGGCGACCGTGTAGCAAGGGCTTTAGCAGATCTGCGAAATCGACTTCACTCTCGCGTTCGCGGCTTTGCGCCGCGATTAGCGCACGAATGTGGAGGGGCATGTATGTAGTATTTTAACTGGATAAGGCGTGATGGGTGGGGGAAATGAGCGAACGGGAAAGTCTTATGTATCTTTCAGTAGGAGTAGCAGCGAAAGCGCTATTATTGGTTGTCCTTGTCACAGTCTCACATTTTTTATATTCCCCACCATAAATTAGTATGGGTTATGGTGGGCAACAAATAAATTCGACCAATCATAGTGTCGCATTGCTTATGTTTTGTCCTTCATGGAGGCACGTGTATACCACTTCTATAGGATCCTACCACATCCTACCTTCTATGTGGGAATGAGACGTCGCTCTACACATACATAGCGCTGTCTAGCTTGCACATGTCATACCGTACGGAAAATTCCGTATGTCTGCGGCATAGATGGTAGGATCCTATACTGTAGATGTGCTAACCACCTCCATAACCACCACCACCATAAACCATACTAAAAATGTACGGTGGGGAATAAAAAAAAAGTGAGATTGTGAGACAAGGACAAACAATAATAGCGCTTTCTCTGCTACTCCTACTGAAAGATACGTAAGACTATCCCGTCCGGTCATTTCCCCCACCCCTCATGCCATCCAGCGATACTAGACTAGATTCATGGTCTGCACTGCAGCCACTACACCTCCCCACACGGGCGATTCTTTGCATGGGCGCGATATCGAATTCGCATGGAATTCGCGCACGAGTATCTAGATTATGGTCTGCGGCCAGCCTTAACCTCTGACACCCGTCATTTTTATTGGTGTTCAATCCACCATAGAGTAACTTATATATATCCACGTTCAATCAATGGGAAGTGTTTAATTATTGATGTTTTTACTTATTTTGCATATATTTTACCGCATTTGTGGTGTGTTAGTAGTGATAGATACATTTCACGTTGCTGAGATTTTATAAGACAGTTATCTAATTAACATGAATAGTATAGTATTGTTTAATCAGTTTAATGGCAGGGTCAGAGTGTTGCATAAGTCAGTGCATCTGCTTGACATTTTAATCGACCCCGAATCCGAATAGAAACTGTGTCACGCATTTGCCGGCATCAGCGCGCGTACCGGCCGGCACGGCGCGAGCGCGCTGCTGCCGCGGTGCGTTGTGCAATCCCGTTAGCTCCACTCCACGTGCGAAGGAGCCGGCGCGCCTCAATGTCGCCCGTGGGCGGCCGCCGCCCGCTTAAAATAGCGAGCCCACCCGAACGCAACCGCGCTTCAGCCGAACATATCCGACCGGCGCGATCTCGGTTGCACCCGTTAACTTTCATATTTTGCTTCCGCTCCCACAAACAGCTGAGTATCAAAACAAAGAAGCGAGACGGGCTGTCGCCGCTCCCGCTCGCCGGCCGGCCGGTGTGCATGCCGGCCGCTCCGCGCGCCAGTTCTCGTTGGAGCCGTGGTAGTAGAGGTCGTCTGCGCGTATTTGCGTACGAAGTTTACTAGCGCGAAAGGATATTCCTTTGTCCTTATCTTCGAGGACTTGCCCTCGTATTATGTTTCCGTGCGAGAGCCGCAATCAACACCGGCCTTCTGACGAGCCGGATCGCGTGCACCGTGCCACATTCAGTCGAAATTCTATTCGTTTTGAGAAAAATTGTGTCGGCTACCGCTTCAATCGTACCCGTCGAGCGATTTAAATTTGTGTGAGAGTAGAACCGCAGACACCGGACACTAGAGTGAGCGTGGACTGTGAGCATCATGTCGACGGGAAAGCGGCTCGCGAAGCGGTCCATTATCGGGACGCGCGTGGCGGCGCTGGACGAAGAGGGAATATACTGCTCGGGTATGATCCAGGCGGTAAAGACGCCGGCGCCGTTCCCGGAAAACATCAACAGCAACTGTATCAACCTGACGCCTAACACCCGCTACACGGTCCGCTTCGACGGCGGCCGCGGCAGCCGCGAGTACCGCGACACCGAGCTGATCGGGCCCGGCTTCCGCGGGCTGGCGGGCGTTCGCCTCCGCGCCGCCCAGCGCGTCTTCCTAACCTACAACGGGCGCGAGGTGCGCGCCGACGTGCTCGCGCACGATCACACGACGGACGAGCTTCGTGTCCAAGTCCACGCGCCCGGACAGGAGGTAAGGGACCCTAGCCTAGCTGCTACAATTAGTACCCGTGTCTCACAACTAGGTACCGACTGCACTTTATACCTGTTCCTGGTCGTGACACGCGCATTAATAGTATATGTACTTTACCGGTGGTCTTCCACAAGTTCAATTCCAGGTCATTAATGATAAAATTACACACACTACTGAAACTAACGACCTAAACAATTAGTAAATAACCTTTAATTTCTAAATTAAAACTTAATTACTAAATTACAAGTTTCATTTAGGTAGGTATTATTTTTTTATTGTAATTTCTTTACTCCGATGCTTTAGTTTAAAACAAAGTTGATGGCAGTTAATTCGTTAACAAAATGATTTATACTGATGGCCTAACATAGGAAGTTTTTAGGGTTAGGGGGATCCAAAGGGTAAAAACGGGACCCTATTACTAAAACCCTGCTGTCCGTCCATCCGTCTGTCCGTCATGTCTGTCACCAGGCTGTAACTCATGAACCGCGATGACTATAGATAGTTGGCATTTTCAGTTGGTGTAGGGTTGCCGCTATAACAACAAATACTAAAAACAAAATAAAATAAATATTTAAGTGGGGCTCCCATACAACAAACGTGATTTTTTGCAGTTTTTTGCGTAATGGTACGGAACCCTTCGTGCGCGAGTCCGACTCGCACTTGGTCGATTTTTTTAACTAGTCATCCTATTTTGTTCATTGTCAATGCAAAGTAAGTGGTTGCAGATTAGGTACCTTTTCTATCACGAACATCTTCAATCGTATCGCCATGAAAGCTAAAATTGTAATAATATTTAATTGTCCATCCACATGTAAGTTAATTACCTACATACAGGTAGGGAATGTTTACGTTGCACTCAAACAAAGAGTGTCAAGCGAGCGAGCGGCCCGGCTTGGCGGAGGGGGGACCGGACTCAGCGGACGCTCGTTTGCCTCTGGAACAAATCAGGGCGCGATCTCTTTGTGGTTTATTCCCTTTGTCATTGAAGAAAAGTAAATGCTACGCTAGTATTTGGACAAATCCGGCGAAAGAGGTCAGGAATACAGGGGACTCCTGCAAGCCCGAGCCTAAGAACATACTCGTAGGTACTAGGTATCCTGCTTGCGAAGCGGGAGCCAAGGCTGGCCGTGGACCTCAGGTCAAAGAGTGTTGAGACTCCTGGTACCACAGATAGCTATGTGTATAATGTTATTTATCATCAGAGAATATGTATTGCCTGCATAAATAAAAAAGCGGCCAAGTGCGAGTCGGACTCGACCATGAAGGGTTCCGTAAAATGTCATTCAATAGAAATTGCTAACTATGTAAACAAACCGCCATACTAAAATTGACACTGAATGTCAAATTACTAGTAAGTTTTGTTTACATAGTTCGCAAGTTCTATTGAATGACACTTTATTTAGGCGATTTAAGACGTATAAAAAAAACTACTTACTAGATCTCGTTCAAACCAATTTTCGGTGGAAGTTTACATGGTAATATACATCATATATTTTTTTTAGTTTTATCATTCTCTTATTTTAGAAGTTGCAGGGGGGGGGACACACATTTTACCACTTTGGAAGTGTCTCTCGCGCAAACTATTCAGTTTAGAAAAAAATGATATTAGAAACCTCAATATCATTTTTGAAGACCTAGCCATAGATACCCCACACGTATAGGTTTGATGAAAAAAAAATTTTTGAGTTTCAGTTCGAAGTATGGGGAACCCCAAAAATTTATTGTTTTTTTTCTATTTTTGTGTGAAAATCTTAATGCGGTTCACAGAATACATCTACTTACCAAGTTTCAACAGTATAGTTCTTATAGTTTCGGAGAAAAGTGGCTGTGACATACGGACGGACAGACAGACGGACAGACGGACAGACAGACAGACATAACGAATCTATAAGGGTTCCGTTTTTTGCCATTTGGCTACGGAACCCTAAAAACAGTCGTAGCTTGAACAAACCTTGAATTAAACATTGTCTAATTGACTATTTTAATAGGTACTCGTAGTTGTAATGTAAGCTGGAAATTTCTTACGATTTTCCTATCGAGGCCCACTCTGGTTCTATTTTATTGTTCGTTTGCACCCACTGCTGCCGCAAAAAATTACTAGATACTCGTACGTACAGAAGATACGCAAATAATTTCAAATTCGATCTAGCTTAGGTCAAATACCTAACGCATCTTAAACGTTAATGTGAATACATAATGTGTTTATCTTTTACATGGACGTCGTTCGCAAGGTGACATTTAATTTGAATGACATTCCAAAACTTTTCAATTACAACATTTATGACTTCAAGATTAGATAATAAAGTATGTATTAACTTTATAATCTCTGAGGTTTCAAAAAACGATTTAAAGTAGTATATATGTAGGCAGCATAATAAATAAGTACCTGCTGCTGGAACAGGTAGTTATTTACAGGCGCGTACTATAAAACGAACATTGAGGCATCTAGTTCAGAAAATCGTATAAGTCTATTGAAATTGAAAATCTTTATTTCAGGTCTGTTGGCCCATATTCTGTTTATCTAGCGTGCTATAGCTATATATCTAGCGTATTCGTTTGACTTTTACGTGGTCTACGATGGTATATGAGGAGTCAGTCCTTCTGTTATAGTTTTTAGGGTTCCGTATCTCAAAAGGAAAAAACGGAACCCTAATAGGATCACTCGTGCGTCTGTCTGTCCGTCCGTCTGTCACAGCCTATTTTCTCCGAAACTACTGGACCAATTAAGTTGAAATTTGGCACACATATGTAAGTTTGTGACCAAAAGATGGAGGTGTAACGTAAATAAATGAATTTTAAATATGGAGGCCATTTTTGGGGGGTAAATGAGAAAATTAAAAAAAAAAGTATTTCAAACTATATCGTAAGAGAAAGAGCTCATTGTAAGATTCTCAAATATATATTTTTTTATAATTTTAGGATAAATAGTTTAGCAGTTATTCAAGAAAATAGGCAAAAAATGACCATCCCCCCCCTTATCTCCGAAACTACTGGGTCTAAAATTTTGAAAAAAAAAACACTAAATAGTTCTTTACCTATAGATGACAGGAAAACCTATTAGAAATGTGCAGTCAAGCGTGAGTTGGACTTAATGTACGGAACCCTTGGAACGCGAGTCCGACTCTCACTTGGCCGGTTTTTTTTTGTCTCCATGTTCATGGCCAGCGCTGCTCTTCGTATGAGTCGGAATAACTCGGCCGGCCCGTTAGTTTCTAAGCACTATGCGGATTGTGCGTAGTACCTATGCAATGTCACCTTGTAACGCTTCAGCATTCATCGATTACACGTATTTCTCGCGTTTCGTCTTCCAAAATTGTCCTTCCAAATGTGTTTCTGTTCTCCGGCCTTTCCACGCATTGCACATTAAAATAAAAGCAAATTAAAGCAAATACTTATCCGGTACAAAGCGGAATATAGGATAATTGTGAAACTAAAATGAGTCAACAAGGAAGCCGTAACATACTACTTATGTTTGCGCGTATGCCGCGCAACCTTCATCATAAACACAACGCCGCAAGAGACTCGTGTGACGTTGTCGATAATTTCTCTGCCAGGGCTGCCAGATCGTAGAATTGGATACGAAATTCGTATAATGGATTTTTTTTCGTATCTATTACGTATAGGTGGTCAATCGGTATAATTGGATACGAAAAAAAACCGATGTCAAACTACTGACAATATACTTCAAAAAACAGTATGTTAATATTGTTATACAATTTAATGGAACCGTACGTCAACGTTATGATATGTTATGTATTATCTGTCTTCCTTATAACGTCTTATTCAACTAATGCAATGACCTACATTCGTCACCAAAAACAGTGAGATGATTTGACCATTTAATGATGCCAAAGAACCGTTGCGAATTTAAAAAACACAAGTTTGTCGCCGCGCGAGCGCTGTTTGAGGCCAAAGTGATTGTAATCCGGATTATACGAAATTCTAAAATCCTTCGAAAAGTTCGATTATTCTGCTATTTTCGATCCGATTTAAAATCCGAATTTTTAAACCACTATGCTACATTGCAAATTAACGAGTGAAACTGAAGGACCAATTACATCCACACTTGCAATCGGACCCCAATGACCCGATGTCAAGCCCGAGTAAGAGTAGATTTTCGTCTCACCAAATATCAGTACATCGTTAAACTATATTTGAAATATATAAAAATAGTTCAATTGCAAAAATCGAACATTGACATGAAGAATATAATGAAGACGTAATGTTAAGTAGAGATAAAAGTACGCATTGCGGTTGGATGTTATTGTACATTGAATTTTTTTAAACAATTTACTCGTAAAACACCAAAATCCGTTTTTTTCTGAACTTCGAATTTCATCCAGAAAAAACCGGCAAAACCGGATTTTGTTTTGTAATAGTAGTAATCACTTTATTGTACAGAACACAGAATTACATATAATTTACAGAAATAAAGGTATAAAGGCGAACTATAAGGGATCTCTTCCAACTAACCTTCGAGTAGATGAGGGGAGAATTCAATCACCCCGCCCGGATTAGCAATCACTGCTGACCAATACGACCATGTCTGCGTACATACACTTGCATACCGTGTTGTTTCGGCGTAATCCCGCTTCTTCTACATTAGGTACACGACACGTGTGTCCGCCCGCCTCATTACTAACCGGATCCGATTCACTTGATGGCCCTTGGAACATGATTTATTTTCGTCCAGGTTACTGTTGAAGCCCTCCCACAAAACATCGGCGAAGGCGAGGTCGACCCTTTGTGGGTTACCTCATTGCACTCGCCTTGAAATAGTTACATGTTTTATGTCTATTTTCTATGTTGCCTATAAAATCTAGCTATATCTAGGTTTACTTATGGGGTCCGAATGTTAATTACCTACGTAGATCTATAATTCTATAAGAACCGATTTTATTTTCTTTATGAAACCGGATAGTTAATTAGTTATCTGGCTTGAAGCATTAATAGCCATGCGTGCGACGACATGGCTGACTCAGCGGCGTAAATAACTTGTTTTCAGGTTTGGCTTAACATTTACCAATCGTACCTACACACAACCGTTACTGCGTAGGCGTAAATTACCAACTCATACGAAGCGTGTGAGATCAGGATCAGGAATAGTTATCTTCGAACTTTGAAATAACAGTTAGTATCAGTGTTTCTGATTGAATGAGAACCGCAATGCATGTTTGTAAACATCGAATCGGAGGAAGATCAAGTCATAATCCGAAGAGGAACACGAACGCGGGGCGCGACACGGCCGTGCTGACGCGCTGACACGCTAACCCACTGACCCAGAAACGCTGATACTGATATTGAACCAGCGACGCACACCGCCTCTACTCGCCACCCGGCCTCCACTTAGCGAAAATAATATTAAAACGCCTAAAATAAACTCATTAACAATGCCAACATTTCTTACAGAATGAGAGTTCAGCTTCTAATTCGTTTTCCGCCCTAATATTATCTGCACGACAATCCGTTGCTTACGTCTAAATCAAAACTTTTTTTATTTAAAAATCACACTTCTACGCAAGTACGTAGTAAAACCAAAAGCCAAATTCTACCGTCAGGTATTACGTCCTCCGGATTGGAAGACTTTCTAAATAATGGATGATGATTAAATTGTAGAAATAGAAATATTTCGTGTTTTTATCGTGTTGACGTTATTTATACCTATTCAATGCATCGTATCGAACACACATTGGTAGTAATGTACTAATTGGTTTTATAATTTTTTTGAAACTTGATATCATAATAATAACCATAGTACGTACTACCGTAATACCTACTACGTAAATAAATCCCACTTAATTTACAGTTACCAAGTAAAAATTACTAAAGCAGAAGGTCGTTTTGAAATGTTAAGACCGGCAGCAGAGGTTGGCCCTCATCGACCGAGGTGCTGAGGCGCCCGGCGGCCGTGAGTATGTACTGAGAAATGCTAGGCTAATGTCAATGGAAAGTTGTAGAGACGCGTCGCGGGCAGGTCAGCCGCAAACGGTGTTACCGGCGACCTGCATTCGTACTACTCGTAAACCTTATAGAATCCTCTATCCCTATCCCTTATCAAGTGGCAACTCTGGGCGCGGTAGGTCACAATCCGTTTTTGGGTCATGACGCCTGCGTGTTACGTTGGCTTCCTCGAATGTGCCTCTATAAGCAAGATTAGAGAGGCAAGTACGTCTCAGCATCTCAAGGCGACACGCTCAACGGAGGATACCGCGACCATTTAATTTCAAAGATCGGCTAGCTGCGTCTCTATTGCTCGAATAGTAAAGGAGCGATAGAGACGGACAGTTTCTATCACTTTTGCGTTATTCGAGCAACAGTCAACGATATACATATTTCAATGTTTGCGGTAGCCCTCCCCAGGCGCTCACTTTTCTATGTGCAGCGCGAAAACGATACGATTATGGCATCACGCCGAGCGATGTGTCGAAACGTTGAGCTGGCGTCCTTGCGCAGATTTCACGACGAATTACGTAATTATTATAACGTGACGAATTGCGCTCCCCGCGCTGCAGATCAAATGCTATAGTTATAACTTTGTACAGATAAAAATATTGTATAACGGTGCTCTCTAAATAATGCTAACATAACAAGCATCTCCGTGTTTTAATATACATGTATATGAAACAAATTCTAGCTATGTACAGTCAGAAATATTGTTCGGTGCTAAGCTAAGCTAATAGTTTGCTGACTGTACGTATATTGTATTGTAAATTGCAATACAAATATAATACATTTAAGTATAATGTACATATAATCAGTCATTGCAGATTCCTACGTGAAATATTACGTTTACATCACATACCTACCTATTTGTATCCTGTTGTATATATATGTATAACTGTACAGTATGTGCGATTAGCTTCTAGTTAACATCCTACGACGTAGGCAGCCGATCTATGCTGACGAGCGAAAGGCACAGCGAGTGGGCGGCCGGCATTTTATCCATGACGTCATCACCTCATGAGCTCGTGCCTACGCAAAATTGCCGGTGACGTAGTCTCAATGAGCCTGGAATTAGAATGCTGTAAGCGTAAAACGTAGTTTCTTATCCCATCATAAACATACCTATGTAAATGTGAAATGAGAGCCAAGTTCAACATTAAGAATATGCGTCGTTGTTGACTTCGCCGGCAAAAGAATTTATGTGTAAGTGGTATATGTTACTTAAATTCTAAAATTTAGTTTGTTGGTATAAAAACTAGCCAAGACAAATACAGGTATAAAAACTAGCCAAAGCAATTTACGTACAGGCTATATAATTATATTTTTGTATATGTTACTACGTGTTTAGATTTTTTAAGAAAAAATATTTCTAGTACTGGTAGACTAGATTTATGGTAAAAAATAGCTTCCGCTTGACACTGAAATATAATTTGCACCGTCAGCACACGCACAACACGCGATTACATCCACTATAATTACTCTTACCGCTACTCTTGAACCGTTATTCTTGTGATTCTATTTCGAATTACTATCAAAAGTTCGAGCCTAAGCTTTTATTCATTGGGGTTAAGAGTGTACGTCGAGAAATAAGGTCACCGGCGGGCCCGGAACCGAGCAACGGTATTGGTTACAAAATCTCGGCAAGAATTATTTTCACGTGCGCGCAGCGACGGCCTCGTACCGTTATCCGCGCTGCGGTAGCGACGCCGGCGCACAACATCAGCTAGTAATGGCGGCTTGTTCGCTGATAAGTGGCACACCGTCATCTCATCTACCTGCGTCATCTTCTTCTCGGTTACTACTTTATTATTCTTTATTCTAGAACCTGCTACGCCTTTAGAAACAATACGAGAATGATTTAACAAAGCATTACATTTCTTCATTAATAAGAGCAATTATGAAGCTATTGAAAAGTTAATGGCCAGTGACGCGGCAAACGCGTCGTCGGCCGCGGAACGTGAAAGTGCCGTTCACACCTGCCATGTGCATTTTCAAGCCCGCTTACGAGTGATTGAAGTAATTTAACACGTCGATAGCTCAAGTGAAAACAAAATTACTAACTTGTCGCTCGAGCTCACCCATAATATTTAGTTTATCTATGTATCTACCTGTTTACAGGTTTGACATACTTAACGAGAATAATTGCCGTTTTTTGTCATTGTTTGTTTTTGGGTTTGCAGCATGTCAGCAGAGATCCAGTAGATAGTTATTCAGTACTCAACAATAGTAGCGGCATTTGCAATGTTTGCAACTAACATCGATACGATACAAACATCGATAAATTCAACAGCTCCTACCTACGCCGAGTACCATGTGGATTCACTGTACTGCTGCTGCGTACAATCGCCGTATGTAATCAACCTAAGCCCCTGGCGGTAATTAAATGAAAAAAACTCTTGTGTCGACATGAACGGAGAACACTGCGCGTCTGCGAGTGCGATTGTCTAATCGCACTACTCCGACAACATTGTAATTAGTATTGCATTACTTACTTCGCCGGCGAAAGCAGTTCTGATTCATAAGCGTAATCATTAAGCATTTTCACATATTCTGCCCTCTTAACATTTTTAACGCAGTAACGTGGCATAGTGGGTGAATTTTAAAAAATGTACATTTCACAAAATTTGTACATCTTCTAATCGGCGATCAGTTGGGAAGGAGGCTGACTCAGCTGGAAAGAGCTGGAAGTAGTCGCTCAAGACTATAGGGATAGTCCCTGATGAGGGCTAACAGGAGTGCATCATCATCGTCACATATTGTGTAGTGTAATATGAAATTGATAGAGGTGAGCTTGTCAACATAGATTATTTATCCCATGCTTAAATCATAATAGTACATTACTGCAGACGCCGGGAAAGAAGGGCTTGCCGGGTACGGTCGGCCGGATAGTGATACGAAGCCGGCAAGACCTTTTCACGGCTAGGCATGTATAGTGCTTTTCTCAAACATGCAATGAAATAATAAAATACACCACTAAAAAAAAAAACAAATTTATAATGTTTATAATATTTATCCTACTTCACAACAAAAGTTTTTTAATTTTCCTTCCAATCCCGCCATAATTGTTTTTTTTTACGGAAGTCGTCCGTATTTTGCGTGTGTTCGAATAGA
The DNA here is from genome assembly GCF_948474715.1 of Cydia amplana. Classification (NCBI taxonomy): domain Eukaryota; kingdom Metazoa; phylum Arthropoda; class Insecta; order Lepidoptera; family Tortricidae; genus Cydia; species Cydia amplana. Next base: position 27,531,569 of record NC_086096.1, on the reverse strand, counting down.
CCTTATTAGGGCCATTATACACAATCTGATAATAAGAATCTCAATTTCTATAAATAAAATAAATGCAGAGGATTTTAAATATTGTCTATGGTCTCTGGTGACTTACGTATAGACATAATTTTAAATTTATTCATCAACACATTGAATCATACAGATTCGTATTCTTAATATCAGTACGTTCGTATATAACAGGCGTTAACACGGATATTTTGGTCCGATAACCATTCGTTCACTAAAAATAAAAAATAAAATATAATTCGACTGTTTAGCCTGTTCATGGACACAGACCCCATGTATACATTAGAATAAAAAAAAATTACTTCCCGGCCTAGGCCTTCAATTTCGTATGAAATTCCTTTACAGTTCTCTGGAGTTGCTCCGCCCTAAACGTGACACTTCGAAGCCTGATATAACGCCCGGAGCGACGACATTTCATTGCATGCTTGAGAAAATAATTTATTCGTTCACAATGCACATAATCATTAACAATATTCGTTACCATTACACTGAAGTTTAAACATTTTATTTTATAGTTCTAGTTATGCAGTAAATGTAACGGCAATTGCGATAGATACGTGATTTTTGCTGTAATGAATGCGTAAACGGAACCGGCAAACAGTAATCGGTCGTTAAAGAAACCATGGGAAGAGAAAACAGCAACGCCCCTGTCGGCGCGCGCGCACCGGCTCGCTCTTTCACACACCCTACACTTCACTGGCCGTGTAGCTTAACTCTTTCTTTACAATCGCAGATAACTAACATAAGTACCTAATTGTCCGGCCTAAGCAAAATAGTGTCCTCTCCTAATAATATGTACCGGCTGAATATGTAATAAATAATTATTATTTATTTTTTCTACTCCAGCACTTAAATGTGTCAATTAAATGACTGACAGTGATATCTAAAGCAATGTCATTTGAATGCTTTGTCTATAGGCTCATAAGATGACTGCTAGCAGTCATCTTATGAGTATAATACAACTGCTTTATTTTTTTTAAAGATACAAGTTCCGATCATCTTGATTGAAAGAGGTATGTTTTCATTTACAATAATAACTCTTTTTTTTTTTAATAATAACTTTTTTTTTAAATAATAACTCAATTTTTTTTAAATAATAACTCTTTTTTTTTAATAATAACTTTTTTTTTAATAATAACTTTTTTTTAATAATAACTTTTTTTTTTTTTTTTTTTTTTTTTTTTTTTTTTTTTTTTTTTTTTTTGCTGCAGCTGTCATAGAAAAAGTAATGTATGCAACAGCTCATAATTGGTTCTTAAAATTCTCGGGTCTTTTTTTACAAAACTCGACTACGTCTCGTTTTGTAACTTCGACCCTTGAATTTTAAGAACCCTTATTATATCACTGTTGCATAATAGTAGTTTATGCAACAAAAATGCATAATAACAACAGATAATAGATAACAATGAGCTTATATGTCCGCCTAGAAAAAAAACATCGTAAAATGATGTCGACACTGTAAGAAGAACCAGACCCGTTTTTCGTTTGTGGAACTTGTAACAACGCACTAGTATTCATTAGATAAATGCAAATAAGAGACATCTGCCTCCCGATAGTCCCAAATTCAGGGATGTTGCGAATATCCGCATCCGCAACCGCGGAACTTCCGCATTATTTTCAACATCCGCATCCGCATAAAATCGATGCGGATTTAATGCGGATGCGGATGTGGAACAGGTCGGTACAGGAACGTCTTAGCATCGGCGTAAGTGCTAGACTGCTAGGTAATTTAGTCATTAGCCCAAAAACCTATTAGAAATTAGCAGTCAAGCGTGAGTGGGACTTAATATACGGAACCCTTGGAACGCGAGTCCGACTCGCACATGTATGTCCGGTTTTTTGAAATAAAAATTACCAAAATGTAATATTTGACGTTTTATGTACCTATCTTGACATCCCCATCCGCGGATGTGAGCCTCTAATAATCCGCATCCGCATCCGCGATGTCAAAAAATCGGCATCCGCAACATTCCTGGTCCCGATAGCCGGGCTCTGCAGATCCGCTGGTAGTGTTACAGATACATAGGTCCTCAATCTTTTGTTCCTAGTAAAACAAATATACATATATTAAATCTGACGTGAGATATTTACGGATCTTAATGAAAGCCTTGTGTATTTTTATATCGTATTTAAACTACACAGTATATGTACATATCCGACTGGGTTGCATGTCGGACTACGCCGGACCGGACATTTTGTCAGATATTGTAGGAATAGTTGTTTAATTGTACCTGCTTAGGTCTGCTCGAAGAAATCATTGCCATAAAGAAAATAAGAATAATATTAGGCTAGAATTGCTAGATAATTAATAAAAGTTGATCAATATGTACCTACTTCTTAGGGGAACCTCAACGCGCTACGAGTCAAGCCTTAACCCCCTTCACCGGTTTATATGAGGCATATGCCTAATGCTTATTAGGCAGTGCCTAATAAACACCTACTACTTTCTACCTTTGATGATGTAGTGATTACGATTAGTAAGTCGGGTCGTGTAAGACACTTATCTCCCCTCCTTATCTTCTTTTAACCTGTGGAGCGCCCTACTGTCACACGTGTGATAGTAGGTAGTATAGGAGTTCCATACTACGGTAATACTAGGACTGGGATGCTCCACGGTAAAAGAAAACGTAACCACCATCGTGATACAATATTATCTGTCTTCCTTATAACGTCTTATTCAACTAATGCAATGACCTACATTCGTCACCAAAAACAGTGAGATGATTTGACCATTTAATGATGCCAAAGAACCGTTGCGAATTTAAAAAACACAAGTTTGTCGCCGCGCGAGCGCTGTTTGAGGCCAAAGTGATTGTAATCCGGATTATACGAAATTCTAAAATCCTTCGAAAAGTTCGATTATTCTGCTATTTTCGATCCGATTTAAAATCCGAATTTTTAAACCACTATGCTACATTGCAAATTAACGAGTGAAACTGAAGGACCAATTACATCCACACTTGCAATCGGACCCCAATGACCCGATGTCAAGCCCGAGTAAGAGTAGATTTTCGTCTCACCAAATATCAGTACATCGTTAAACTATATTTGAAATATATAAAAATAGTTCAATTGCAAAAATCGAACATTGACATGAAGAATATAATGAAGACGTAATGTTAAGTAGAGATAAAAGTACGCATTGCGGTTGGATGTTATTGTACATTGAATTTTTTTAAACAATTTACTCGTAAAACACCAAAATCCGTTTTTTTCTGAACTTCGAATTTCATCCAGAAAAAACCGGCAAAACCGGATTTTGTTTTGTAATAGTAGTAATCACTTTATTGTACAGAACACAGAATTACATATAATTTACAGAAATAAAGGTATAAAGGCGAACTATAAGGGATCTCTTCCAACTAACCTTCGAGTAGATGAGGGGAGAATTCAATCACCCCGCCCGGATTAGCAATCACTGCTGACCAATACGACCATGTCTGCGTACATACACTTGCATACCGTGTTGTTTCGGCGTAATCCCGCTTCTTCTACATTAGGTACACGACACGTGTGTCCGCCCGCCTCATTACTAACCGGATCCGATTCACTTGATGGCCCTTGGAACATGATTTATTTTCGTCCAGGTTACTGTTGAAGCCCTCCCACAAAACATCGGCGAAGGCGAGGTCGACCCTTTGTGGGTTACCTCATTGCACTCGCCTTGAAATAGTTACATGTTTTATGTCTATTTTCTATGTTGCCTATAAAATCTAGCTATATCTAGGTTTACTTATGGGGTCCGAATGTTAATTACCTACGTAGATCTATAATTCTATAAGAACCGATTTTATTTTCTTTATGAAACCGGATAGTTAATTAGTTATCTGGCTTGAAGCATTAATAGCCATGCGTGCGACGACATGGCTGACTCAGCGGCGTAAATAACTTGTTTTCAGGTTTGGCTTAACATTTACCAATCGTACCTACACACAACCGTTACTGCGTAGGCGTAAATTACCAACTCATACGAAGCGTGTGAGATCAGGATCAGGAATAGTTATCTTCGAACTTTGAAATAACAGTTAGTATCAGTGTTTCTGATTGAATGAGAACCGCAATGCATGTTTGTAAACATCGAATCGGAGGAAGATCAAGTCATAATCCGAAGAGGAACACGAACGCGGGGCGCGACACGGCCGTGCTGACGCGCTGACACGCTAACCCACTGACCCAGAAACGCTGATACTGATATTGAACCAGCGACGCACACCGCCTCTACTCGCCACCCGGCCTCCACTTAGCGAAAATAATATTAAAACGCCTAAAATAAACTCATTAACAATGCCAACATTTCTTACAGAATGAGAGTTCAGCTTCTAATTCGTTTTCCGCCCTAATATTATCTGCACGACAATCCGTTGCTTACGTCTAAATCAAAACTTTTTTTATTTAAAAATCACACTTCTACGCAAGTACGTAGTAAAACCAAAAGCCAAATTCTACCGTCAGGTATTACGTCCTCCGGATTGGAAGACTTTCTAAATAATGGATGATGATTAAATTGTAGAAATAGAAATATTTCGTGTTTTTATCGTGTTGACGTTATTTATACCTATTCAATGCATCGTATCGAACACACATTGGTAGTAATGTACTAATTGGTTTTATAATTTTTTTGAAACTTGATATCATAATAATAACCATAGTACGTACTACCGTAATACCTACTACGTAAATAAATCCCACTTAATTTACAGTTACCAAGTAAAAATTACTAAAGCAGAAGGTCGTTTTGAAATGTTAAGACCGGCAGCAGAGGTTGGCCCTCATCGACCGAGGTGCTGAGGCGCCCGGCGGCCGTGAGTATGTACTGAGAAATGCTAGGCTAATGTCAATGGAAAGTTGTAGAGACGCGTCGCGGGCAGGTCAGCCGCAAACGGTGTTACCGGCGACCTGCATTCGTACTACTCGTAAACCTTATAGAATCCTCTATCCCTATCCCTTATCAAGTGGCAACTCTGGGCGCGGTAGGTCACAATCCGTTTTTGGGTCATGACGCCTGCGTGTTACGTTGGCTTCCTCGAATGTGCCTCTATAAGCAAGATTAGAGAGGCAAGTACGTCTCAGCATCTCAAGGCGACACGCTCAACGGAGGATACCGCGACCATTTAATTTCAAAGATCGGCTAGCTGCGTCTCTATTGCTCGAATAGTAAAGGAGCGATAGAGACGGACAGTTTCTATCACTTTTGCGTTATTCGAGCAACAGTCAACGATATACATATTTCAATGTTTGCGGTAGCCCTCCCCAGGCGCTCACTTTTCTATGTGCAGCGCGAAAACGATACGATTATGGCATCACGCCGAGCGATGTGTCGAAACGTTGAGCTGGCGTCCTTGCGCAGATTTCACGACGAATTACGTAATTATTATAACGTGACGAATTGCGCTCCCCGCGCTGCAGATCAAATGCTATAGTTATAACTTTGTACAGATAAAAATATTGTATAACGGTGCTCTCTAAATAATGCTAACATAACAAGCATCTCCGTGTTTTAATATACATGTATATGAAACAAATTCTAGCTATGTACAGTCAGAAATATTGTTCGGTGCTAAGCTAAGCTAATAGTTTGCTGACTGTACGTATATTGTATTGTAAATTGCAATACAAATATAATACATTTAAGTATAATGTACATATAATCAGTCATTGCAGATTCCTACGTGAAATATTACGTTTACATCACATACCTACCTATTTGTATCCTGTTGTATATATATGTATAACTGTACAGTATGTGCGATTAGCTTCTAGTTAACATCCTACGACGTAGGCAGCCGATCTATGCTGACGAGCGAAAGGCACAGCGAGTGGGCGGCCGGCATTTTATCCATGACGTCATCACCTCATGAGCTCGTGCCTACGCAAAATTGCCGGTGACGTAGTCTCAATGAGCCTGGAATTAGAATGCTGTAAGCGTAAAACGTAGTTTCTTATCCCATCATAAACATACCTATGTAAATGTGAAATGAGAGCCAAGTTCAACATTAAGAATATGCGTCGTTGTTGACTTCGCCGGCAAAAGAATTTATGTGTAAGTGGTATATGTTACTTAAATTCTAAAATTTAGTTTGTTGGTATAAAAACTAGCCAAGACAAATACAGGTATAAAAACTAGCCAAAGCAATTTACGTACAGGCTATATAATTATATTTTTGTATATGTTACTACGTGTTTAGATTTTTTAAGAAAAAATATTTCTAGTACTGGTAGACTAGATTTATGGTAAAAAATAGCTTCCGCTTGACACTGAAATATAATTTGCACCGTCAGCACACGCACAACACGCGATTACATCCACTATAATTACTCTTACCGCTACTCTTGAACCGGCTTTAACACCACGGTTGACATTAATGTAAATACTAGGCAATTCGAAACCAAAATAGATGTCGGTTGCTGGCCAGAGCGCTGCATAAGTAAAGCGGGACGCGGAGCTCCGCACGGCCCGCACCCGCGCCCGCGCCATTAGCCCGCACGCCAACTAGGCCGCCCGGCTTCCTGCCTGCAATCGATGACACCGACCTACTCGCCGACATACGCTGCATTATCCTAATATTGCCATGAACGACATTACCAATTCGAGAAAAGCTTTTTCCTTGTTCACTCAATAATAACAAGTCAAACAAACCCATTACGTCAGACATTCCCAATCGCAACTTTAGTCGCGTGACTAGTACGGATACTGGGCACGAATAATTCTACCGTCACCAGTTGAGCTGAGAATGAAATAGGTGTTTCAAGGCGAATTGTTTTAATAAAAACGCTTGGAACGTTTTACCGTGCATTGAAAGTAGGTCACAGAATTTCGGGCAAGGTTGGCGCTTGCAGCAGCGCGCAGCGCAGCGGCCTCAGCGCAGCGCCCGCCTCGGCGCGCCGTTTGCGTTGCGTGCCCTGCTTCGCTTGCATCCGCTTTACAACGTTTGTTTGTATTCACTAATCGCACAAGGTCGCGGGGCTAATTCAATAGCCTTCCATGTACGTGAACTAAGCGTAACGTGTTCTGTCGAACGAGAAATCAATGCCTTGGCAGCCTGCCCCGAATATTAAAAGTTGACTTGAGCATAAATTACATGTCATACTCGTCTCTAATTAACATTCGCAAGTTCATTGCTACATTAGTTTAAACTTAATGGGTACATCATTAGTTATTACATTACATATTTTAATGTTATAGTAATCGCAAGATACCTACACAAGATACCAGAGATACCTAGGATAATGCACGATAAACAATACAGATAAAATATTCTTTGTTGCACACCTCATCAAAATTGATGACAAGAAAAAATAAATTTACACATAAAGGCAAACAACGGGCGATTTTAACTTTAGATAGCGAAATCTTCCAGAAAATGTATAAATGTAGCTGTATTTGGTTCATAAATCGCAGGGCAGGGTACGCATAGCAGGACGGAAGGGAGTGGCACTATTCTGCCTATTTATACCCACGTCAGTACAATACCCCGATTGTCAGTGGGTACCATAGGAGGCATGAATTGACCTATTTACTAGAGCGCGAGCGCTCGCAGTCGGCCATAGTGCTCCGTTCGTACTTACATGCACGAGAACGTGACTGCAGCCTCCAAATCCAAATGCCTAGTTACCTACCCGAATACTAACAATCACTTCTTGTACTCCGTACTTAACTTATACAATGCATACGGAAATTAGATAGGTGGTCAAAAACGTTCGCGAAAACGGGCGTCGTTTCTGTGGACACAACAAAAGTACAACAGTTGACGATATTAATATATATTTTTCTAAGATTTTCATCATACCAATTTGTAACTCGTTTTAACGTGCTGATAAGGATAAAATACGAAAATTAGGCTTTCAAAGTCCGTTTATTTTATGATGTCCCATATAAAGTCGCGTAACTATAACTCATACTAACAAAGTTTTTGACCCCGGTACATGACGTAAAAGGCGAGGATGTTCAACACTACGTGAATATGTTTGGGTTTGTTAAGTTACTATATTCTGTATCGAGATGCATTATATTATTATTATTTATTTAACTGCTCCGGGGCAGGTGGGACTTTCCAAGCATTGTAAACTCGCGGGTCATTTAAAAGAACCGCCGCTCCCTCAGCTCAGACCATTGTAGTTGGTGCGTTGGTAATGTCACTACCCCGTACTCGAACTCGTATAATGTTATGAGTCGCCGTAGGTAGTCTAGGTATTGTTTTTCAACTATAAAGTGGACGCATAATGAATTCCGTCCAAAGGGCATTGTCCTGCCGTAACGCGATATCCCTTCTGGCCATACTGACTTTTGATAAGTCTGTATCTATTCTGAATTCTGCAATAGGTAAACTATATTAAGTAATGGCGTTTCTTACAGCACAAAACTTATAATATCAACGTAGGACCAATAGAAATGTTATCCAAGTATGTACGTTTAAAAATTATGATGTCGGAATTATACGTGGATATTTAGCCTCGTGCAGTAACAATATTATTTGTCAAATTACATATTTATATAACAGATATGATGTTTGTTATCACAGCAACTAGGATTTTACGTTGGCTTAAAACGGTTTCATCCAGAAGGGGCTATTTGGTTGAATTGAATTGTAAATAAGTTGGTACCTGTAACAAAAGGATACATTCATTGAATCGCAGCTTTGTTTGAAGCGAGCCAGGTATTGGTCGCACAACCACACTTTTTTTTAAATGGATATACGGTACCATTTTGAACCGTTTTATAATCTTTAACTAAGCTTAGGTGTTACTTATTTCGTTTATTTAAATTTATTAAAACTAACTAACTAACTACGGTTAATGACGCATGCGTCGGGTAAACAAGGGAATGAGGGTCAACGCAGTATAACATGTAAAACTTATTACAAGCGTCGATAATCTGATTTGCGCAGCGCCAACATGGATGAGCAGTAGAGCGTGCCGAACTTTCGCAACCCGAGATACCAACTAAATCACCGGCTCGGCTACATTGTTTCCACGAGTCACCGCTCCTCGCATCGCGCACTCGACGATGCCCGCTAAATAATGTACGGCTAGGCTAGCGTGTACGCGCAACCGACACCTCGCATCCACGATCCTACCTATCCACCGCGTAACGCTTACGCCCGCCGGCGGCTTCGATGGCCGATTTCAAATTCTGCAATAACTAATACCTACCATACTGCATTATACATTACTAGCGACCCGCCACGGCTTCGCACGAGTTAACAAAGTATACATAAACCTTCCTCTTGAATCACTTTATCTATTTAAAAAAAAAACGCATCAAAATCCGTTGCGTAGTTTTAAAGATCTAAGCATACAGACAGACAGATAGACAGCTGGAAGCGACTTTGTTTTATACTATGTAGTATGTAGTGATACAAGGTTGCGAACGATCGAAAACATAACTACATAAACCATGGACATTAAACATCGTCTTAATTTATTGTTAGGAACAATCACAAAGTCTAATAAATTATATTTCAGTGTTATCATGTCAAAGTCACTCGGTGACTTTCACTGGCATTTAAAAGCGTCTAAGTTTCGCCATCAAGTAGCAATTGTGCAACCGCTGTCACTTTTACATAACGCGATGGCAAACGGCCGCCGCACACTGGTGACGTAGTGACGGCGTTTGCACTGCGGCAGATGTGCTTGGTCTACGTTTAGTTTATGTACCTTCCTCCAGGTTGACCTCTACTAGCATTTAGCGATTTTGTAACACTCGTAATCTAAATAAACAAGACATGAAAAGTACGAAAACGTAACATTGATTACAATACTATCGATCCACACATGAAACGTTTCTTTAATTTGTTTTTAACGATTGCCACTAGAATGCAATGTGTAGAGTCCACAACTCGCACGAAATCACGTAAAAGTGAAAGTATGATGTGATCAACGGCCGCTCGGCTCGTGAGTTGCGGGCGCGCCTGCGTCACCTCCGCCGTCGCGTGAAAACCGACCACTCCGATACCGCTATAATTTGACGAGTTAAGATTCCTAAGCGTTAACTATCCTTTGGCTTTGGTCAACAGTAGAAGAATATAATAGTATATTATGTCACATCACTTTTTGGTAACAGATAGATACTTTAACAAAATTAATTAAGTACATAGTTTAATTACTATTGTGTTCTGTTCCAACCGCCTATCAACAAACCATTAATTCTCGGAATTTTGATAATCTTGTACACCCTTTTTTCATTACTTTCACGTCACTTTAGTTCAAACTTTGACGGTTTTCTCAATAGAGGTTAATGATTTGTTTGGAATAGATTGTTAAATGCTTGCTTTAAACAGACAAATTGAGGTTAAAGAGATTGCTCGTTAGTATATCATGCGTGCCCGAATTGGCGTCGCCAAGTCCGTCAACACAGAAATAGGTAGATATAACAAATATAAGAATATTACTAGACAATACCATATACCCAGTACTCACACCACCACACGTCACAATGACGAACAATGAAACTTGTCCTCGACGCTCGCACCCAATTGTATCGTGTCAATCGCGCAACCAGCGCCTAGAACAGGGGGTCGGAAAACTTTTGAGAAGAAGAGCCAACCGCAGTAGAAATCAATACATTTAGGAACCTCGAAGAGCCGCAAACGTTGTTTTCTTTGATCTGGAAACTCCAAGTGTTAATATTTTTGAGTGGCTTGACGAGCCGCAAATGCACCTCCAAGGAGCCGCATGGGGCTCGCGAGCCGCGGTTTGCCGACCCCTGGCCTAGAAGAAGGAAGCTTACGTACGTAAACGCAACTAATGTCAACACACCGAGTGTCTAGCGCGCTTGATTGACCGAGTAGGTGACCGCGATTCTTGCAGCGTTTTATCTACTCGTATGACTTGTTCACTAACATTCATACAAATGGCTCGTACTTCCTGCTGTAGATCGTAATGATACCATTACAGTTTCTTATATGTCCTTAAAATGTAAATACCAGGTATGTACATATTTATAAAACCTGTCATTCTAACTTTTAAAATGCACATTACATATGATACGACTACTATAAGTATGTAAAAATTAAAAATCATGCGGATAAAATACTAACGGTACTTAATAATTATGGTCAATTACCATGTTCAACTTTGCTCAACAATTCCACGTCAAAAACTTTTGTCTTCCCTGATACAAGTTCCCGTTACTAGTTTTAATATTATTTAAGTAGGAAACGAACATTATTTTGATGAGATATTTACCATGTGGCAAAAATGGTAAGAAATATTCCATGCATGCATATATGTATACAAGAGTAATCTGCCTACTTATAGTAGAGGTTGAACATTGCGAGGTCATATATTGGACGTAGGTGTTGAGTTCGTGACCCAGTCGGTCCCGCTCTACTTCTGGCAAGCCCGGTCGTGACGTCACAACCACCCAACAACGGGCCGACAGAAGGTCGGCCGTATTGATCTCTCGTCCACACCCACTGTGCTGCAGTATATGCTTCTCATAGTTATTTTCCCGATTCTGGCTATGGATTTACATAGGTACAGTCAGCAAAACTATTATCTTAGCAACCAACCCTGCATACAAATATGCTGCAAACATAATGGGTGCTAAGCTAATAGTTTTCCTAACTTTACATGTTCAATGCTACAATATATTATAGGTACGTACGTCACTTTTTTTATACAAGTGTAAATGCATATGTTTATTTGTCCACAGGCGCCTATCGAGCTAAAGAAAAGACTTGATGAAATAAGACTGCTAGAGTCTCGCAAATCTGCAAGACTCGCTGATGTGGACACAGACTTCGCCAGACTGGCAGACATGGCCAGTGGTGACCGCCGTCGTGCCTCCGCCACGATCGAAGTGCCTGCTCATCATATGCAAGGGTGAGTGTACAGTGCATAATCCTAGAAACCGACACATCTTCAACGTTGATCGATGTAATAAATACAGATCAGAGTACAGACACTTACAACACGTCGAATCTCATTCCAGGTGGCATAATTAACAAAATACCGCCGGTTCTATATTTCACCTTGTGCTACTAGCTTACCTCGCCGCTAGTTGCGAAGAAGGTCGTGGCATTTCTAATGCATTCGACAACATGCAAAACCTCGACAAGACCTAAGGTTCTATGAACACGAAACCGAACGCTTTTATGCAATAAATGATATCACCATATCCAACCGGTTATTCATTGTATTGAGCTACTTCTGGTAGTCTGATGAAAACCCTTTTCTTCTAGGTAACGCAACTAGGTAGACCTATTTAACGTGCCGTTTTGTATTGTGCCGTGCTTACTTGTTGGTAAGTGTGGATGGCATACAAATGTGCAGCGATGAAGTAAGGACAAGCGCGGCGAGTGTTTCGAAATCTTCGCCAAGCACGTTAGAAACTGGGTGGAAGTGTTAGCACGGAGTACGGGCGTGTCCTTGTCACACTTGCCTACATTCTACGGCCGACTACCGCCTCCCGCGCCGCGTACTCCCCTGCCTTCATGCCAGAATGGGACAGACAATGCAACTTTGTTGACAACTATTATCAATTGCGTTGGCGACACTACCAATGAGACATCCATAGAAATCTTTAATATTTTAAATCATAGTAGTTATCTCGAGTAAAATCAATCATAAATAGGCACAGCGAAAACCTTGCTAAATCTTCATTGAACACTTTCTTACAAAAGATTCTGATGCGCATCGGTAACAAACCGGAACAGACGACGTCAAATGGTGTTGAAGCCGCTGCAACGTGACTACACCGCAGTTTCACTTTTTATCGTGAGCGCAGTGAGAGGCGAGACCTCCAGTCGCGGTTCAAATTTCGCAACGAGCACCGTAACAAACAGGCACAGGCCTAATCTACACAGATATCGCTCTACCCAGCGCACCCCTCCCCTCCCTAGCTGTGTCTACCGCCTCAACTGCCTGAAAGTCGACTGCAATCACGTTGTGAATAGAATTCCGGATACATCAACACAAGTTTACATTTTAAGTAAATGTAGGTAGAACAATGTAGGGGTATCTCATATATGTATAGGTAAGGTAGTGTTTTATTTCGTAGTGATAAATTTTAAAGTTATAGAAGGTCGGGTATAGCACTTCCACTTGACTTGATATTACCGTAAAAGCCAGTGGTTGATATTTAGTGTGAAGGCAGTGATAAAACTTGTTCGTATGACCTCTCAATAAGTTCACTACACTACTGAAGAAAATATAGGGATAAAAAAATAAGATTACAGAATTTTGCTATATTCTCCGACTCAAACTCATTTTAAGAAAGTTTGTCGAATTTAAAGATTCTATTTGAGATAGCAACCAATTTGGTGATTACCCGACCGGCCAAGCGGCCATATGAAAGAGAAAGTTTAAGAACAGTAGTTTGTTCTTTTTTTATTCTAAATGTAGGTACTTTAAGTGTATTGGCAAAGTGATTATCAGTTAAAATTTTACATTTCAAGAGGCCTATTGAAGATGTTATGCTAATCTTGAATTATTACTGTCATAGAGAAAACAATACGTATGTTGAATGAGACGATTTGATAAACTAATTTAAAGATGGCGGCGGTTTCGGTTGGCACTTGGCGCGGCCTTCGTGTGACACGGTGACCTAGTTTCGAAATGGAACGCCACACTAGCGCAACTCGCAGCACCTAACCTACGTTAGATATGAGCGCCGCGCCGGCGCGCCGCCGCCGCCGACAAAATTTTCGCGCCGCCGCCGCCGACGCTGCGCTATCGGCGTGGCATCGGCGTGACCTTGGTAGTTACTACTAGTTTCGGAATCAGATAATATATTTTTAATCGAGTTTAGATCATTAACGGCGCCACTTCGAATAGTTTATAGGCATTCAAAAGGTATTTTAGGACCATATAATTCAAAAATATCGAAGGCAAATGCAAACTTATCTGTCTAGTAACCTCGCTACTAGTCTTGGGAAACGAAATTATTAAATATCAATTTTAACATCAATATGCTTGTAATAAACATACTAATTTCCTTCCATTATTATTGTAGAACGTTCCACATTACAATTTATAGATTGTATATACAGGGTGGGCCATTTAGATCGGTCAGTATGGGAAAGTCTGAAACTGTAAGACATACGAAGATCTGTTCTTAGGAACCATGTCATCGATTTTAATAGCAAGAAGAACTGCATTCATACATTTACCGCGAATTTAACCATTGCAAGCATGGTTTAACGTCTTTAAAAGGTATAAAATGGTTTTTTTTTAAATTTTGAGATATTAAGCGTTTCCACGTCCAAATGTCCGGCCGTTGGCTTCGCACGGAAGGGCGTCGGAATCGGTCTCAATTAAACTTGGCCACTGTTCAAAGCTTTGCTCTCTCGCAGCTCAATCTTTGGCCTTGCATCATTCGCATGGAATTAAGCCGTTATCTGAACCTGCAAGTTTTTGGCCCTGTTTGGAGCTCAACTTACGGCCTGTTTTAAAACGCTTGAGCAACCTTATCCTTATCCGGTCTTAGCTCCATTGCAGCTCGGCCTTTGGCGTCGCACGAATGCGCCCGCAGGAAAGCTCCAGATCTTTAACACTATGGCTTCAGTTTTTATCGGCCTGCGCCCTCGCTCTGCTCTCTTGCAGCTCGGCCTCGCACAGAAGCGCGCCGCAATCGGCGCTCCAGGCGTACGGCCGTCAGCCAAGCTTACACTTGGCGTTCGATCCTTAGCTGTAGCTTTTCCTGCAGCTCATCCTCTGGCCTCGCATTGGGAGGCGTCGAAATCAAGTCTTCGGTGTTACACGGAGCTCGGCGTTGGGTCTCACTTTTTGACATAAATCGGTTTTGTTGAATCGATATTGGTTAATGACGGAGCTCGATTTTCTTGGACTGTCGACAAGACGTTTCCCTTATACAGTAAATCCGCAATTTTTTACTTAGCACAAAAGATAAGGGCCTCGCTAAGATCTTCCGGCCAGAGCGTCGCCAAGATTAAGACCGCCTCTGATGCCGCGCGATACCGCTTATCCACAGTTTATACGATATCAATTTTTTTGCGTACCATTATTCAATAAATTATCCTCGAAAATAAAGAATGCATTTATTTCATAACTTTCTTACAGCAAAGACATGTTTTTTCGGTACAATTTTGGTTTGAATTCTTTTTTCATTAATCGAAGGTGATTCAAGGCCACGCCGCCGATTCGCCGCCGCCGCCGACCAATTTTGACCGGCGCGCCGCCGCCGGCTAAATGCCAATCGGCGCTCATATCTAACCTACGTACTGCACCGCCGCGCCGCGCGGCGCGTCCTCGACGTCACCGGTCCCCCTCATACTCGTACATGCCTAAACAACGTAATCCCACAAGATTCATTTTAAATAAAATTTCACATTACTCAATCAAAATTTGGGGTTATACAGTCACCTAAGTTATACAGTTACTTATGAGTAATAAAGTGATCATACTAATATCTACGACATTAAAAAAGTAATTGCTTTTACTTACGAGGGACATGCTAAAAAAGTTAGATACTTTATGCTTAACTTAAATAATTATGTAGTAGGCATGCTTTCATCAGGAAATGCATTTATTCTTAAGTAAGATCCTGAAAAAAAACGACAGTCGACGGTGTGGTTCTTCGGAGATGAACCGAATCCAACAAAATGTCGCCGAGCGCGGAGCACACAGAAACAAGCTGCCTCATTTTTCTGCAAAAGGGGACATATTGCTACTGTTGTGCTAGAGGATCAACGAACAGTTAACTCGGAATTATATGTCACCGTTTGTACCCCGAGTATTGTCAGCTTGGTGTAATAAGCGGCCGAAATCGGGAATCCGGCATCTGCTCCGGCACCACGAGAACATCGCTCCGCAAGTACACACAGTTCTGCCAGAAGTCCAAAAACATCTCTATCCTGCCGCATCCGCCATATTCCTCTACCTAGCACCTTTTGATTTTTACTCGTTTCCAAAATAAAAATCTAAAAAAAACAAATTTTAAGAGGAAAGCGGTATGAATCCAAAATAATTGCCGCTGCTTATAACTATGAGATTTCGGAGGTGTCTAAAAGAGTGGGCATCGATAATTTTCAAGTGGTTTTGACGCCTTGGAAAAATGTATACGTTATCATGGTGAATACTTAAAGAAAATCGCTACCATTAGACATATGTGTATTATATTTTTTGAGTAAGTATCCAAATTATTTTGGCATGACCCTCGGAGATATGTACCTCTCGCCACGGACAGATATTTGAACGTCTCTAGGTATATAGACTCAAACAAAGGTTAATTCTTGACTGTTTCTGTCTTAGTAACGGTCGCGTTATAAATGTGGATGCAACTTCAAAAGCGTATGATAATATTAAGTTGTATGTGTTCCTTTTCATTAATAAAAGCGTAGGTATTGTACAGCCTAGGTAACTTGCTAGGACTTATTTGCAACAGTGACAATGCCGTTTGCATTCAGGTCACACGGAAACTTTTAACACACTTTCTGTGATAAAAATGGTCGGTCGACGTCAACTGTCTATGCTAATGAAGGATTTTGAGTGTCACGGGCGGCAGCGGGCGGCGCGGCGCGGCGGCGCGGGCGCGGTGCCGCCGCATTCCGCATGGTTTTGCGCAACAAGCAAAGAGAAGGCGCTTGCGGCCGGAGGTGGGGCGCAGGCGCACTTTCTCGTTCAGTACACGTTTACTTTCGTTGGTGCTACAGAGACCCGTTATCAGAGTTGGCAGGTGCAGCTGGAGGTAATCTTGTATGCCACTATCTTCTCCAACGTAAATCAATGATGGATAGAATGAATATTAAGTAAATGAAACAATACGCATGTATTGTTATTATAAATAGCTGAATAAAATTATGTATTAAAATAAAAAGCAAGCGAGAACACACAGAGTTCTAAGAATAAATAAATGTTACTACTGTTTCCTGCGGAACATCGAAGAATATTGAATAATCAGCACATGACCGTAATTGGACCGTAATTAGTAAATAGGATAAAATATTCATAAAATTTTGTGTATTACACCAACACAACACAATATCGTAGGTCATATCCAGAGGTAACTCGTTTGTCTTTACAATATTCTAACCCCTAAAAGTCAAACACGAAGGTGACTCTCAGAATTATTCGCCTTCACGTCGTCAGCCAGTTTGTATAAAGAGAAGCCAAAAACATAATCGTACCTTTTCATAGTGAATCCTTCTCAGTCGGACCCGAGAAAAAACGATTCAACTGTAATTCAGAGGCAATTTCGGCACCAGAAAAAATTGGCCAAGTGCATGTCGGGCCATGCTCAGTGTAGGGTTCCGTAGTTACCATTCAGTCAGAATAGGCTAAACGGGGGCTATTAATAAGTATCAATGGTATCATGTAATTCATGTTCATTACAAGCAAAAGGGAGTAGGTACTTTCGCAGCGCTTTGTACGAATTTTTACTAAGAAGAGAAGACATTTTGTAATAACTCAAAAAAGTGATCATGTTCTTCTTTCTTTCGGAGCGATTATATCCCAAAATATTCACTTTTTCAAATTGAAAGACCTATTCAACGATACCCCACACTGTAGGGTTAAAACGAAAAAAAAATTACACCCCCACTTTATGTGTAAACATTTTTTTTCTAGATATTATTGTGCGACTTTGTCGGATTAGTGATTTACACATCCATGCTAAATTGCAGCTTTTTAGCACTAACGATCACAAAGCCAAGCCTCGGACAGACAGACGGACATTGCGAAACTATAAGGGTTCCTAGTTGACTACGGAACCCTAAAAATAATCATCGCTAGTTATACTAAATATCCGACACTTAAATAATCTAGTCATTTGTTTGCACATTTAAAACAATAATGTACATATTACAAATTAATAATTTGAAATTGTCATTGAATAGTGTATTTTGATTTATAAGGAACGTACTGAAAATACTTGTTTTTTACTTATTTGAAACAATAAATAAACTTATTTGTAGTCATCTAAATATGACCATATATGACGTTTTAAATAGGTACCTCTATTGGTGTCACCAGTTTGAATTGATGTAGTATGTACATAACAACGCACCGCACTCGCGTCACATTGAATCTGACATAGACGTGCCCTGGCAATTCGAGCAAATTACAAGCCGACTTTGGCGATGACCTCATCACCGCGAACGCCCGCTCGTTCGCTGCGGACATGACTTCTTGTATCGACAAAAAATGCGCCCCGACCTACATCAACCGCTCGCTCTGTAAAAAATGCCGGACCTGAAGTTAGGTAAACCACTTATTCCACCATGTTCTTGTACAGTAAATTTGATGTAGATGAATCAGGGCATTTTGTGTTATTACAATATTTATTTATAACATTGTTTCACGTTCATTGCTATGTATTTAAGCTATACATATACATATGTATACTACATACTCAAGAGAAAATAACGGCCACTAAGAATTTTGATCATTACAGTAAAACTAATTTCAAGTTTATTGAAATATGTGAAACAACTTTCATAAAACACTTATAGGTAGTCGGTATGTACATACCTGGTTACCTATAATGCCAGGAGTCAGAGGAGACTGCTATGCACATTCTCTGTTCCTGCGGACCACTAATGTCGAAAAGAGGTACCTACCTAGGGCGGCACATACTGGAACCCTATGAAATACAGAGCATTACGGCCCAAAGAATCTGGAATTTCCTGGATTCAACGGGCATTAGTAGTGAAACTAGTGAACTTTAAAGGGCCGTCACAATAGATCACAGCTTGGTCGAAGCGGCACTCAAATGCCCACAAAACCCCAATAATAAATAATAATAATACCTATAACGTAGAAAGTTTATGAAATTAAATAATTGTAAAACATATAACTTAATTTGAACAATTTTTTAACCTTCATAGTCCATAATACCTAACATATGAAGTATAGTGAACGATTGAATAGATAGAGTAGAAGAAATTTTAGTCAAAAAACTTAAGTATTACTTAATACATTATACAGAATCGTCACTACAATACCTACAATATCTTTCGTAAGTTACGTGAGAGATCTAGTGTTAGATCTGTGCGTACTGAGCGCGGCAACAGGCGGCAAGGTCGTCTTCAATGTTGCGTGTGTAATACGCAGCTATAGTAGCGAGTGTGTGCTCAGCCGGCGCCGCCGGTGACCGTGGCGAGTTATCAAAACGATTTCATGTTTAACACAGCAACACAGCCACACACTTGTTCAACCAAACAACCGCGAATGTGGATGAAATCTTGACGTCAATCACGTGCATGCGCAACTTTCTTACGTATACTAGTCGTATGTCTCATTGTTTGGCGATTCATAACATCTTCCATTAATTAACGCGCAAACTAAGATGCTGATGTTGGTCACGTGAAAACGTAAACGTTAGGTACACACGAACTTTTTTACGGTACCTTCATCGCATGAGTGTTTCTCGCGATAGAAGTTAGAGCAACTGAGACACGAGATGGTTAGCCCCATCATATCATAAATCAAACTAGCCATTATTAAATTGTAAAATGGTACTTATGCGATTAAATTTTAAGATTTACCTCCGACGTTTCGAGGACGTTGTTGTCCCCGTGGTCTCGGAGAAAACCGCCAACGATCGGGGACAACGTCCCGTTTTACAATTTAATAATGTGTAAAAATCGTGAAAGTTTAAATCAGTGTCAAACTAGCCGTATCACAGAAGGTTACGTCACAAAAAAATTCGTCAGAGCTATTTTAGCAACGCTACGTTTATACCTAGTTACCTAAATGCTTGTATAGACAGCAATGTCACCTCCGCGACCGGGGGCGGCGCGGTCGTCGCCCGCGCCGATAACGACCACGACTCACCTACAGCTGGAGCAATGATGAAAAGAACGCTCGAGTCATTCACCTACCTTGAAAACCCTCAAGTTAATAGACTAGCATTCATAATCATCAGCATTCGATAAGTACTTACATTATGACTTATGACGTTTGGCGCTATTCATATACGTCTCTCAAATCTCACCGACTTTATAATCGTTTGTCCCTATCCGTCATTTAAACATTTCTGCTTGTTAGAAAGAGACAAAATTTAACAGAGTTTTGTAAGGGGTTGCTAAGTTTTATGAATAAGGGGGGGGGGGGGTTAAACTGTAATTAATGACATTGGCATATTAAAAGATCGGTAAGTATATAAAAGTATAAGTATGTATTTTACGGATTTGTATAAGCGGGCATTAGAGGTGGAACACGGGGTGGCCGAAAAACGTTAGAGATGGGTGGTATGAGTGGTATGAGTGAAGCACCTTGTGCGTCGTCGGTGCGTCGAGCGCTGAGCCGCGTCACCGACCGACCTATACCGAGCGCGAGTCAATGGCCCTCTAACTTTGACAACCTTATCAACAATAATGTTCGAAACAATGACACGCTGCACGTGACCTCAGTGCATTCTCTTTATTGTTATACTTATTGCATGACTTTCGGCAGATTGCAATATTTACACAGACCTACCATTCGCTAAAGTGTCAATATTTCTGACGTACTAAATACCTACCTACCATTTTTCGAAAAGAGGTAGACATTAAATATTGTATACTGGCTGAACCAAACAAATTATTTTAGATTTACCGGTAGGTCTGTAGTGTCTGTACCAACCGACAAAGCAACCAATTTGATCAAGTTTAGGGCCGGTTGCACCAAATCGCCTCTCACAGTAAAACATTTCAGAATTTTATATTGTATGGGAAGTTTAATCGTTCTCTGCTGGGTGATGTTAATTAGTCCGTCAATTTTGTCTGGTGCAACTTGGCGACGTTCGCGCGCGCCCGAATAACGTTTTAGTTCCCTCATCTTTGCATATCCTTAGCCAATCCTTGCAATTATCTAATATGTAAATATGAATGAGCATAATTTTGACTAAAATGCAATGATTCCAATGCGACGCCATTTTATGAAGCAACGTTTACCGCTACGCAACTACGTCACGCACTGCTATGACTCACATATTACGCATACAAGGTGCATACGTCAATTCGCGATGATGCTGTTAGCAGCAAAGTGGGCTAATATTTGACGTTTAAAGCCTCTGTGACATCGGTTCTTGGTCTCAATCGAATTATAATCGTTTATCAGAATAGCTAGTTAGTGAAAGTTGAACGGTCGATCCTTCGGTAAGTGGTACGGGGTGACCGGCCAGACGCAGACGGGAGCAGAGTACTTACTCGACCTCACACAATTCGCCCAAATATCTGGGCATGCGTCCGACGACGACGCCCGCCGCCGCCGCCGGTTGCGCAACAGCTCCCTGCCGAGACCCGGCGCGGCGCGTCGACGACCCCCGTCGCCTCCACTACCAACTCGACAGATCAACAAAGTCTAGTCTAGTCTACACTTTTTACAATTGTATCATTCATTCATCACTCGCTAGGTATTAATTGTAATACATTCACTAATGACATATAAAGACTATGAACTCTTAGAAGTCGAACACTAGCAAGGGCATATTGATTTTTATACTTGGAAATACTGTAATAGATCTGACCTGTTTCGCAGCAAAGGCACCGTGTAACCGTTGCGGCCGGTTGGAACGTCGTTAATAATTTAGCAGTCTCCAGTTAACCTATATAGCAGTTAATATCATTACAGACTGCTCAGTATATACATATGTATGTGCACACGAATCAATATTCACTATGCACAACGGTACCCTGGTCATGTTATCGTCACGACCCCCCCTCCCCCTTAAGTCCCGGTTACCTACTATAAGTACATAAAGTGCAAGTGCAGAATACGAGGAGCATATGGATTGGTTTCATATTACCACAATTACTAAATCCCTATCATAAATGTATTTAACAATCCCTAAGTTAAATATTTGCACATGCAATGAAAGGGCTCTTAGATTGAGTGTGACTGAAATAGTGTGTCTGTTGCAGATCGCGCAAGCGCCGGCCCAGCAGTTCGTGCGACCTGGGCTACGGCGAGCGCGACGACCAGATGAACGAGTGCAACGCTGCGCTGGTACTTATGTCGCTCAGCTGCTCGCCTAACTCGCCGCGTCCCAGTGAGTTGCTCCTTCATTTAATTATGTATACCTACGTACCATTCAAACACGTCCGTCTACCTGGCGTTAAGCTGCTGCCTGATCGGCTACTCAGGCTTTTAAGGACTCTCTTCATTCCCTTATACGGATCGGTTGGCTATAATTTGTAAAATTTTCCAAGGATCCTTTGTCTCGTGAAATCAGGTGAAAATCCGCCTCCATTATAACGTTGTTTCTACTTATTGTTAGTCGGTTTTTTTTTCAATGCAGTTAGAACGCTTCGCCAAATAGTTATAAATACTATAAGCCATCAACGGTAAACTATTACATGTTACGTTACGTAAGATTCATGTTAAACAGGCATCCAAGTGCTCCGGTAGGAACTGTAGGAAACCTATTTAAGCCGTTTTTATACCAATGCTTTACTTGTTATACATAATACTTTTTACCTGTTGACTCTAAAACAATCATGGAAATACTTTCGTTGGAATATTTTTTTATTTTCAAAACGTCAACGTCAGATACTTATATTATTTATCGAGGCCAAAGGCTTAATATCGTCATGGTGATGATCACCTTGTTAATATGAAAAATATGAAGAAGATTGGGGTAGGTACATACCTATTCAGTACGGTCCCCGGTTAGATTTATATGTTAAATGTAGGATAGAGTTGTTAACGTCTAGACAGCACAGCGGTCTAGACACTGTCTAGACAGGTATTTGATGAAACTTCGCTCTCGTGCTAACAACTCAGACCAAATGCTTTGTATTAAATAGAAAAAGAGCAATGGATTAGTTGGCTACTTTATACATATGGTCTGCATAATATTATGTAGTTCACACCTTTACCTAAACACGGGAAAAGTTCCCATGAGGTTGTCCCATACTTTGAGAGTTGCAACCAGTTGTTAACGACATATCGCCTTTATATTACTACCAATAAGTTAGTGAGCGAATTTCTTATGAAGTTTCATCCCATCAGAATCAGATATTAAGATCAGAGAGAGAGAGAGATTAAGAGAAACAGTCAGCGGTGTGTTATGTTTGAGTAAACTATTGACATAAATAAAGAGAAATAAAATAATGATCTGTAATATTGCGAAATAATTTACAGGCCCTTCATGTATGATAAATTGTTTACTCATGTTTTTAGTTTGTTAAATTACTTGTATTCACATTATTTAACTCAAATCTGTTTACTTTTTTATATCAAACTAATGACAGGCGTGGCTCACTCCGCGATTTCGTCGCTTTGCTACAGGTCGCTAAAAGTACATCCGTTCCACACCAATTTTGGTGGCTAGCCATAAGCCGCGCGTGGCGCTGTCGCCACCTAGCGGCCATATCTGTCCTGATCGTGACAGACGCGTTTTGTTAGAGAGTGAGTCTTCTGTACCTACTACTATTATTTACTCTGTGCTAATGGTTGTTAAATGTGTAGTTTGAAGAGGAACCATTAGTTGAAATACATAACTATGAATTCGGTTGTATGTAGAGAGCGTTACGCAATGGTGAAGCGAGACCTCTTATTCTAATGCGGCAGTGGCAGCGCATGTGTGCCGCGAAAAGAACGGCTCTTTCTAGTGAAAGTTGATGGCCATAGTTCCGTTTAGTAATTACATTCTTTTATAGCACGATGATGGGGGGGCTTGTACATTTTTTTTATATGTTTGTTACCTCAAAACTCCGTCATGTGTGAACCGATTTGGAAATCCTATTTTTGTTTAAAAGTTTTTGTATTTTTATCAACAAATCAAGCATTATCATTCAAAAGTGCCATTTGGTAAAGTCGAACTGCTAATGAAGAACAGAACATGACGTGTATCGTGCATGCAGACATTGCAAACTCAGTCGAGTATGTACTTGAGCATACGAGTATGTATAATGAATTGGTAGTGCATCCATAATTTTCTGTGCTATTTATAAATTCAAATACAGTAGTGTAATTGTAACAGATGTATGTATGTATAATGTATTGTGGTGGTGACAGATGGGTGGGGCGGCCGGTCGTCGGTGTCGCCGGGCGCCAGCAGCAGCTCGGGCTCGTCGTGGCGCTCGGGCACGCCCTCCCCGCCGCCCGCCTCCTCCTCCTTCAGCGACGAGGGCATCGCTATGGACTATGAAGATCTCCATCCCCGCAAGAAACGGGTAAGTTCACATTACGCGCTTAATGTGTGTCCTGACACTTCACATTTCACCACCGATTCGATTCCTGTTGCAGAAATTGGGTTATAAATTTCAAAGAATTGATCAACTTTAACTTTAACTTCGACAGCTATTTAGTGCGTGTTTATCGCGCGGCTTCCTTTTCAATTCTACCAGTACTGCTTTGCTTATTTTGGCGAATCGATGTCTTTCATAATGATTTTCATGGTATGCTAAGATTAACTTAAACCTTTTGAATAAAATAGGTATCTGGGTATACTATATAATAACAACAAGCAATTATCCAAAAAACTGAAATGTAAAAAGTGAAAACAAGTACATAGTTACCTTTTAATTTTAACCACAAAAGCTTTCCTTAATCGTTGTCACTCCCGCCGTGGGACAGAGGTTTTTGGCACCCCTCACTTTCACTGTATACCCTAGGCCTACGGGTATACAGTGAATGAAATCAGTATAAATTAGTTACGTACACATTTATTGTTCGTGTTTAATCAATTACGGTCATACCTTAATTATCCATATGCTTTTGACAACTGACTACCTACGGATGGATTACACTTGCATCAATTTGGTAACTTAGATACTGCTGAGTTTTGGTCTAACCTCAATAGCTATCAAAATATTTAGATCTTGGTCATCTAGATCAGCGGTCGGCAACCTTTTAGCAGCCAAGGGCCACATAGTAGTTAACGAAGTTGACGCGGGCCGCACTTTGTTAATATTTATGACTTTATCAGACATTGTCGTTTGTCAATATTACATACAAAATAGCCAGAGAGGCTCGCGGGCCGCATGCGGCCGCGGGCCGCGGGTTGCCGACCGCTGATCTAGATCTATCTATTAATTTGTAATTTCATTGTTATTTTGTGTTGTAAAACGTTACAAAGATGATAGTCACGTTGTAAGTATAAATAATATTGCTCAGCGAAGTGTACTTTTTAACTCCATATTGCAAAGCGACCTGTCTAACTGCTACGCGAATATATTTTGTTTTATGTATCTACTTAAATACCTGTAAAGAGGATAGTATCTTCACCTGTTTGCAAATGGGACTATGGCACAAACAGTCCAAACTATATAGTATTCAAATGTATTTAAAGGTAAGTCGACATATTATTTTTATTGTGTTTACAGCGCTGTAGCGCGATTTCTTAAAATCCAATTAATATCTGCTTATTGTAATTATGAACCACTTCCAAACCGCGTATGTCTGATTATTCGCTATACATATACTCCTGAACTACTGGACAGGAAAATATTTATTACCGAGTTTATATAAACTGTAAACTAAGTACAGTGTGTATCGCGAAAAGCAAGGTACTGGTCAATAACTAGGTAGTATTAAGTAAAACTGTTCACAGTCATCCTCCCGGACCCAAAGTAGGGTTGACGAAATATAATTGGCACTGATTCGCCATGCAGGTTGTTCGAGAGTAGGTACGGTGCAAATTATATAACTTGGATTATAATTCAGTTTCGGTATGTAGGTGTAGGTAGCCATGCGCCGTGGCTGCATGGAAGACATGCCCTGTGTAAGTGGTAACTCGACATGACACAAACGCCTTCATCTCTTTACAACGCTGTAGGTACGCTGCGTACAGCGTCACATTGTACATGATTTACGATTATAAATCACTTATCTACTATATAACTAGAGCATTTAAAATGAAATGCGCTTTTTTTGCACTCTCAAACTATATATAGTCGTACAATTGAACTTCGACGGTTCGTGAGCAACTTCCGCCGTAGTTGCTCGCGAATGCCTTAGTAGAAGGTATCATAGTTTCGTACTAAGTGTTATATTTGATACATATAAATGCTGTAAAATGCAGAGTGTTTAGGAGGGGATCTATGTTTACAATACACGTGCCGCGGAGTGCACAGTGCTGCATGTCTACTTCTCTACCGCGCAATGTCAAGGCTGAAGCCGCAGCGCAGTTATGCAATTGTGCTGCAAAACAATCGTTGAAGTATTTTATGGTCTTACAATAAATCGTCAGTCTCACGTAATCATTTAATCAATATTGAACCCACTCATTTATTACGTAAGACTGTTCCTTTTTTACCCCCTTTGGCCCGTCCTGACGCCTGCTGTTAAAATTCTTACATTAATCGCTACTGTTTTTAGCATTTCTTTAATAGTATTTATTGAACTGCTACCATACTGCTACCGATAATGCCGCCTGTTGAAATCCTTTGTCGATGTTCTATAGAATCTATAGTATATGTAAATTCAGAATAAAAACGTCATTAGATTATCTGAGTAATAGGTAGAGTCTGATCGAGAAGAGAAGAGTCGTGGAATATATTATGGGGCCCAATACATTCCACGACTCTTCTCTTTCCGATCAGACTCTAGTTTTTTTAGGGTTCTGTACCTCGAGAGGAAAAAACGGAACCCTTATAGCATCACTCGTGCGTGTCTGTCCCCCCAAACAAAATAGTTATTATAACCTATATATGACAGGAAAACCTATTAGAAATGTGCAGTCAAGCGTGAGTCGGACTTAATGTATGGGAACCCTTGGAACGCGCACTTGGTCGGTTTTTTATATCGGTCACTACATTTTCGTACTTTGCACACATTATTTTCCGAGTGTAACGCCACGAGTGTTAATTTTAGCATGAGTGCAATTTTACGTAATAGTAAGATTACAGTACAGTCAGCAGTTATTTATATTTGTTAACCGGGCGAGTATGGTCGAGGGCAGGCCCACGCGCGCGGAGCGGGCCAAGAGCGGCGGTGGGCAGGCCGGAACGTAATAGGCTTCGCACTTACAGCAGCGCATCAAATTACGCAACGAATAGGTATCGTTTATCTTTTGTCGTAGCAAATGTCACGTTTTCAGGCTAAATGCCGGCTGTCGATAAACAATATCATTACATCTTTTCGACAATATCGCTTTATGAATAATATATTTGACAATACATATATTATTCATAATCTGTATAAGTTACTTATCTTTATATTAAGAAAGGTAGGCACACCATTTTTGATCTAAACCTGTTTTCTGCTTAAGTAATAAATAGGTAGGTAACGATATGAATGAATCAATAATTAGTTCTCGGGAATAAACTAAACAACATCAACAGTGAGAAGTACCCACTTCGCGGAAAATCTAAATTGCGAAAACATTGATCTATTACGTAATAGTTATTTACCAACTATTAAATTATGATTTTTTAATGACCGATAATTGTGTTCCGGATTCCGTCATTGAATAAAACGGGCTTTGTCTTTGTGCTGTTGCTAATGGAATGTATCGTAAATATTGTAACGAGTAGCGCCCACGCAGAACACCGCTGGCTATTATTGGTGCAGCAACACGAGTAGTACAATGGCATAACCCAGACGCACTGTCGCCGCGCCTGTGCAAAAATGTATCATTGTCTCAAGTTTTATATGCTCGATGATGATTTACCGAATTAATAAACACCATGAGACAATCGTACATTTCCAATAAGCGTTACATTAATCTTAACTTACATGGTAGGAGACAAATAATTAATTAACGCCTCATCATTTTGCGAGGTAGCTGTGGCTACAGGGTAAGCCCGAATCTGGATTTTAAAGATAAGAACTTGTTAACGTTTTATTTGAAGCAGTCCGGTCAGCAAAACCGGCCAACGACACTGGCCGTCCCGGATTACAGTGTGCGAGGTCACCGACCCGCCACATGTGATCCGCGCGGAACCTGTTCCAGCACCACATGCATGCCACCGTGCACCGGCACCGGCGCTCTCGCCTCTAGCCTACCCCTGCCCGGTGCCCGCTGCCCGATGCTCGGTGCCCGCTCATCTGCCACCATCCTAACCCCTAACAAGTAACGACCGACGCTATTATACTACTTCACGTAACACTACGGATACATATATACTTAAAAGTGCATAAGTCACGTTCTCATTGTAGCAATATCTCACTTTATCAGTCACGTCATGAACGCAGACTTTGCTTAGTTAGACATCTATAACTAACTCCCAAGGTCTCGGTGACTTCTACGGGCAGTGCATTTACTTACATTAAAACTTACATACTAATTCCTTAGACGCATGACGCAAGACGCATAACATACAGACACCAATCTTTTAGTTTTTATTCGATTACTAGAATGAATGCAGTGTTGACTACCAGTACTACCAGTTACAAGAGTTGATAAATGGGCAGTCGATTGGCGATTACTGGTTTTTAAATTCATTAGCTTTATGTAAAACTAATCGCATACTTATTAATAATAATAAGAATTCTTCGTATGAGACCCTTTGTTCGACGGAAAAGTGCACAGTAAGGTCGCGCAGTTAGTCCAGCGGCGTCGAACGGCGCGCGCCAAGCCCGAGCAGCGAGCGAGCGGACGAGCGGCCCGCCTCCCCGCGGCTCTGTCATTACGTTGCTGTTCCTTTCCGACAACTAAATACCACTCATTGTATCGGCCACTACTATTTACTTCTACGACGATAATTCAAAACTAAGCCCATTATTTCTTTTAATTATAAAGTCGACTAAATATGTTCCACTTATTGTACTTTTAAACAAAACAAATAGGTACTTAGGCTTAAATTCATACAAATTGATAAAAGTTATCGGTCTTCGTCATAGTGTGTTACGCACGGACAATTGCGGTTATCAGAGCAAAGAAGCCGGGACACCGCAGCCGGCACCGCCCACCGGCGCTGACGTCGTCGGTTCTATCGTAACGATATATATTGTATTGTAGGTACATATATTGTTAGGTTACATCACGCGCACTTGCCTCGCCAACTCGCCCGCGCCCGCGCCGGCCCTTGCGTAAGCGCTCCAACTGATCTAGCATCCAATTAGCCCTTCTACGTCTATCGCGACTCGTCTATAATGCTTTTGTCAACAAAAGAATTTAACTCAAAATATATACATAATTATTTGTACAACAAGAGAGCAAAGTTTGACATTTCTTCGAGTGCTTATCTGGAGTCCCGTGCAAGCGAAAGACTCGCTACGCTCGTTAATCTAATTTAGAATCTTGAGCGTAGTAAGGGACTCACGCGCACGAGATGTAAATAACATGTACAATAATCTATGTAAAATAGAGTGCTGTAAATTTTACGTTTCTGCTCTAGAGCACTGTACTTTCTAAGTACGTTTCACGATAAGCAATTTAAATTTTTGTCTTGTGATTTGTTGTACAATGTCGATTCTGATAAATTGATAATTAACTCCCCATACCATAAATAATTATATTTCTACATACCTAAATTGTTAATTAAAATACCCTCAAGAAGTACTACTGAAATTTATAATTAGCCGTGTTTTTAAATGCACATGTATCTTACTTTCCTCGTATTCGAAATGCAAAGTAGAGTGTTTAACTCGGGTGAAAGGCACGTCCCATTTCAGTCTCGGACTATTCTCAAAAGAAATGGGTGCCTTTCATCCCTTGGTTATAACAATCTACTATTTCATTATTTGCATTTTGAGTACACTTTCAAGAATTGACTTGAACAAATATGCGTCGTAAGATTCGTAAGTAATAATACTAATAATAGTTTGTAATAAGAGAATGACATATAGTTTACTACATTTCTAAAACATCGACACCTATTCTAAACTCTCATATCATAAGTTTTCTTATCGAATTAAAAAAAAGTAAAATAGGTACGTAGTTAGTTGCACGAGTTGCATATTATGCGCGACTGCACGTGTAACCTCGGTACGAGTAATGTAATAAATCGCCATAGTAATAAAGTAGGTACATGCGCTCGCTCGCTACAGCTGCGGGCGTGAAACCCGTGCACATACTGCATCACACTTGTAGGTACTTTGATAGCTCTCTATAAGCAATTCAATTATTATTGACCAGCGACCCGCCCCGGCTTCGCACGGGTTAACAAATTATACATAAACCTTCCTCTTGAATCACTCTATTCATTAAAAAAAACCGCATCAAAATCCGTTGCGTAGTTTTGAAGATCTAAGCATACAGACAGACAGCGGGAAGCGACTTTGTTTTATACTATGTAGTGATTGTAAATATAGTTTTCTATTAATATACTTATTTATTATTTTATAAAAGGAGAATAATACTTAATAGCTAATATTTCTATACTTCTTTTTTTTCGGTTAACCAGGTTCCACAACTAAATGTGTACTCAAAAGGGTGCTTCGTCTCATTAAATAATAAGTACATTTTGTATCTACTCTCAAAAAGAAAACATTAGGTACCTAATAGAATAAATAGCATGATGACATCACACAGAAATAATATATAATCTTAAATTCAAGCCTAGTTTGCTTAACACTAGCTACTCGTACTTGTGTCAACCGGCTTAATCGGTCATTGTTTTCTCATGTTAACAATACCATTGTCACTAAATACTTGTATAAACATGTATCTGTTTCAACGTAGTTATGCCAAACACTCATATTTTATCGCATAAAGACTGAATAGACTGATCTTCGATCAATATATTTGCCTACATGTTAAATACCCTGTAGGTACAAGTACATGCAATATTCGTAGTTTGTAGACTTGGTAGGTTACGTAACGCCTGCCGACATTCCCGGCTGCATTTCTGTGGCCCTAAAAAAGGCTACAAGTCTCGCGTAGGGCTGGCGTACAAGCGTAAGTTCCACGTAATACTTATGCCCTTTTACACCTAAGCTGCGCGAGACTTGTACCCTTTTTCACTAGGGCCACAGATTTCAAATCGGTGGAAAACGCGTGAGCTGCTGTAAATAATAATAAATGAAACACTTTTGTAAAAATTCTGATACGATACGAAATAAAGTAGATAACGCACGCTCACGTTTTGAAATAGTCACATTTGTAATATACCTACCGATATCCATGTAGCAATAAAAGTATAGCATGACGTCTTAGCGTTTTATCAGCGAGCAAGGTCCTATGTTGAAAACGTTGGAATAACACAACGCGTCACAGCACGAGCTCCGTGGCAGCAGCTCACTGCGTGCCGTTTTGTTTAGTTGAAGGTCGCTCTTACGTTATCTCGTATTGCTGATAAAATACGCCAATTGTTATTTACCGAAGCGTCGAGGTACTTCCGCGTTCGCGTCCTAAACCTAGTGGCCTTCGTCGCTAATTGTCGGCTTAATCAGACCTGTTGTTTAAGGCCGAAAACGCTTATTTTGACTGTTTGTGACTTTGTCCCGTTTTTTGTCACTCTAACAAACTGTGATATTGATGGTCCTATTTGAAATTAAAAACCAATTGCTAAAAAAAGAGCGTTTCAAATAGGTTTGTAGTAATAATAACAGAATGCCATCTGTCTATTTTTATGTTTTCCCTGTGTTAACGTGACTCTCCTTTTAGGTTATGTACTTATGTATATATAACTTAGCGTATTAAATACCGAGTTGCAGCCACTAATAATCACTTCCGATTAACAAGTTCTAAGTGTTCAAACCAGTCGCACTTTACCCCTTCACAGCGACAGGTACTGAAATGTGTGGATTATTCCTAAATTCGATTCGACACAGTTATACACAATCGGCTCGATGACGGAGCCAGGCTAGGCCACTGCGTTCATGATATAATATTATACCTACGTACATTGTACAATAGCATGTTGTTCCATAAGACAACTAATTGCTACTCATACACCCGGTATTTCATATTTTATGGGTTGTTTTGTTTCGATTAATATTGATGTAATTTAGTTTTATTATATCTCATTTAATGCGTATTAAGTAAATAAATACCTACCTATTTTTATTAACGCGCAATTATTTAATGATTATAATGTCTTGCCTTTGATATTTTTTTTCGTTTACACTTTTGATATCATGATATCATTCATAGGATTCGAGATTATTTAATTGCAACAAAAATTTCACAAGCACATCCAAAGGTAAACAATATTATTAGAAAAGTAAAAAAAAAACTAAAGTAATTATGTACTCCTTCTAATTGTTTTTCAGTGTCCGCTTTATAATCAATCTTGTAATATTAGAATATTACGGTTATGGGGACAAAATGGTAGGAAGTTTAAAAACTAGAATTTAGGACAATAAATTTATTGCTTCTTATCAGTTTCAGTAATCATAGAAGTTTGGTCAGTATTGAATGCGATAAGCACATTCAAAAAAATATTACCGGTGACAAGTTTGTCAACTGCGCGAGCTGTTTGATGGTCGTTAGAACCGCGCACAAATAATAGCACGGCCTTCGCATCGCGTTCTATATTAAAACGCGGAAGACATTGCGGTATAGTAGAGGCGCGCTGATCGCTCCCCGCTCGGTAAACAGTTAGTAGGTAGTGTAAATGGCACCCGCAAAACAAGTCGCGCGCGTCACGCTCGCCTCGCATGAATGTTTGCCTCTAGCCTAGCGGCGCATGCACACTTTACGGTACGTACCTACAATCCGTAAACAGCGGCTAGCATAGCTTTTAGATAGGTACAAATTTAAGAAACCTGCACTTGTGAATAGTATCACAATTAATCTGTAATTAAATTTCTAACAAAAACTTATTATACCTACAGTAAAAAGTTGCCATTTGAATCACGATGATATTCATAAGAAATATGTACTTATTACCAGCACTTACCAGTAGAAACTTTACATGCACGCCCACTATGCGACGAAACTCCTACAAGTGATGCCAGTAAGGAGAAAGAAACTACAAAGGCGTTTTGTAACTCACTATTCCCGCTTTATGATATAGGTATAACTTTACTCTAATTAATTGAAATCGAATTTAAAAGACTGGTTAGATCATTTTCCCAAAATCATAATTTACCTGTAGCATAATTTATATTCGCATTTTTTCCTATTCTTAATTTACACCAGACGCATTAATTCCTAACATGATTTTTCCATTCGCATATTTTCCCATTAGACAATTTAGCCACTCACAAATATTTCTTACGGCGTTTATTCTATAATCAAAAAATCGATTACCCCACCCCACTTTCTTTTCAAAAAACATTTAGTTCACAACTTAGCTAGACGGAGCCCCGCTTTCTGGGCGGTTTGCCCTTCGGGCATCTGAAGCTACCTAACGGACCTAACCTACCTAACCTATTAATTTAGTGTGACGTCCATGAAAACATTACACTTTGGGGAAAAAAGTGTAGGTAGGTTAGGTTCGTTAGGTAGCTTCAGATGCCCGAAGGGCAAACCGCCCAGAAATAGGAGCCCCGCGAAGCGGCGCTCCGTCTAGCTAAGTTGTAAACTAAATGTTTTTTTGAAAAGAAACAATGCGGTGGGGCCATGGTAATATTATCGCCTAAGAAATAAAAAGAATGTGAATAAAACGACTTGGAAAGTATTAATTATGAGAAAAATTTAAACTAGGAATTAATCCCTTACGCCGCGTGATGCCGTGGTGGAAAATTGATTTCCTTGTAGTCCAAACGATCGGACCACAGGGAGATTTTTTTCCTGTTAAAGCGATTGATCGGACTATTTTTATAGAAACTGTTTTGTTAAGTCCAGCTAAAAATACATGAAGGCTATCTCATCTTAGCTTAGACCGGTACTAGAAACTGGCATGAGATAATCTTTTCTAGGTATATTGTCTCCGATACGACGTTAGTTAAAAATGACTATATCTGACGTCAAAGCCATTTATTAATCTCGTAGAAATGGAGGAAATTATGGATCACGAGAAAATATATTACGT
Source organism: Cydia amplana (assembly GCF_948474715.1). Classification (NCBI taxonomy): domain Eukaryota; kingdom Metazoa; phylum Arthropoda; class Insecta; order Lepidoptera; family Tortricidae; genus Cydia; species Cydia amplana. Next base: position 27,497,859 of record NC_086096.1, on the reverse strand, counting down.
GCGTCGTAAAGGCAAGAGTCGTCGTCATAAGTAAATAACACTTTCGACATATGAACAGAACACAAAATTCACCACGAAAGGATCGGTCGAACCACCAGGAAGAATAAAATTTGTGTAATCGTATTAAGAGGATTTTACAAAGTCTCGTGGCTCGATCGATCGAACTAGATGAACTTTTAAAATCCCGTTAGTCCGATAGTAGGACTACAAGACTTCAATAAGTACTTATCGTCCGATCAATCGAACCAACAGGAAAAAAAAATATTCGTAGTCCGATTGATCGGACAAGCCGATCGGACCACGCGGCGTAAGGGCGTCTGGTGTAAATTATAAGAATAGGAAAAAATGCGAATGGAAAAATCATGTTAGGAATTAATGCGTCTGGTGTAAATTAAGAATAGGAAAAAATGCGAATAGAAATTATGCTACAGGTAAATTATGATTTTGGGAAAATGATCTAACCAGTCATTTAAAAAATTGTACCTATCTGTAAAGGGGCCCACTGATTACCAGTCTGCCGGACGATATCGGCCTGTCAGTTGTTCGGAACTGTCAACTTTTTGTTCTAACTGACAGGCCGATATCGTCCGGCGGACTGTTAATCAGTGGGTCCCTTAATAGCGTAGTTTCAAAGAAAGCAATTGCATAAATTCCAAATTAAATATTTCAAATAAATTTCTTGTCACGGCCAAGTATGTACTTATATGTGCATATATTTAATATTTATGTAGAGCAACTGCCTACGTGACTGTACTAAAACATTCTCGTTTGGGTTGCTCGTGCATTTGACGGACGTATCGCTAGCTAGCCTGTACCTGGACTTTCTTTTTGTCCTTGTTTTATTATTTATACCTAAACAATTTTTGTCCATAAGAAAGGGCTAACCTAGAGAGCGTAATGGTATGTGGCATATATGTGGTTACTAATCCTGCCCAAGAGCAGTAGTTCTTTACCGATTTATGTACATTTCCTAATAAAAGTATTAATTGAAATTTCTAAGCGATGACCTGTGTTGAACTAGCATGGCTGCTAATTTATGGGGTACAAAGTGAGTTTCCGGTGTGCGTGGTGGGTAACCCGGGCGGGTGCCGGGCGCACTCGTGCGCTGCACGGTCGTTAGCTGCGCCCGCGCATGCGCACGGAGCCCGACACACTCTTTTGTCAAACAATTACCCGTCAATCTACAACGCTTCACATTATCATGCCGTGATAATAGATCTATATAGCACTATTTAGTACAACGTGCCGCATATACTCTTGTTTATTTAACGAACCACGTTTATTATAAACAGCGTAATGGTATGCATTCTTAGAGGTAGGGCAATAATATCAGATGTAGACTCGTAGTATTTATAAGCATTGGTGTGACGACCATAGAACTGTACTCACCGATTTTTCTATTTACATTTTTAACCAATTAGATCTTCATACATTATTCAAGTATGTACACCGTGTTTTTTTTTTTCGTTAATTTATAGGTTGTATTCCCGAACTTAAATTTAGTAACTTTTTCAAAGACACCGGTATTCTAATTAACTCAATTTCGGAGATAATCAACAATCTATTTAATAAATCCGAAAGAACTATAAAGAGCCGACCGTGACGTCGCTGTTCTGTATTTCAGATTCCATAGCGGCTAATCGTTTTGACAGTTCGACAAAAGAAACTGATTTCCCAAACTCTAACCAGTCAACTACCCTATTGACGAACCTGCTCCCAAAAATTCACGAGAATCGGTTGAGTAAATGCGACCTGTAGAGGAGAACAGCTGGACAGTCATAAGACTCATAAGTACTTACTCAAGGTATATATTTTTGCCGAAGATGAGCCAGCATAAGTGCCAGAGCCTAATTTCAAAGTCGTCTTTAGTAGGTATGGATGACGTTGGGCAATCAAGAAAATGTTACATCAATTCTGCTGACGACACAGATGCAACAATTCAATACACTCGTTAACAGAAGCGTGTGTATTTAAGTAAGAAGACCTATGTACATATTTGTTGCATATCAACTTTATCACTTTATAATTTAACTGCTGTAATTTACGAAGGCGAATCTATTTACATATATAGGTAATTATTACTTCATGCTACATTTATCCAAAGTCGATTTTTTAATATTTACAATTACTTACATATCATATTTATTATAAAGAACTAAATGTTTTTTATGCACGTATGCACTCTTGAGAGTCATATTTCGAATAAAGTGTTCCAGTGTAGGTAAGCAAAGTGGGATATAGTATCACATAAAGACCTTAAGCGTCAGGCCCCCATTGTTGCTTGTGCGTAGAGGAGCCCCGCGTGGCGGCGCCGGTCCGTGCCGACGCTAGAGCCCCGGACTCCCCTCCGGGGTACGCTCCAACTTCATTTTTGTTGTCGCTCTATCTCACTCTACAGGTCAACGCCCCAATGACGGTGCTCCCTCTATCTTAACCCTAATGCTACTGACAACAAACATTATCCCACTACATATTTGTTTCTGTTGCACAATTATAATTACAAAAAAAATGAATGTCATGTTTTTCTTTATTATATAGAGCACAAATAAAAGTTACTATTAGGTACATATTTCGCATGCGGTCGCCACAAAGTTCACGTACCCTATCCTGACGGCCTTGACGCGGTCAAAGCACTGCCCAAGAAGACATTGACCAGCCTCGAATATTTAGCTGATCGCGGACCGATCATTTTGCTATGATCAAAATGATGCGACCTCGCTGTACAAAGACCACTTTTTAATTACCTATTTACTTATTACTATGATCCTAATAATTTCCACGCACTAATCGGGTTAATTAAAACAAACATTCATGATGGTTTATTAAACAACATAAATACGCGTTTACCACATAAGTGAAAGTCATGATTTTTAAATTTTACTTGTGCGAGGAGACTTGATATGCGTTTCTTTATGTAGTGGCAGCGGTACGAAGCGATGGGTTGCGTATAAAAGGCAACGCTTTTTTTTAAACAGCATCGACAGGGCAATGACTCCGCGTCCCGGGCACTGCCCGTTCTTGACAGTTCAAATGTTTACTCTCTTCTCTACACCTCCAAGGATCGCAGATTGCGTGTTTCTGCTTAGTCTATTCGTAATAAAACATTTTAGAGCACAGCTGGGTGGCGGTAAAAGGTGCTTCAGTTAAATTTTATGGTAGCATTTACTATAATGTTAGTAATATAATATGTGTCTGTTGAGTAGTCTTATTAAAATATAAGCGGTCATTTCAATAATTTTGATTTAGGTACTGATACGTTATATATTTTTCACTTGCGACGCAAAATTGCATCGTTTTCCAATAATATTTAAGCCATAAAACGTTTATGCTGTGGTCCTATTTCAAACTGTGCGAATAGTTAAAACCAAGTATTATGTTTTATTTTATAACGATTAAAGGTACATACGTAGAAGTGACCGCTAGTGACAAATATGCGGCGGCGATCCCCGTCGCCGCGGCAGCGGCGCGGCACAGAGCGGCGCGGGCGCGGCGGCCTCATCACGCGATATCTAATGACTAGTCCCGTGGTTCAACAAACTCCCCTACCCAATACTTAACCTAAGGTAAATTTGCAAAACAAAACAAACAACATCTCTTTCATAATTAAAGGCATAACTGTACTTAGCTTGTAATTTCCGCTTAGCTAATATATAAACTAAACAGGGAGAGGTTATTGGTAGAGTTCACGATGGCACGTTAGGTCCAGCAACTGGGCAGGTGTACTGTGCCATACTGACCGTGTAGCAGTGTAGCACTGACCTAGCAATGTAGAGACACACGGACTGTAGATAATCTGACTAGTTTTGTGTCGTTCTCGAGAACGTACTCTGTTTAGTATGGAATACGGGAATACCTACCTACATACTCGCACGAGAGTATTTGCCCTATAAAAATGAATACTGTCTCGATAATGGCACATCACTAATTCCTACACACAAATAAAAAAATCAAATACTTGATTGAGGTGAAAACATCCCAATGATTTTTATTATAGTACTACGAATGTAAAGTAATTGCATCCTAAGTATTATTGATTAACATATTATATGTACCTAACATACCTACATACGAGTAGGTACATGGATAGTAAGTGTTAAAGAACACAATGTACAGAGCTGAGTTTGCTTTTACAGGTGACATTAGGGGCTGTTTCATTATTTAGTTTAGGCTACTGTGACATTGGATTCTAAATTAATAGCATATTTAATTAATTATATTAATAATTTTTCTATTCAATCACCATTGTGGTTCTATCAAAATCAAGGATAAGACGTTAAAATAACAAAACGGATGTGAGATGCAAGATTCTTTGCAGCTCCTCAACCCTATGAGATAAAAAAGTAAAATTCACATGAAATTGTAGCAAGTCAGAACCTGTTGAGGTCAGCGACCAAAGCCAGAAGCGGCTGGCGGTGGGCATCCAATCCTGAGCGGCGCCCGCGCCGGCCGGCGGTCGGGCCGAGTCTCGCCGCCACTGAATCATCAACTCATTTCATAACTACGTATAAGTACCTATCTGCAAATCACCCCTTTATTTTACTCAACAGACAAATAAAGTAATGGGATTTGTAATAAATGTAATGTCAAGCCTAATTAGAGGTTTAAATACGCCTGCAACAAGCTTTAAACCCCACTTGACCATACTATGAACTTTTTTTATTTTTGTTGGGAGATCTCTTAAAAAATCGGAAAAGATCTGTCCACTTTCGGCGCTTCATTCAAAACGTCTAAATTTTGAGACCAAAATATTCGTATCGTAGTGGGATAAGAAGTATGTATATCCCAGGGTGGGCATGCAGTACGGGTAGCGGGGAACGGCGGAGCGGAGGGGTCGCGAATGGGAACTTGGGAAGGGAATGTTTTGATTAGGGTTCAACGCATCGGAGAGAATTCGACACCTGAGAGATACACGATATATTATTATCTTTATCGAAGCTTCATTTAACTGCAGAATATTGCTTTACAAACGAAAAGCAAATATGTTTTACGAACCATTAAATTCTTATCATTTATTATATCAGTTCATAAGCAAATATTTATAGTTATAATTAGACGAGACGGGGCCACGTGAGACTAAAACAGTCAAAATTTATGTATCTACATATAAATAAAACCGTGTCAATGACATAATTGAGAAATAAACGATTAATCGGGGTGGATGGTAGGAGTTCGCTGACCTGCATGTACCGCCCTGCGGCAGGGGTGCACGCGCGTGTTGGCATCTCGCTCCACGCAGTGGCGCGCCACGAAACGGATGCAGACACTAAAACAAATCCTTTGTGTTCCATCGCAAGCCAATCGCTATGTCATTGTCACCCAATATCTTCGACTAGTTACAGTACCTAAGTAATAAAGTTGGTGACATTATTCTTACTGCTGAGTGCCAACCGGAAATATAACGGAGATGACTTCGTCCGGCGTCGAGTGCGTCTGTTTGTAAACATGGACGGCAAGAAAAGCTTGTTATGAAAAGCGAACCGGTGACCCGCCACGTGAGCCCGCGCCTCCCACTTCCGCGCTCCTCTCGCCGCCAACAACCCAAATTGCTCTATACTCTGGTCAATACTTACCTACTTACTTACCAAGTTACCACACGGAGACTAAGGACACGGAGGCCCTTAGGACCCGATTCGGATTTTGAAATAGACATCTGTTAAATATCTTTTAGACATCGCCAAGATATGATAACGATATGTTTAAGATCTAACCTGTCAAATGTGACATTTGCGCGATTTTGGAGATACTCTTGAACGATTTCCACAAGATATGGCTTAGAGATCCAATTCACATCTAACTCTATCTAACGTAAAAGTGACATTGGTTGCTCGAATTGCGCTGCAAAAGAGAACTAGTTGAAATCTAAACTACATATAACGTATCTAGAATGGATCTAGTACGTGTCGTCTCTTGTGAATATCTTGAAGTTCGAATACGGCAGTAAAGCCATTACAGCATTTTTATTCTACATTTCAATTGTGCGTAACAATATTATATCATAAAAACAATGATTTACATTTTCGCTACTGCGCAGTTAACATACTTATTATGATGATGTCAGTTACCCGCCCTAATTATAAGTGTGATTTTAGTATCTGATCTGGGCCTCAGGGGTAATATAATAAAACAATGTTAGAGTTTTAGGTGAATACTCAAGTTTCCTAGGCCCTATAACTCCTAGGAGATATGCCTTTGTTATATAAGTTAAGTTAACTTATAAGCAAAGAAAATCCGGGTAAAATCTTCAAGCCACTGTGTACAAAACGTATCTACGAGTATGTACCTAGTCTTTATACGACATACGTGTACGTCTTTGTCAAGTTTTCGACCGTGTTAAAAGGAATAGGAGAGTTCGCTAGAGTGAAATGATCGTAGCAACGGGTCTCACACACACACACACACACACACACACACACACACACACGTACCGGGCGCGTTGGCCGCTTCTACGTACTTGTAACGCACAAACAACTCGCTCCGTAGTTCTAGAACGAGATGACACGTAAACAACGTACGTGTACAAAATAACTAGAAGGTCACACTGGTGAGACCAGCTTATGCGGGTCTGTAGGCAAAAGAGAGACGCAATGAAAACAAATCAATAATTATCATCTTCGTGTTTGCGGTAGAGCGAGAGAGACGGCGAAACAACAAACCGGCATTTTATATATTTACGTAGGTTTCACAGCGTAGACAATATTGAACTTTATGTAACCGGTGCTGTGATATGTTTTGGGGAAATCAAGACTGCTTGCAGACTTGATACGCAATATTTCCTAGTAGCTAGCAGTTTCCGTTGTGAAATATTCTGTTGGTTCATCAAATCATCGGATGAGCATTTCTCATAAAACCGGAATTTAGTGAGTATAGCCATCGGTGAAGACTACTTAAAACCGGCCGGATTAACAATAACAATCGATAGGTACAATTAATTTTCTAACCCAAAATCTATAAGTTACTCTTTGTAGGCGTTTAATCATATCACGATTTTTCTTTAGCTTTCAAAATGAACTAAACTAGAACCTCCACACAATTTACTTCATTAGATTATTGTATGTACCTACTATAGTATATAACACATGTATATGGCATTTCACATTATATAATGGTCTAAGCCAGTATTCTGCAACGAAATACACGTCGAATAACATTTTTTTTAGCATTAATTTACTTGTTAAGAGACACCTACATACTATTTTATTTGCAGTGTAAGACTTCGACATAACTGTTAATACATATAACAATTTACCTACATATGTTATAGTTACTTACTTGATATATAGTCGAATGTATGTTTATTTCATAAAGATTATATACCTTGAACGCATTCAATACATGTAGGTAAATGTGTTCGTTAGGACGCCAATAACTTAGCACCTTCGAACGTTGTCGCCCTATTTTGAAAGCTTTATATAAAGAAAGAACAAAGACTGCAACAAAGCGGCTATTGCTATTAACATTTACCAACTGACGAAGCCCTACCCCGCCGCCTTCCTCTCCGTGTCAGGGTTTTCCCCGATGCGGCACAAGCTACACGTGCATCGCCCCCTCCTCCCACTCCCGGTGTATGTACACTGCTGCACTCACCCACACGAGTGCATTGCCACTGCACACAATCACATCGGCAAACACGTGTAAGCTGTGAACCACACTAAAGCCGTCTAATATCGAGTCCAACGCGAGTACATGTTACGGCTACTCATCTGAGCCGCAGAAATGAGTTCACTCTATCAAACAAAGGAATCGCTCAGTTATTTTAACATCACTTAGTAACAATTTCCAATGGTTGGCTGACTGCCAATCACACTAATTGGTTTTATGATAGGTACATCACATTTATTAGTACATTGTGCAACGTGAGGGTAAGTAAATTTATGCTAACGAGGTATACTCGAGTTTGCAATATTCTCACCCCCGCAGTTACACACAATGTTTTTCATCATACTTGCGAAGAAAAAACTAAATTTTAAGCGAAATAATTCTTAAATACGGTGATATTTCAAACATTCGTCCGACATATTATCATTCGTTCACAGGATGTTCACAGGCTAGGCTTCGAAGGCACAGACCTAAAAGGCATTCAGCCACGATAGAAAATTGTGTAAAAATATTTTAAACGGCTATTAAATTGCACAATGCATGTACTATTTCATCACACTTACAAAGAAGAAACTAAAAGTTTAAGCGAAATATTTTTTAAATACGGTCACAATTTCAGACGTTCGTCCGCCATATTGTCATTTTTTGACTGCCTAGGCATCGAAGGCGCAGACCTTAAAAAGTGTAATGCTCTTACCATAGATGTCGCTAGGGTTCTATATGCTGGAAAGATTCACTGGCTATGGATGAGGTTTTGGTGGCTCAGTTGACAGAGCGTTGGAGTATCCATCCAGAGGCCGTGAGTTCAAGTCTCGCCCAAGGCAGTAATTTTTCCACTTTTAAATTTATTCTAAGCTTAATAAACAAACAAAACAGTTAAATTAGGTAGGTATAAACGTTAGAATTTAGAAAATGTAACTCATTTTATATCTTGAATTTTAACAAGTATTTCACTTAGAACCTATTTCGTTCATATGAGTTTGGTGACATAATTAAAATAAAAGCTATAACTCCCGTGGGAGTATAATTTACTTTAGCCCCCGTTGCACATGCAAGTGTGATGAAAAAGACTATTAATGTTACTCGTTTTGATGTTTACTTATTATAAATGCACGTTATAATATAAAGTAAGGCCTGATTTGGTCACCCGCCTGGTCGGTTCTCCTCGGCTTGGCGGAAGTAGGTCAGTGGTGCACCTAGGGAGACTCCCTCCCGAACTGACTTCGTCCCGTGCCGCCCCCTCCTGACCCGCGTGCCCTATTTACTCTAAAAGGGGAAGGTAAACTGGGCTATATTCATATATCATAATATATATCCAGTGCTTCTTAACTTGATGTTTCGTGATTGTACATACACGACGTGTATTTAGCCTTTTTGTTTTTTTGATAAAAAAAATACTTGCCACCTCTGTAAAACACTGATTTACATACGATGCTAAGAACCCATAATAATGTGATGCATGTGAATAATATTTGTGTGTATTGTTAGAAATTTTCGGGTTTATGATATCTGGAAAATTAAATCGTAACACAACTTTTCCAGCTTAGAACAGTAGCTGAAAAAGTGAGTATTTACATATACATATAAGAATGAATGGAGCGTTGCTGAAAAATTACTTGCTTTTGGCTTGTGCTGCCAAACAATGTATTGTAGTTTTTTTTTTACTGAGTAACTAATACGACAATAGTCAATACACCCATTGTGCTTTAGTACTAAAACGTGATGATTAAAAAAATCGAACTAAATCGTGGGGTAGCCAAAGAGCATTAGGTCCTTATTCTTAATACCACGCAACCAATTACTGCATATGTTATGTGTAATGTAAATGATACGATACAAGCGGAAGTTTCCTTGTTGTAACATACGTCATTATCATTTACTAGTATCTAATGTAACTAAGAGTAAGTTACTGTTGAACGGATATATTGTAGAATCCTTTGATTTAAAAAAATGTGTACCTACCCATTGAAACAGTATTAAAATAATATTTTTATTAAAACTGCACATAATTGAACCTGTATAAAAACTAAAGTAGGTCAAACACGTTTTCGTTACAATCTCTATGGTAGTTAATGTAGACTTAATGTATAGGTAGGTAGCGCACCTACTTATATGAAGTGCATCCAGAAGTAGGTCGGGTCAGGGGTATTGCGGCAGCGGGGCGCGGGCAGGCGGGCCGCGAACTAGATCACACCACCACGGCCAAGGGTGGTCCTCGAAGGTTGCAAAGCCTTTGTCTTTGCGATATCGACTCACGTTCCGATACGAACATCGAAAAGTACCTGTACATACCTACGCTTCTTTTTTGAACCCGCCAATTATCCATTTCGTAATACCTATCTAGTTATTTACGATGAAAGTGCGGAAAGTAGGAAATTCGCAACGAGTGGTGATAAATTAAAACACGACCGAAGGGAGTGTTTTAAATCGACATCGGCACGAGGTGCATTGCGATTACATATTCGCACGTGTACCTATAGGGTATTTGACTACTAGTCAAATCAGTTTCTTTTTTCGAACTGTCAAAACTATTTTGCTGCTATGGAATTTATATGAAACACTAGCATGTGACGTCACAATCAAATAACCTACTCTTTATAGTTTTATACGGGTTTTAAAATAGAAATTGTGTCTAACAATAACTTCTGTCTACGTTTCTCTATTAATCTTCTGGTGCTCTATTTCATGCATGGTGAAAAAATTTTTTTATTCTAATTTAACTTATACAGGATTTACTAAAATTATGCGTTTGCTATCATTCAATCAAATGTCAAGCAGTTCATCGTGAGAAAGCGATAGTATTGTCTCGGCCAGTCTGGGTGGCCGAAATAATGTGGCCTAGAGCGGAAGGTCGTTGCAGAATCTTTGGCAAGAAGCGTTTGCTGCCCGCCGACCCTTCTCCCCGCGATCCCTCGTCGTTCGCTACGTTGCGACAGCGAATCCTGTAGGTGCTTTAAACATACCTACATATTGTAATTGTTCACGCCCACACTCCTCACGTTTCATTTCTCTTTTTTTTTCAAGGCATTTTTGGGTTCATCTTAGGAAGGCGGCGGTTTTGCTTGATAAGGAGCGATATTCACATTTTTACCATATAGCTTAACAGAATCAAATATCCCGTATATAATATTTTTAATAATAGATGTTCAACGCGGATCGTCAGTAACGAACCTGAAAACGGCAGGTAACCCAGTTGAATGAGCATCAGAGGATGGGTGGGATGTTGGCATAGGTAGCTTTTAGGAGATGTGTCAGAGAGCGGGGAGCGGGGTTGGGAGCGCTCGGCGCGGCGTGGCGTGGGCGGCGCGCGTGCCCGGTGCAGGAGGACGGGTGCAGCGCGCAGCGGCATGCAGCGAACAAGGCCGCGACCTAGAGCTGCTTCCGCCGTTGCCATGTCGTATACCTATACTTGCTCATCGCCTCACCGCGCTAATCACATTCGCTCCTCTTACAGAAAACATACCTAGATGCATGACGGTATTGCAATATACCTACCTGTAATACCTTAGTATATTTACATACATTAGGTACACGAGGATTGTGCGAACAAGTTTCAATTATTGTTTTGCCATTGTTCCAGGTTAACAGTGTAGTGTTCGAGTGCACCTGGAGAGGCTGTGGGTACATCACTAACTCCTGCTCTTCGATTGAAAGTCATATCAGACTCACGCATTTAGGGTAAGCCTAAGAATTGAATTATTCACCTCTGTTGGGTAACATTTTAACCTTTTCCACGCCGTGTCAAACACAATAGCTGTCACTCAGACGCCACATCATTGAAGTGTCAAAACTGAAGTTGAACTTTATGTATATGCACGTAGGTCGATGTTGCTCTGTGGTCTGTGACCGATTAATCGGTCTTTGGCGTAAAACCTACGGTGCGGATATATCGGTCATTGGCGTCCAAAAGGTTAAAATGTAGTTGTAAAGTTTAATTTCATTTTTATACAGTCAAAGTTATATCCCATAATTATGCTATAACTGTAGAAATAAGAAATCACAAAATCGGTTTCCTACGTACCTACATATTTGATTTGCTCGGAGCAAGTGTTATTGTTTATTAGTAAAATGTGATAAATGGTTGATAAGGTCGGGCTGGACACGTGCACCGGCAACGCCGCACGCGCGCTGACGCACGGTGCAATAATACCTACCGCGTTGCGCAATGCCCAGCTGGTGCGCAACGCACACCGCTGCCGCTGCACAGATGCAACCGTCTCATTTCCGTCGTCATGTCGCCATTAACTTCTCTTGCTACGCTACATCTACTTAATTCACTCACCAGCATTCTAAGTTGAAGCGTAGATAAAAAAAGCGGCCAAGTGCGAGTCGGACTCGCCCATGAAAGGTTCCGTATTTAGGCGATTTATGACGTATTAAAAAAACTACTTTCGGTGGAAGTTTACATGGTAATGTACATCATATATTTTTTTTAGTTTTATCATTCTCTTATTTTAGTAGTTACAGGGGTGGGGGGGGGGGGGACACACATTTTACCACTTTGGAAGTGTCTCTCGCGCAAACTATTCAGTTTAGAAAAAAATGATATTAGAAACCTTAATATCATTTTTGAAGACCTATCCATAGATACCCCACACGTATGGGTTTGATGAAAAAAAAAATTTTGAGTTTCAGTTCTGAGTATGGGGAACCCCCAAAATATATTGTTTTTTTTTTCTATTTTTGTGTGAAAATCTTAATGCGGTTCACAGAATACATCTACTTACCAAGTTTCAACAGTATAGTTCTTATAGTTTCGGAGAAAAGTGGCTGTGACATACGGACAGACAGACAGACTGACATGACGAATCTATAAGGGTTCCGTTTTTTGCCATTTGGCTACGGAACCCTAAAAATGTTAGACTTGTAGATTTGCAAAGCGTTAGTTGTTTACAAGTTTCAACATTTTATCACGACCTTCACCGTCAAAAAGTAATAAAATCATTAACATCGAATGGAGAATAAATAAGAGTACCTAGTACCTACTGTTATTAGGTACTACTACCTAGTACCTACTATGACTCAAACACTTGTGACATTAGATATTCATACGATTTTGGCACTTGTACAAATGGTCTAAGAGAAATAAATAAACACAGTTTAACAGTGGGTACGACCTTTAGTTTTATTAATAATAAATCGAATGTAATAGAGTAGAAAATATACAGGAGTAGAAAATGAAGGGCCGGCCCTGGGCTGACCCGGAAGCGACAAGGCTTCACGACAAGGTTGCCGGTGCGCGCTCCGCGCCGCCCGCGCGCAAGGTCACCCCGCCCGCGTCTTACGTAACGCGGCCCTGCTCCGCCGACGTAGCCTGTGTATATACATGCCATCAGCACAATGCTAATTCTCGGCAAATGTCATCATCACTTACTTATATAAACGTTTATACTATTCGTCGGGAAGTGCCGCCTCTACCCTCGACTCGGCTAATTTTATGTGTCTGATGTGATCGTTCCTCGTGCCGTACAATGCAGCCTGACAATTTAAATTTTCCAGCCCTAAGAAAGAAGGAGAGAGCGACCACGAGGAGGAGTTCTACTACACTGAGCGTGAGGTGCCGGCGCCGGCCGCGCCGCCGACGCTCTCGCACCGGGACATGTGCCGCCCGCCGCACGAGGACCCTGACTACCAGCGCCAGCTAGTCGGCTCCTACAGGTTATATTCCCAAACTTGGGATGACTCAATCGTACACAAATACTTCACGTACCAAGAGTAATTCATTGTAATAGAGATTTTGTCTAACAAGGAAGGGTACCCAACTGGTCATCTCCGATTTGATTTATTTTTAAATATGTTATAGAGTAGTCTAAAATAACGGACACGTATTTTTTAGCTGCCCATACTCAACAGCCAAAATAATAAAAATACGTGTCCATTATTTTTTCATATTCACCAACATATATTCAAAGCAGTAATTAACTAGCAATTATCTTGAACAAAACTCTCTACAGAAGTTCGAGCGTTTTGTCACTTTTCAGTACTTTGGAGGCCAATTTCTCCCAGGAAGTTGAGTATGGGCAGCTAAAAAAAAATACGTTTTAGACTACTCTATAACATATTTAAAAATAAATCAAATCGGAGCTGACCAGTTGGGTACCCTTCCTTGTAAGAAACAATTTTGCTCTCTACCTATTATAGTCAACTGAAATGCCGCTGTACTCTGCCATATGTTTTGTGGTCACTTAAGTCAACTTTTACAAGCAAAATTACCGTATAATCTACGGAGCCGTACAGCGCCATCTACACAAGCTGTCAAATTCGAAGCATTTATCTTAAACACACATTTTATACAATACAATCAATGAGTCTTTGGTAGTAGTCTTCGAAGAAGTCAATAATTTTAACCGAAATCTTCTGTTACAGGCAAGGACTACTGTCAACATTACATAATGGAAATGCGAGGCCTATTAGTATTCCAGTATCTCATTCCTGGTCCAATTCACACTCTCCGGTGAGTTGCTGATAATACATTTGTTTTTTGTTATAATATACAAATTAGCACTTATAATTATTGTGAATTCGAAATGTTTGCAAGTCGACTAGTAAGTAGATTACAAGGGGCAAACTGAATGTTTTTAGAATAGAGATAATTTGATATTTACCACTAGCTTTTCGGTGAAGGAAAACATCCTGAGGAAACCTGCATACATCTGCAAAGAAATTCAAAGGTGTATGTGAAGTCCCCAATCCGCTTTGGGCTAACGTGGGGACTATAGCCCAAGCCCTCTCGCGCATGAGAGGAGGCCTGTGCCCAGCAGTGGGACCGTATATAGGCTCAAATTATTTATATTATTTTATATATATTTAAAAAAATTATATGCCTTTGCTAAGTCAATGTTACCTATGTATGATAGTAAGATGCATGTTTTTTCTGTAGAAACACATGCGGCTGTCGGCGGCGACCAGCTCGCCCAGCAGCCCGGGGCGGCGCGCGCGCTCCGACAACAAGAAGTGCCGCAAGGTGTACGGCATGGACCAGCGCGAGCTGTGGTGCACGCAGTGCAAGTGGAAGAAGGCTTGCACGCGCTTCGGCGACTAGCGGCGCCGCCGCCACCTCGCCGAGGCGCGCGCGCAGCTTTACCACAAGTAACTCGAGCCCGCATGCTCAATACCGGGCGCCCGTGGCTGCCTGCCTAGCTGGCACGCCCTGCTTCCCGGTGGGCGAGGCGAGGTGTTTGGACAATTGTGCGAGAGTCGTGATAACACTAGGTGACAAACGACACTTTTATATAAGGTAAACTAGCCAGACGAATAACTATATATTATGCGATACATATAAATATATTAAAATATTTATTGACTATATAAACTTAAAGGAGACATATTTTTTTCTCTAAATTTGGGCCGTTATATAAATAAAATATGGACATTGCCCACGTATTTTTGTAGAACTGTGAACATCGCCTTAAAAGAACTCACGTTTAGAGCTCGTAAATGTCGTAACCGAACTCATGGTAGAGGAGGCAGGGCCAGCCGCGCCCGTGGGCCGCCGCCGCCGCCGCCACACCGCAACGGCGTGCGGCGACCGCGCCGAAACCCAGACTGTGAATATTTCCTAATTCTAAGTTCTTAATGTAAGTTTAGACTGACATATAGATCAGTGTGAAAATATTCTTTTTGTTACATCACATAAGATCACCGGATTATTATGAGTGTGTAGCTACCATTCTCATATTTTAAACTATGACTATTTATTCAAAATGGCCATTGTTCCACATCATTAAAACGATATTTTTTAAATATCGGCTGATAGTTTTTACTTTTAGGTTCAATATGAAGACAAAAATCCGTCCACATTTTCAAATGTGCTTTTAAATAGATATATAAAAATCAATGTTTTCACACTGCTTAAAAAATGGGCAAGTAGATTAACGTAAATACATAATTACATACATGAATACTTTAGTGATATTAATCACTTAATATAAATTATGTATATTGACTGAAAATTTAGATTAAAATAATAAGCAGATCATAATGTCGTAATATATAAAATAGACTTAAGTAGTTATAAGAAATCGCTAATTCGACGAAAAGACTATTATAAAACACGGTTAGAGTTAAATTGTTGAACATATCTGAGTCGTACGTATGTTGTACTACGTGAACAAGGAGACAATACTCAAGGCAGTAGGTCGCAACAAGAGATCGGCCCGCCCGCGGTCCCACGGGTGAGGGAGTAGGGCGGTCCTGCGCGCACGCCGCCGCCGCCGCCGCTCCGGGCCGTTAGCGACCCGCGCCCGCGCCGCGCACGCACCGCGCAGCACCGCACGAGAGATGCTGTCTCTCGGACTCCGGCCCGGGAACGATGATGCGGTCGCCGCGTGCATACCGGCCATACATACTATTGTAAAACCTTACTTAACGAACACCGAACCACAATTCAATATTGTGCAACTAATGAGCCCAAAATAAGATTATTTCACATTTGCGACAAGAATACAAGATTAACATAACGTTAAGGTGATTGCTATTTGCAATATTATAATAAAAATAAGTATTAAATATATTTTGAAAAATAAATATGTATATAAATAAATATTACTTGCGTAATGCATTCATATTTAATGTGGTAAAATAAAGCAATGTTCATATTTGTACATAATTATAATATTTACTATATCTAACACTATAATATAATTACTGTTTCTTAACAAAATTGTCTTATCGAATATGACTTGACAGTTGACACGAAAAAAATATTTTTATTGAATAGGTATGGAAAATTATGTTGTATATACATCTCCAAATTACCGTTCAGCCAGCGTTAATGGTTCCAACGGCCAACAATGGAGAGGACCGCGAGGCCGCGGCGCGGCCGCCGCACGGCCTCGCGTCCGATGCTTCTAGGACCCCATTAAGACCATTCAAATTAGATTCATAAAGCGTTTTGCGAAACGAATTTCCAAATAGTTTTAATTCCTTCATTTGGTTCTATGTGCGTGTAACCTGAGTTTGTACAATCCCAGGAGGGAGACACGTTTGTAGAACGTGTCACTCTCGATGTAGAAGGACCCCACTATTAATTACAATGACACTAACAACAAGGTTTTGTGGATCAGACACTGGTGAAAAGGAGTTTTCTAATTTTAACATAATTATAGGTACCAAACATAAAGACATTCAAAATGGTGGCCATTTTTTACAGACTGAATTCATATTAAGGTACCTTTAGGATCCTCAGATATCAATTTTCATCATGATTAGAGCAAATTTTCTGTCGGACGTGCCGTTTTCGGGCTACAAGCAACAAACGTAAAAAGAGCAAACAATTAGGCACACTTCCTGGGGTCGCGCAAACTCGGATTTCACGCATTTAGGACCAAATGAAGGTATTAAAACGATTTCTAGCTTGATGGGAATTTATTCTTCGAAAAAATCTAATTTGATTGGCCTAATCATCTATGTATCAATGCACGCGGTAAAGTTGTCCTTCGTAAGCTCGCTACTATCTTGTATGTGCCAATTAAATAAGTCCTTTTGGTTATGGGTATCCTACAGTTGCAGTACATGATGCTAGAATAATTCAGCCGTTTGCTTAACAATCAGGATTAACAACAGTGGATGGTGAGGGTAAATGCAAGTCTTCCATGATGCAACTTTTTGTAATACTTACCAAAGCTTAGATACTTCATTGTCATCCCGATATATTTTTTATTCTCGATCGGCGTTTGTCGATGTACGATTGTCATCTTGGCTAGTCGCCCAGGAAATTATTATTGTTTTTTATTTTAATCTTATTAATGAAGAAATGAAAAAGATATTAAGGAATTTAAAAATTCTTAGCCCTTGGTTTCCTGATACAGGACTTTTTAAATAAAACATATGGAATTAAAAACAAATAACGATAATCCTGTATCGTTAAGGCAATAATTCGAACGCCTGCATAGTCAATGTTACTCGTATTGATATATGGTTTGCGCTATAGAAATACTTATTTAATACATGGCCCGATAATTCGTGCTAAAAAATTTTTGGAAGTACTTACTTTTCTTAATTATTACAAGTCTTTTAAAAAATGACATTAAGATTTAAAACTACAATTCTTTAACTAAAACAACACACGCCTTATCTTAAAAATATAGTTCTTTAGTATTCAACAACTGTAATGCTATATTGCAATAAAAAAAAGTTGGTCAATAAGGTCAATAAAAATAAAGTCAATCCTACTGCAGCTGAAATGCACTATTGCCATAGAACTCGACCAAACGTGCTTTTATTTATTTTTGTTAACTAATACAGTAGGAACTAATATTAGCCCTAGTAATAATAATAAGTATGGATTCAAATATATTCACCGTTTATAAATTGTTGAAACTACTATGGTTGGCTATCATGATTGGATATAATCAATGCATGTTAGCATTTACTCACAAGAAACTAATTTATATAATACTAGTGAGCTGTTTAAGTATGATGTGTGCCTTCTTTTCGCTACGCAGCGCTATTAATTTTGACACACTTCAACCGAGTAAAACAAAACCTACATAGGTGCAGATACTTAGCAAAACGCTAATAAATAAATAGTATTAATCGAATTGGCAAGCATATACATACTATGTAGATATATTATATGTCTCATTGGTGATTACTTCGTGTTGCACTTTTAGTTATACAGGAGGCCGGAGGCCGCCTGATTTATTATCATGCCGCGATCAGAAAGGGATTAGAAATAACAGATTTCAATACACTTACGTCAAAATCAATATGGATTGACAGCTATCTCAATCCCTTTCTAATCGCGATTCAGTAATAACTGCAATGTTGAGCACGCAGCGGCAGACTCGCGCTCGAGACTCCCCTGCCTGACATTGCCAACTGTGTCACGTCTAAACTGAATCATTTGTCCACTGCTCGTAACAATTTGCAATATGAATATCATTGTTTCTACGTACCAAAGAAATTATCAAAGGTCTTGCTCGTGATAATCTTTTCATTTAACTATCTAAAGCTAATAAGTAATAATATCAGTTTCACTTGAGTTAAGACTTAATTATTTTGTTTTTATTCGGCAGCTCCAACGTCATCATTTCAAAGGACTATGCGTCAAAATTGTCCCAAAACCAACAGAGTTGAGAGGTAGGTCATTAGATAGGTATTTCTCTGTACTTAATTTCGTTCTATGGGCACCAAGCGGAATTCCATTGCAGAACTGAGATATTGGTATTTTAGTCAAAATGTCGTCACCCTTATTACCTAGGCAATAGAGTTCGCCGCCGGGCGAGCGCGGCAAATCATTTGGTGTGCTCGCCCGGCGGTGCGCGAACATCTACCCTGCAGCAATGAATTTACTTACTTGGACTCTATTGCCTAAGTAATAAGGGTGACGACATTTTGGCTAAAATACCAACATCTCAGTTCTGCAATGGAATTCCGCTTGGTGCACGTAGAACAAAATGAAGTACATAGAAATACCTATCTAACGACCTTACTCTCATTTTTGTCGGCGTTGGGTCCAGGCTCCATACAAAGTTGCCCATGGTCCTTTAACTTTAAAAATAATTGCCTATATTGCAATACTTAAAATTTCCTGAGCAATATCTGAAAAATGGTACATATACATATATACCTCTATATACGGGAAATATCGGGAATTGAGGAGTAAACACACAGTGTGTGTTTACCTACTCCTCAATCTTCCGACTCCTATCGTTTTACTTATCACAACTAAGGAATTTAGTCTTAACTATGCTAAATAATTATTTAATATTAACTGAGCAACTTAACTCGGTTCCCATAAAACCTACTTTCATTAGGTATTGGTAATATTTTAATATTGAAAGCACATTACTCAGTCTCTGGGATGTTATTTTCACTTGATTCAAGCTCTCCTAGTTTACTTGCGTATCTAAATTTAAAATGTTTTTTTATATTCTATTGGGTGTGACGAGGGACGGGTTGTATCAACAATAATCGCCAGCTAAACTTTTTTACGTTTTCGTCCACTTATACAGTATTCTGAATTAAAAAAAACTGTCCAAGATCTCTTTCATTTACATACTGTTAATTTTGATCCTTGCCTTACAATTTATATAAATTCTAACCACCGTTATAAAAGAGGAGATTCTCGATCTGTTTTTTTATTACATGATCATTATTTTATCCGTCCTCAATCCCCAGACACACCATAATAGTCATCCGCCCGTCGTAGCAGTTTGATTCAAGTGCGCTCACGAGGCAACTGCGCCTATGCCACGTTTACAACTCTTACAAGTATAACGGACCACACTTCTACCGAGACAGCATTTTTCTCAATAAGGAAAGGAAGGAGCGGTCACGCTAGAGGAGATCCAACCTTTATTCCATGCTTTACCTACTTATAATCGTCGAATTGGCGTAGTTGCACACTTGCTGGGCACACTGGCTCCGACTGACCTTAATTGCCCGAAAATAATGTGTGCTACTAAAATGTGTACGAGTATAAAGCGAGCATGAAACACAATACGGAATCATTAATAATCTTGCGACTCCCTCTTTCATGACCATTTTTTTTTCTTTTCGTTTTCCGAGTTTTATGATTTTTTACGTACCTGCAAAAATTACCAAATATGAATTTGATTGCAATAAAGGTTGTGATAGAAACATGAATGTCATGTCGAAGTTGACGAACCTTCTCGCCGCGACGTCCCATTGGGACGGGACGTAGACAACGAACTCTGCGCTACACGCACGCACTATCCGTTTCGATAGATTGTAGTGTAGGCTATAACTACAACTCAGCTAGCGAATTGACAACTGCCATATTATAAGGACCTAGATGTAAACGCGGTTATCTAAATAGGATGATACTTATAAGTGTTATATTAAGTTAAAGTCATAATATTAAATATATAGTATTGAGTATGCTAGCCTAGCTACGATAAGGTAAAAATATGCACAGTTATAGTTTATTGTGCTGATCTAAAATTATGGAAAAATATTTGAGCAAAAAAAATGTTGCCACTCGCTTCAACATTGTAATATCAAATTACCGTGAAAATGAAAGTCGACAGTACAAAGTATTTTTATTTGATTGTTAATGTTAGTTATGTGTTAGTATCGTGGCAAAAAGTAAAATATTGTAATAAGCATGATTAATGGGTTCTATATTTCCTTCATGCCTTGTGTAGAATCACCTAATACTCATCTCGAAGTAAGAAACGCGGTGTCGAATGCACTTGGTTAATAAACAGTTGCATGGGTATAGACTATAGATAGCCAACAACGGCAAGGATGGTAGAAGTTGACATGTTTGAGGAATGGTCGGAAGCTGGCGCGCGCGGTGTTCCACTTTCGACGATTGTGTGTTTAATTGCTTCGTAATTCTAATACTAGTTTCGTAGTTTTACGGTATACCGATCTCAATATTATACCTACGCGAAGCTATTAGATGTATAAATACATGGTATTAAACATTGTTTTATGTTGGATATTTACTGTAGAACATAATTATTTTTGGATAATAAAGACAACTTTATTTTTATCGCGCTATTATGTACATAATAATGCCTAATTACTAGTTTTTTTAGCTAAATTTTGCTCAATTTATTACACTCTACGCCAAAGTCATACTATTAAAAAAATAACTTAAACATATCAGTACAAAAAGCATAATCTGGACCTAACCGATGATTAGGTAAGACTTGAGAGTCGTTCACGTGCTGTTACTAAAGTATGAGAACCCCCACTAAGCCCGGTATTCTTTCGTGTGTTCGCACAGACATAAAAAAATCCGTTAGTATTTTATTCCACTTCGGGTATTTTTACAGTTTATTTATATTGTAGTAACTTAATGGTTGGTTGCTGAAATTTACACGTCAATGAGGTTAAAACTAAAAGGTCATTGCTGGTGCACTGCCGCATAACTTGTAATGTAACGTATCTATTGGCAATTGAAAGTGCTTAATTTCTTCAGGTTGAAATTAAATAAGGCGGATCTCGACGAATCTCTAACATTAAATTAACGAGTACATAGTTCCGTTTTGTTCCTTTATAATAAATGAATTGCAAATGTTTATGTAAATCGTTTTACAGATGTAGTAAATAATCCTTTAGTTCCTTTACTTTGCCATCGTATTTTCACCGAAACGCACGAACGTGTTATGCTATTTTAGTCAGTCTCAGTACAAAAAGTACTGAGGTTGACTGAAGTAGCATGGCAAAGGATTGATCACTACATCTGTACAGCCAAGCCTTATTGAATTATTCTTAAAATAGTTTTGTGCGTTGTAGCCGGTATGCCAACCAGACAAATTTCTGGTAACAGATAACACACAGCCCAAAGAATCTGGAATTTCCTAGATTCAACGGGCATTAGTAGTGAACTTTAAAGGGCTGTCACAATAGATCATAGCCTGGTCGAAGCGACAATCAAAGGCCCACAAAACCCCAATAATAAACACACCCGTAGTACGGCTGGACAGAAAAATCAATAATTTAATTATTAATGTCCAAGTGTCAGATGATTCCCAAAAAAAGTACTCTGTTCTGTTGGAATTATGCCTGACATTCCGAATTGACTCAGAATTATTCGAATACACATAACTTAATACACACCCTGCATGCATGCTGTACTCAAAAAAGAATCCAATTATAGAGCTATTATTAGGTATGTCTACTTTTTTGTTAGTGTAAATATTTAAGCGTGTGCCCTTACGTAGACCCGGTCTGTAAAAAAAACAATTATGATTGTGCTAATTTTCGTCACTATTAGGTACATATTTGCAGCATTCCGACGGCGGTACCACTTTGTAATAAGGCCGCGATCAATATCCATGTAATATTTTAATCGATTGTATCGATTTATTTACATGCCACGTAATAAAGCCTCATCATTCTAATCAACCGTAACTATTTCAACCATATTCCAAAAGTGCACTGCACTTTGGTGCCCCCTCATACCTAGTAGGTACCTAATCGTATGTTCGACCGGGTGGTGATCTGGTTGCCACGCCGCTGTGTGTCACCAGTTTCATTAATGTCATGATTCAGATGTTTGTTGATTGCAATAGTTAATTTTTATTTTTATGTTATATAATAGATTCATTTTTAGATATTATGTGTATTGTGTACGTAGCATATTATTTACTGATTAAATTATGTATATAATTTTCATTACATAATTGGAAACTTGATTTTAAACATAACGAATATTGATTTCATTGTGCTTATTAGTAGGTAACCCCGTTTGATATTATGATAAAATAATAAATTAATGATGTCTGAAAAATCAAACAATTGTTATGTATCTAGACATATATAGATTAATAACTACATATATAATTTCATAATACACTATACCGTACGAATGTAAAGATTTTAAATATATGATTAGTTGTAATTTAAGAAAAGGTTGATTTTGTAAATAAATATTTTTGATGTTCCCAAATATTGATTTGTCGTCAATAACTATATGTGGGCAATTATTGTTTTTGAAAATATGTCTCCTGTGTAGAAATACTTAGGAACGTAGGGGTGAACTCCATAAAGCGCGTGTCCACCGGCACACGTTTTATAAGTACATTGTTTGGTCAACGGCTTTGTTTTAAAATGTATCATTTGGAGCATTATGATTATTATATTGTTACCTATATGTAACTATATTTCCGGTTATACTTTACACATCCCGTTTAAGCAAGACTGTTCTCAAATTAAACCGAGAACGCGATGGATTAGCCTATAATACAAGCACATTTTATTAGCACTACACCCTATATGGTTACTATTCTACTAACGATATGGTGTGTATCAATACTATCAATCTTGGTCCAAAATGTGGCGAATATTTCTCGATTTGGAGTTAGTAGTATGTAGTATAAGCTTGAGCCGCTGAAGCAATGATTTGTTCGATTGAATGGTTACCAGTAGTTTTAAGGTTGCAACGTGACGATCAAAGATGTTGTACTGCGCGCGTGTCCGCCGCGCTGCGCCGCGTCGCGCCGCGCCGCGCCGGTCGGTCGCGGTGGACTCAATATCACAGCAGTTTACCGGCACTGTCAGCTCGAATGCGTGATTTCATTCATATCTCATATTTTAATAAATCCTCTTTCAATCTCAATGTTCTCAATGAATCATTATTGTTGTGTTAAAGAGGCATTACTGGATTTAATAAATAGCTGGCAGTTATTCTATTGTGATATTCATATTTTTATTTATTATTTTTCTAGATTATTATTTATATGTTTAATGTTGGATGAGCGTGTTTGTTATATTTTACTGAGAATCGTGTTAGAATAGATAAAGTTATTTTATATTGTAATGAGAAAAAGGTCCAGAATGTGTTCCAAATAAATTGATTTTGTCAAGTATAGATATTAAAGATTATATTATAAAAGTGTTTTCGTTAATATGTTACAAATATAATCGTTTCGATTGTCATAATATAATCAAAATTACCTGTATTAGCAGTGAAGCTAACACATCACAAAATTGAATAAATATAGCATTGTTGCAATAATTGCAACCCCGAGCTCTCTATAGCAAACTAAACTTAATATTATTACTGTATACTATACTTCTTATTGAAATTTAAATGTATTTAGACTTACCCACCCAGACAAAAAATGGTACAGAGAAAGTAAAAGAAATCTTTATCAAAAAATGTTAATTAATACTACTGTAAAATACCGTCATGCTAGTGCTACACCTGGTAGACTATTGCCTGAAATATTATACCTCAATACGTTTAGAATGAATTTTGCGTGTCTTGAAAATATATATATTTTAATTATTAGAATAAATGTGGCTTTATTTTATCCCCTTTCACTCGTGGCCTAAACATGTAATCAACACAAAAACAACCTTATTTTCAAGGAATAAAGTGCAGCAAAGTAAGGTAATAAATAATAGGTACTTTATCCGAACCTGGGGGTAAAACGCGTTTTAGACTACACTATTTCTCGGGTCCTATTATCTATCCGAGTACCCTGCATCTCCCTCCAGTTGGACTAACTACAGTATGTACCTACCTATACACTTTATTGTACATAGAAATAGCAACACGAGAAACACAGTTACAGAGTGAATTAAATATAGCAAAGGCGAACTTATCCCTGTATGAGATCTCTTCCAGTTAACCTTTGAAGAAATTAGTGGAACAGAAGTAACAATGAATGACAAACAAAAGCAAAAGTGTACCTACAATCACTAAAATTAATAAAATGCACGTTTTGAATACAACAATAAAAGAATGCATTCTTACTTACATAAATAAATAGGTAAGTACTCAATTAATATAAAAATATCTGGGAGACCGAGCAAAGCTCGGAAAACATATAAAAACTCGAAAATGCGCGTTTTCCTAGAGATAATACCAAGCTAGATCGATATTTCGCCCCCGAAAACCCCCATATAGCAAATTTAATCGAAATCAGAGCCGTTTCCGAGATCCCCGAAATATATATTAAAAGGAGATAATGACGGTTGCGTACGACGTCATGCTACGTCACCGCCGCCGCCCCTCTCACAAGCCTTTATAAGCGGGAGCTCACCTCAGACCGGTCTTTTTCTGCACCAGCGACATTGAGTAAGGGTTATTTACGGAAGCCTTTGTCAGTTCTGTACATTTGTAGATTTGTGTAATTTTGTTGTTAATTACTAAGATTACTTTAATATTAAGGATCATAGTTGTGGAAATTTAAATAAATAAGTCGATTTGTTTTTAATATTTTTATTTAAATCCTGGCCATCGCTAAAATCAGAAATGGGATAGTGCCTATCGCCTATCGTAGTTTTTGATAAACAGCGAACATTTGAGATAAAAAAAAAAAAAAAGAACAATGGCCGAAAGATCCACTCGTAATAGGGGTAGGAGTAGGCAGACTAATCAATCAGTTCCAGGAACGGACGGCCTCCAGGAGCAGCTTGGCGATATATTAGCGCGCCTTCACGCGCTTGAGGGCAGCGCGCCGGTAGTCCCGAGCCCGGCCAATGGCGTCGCCAACCACGTGGAGCAGGACGCTAGCCACGTGGACGCGGCCAGCAGCCTGGACATCGCTGCTCCCGGATCCAGCTCGCAGGCTCCGTCGGTACTACCTGGATCAAGTGCTAGCACCGTCGGAGAACCAAATGCGAGTTCTACTGCCGCACCTGATGCTACTGACCGGCTTATTGGAGCCCTTACCGCATTGACAAAAGTAAGATCCAACCATTATTATATTTCAAATTTTGATCCAAGTTTGCATGACATCGATTCTTGGTGTGAAGAAGTTGAGAGAGCTCGTGATATCAATCGTTGGGATGACAACGAGTGCCTTTCTAGGATATCTAACTGTTTGAAAGGGGACGCTCGTAGTTGGCTTAACGAGTGGGTTACCAACGATCGTTCGTGGACGAACTTCAAACTCGAATTTAAACCATTGTGCTCGCGAAGAATCGATGTTGCTAATATTTTATTTAGCGTCATGTCAACAAATTCCGACAGTTATACCACGTATGCAGAATATGCAAGACGTTCATTACTCAGATTGAACATAGTAAAAGGATTAAGCGACGAGTTAACGGTTGCTATTGTTATACGAGGTATAACTGACGCTCAGATTCGTGCTGCCGCGACTAACGCTCAATTATTGCCCAAAGATCTAGTCGAGTTTCTTTCTATTTATACCACTGACTTAATATAAAAGAAATAGACACACAAAGCAGAACAAAAACGTCAAGAAATGTGGATCCCAATGACGTTTCGCACCATTTGCATTGATGATAAAAACGCTTACGTAAATTTTGAGTCAAGATAAATGTTTCGTACAGAAAAGAGCTTAATGTCGTAAGCATTAAGTGTCAAATTTGCAAACATAAGTACCAACACTGTTAAAAAATTTAGTCCGATGGCACTAAACGTAACGTATTTACGTCAAACAACGTCAAACGAGACTAATGAATGAATGGAGTCACTTTGGTAAACTTTAATATGTATTACTGTACAGGAAAACCAATTGAAGTAATAAATAAAACAAATTTAATTTAATCGGGAGCTCAAATAAAATTAATTCGTGGTTCAAATTCAAACAAGTTAAATTTTTAATTCGTAAGTATACGTCTTTAAATACTAATTTCCTTGAAATAAATTCTACTTATTAAATAACTGTGTATTTAAGATCTACATTTACTCATAGCACGGGTGCACGGGGAAATTTAGATACTGATTGGATTTTTACCTGATGGAAGTCTACCTATACTTTATAAAAAAAATCCTGTGGTTGTCACTGTGTTCCGACAGGTTTAGCATTTACAGTTAGTCGATATAAGCCCTTATTGGTGGTGTATATGTCGGAAACAGGGAAATGGGCCGAACACACAAGTGCCGTTTTGCCTTGTTTAAAACTGCATCACCCCTATCTCTTGCTATAATTAAATAGCAGTCCACTTAGCACGTCGCATAGGTTTTCTTGGAAATCTTCAATTTAAACATAATATTATTTCTTATGAATTCCATATAAAAAAAAAAAAAAATATTGACCTCACATCGACTCATTAGAATTTTGTTCCTTGACATCCCTTCTTTGGTACTAACAAATTAATTTATTCAAAACCATAAAATTACCACCAGATTACATAAATTATATAATGCTATCCAAAGAACTAACCGAAAGAAATACATTCCATCCTTTTTCCTTGCTTTATCATTGTTATTTTTACATATTTTAACGGCACATTTCGTAATTGTTGACAACTTCACATTTGAGCGTTTCAAACAAGACTAAACGAAAAAGTAATGCATGATCTGTTTTGACATCACTTTTGTGGGGCCATTTTTGGCGGCTGATTGGGTATCCAGTTCTTTATACTATATCAATGATTTATACAAAACCTAATTCAAATATTGCGCAATCATCCACACGTCCATCACGCAGTAGGCAGATTGAAACAAATAACCGGAAACGCGGTCGCACTTTTAATACGCCCAATCGTGAATTAAAATGTTATTCATGTTTTGAAATAGGCCACCCGCAACGTTTTTGCCCTAAACGACTTAAACAGCCTGACGCAAACCCCAACAAAGACGAGAAAAAGCCTTCTGCCACCTCGTCTAATGGTAACGCGAACATATGTTCATTTTGTAAGAAACCGGGTCATGACGACACAGTATGTTTTGCTAAGAAGCGATCAGAATCGCGGAATAAAAACAATGTAAATTTTTGTCGAGAATTAACGGGTAGTCCGGACGACAGTGATATAACAACGGCGGTTATACAAGGCATACCTACAGATGTTTTGATTGACAGTGGGTCTCGCTTCTCGTTAATCAGTAGGTCCGTGCTTAAACATTTTGAACACACTGTACTACCCACTTATCAAGTTTTGCGCGGCATAGGCGGTAGTATCGTTTGCACTGGTTATGTAACATTCCTAGTTGAATTTAGTGATTACGCGTTGAATGTTGATTTATTGCTTGTGCCCCCTGAGTGTATTAGTGTGCCTGTGATAATTGGGACGGATGCTTTGAACGGCGAGGGAATAGCATACATTCGATTAAATGGTGAACATTACGTTACTCAGGTTTCTAATACTAGCGGTAAAAAGGACGTGTTACATGTGCAATCCAGTGAGCAACAACCGACCAATAGTTCGCTTACCGAAAGCGATATCAATAGTCCGCTTACCGGGAGCGATCGTGAGAAATTATTTACAATTATTAATGATTTCAAAGACCATTTGATTGAGGGCACGGCCCATACAACTGTTACTACGGGCGAGATGCACATTGAATTGACAAGTAACACTCCTATTAATTATAGACCGTACAAAATGTCTATCGATGAGAAATCTAAAGTGCGCGAGATAGTTCGTGATCTATTAGACAAAGGTATTATTCGCGAGTCACAATCACCGTACGCTAGCCCGATACTTCTTGTTAAAAAACGCGACGGAAAAGACCGTATGTGCGTAGATTACCGTGCGTTAAATGCCATTACGGTGAAAGATCGCTTTCCACTGCCTCTTATCGAGGACCATATAGACCGTCTTGGCAAAAGCAAATACTTTAGTTGTTTAGATATGGCCACTGGCTTCCATCAGATAGCACTGGATGGCGATTCGATCCCAAAATCAGGTTTTGTAACGCCCGAAGGCCACTTTGAATATCTAAAGGTCCCGTATGGCCTTTCTAATGCGCCTGTTGTTTACCAGCGAATAATAACAAAGACGCTGAAGCCACTTATTGACGCGGGTAAAGTTTTGACGTACATAGATGACGTTTTAATTTTAGCCTCAACCGTTGACGAGGCACTTGATAACTTACGTGAAACTCTTGAAACGTTGACTTCCGCCGGGTTTTCGATTAACTTAAAGAAGAGTACCTTTGTCGCTACAGAAGTAGAGTATTTAGGTCGTAGGATATCACATGGTCAGGTTAGGCCGAGCGAAAGAAAAGTAAAAGCCCTGATTGACTCTCCTGTGCCTACAAACGTACGTCAAATACGACAATTGCTTGGGCTAGCCGGTTACTTCCGGCGATATATACCCGATTATGCAGCTAAGACGGCTTGCATAGCTAGATTGACGAAGAAAGGGGTTCCGTTCATATGGGGTGAGGAACAGGTCGAGGCTCGAAAATATTTAATTGAGTGTCTTACTAATGAGCCCGTGCTCGCAGTATTCGATCCTTCGCTGCCAACGGAACTTCACACAGATGCGAGTTCGGTTGGATACGGCGGAGTACTGATTCAAATACATAATGATAACCGTAGGCGTGTGGTGGCCTACTTTAGTAAGACTACTCAAGGCGCCGAACCTAAATATCACTCATATGAGCTGGAAACCCTCGCTGTCGTGAAAGCTTTACAACATTTCCGCCATTACTTGCTAGGAGTTCCTTTCAAAATAATAACAGGGGCCTTATTCGACATGCCACTTTTGACGTCGCATGTTGAAGTTCATTTGAATCTGAACAATCATGGGTTGTCGAATAGGTAAAGTGTGTCACCTGTCAGTGAATCTCATGTAAACAAATCATTTCATCGCTAGACTTGGTTGTCTATTGGTATGGCCGCCATGTTTGGATTTATGACATTTAAAAGGGGATTCTATGGCATAGAGTAAACTGCATTTCTATTTTCTATAGTTTTTTGATTCCCCTACTCGACGCAAGATGGAGTTAACAGTCAAATTTCGATCTTGGCGTTATAAAAATAAACCGCAAGAACATGACATGCAGTTGCGTTGGTGTAGATCTATCATGAAAACGAATATATGACAATTGTCCAGAAATAAAAAAAACTTGACAATAAACATACAGCAATACATATACCACTAAATGTCAAAAAGAAAACAGATTTAGTATAATTACTAGGTAACAAATTATATATAAAGTTTAAATTTTAAACCAATCGTCGTGGGTCCTAACCCCGGCTCTTAGCAATGAACTTCTTGTAACTTGTGTGAAAAATATCATTTGATATTACACCAATTACTTTATGGTGAAGTAAAATATCATGAGTCATGAGGAAGACGGAGTAGCCAGTAGCCACAATAAGCTATATTTTTGTCCTCTGGGTTAGATGGCAGTGAAATAGGGAGAGATAGTGAAGAATGCGGCAAAATAAGCATTTATTGTGTTGTTAGTAGTTAGTAGACTAGTTTTTTTTCTAAAAATGAAAATTGACGCAACAGCAAGCTCATAGCCCCCTATGAGCCAGTCTGTTAGGTGCAGGCTTAAGGGCTAATCCCGGGGGAAGCGGAGCGTCGGCGACTAGCTGGTGCATCTGCTTATTAACCTCTTCTCACTTTTACCTCAGGTCCTTTGATTAATAAATTAAGGTAAAATTCGTAAGAACTAGTGCCTGTGTCATATTCTAAATTGGACGCTATGCCTAATTAGTTGTTATAAATGTATTATGATAAACCCATGAATTTCGTGTGAAAACAATGCCTTTTAGAAAACATGTGTTATAAATTAAATACAATAATTATTTATTTAATTAAATTTATAACAACGCAACGTGGGGTTATTCATGATGAATTTTAATGGCTTATATAAGACAGCGGTTGTATATTGCCTCAGAAATTTGGATTTTGTCAGTTTGAATGAACAGCAAACTGGAGACATTGAGATTAATTTTAAACTTATTATTTTAGGTGTTCGTAAGAAATAAGGTATTGACAGACATTGACGGAAAATCGCGAAAACCCGGCCAGGTGCGTCGGACCACGCAAAACGGAGGAGGATTCCATACTTACTTCTTCTACCATGTATCCATATGCCAAAATAGCAACAAAAAAGCCGAACAAAAATACCGTTTCTTCGCAGCACTAGATTTCAGTCCTTTTTTTAGAAAAGTAATATGTTTAGGTACATAAAAAAAAAATATATATATATATATATATATATATATATGTAAGTAATTTTGTTATGTGAAACTTATATGTTGTGTTACGAGACTTACGAGTAGGTAACTTTAAACTTTAACAGCCTAACAGATCCCAATAAGGCCTAGTTTACCCTCTGGGTTGGAAGGTCAGATGGCAGTTGCTTTCGGAAAAACTAGTGCCTACGCCAATCCTTGAGATTAATTGTCAAGCGAACAATAGGTTCTCATGATCCGTGGCAAAATCGAGATAACGCGAGGAAGAATAACTTTGTCACAAGAATATTTGGCCAAATATAAATCCTTACTCTCGTGTATTTGACCTACCTACTCGTATTGAGTCGTATTTTGCCACCTAGTAGCCTCGAATTGGTTGTTATATGTGGCTTTCCATAAATTAAGGGTCCTTATGCTTCAATAAGGACGTTTTCATGGGGTCCCGTTGTTTCCCATAAAGTTTTAAGTCATAATGTATTGTTTGTCATATTATCATTACTCATAAAACTGAAACCGTTAACATTTCAAGATTTTAGTTAGGTTATCCTATAGATAGGTTAGGTTAGGTTAGATTTGTTTTATGGCAATCCTGAAAAGTGACGCGTTTCTGAACCAAATGAATTATGACTAACGAAAATTCGAGCAAACAATACATTATGGCTTAAAACTATCTGGGAAACAATAGAAACCCCGTTTTCATCTGAAGTTGCAATAGAAATTGAAAAAGCCACATTTTTTCAAGCTTTTACTTAGTTTCATCTGTCCCGTTGGTTGTCTGTCTGTTCCAATGTGGTTCCAATCAAATCATGCAAATTAAATCCCAACAAAAACATAAATGTGAAATGAGAGCCAAGTTCAATATTGAGAATACGTGTCGTTGTTGACTCGCCGACAAAAGAATTGAGATCTATATGGGTGCCAAGTTCTGTGCTGTGTAGAAAATCCTGAAATTATAAAGGATTTGTCTTGGCTAGTTTTTAACAACAAACCAAGTTTTTGAAAAACTAACAGAAAAATATATATTACCTATATGCCTATACGTAAAAACTAGCCAAGACAAATCCTTTATAATCTCAGGATTTTCTACACAGCACAGAACTTGGCACCCATATAGATCTCAATTCTTTTGTCGGCGAGTTAACAACGACACATATTCTCAATATTGAACTTGGCTCTCATTTCACATTTATGTTTTTGTTGGGATATCATTACTTTTTGTACAGAAATTACTATAGTATTCATCATGAAAGCAGTTTGCCTAAGCTGAAAAGGAGACCCTCGCTAACGCGCGGTTAATTGTCAAAAAGTTTCAGTTTCACATTTTTTCTTTTGTATACGCCTTATAGTCTACTTTCATTCCAAATATCAAGTTTCTAAGTAATCTAGAAGTGGGTTAGGTTTTTGGTCTATAAGTATTTTTTTTTCCATCGATATATCAATAATTTCCAGTTTTCAGATTTTTCCCTCTATATGCACCTAATAGTCTACCTTGATGCCAAATATCAAGTTTCTAAGTCATCTAGAAGTGGGTTAGGTTTTTGGTCTATAAGTATTAATTATTTTTTTTCCTTCGAAATATCAATAATTTCCAGTTTTCACATTTTTCCTTCTATATGCACCTAATAGTCGACTTTGATGCCAAATATCAAGTTTCTAAGTGATCTAGAAGTGGGTTAGGTTTTTGGTCTATAAGTATTAATTTTTTTTTTTCCATCAAAATATCAATCATTTCCAATTTTCACATTTTTCCTTCTATATACACCTAATAGTCTACCTTGATGCCAAATTTCAAGTTTCTAGGTCACCTGGAAGTGGGTTAGGTTTTTGATCTATATGTCAGTCAGTCACAAAAATGCCGGTTTTTAAAGGTTAATTTATCAATAACTGTTTGAGCTATGTTTATGAAATAGTGTATTTTGAACAAGCTAAGGGACTTGAATACATGTGCCAAATTTCATGTGTGTAGGTTAAGTAGGTTTCAAGTTGTGAAGGGGTCAAAAGTAGCTCGAAATGGTTCGTGTAATATTACACACGGTTGCTGCGTCGCCCTTGGAGGATATAATCAAACGGAGACGCCATGTCTGTAATTTTCTGTACAAAACAGTCTGCCGATTTTTGCGGGGGAGGGGAACGTCAAATGTATGCGTAACGTAAAAATAGCCATGTCAGATAAACGTCAGTCCATACATTGTGTATGACCGTTGGCCGCCTATTTTCGACAGAGGGGAAAGCCTGTTAATGGCTACTCCGTTTAGTTGTATCCTCCAAGGCGTCGCCAGTTCCTTTTTCTTTGAACTTGGCTGGACACGCTACCGCGTGTCTAGATTTGACCCACTTCTCGGGTGTTCAATGAAGCTGAAAATTTACATAAGTACATAATATGTAATATGGGTGACAATACAATATTTTTATGGTTACCATCGAGCTGATCTGATGGTGATGATACAGACAGTGGTCTTTTAAGTCTTTTTAACTTTGTGATAAAACAACGCAACTTAATTATATTTGAAAATATTTAAAGAAAAATACAGTCAGAAATTAGAAATTTTGTTATCTAACCTCTCTATCACTCTTGCATATTCGAGCGATAAAGAGGCAAATAGCTGAGTTTCGATTTTCGCACTTCCCGATAGGCCCCTTTGTAAACAAACCGCCTTGATGTGTCTATGTCAAATTTTTAATTGTCTGTGAAAACTTGTTAAAAAAAAGTTTAAAACAAAGGCGTAGGCAAAGAGTAGTATAATATGTATATAGCTGGTCAACCAAATCTTGTCAGTAAAAAAAGGCACGAAATTCAAATCTTCCATGGGACGATATCCCTTCGCGCCTACATTTTTCAAAATTGGCTCCTTTTTCTACTGTCAAGATCTGGTTGACCAAGTATACCTATATAGCGCTGGCGGTACACCGAGAAATTCAGTAAAATGCTGCAAATGATGTTAAAGGTATGAAAATCGGTACGATTGATCTGTAGAACATTTGAAACAATTTGACCCGAAGCACCAACAAATAAAAAGAAAACGAGAGGAGTTATGACGTCATCTTTTTTTGTAAGGAATAAAAAAATATTGTTTAAAAACCTATCGTGTTTGGTATTAAACGAAAGGGCTTTCTGAGCCGATTCCAAACATATATCACATCATTACATTTCAGTATTTTTTTTTTATTATAATATAAATAATTTTCAAAACATACCAATTAAGTTTGGGTTTCTCCAGATACAATACGGCAATTTTTTTTTTGTAAAATATACCTCTAATCTTATACCTAATATCCTCATATCTAACCCTAATAAAGCAATTTTGAAATTATATACATTTAGGTTTTTTTTTTTATTTTTCAATTTTACATAGTGTGATCTATGAATCTCTCAATTAAATATTTAAAAAGAAAGCATAAAATTAATATATAACGGTTTTTTTCAGAAAGTCGCTTATATCTCGGAATCTATAAGTCGTAGTAAAAATTGTCTATGTAATAATTAAGAAAGAATTAACTGAAAAAACTCACCTTTAACGTCCCCCCTTTCCCGAGTTCTCCGCCCCCCACTCATCAGAACTTTTTCTTACTTAAAGCTTAGATATTACCAAAGGAACATGTAATAGTATTTTATGCAACTGTTGTTTAAGAGAGGTCAAAAAAGGCGAGTGGCGTGAGTAACAATAACAACAAACAACAACCGAAAATTGTTAATAAAGACGCCACTAGTATTTTTTGACTCAGTTAAACAACGTTGCATACAATACTTTTTCTACGACCAAGCACTTACTGTGAAATGCAATGAAATAATAATAAAAATGGATGATGATGATTGTTTCATGTCCTAATGTGATAGGTTGTTCAGTGCGTGGGATTCTTAAGGGGAACGAAAATTTTATTATTTTTGCGCTACGACGCACGGTTTAGGAGATACAGCCCTATAAATATTTTTCTTCCTCTTTTTCTTTTTTTTTCTTTTTTTTTCTTTTTTTGTGTTTTTTAAATCTTACTTAGGGGTTTCTTAAAGGGGAACGAAAATTTGATTATTTTTGCGCTACGACGCACGGTTTAGGAGATACAGCATTATAAAGTTTTTTTTTTGTGTTTTTTAATCTCTTTTTTGTGTTTTTTTTAAATATTAATTAGGGTTTCTTACAGAGGAATGAACATTTTAATATTTTTGCGCTACGACGCACGGTTTAGAAGATACAACCCTATAAAAAAAAATCTTTATTTTTTTGTTTTTGTGTTTTCTAAATATTACTTAGGAGTTTCAAAGGGGAACGAAAATTTGATTATTTTTGTGCTACGACGCACGGTTTAGGAGATACAGCCCTATAAAGATGAAAATAATCGTACCATTAACCAAAACATGTATATGGTTTACTCATCTGTCAGAAATGACAATTAAAATTAGATTGGAAACAATGTATTCCATACAATATTTTTTAAGTGGTGATTACACGAAGTATTGTAAAAGTGCCAAAAAGATACTGCGTGTATGCACAAATATTTTTTTTGGGGAATAGACTAAAGACTTGTGTTGATAACTATAAGTTAGGGGTTTAAAGGTGTGTGCACGACCCTTTAAATGACAAATAAAAGTACGGGAGTAGAAAAAGCAAGTTTCAATACTCTTATTTTACCCGAATGACATTATTACTCGTATTGAGTAATTCGGCAGGGCTATTATTACACTTTGTAAAATTGAAAAATTAAAAAAAAAACCTAAATGTAAATAATTTCAAAATTGCTTTATTAG
Organism: Cydia amplana; assembly: GCF_948474715.1. NCBI lineage: Eukaryota > Metazoa > Arthropoda > Insecta > Lepidoptera > Tortricidae > Cydia > Cydia amplana. Next base: position 27,462,240 of record NC_086096.1, on the reverse strand, counting down.
GGTTAGATATGAGGAAATTAGGGATAATTTGAGGTATATTTTACAAAAAAAAAATTATGGTATTGTATCTGGAGAAGCCCAAACTTGGTATGTTTTGAAAACTATTTTTATTATAATTTAAACAAAATGACTGAAATGTAACTATGTGATATATTTTTAGCATTGGCTCAGAAAGCCCTTTCGTTTAATACCATACACGATAGGTTTCTAAACATTTTTTTTTATTTCATACAAAAAAACATGACGTCATAACTCCTCTCGTTTTTTTTATTTGTTGGCGCTTCGGGTCAAATTGTTTCAAATGTCCTAAAGATCAATCGTACCGATTTTCAGACCTTTAACACCATTTGCAGCATTTTACTGATTTTCGCGGTGTACCGCCAGCGCTAGAAGTGGGCAGCAAAGAGTAGTATAATATATAGAACAGTCGGCAGTCAACGTTTGTTCCTAATAAATATAACATTGATGAATCAAGGCGGTTTGTTTAAAGAGGGCCTGCCGCGAAACCAATTTCGTTATCTGCCACCATTAAATTTCGCTCGTATATGCAAGAGTGATAGAGAGGCAGATAACGAAATTTCCCCGACCCCCCTTTGGATGGTTCTTGTTTGAGTTATAATGTCACTGTATTGAGGACTCAACCTTTCCATTTTTAAAGTGTTTTTATATCGACATGACACTGGCTACTGTAGTAAATGCCAAAAAAGAAAAAAAAAACGCTGTCATAGTAACGAAAATAATAAACACGTCAATCGAAATAACGTAATATCCAAGAAAAATTTGCAAAATAGTATATGATAAATATGTAAAACATCATTAATTATCGAATTAAGATTAAATACAACTTTGTGTAAAAAAAATTGAGGCAATTATACAGCCCGATTATACGGGTTACATTTTGAAAAAGATGATTATCTTGGAAAGAAGAGTAAATATACATAGGTGAACATAATGGTGAACAAAGGTATAGTAAAATAGGTAGGGACATAATTCAGGGTTTGCTTGTCTGGTCCACGCATGTACCTATCACGACCACGGCACGGCCGTCTCCTGCTAACTTTTCGCTATAATAGTAAAATCATAGGTCTAATACCTATGATTTTAATATTATAGCGAACAATATTTCATGTTCATGATCTCGAATTTAAGACTTTAGCTTAGATTTATGGCGTGCGGCCTAGCGCGCGTTGCCTCTATGAGGAGCTGTCAAAGCGCTTTATATCTGTATGCTTTTGATGATGCGGATCAGCATTCTTATCCAGCGGGGCAAGCGGGCAGCCTGCAGAAGGGCACCCTACCGCACTTGGTAGGTCACTACACTCACTACCAGGGCTAATAATTTATTTATAAGTTTTTAATACCTTTAAACGAGCAATTCTTGTAAATTTATTTATTTATTTATATGTATATATATTTCGGGGATCTCGGGAACGGCTCTAAACGGATTTAGATGAAATTTGCTATATGGAGGTTTACGGGGGCGCAAAATCGATCCAGCTAGGTTTTATCTCTGGGAAAACGCGCATTTTTGGGTTATTATATGTTTCCCGAGCAAAACTCGGTCTCCCAGACATTAAGTTTTTAATTTAAGTGTTTTTATCATGTTTCATATTTAAACTTACAGATGTGAATCACCAGCAGAGTTTTTGGAGAGGTGTGGTTTTCTTATTTCCTGTTACCAACCTGAAACACCATACCTACTTAAATATCAGAAAATAATAAAGTGAAGAAAATTAAATAAAGTTGAATGCTTAAAAACTTTAATGTTTTATTAAAATTAAACGAAAAAAAATGTGTAAACTGAAATAGATCTAATTTTTTTATTTGTAGTTGAATAACATATATGTATTTAATCTCCTTTAATTAAAAATCATCTCTGAGTAGATACATATTAAACAATAGGTACTTTTAGGTCTTGGTAGTAATGTTAGGTCTTATGACCTACTGTATTTGACTATATTACTTACCAAGACCGAAGCCTGACCTGTCAGTCACCAACTATTTTGATGCTCTTTGTAGGTAGCATCAAAATAGTTGGTGACTGACAAAGTTACCAAGTTACTAAGGTAGTAGGTACCTATATAGTAGGTAGCAGTAGCGCAATATTTAGTCAAAATATTTTGACTAATTTAGATTACTTTTATGCCAAAAAAGTAATACAAGCTATTCATGTTCCACTTAGTAATAAAATACGGACTTTTCTGAATATGTGGTTTACGAAATGTGTTAAGAGCCAACAGGAGTGGTCATTTCTCCATACAAACGTACTCGACTGTTTCCTCCGTGGGTTTTGAAGCTAGAGCAATGATTTTTTTAACACAGATTAATATTGTCAATATCTGTGTCGGACCGTTTTGCTTTTTTTGATATTTTTGTTTTTTAAGGCGCTAGAGCCCTTCAAAAATGGCCAAAATGGCCTAATTGACTATGCCGCAATGAGAGGCGTGGTATTCAAAACTGATATCAATTAGCCAAAAAAGCAAAACGGTCCGACACAGATAATTTCATAATCATTTAGATTTCCAAATTTGGTTACGATTGGTTAAGTTTTGGAGGAGGAAACAGTTAAAAGTAAACAGGAAACAGGAGGTTTCGTACTCGACCTCGATATTTGAGATTTTTACGCAGGATTTTTCACCTTGTCCTTATCGCATTAGTTTTAGGTGCCGCTTCCGTTAGCGAGACGGGTATACTTACCTAAAATATTTAAATCTCAGCTCCAACAGGAGGCTCTTAAGGTACAACTTGTGGTTTATTAACGTGGTTTAGAAATAGGCAGCTTGAGTTGAGAGAGGTGATGAGTAAATTGTTTCATTTTTTTACAATTTTGAGCGTTTATAGGAGAATGTGTGGAGCAAGCATTATTTGACGTGTAGGTGTGGGTTCAACAAAAAGATCGCTTGTCAATAAGGCATTCTTGCTGTTAAAATTCAATTATTAATAGCCTTTATCGACCATCAGCAATGTAGTCCCTTTTTGATTGATGGAAATTGTCACGTAAGTTCCACTACTCGCCGCCGCATCGCCTACAGCGCATTCGTTGGTCTATCGCTCACAAGATGTCATTAATTCATGTAAACTTACGTACTGAAAAAAAAAGTTTTACTCTTTGCTATAAATTACCCTTTCGCACGTCAAAAACTCCAAGATGGTGCCGAAGGTCATAGAGAACCAAGTCTACCTTTGGAATCATTACTTGTCAAAATTTGACATTAGCAATCCACAGTTAGGTGACAACCAAACCAAACCATTATAAACCTTAAAGTAATAATAAAACAAAGTTGTTTTTTGTTAAATTATTGTTTGTACCAAATGAACTTCAGCACTTGATGAACTTCAAATGAACTTCATCAGTTGAATTTCAAATGACGCGAAATCTGACAGTTGCACATGTCGAATAGGGGCCCAGATTGCAATGCATTAAAATTGACAGAACGAAAGAAGGATCTCCTACCACGTGTGGCGAGGTGGTGGATATATATGCAGGATTTCAATTTTACGATAGAATACCGAAAGGGAGTAATGATGCAACACGCTGATTATCTAAGTCGAAATCCTGTAGATGTCTGCCACATAAATAAACCAAAAAACTGGGCACAAATTGCTCAATCCGCGGACGAGGAAACCCGCGATTTGATTGACAAAGTTAACAATAATGAACTTGACGCGTCTCGTTACGTTGTGGAAAATGATCTGTTATATTATAAGTACTCTCCTACTGGCGAGGAATCCAGGTTACTGTGTTTTATACCTAAGGGTCACAGGTTGAGTTTATTACGTATCTTTCACGATCAACATGATCATATTGGGATCGATAAAACTACGGATCTCATTTTGCGACACTTTTGGTTTCCTGGATTACGCGCTTTTGTTAAAAAATACATAGCACATTGTTTGATATGTTTGTCATCAAAGAAAATACCTAGAGCTCCACATCAACCGATCTCTTCGTGGCATAAGCCCGATGTTCCTTTTAATACCATACACGTTGATGCATTAGGTATATTGCCAGAGTCAAACGGTTTTAAGTATGTTTTATTAATAGTCGATGCATTTTCAAAATATTGTTTGCTTTACCCAATGATTAAACAAGACGCAAATAATAATAATAATAATAATAATAATAATAATCTTTATTTCCAAAAATACAAATTACAGAGTGTGGCGGGGTCTCCGCACTAGGCTTCGCCTGTGTCGCGGTGTACCAGGAATACATTTTAACCAACAGAATGATAGTTACTAACATAAAGTCCAGCTTTTGGCAAAATAAACTTATAACTAACAATCATATTGCATCACAAAGAAAGTAAACTATATTATATATAGTTAAGTACTTATGTATACATTAATTTTAAAGTACACTATCTAACATAGCTTCTGTCTCGGCATAGCTAAGAGAACTTAAGAATTTAAATAAGAGATTTTTTGCTTCTATGGTGGTGCTAGATCTAAGGTTACACTGTTTAAGTATGGAATTGTAAGTTGTCACTCTGATGCGATCTCCAAAACGTTTTCCAAATGAGGAACGTACTTCGGGAATTGGTAGATTGAAAATGCGTTTTTTAACTAAGGTGTTATATAAAGGCAGTGTTTTAGAGACTTTGTGTGTGTATAAACAGATTTTGTGTATGAAAAGCTGTCGGACGGTTAAAACTTGAGCTTGGGCGTAGAGATCAGAGGTTGGAAACCGATAGGATTTTTTGAGCATCACTTTTAGAACGGAGCGTTGGGCCCTTTCGATTTCCAACATACAAGTCTTTGCTGCACTTCCCCAAACTGTAATACAGTAGCTGATCACAGACTGACAAAGCGCAGTGTAAATCATTTTTAATAGGGATTCATCTGCTGAATTACGGAGTTTTTTGAATATATATATTGACTTTCTGATTCTTCCGGAGAGATTATGAATATGGTGTTTAAAGTTCAGGTTTTCGTCAACTAAAAGACCAAGATATTTTATAACATTAGTTTTCTCAATAGAATTACAGCTGCAGGGGTTTGTGGGAAAGTCAGTACATGAGTGGATTTTTATTGTAGGGTTGAAAGATGGTTGTGACGAGGCGGTTTTGTGAAAACAGAGGAACTTAGTCTTGTTGCAGTTCAGGGTTAGGAGATTGGCACGGAACCAGTTAGATGCTATTTGCATGCCCCTTTCTGTTGTGGTGACTGCGTCTTTCCAGCATGTATCATTAAAAAGTATTACCGTATCGTCTGCATAGCACAGAATTTCAGCATTTGGAATTTTGAGATTGAGGACGTCATTCATGTATATCGTAAAAAGAGTGGGGCCAAGAATACTTCCTTGCGGAACTCCGAATTTAACCTGTTCAGTAGAACTTTTAAACGATCCTACCCTGACAAGTTGCATTCTTCCCGTCAAGTAACTTGCGAACCACGACAATGGGACTCCATGCACGCCCAGATTTTGAAGTTTGCGAAGTAAAATTGGTATAGACACAGTATCAAATGCTTTAGCAAGATCTAGGAAGACGCCAATACATTTTTGGTTATTGTCCAAGGAGGATGATATTAGATTGATAAGAACAGATGTGGCGTCTTCCGTAGATTTGTTCCGCCTGAACCCGAACTGTCGATCCGACAGAATGAGTTGCAAAATTGTTTTTGTAACGCAATCTCTTTGTTTGGTACACCCAAACTTATAGTTTGCGATAAGGGTCGTATGTTTGAAAGCTCTCTGTTTCAAGGTTGGGTAAAAAGTATAGGGTCTAGCATACATTTTATAACTCCTCAAATGCACGGTGAGAATGGACAAGTGGAGCGATATTGTAGAACTGTGCTTAACATGCTTCGCGTAGAGGCCACAAAAAATAGTCTGTGGTCTACTAGCCTTTGGAGGCTTCAACTTGTTGTTAACAGCACAAAGCAGAAAACTATTCAAACTTCCCCTTTACAATTGCTGGTCGGTATTGAGGGTACGACACCGTTAATAAGGACCCTTATTCGCGACGTAGCTCTTGATAACACGCAACCAAACCGTGAAGGCCTTAGAGAGTTACAAAGACAACGCGCCACTGAATTGTTAAATGAAAATCAACGAAAGCAAGACGAACATGTAAATAAAAATCGCCGGGCGGAGCGTATATTTAAATTAAATGATATGGTTTTTGTAATTAAAACTTCGCAGATGACTGGCAAGCTCGACTCCGGGATGCGTGGGCCTTACCGCGTCACGAGAGTGCTGCCTAACGGTCGCTACAACCTGCGACTGATTGGTGGCTCCTACGGCAAAACTACACAAGCCGCCGCTGAGCATATGGTTATATGGCGCGGAGAATGGACCCCCGAGTCGTGTGGTGCCTTCTTTGACAGTGAGTACATGAAATTCCATTCTATGTAGCTTGTACATGCAAACAAGGGGCCTCTGTATTTGGTGCTACGTAGATAGACATGCTAACTCGGTGCCTCTGTCCGTAAACCGCGTCATACGTAAGTAGCTTTTGACTGCTTGCGTTACAGGTCACGCTAACTCTGTGCCTCTGTCCGTATTTGGTTGTGTATGGATATGCTAACTAGGTGCCTATGTCCTTAATATATAAGGGCCACGGCGTTTATAACACCTGCCCAAATTTATAGAACAAAGGGTTAAGCTAACTAGGTGCCTCTACCCATAAGAGACAGTATTATTGGATAAGCAAACTAGGTGCCTCTATCCGTTCATGACATGCAAACTAGGTGCCTCTGTCTTTCAAGTTTATTAATGAACTGTCTTTTAATTTATTTTGTTATCAATTCCAGGTGACGAGGATACTGCATCTGGCACGATCTCTGAAACTATCAGCCCACCTGCCGATGGGAGTCAGCCGGGTCCAACTCCTAGCGCCGCGCCCGCGCCTCCTGAACCTAACAGCCAGGAGAGCCAAGCCGTAGAATGCACGAGCCACCAGCTACCATCTGCCAGTCACGCAATAGAGAGCTCCGCCAGACGTATAGACAACGGCGACAATGACGTTCGTGACGCTAAAACGCAGGAGCCTAGACGACCATGTGGTCGAGGGCGACCACGTGTCAGGAGAGGCCGTAAAAGGAGATAATGACGGTTGCGTACGACGTCATGCTACGTCACCGCCGCCGCCCCTCTCACAAGCCTTTATAAGCGGGAGCTCACCTCAGACCGGTCTTTTTCTGCACCAGCGACATTGAGTAAGGGTTATTTACGGAAGCCTTTGTCAGTTCTGTACATTTGTAGATTTGTGTAATTTTGTTGTTAATTACTAAGATTACTTTAATATTAAGGATCATAGTTGTGGAAATTTAAATAAATAAGTCGATTTGTTTTTAATATTTTTATTTAAATCCTGGCCATCGCTAAAAATATACATATAAATAAATAAACAAGAATTGCTCGTTTAAAGGTATAAGATAAATAAAAAGATATGAATTCGAATCAGAAAAGTAAAGGAAATAGAAGTAGGTACTTACCTACTTATGCTGTTGAGATAAGACTTTCCGGTCGGTGCTACATCTATTGTCAAGTAGCAGTACTGATAGTTCCGCTACTCGATGCTAGATGTAGACACTGAAATTAATAGTCTAACTGATGTATGGAGTGAGCACTCTTGTCTTACTATATTTCTCTATGACCGACCCTTGGCAAGGTGCGCAGTCGGTGGAGGGGGAAGTGGCGCTGATCGTCACAAACACAGGTAATCTTATGGAATGTCTGACATTAGTACTAGCGGCAGCCGCTTGAACTAATTTTACTCCATAAGATTTAACGTAGAAAGTCAAAATGAGGGCAGCACCAGTCGTGCACCTAGCGCATTACTACCTTAGCATTTGTATATATGTTGGAAGATAGAATACCATTCATTTTATTCAACAACATAAAATTACAATCTAAAATTAAAAACTAAACTAATCTAAATTAAAAAAAAAACATCTAAATAAGGCCCCTGCGGCATTGTGCCAACGATGCTGGCAGCATTCCCTCGCTGAATGGCAATACCGGGATTTGAGTCCCGATGAAGGACATAGGATAGTTTATATGTCGGAAGTCATCCCTAAAGAGGCTGAAAAGGGGGGTAGAAATGAGAAAATTAATAATTAATTTCCTGTTAATTGGTGTAAGCAGTTAAGCATATTATGCTCATAATTATTGCCATTAGATTTTATCCAAGCACTATAATTATTTGCTCTAACTGCTGGAACTAATTCCACGCAGACGAAGTCGCGGGCAAAAGCTAGTTCTCTATAAGACTAACCACAAACGCACGGAATTTTCATTCGGTTTCCGTACGTGACAAGTGGGAACGGGACGTCGCCCTACACATGCATAGCGCTATCTCGCTTGCACATGTCATTCCGTACGGAAAATACCGTGCGTCTGCGCCGGCGGCCAGCTAAACGCTTCACGCTCCTCGTTTCATAACGACCTTTTAGCCAATTATCCTAGTGAGATAGTGGGTAGTGACACTAGTGACCCTGCCAGTGCCGGCCCGAGCCCTTGATCAGGGTAGAGCGAAATCGGGTTTTGGCGCCCTTCGTTGAAGTTTTCAAGAGTATTTTCCACCCCCCCTCGCTGCACTCGCGTCATTTTGGCGCCCCATTTGCCATTTTGGCGCCCCCCTTGCCATCCGGCGCCTAGAGCGGCCGCTCCATTCGCTCTACCCTAGATCCGGCCCTGGACCCTGCCTACGAAGCTGGAGATCCCGGGCTCCCGAGTCCGCGAAAACCAAAAATCTACATTTCTTTATCCGCCTCTTTATAAAGGTAGATAAAGAAATTTCACTTCAGTACGCTCGTTTATTAGCACTATTGGGTACGCAGGTATTGAGTCGCGCATTATTTGGCTGTGCATTATTTGTACTGACCCTGATCTGCCAAAAGGGAAAGTACGTCATACGTGAATCAATACTGATATTACTGATTACTTTGCTTCTAGTTATAGTTTAAAGTTATAGCTGCATTATTTATCCGTTTTCAATGCTATCTAGTTAAAGTTGAGATTGGTATAGTCATAAAAAAATTGCAAAATGGGAGCCGTCTTGGGCCTTTGTTCGGCAGCGCAAGTAAGTACTGTGCTTGTTTACAATTTATTTATTGCCGTGACCTAGCATGATAAGCTTGAACAAAAGAAATTCACTAATTTAATTATATTATTGTAGCATCAGCCAGTAACTCTTCAACTTAACTTTTATATCAATGTAACAAGGACGTTATTGATGTTTGTATAATGAACAAAAAGTGTATTTATGCAGATTGTTCTCCCTTTGTTCAAAGATTTCTAATTTGTTTATTTATAATAATAAAAATCAGGCGCCCTTTTTTTTATCCAATAAAAGAGTATTTAGTCTTTTAGTTACACCCAATAGCCTCTAGTAAAATGTAGATTCCATCACTCATTACACCTTATTGAGTGCTGCATCTGCAGATGCACCCGTTATAGTTTATTAAATCGTAGTAGTAGTAGTAAAACACTTTATTGTACAAAAAGAAACATAAAAAACACACATCTTCAAATGGGTCTCTATGTTTTGGGTTTGGGTTTGGTCCTGCATAAGAGGGTAGGGTTCCCACCCCAGCTTATAATAATTATTTTTTATTAAGAATCTTGTCCCTATAAGTGACTTAAATTGGGTTGTTGAATAGTAAAAAACACTATTAGGGTGAAGTGACAATTTCCTGTTGTTATTTTGTCCCATCAGCCAGGCAACAATAGTATCACAGTTGAGTTGCTTAACTTCAAACTCTGGTAAATCCATCTGTCAGATTATGCGATTTTGGTATTAAGAAAAGGTAATAGGGTAGATATTTGCTGAGAGGGTCAAATGGATTTACCCGGGTTTGAAGTTGAGCGGCACAGTTTATGATTACACTATTATTCTTTGATAGATGGCCCTTTATGGAAATGGCTTAAATAACCACCACATAAATGTAAAAACCGACAGCTATCATGAATATCTTATTTTTTTATTTAATTGCATTGTAAATTAAATAGATGAATCCACTTTATATAGTTTTGTGGCAAATCACAAGCAGTGTGGCCCAAACTTTACTGCCCCACATGCAATTGTGCGATTCAAAAGTAAGTCTGGATTTGCAAGCCATATCAGAGCACACACTCGCAATAGGCTGGATTGCTGTGATTAACTAATATATATTTACATACATTGGCTATATTAAGATTGATGAGATGGAATGTGTGATCATGTAGCTGGCGTGCTGCTGCGGCAGCGCCGCGTGCTCGCTGTGCTGCTCGGCGTGCCCGTCGTGCGCCAACTCCACCTCCACGCGGCTCATGTACACCCTGATGCTGCTCCTAGTCATGGTGGCCGCATGCGTCACTCTGGCTCCTGGACTCAAAACAGAATTGCAAAAAGTAAAATCATATTTATGCACTTTACCAATTACATGTTGTTTCAAAGTAATGTTGTTTGTCAATTTTTGTCATATGACTGCGTAATGTACCTATGAATTGGCCAGATAAAACTGTTGAAAAATAATATGTATTCACAGTTTAAATTACTGATTATGAGATAGTAGGTAGGTTATTACACTCTATAGTAGTGTAGTGACTTTAAATTTGACATAGTTGTGCAATGCTGCAGAACCTATCTGCGGGCATTAAGATAATGATGATGAGTTAAGTCATATTTCAAATACCTTTTGTTTTACACATGCTACACCGATCTGGTAAAATTGTATTGAGACAATACAACATGTAAAATGGTACCATCTTATGTAAACATACAATTTATGGCAAATAAATAAATGAAAAAATGAAATTGTTTTTCAGGTGCCTTTTTGTGCTAATTCAACAGGAGTCGTACCAGCAAATTTTAAAGTAGACTGTAATAATGCTGTTGGCTACCTTGCAGTTTATAGGTATGTATTAACCATTGCATTATATTATATGTATTGCACTTTATGTTACAATGTTTAGTTTCTGGTTAAGGTGTTAATACTTTCAATTAATTGATGTAACATTGATCTATTATCATTTCAGAATTTGTTTTGCGCTGTGCATGTTCTTCGTTCTGATGGCATTGATAATGATAGGTGTGAAGTCGTCCAAGGATCCTCGTACCGGCATACAAAATGGGTAAGGGTAATGGATAACGGGTGGGTGGGTAAGTAATAACTTTACATATTGAAATGGGTACCAAAGAGTAATTGATTATAGGAAATATGAGTATTAGAACAAAATTCTACCAAAGATAATAGAGTGTATAGAGGGTTATTGTCATAGTAAAATTTGTAGTCACAGTAAATTTATATCTTTCGACCCAGGATTAAAACTAAAAATTAAACCGCACTTGACAGACTGATCAACGTCACCAGGCGCGCCGCGGCGGTTTACTATGAAACTGTCCATACACAAAAATTACCGAACTCTTTTTTAACGATGACAAACAGTTTGGTGCAACCGACCTTATACGGAGTTACATATGTATATCGTACTTAAGACTGAAGAAGATAGAGCAGGGCGCCATATGTTTCCTGCTCACTGAATTGTTAAACTTCAACTTTTGACCAGCAGACGGAGACGGAGCCATACAGCGCCCGCCATCAACATTATTAAAATTCGTAACACGAATTTTTCAGACTTCATCAATCAATTAATATTTGGTAAGGTAAACGTACTAGTGCTCGACATGCTAATGCCCAATAGATGACACCCTGCTGTCACCTCTATTGACAATGACTTAAGTTTCAAGATGACATGTACTGGGACCGCGTCGAGCACCAGTACGTTTGTTTACCTTATTATTGTTTATATTTTAAGTACATAATTAATAATGTTCTAGTTTTTGGGGCATAAAGTTCCTGGTGGTGATCGGAGGTGTAATCGGCGCGTTCTTCATCCCCGAAGGCTCGTTCGCGTCCACGTGGATGGTGTTCGGCATGATGGGCGGTTTTTGCTACATCATCATACAACTGGTGTTGATTATTGATTTTGCGCATTCGTGGGCGGAGAAATGGGTTTGTAAGTACCTACATACCACTGTGTCACTTTTACCATGAGATTCTCCTAATTTCTCCTAATCCTCCGACCGCCTCAGGGCCCGGCCACATGTCAGCGGTGCGGCGCCGCCGCCGCCGCGCGGCGCGGCACCGCAGAAATCTGCGGCGACGCCCGCCGCAACGCAAAATTTTGCGGTGCCGCGCTGCGGCGCCGCAAAGCGGTGCGCGGCGCCGCGCGCGGTGCCGCAAAGCGGTGCGTTTCGCCGCGCGCGGTGCCGCAAAGCGGTGAGTTTCGCCGCGCGCGGTGCCGCCAAGCGGCGTGCGGCGCCGCGTGCGATGCCACGCTGCATAGTAAAGAATAAAATTCGACTACCAGTTGTTTAATCAGACATGGATTCCTTCACACGTGTTCTGCTCTTGCTGTTGTTATAGCGATAGCGGTTCGCCAAAAAACGCTGCAAATGGTGTTAAAGGTATGAAAATCGGTACGATTGATCTTTAGGACATTTGAAACAATTTCACCAGAAGCACCAACAAATAAAAAAACGAGAGGAGTTATGACGTCATCTTTTCAGGGTTCCGTAGCCAAATGGCAAAAAACGGAACCCTTATAGATTCGTCATGTCTGTCTGTCTGTCCGTCTGTCCGTCCGTATGTCACAGCCACTTTTCTCCGAAACTATAAGAACTATACTGTTGAAACTTGGTAAGTAGATGTATTCTGTGAACCGCATTAAGATTTTCACACAAAAATAGAAAAAAAAACAATAAATTTTTGGGGTTCCCCATACTTCGAACTGAAACTCAAAAATTTTTTTTTCATCAAACCCATACGTGTGGGTCTAGGTCTTCAAAAATGATATTGAGGTTTCTAATATAATTTTTTTCTAAACTGAATAGTTTGCGCGAGAGACACTTCCAAAGTTGTAAAATGTGTCCCCCCCCCCCTGTAACTTCTAAAATAAGAGAATGATAAAACTAAAAAAAATATATGATGTACATTACCATGTATACTTCCACCGAAAATTGGTTTAAACGAGATCTAGTAAGTAGTTTTTTTTATACGTCATAAATCGCCTAAATACGGAACCCTTCATGGGCGAGTCCGACTCGCACTTGGCCGCTTTTTTTTGTATGAAATTAAAAAAAAAATGTTTAGAAACCTATCGTGTGTAGTATTAAACGAAAGGGCTTTCTGAGCCGATTCCAAAAATATATCACATCATTACACACAGTCATTTTTTTTTAAATTATAAAAAAAATATTTTTCAAAACATACCAAGTTTGGGTTTCTCCAGATACAATACCGTTAACATTTTTATCTAGACACATGTCATTAGTGCTCTATAATGCGTTCAGAAACCGTAGGAAATGACCAGCTTTATTACAACCAATTTTACTATGAGAACTTTCTTATCTGTGGTAGTAGGAAAATTTGTACTGTAATGTTATAAGTAGTTATAACGTTACAAATTTTTAGTATCGTTATGAGTTTAAATTTGGAACAGCAGTCAAAACTCAAGTGGGTCTCTATTCTAGTATCCATAGATATTAAAACAGTTATCGATATGAAACGTCAGTTTAGTATGTTTTTTTAATATTAACCGCACGATATTTGATCTCGAGTGACATGAGAATAGGAACTCTATTCTTTTGTCTAGGAATTAAAAAAAACTATGGATGCGTGACATGCGTGAAAAAAGTTTTCATTCACCGTCATTTGGCGTACAGTTTATCTTTTAATTAGTTTTAAGTATGTGTTTAGATAAAGTAGTGTATGTAACTGTACATAATTAGGCATTAAAACTCGTGTGATCCTATTAAGAAACTCACTAACGTTCGTTTCTTAAACCCACACTAGTATTTTGATGCCTCTCATTATGTAGCAGTCACATAAACTACTATTTTTGTTAAATATACCTCAAATTATACCTAATAATCCTCATATCTAATTCTAATAAAGCAATTTTGAAAATATTTACATTTAGTATATTTGTTTTAATTTTTTCTACTCCCGTACCTTTATTTGTCATTTAAAAGGTCGTACACACACCTTTAAACCCCTATGTTATAGTTGTCAAGACAAGTCTTTAGTCTATTCCCCAAAAAAGTATTTGTAATATCTTTTTGGTACTTTTACGATACTTCGTGTAATCACCACTTAAAAAATATTGTATGAAATACATTGTTGCCAACCTAATTTTAATTGTCATCTCTGACAGATGAGTACTAAGTGCATTGCTGCCAATTTACAAAATTGGCAGCAATGCACTTAGTAAAAGGTGAGTTTTTTCAGTTAATTCTTACATAGATAATTTTTACTACGACTTATAGATTCCGAGATATAAGCGACTTTCTGGAAAAACCGTTATACTTATATTAATTTTATGCTTTCTATTTAAATATTTAATTGAGAGATTCATAGATCACACTTTGTAAAATTGAAAATTACAAAAAAACATATTTCATGTAATTATTTTCAAAATTGATTTCTTAGGGTTAGATATGAGGATATTAGGTATAATTTGAGGTATATATTACAAAAAAATATTGAACGGTATTGTATCTGGAGAAGCCCAAACTTGGTATGTTTTGAAAATTATTTTTATTATAATTAAAAAAAAATGACTGAAATGTAATGATATGATATTTTTGGAATCGGCTCAGAAAGCCCTTTCGTTTAATACCACACACGATAGGTTTCAAAACAGTTTTTTTCAAATTCCATACAAAAAAAGATAACTCATCTCGTTTTTTTTTATTTAATGGTGCTTCGGGTCAAATTGTTTCAAATGTCCTAAAGATCAATCGTACCGATTTTCATACCTTTAACATTTAACATCATTTGCAGCATTTTCCTGAATTTCTCGGTGTACTGCCAGCGCTATTAAAAAGGCGCAGAAATAAAAAACAATTGAAAAGAAAATTTTGGGTGAACCCATATCTTCGTATAATGAATGAAGATGCAAATCATTACAAAAGAAAATACCGGCGCGGCACCGCAGAAATCTGCGGCGCCGCACGCCGCTCGGCGGCACCGCGCGCGGCGAAACTCACCGCTTTGCGGCACCGCGCGCGGCGCCGCGCACCGCTTCGCGACGCCGCAGCGCGGCACCGCAAAATTTTGCGTTGCGGCGGGCGTCGCCGCAGAGCGGTTTGCGGCGCCGCAGATTTCTGCGGTGCCGCGCCGCGCGGCGGCGGCGGCGCCGCACCGCTGACATGTGGCCGGGCCCTCACCCATTCTGATGATCACCTTTCCTCAGCGAACTACGAGGAGTCGGAGTCGCGCGGGTGGTACGCGGCGCTGCTGCTCGCCATGATCACGTGCTTCGCGCTCGCTCTCGCCGGCATCGTGCTCTTGTTCCTCAACTTCACGCAGGTCGGTGACAATCATTTCAACACTCACATTACCCGCGTGGTTGCTATTAGACCAGGATCTCTAGAAGAGTGTCGTATGCATAATTGTTAGACCGCAGTTTGACTTCTGATCCTTGTAGAGGTGCTCCCAGGCTACAAGGAACTCGATGTTGCCGGGCTGAAAAGTGGTGCCGTTTCCACCACCAGCCCCTTGAATTTCCCCCTTACAATTCTCATACATTCGCCCTCGAAAAAATTTAAAGTCCAAAACTTAACTAAATAATATTTTATGCAAACACAAAATATGTCATTTTAAAGGTAATTAAACGTACTTTCAATTGATATCAATCTTAATTAGGTAGTGCAAATACGCTAAGAGCTAGCCCCACCGAAGTCCTATTTGTGAAAACGGTGTAATTTTTTCGACAGCGAATGTATGAGAATTGTAAGGGGGAAATTCAAGGGGCTGGTGGTGGAAACGGCACCACTTTTCAGCCCGGCAACATCGAGTTCCTTGTAGCCTGGGAGCACCTCTACAAGGATCAGAAGTCAAACTGCGGTCTAACAATTATGCATACGACACTCTTCTAGAGATCCTGGTCTATATTTAATTAAACGATATCTGGGTGACCGAGCTTCGCTCGGAAAACATGTAAAAACTTGAAAATGCGCGTTTTCCCAGAGATAAGACCTAGCTAGATCGATTTTTCGCCCCCGAAAATCCCCGTATAGCAAATTTCATCGAAATCGTTAGGGCAGTTTCCGAGATCCCCGAAATATATATATATAAATATATAAATAAATAAATAAACAAGAATTGCTCGTTTAAGGCAGTGAAAGCATATAACTGGAAACCGCCTTTGGGAACATTACCGTTCAAATTCTCGGGCCAAATTAGCACACATACACAATTACGCCTACATTTAAATAAGACGATACGTTTACAGAGCCTGTCTCTATTACACTAACGTACACAGCTAAGTGTAGATGAAATGCATATAATGTCAATAACTACCAATCAGCGACATTAATCCGCTAATAACCTTCTTACTGTACGTACTGGCCGCTGAGAGTTTGCGGTTCATATTTGATTAGAATATGACTTGGACAGGGATAGGTTTATGCCATACATTGAAGAACCAGTCAAATAATTCACGTATAATAATTTAATGCAGATTAAAAGATAATTAGTTAAAATGTTGTTATGAAATTAAATGACAGACTAACTCAACATAATTAAATATTCATTGTTGTAGGTATAAATGTATTCCGCTATAATAAGTATTTTGTATATTTTATTATCAATCTGTATGGCAGTGCGAAGTCACGTTCAGAGCCCGTACCATGAATCACTGACAGTGTCAAAACTGACATTTACGCTATCGAGAACGTAGTTTACTTTCTATACATTTCGTTTGCACTAATATGCGAGTACGAGCGAGATGTATAGAAAGTAAATTACGTTCTCGACGGCGTTTGTCAGTGCCAAACTGATGGTAGCCGTACTGGTATAGTCTGTCCGTTTTTCTAAGATCAAGTACGCCATAGTAAATGTATGGCGAACTTGATCTTAGAAATCGGACAGGCTATACAGCCTGCAAAATTTACATGCGTACACGAATCGGGTCAAAAACATTTGAACAGGTGGAGTCACAATAAATCCCCACTTTCAGTTCCAATGGAAATATTTTATATGTATATAGCCGGTCAAGCAAGTTTGTCAGTAGAAAAAGGCGCATAATTACAATTTTGTATGGGACCATAACCGTTCGCGCGCTTACTTTATTTTATTTATTTATTTTATTTTATTAGAAGACCAACAGCTTTAACAAACTATATAGACTTATAACTAGGATACAATCATGAAGCCAATAACAGGTCTCCCTAACAGATACAATTGAAAATATTACGGATTTGCTTAGGTACTAGGTATACACAATTGTATTACATTTTCTAAATTCGCCGCTCTTTTCTACTGACGGAAATGGCTTGAGAGAGAACCTACATATATGTGACAGTAGAGGGTGGATTAAAATGATCAACGTTTTGAGATAGTGTGTGTATTTGTTAAATTAATTCAGTGAAAGCGTGATAGAAAAAAATGTATCTACATATAGGAGACCGGGTATGATTATCTCACGGGTTATCTCATGAATAGAACATTAGATATCTTGCCAGGCATCCACTCAATTTCATGTCTCTCTAATTGGACAGCTTTTTTTCATAGTTCTCTGCGAATAGCATTTTGTGGGAATCTGAATGGAAAGTAATGTAAAATGACAATACCAAATTTGATTATTAATTTGAAATAACTAGGTAGTTTTTTTATAGCTCCATCTCATGAAATAAAAAAGGAAAATACAAATCTGTAAGAAAGAATTTATTACTACATTTATAATTACAGTGGAATCCGTTTATTATCCGTTTATCCGTTTTTTTTTTAATTAATTTATTTATTATGACTCCGCTTATACTGACCAAACGCTTACTATGACGCAATTACCGTGCGAAGTTTGGTTTTCATATGAAATTCTTTGTGACAAAGTCGGATAAGATGACTTCGACCTATAAATACTATTTTTATAGAATTATGTCCGGTTATACTGACAAATTCGCTGGTTTTCGTGGCCGGCCCCACATCTTTCCCTGCGAGGACGTCTGTGGCGTTTAAATTGTTTTAGTTTTTACTCTCGGTGAAAGTTGATAATTGGTATAAGGTTAATAAAACTCATCTCTCACAAAATAGTTTGAGATTAATTTGGAAAACATAAAATAAAAAGTTTATCAACTATGCTTTATATGACATCCGCTTAGTATGACATGTTTGTTACTTCCCTTCAATTTCATTATAAGCGGATTCTACTGTATATAGAAAATACCTAAACCAATCATAAGTTAATAAAATAGTCTACTTCATTTGGCATAAAACCATCCCTATTATCCTCGTAATTTAAAAAGTCGTATGTTGTTATGAAAGTCGTATGCAGTTGTTACGTTTTAGCTTAGCACGGTAGTATTGAAAAAATGTCGTTATGTTTATTCCAAATTTTACTGAAGTTATCTGTTTACTACAAGTGAAAAGTGATTCCACTGTCCTTGATATGAACTAAAACAACTTCTGCACCACTTCACGACACATGAAGACATTTTTAATTACAAAAAAACGTAGTTTTTATAAACCAATTTAGCCATCGGTCACTGACTGTCATCTCGGCCGCACTGAAGTTGCCAATCGAACAGTCTGTAAGCACCGCCTACAATCGAATACTTTACGTTGGGTCATAATTGAGCGGACAGAATACTTCCATAGTTTATATGCGTTCACTGGTTTAAGGGTATTAGATTTGTTCTACTATTTTGGTACCTATTCAAATGTGCCAATGCACCCGTGTTCAGTTTGTACACAGCTGCACAGTGAAATACGCTGGTCTAATGTCCAATCGTGTTATAGTTAGATGGATTGTGATAAAATAAGTTGTTGCTAGGCGCAGGAGGCCAGCTGCGGCCTGCCCAAGTTCTTCATCTCGATCAACCTGATCCTGGTGGTGATCGCGAGCGCCATCTCCATCCTGCCGGCCGTGCAGGAGCACAACCCGCACTCGGGCCTGCTGCAGTCCTCGGTGGTGTCGCTCTACGTCATGTACCTCACCTGGTCGGCCTTGTCCAACTCGCCGACGCCCTGCAACAGTCTCATCGACCCTAACAATGTACGTAATCCTAATTCATTCTTAACTTGTTAAGAGGGGGCGTAAAGCCAGGAAATTAAAAGGGAGCATAGGACATGGCACACCTCGCTAAGCTTGCGACGGGAGAAAAGGCCATCACGCGATAATATATACTCAATATTATGATACTATACTGTATAAAAAAAATGTATATCGAGTTTTCCATAAAAGTATACCTAAGTCTTTAGTAATAACAATTATTTTATCATATTAAATGAATTCACTCTTCGACTAACTGATTTCACTCTATCTATTTCATGTTCCGAGATTCGTTGCATGCAAATTTTTCGGACTTGTATAACTAAATTATAAACCGGACAAGTGCGAGTCGGACTCGTCCACCGAAGGTTCCGTACTTTTTAGTATTTGTTGTTATAGCAGCAACAGAAATATGACGGTTCATGAGATACAACCTGGTGACAGGCAGACAGACGGACACTGGAGTCTTAGTAATAGGGTATGGTTTTTACCCTTTAGGTACGGAACCCTAAAAACCAAAAAATAACGCAACTTACATGTATATTGTATGTATGTCATCAGTAAACATACTTCATTGATTTCTTCATGTCGTTGGGAAGTCCCTAGATAATAATAATTTGTGCCACGAACATACATTTTCTTTCTCCTTATAATATGTAGACATTGTAGACTATTCTCTGATATATATATTGTATTGTTATATATGTTTATTAAGAGCAGTTGTTACATTCAATTATGCATTACCAGGATCGTAAAGAAGATACTTACTGGGTACGTACACTAACAAAATAGTTGGTAATTTTCACCTTTTCGCCTTAATTTTTTCTCCCCAGTAAATCCTCAAAATTTACCGTTCACCCCACAGACGCTCGCATTATTTTATTAAAGTTAAAGGAAAGACCTGTAGGGCGGCTCTTTATCATTTGTCACCATTGCTGTCATGTTCTAACAAATATGTAAGTGCGAAAGTGACGCATGGCATGACAGGTGATAAAAATGCGACCATGATAGCTGGTCTGTTCACTTCCCTTTGTCATCGTTTTACTCACTTATTTCACTGTAGGTATACATTTATGAATGTGCACGATTTTCCTCCAGCTTGGTTGTCTTTGAATTTGAGTACCTAACGTTAAAATAATTAAATATTATTTCATGAACAGCAAATAGTAAACGATGTGATAGCTAGAAATAATAGTGTAAATAATTATTCCCGAGTAATATTTCGTATTGTGTTCATTCAAGATAAATACTATGGGTGTAGGTAGGGCAAACTTAGTAAGTTTGTATTCTCATACTTACTGACTATTCTGTTTATTCATGCCTATTCTCAATTTTTATGCTTGTATGTTCAATGTTTTTCCATTTTTGAAGTGAAAGCTTCTTTAGCGGCGCTGTGCATTTTTTGAGGTGGGGAAAAAATGTTAAACACGCGACAGGTAACGTGACCGTAAGACAGACACGTGACCTGATCGAAAAACTGTTACAATGTCCATTGAGTTTACCTTTATTGATTTTGAATGCCATCTAGTGAGGTCCCTCTAACTGGTAATAATAGAACTCGAGTACCAACAGTGATGTGATGTGCGCTCTAGCGCCATCTATGGCGTTAACCTCAATTATACATAGTGCTGCAGACATTTTGCACTAGTCATTGAGTTTTCACTTCTGCCGGCACTCCCGGAGTGCAACCGGTTTTTTTTTTTTGAAACTATAGGCATACAGTCATACATATGTAGTAAGTATTAGAGTTTACGTGGGTTGGAATGAACAATAGATGAGACGTGACCTAGGCTGGAAACAAAAAATAATTCGTGGTTTTTCAAGTATATGATAATTAGGTACTTTGAAGGCTATCGAGGTGGAAAGCTCTGATTTGACATTAGCATGTCATTACTTCAATTCAACGTAATAATAATATTTAACTAAATCAGCCCAAACTTATTTTACGAGTATGCAAGTATACCTTGTTGGGTTGGATTGTGACTAGTTGTGTGAGCCCTGAGGGCCTACCGCGAACCACGTTCGACGTGTTGCCTCCCTGTCACACTTAGGTACGAATTTACAAGTGCGACAGAGAGGCAACACGTCGAACGTGGTTCGCGGTAGGCCCTCTGACCTATTAACGTCAACGTGAATGATGTAAAGTGAATGAATGCGGTGTGTTTGCAGGCGGCGTCGTTCGACAAGCAGGCCATCATCGGCATGGTGATCTGGGTGTGCAGCGTGCTGTACTCGTGCGTGCGCACCGCCTCCAACTCCTCCAAGATCACCATGTCCGACCACATCCTTGCCAAGGAAGGCACAGGTGATTATCTTTTTACTATTCTCTTGTATAATACATATAACCAATGTTACTATATTCAGTTATGTTTAATTGCTGTAAACAACTATACCCATATACTTAAACGCTGACAGTTTAGTAAATGCTATGTTTTGATTATTGAGCTTTACAACAAATAACAGTATTTGAACACCGCTATACTGAGGTACCCGATAGATTATCTGGGCATATTATGTATATAAACCCAAAATGTATAGGTACCTAAATTATGGATGCTTCTACTTAGTTTGAGAGATTATTTATATCTGTATGTAAAGGTGCAACTCCAGTCCTACTCATAAATATTAAGACTTAAAGTTAAGAAAGTCTTTCAACATTATATATAGGTATATATATATCGCCTTTGTATAGTTTATATGGGACTGTTCATTAAACTGGCGAAGTGCTTTTGAAATAAAGTTTACTTAGTAGTATTTTCCATACAAACAGGAGCTATTTAATTCCACGGCTACATTAATTTATCCGCAACCTCAGGATAACGGTGTATTGTATAGGTAGCTCAAGTATGTAATTGTGCAGTGTGTTTTAGTTGAGATTCTGTCAGTGTTGAAATATATACGTAGTTAAGAGTGAATATTAACACAATTATCCATTCCCTTCGACGTTTGGCGCTGCCGGCGGCGGCCGCAGGGCAAGGAGGGCTCATTGCTAACGAAGGTAACATATCCACGGTACCTCGAGATAGACGCTGCCCCAGTCCTCTCATTCATTCACAAAACAACAGATATCATGTCTATGACAGTGTTGGTTGTTGGTCTTTCCGCTTATTGGGCATTTCTATTTATAGTTGTACAAACATTATTTGTTTTAGAAATTATATTATTTGTACTCAGAGTCACGAGCTTTTCCCATTTTCACTGAGAAACAAAGTGTCCCCGAAAATGTTGGTCCGTTTGGTTACGTTTGCAATACAACCTTCTATCACCGTAACAAAACGGATAAAAAATTTGATGAAATATTTTATTTGAGATCTAAGTGTTCCCAAAATTACATAGAAATAATATAATTACTAAAACAAAAAATCGTGATTCTGAGTGGAAATAATATAAAATTCCCAAAATCTAAAATGTAAGTTGGGGTAAGTAGGTACAACTTTAAATAGAAATGCCCTATTACCAGGCATGGGTTACGCATATGGCTTTGGAAGACAGAAGAAAGTCTTAGAACACTCAATCTTTTGTTACTAATAAAAGTAATAAAGAAGTACATACATCAATACTAATATTATGAATGCAAAAGTTTATCTGTTTGTCTGTTACCCCTTCATGCTTAAACCGCTGAACCGATTTAGTTGCAATTTTGTATTTTCGAGTCCGGGAAACGGATTAAGATAGGTACTTTAGTTTTGACCCCAGATATCATATTTTAAGGGGCAGGAAGTCAAAAACCGCTATAAACTAATTTTGATGAAATTTGGTATGGAGATAGTTGAAATAGAGTTTAGTGGGAAAGGATCGTTTTTATCCCCTATAATCCCTCAATCATCCCTTAAGGGTGTAAAAAGGGGGACTGAAGTTGTAAAGGGAATCAATAAATTTTTAAACAAGGACTACCTATAAGAAATCAGAAATCGTTTATTTGCGAACCATGGTACATAGTTGGTACAATAAAAACATAGAATCACATGGCACCCTATTACGGGTATAGCAAGTATTCTTATAGCTAGGTAGGACTGTTTTGTATAGTAGTATAATATTACCATTTTTCTTAAAAATAATTAACAACTATATACATTTACATCTAATCTTATCATTAATTAATACATATCACTCTCTGTTTCCATCGCTTCGAAAAATTCTTTTAAACTATAAAATACATTTTCTGTAAGAAACCGTTTTAACTGGAATTTAAATTTGTTACCATCTAACATTTTAATATAGTTTGGTAGGCTTTTATCATTTAACTTTTCGCTTATCGGTTTATAGAAAACAAGAAAGAAGAAATAAATAATGTTTATGCATTTTTGACCAATTAGTCCTTTAGGAAAATCAATAAAAAAGCTACCACGTAGACGAAGTCGCGAGCAACAGCTAGTAATTTATATAATTTTAACTCGACCATCTGCCTGGTCATGCTTGTATCATTACTGTTTGTCGGCATAGTGCATAGTGGCGGGTGATTAGCAGGTGTTACAATGTACAGTCTTAGTTATCAGAATACCTACATTATCATTCCCCGGTTAAAGTAAGTATCTAATTATGGGCTCAAATTATGATGATAGACATAAGCATATAATAATATGTATTGCAAGACAAGTACGGGATAACTATCAAATAGCTCGTGTGGCAAGCTGAGCTGTACATTGAAACCTTGCAAACTAGTTCCAAAATCCTGTATAGTTTAAGTTACATTTTGGCCCAATAAGGTAAGTGAGCTAACCCGTAGATAGTTTACATATATGTAGTCTGGGTTTTATTATCAACCGGTCTAGAGCAGTAATATATGTAATTTAAATATGTATTTAATCTAACTGAACCCCGAAGTCTGAGTAAGACCAAAGTAAGACACATACGCTTTATCTTGTCATTATTGCAACCATTGGCCCGCAGTTCGAGATTTGTGTACCTGATCTATTTCTAAATGTTGTCAAATGTTGTTTAGTAGGTTTACGTCACCCTAGGCCCGTAAGTGGGATTTTCTCCCCGCTACACAAGGAGAAAATCTCACTTCCTGGCCAAGGCAAGAATGGGACAGTCTGACGCGTCTAAAGCATGCAAAGCTCTTTATGCAAGGAGTAGACTCCGGCTGGAGCAAAAAGCTTTGGAAACTTAGCAAAAGACAACTCCAAATCATAACGGTGGTGTTTACTGGCCATTACGGGGTCAAAGGAATTCTGGCCAACTCTCTGACAACACCGATTGTTGTATGTGTGGCGAAGAGGAAGAGACAGTGAAACACTTAATGTGTGAATGTCACGCCCTCGCCAGACAAAGAATGAAGGACTTTCGAGCAGGATATCTGAAACCAAAGGACTTTAAAACGCTACCCATGACCTCCATCATCCGACACATGGATATGGTGGGGAAAGCTCTTGAATAGTTAACGGATCTTCTCTAGGGGGTAATTGCACAAAAGTTCCCTATGGGTCGAAGTGTATCCGCAAGGGCCCCCGAAAACAATAAGATAAGATAAGGCAAGACGTAAAACTTTAGACAAACCACGAGCGGTAATTCGTAAAGCCCCAGATCGCATATTTATGGCCACAAACACCTGCGATCTGGAGCATTCACGAATTCACCTCCCTAGGTATGTAATGTACTATTGTTCTCTTCTTCAAAACTTACTTTTTAACACAATACTCTAGTCTTATTTGAAATTAGCTGGATCTAAATTGATTAATGCAGAGTTTAGTAATCACTTGTTTTATGCAGTTATTTGTTAATGCCATTACTTCAAGTATCGTAGGCATAATAATATGCATTTGCAATCGTCAGTTTACTCCAGCCTCAGAGCATATAATACTAGAGAGCGGACAAACCGCCGGCGGCCGTGTCGCAGTTGTTAGCTCATTGAGCATACAACGCCGCCAGTTCGCCGTCCGTTGTTACCGAGTATGCACGCGCGCTGTTCACCGAAAAACTTCTGTTTTTTACCAAAATGCCGAGTTGTGCAATAATTACTTGTAAACATCGCAGTGATTTGATTAATTTCCAGACCAATGGGATCACTTTTCACAGGTTTCACTACTTATTTCAAATAAAACCACGAATTCAACGTAATATTCCGACTTGTATCCATGTAAGCATACACTTGCTTGTCATTTAATATGTTTCATTATACAATGCTGCTGTACAAGTAACATGATTGCAAAGTACAGTGTTTACGCCGCAATGAACTGGGTACAAAACGATTCACTCAATGAGAAATTTTCTCATAGTGCAGCAGCGATGTGCTCCGCTTGGATAGTGCTGTGCGGCACCTATAACACGTATCGATAAAACCAGCCCAGGGTTAGTGGACGCTAAAAATAATTTAAAAATTTAAAGATGGTTACTGTCTTTAATATAATATATTATTATAATATTATTTAGTATACATTTTGTGTAATTGGTTACCTAATGGTATGTATGTATGTATGTATATACTTTATTGCACATGGAAATAAAAACGAGAAACATAGTTACAGAGTAAATTAAATACAACAAAGGCGAACTTATCCCTGTATGGGATCTCTTCCAGTTAACCTTTGAGGAAACGAATAAACAAAAGTAACGATGAATGACAAACAAAAACAATAGTGTACAATCACTAAAATTAATGAAATGCAAGTTTTGAATACACATTGCTACAAATAATATATATAAACATAAATAGAAATACTTAAATAAATAAAATAAAGCGTATATATATAAATATAACCTAAATAAAATAAATAAATACTCAATATATATCATAAATAAATAGATATGAGCTCGAACCAGAAAAGTAAAGGAAACTAAAGAAGTACTAATCGAGGAAAACCGAATTACTTATGTATCGGAAAGCCACCATTTTTTAAGCCTCTCCTTGAGTGATGCTACAGATTGCTACAGTGTCTGCCTACTGTGCACGAGGTCTCGGGTTCATTTTACTGGGCAGTAATTGACTATAAATATTAAACGTAATATACCCGCGTGCAGTGCATTTGCACAGATAAGAAAATTATTGTTTTTTATTGCTCTATAATAAATTAATAATCAAAAATTCGATGTTATTATTGCAATCAAATTTCGAATGCCTTTTTTCTGAACACATCATATGACATTTTTTAATATGTGTGTAGATAAAGTAATATATGCAACTGTACATTATTAAGCAATTTAAGCATAATAATTTACAGTTACGTAAAGTTTATGTACTGTACATTCCTTATTTTTTGATAAACTACTAATATCTACTTAAATCAAATGTCTTGTTTTAACAAGTAAATTTATTCCATAAACAGGCAATTAAGAACAATGATTCCGAATATTTATATTTGAATAGTGTTCATGAAGTTATCGACACACAGTCTTTTCCGACAGTCGATCAAATATCGATATCACGGTGTCTCGGCTCAGTTCCCGTAATTATCGTTGTGTGCGTGCGTGATGACACGACTCGCTGGTCGTGCGCATGTACACAGACATTGAAATGATGCGCGTGTATTGTGCAATAGGAGCGTCCATCTACAAGTGTGCGTACTTTAGGTGTGTGCGTGCGTTGTCTTTATAATTACTGGTGCTTTGTGTGTGTTCGAGAACTTGCGACAGGCGTATTCAATACAAATCGCCGGGCATGCCCGATCTCCTTCCTTCCTATATCTGTGACTCCAGCTAATTAAAAATATGCGTATAAGAATGCTAACCAGCGGGTGTGTTCGCTCACTGAGCGCAGGGTATGATTCCATAGAGGGCGCGGGCGCGGGCGCGGGGGGCGGCGAAGGCGGCGAGGCCAAGGTGTTCGACAACGAGGGCGAGGGCGTGGCCTACAACTGGACCTTCTTCCACGTCGTGTTCGCGCTCGCCACCCTCTACTCCATGATGACGCTCACCAACTGGTTTAAGTGAGTATTACACTCTTCTATTCTAATTTAATACTCTTACGGTGTTCCTAGCAAATGGTTTGTGTGATCAAGATATTCATTAAACGCTTTATATATTCACTAGCGACCCGCCCCGGCTTCGCACGGGTTAACAAATTATACATAAACCTTCCTCTCGAATCACTCTATCTATTAAAAATCGCATCTAAATCCGTTGCGTAGTTTTAAAGATCTAAACATAGGGACAGACAGACAGCGGGAAGCGATTTTGTTGTATACTATGTAGTGATGTCGTAACGATTTTAGTTACATTGCGGACTATTGAGGTGACATCAATTCAGTCGACCAATCAAATAACGTAATGTAATGAAACTCGCATGCGAGTTCTCGCACCGTGTAAATAAGCCCTTATTCTTATATGAAAGTCGCTAGAGATCAGAGGGGCTACCGCGAAAACCGTTTTTTTGCAAATTGCGGGGATCTTTCTCTTTTACTCCAATGAAGGCGTAATTAGAGTGACAGAGAAAAATGCCCGCAATTTGCGAACTTCGATTTTCGCGGTTATAGCCCAGAGACCTCATACTAACATTTTCACTGTAATAAAGTACAAAATGGGTTGGAAATTAAATTCTTTGACGGTACTAGAGATTGCTCATATCGTTTAGCAAATAGAAAAATTGTTAAAATTTAGTATATTTTTATTTTAATGAGTTGATTTTCGTTCAAATTTCACAAGATTAAACAAAGTAAGTAGTCTCAAAGCAGGGACAGACAGGACCTATCTGAATTCATTTTCATTGTAAGAGTATCCATATATAAAAGGATAGTTTTATGGTTTGTTTATATTTCAGCCCGAGCTCGCAGCTCATGAAAGAGAACGTGGCGTCCATGTGGATCAAGATCTCTTCCTCGTGGCTCTGTGTCGGGATCTATATATGGACCATGGCCGCTCCAGCTATCTTCCCAGATCGCGACTTCAGTTAAACTCCACCTACATATTTGTAATGTTTACTTATATGTTCTTATTATTTGAATGGTTACAAAAAAGATGCTATTGAGATGAAAACTTATTTAGGGATCTCATCAACCAAACAATATTGCAAATCCAAAAGCGTAAAACTAACTTTATTTTTTTATGGGATATGTAAAAAACACATCCATATTTTTTAGTGTTAAAAGTAGGTACATTACTACATTGTGTATTTACAGTAAATATTAATTTGATAACTAAGAAGTCAGACAGTGGCAACCAGTGTTTGGTGACTCTGGGTTGAAAATTCCTTGAATGCCTGTTACAGATTATGTTTTTCACTTTCACCCCATAGCGTGAAGATTTTTCAGCCAAATAAACAATCATTTACGATAATATAGGCCCCACGGTCGCCACAATCGTGCACACGGCCGAGGTGGCACATATACTTTATATACATATATGAGTACCGAGGTGGCACATATACTTTATGTACCAGCAATTTTCATCACATGATAAATATTTTTTGTCTATTGTATTACGAGTTGTAATTTTCGGAGACCTGTGTTATTCGCTTTTAACTACCTATTCGTTTTTTAATAATACGTATTTTAGACATACTTGTTCATTTTCATGTTAATATAAAGGTGTGTGTTCAGTTTGTGATTGCGTTTGCTAGCGAGCTTTTTGTGGCCAGACTGCACGTCGGATAGATCATGGCAAAAGCGACTTACGTGCTTTCTAGTAAGGTCCAACTTCGTGTTTAATTTTGGAGGAGACGCAAGCGATTTTCACATGTTAGTAGGCTATCATATCTAATCAATTTACTCCTAATTAAATTTAATCTCGATTTAATACTTTTAGTACTAGCTAAATGTTCGAAGTTCTGTGTTATCCTAGTCTCCTAAACTATTTCAATAAAACTCTGTGTCTACCAATAACTGTGTTCTTTAATTTATTCACCAGCATATATTAGCCCCATCACTAGGCGCAGGCCTTCTCCTAGTGTAGAGTAGAAGATGATTCAGGTCTTTACTTTATCCAGTACCTATGAGATTTTGATCAGATCTTCATCTTTTACAATTTCGTACTTCAGTAATTTGACATATTTTTTCAGCAAGTGCCTCCAGTAGCATTTTACATCCTTAGCAGTCAATTTTTCCCAAATAAATTGATATCCTCTGTCTGCTATCTCCTGCGCCAACGAATCATTTTCTTGGAAAAATTCTATGTGTTTGGCGATTTCTGACTGGGTAGCTTTTGGGCTTAATGGTACATAGTGCACCCATGGCTTTAAAGGTGGATAGTAGAATTCCTGCCATTCGTTTCCCACGTGAAATACTAACGACTTGCAGAGAAACAGATGTTTGAAACGGAAACTCGCTGCGACGCCTCTGTAGTTATATAGATATTTGTACTTGCAATGGTCTTCAAATGAAACTTCTGCAGCTGGCTCCGCGTCCAGCGTGTCCTGTAATAATGTAGGTACTCAGTTGTTAAACAAATTTTAAATAATTACATAGGTACTGGTTATACCGCGTACGGGTAATAGGAAGTTTTTGACTAAAAAGTTTAGTTTCTAATTTAACAAATGCAATTAAGCCGATATTTGTAAGCATAAGCACAAATAATTACATACCGCTTTGGATTTCCACGCCTGATTTTTTGTATACTGGGCATCAACTAAATTGGGCATGTCCCTAGACAGGCGAATAAGTTCATCTCGCTCTTCACTTGTCCTAGAACCTCTGAAAAAACCTTTCTGTTCTTTCATACTCCAGGGCCACCTGTAAAATTAATAGGCAAATTAAGAACATAGTTCAGCAACCTTCAGTTATTTTGAAACCTATAGGGTTTATAGCCACCCACAGATAAGATAATTTATTCCATAACAATTTTACAATCATGTCAAGAGAGAGACCTATAATAAGGTCTCCCTTTCTATGCTAATATGTATCTTTACTTTGACAATTCAAAATTCATGTGGGTATACCTGTGTGCATAACGATTGACATGTTGGCTACGCGCCCTGATGGTGACTGTACACAGTTTTTACAGTATGAAACTACAATAAAAATACCTGAAACTCGCACGAAATTATGTGACATGCATAAACGCGTACATATTTAGGTACCTAATTGAGACAAGAATGACTGAAAATAGGTATACAGGTCAGTACCTTTCAGCAGCAGCAGAGATGGATAACCTGTGTTTGTCCCACCGTCCTATTCCATTAGGATATAATGCTATTGCTGGACCACCCTCCCAAAAACTCCAAGCTGGATACATAATGTCATAATAATCCTTAGTCTGAAAAATGAAAATTTACTTTTTCTGCTCCCGTACCTTTATTTGTCATTTAAAAGGTCGTACACACACCTTTAAACCCCTATGTTATAGTTGTCAAAACAAGTCTTTAGCCTATTCCCCAAAAAAGTATTTGTGCATACACGCAGTATCTTTTTGGTACTTTTACGATACTTCGTGTAATCACCACTTAAAAAATATTGTATGAAATACATTGTTGCCAACCTAATTTTAATTGTCATCTCTGACAGATGAGTACTAAGTGCATTTGTGACACCCGTAAAGCAAGATCCATATACTACGAACACCGCTTAGCGTTGCTTGTTAGTCTCCATAGGCTACTGCGGCCAAAATCGAGAAAAAACTATCCAAAATTGTAATTTAACTAAGAGCAAGTACCAGGGCCTCATAAGTTACAAGAAGGTGTCGCTGACCAACCGGACGTGGGGCGCGGGGCGCGGTTGGCCAAAATCGAGAAAAAAAACTATCCAAAATTATAATTTATAGTTGGTCAAACCAATTTGTCAGTAAATAGGAAAAAAACCTATTTCTATCCTTTTCTTTTGGGTGCTAGTACTAGTGTAAGACAAAGATAGTATGATTATCTCAGTCTATGTTTGAAATAAGACAGTCCTTTGACACACTATAACTAAGAGCAAGTACCAGGGCCTCATGAGTTACAAGGTGTCGCTGACCAACCGGCCGTGGGGCGTGGGGCGCGGGGCGCGGGGCGCGGTGGCCGGGTTTGGTTTGTTTACCTACATATATATCCTATATGATTCCACTTGTTAAGTATTATTTTTGTTGAATGAAAAATATTTGTTAAATTTACAATTTTTTTTTCAAAGTAAGTTTTTGGTCGTAGAAAAAGTATTGTATGCAACGTTGTTTAACTGAGTCAAAAAATACTCGTGGCGTCTTTATTAACAATTTTCGGCCTCGCCTCAAATTGTTACTCACGCCACTCGCCTTTTGTGACCCCTCTTAAACAACGGTTGCATAAAATACTATTTCATCATTTACTTACATCACATTTACCAGCTAGCTAGACGATAAGGGGAGAAGCAACTACTAATAAAAGTATTTATCTTATTACTTCAACAGCATTTATAAACAATATAAAAACTTGCTAGCAGTGTTAACCTTTTCGACGCCGTGTCAAACACAAAAGCTGTCACGCTGACGCCACATCACCGAAGAGTCAAAACTGAAATTGAACTTTATGCATATGCACGTAGGTCTATGTTGCTCTGTGGTCTGTCTGTGACTGATTAATCGGTCTTTGGCGTTGAACCTACGGTGCGGATATATCGTCATTGGTGTCCAAAAGGTTAACAAGCAGAGGTCAATAAAAGGGTAAACTCATTTGCGAAATTAAAGAAAAAGAAGCAATAGGGAAAATTTGGCTATGCATGGCCATCATTACCTATACACTACATACCTATTACAAATAAGAAAAAAAAATTTACAAGACCGTTTCTTATACCTTGCTAAATGAAAATACAGGTGCCTTCACATGACCCCAAACATGGTTAACTTGAGGCCAATCTCGAGTATTTATGGCTAGCTCCATATTTGGCAACTTTGGTGCTAGAGCGTTCAAATAATGTTCTACACCTGAACATCTGGCTGGGAAATGGCAATCTTTTTGCCGATATAGTTTACCTTCAATTATCTGAAACAAATCTGACATTATATATACCCTGTACAAAAAAGACAGACAGACTTGTCCAAACTTTTCAACATTTTTATTATATTTAATTACTCAAACGGGTCCACCGCTATATAGTACCGCAATTTTTATTATGCCAAAAATCAACCTGATTACAATCAAGCAAATTATAAACTTAATACATCTTAGTAGTTGAACAGTCTGTCTCGGTTGTTTGTCATGAACTGATTTGATTTGTGTCTTGTACTTCATTGTCATGTCGAATTATTAATATAAATCTTGGTTGTTCCAAATATATATGTCAGTCAGCCAGTAAGTTGGTCTATGTCAGGTCACCACGGCTGTGCTATCAAAAATTAACATCAACAACTAATGTAGTAATGGATGGACAGATGACGATAATTTAAATTGATGATAACTATTTTTTTAGTTACGACTATCGACCCGCCCCGGCTTCGCACGGGTTAAAACTCGAAAATCCGTTCAGTAATTTCTGAGTTTATCGCGAACATACAAAATCTGTTTTATGAGGTGTAGTGATGATTGAAGGATTCTTCAAATAATACCTGATATTTGGTGGCCTTCGACTGAGCGAGCGAAAACATTTCCTTCGTAATTCCATCTTTAAATGGTGCTAAGTCTTGGTCAACCACGGACTTGTAGCAACCACAGTTTTGCCGTTCGCAGGGCACATAGTCTGCATTAGCAGCTCGAATTTCTTTCCAAATTGAAGTCCATTGGTTAGTGTCTAAAAATAAATTATACTTGTCAATTTGGTCATTTATGTCGAGAAACAAGTCCAAATACCGACTATAAAAGTAACTTCTTACCTTTAGAATATTTATTGTGGTTTTCTGAACAAGAATTGTGTTTGATACATGTCTCGTCATTGTAGGATAATGTTGCAGTAACATAAAATATCAGAATTTGTACACTTAACATCTTAATATTAGGATACAACAGCAAAACATGAGCACAAGTTTCAAGCACAACACCAAACAAAACACAAGTTCAAATCAAAATCAAAAGCTGTCAAACATGTGTCAAACCATTGTCAAACAGAGGACGTAAACGTTAAGTTTATTTTTCTTTCTGGACAGACTAAGATCCTAAGCAATACTGTACTGCCGTATCTTCTGTAAGCTTTATAATTTTATCATAAAGAAGATTCACTCTCTAATAGGCAGATTAGACTCTCGCACGAACCACGAGACGAGCCGCGAGCCGCGCCACGAGACGCGAGTTCACCGCTTACACTCGCGTTTGGCTTGTCATTCGGTTATAAACCTTATGCCGTGCCGTTAGTGTTTAAATTATATTAGCTCGACGAGCTTGCGAGCCACGAGACGAGCCGCGAGCCCACCGCTTACACTCGCGTCTCGTGGCGCGGCTCGTCTCGTGGCTCTCGCGAGAGTCTAATCTGCCTATAACCATAGAGAAAAAAATACATAGAGCGCTCACTCCATACATCAGTTTTAGTACCAAAAAGACTATTAGCATCTAGCATCGAGTAGCGGAACTATCAGTACTGCTACTTGACAATAGATGTAGCTACCGACCGGAAAGTCTTATGCTGTTGAGATAAGACTTTCCGGTCGGTGCTACATTTATTGTCAAGTAGCAGTACTGATAGTTCCGCTACTCGATGCTAGATGTAGACACTGAAATTAATAGTCTGAACTGATGTATGGAGTGAGCACTCTATGTATTTTTTTCTCTATGCTATAACAAAACGCGTCAATTACGACAGAACAGGTATGACCGCTAGGTGGCGCAAGCGCGAGTAGGTGTCCGTTCGTAGCGGTGCGCGGCAACTACTATGGCTACTTGGCTAGACACCAAAATTGGTGTAAGCCGCATGTACTTCTAGCGACGCGACGAAATCGCGGAGTGAGCCACGCCTGCCACTGCTATTTTAGTTAATATTATCTTGATTTATACCTATGTACTTGGTTAAGCTTTGGTTTCCTCCGAAAGCGGCGCCGTCATATAGCGGCCGTCTCCATACAAATTCTACGACATCCATATTTAGCCGTATTATTTAGTATGGAGACGGCCGCTGTATGACGGCACCGCTATCCTAGGAAAAAACCGATCTTTAGTGAGAAGGAAAGCAATTATTCTGACAGAAATGTATTTTTAAGTAAACTTATATTGACGACTGTACTTTACGGCCCCAGGTTCCCCAGAGTATTGGACTCGTAAAAACCAAACAGTCCAAAACGAATCATATTTATGAGCCTAAAGCGCGATGGATTTACCAGTATAGTAACTGCCGAAGAGTGTCACTATCCACATTCTGGCTCAGTCAAAAATTGTATTTTTCTTCAGGATTATTTATTTAATTGGTTTATTGAATTAGGTATTTTTTTATTTTTAGTTAATAAATATAATTAAACAGAGGTAGGGTAGGTACTTTAAGAAACAATTAGGTAGTAATAGAAATATATATTATATATATTTTATTCATTCATGATTGGAAGAAATTACATAACCAAGAATTACTAATAAAACTATTTTAAGTCGTGTGCCTGTATTATTCTTAAGCCAAACTATTCTTGTAATGTAAGTAGTATTTACCTATAAAATCTCATCATCGTAGAAATAAACCATTTTTAGAATGCTCGCCCTCCAGAGCACACAGTATATATTTCGCCGTGGTTGCGTGCGTCTATAATATTACTAAGATGACTTGTTAGGTCACTCAGATGTAGGCGCAGATGCTACTTTAACCTTTTAACCGCCGTAGACTGATATATAAGACATACAAAATCGTGCTCATTTCGCCGCTGTCTGATAAATAAGACTTCGTACCCCCCGGCGACACGAGCACGCTCGATGTCCTATTCTATGGCGGTTAAAAGGTTAAATATGGTTCATATCTAACACATAAGTTGGTACATGCAAAGACTTGTACCTTGTATAAGTAAGTAAACATAATAAATTTATTATTTTATACTAATAAGGCACTTTGCGGATTTATCATTGAAAATTAAAAATATTTTTTTAAGACTGATTAGCAACGTTTTATCTTAAATAATTTTATTTCCACCCAATTTTTTCTCCAGCGTCTGTGGCTACGTTGTGGTGCACTTTTCTTTTAAGTCCTTAACAATTATTCCGTAAGGTAAACGCAAAGAGAATACTCGTAGAGTGTATAGAGAGTAATTGTCACGGTAAATTATCTAGCCACAGTAAATGTACTGCCATCTTTAACAGAAAAAGACTTTGATCCTTATTCTTTCACTGATGTGTTAAATTTATTAGTTATCAAAAAGTGTCGCCATCTACTCGAGACTAGGCCAAAGGTATGGCGCCATCGCTCGAAAGGTTGTACCATACCTACCTTTGGCCTAGTCTCGAGTAGATGTCGACCCTTTTGGATATTTGACACATATCAGTGAAAGAATAAGGATCAAAGTCAAATGGCGTTCTAAAAGTATTAATCTTCTGTCGAAAGATGGCAGTAAATTTACTGTGGCTACATAATTTACTTTGAAAATCCGCCTCTATTTCAAATTCTATTTGGTAAATGTTAACTACGTTTTGAGCTTAAGATTAAACATTCACATTTTGATGTAATACAACAACGTTGGACATGCTTACTAATATTTACTGCTATGCAGCTACATTCAATCATTGGCATTCTTAAATATCTAATAAAAACATGACTTGGTATAAATCTCATTGTTATCAAAAGTAGCAATGCGTTTAGGAAAAATTGTAGCACTTTCAAAAAATAAGTAATCTAACTAAAAATATATAAACTGGATTTCTAAAAACCCTTGGAAATACAATCAGTCTCATTTCTAAATAGAAAAAGCTGCCGAGCAAAATGGCTAGTCATTTCACTTGTAAGCTCAAGCTTTGGCTTCGCAAAAAATCTTCTAACTCCTTAACAAACATGTACAGGCGTACTAAGCCTATAGGTATCTTGAAATAGATAATGATTGTAGATTTCCCCGAGCCTTCTGCTACAACAATGTCTGGAACGCGGTGGTCGTTTACTTAGAAAGCTTGCGCTCCAGCTGGTCGGCGATAGCCAGCAGGAAGTCTTCGGTGTGCAAGAACATGCCCTCCTTGGTGTTCTCCATGCCGTGGATACAGATCACCAGGTCCTTAGTCATCTTGCCGCTGTCGATGCACTCCACGCAGGCCTGTTGGTTTAAACTTATATTGAATAAATACTAACTCGTACTAAAATACATACGCGCAAAGTATTAGCACCTGTTTAACTAGATATGTACTTACTAGAAAGTTGACAATCAATAAGTTACTCGACCGTACCAAACAACTAAATAAATTGGGATTAAATTTGGCACATGGATAGGGAGCGTCGCGGGTAGTAGGTATACTACTACTAGTCGCG
Source organism: Cydia amplana (assembly GCF_948474715.1). NCBI lineage: Eukaryota > Metazoa > Arthropoda > Insecta > Lepidoptera > Tortricidae > Cydia > Cydia amplana. The sequence goes on along the minus strand of NC_086096.1, from coordinate 27,426,093 downwards.
CTGCAATACAGCCGACTGTATTACTGCCTCAAGTGTCAAATACGATGGCGTTGCCCGATTATTTGACATTTGCAGCAGTAATATAGTTTTTGGCGAACCGCGAGTTCTCAATTCGGCGGGAACTATTAGAGTAGTATTTGAATGTTTATATGTACCTATTGTTTTTTTTTTAATTTTATTTGTCAACTAGTATGAAGCGATTTGTATAGAATCTGTATTGCATAACATAATATACGAGTATGTATGTTTAATAAATAAATAAATGAACGAATGAATGACGAATTTGGCGTGGGAAGAAAATCCCATTTCCATCCGGGGGGATCTAAACTCCAGCAAAGAAACCCGCAGGCTAAGCACGGTCGTATTTTTTATCGCCTGTCACGTTCTAACAAGTATGTAAGCAATATGTAAGTGCGAAAGTGACAGGCATAGTGACATGCGATAAAAATGCAACCGCGCTGCCACCGCTGTAGCCAGATGAAGGGTTACCCTTACCTCTTCCAGAGAGAGCGCGAATTTGGCCAAATCGGGCGTGTTGTCCAGCTTGGCGCGGTGGATGAGCCCCCGGGTCCACGCGTAGATGGACGCCACGGGGTTGGTGGAGGTGGGCTTGCCCTGCTGGTGCATGCGGTAGTGGCGCGTCACCGTGCCGTGCGCCGCCTCAGACTCCACGGTCTTGCCGTCGGGGCACATCAGCACTGATGTCATCATGCCCAGGGAGCCGTAGCCCTGGGGTAAACATCATATTAGCAGAGAGTTCAATATCTATCAACATTTCAAGTACACAGTAGGTATGTAATAGTCATCGTTTCGAACATATTTACAAAGTGTTGTTGCTTTGGTTCTTTCTCTGGGAAATTGGCAAGGATTTAAGGCAGAGAGGTATATTTCTAGCATACCAATTAGTTTGGAACTGAACCTAGTGACTAATAAACTATCCCGTCTATCACGTGGGCCGGACTAAGAGGAGCAAGGCAGGTAGAGGAAGTTAGATGTTAGGTAGTTAGACTAGTTAGGCTCAATTAGACGATGCGAGTTTCATTACATTGCGGGTTTTGATCGTTCGGTTAAATTTAACGTAACCAACAGTCCGCAATGTAACTAAAATCGTATAAGAGTTCGCTCGCCGTCTAAATCAGCCCTTAGGCAGGTAGTTGAGATACGTAGGTAGTCATAGAAGGTAGCATCCTATAAAAGTGGTCTACGCGTGCCTCCGTGAGGGACAAAACATACGCAATGCGACGCTATGATTGGTCGAATTTATTTGTTATGGTGGGCAACAAATAAATTCGACCAATCATCCATACTAATTTACAGTGGGGAATAAAAACAAAATGTGAGACTGTGACAAGGACAAACAATAATAGCGCTTTCGCTGCTACTCCTACTGAAAGATACATAAGTCTATCCCGTTCTGTCAGTTATCCCCACCACTCATGTCCAATCCAGTTGAATACTAGATTCATGTAGGTAGTTGGTAGAGACCTGTGCGACGATGTCGGACTGCACGTCGCCGTCGTAGTTCTTGCAGGCCCACACGAAGCCGCCGCTGCTCTTCATGCCCTGCGCCACCATGTCGTCGATCAGCCGGTGCTCGTACCAGATCTTGGCGTCTTCGAACTGCTTCTTATAGTCGCTAACAATCAAACACAGATTAATACAGATTTAGGTTCTAATTCGTATTTTTTGTTTCCTAAAATTAAGGTGGTGAAATAAATTGCATACATACAGGATTAAACTACACATGTACTTTGTGTTTTGGATGTTAACCGAAATTAGGCTCTATTATATACCTACTTGAATTTCGGGAACAAAAAACATAAGTTTTGTTTTTCTGTGTATTGATGATCCCCCAATATTAATACAAACAAGAAACTACAATGTAAATTTTAATTTCCATCACTATTGGTTTTAAAAGGGGTTGTAACCTCAATGTTCAATATTATAATATATTTTTAGCTGAAGCAAAAACATAAATACCTCTGGTAGACCTCTTCGAAGATATCCTTGAAGCGACCGTCGTATCTCTTGAGAATTGTGTTCTTCGTAGACAAGTACAGCGGCCATTTCTTTTGTAGCGCCACCTAAACAAACAAGGCTTGTATAAATAATATCATTACAATAATATGAGTAAAAACATCTTTTTATATAAGGAATAACAATATCATAAAAAGAAATAACTTATGAACTAAGAATAATAGTTGTTAATGTATTTGATGTGAATGACACCGCTAGTTCACCTGAAAGCTTGAATGTGCGAATGCGCGAATGGATTCGTCCGTGTTGTACATGCCGAGGGCGACCCCGGGCACCTTGAACTCGAACAGCAGGCGCTTGTCCACCGTGCCGTCGGCCATAGTGTACACCATTTCCACCTGCAATAGGGATCAAACATCAGAGTTTAAATGATAACAGGACCAAGGGCGAACACGAGCTACAATATATCTTATTAACTGGAAAAATCACTAATTTCCCAACAGCATTCCATCCAGCTACCATTTCTTAATCAATTTTCTTATCCCCAGTTAGTTTTCATATCACTCATTCGAAAAAAAAAAGGCTTTTTCTTCCCAGCTAAAAGAATCAAAGTGGCACTTTTCTCCCCTGGTAGGTAGTTAGCCCGAAGGGATCAAAGTGATAATTTTCTTTTCTAGGACACAATTTTATTTCTTTTCTGCATACATTTTTTTTAGCTTGAATTACATTTTGGAGCAATTATAAAGTTTCCTCATATGTCAAGTGAGTAGCAGTATGTGTCACATGGAGCAAAATGATTTCCACATTGGGCGTTAACACTTTGATCCCTCACTACGCTCAGGATTCTATTTTAGAATCCTTCGCTTTGTTCAGGATTCAATGTACGCCCTCGCCATAAATATGACATTTTGCTCCCTTGTGACACAATCTACTATTGTACTGACTATTGTAAATTACGATTAAGCATTAAATTGAAAGGTACCTTCTTCTTCATTATCGTTCTTATTTAAAAATCTAAATGGATTTTAACTAATAATTGAGACGAAAATAGTTTTGTAAATTGTGCATAAAAAAAATATGAATTAAAAGCATAAAAGGATGGCGCTGTGTCACCTCCGCGTAAGCGCCACCTGTAACACGCATTGTGTAGGAATGGTAGAAAGCTATTCAGTAGTAATAGGTACCTTTCCAGGTTTGGGCACAACAAAGTCCTGGGCCTTGTACTGGTCGCCGTGCGCGTGGCGGCCGATGACGATGGGCTTGGTCCAGCCGGGCACCAGCCGGGGGATGCTGGCGCACAGTATGGGCTCGCGGAACACCGTGCCGCCCAGGATGTTGCGGATGGTGCCGTTCGGGCTCAGCCACATCTTCTTCAGCTTGAACTCTGCGATGAAAACAATACATTTCCTCTAGTCTGGCTATCAAATGCCCTTATGGCACATGTCATCGGTGGCAGGTTGGATTTTTATCGCTTGTCACTATGCCTGTCGCACTATACAGGATGAATTCTTTATCGTGAATCGACTTATTTTTATCTGAGTCCATACTCGATTAACAATTGCTTGCACCCTTAATTAACCCAATTGAAACATGTCTCTTCCGAATTCTTTCATCAGCATGCACGTTTTGATGTGGTGTCTTTGTACTCTCAGACCGGTAGAATTCCACAAACATAACAACTTTTCCACGAACGATATCCTGAGTCGCCAGTACCGACCAAGATGTAGTTTAATCATGACGGTGGTGCCTTCGTGATTTTGGCCACTTTAGAATTCCTACGCACTCCCAGGCCCCGGACACCCACAACTACCGAAACAGAAATGGGACAGAAATATTCAATTGGTGTATTTTTATTCTTATCCTCAAGTGACTGTGAGTACAAACTGCTGCACGTCGATTTCACCGCGTAAGTCATCTGGAAGTTGCTAAATACATCAGGCGCTTGTGTTGAGGCCTGTTAACCATAAGCATGATTGAAATGATCAGTACCTTCAACTCTCTGTTCATCAGGCGTGATGGTGGCGCACTTGATCCCGACGTTGTGCTTGAGGATGGCGTGCGCGGCGTCGATGGTCACCTGGTCGTCGGTGGCGTCGCGGTGCGGCAGCCCCAGGTCGAAGTACAGGCAGTCCAGCTGACAAACAACATTTGGAGGTCGTACTTACTAATCGTACTATGACACGGGTTCATATCTACTTAGTAGGGGGCTGTATGGTAATAATGTGCCGCTTTGTACTTGTAACGCTGGTATATTACGAGCAGGTATAGTTATACCTAGGTACCTAACTATTACAATTGCGGAATAGCAGAGGCCCGTTTCATGAAATGGAAGCTGGTAGTTATTAGAGTCTGTTCGGAAAGAGAAGAGTCGTGGAACGTATTGGACCCCATACTTTCCACGACTCTTCTCTTTGAGCACAGACTCTATAAGAGCGTAAGAATCTATTTTAACTCCCTTGATTAAACAGACTTCCACTACTAGGTATTAGAATATTTCATGAAACGGGTTTATTCAGTAATATCTTCTACGCCTTTCTTTACGTAAACCCATTGATATAGTATAAAGAACTGGATACCCAATCAGCCGCCAAAAATGGCCCCACAAAAGTGATGTCAAAACAGATCATGCATTACTTTTTCGTTTAGTCTTGTTTGAAACGCTCAAATGTGAAGTTGTCAACAATTACGAAATGTGCCGTTAAAATATGTAAAAATAACAATGATAAAACAAGGAAAAAGGATGGAATGTATTTCTTTCGGTTAGTTCTTTGGATAGCATTACATAATTTATGTAATCTGGTGGTAATTTTATGGTTTTGAATAAATTAATTTGTTAGTATCAAAGAAGGGATGTCAAGGAACAAAATTCTATTGAGTCGATGTGAGGTCAATATTTTTTTATATTTTTATATGGAATTCATAAGAAATAATATTATGTTTAAATTGAAGATTTCCAAGAAAACCTATGCGACGTGCAAAGTGGACTGCTATTTAATTATAGCAAGAGATAGGGGTGATGCAGTTTTAAACAAGGCAAAACGGCACTTGTGTGTTTGGCCCATTTCCCTGTTTCCGACATATACACCACCAATAAGGGCTTATATCGACTAACTGTAAATGCTAAACCTGTCGGAACACAGTGACAACCACAGGATTTTTTTTTATAAAGTATAGGTAGACTTTATAAAAAAAATCCAATCAGTATCTAAATGTCCCCGTGCACCCGTGCTATGTAGATCTTAAATACACAGTTATTTAATAAGTAGAATTTATTTCAAGGAAATTAGTATTTAAAGACATATACTTACGAATTAAAAATTTAATTTGTTTGAATTTGAACCACGAATTAATTTTATTTGAGCTCCCGATTAAATTAAATTTGTTTTATTTATTACTTCATTTTAATATTTTCCTGTACAGTAATACATATTAAAGTGTACCAAAGTGACTCCATTCGTTCATTATTCTCGTTTGACGTTGTTTGACGTAAATACGTTACGTTTAGTGCCATCGGACTACATTTTTTAACAGTGTTGGTACTTATGTTTGCAAATTTGACACTTAATGCTTACGACATTAAGCTCTTTTCTGTACGAAACATTTATCTTGACTCAAAATTTACGTAAGCGTTTTTATCATCAATGCAAATGGTGCGAAACGTCATTGGGATCCACATTTCTTGACGTTTTTGTTCTGCTTTGTGTGTCTATTTCTTTTATATTAAGTCAGTGCGTAAACCTAATAATTTATACGTGCCTACATGTGCTTTTGGTGCCTAACGTAAAGGTATCCGATAGGACAGAAAAACAGAGTTACTTTTGCATTTACAATTATAAGGATACTAGGGAAAGCCTAAGGGCCGATACAGACGGACTGCAACCCGACTGCAATTTGTATGGGAACTGCACGCCAATACACAAGGCTTCAGTTCGTCTGTACCGGCCCTAAAATCCCACCAGAACACAAATTAAAATTTGACCAAGAGTTCACATTGGCTGGTTTCTATATTTGTTTAACATGCAATTCTAAAAATAATCCTCAACAGAGAGGAAAATAAGGGTCAGATGCAGGTAGATATAACCAGCATTCATTAAATAAGTTCTCGTAAAGTAATGTGTAATGTGTAGTGTAGGTAATTTATATCGTATGTATCCTAAATGGAAAACATAATATTTAATAATACCTATTCTTAGGCCAATTTGTTGCAGATAATCTGCCTGTGAATCAGAGGTTACTTTAAAGGTTATTTACTTATTTAATTGAACATACTTTATAGTATTTTATGCAACCGTTGTTTATGAGAGGTCAAAAAAGGCGAGTGGCGTGAGTAACAATTTGAGGCAAAGCCGAAAATTGTTAATGAAGACGCCACGAGTATTTTTTGACTCAGTTATTACTTATTAAACAACGTTGCATACGATACTTTTTCTACGACCAAGCACTTACAGTGAAATAAAATTGAAAATTTATCTTATATTTTTCATTCAAGAAGTAGCAAAGAATGGAGAGTACGGGCGGGAAAAGAAATGAAATATAAAAAAAAACTATATTTTTGATACGACTGATCGGAATGTCATGATTAAGATAGGTAGGTATTAAATTTGGCATACAGGTACTTTTTTTACCCACCTACGGAGGGGTCATCATTTTAGCAGTCTGTGTAGGTACTACATATTATGTAAAACTAGCTTCTGCCCGCGACTTTGTCTGCGCCTGCGGGGAATGATGAATGATGATAATTATGATGGCTGATAAAAACTATCCTATGACCTTCTCCAGATCTCAAACTTCATCGCCGCATTCACTTAAGCGGTGTAAGCGTGATGAAGTAACAGACAGAGTTTTATTTTTAGGTATAATATTAGTAGGGATTTAGGGATGTGTGGTGGTGTAGGTATAGTTGTGTCGTGTGCAACCGTATCGTAAAATGTATTGAACCGATTTTCGTTCGAACCGATTCGTTTTTATAACGCTTGTGACACAGGCTTGCTACATACTTACGATTATTTGTTTGTTTTACGATTACTATTCATAAATCATTGATTTAAGGTATTTAGCTTACTTATTTAGTTAAAGCGCCCACTATACGGCTGGCAAGTAAGCTTTCGACAGTCCAAGGTCACCCTGACCTTGACTGTGGGGCAATACAATACAATTGCCAACCACCTCCTACACTATATACACTGTCGAAACCTGCCAAGGACCCAGTGGTCGGAAGCTACTAAGTTACTATTGAAGTGGAGAATATAAATTTATGTTGTCTTATATCTTGACTCATCTTGGCCACATTTATTTAGACATTAATTTAAAAAGAAAGTAAATCCTTTTGTATCCATCCATGTGACCATATTGTAGGCACCATATGATTTGTTGCATATAAATTTGTTATATGTAATGATACTAATGATTGAAGTGTGTAGGTATGCCTACTAACAGGAGGTAGTGTATAAATACATATACTTAATTGGGCCAGATAATGTAACATTGCCCCAGTAAAATACGATAAGCAAGTCACATACATTAGATAACTTGCAATCACAAGTAGGTACCTACTTCAGCGTCACACAAGTATTTGCATATGCATCAAGCTTATTAATCTTATTATACAGAGATAGCTAAATGACACTCCAGCCAGTTGAACCTGTTTGTTTTTAGGGTTCCGTACCCAAAGGGTAAAAACGGGCTCCTATTTCTGGGCGGTTTGCCCTTCGGGCATCTGAAGCTACCTAACGAACCTAACCTACTTACCTACCTACGTTTTTTTCTCCAAATCAGTAGGTAGGTAGGTTAGGTTCGTTAGGTAGCTTCAGATGCCCGAAGGGCAAACCGCTCAGAAATAGGAGCCCCGCGAAGCGGGGCTCCGTCTAGTTAAGTTGCGAAGGAAATGTTTTTTGAAAAGAAACAGTCCGACGAACTCCAGATTTGATGGACACCCTAGCGTTTTTCATAGTTTGTTGTTGTTATGTCAGGCAGCGCCACGAGTGTTAAAAATGGGAACTAAAAACTGTCAAAGCGGCGGCTAATGACTCGCTGTATTACATTACGGCTAGCCGTGTTGAAGAACGTATGGCGCCGAATACATTCCGGCGGATTTTCATTCAGCCGCATTCAATCCGGCTAATCGTCGAACCGCCGCATTTCAAAACGCCCCTGTTTTGTAAAACGGCTAGCCGTAATGTAATACGGCGGATTATACAATCCGACTGCGACATATATGCTACGATTCATTTATAGTCACAATCTTCGAGCAACACCCGCTTCCGACAAGTCGGAAGGGAGGGGCCCAAGCGATGTCTTACCGTACACATCTTTCTGCCATTTTTTGCGGGGGGAAAGGAGCACACAGTAACACTTCTCTTCACTTCTCTCACACACTTACATACAAAATCCAATATGTAATGACGACACAAATACATAGAAAATGACACCCTACACAGACAAATCTTGCACACCTTGATCTGTTTTTGTGTACGGACGAGTCACAAGTGTCACAACACGCACACTAACACAGTTTCGTCAAAGAATTTTATTGTTTTCTGAGAGATGAGAAGTCGGATTTGTCGCTCGACCGATCCGCAACTATTATATTATTTTTATTACCCGCGCTAGATCAGTTGATCTTGTACCTAGGCAGAGGGGAAATAGTGCGAATGCCGCATCCCTTCCTGTTGATCGAAGGTCACAATACATATATAAAATATTTACAAGCATAGATTTTGCATTGAATCATGAATGCAAGATCTATGTAGGTAATGCTAATGCCATATGTGTGATATTGATATGAAAACCCATGCAATTATGGTTAATTGTGAGTGAAGCAAATCTCCGCAGCAATAGTGTCAATGGAATATGACATAAATATACATAATATTAACAGTATTATTTTAGCTAGCATAGATTTTCTTAACACATCATTATAATGCTGAATTCTTGTAAACTGATGTTAGTAATCTGCAATTCCATGTGGCATTTTTTTAGTAATTCTTATATTGTGTGTGCAGATGATAAAAAACATCTGACTGTGTAAAGGTTCATTTAATAGTACATTACATACCTAGGGAGGTGAATTCGTGTATGCCCCAGATCGCAGGTGTTTGTGGCCCGAACTGAAGGTGAGGGGCATAAATATGCGATCTGGGGTTTTCCAAATTACCGCCCGTGGTTTGTCTAAAGTTTTACGTCTTGCCATGGTCAGGAAGTGAAATTTTCTCCTCGCGTAGCGGGGAGAAAATCCCACTTACGGACCTAGATTAATATTTACATACCTTCACATAGGGAAATATAAGCTTTTCTTTGATCATAGCCCAAATAATTCTGGTCATCTCATCTCCATCCATCTCCACAACAGGTTTAGCTGCCACCACCCTTTTAGCAGTTCCATCTTAAAAGAAACAAAAAAGATAACTTTATATGTGTAAAAAGTGTGTTTGGGTGTAAGTGCTTATTTGAACATAAATTGCAGCCAATAATGTATTGATCATGAGATCATGACATATGTTTTTGGATATCTAATGATGATAACAAGTAATATTTTAAACCTTAACTATTGCCATCTGGCATAATAATTACACTTAATCGGCGGTAGCTTAGTATTTGTGTCTGACACAAGGGACATATCTAAATTCCTCGCATGCACTCTCATATTTTTTCTTAACCAAAGTCCAAATAATACTGTGAAAATAATAATTAACACTTACAGTTTCTGGAGGAATGTGTAATGTGTTCCGACACAAATTTGAATAAACGTCTGCTGTTGTTACTAGCCATTTCTTTTGTCCTCTAAAACGGGTGCAGGCAGTATGTGGCGAGAGCCGGTACGAATTAATAACTCGTGCACGTCTCGGCAGGACGAACAACCCAACTGGAAAAAATAAAACGATAAACCGGATTGTCCCTGGCGACGGCCAATGTGAATAACTCTTAAACAACTTTAAATTTGCAGCAGTCGGGCGTTAGGACCCGCTGTGTTTAAAATTAAGTTATCGAGTATAACAATTTTGTTAAAAAAAAAAACTTTAGTATTACCGCCGCCGATTCGATTAGAAATGGCACTAAGTGTAGAATGAACAGCAACGCGTGCTCGTTTATTTAATTGGTACAACCGAACTAGATAGAGTAGATAGATAAAATTAAAGTCTAAAGTTGAGTTGCTGATTATTAGTGATGCGCAAATGCTGTTAATATCGATAGTAGACTGTGTAACTATTTGACGTCTGTCAAAAACTGACAGATGAGTTTAGAGCGTGGTGTAGACTCAATAGTTAAATATCTAAACATAATAGTCTGGCAAACCAATTTTGTCAATAGCGGAAGAATAAAAAACTACGTTCATCCCTTTTTTTTGTGTAATGATACTATCGCAAGAAAAAGACGGTGTGATTATTTCTGTCTGTCGTCTAGTGACAAGCTACCTTTGTCAAACTACACAGGATGGAAAAAAGTAATGGGCCCTGGAGGGAAAGTGGCTTAAAACCTTAAGTTAGCTAATTTTTCTTACCAGAGCCCATTTTTAGGGTTCCGTATTTTTTCCACGTTGTATATTATGTTGAGGTACTAAAGTCATATTGGGCACCATACATTCCACGACTCTTCTCTTTCCGTACAGAATCTATTAACCAATAAGTCCTAGTTATAGCTGGTCAAGCAAATCTTGTCAGTAAAAAAGGCGCGAAGTCCAAATTTTCTATGGAACGATATCCCTTCCCGCCTACATTTTTCAAATTTGCCGCATTTTTCTACTGACAATATCTGCTTGACCAAGTATAGGTACGGTAATTATCAAAGTCAAACACCTTTATAATATTGCTCTCATATGACAAGTACATATATAATAGATGGTCAAGCAAATCTTGTCCGTAAAAAAGGCGCGAAATTCAAATTTTCTACGGACGATATCCCTTCGCGCCTACATTTTTCAAATTTGCTGCCTTTTTCTACTGTTAAGATCTGGTTGACCAAGTATAATAAAATTAATAAACTTACCCGATAATCCACGCTTATTATATAATCTTTGTTTTTCCTCTGATTATGGAATGTCTGGTCTTCTCAATTCTTCTTATTTTCAGCATACTCCTTTCCATTCCCATAGAACATTTTAAAGTGCGCCTTTTTCTACTGACAAGTTGGGTGTGTTTCAATCAGGGATGTTGCGAACATTCGCATCCGCATCCGCAACCACGGAACTTCCGCATTATTTTCAACATCCGCATCTGCATCCGCATCCGCATAAAATCGATGCGGAGCTTATGCGGATGCGGATGTCGAACAAGTCGGTACAGGAACGTCTTAGCGGCGGCGTAAGTGCTAGGTAATTTCGTCATTACCTATAACGAAATCGTCTAGATCCAGAAAAGTCGGCCAAGTTACTGTTTATTAAATATAACGCAGCTATATTCTTGCTCAAATACTAAACGTTTCGTTTTTTTTTTTTTAATAAATAAATACTAAAAATGTAATATTTGACGTTTTCTAAGTACCTAATCTTGACATCCGCATCCGCATCCGCATCCGCGGATGTGAGCCTTTTTAATATCCGCATCCGCATCCGCATCCGCGGATGTCCATAAATCTGCATCCGCAACATCCCTGGTTTCAATATATCACCTGCCGCAGTATCGATATGTTACATGGGCCTGTTTAAACTGCCATGTACGTCACTAGTAATCAACTTTTCTGTCGCGATCACAGTAGAGTAGATACGCGAGCGAGAGTGAAGCGGGAATTTAGCAATCGGCCGGCAGCCGCTGGCTTGGCTTGGTTTGTTGCTGGTTATCGGCGTAGCGACGTGGACCGATATTCAAAGCTTCGATTTTTTATGTTTTCTTTAGGGTAAGTGAATTTTTCCCAGATACGCTACTAATAAACTCTACTGTTATTTTTAGATTAGCTACATGTTACAGCTCCAGCGAGTAACAAACCGTGTTTTTTTAATATGCAGTGTAATATAAATCATGTCTGCGTATTTTTGCGAGCGAGTTATTGAACTCTACTCGGCATCTTTTTGTGGCATGCATTAAAGGTACAGAACGCATTTTAATTCAACGGACGTTGTAATTATGTTCCATTCAAAACTTCCCTAAGTTTCTATATTGTTGTAGTTTGTGTTGTTTTATTTATATATACGGTGCATATTAAAAATACTGCTAGTGAAACTAATTACATTTCAACATTTACATTTAATTATAACTTTTTTTTCACCCGTGGGTATGTTTTTGGGGTAGCATAGGTAAAAACTACCTAAACGATAATTTTAGATGAATACTTAATGGTTTTTTAATTTTTAGTTTATTATATAAAATTATACTTTTAAGTTAGTTTTTGAGATTGGGTCACTGTAATTAATTTAATTTGCCATAAAAACATGGGTACTTATTAATTAAAAGGAGATGATAATGATGTGTTGCAGATAAAGGTTATCATACTAGCCCTGTTTGACCTGCTTCAATCTTAAAAAGAATACCAAAGCTGCAGAAAAAAACCCTTGTTTTTATAAATGAATTCAATTTTAAATCTATAGTTTGGCCAGGGAGTCTCTTTTAAAAAAGAGACATAGAATCATACTGTCTTTGTCTTACGCTAGTACTTGCACCAAAAATATGGGGATGAGTATAGTTTTTAGGGTTCCGTACCCAAAGGGTAAAAACAGAACCCTATTACTAAGACTCCGCTGTCCGTCCGTCCGTCTGTCACCAGGCTGTATCTCACGAACCATGATAGCTAGACAGTTGAAATTTTCACAGATGATGTATTTCTGTTGCCGCTATAACAACAAATACTAAAAACAGAATAAAATAAAGATTTAAGTGGGGCTCCCATACAACAAACGTGGTTTTTGACCGAAGTTAAGCAACGTCGGGCGGGGTCAGTACTTGGATGGGTGACCGTTTTTTTGCTTGTTTTGCTCTATTTTTTGTTGATGGTGCGGAACCCTCCGTGCGCGAGTCCGACTCGCACTTGGCCGGTTTTTTTTTACTGACAAATTTGGTTTGCCAAACTAAATATAACAGTTTTCTACTACTATAAAGAGAGAGAGAGAAAGAGACTTCTGTGAACATTCACATATCTCTTTCTTGCACTCGCACTATCAGCCCTAAGAATTAGTTTGTCTTTATTTTCAGCTATAGGTACTACTGCTACAACCCATTTTTAAAGTAACCAATCTTTTTAATAATTTGTAAAAGTTCTTATTTTTATTTATTTGTTAGGAGTTTTTCATTATTGATGACATTTATGAGAATTGTTGCTTGCTTCCAGCTGTTAGAATGTGTGGTTGCACCAGGATCCTCAGAGCATGCAAGCCGCTGCCCCCGTCATGGCACCTGCGGCTCTACAGCTCTTCTTCCACTCCCCCCACTGTCCCCGGAGTGCCTTATAAGAAACTCACTGTAGGCATACCTAAAGAAATTTGGAATGAAGAAAGAAGGTAGGTATCTTATTAAATTTTAATAAAAACAACTATTAAAAGTCCAGCTAGGCACTTAATGATTATTAATAACGACTAACTTCCGGTTGAATTGAAAATGGTATCCAGAGGCATACAATTAATTATAATATTTTTCTCCCTTTCCACTGTGTGAAGTACTTACATAAAGTAATACATTTACAGGGTGGCCGTTGTACCAGCAGTAGTTAGCAAATTAGTAAAAAAAGGTTTTAGTGTTAATGTTGAAGAGAATGCTGGATTTTCGGCCAACTTCAACAATAAGTTATATGAGGAGGCTGGTGCCAAAATTACCTCTACAAAGGATACATTCCTACAATCTGGTAAATATTATAAATATAACTAATTTTACATGTGTTATTGATGTGTGCACCCATATTTTTACACTTGACTGTACCTGTCAATTTCAAATACCTAGGTACCAACTACGAACTAAGTATAAGTATAATAATGGTAGCAAAGATAATATAATCACTACGTTTTAGATAGGTATGTACTTTCATATCGTCTTACACGGAAACACGACACCAAACCCCCACTTATCACTCAACGTGCAAAATCATAATTTACTTTGCCACACATGTGGATAAAATCAACTTTCTCACCAGTTTATAAGAACAATCAATCAGAGCCTTTACCTTCAATTAACTTCTTAATTTTCTACCAATTAACATTGAGGTACTATGTAATATATATATATCTATCTATCTATCTAAGTAAATGACAAATAACACGTAAAAGAAAATCACGTTAAGACCGAAAAGTTAATTCGAACAGATTGCGTCTTGTGAATCCCTAGCAATGTTCCGATTGCTCAGTAATTATGACGTCTTTACAGTAGGTACAGTTCCATCACCCATTCCACTATTGGTACACATACATACCTATACGTACAAAGTCGCCTAATATGTATAAAGAAATAATGAGTACTTAAGTGTTACTTCCGTCGTCTTTTTCACTGGCCACCATCTTGCATCAGTGTATTGGTAAATTAATTTAGAAAATAAAAACGTAATGTATTGTTTTCTATACCTCGATATTTGTTTTGGCAATGTATTCCCCCCTGCACGCCCTTAACTTAACTTAAGACACTTTAAAATGTACCAGCCATGCTTAAGAATTGGTCTTGATGTATTTTTTTTCTCTATGTCTTGATATATGCGCACATGGAGTCAAGTTGTAACAAATACATATATACATTCCATTAAAATAGAAACGAAGCAAAAACAGTTACATTTTTATAACAGGTTTCAGTGAGTTTTTTTATTTTAGCATCAGTATTTATTGTATGCTAATCATCTTTTACTGATCAATCATTGGCGACAATAAAAACTTCTTTGCTTTGTTTCAGATATAGTTCTAAAAGTCCGTCCACTTTTAGATAATGAACTTCCAAATGTAAGGGATGAAAGTACTTTAATATCATTCTTATATCCTGCACAAAACCAAGACTTAATCAAGAAACTTGCTGGCAAGAGGATTAATGCGTTTGGTAAAGTATAAGTTATAATTATGTACATATTAAGAATATGTTTATTTATGAACTATTATTAAATTAAACAAATTAAAACTACCTATACTAACATTAAAATAAAACTACTTAAAAATTAAACAACACTAGAAAAAAAAATTACTGTATCAAGTAGTTGGTTAGTACTTATGGCTATTTATAATATCATGTATATTTTTAAACCGGCAATATTAAGTATAAAATATCCAAGCCTACCGAGAACCTTCGCTGCGGTCGTTGGATGAGAGGCAATGCACGACACGCCCGTCGTGTGACAGATCTTTAGATGAGGCTTTAGTCTAACTGGTGCAATTGACGAAGAAAAACGAAGATTATCTATTGCACCCTAACTCAAAACGCAGCCAAGACCACTTTTTGGTTTTACCCAAGTTTAGCCGACTAGTCTTGTGCTTGTATTCTTTATAGTAGATCTCGTGAAAAGTCGTAATTTCTTCTCGTTGATCGAAGCTTATTTGTGCAGCGATGGACTGCGTGCCGCGCATCAGCCGCGCGCAGGCGTTCGACGCGCTGAGCTCCATGGCCAATGTCGCCGGCTACCGCGCCGTCATCGAGGCTGCCGCCAACTTCCCCAGGTTTTTCTCTGGTACCACACAATTTATTTACCTACTATTTTATAAAACAGATATTCTAATACTTAACAAATTGTTGTAAAGAACCGGTTGTAAATAATTGACAGCGAATTCGATTAAAATGTAAAGTGGTCAATTGGTGGGAGGAGGCGTAGTATTGAGCTAAAAATTTGCATACATATGTAAATCGGGTACACAATGCAATATTATGGAACTATCGAGCTGATCTGATGATGGAGACAGGAAATGGCCATAGGAACTCTGTGATGAAACAACGCAACCTAATTGTGTTTGGGGTTTTTAGAATTGTCTCGATGAGTATTAGTTGCCTATAGTAAGAATAAAAGTACAGTCAGCGATAAAAGCTTGTACAAAAAAGGATTGTTTGCCAAAAACTTATATCCTGAAGGAGTGCAGTGTACGAGTGTACCTTCCTAGAAGCTCGTTTCGATAATTAGGGCTCATTTACGTACTCTAGTACTCGTATACGATTTTAGTTACATTGCGGACCATTGAGGTTACGTCAATTCAGCCGGCCGATCAAATGACGCAATGTAATGTAACTCGCATTGCGAGCTCTCGCACCGTCTAAATGAGCCTACCTAGTAGTGAGGTGAACGTCCTATACTAAAAGGCCGTACGCAGGTCAGATGACAGCGGCGGGGCGGGTGCCGCCGTGCCGCGTGCTGGTGGTGGGCGGCGGCGTGGCGGGGCTGGCCGCGGCCGCGCAGGCGCGCTGCATGGGCGCCGCCGTGCGCGCCTTCGACACGCGCCCCGCCGTGCGCGAGCAGATCGAGAGTCTCGGCGCGCAGTTCATCACTATGGATGTTAAGGTCAGTGTGCGTATGTGTGCATCACAGATCTAATCTACAATGCAAGATAGGTATTCAAATATTGACGGCGCCAAATATAAGGGTGCAATTACATTGGGACGTTCACCAAATGCGGTCGCCCAATCAAGGTAGGAGGCATCCGGCATTGTTTTTATATAGACTCATTTACATACACATGACATGACCAATCCATTGCCATTGTTTTTAAAATTTTGGAATGACAAACAAACTTATAATCGATGAAAAAGTCTAGGTACACACAAGTCACACAACAACACAATCCAAACTTACTCGCAACCAACTCGTCACATTTTGGCATTTACTCGATGATTTTCTTTATAATTGTTTTTTTGGGTGTTATTGTTACGGTTATAGGTAAGGTAAACGTTCCAATGGTTAACACTTAGACGGAAGTACTAGCGTTTCATTAAAAAATACCAAATTATATATTTTTTCGTATATCCGAAAGTGAAAGTTATATGAAACGATTTAATCCGAATCGTTTAAGATCTGTAAAATTTTAAACATTACTACTAGTCCGTTTTCTATTGGGAAGGCTTGTATGGAGACGTATATATTTTTGAGTACAGCAATGCCATTTGGTAGGGGTATTATACACGTCCACCTGAGCCCAAAACGCCCGGTAGCCAATTTGAACTCCGTGTCCGATGGGGGGGCAAAGTACAGAGCTCCCGGTGCTCAGAAAAAAAATTCTGGCGGATTAGTTTGGACCTTTAAGCCAAGTTTGGTATCTTTATCAAGTAACTAGATGATGCCCAATTCATTCCCCATACCAGTTTTTTAGGGTTCCTTAGCAAAATATGACGCAATTCTTAAAATAATAAACCTATTTAATAATCATAAATGCTTGTTACCATTTACCGTTAAATATAATTTAAAAACAAAAGCATATCATATCATACACAGTAAGTTCTAATTAGTCTTTCAGAACTTTCGTATTTTCTCTACAGTCTAAAATAAATGATTCCGGTTCGTTACAGCCAAATATCATAATGCCCTTTTACATATTTTTTCTACTCCCGTACTTTTATTTGTCATTTAAAGGGTCGTGCACACACCTTTAAACTCCTATCTTATAGTTATGAAGACAAGTCTTAGTCTAATATTCCACAAAAAAGTATTTGTGCATACACGCAGTATCTTTTTCGCAAATACCGAATTATTATTAAGAATGAAAGTGAAAATGCATTAGGTTCATAATTACCAAAATTCAAAAAAGCCTTTTGTTGACAGGCCCAAAGATCAAAATGACACTGTCTCATAATAATACCTAAAATTTTAACAACGCAGTATTTTTAGTGTTACGTATTTATAAATGTAAATAATTAGTTTAGTTAATAACAACAAGACGAAAATTGGGATGCCGTTGATAATTAATTTAATTACTCATTGCTTAAAAACTGTAATCTTCAACATAATTTTAAATATTTTCCATAGATACTGAGTTTTAGATATTTTGACAATGTGACGTTTTTAGATCGATCTAGTTAATTTGAGTTTTAGACATTTTGGGAAATGGTATAATTGAAAATTTATCAAAACACGATCAAGTCAAGTTTTAGACATTTTGGGTAATGGTAGAATTGAAAATTTGTCAAAACGCGATAGAGTCTAAATGAATTATAGTCATATTAAGAACACGGTAATTTAAGAAGTAGGCTTAAGTCATTTCGAGCTTTAGACATTATGAGAATAATCTGTTTTGACATTCTGATATTTTAGGAACACGTTATGATATTTGGCTGTAACGAACCGGAATCAAATAAAGTACGTAGGGACCTGTTTTAAGTGACATCAGCTATAACCAGATTAGGATCCATTCTTCGTTCGGGAGCAGAAGAGAAAAGCCTTTTTTTGTGTGGATACGACTGGTTTTAAAATAATATTAATCTGGTTTGCTGTTGCTACTTTTGCAAGTAACCTTATATAGGTACTTAGTACTTATAATACCTAGGTACCTGGTGTGTGTAATGTGTATGATATGACCTGAATAGGATGAACACGCGCGGTTTACTCTAACATGTACTCGCGCATTTAGTAGCTGATGCCCCATGCCCCAGCTGTTAACGATGTTACATAAGTAATATTGTTTGATATGTCAGTGTCCAGTAAACAGAACCGACCACTTTGATAAGATGTTTTATTACCTACTCTTAATAACTTGTTGTTTAGTACGTATTTGTTCACAGTTTAAAAACTCACATACTTAGTTATTTAGACTTGAATACCTTTATCTCTCTATAAATATCCCGAAGTGCTAAAGCCGACCGCTTTCTTCATCACCTGTACATACAAATAACTAAGATGTACTTCTAAGAATCATTAAATTCATTATGAAATATAAGAATATCATGAACGTTACTGTCCAACATTTCAACAGATATTTTACGCACCTTTGTCCACTCTATGAATGATATCTGACCACAGTGATCACGATGCACAATGCAACGGAGGTTAGGTGCGGTGTCGTATTTATTAAGATCATTTGACGTGCATAGTAATAGATGGGACATAGCTAGTAGCTAATATTTACTCAATTTAGTCTAGTTTTGCGTTTGGTCCAGCAGCAGGTACCTAATACTAGAGGTCCCGATGTTCTTTTAAATGGACAAACTCAAATCTAATTCTGAACTATAATTAAAAACTGCTAAATGACTCTGGGAATTAGGAAGATAAATAGGAAAATAGGTAGTGAAAATAAATGATTACGCTTGGTGTGCCTGCTTGTATCTACTGTTGAAAAACTCCTCGAAATTTAATAATAATAATAATATTTTATTAGTGTTTTTTATTTTACTTTTATATTCATATTCTAAAAAAACCTAAACTAAGAAGATAAGTAAATAAAGATCATAATAATATAAACTACCAGCTTAGGCTCCGAAATCGAAATCTTGTAGAAAATAATAATATTCTTTATTGCAACCATGGTATTGATACAGTTCTTATAAATAGAGTAACAGAGTATCTCATGGATCCTGGCAAGGGCATAACAAATTATTAACATAATAACATTAGATAGGTAAGGTATGCAAACAATACGTAGGTATTTGCTCGCTATTTGATAGCTTAGATAACATGTATATGTAATAATATTTGCCGCGGTATTTTTCGAGGCCGAAGAAGCCGAATATATCGCAAAATCAATATTATTAAGTCATCATTCATTTAGAAAACATATTTATCGATCGATTGATACGAAATTATCGAACACGGGGAACACGGATAATAATCAGCAATAGTTTTATCAATAACGATGAAAGCTTTCTTTAGGTACTTATGTATAATTTCGCGCCCCTCGGCGTATCGTAGAACTAGAAGATAACTAGTTATACCTACACAGAACTGCGAACTTTGCTGACCCAAATACGATAATTTAGAAGAAATCCTCTTATACTTACTTTACACCACAAAACCAGCGCCATTTCCTTTGCACTGTTTCATTCATTATTGCTTATACAGGAGGATGGTTCAGGCGAAGGTGGCTACGCCAAGGAGATGAGTGAAGAGTTCCTTAACGCCGAGAGGGCCCTGTTAGGGAAGGAGGCAAGAACTTCTGATGTCGTTATAACTACTGCTCTCATCCCCGGCAAGCCCGCGCCCCTGCTCATTTTAGAGGTTTGTTCATCTCCTAATAAATAATTATAATACTAAGTTAGCAGCTAGTATGACTACATGATACATACAAATCGTAGAACATGCTTTAACTACTACTAAGTAAGTTTTTAGTTACGAAATATAATCCGATCTTTCGCATTATTCTCACGTAATTCAACCATCAAATTTTTTTTTTAATTCAGTGATATCTAGCAACTGAGAATTTTTTCCTACCTGTGGTATTAACTGAGAAAAAGTCCGAGTTACCACCAACCAATCTACATCTGATAATTCGTAAACTTCATTGACCCTTGGTGGAATGATGGTATCAAACGTGCGACGCCTACCCTTTTAATCGTTGAACATACGCATCACAGTGCAAACTTGTTTGGGTACCTTAGGACGCGGTCCGCGACATGGCAGCGGGCAGCGTGATTGTGGACCTGGCGGCGGAGATGGGCGGCAACGTGCAGACCACCAGGAAGGGCGCCGTCGCCACGGTGCACGGCGTCACGCACGTCGGCCTCACCGACATGCCCAGCAGGATGCCGGCGCATGCTTCCACGCTCTACGCTAACAATATCTCTGGACTGCTCCTTAGCATGGGTTGGCATTTTTATTGAATTAGCTTCTTGCATGAATTAAAAAAAAATGGGAATCGGATCTACTTCCCAGGTGATTCAAATGTTTCTAATAAACCTGATTTCTATTATATCCCAGTCACTTACAAATTGCAAAAATCGAGCGTGATGTAACGTCATCTCACTCAGGGCTGCGCCAAAATGTATGCAAAAGAATCATAATGAATAAGTTTTTATTTATTTATTTATTACTATTCGGCGATCCAACAGCTGTTAACATGTTAATAGGTTTTATAAATGTGATACAAAAAGCCAATTACAGGTTCTCAGGTTTTTCCCTATTTACGCCGTAAAAATGCGTTTAAGTATATAGTTGTCATACATTTGTACTATAATATAAGGAATATATATTTGGGCAAAACATTTTTAAACTAGAATATCTTTACAAAAATGTAAAAAAATGCGGTTTTCACATTCTTAGATTACTTTCGTGTTGTTGAATGTGATTATTGAATTTTATTTATTTCAATCCCGTGCAGAACCAAAACATTTTCACAGAATTGATGCAGTAGGTATATACGAGATTACATATATTTTAATAAATTTTGTTTAATTAATTTACAAATATGTTATTATATGAGCACGTCTTAGCACCTGATAACATGAATTGTATATTTTACCAGGCACGAACGACCACTTCCACATCGACCTGGAGGACGAGGTGACGCGCGGCGCCATCGTGCTGAAGGCGGGCGAGCTGCTGTGGCCGGCGCCGCCGCCGCGCAGCATGGCCGCCGTCACCGCCGCGCCCGCCGCCGCCGCCGCGCCCGCTAAGGCCGAACCGCCCAACCCTTTCAATCACACTCTCAAGGACTCTTTCTTGTATTCCACTGGTAAATTTACCAATACTCTTTATCAATATCTACGGGTATTGTCGCAAATATATTATCTCCTTCAACGGAGTTAAGAGGTTTGCAACTTTGAGTATTGTTTTTAAAGTCGCAAATACCTTATTTTCTTCAAATGCCTACGAGCCTATGTAAATTTCTTATACAAAGTGCCCACGAGGAGTCCACTCATTTCTGAGGCCGAGAGAAGGAAAAAATGTCATATATGATATGAGCTTAGGTCAATCGCGCGTTTTTTTTCTTCCGTTTTTTTTCTTCCGTTTTTTGTATGTATTTGTACATGAAATGTAAATGCTATTTGTAAAACTGTCATTCAAAAAGACTTTTTTAAACCTAGTTTTTGCAAAGTGTACTTGTTACTTTTTGATATCTGCATCAAAATTTTACATATAACCGCTTCACTCTGATGACTATGAATTTTTTTTAATGCTCAGGGCTGGCTTCGCTAATTGGCTTGGGCATCGCATCGCCCAACCCTGCATTCACAACCATGACAACGACACTCGCTCTATCAGGTATGTACCAAAACCATTGTGTTGTGGTTATATGTGCGTTTGTGTCGGGCAAGGCACACCTCCACAGCTGTTTCGCGCGGCAAGTTCGTAGCGAGGCGGAACGCATTTGAAATGTGATCTCTCATCCGTTAGGCGTGGTGGGCTACCACACGGTGTGGGGCGTGGTGCCCGCGCTGCACTCGCCGCTCATGTCCGTCACCAACGCCGTGTCGGGCATCACGGCCGTCGGCGGGCTGCTGCTGATGGGCGGCGGCTACGTCCCCGACACTCCGGTGCAGGTACCGATCACGCGCATTTCCTAGTTTTGCGTGCCTAATTTAAAATTACGCTTACGGATTTCACTGTTTACTAAATTTGTTTTGTGGTGCGGTTGCTAGCTGTTGTATCAGTGAACCAGATTATGAGAATGAAATTATTTTAGATTTTATTGCAATTTATTACTCTCTGCTTTGTACCGATTTCATCGTTAACGCTTAGCAGCGTTTTGTTTAGAGATATTAATTAATTTGCACAATTCAAAAGAAGAAAAAATTGCGAAATTAACGCTTTAAAAAAGCCATATTCTACCTATATTATTCATCTATCAGGCAAATATTCTTTTAGAATATGTTCATACGTTTTAATGAATTTGTTTTATGCATGAGTTTGTTTACATGTATTTGATTTGGTACTCAGCGGGGACCTTTAACAATGGCAGTGGTATTTCTAAACTTATCTACTTTTTTGCCCTATCATTGTAAAATCTTGTTATTTTTGGGCGGACACGAAATGCTCGGCTTCGTGTGGCTTGCAAGAAATTAGTATCTCTCGTTGCTGTCTGTGGCACACACTTGATGACAATAGATTAACAGTTCCCCCGCTTGGTCACCAAACAACCTTGTACTGTTTTTCGGTTTGTGTTACATGCAGTTTTTTTGTTTTGTAGTGGTTAGCGAGCACGGCCGCTCTCATCTCGTTTGTGAACGTGTTTGGTGGATTCTTAGTCACCCAGCGCATGCTTGACATGTTTAAAAGGTATTGTTTTTGCGCGATAGTATTGCTTGTGTTGTTTGCAAACGAGGGATTACTACGAGGGCTCTGTTTCAGACCCGGTGACCCCCCGGAATATGGATACCTATACTCCATCCCAGCAGCGGCCTTACTTGGAGGTTACCTAGTTACAGCTATGCAGGTAAGTAAGATAATCATATAATAAAACACATGTCACTACTAGTTTACTTCTCTTATTAGCGTCGGTGTAAGAAATTAATGCTAATTCCTTGCCTCTTATAAATAAGATATACTTAACCGTTATCTAGGGCAATAAAATACAAGAAGACGGCACTTGCCAAATGTCGCACTTTCCAGGTTTACCATGTTTGTTCTTCTACCCGCCCCCCTTCTACTAATGGAGTCAATTAGTTTTACAAGTTTATGTTATATTATTGAGTGTCCTGGCAGGGCTACCCCGAAGTTCACCAAATGGCGTACTTGGCGTCCTCGCTGTGCTGCGTGGGCGCGCTGGCGGGGCTCAGCTCGCAGACCACGGCGCGCAAGGGCAACTATCTCGGAATGGTAAACATTAGTTTCATGTTACTGACGCTTAATCATTGCCAACCTTCATGGACTTAACGTTGCTAATATATAACTACGACTCCATAACAAGCTGACCTATCTCGTATTTACGCAAGTGCACACATTCACAACTTGAAGGGGTCAATGGCTCAAGACCGTAAAGTGTGTATGAGGAATCGCCTGTCATGAAGTCACAGATCGTCTTAGGGGCTGTTCATAAATTACGTCATCTGTTTTTGACCAAAAATGATTCGAATGATCCTGTTTCCTCCTACGTCATCATCCGATGTCCAGACCCAGAGAATGATTAGAAAAGGCATTCGTAAGTCAATTACATAGTGAAAAACCACTACATTACTAAGTTACTTTTATTCCTGCACTTATAACTTAAGTATTTATTACCTTACAAATTCGAAAGACAATATTTGTGTTAAAAATGTATTATACAGTTGACAATACAACGTGACAACTCGGGTTAGCTTTTCACTGATGATGTGGATGTTTGACGATTCTTTAGAAATATGAGGTTGCTAATATGCTTCTGATTTAAAATGTAATTCCAAAAGTGCACCTTGCATAACTTAATGTTGTTATTCGGTAGATTGGCGTCGCGGGGGGCATTGCGGCGACGTTGGGCGCGCTGACGCCTAGTGCCGAGGTGCTGGCGCAAATGTTGGGGGTCGCCGGCATCGGTGGCCTGCTAGGAGGCACGATCGCTAAGAAAATCGAGATTACGGACCTGCCCCAACTCGTTGCTGGTTTCCACAGGTAGATCAAATTCAAACACATAGGGTACGATCAATCTAAGCCAAACATCTCGTTTTGCGCTGGTGCTTTATCCATTGAAATCTTACTTATACGTTTTTATGCCCTTGTAACTCGCAGTGACACAATGTTGCCAGTGCGCACCGCCAGGCAGCAAGAGTCAAGTCTCGGAGTTTTCTACTACAGTACGCATTTAGGCGGATTTAGTGAAACTGAAACGTGAAAAATCAATACCATTATTAACCGCCAACACGCTCCCCGACTTCGTTTAAGTTAGAACTAAATATGTCGTATTAGTTTGACATTCTTGTTTCGGATAAACGAATGAGTTACCGTATTGTAGCTTGGTGGGCATGGCCGCAGTGCTGACGTGCCTGGCGACCTACATGCACGAGTTCCCGGCCATGGCGCTCGACCCCACGGCCGCCACGCTCAAGACCTCACTGTTCCTCGGAACATACATTGGAGGAATTACTTTCACGTAAGTTGACACCCTCTAACCATATATGTTTTTGCTTTTAACCAGGAGTTGATCGAGATTAGCCAGGTAGTTGTAGACGTCCGTGTGCTCGTCACTGTTCCCAGTACATGTCATCTTTAAACTTTCATCCTTAGCAATAGAGGTGACAGCAACTATGGGACCAACTCAAAAATTTTACCCTCCCATAGAAAATGGACCAGCCATAATGTATGAAACAGCGAAATTTTTTGTTACGATTTCGGGGTTGGTCCCACAGCAACTTTTAGCTCAGTATAACCCCAAAACCTCCCTAGCAACGGGAATGCAGTTATTCTTTAGCCACATTGTATATAAATTCATATTCCGTGTCTACTTGACCATTCTGTTTTAACTATCAGGAAGATTGATGTTGTGTCACTGACAATCCAACCTCTAGACTGAGCTTAGGCCAATTCTTTCATGAAACCGATGCTGCCAAAAATACGGGGGTGCGGGGGGACGAAGTGAGCGAATCCCGTGCCGTGATTGGTGCGTTAAAAGACACGGACCAACCACGGCACGGGATTGACTCGAAGATGGAGTAACGCTACCGTATGTGTGGCAGAGGGGGTAGCGCGACTATGCTATGTTTAGAGGTTGGATTGTCTGTGTGTTGTGTTTATGATGTAAGTGTTACGAGCGCTCGGTATGGTTCCAGCGGTTCGCTAGTAGCGTACGGCAAGCTGCAGGGGTCGCTGTCGTCGGCGCCGCTGCTGCTGCCGGGCCGGCACGCGCTCAACGCGGCGCTGCTGGCGGGCTCGCTGGGCTGCGGCGGCGCGCTGCTGGCGCTGCCCGGCGCGCCCGGCCTGCCGCTGCTGTCCGCCGCCGCCCTGCTCAGCGGCATACAGGGGATCACGCTCACGGCTGCTATCGGAGGCAAGTCTATTGTAATCGAGGAAACCTTTGTCTACTGGAATAGATTTCCGAACTTTCGCCAGGTGACAACCTTCTGTTAGTGCATAAAACAGCGTTCAATGATATATAACCGTTACTGTATGTTTATAAACGCGTTAAAATTTTACGTTTATTAAGTCTGTAGTTGTTTCGTCTCCAGCAGTACTGTTTTATAGTTGCCTTATTAATTACATCCTGCAATACCTGGTTCAACTATGCTTCCCGAACGCAAACGCTGTATCCGTGTCTTATACGAACTGCAGAATACCAAATCTTTGCCAAACTAAAGGATAATCGACATAATTTGGTTACAAGTGTTGTTCATGTGCAATATGAATGAAAGGGATATTAGATCTGTTGTAATACGCAGGAGCCGACATGCCGGTGGTGATCACAGTCCTGAACAGCTACTCGGGCTGGGCGCTGTGCGCCGAGGGCTTCATGCTCAACAACTCGCTCATGACCATCGTGGGCGCTCTCATCGGCAGCTCCGGTGCCATTCTGTCCTACATCATGTGCAAGGTACGTAATCTGACTTGAGCCTATAACGATATCAGAATTTAGACAAAATTAAACCCTATCACTTTGTAATGAACTTAAAAGAAACATAATAAATGCCTCCTTAAAAACATAATAAATGCATACGTCGTATGTTTGGTGTTCCTGTTCAATCACGCAATTGTGTTGTTGTTGTAATGCTTATATTATGCCTTTCGTCCTAACTGTTCTGAAGTGACTTTCAATTTCTACATGGTCAGCGTCACTGATATCCGACGCATATCTAAAGCCTAACAAATAATAAAGAAGTTATTTCATCAATGTAAAAATTGATACTGAAAAATACTGTACTAGCTACAAGTTTTTTAAGTAGCCACTTACAATGTTATGTTTTCACCTACAATGTTATGCTTCCAGTTAATAGGATGTGTTAAAAATGTAATAATAGGCTACATGACTAATTTTCATTTATGGTATCAATCGATCGGGTTTGTTTTTAGGATCAAATGTCTATATATATATATATAGGACCCATTGCATTAAAGTAACACAAAAGTCAGAAATTGTAGTCAAAGGCCGACAATTGCACTTCACTCGCGAAACGCCCTATACAAAACGGCAAGGGAACGTGACGTCAAGATCTCTGGGAGTCCATCTTGTAGTATGGACAAAACAAGAAAATTGCGTTTTTGTTGGTGAAATATTGCGTTTATGTATATAGTTGCTATACAATATTTTTTTGGATGAAATGTAAGGAATCGAATGGTACCCTTACTTCTATCGTTTTTGGAAGTTAAAAAAAAAAACTAAAATTTTGAAACTTTCAGGTCCTCTATTTTTGTAATTTTTCAATATTTTATTTGAATACCCACATTATTGTGATAAATTGCTCGTTTGCTATTTTACTAGATTTTGTTATAAAATTGAACATGTGTCATCATCCCTATTGTAGGCGATGAACCGCTCGCTGGCTAACGTGATCCTGGGCGGGTACGGCGTGACGAGCGGCGGGTCGGCGCGGCCGGCGGGCGCCGCGCACACCGAGCTCAGCGTCGACTCCGTCGCCGACCTCATCGCGCGCGCCTCCAACATCATCATTACACCCGGTAAAGCTTTGGATTCCTCCGAAAACGGTGCCGTCATATTACGGCCGCTATATAGCGTTGACTGACGTCACTAGAACGTTATCTATGTAAACAAGATGGCGCGGTTTCCTAGACGGCGTTACGTTACGTTGATTGTCAACGTAACGTAAGATGACGGCCGTCATGACCTTGTCGATAGTTTCGTGAACGTTTTATTAGATAGCGGTGACGCCATTTTGAATAAATGACACGAGATTTGAATAAATGATTCCGTACTACGATTATTTTCCTCTTCTGATATTTCATCCTCCAAGTAAATTATAGATGATCAAGCAAATCTTGTCAGTAGGAAAAGGCGCGAAATTCAAATTTTCTATAGGACGTTATCCCATCGCGCCTACATTTTTCAAATTTGCCGCTTTGACCTTGGTGGATGACGGTGTGTTATGACGCCGTGGTACTTTCCACATGTCGCCACCGTAAAGACGGCCGTCTTTTGCTGCCGCTATATGACGGCCGTCATATGACGGCACCGTTTTCGGAGGAATCCAAAGCTTAAACAAGCTCATATTTTACATTCTACATTTAAAGCTGTTCGCGATTGTTTGTAGTTCGTAAGGTGGAAGAAAGCCCCACCGTCGCCAGTAAGAGATAAATATTCCTAACAAACTGTTTCATCTTTAATGACCATGCTAAATAAAAGACGACTATCACGATTTTCGTCCACTGATCCGCCTGTTGCTGTCTATATTGCACGCGCATAATTATACTGCTGTCCCGCCCATGGCCGGCTGTCTAGGTCACTGTGCGAGCGGTATAGCAATATGATTATCCACGTCCAATAGAGATAGCAACAGATGGGTCAATGTACGAGAATCCTTGTGGTAAGCGTCTTATGATATTCTTTGCCCCATAGGTTACGGTCTGTGCGTTGCCAAAGCACAGTACCCAATCGCCGAGTTGGTGGACATGCTTAAGAAACAAGGCAAGAGGGTGCGCTTCGCGATCCACCCTGTTGCAGGTAATTTATTTATTGTATTAAAAGTCAGGTAAAATTGCAGGTAACTCCATATTTTAAGTATCTAGTAAATCATAATGGGAAAAAGGGAGAGAGGTAAAAAATGAAAATTGACTTACTTGCAAAGTGATACCGGCTTGCCTATGGATATGTTTGGCGGCGCGAAAACATATCTATAGGCAGGTCGGGGCTAATTTTGGCTTACATATTTCCTTTACAACCCTGCTCAAACATCCAAAAACAGACAAGCTGGTGGGAATCGGCTTTTATGGACGCGCCGGTACTGATACCCCTACTTATGTCCTAAAACAATAGAAAAAGGCCGAATGACCGAATACGAAAGAAGATATTTAAACCAAAATAATAATGGAGTAGATACAGTAGACTCTGTTCGGAAAGAGTCGTGGAATGTATTGCGCCCCATACATTCCACGACTCTTCTTTTTCCGCACAGACTCTAGTAGGTACGTTATGCACAGGTCGCATGCCGGGCCAGCTGAACGTGCTGCTGGCCGAGGCCGGCGTGCCCTACGATGACGTGTTGGAGATGGAGGAGATCAACGACGACTTCCCCGACACAGACCTAGTGCTGGTTATTGGTATGTCATTGAGTATTAGCATAGAGAAAAAAATACATAGAGTGCTCACTCCATACATCAGTTTTAGTACCAAAAAGACTATTAGCATCTAGCATCGAGTAGCGGAACTATCAGTACTGCTACTTGACAATAGATGTAGCCACCGACCGGAAAGTCTTATGCTGTTGAGATAAGACTTTCCGGTTGGTGCTACATCTATTGTCAAGTAGCAGTACTGATAGTTCCGCTACTCGATGCTAGATGTAGACACTGAAATTGGAGTATGTACACTGGAGTATGTACACTGATGTATGGAGTGAGCACTCTATGTATTTTTTTCTCTATGGTATTAGTAACGGGTCCATAATGACATCTAAATGAACCGGCCATGGTTTACAATAGGTTAAGTGGGCCATTTTTTTAAAGGTTGTCCCCTACACTTTTTTTAGAAATTTGTGAGATTCTATGTTATTTCTACTCAGAATCACGAGCTCTTTCTATCCTAATAGGAGAAAAAAAGTGTCCCAAGTTTTTTTCCCATTTCGTTACCATTTTTCATAGACTTTGTATGGCGGTTTCGGAATGCAAAGATCGAAAAATGTATGGAAATCTTGGGACACTTTTTTCTCCTATTAGGATCAAAAGAGCTCATGATTTTGTGTAGAAATAATATAAAAAATCCCAATTTTGAAAAAAAAAAGTGTAAGGGACAACTTTAAATAAAATGGCTCAAGTATGTTACCAATATATGCCTTGGGCAATGCTATAATGATTTTATGCTTGGCCCTATTGCGAAACATAATTAGCACCGATATGTATCTATTTATGAAACATTTAATTTTGCTGGAATTTGAAACGAAGTAATCTTACTTGTAGAACATGTTAAAGGATGATTTTATTGAACAGGTGCCAACGATACTGTGAACAGTGCTGCCGAGACCGACCCCAACTCTCCCATCGCCGGAATGCCTGTACTGAAAGTGTGGAAATCCCAACAGGTGCATCAGTCGAAACGCAATTCATGTAGTGACAAGTATCAAAGAATATTATATGATATCTTTGAATTTAAATATGTTAAGACATGTTATTTATTACAGTCAACTATTTTCTTCTTCATACTTTTTCTGACAATTCGTATTCGGTAAATAATCGTGACTACCCGTTACCCATTTCTCTATGTCTACGCTTTTCATAGTTACCTTCAAATCTAGAGGTAGGTCTTTTTTAATATGATCGTATATCAAATAACTAAAAAATCATAAACTTTTAGGTGGTAGTCATGAAACGATCCATGGGAGTTGGATATGCGGCAGTGGACAACCCGATCTTCTACAATCCGAACACGGCCATGTTGCTGGGCGACGCCAAGAAGACCTGCGACGCCCTCCTGGAGAGGGTCAAGCACCTCACCGCTTGAGCTCCATCAATTACACCCAAAGTGGACAATTACTTTAACTAGGTACACCTTAGTAATTGGGGATAAGATCTTTACTACTTAAACGAATAAGGCTGCAACTACTAATATGTGGGACTGATTTTATGTTAATGAAATGTATGTGATTGTTATTTAATTAATGGGTTCGACAAACACTCTTAATTATGAAATATATTGTCTACATATTCCAAACAATTCAACATCAGTGTAACAATATTACAATAAATTACTGTTGTAACTTGTAAGTGATATCTAATCTATCTATCTAGTCTGTTCTAGAAATATAATTGGTTGCCATAAAAATTATATACTCACTCAGTCTTCCATTCAATTATTGATACTTACAGATTTGTTCGTTTCTTTACAAATGACTGAGAACAAGTCAATCTTTTTTCATATTGTTGTGTATTATAAACGAATCATAATTTTGATTATATTTTAAACTATTATGAATGTATGAATTTATTAGCATAACTGTGTGGATGGTTTATAATCAATTTTAATGTTACCAGTGTATCTTCCCTTCACATTCCATTATATACTATTACTTTTTTACTTGGAAACAGGGGGCGTATTATGGAATTTGTTTACCTATAGTTCGTTTTTTTTAGCATTAGAAAGAAGGTAAAGCTTTGGATTCCTCCGAAAACGGTGCCGTCATATGACGGCCGTCATATAGCGGCAGCAAAAGACGGCCGTCTTTACGGTGGCGACATGTGGAAAGTACCACGGCGTCATAACACACCGTCATCCACCAAGGTCAAAGCGGCAAATTTGAAAAATGTAGGCGCGATGGGATAACGTCCCATAGAAAATTTTAATTTCGCGCCTTTTCCTACTGACTTATTTGCTTGATTATCTATAATTTACTTGGAGGATGAAATATCATCAGAAGAGGAAAATAATCGTAGTACGGAATCATTTATTCAAATCTCGTGTCATTTATTCAAAATGGCGTCACCGCTATCTAATAAAACGTTCACAAAACTATCGACAAGGTCATGACGGCCGTCATCTTAAGCTTTGGATTCCTCCGAAAACGGTGCCGTCATATTACGGCCGCTATATAGCGTTGACTGACGTCACTAGAACGTTGTCTATGTAAACAAGATGGCGCGGTTTCCTAGACGGCGTTACGTTACGTTGATTGTCAACGTAACGTAAGATGACGGCCGTCATGACCTTGTCGATAGTTTCGTGAACGTTTTATTAGATAGCGGTGACGCCATTTTGAATAAATGACACGAGATTTGAATAAATGATTCCGTACTACGATTATTTTCCTCTTCTGATGATATTTCATCCTCCAAGTAAATTATAGATGATCAAGCAAATCTTGTCCGTAGGAAAAGGCGCGAAATTCAAATTTTCTATGGGACGTTATCCCATCGCGCCTACATTTTTCAAATTTGCCGCTTTGACCTTGGTGGATGACGGTGTGTTATGACGCCGTGGTGCTTTCCACATGTCGCCACCGTAAAGACGGCCGTCTTTTGCGGCCGCTATATGACGGCCGTCATATGACGGCACCGTTTTCGGAGGAATCCAAAGCTTTACGTTACGTTGACAATCAACGTAACGTAACGCCGTCTAGGAAACCGCGCCATCTTGTTTACATAGGCAACGTTCTAGTGACGTCAGTCAACGCTATATAGCGGCCGTAATATGACGGCACCGTTTTCGGAGGAATCCAAAGCTTAAGCGATCTTGACATGTCTTTTAATTGAAAAACGCTTTTTAAAAATCATTAACTTATACTTATGAAAGCAGAAGAATATAAATGATCGTATTAGATTCATAATTGTTACATATTTGCCGTGACTTATTCCTAAAACATGTTTTTCAATTAAAAGACACATCAAGATTGTTTACCTTTTTTCTAATGCTAAAAAAAACGAACTATAGTCGTCGATAAAACATCTGTCTGTTGTCATTGTGTATATAATAATATACACAACGACAATAAACTGGGCCTACGTACACCCGCACAAAGAAAGCGTGCATTTAAAATATGGATAGTTATCATATGAATAGTTGTTTAAGTGATTTTTTTCAACTTTACTATAATATATTTACTCTAAGTGCCATTATTACTGAGATCAAGAGATATACTTACGCCCGCAACACATTTCGTTGCGGTATTTGCGCAAATATGGCTTCGTCACTTTCGTTTGTGAATTTTGTGATTTAATGAAAGTGGAGAAGAAGCATGGCGTGGTGCCGACATACTTCATTTCGGAAATATCTGGCAACCATTAATTGGTAGAGTTGGCGTATAGGGACTTTATAACTTGTGAAGTAATTTTAAGTTATTTGAAGTAAAGTTAAAATCACAACTGCCCTATACTATAAACTGAAGCATCACACTCTACTACTACTGGGCAGCTAGATGTTTAACAACAGGCAACAATTCAATTGTTACACAATCAATGTAATAATTAACATGCTAGATATTAGTATGTACTTAAGAACCTGCTAAACTACCTATGTCTGTACCTAATGTTCTTATTATGACATTTTTAAAGCAATTAATAAACAATTTAAAAATAGAAACTAGTGCGTTATTATTTGCGAAATGAGTAAAGTACGATAGTACCACGAATACAAAAAATTAAAATAATTTAACGTCAAATTATAATGCGTTATATTTTGCAAAATGAGTACATACTAAAGTACGAACAAAAAAAATAATAGTTTAGCCGTCTTATTTAAAGTTGTCCCCTAAATTTTTTTTCAAACTTGGGATTTTTTATGTTATTTCTACTCAGAATCATGAGCTCTTTTGATCCTAATAGGAGAAGTTTTTCGATGATTCCATTCCGTGACCGCCATACAAAGTTTATAAAAAATGGTAACGGAATGGGAAAAAAACCTTGGGACACTTTTTTAGGGTTCCGTACCCAAAGGGTAAAAACGGGACCCTATTACTAAGACTCCACTGTCCGTCCGTCCGTCCGTCTGTCACCAGGCTGTATCTCACGAACCGTGACAGCTAGACAGTTGAAATTTTCACAGATGATGTATTTCTGTTGCCGCTATAACAACAAACACTAAAAACAGAATAAAATAAAGATTTAAGTGGGGCTCCCATACAACAAACGTGATTTTTGACCGAAGTTGAGCAACGTCGGGCGGGGTCAGTACTTGGATGGGTAACCGTTTTTTTGTTTGTTTTTTGCTTGTTTTGCTCTATTTTTTGTTGATGGTGCGGAACCCTCCGTGCGCGAGTCCGACTCGCACTTGGCCGGTTTTTTTTCTCCTATGTGAGACTGTGACAAGGACAAACAATTGCGTTTCCTCTGCTACTCCTACTGAAAGATATATAAGACTATCTCGTTCTGTCAGTTCACCCCCCTCTCACTCATGGCTAATCCATACTAATACTATATGATTCAAGGTTTAATATCCCGTTTTATCATGAATGTATTAGTAGAAGAGCCGGCCGCAAAATTTCTAACCGACTTGATACCACGATGAAATGCACAATGGTTTCCCATAAAAGTGATGCTAAGTCCGAATTAGATAGTCTGCCACGGCGGAACTTGCCGAAAGTACGAAAAAGAAGGCCACTTCCGGTGGCCATCACTTTTATGGGAAACCATTGTGCATTTCATCATGGTATCAAGTCGGTTAGAAATTTTGCGGCCAGCTCTTCTACCATATTTAAAGTAAAGCTGTCAAAGTCTGTAAAGTCAGACCCATGGTCAACCAAATCTTGTCAGTAAAAAAAGGCGCGAAATTCAAATTTTCTATGGGACGAGATCCCTTCGCGCCTACATTTTTCAAATTTGCCGCCTTTTTCTACTGACAAGATCTGCTTGACCATCTATATTTTAACTGGATCAGTCATGAGGGGTAGGGGGAAATGACCGAACGGGGTAGTCTTAAGATCGGTTTTCCTAGGATAGCGGTGCCGTCATATAGCGGCCGTCTCCATACTAAATAATACGGCTAAATATGGATGTCGTAGTATTTGTATGGAGACGGCCGCTATATGACGGCACCGCTTTCGGAGGAAACCAAAGCTTTATGCATCTTTCAGTAGAAGTAGCAGCGAAAGCGCTATTATTATTTGTCCTTGTCACAGTCTCACATTTTTTTTAATTCTTCACCGTAAATTAGTATGGATTATGATCATGTTAACAAATACAGCTGGTCAAGCACATCTAGTCAGTAAAAAAAGGCGCGAAATTCAAATTTTCTATGGGACGATATCCCTTCGCGCCTACATTTTTCAAATTTGGCGCCTTTTTCTACTGACAAGATCTGCTTCACCATCTATAATCAAAAACCAATCATAGTGTCGCATTGCGTATGTTTTGTCTCATATATATATTATACTATTTACTCTTTGGTTTTGTCCCTCATGGACGCACACCTCACCTGCGTATACCAGATCTATTACGATCCTACCATCTATGCGTTTTAATGTTGACTGACAGACGTCAGAACGTAGTTAGGAAGGCAGTTTGACATTTCTCATTGCCACTCGACTCTCACAGAGTCACACTCAACCTGGCAGAATAATTTGAACGTGCACAGTATTTTTAAAATATTTGCTATAATATTAATGTAATGATTTACGTTTAGTTTAGCTCTTAGGTTATGAAATATTTTATTGTCAACGTGACGTCGTACTGGCGCAGTTTATTTTGTTAGTCCTGCGGTTTTACCAAGATTCATATCGACGTTCGGGACATATTCGGTTAGTTCCAGTAGCACTGTGCGTAGTAATGTATTCTGTTTAGTTTTTTATCAACTAGCACGCCCGCAACGAATTACTCTGCAGCATGGTATGTGGAATAATTTTACTTTTCTTTTTGCTTGATACTATTTTGCTGAATGTTCTTTTGCATTTTCAATATTTTGTTTTATGTGAATCTATTTTTAATCGTGATTCAATAGCGACCTCCAAATTTTAACTTTTGTTTACCCGTGAATTGTAAGTGCAGTACTCTATAAGTGCTTTCTTTATTTCTGAATATTTGGTAATAACATTATTTTTTTTTTTTTTATGTTATAGGCAAGTGATACCAAAATGGTATCACCAAGTAAACCGGTGGTGCCCCTGAGCAGTGATGACAGTGTTAGTGTACTGTCTATGATCTACCGTTTCTTTAAGAAGGTATGTTTTCAAGCCATTATAGTAATATTTTCAGATTTCTTTCTGTAGTATTTGTCTCTTAATGCAAAATGTGATTATGAAAAAGTTTATTGACAGCATAGAGGCAGTTTCAGCACAAGATATCAAGAGTTTTTAGTAGATAATGCAGAAGTGTGATTGGCAAAGTGCATGGGTACAATGTAACCAGGGGTGGAATACAGGCAATTGCCACATACTTTTTAACTAAGTATATTTTTTAATTGAAAATAATTATTATACATTGACAAATGATAATTAGGAATTCATTGTTTTTAAACTCATAATAACCACAAACTTTCTACATTCTGTTGTCTGACTGACTAAAGGAACGAACACAAATGAAGGGCCTTTGCTGGCCCAGTCTAGACGGTTTAGTGAACGACAACAAGAGTTCGTTGACGTTCGATGACGATCCGGAACGTGGCGGCCACATTAAAGGAATTTACTCATTTGGCCGAATTTAGTGTGGACACTGTGGATGGCTCAGCTGTATAAAAATAATTCTTAAAATATGTCAGTGTCCACGCTGTCCACCACCTCAGTTTTCGTTTAATGTTTCTTTTTTTAGCTAACTTGTCATGGTAAATAAGACTAGCAATGATAATGATTTTGTCATCCATTATCATGTGAATGTGAACCAGAATGGGCGCGTACAAAGAGAATGTTTGCCATCCTTCGTTGGCTTTCGTTCGGTCGGTAGTGTAGGTGCGTTAGGTCATGGTTAGGTTTCGTCCAATTATAAGAGTTGCCAACTCCGAAATGCGGATTAAGTTAGTTTTATAGCTTCTGCTCGCGACTAAGATTTCTTAAAAAAAAACATCATAAAAATAATAATTTTTAGGGTTCCGTACCTCAAAAGGAAAAAACGGAACCCTAATAGGATCACTCGTCTGTCTGTCTGTCTGTCCGTCCATCCGTCCGTCCGTCCGTCCGTCCGTCTGTCACAGCCTATTTTCTCCGAAACTACTGGACCAATTAAGTTGAAATTTGGTACACATATGTAAGTTTGTGACCCAAAGATGGACGTGTAACGTAAATAAATGAATTTTAAATATGGAGGCCATTTTTGGGGGGTAAATGGGAAAATTAAAAAATAAAGTTTTTCTAACTATATCGTGTTACATATCAAATGAAAGGGCTCATTGTAAGAATCTCAAATATATTTTTTTTATAATTTTAAAATAAATAGTTTAGCGTTTATTCAAGAAAATAGGCAAAAAATGACCATTTCCCCCCCCTTATCTCCAAAACTACTGGGTCTAAAATTTTGAAAAAAATACACAAAATAGTTCTTTACCTATAGATGACAGGAAAACCTATTAGAAATGTGCAGTCAAACGTGAGTCGTACTTAATTACTTAGTCTTTGACCCTACCCCTACGGGTTTTTTTTAATGTTTTCTCCGAAACTACTGGACCAATTAAGGTGAAAATTGGTACACATATGCAAGTTTGTGACTCAAAGACGGCCATGTAACGCAAACAAATGAATTTTAAACATGGGAGCCACTTTTGGGGTGTAAATGGGAAACTTAAAAAATAAAGTTTTTCAAACTATATCTTGTTACAATTCAAATGAAAGAGCTCATTGTGAGTAACTCAAAAATGGGGGGAAATGCCTCCGGCGCGCCTCACTCTAAATTTTATATCTGCATTACATCTAGCAACTATATCAAGTTTGGTGTCTTTTTCGTGTAATTCGAGGATAAGGAATTCATTTCTGTGACTAAATTTTCACTCACCCATACAAAAAATACGAGAAATTCATAATTCATAAAAAAATCTTTACACTTTTTTTTACGAAACTCCTCTACAGAATTAAAAGTATGGGGATTTGCTCTAGAAAAAAAAACCTGTGAATAGCCCAGTTATCCTACTATATATATAATAGTAACCTTATCAAACATTTTTCTTTTATAACCCTCTTAAATAACCCTCTTAAAAAAATGTTTTGTATCTCACGGCGTACCTGCATTGTAAGAGCGGTAAGCAGCTTTTAGGATTTTTAAGTATGTTTAGATGATTTCTGATAAGTTGTTATGCTTCTGTACGGCTACCATCAGTTTGGCACTGACATAAACGCCATCGAGAACGTAATTTACTTTCTATGCATCTCGCTCGTACTCGCATATTAGTGCGAACAAGATGTATTATAGAAAGTAAATTACGTTCTGGATAGCGTATATGTCAGTTTTGACACTGTCAGTGACTCATGGTACGGGCTCTGGTTGTAGATAACATTAATAAATTACTTCTGGACTTGATATATATACACATACAATTTAATTATTTTTTTAAGAAGCAGAAATGTCTGCGACCGATGCTATTATGCTCAGAATAAATTAAAAATTGGAAAAAATACTGTCTTGGGTGACACTTGAACTCCAGACGCCGTGAGTTCAAGTCTCACCCAAGAGAGTAATTTTTCCACTTTTAAATTCATATAAATAAAGATGTTGGGAACACTTTCGCCAGTAGAGTTATTATAATTGTGATAAAATTAACATATTTAGTTCTTAGGATATGTCTGACAAAAAATGCACATAGGTCCGTGCAAATGTGCAGTCAAGCGGGAGTTGGACTTAATGGACGGGACCCTTAGAACGCGAGTCCGACTCGCACTTGGCCGGTTTTTTGGTTTTATTATACTTCTAAATACACTACGTACTTAAAATAGATAGAACAGTAATTAAACTCTCCATCATTTCCCGTCTGCACTTTTTATCTTCAACTTTACTACAAATATGCAAAGCTGCAACTTTACTACAAATATGTTTTATTTTTAATTCGCTGATAGAGCTGGACGGAAACTAGTGCAGTAACCCTATACGGATGTTTGTCCAAAAGGCAAACTTTCCATACCTTTCGTTGGCTTAGTCTGTACGCGCCATGACATAGGTAGTCATTTTTTTTGTTACATACAAAATAATTGAACGCTATAGTGTGTCACATGACTGTTCCATTTCAAACATAGACAGAGAGATTCATATTATCTTTGTCTTACACTAGTACTAGCACCCAAAAGAAAAGGATGAGTATAGTTTTTTTGGTTCCTATTTACTGACAAGATTTGGTTGACCAGCTATTATATTGTATGTATAACGCCACTGCACTGTAAAACTGGCATTATAATAAATATCTGGGTGACCGAGCGAAGCTCGGAAAACATATAAAAACTCGAAAATGCGCGTTTTCCCAGAGATAATACCTAGCTAGATCGATTTTTCGCCCCCGAAAACCCCCGTATAGCAAATTCCATCGAAATCGTTAGACCCGTTTCCGAGATCCCCGAAATATATATATGTATATATAAATAAATAAATAAACAAGAATTGCTCGTTTAAAGGTATTAGATAGATAGATAGATTAGATTAACTCTACAAAACAAAAGAAAACTATATATTGTACATATGTCAATGCAAAAATCGATATTTAATTCAAGATATTCGGCATTTTTTTAAATTGTGAAGTTCTTTAATTCAGAATGGTCACCATCACATAGCTCATGGCTCTTTATTGCTTGCATCTTAGGTAGTATGTTAATGCTAAAGCCAACATAGGTATATGTAATAATGATTGCATGCATGAGTCAGGACACCTGAGTGAGAGTGACGTCATGTAGGTAAGGTATCTACTGGGGAGTAACACCAGCCGTTGAGTCACCTATGTGGTATTTTACCTTGAAGGATTGTTTAACAACTTAAAAAGTGAATCTAAATATGAATGAAGTAGACAACCTTCACTGCCTACTCCAAAAACTATGTTATTGCTATAATTAATATGTTAATAACTTTGATGGTGCAGTCAGCACCAGAAGTTGCTAAGCAGACCAGGTGTTCAAAATGATCTTGACGCGACTTTATTGTTAAGAGAATAAGAGCGTGTCAAGGTAATTTTGAACACCTCGCCTGCTTAGCAACTTTTGCTGCTGACTGTACAAGTTGAAAATTGGCGAGAAGTGTGGTCTTATGTCATCCACGTCATAAAAACTAATAGATTGAGACTTCATTCATGAAAATCAGCTTTGTAGTTTTGATGGTACGGTGAAACAAATTTTACAAGCATGACCACCCACATATATGACAAATTCATATACTTACTTATTAAAATTAATATGAATCAACAAAACATAAAATATAAACTAGAATATCAAAAGAAAATTAAAACTAAACTAAACTTTAAAAGCCATTGCAAGGGCCTTTGCATTGACATTCTAAGTTTTTGAGCATGCCCAGAGGTCCTCTAATATACCTTTGAGCCATACCTCTATAATGTATCATTCAAAAGCATACCAGTTCACGACATTTTTGGACCATGCCGCGGCACCGTTTGGGAATCAGGGGCATCATGGCATAAGCATAAAGCTTTATCCAAACTAGCGTCTACACTATGGAGGCTTAGGTATTGAGTGGTTATTAGTGGTTACATTAGTAGAGAGTGACATCATCACTAGATTATTAGTGCCTATTACACAGGAAGCAATTGGAATTTGGAAGGGAATTGATTTGGTTTTTAACTACTTAAAATGTGCCAGAATGTGGTTTCTCTGTATTGTTAACTGACCACATTTGGTTGCGATATAATTTTTATGATATGCGGTATCATGCTAACTAAACAGTTTATATTATAGTATCTCTACTTACTTGTGTATTGTATGAGCCGCATATACCTAATAATATAATATATTTTTCACCTCAGCAGCTCGAACAAGGGTACTTTGCTACTTAAAAACAGTGAGCAAAATCGCATTTTGCTCACTGAGTGAGACAAAATGAGCAAAATTCGATTTTGCTCACTCAGTGAGCACATTTTGCTCACTGTTTTTAAGTAGCAAAGTACCCTTGTTCGAGCTGCTGAGGTGAAAACTTAATTGTTAATATATCTTAAGAAAACATGAGTGAATAGGTAAGTGATGAAGAAGGAATACATTTTTCGGGTTCTCTAATATGTTCTCACTGCTGAGGTGAAAAGTTTTGTGAAGTACACGAGATCAAAGTTATTTACATCTCGTGCGCTTTTGAGTCCCTTACTACGCTCAAGATTCTAAATTAGATTCACTCGCTACGCTCGTGAATCTAGTATAGAATCTTTCGCTTGCACGGGACTCAAAATAAGCACTCGAAGAAATATCAAACTTTGATCTCTTGTTGTACAAATAACTATTATTTGTACATATCGTTACCTAATATGTAGGCTACATATTTTCCTTATGGTCCTTTTGCCAGTTATATATCAATGTTTAATATACATACATATATAATAGTTAATCTATCCCATAGCTTGTATTACCTATTAAACGTGTGAACGCACCACGTATAATGGCTATGTTAACGGTCATTAAAACTTAGCAAACAGCGATTTAAGATAAGATAAGAGATAAGAGCAACCTTTATGCTCGGGTGACGAATAAATTCATTTCCGAGGATTCGTAGTTTCCTATTGTTCACAAGCAAGTCACAACCACAGGGCGGATACGCCATACGACGGAAATCGTTTTAGCGTTTATGTGCGCATGACACGTCTGTATCAATGTGTGTGAAAGTTCCTTAAGGCAGTCAGTTAAATTTCAGAATAATAAGTTAAACCATTTTGGCGTACTTAATCGTCATGTTAACGTGGTACAAGAATAAGATGTTATTTATTAAAATTGGCAAGCATCCATAGAGTCTGACAGATTAAGAGTCGTAGAATATAATATAAGACATTCTATGACTATGACTCTTCACAGATTCTACATAGCACAATAATGCACCGGAATTTTGAACGTTTCATCATCGCGTTGCTAACCGTGCTTAGATTCAATCAAAATCGTACTCAAGTCTATCTGAAATCAATTTTCCACCGCGGGGTGTGGTAGTTCCGGGCGGGGTGGAGCGTGGCCATTCACTATCAGAACCCCTGTAAGAAAGGATAATGGTTATGTGTGCAGGTGTCAATAGTCGGCGCCGTGTACCTGGTGGGCTACATGCAATGGAGCGTGGCGTGGCTGATCGGGCCCGTGGTGCTCTCGGTGCTGCGCGACCAGTGGCGCCGCGACAGCGAGTACCGACGGTCGCTGGCCAAGGCGGCCGCCGTCTCCAGTGAGAAGGACATCGTGCTGGCGAGGATCGACGATCTGCCTGCATGGGTAACCACTGCCTGGTCTATTATGACCGGCTCCCGTAACAACTGCTTTGTAAAAATGCAACTAGAAATCTGTAATTTATAGTATTTTTTATTATCACTGCTACTTTATTACTAGGTGCATAAGGTTTAAAGCTACTCATACCTACCTATTCCT
Source organism: Cydia amplana (assembly GCF_948474715.1). Classification (NCBI taxonomy): domain Eukaryota; kingdom Metazoa; phylum Arthropoda; class Insecta; order Lepidoptera; family Tortricidae; genus Cydia; species Cydia amplana. The sequence goes on along the minus strand of NC_086096.1, from coordinate 27,384,373 downwards.
TTTAATTATGCATGCATGTAATTATCTTACAGGTGTTCTTCCCCGACGTGGAACGTGCAGAATGGTTAAATAGAGTAAGTCACATTTGGTGCACATGTATAATGTGACTGCTTTAGCAGTATGAATGTTTCAATAATCAAATTGGTGTATTTTTACAGATTATTCTCCAAGTATGGCCGAACGTAAATCATTACGCGCGAAATCTGTTGAAGGATACTATCGAACCGGCCGTAGCCGAGAGCCTGGCTAACTACAAAATGACCGGGTTCAAATTTGAGCGCTCGATCCTAGGCACTATTGTGAGTACATTTATCCAATTCGTTCAATAAATAATACGCCCACAGCCCACAGCAGTCGTAGCACGCGTGTATCAATTATATTATTGTAGATTTCATTTTAGCTGGTTGGCATGCGCCCAAATTATGTTTAATGGTATCAATTTATCCTGTGCTTCATCAGCTTCTACTTCACATCTGCAATGCAAACTTAATGAAAGCTTAATGATTAATGAAACTGTATTTAGTCCATTGACGCCACACTCAAGAGGATTCACTCAAGAAATTGGGTTTGTATAGAAATATCCACGCATATGCATACTTGCATAGTAAGAGGTCTTCATTGTTCTTGAGAGTCATGAGTGTAATATTATTAATAGAAATAGCTAATCAACATTGATACCGCGCATAAGAAATAAGGTATAATTTTAACCGGATTACGCAAAGACTTAGATTAAATAGTTTTTACTTCTGGTTGATTTAATGTAATCTAGTTTTGTTATAATTGTCTCTTTAATATCAGTCACAATTATATTAATTTAATGCTTTACATAAAACAAACTAAAAATGTAGGTATCATAAGTAGATAAAATATTTTACGTTAATAAATAGTTTCCTACTTACTTTAAGTTTACATTGTGTTTATTTAGTGTTTAACATTTGCAGGCACCTAGGGTCGGTGGCGTGAAGGTTTACGACAAGAATCTCTCGAGGGACGAAATCATCATGGATATTGATCTCTTGTAAGTGGTGCATTTATTACGAGTATGTCTGCATTCCCTATTTGAAAGACTAGCAAAATGCACAACCAATTAAAAAGATAACATAGGTTTGTACGCTACTACAGTGACACCATGAATTGTGTTTTCGTTTCAGTTATGCTGGGGACTGTGATATCTCATTTGTTCTCCAAGGCATTCGCGGGGGTATAAAGGATCTGCAGGTAGAGAGATTTTGCTTTACTTTACTATACAATTATCTAGTAACCAATAGTAGATATAATATATTTACTAAAACTATAGACCACACTTTTTCAAGTATATGTGTACAGGGTGTTTCTGACCATGGGGCTTTAATTGTTACCCACCATAAAATCTTTCAAAAGCAGCATATGGTGCAAACATTTGCTGGCTATGGATGAGGTCTTGGTGGCTCAGATGGCAGAGAGCTGGAGTATCGATCCAGAGGCCGTGAGTTCAAGTCTCACCCAAGACAGTAATCTTTCCACTTTTAAATTTATTTTAAGCTTAATAGCATAGTTTGCAGACGTTTCTGCTTGTTTAAAAATTAAGATTAATGTGTTCATGTAATAAAACTTTACGGAACAGCCCTTAGTTCATCTGACATTGGCTCTTCTATAGATGCAGTTGTATGTAAGAAAAAAATGAAAAAGGAACTTGTCGTTTAGATCCACGGCATGGTCCGCGTAGTGATGAAGCCGCTCATCACCAAGATCCCGCTGGTGGGCGGGCTGCAGGTGTTCTTCCTCAACAACCCGTCCATCGACTTCAACCTGGTGGGCGCGGCCGACGTGCTGGACATGCCGGGCCTGAGGTAGGGTTGCCATAGCAAACAATGGCATATCCTGACAAAACTCCTATCACCCTAAAACATCTGACGTTCCCTATTGCAGAATTTTGTATAGCCCCGCTTCTGAGGTTAGTACTTGTAGTGATGACAGTAATGACGCTCGTCTCCAGAGTTCACCAGTGGGCGGGCTGTAGGTTTCATTTCTTCCTCAACAACACCGAACTGTCAAACCCAAAATAAGGCGTCCATCTTGTTTTATTTATTGATTTACGTGCGTACCCTTGTATTACCTTACCGTATTTAAGTATATATCTTCATAAAAGCATTAATATATTTTTCACCTCAGCAGCTCGAACAAGGGTACTTTGTTACAAAATGACATTCAAGTGACCTTAATATTCAAATGTCATTTCAACATGCGGGGTCTAATACAAATTCGAAATACTTGGATTTTATTATCTCTGTCCCTTTCACGTCGTTAGCAAAAAGAAAGAGATAAAAAAAAAATTCAAACGACATTCAACGGTATATTGACGGTTTATAATAGACCCCCGAAAACCGTCAGAACGCATCGTTCCAAAACACATACAAGTATGAATTCTTAATATGTAATTAATGAAAATAAAGTTTCAGATTTGATAAAAACACAATATTTTACGTAATTTATTGTACGATTAAAATAATGAACTCAAAAAATACACAGTATATCACGTAAAATAAATAATTATACTTTTAAGAATCTCTACAATAGTAATAGTAATTATCCGTAATTCGGACCGTATCTTACAATGTTTTTTTTTTTACAAAAAAAAGTTGCCGATTCAAATGTCAATCAATTGATGGTCGTTGTTTTCATATATTACCTATTTTACTGAAATTTACTACGTTTGTTTGTTTGTTATTGTGTTTGATTGTGGTAATTATACTTAATTGTTAGTACATATGTCTTAAGAAACATGACTAAATAGGTAAGTGATGAAGAAGGATTACATTTTTCGGGTTGTCTAAATGTTCTTACTGCTGAGGTGAAAAGTTTTATGAACTACACGAGATCAAAGTTATTTACATCTCGTGCGCTTTTGAGTCCCTTACTACGCTCAAGATTCTAAATTAGATTCACTCGCTACGCTCGTGAATCTACTATAGAATCTTTCGCTTGCACGGGACTCAAAATAAGCACTCGAAGAAATATCAAACTTTGATCTCTTGTTGTACAAATAACTAAAGTACCTATGCCTGATATTGTTCCTTAAGAGGAAAAATTGAAAGGCATAGGCTAGGCAAATTTTCCTCTTAAGGAACAATATCTGGGAGACTGAGCTTTGCTCGGAAAACATAAAAACTCATATATGCGCGTTTTCCTAGAGATAAGACCTAGCTAGATCGATTTTTCGCCCCCGAAAACCTTCATATAGCAAATTTCATCGAAACCGTTAGAGCCGTTTCGGAGATCCCCGAAATATATAAATAATATACATAGACTTGCTGGTTTATTAAAGGAATAAGAGGTTTGACACTAATTTAAAAATGTTACAAAGCTGGCGAAATTTCTATATTAAGTACATATGCTAAATATTTTCCTAAAAATGTCATTGACACTATATGGGGTACATGTATGTAGGTACAATTAGTGGAATGATTCTGTCACTAATGGACAACGCTATTTGGGTCAAGAGAATCGATAAACATGTTGTAAGTATGCAGATACTTGTAAAGTATTGTGGCCTAGATCAGCGGGTCATTCCATGCCACAATCAATAGTCGGTGCAGTCGCTATTAGATACATAGGAGCGAACAAGGTGATCACATTTACCTGAACGAGACTCTATTTTTAAGACGATAAAATACATTTTCAGATGCTCTCAAGAATAATGAGGATTGGTCACTGTGTGCATGGAATATTTTTTCATTGCTAACTAAAATAAGACAAAAATATTTAGCAAAATACAACATTACACAAGAATTTCAGTTATGCGTGTTTTTAGAATGGTTTCTTAAAATGATAACCCGTAGGTAATTCAGTGTATAATTATGTCATCGTAAGTAATATGTATTAGTAAGATAATATTTTATGTAACACATTGATTTTACATGCTGCAAACCTAATTTTAAAAAGGAACATTATCATGTGTTTTAGTGGCTAACCCCACTGGAATGTTTCAGTGACATACTGCGGCGCTGCATCGTGGAGCAGATCGCCAACATGATGGTGCTGCCGAACAAGCTGCCCATCAAGCTGAGCGACGAGATCCCCACCGTCGACCTGCGCATGCCGGAGCCGGAGGTGAGCCTCTTAAGGCCTGAGTGGACGCTTGAAGCGGAGCGTTCGGCGGGGCGTGCAGCGTGGCGTCGGGGTCAGGAGTAATTTGAGCAGCGTGCACTAAGGCCGCTCCTATACGTTTGCGTTTGTTTAACATGCACGCCGCACGCCCCGCCCCGCTACACGCCCAACTCGAGCGTCCACTCTGGCCTTATACTTGAACACACTTGCTGTAAACCGGTTACCATCGTTGAAAAATCCGTTAAAATTAATTGGTCTCTGCTGAATTATGTTAGTCTGACAATTGTGCATGGTTCCTCACTTGAGGTGCCGGTGCAGAACTTTTAGATGTGCTAATTAATACCTTTAGTCGTCTCGATAGTAGAGCGGATACAGTACCTACAAGTTCATGTCAATAGAAAATAAATGAGACTGCTCTATAGAAGACGGCCAAAAAATTGGTTGGAATGTTCTTAGAAAGTTGTAGTGACGAGGTACTTTGCAAACGCAAGGTTTTTCTTTTATTGGTTTTTGACGTGTAATAAATATATGAAAATTAGTTTTGTCTATTTTTTTTTCATAGAGGGAAAAGTCCTGTACCTACAAAAAAAAAACATGTTTCAAAGGGGCACACCGTGGACACTTTCGTGAGATGCTTCTTTACCGGTTCCGTATAAAAACAATATATGTATGTACGTTCTATTTTTGGTTGAGCATTAAAATAATTTAATATTTTCAGGGAGTGCTGCGTATACATCTGGTGCAAGCTCAAAATCTCATGAAGAAGGATATTTCTATGTTGGGTGAGTTTAGGCAATTTGTGTAATGTTTCAGTAGTAAGACTTTACGTAGATATCAGTTGTATAAGACAGATTAATCCAACACGAGCGCGGTAAAGAAAAATAAAGATTAAGGATTTTTTTTGTCGGAATAGGAGTCTTAACACATTCTGGGCGCACTACCCCAGAAACCGGTCGTCTATAGCTGCGTATAAAACAACCCGCCCAGCGGGTTGTCCGGCATCTGTGCAAAGTTTACGAGCGCCCACCAGGTGGGTTCCTGGAAGTGAATGTGTTAAAGTTGTTTAATAAAATCTACTAAAATCCATTACCGCTTCAACGCTTAACAGGTTTGTACCTAATCCGCGAGGGCTCGAGCCTTACGATGTATTATGTAGGGTTATAGTCAACAATGTGTTGTTTTTATAAAGGCAAGGGTAAGTCGGACCCGTACGCGATCATCACGGTGGGCGCGCAGAAGTGGAGGACCAAGCACATCGACAACAACGTCAACCCGCGCTGGGACTACTGGTGTGAGGTGAGCCTCCTTCCTAATACCTCCACTACTCTTCTTTCTATTCCTAAATAGCACTGGTCATGGGACACCGCATTTTCTAACTAAATTATTTTACGGTATTTTTATATTAACACTATATATATATATATATTATTTGGTTTTTTCTACTTTCACTTACATGTACTCAAGCGTAATAAAAAGAGTTATTTTGTATGGAAAATGTCATGAAAAGTGACCCATTTTAATTGCTCTTGAGTATACATACTATTCTATTTTAGAAATATATCTTGTAAGTCAGTACGTGTGAGTTAAGCAATAAGAAAAAGAAATAAGTTCACAGTCCCAATATACATCCAATTATCATATTATATTATAATAAATTCAAAGTGAATAGCTTCAAGTGAACACCTAATGATGCAATCACACTGTGTCTCTAACCAAGTCGGCCGCAGAATGCAAAATACGTGGTTGCCAAGTTACTGACATTGTTTGCATTCGGCGAGCGACCCAGAGTTATTGGACCGTAAGGTTTCACACAATGACGAGTTATCGCTTTGCTAAACGTGTATCCATACACGTTATACCAGGAGTATACCTACTCCAGTTCCTATTTCACTTAGTTAATGTTTATTGCTGGACTGGGAACATGTTAAGAACACTTCACAGGCAGACCTCAGGCATCATACAATTGGCTAGTGATTTAAGATGTAGGTGTACAGCGAGTTAAGGTAAATATTTAACAGACTCTGTTAGACCGTTTACGTACTGTGGTAGATCCAATTCCGACGTCGTATAATATGCTCTGTTTAGACCCTTTAAATACTTACCCCCTTATTGCTATGTCGTTTATACGTGCTTCAAACCTCAATTAGCTAATAATCGTTTGTCCTTATCTGACATTTTGACTTATGCATGTGTAAGAAAGGGATAAAACATAATTTAACTAAATCAGGCCGGTAAAGTTTTATGAATAAGGTGGTTAGTTTTTTTTATGCATTGATGTTAACGGCGTAACCACTGTTTAAGATTGTTTTAGAGTACTGTATGTCAAAACCTGATGGGATCCTAGAAATAATGCGAACTATTCACATATGCACACCTACAGTGATATGGGTATTGTTTATAAGTGGTAACCCTTGCATTTGAAGATTTAACAACTAGATAGTAACTAATGGCATTGAAAACTGTTTATGCAGTCGGTGCTATTTTATTAATGATTATGTTAGGTCCGGTCCAATCATAATTTTAACATTACTAATATATGCAGACTTTGTAATTAGATCACAAGAAATAACTAAAATATAAAATAAAATACCTACCTTATATTACCTATCCTACAGCAATGATTTATAACTCAAGATAGGTTATAGGTATTCCAAAATTGAAGCGCGTAACTTGTGACAAATTGGACAAGTTGCCTTTAGTCGCGGCTGGACAAGCGAGAAATGTGCACGTACTAACGACCTCCGGCACACCGAAAGAGAAAGAGACGACCTTATGTTTAACAACGAGTGTGACAAAGATGGATGGAATGAGAAAATTAATCAAAAATAACAGATTTCTTCGTAGGCACAAAAATAAATATCGAAGAATTTTTTGCGCTCCTCAAGTATGAGGATAACCTATCTATGGTTATATAATATCATTGTCCTACAGTACGTAAGCGCTCTGACTGTTAAAAAGACTGAAATTGGAACCGCAACTACTGAACATTTTTATAGCTCTGACACGCTACCGCATACAGATTACCCAAGAATAAATAATTGATTTATTGATTATATAATATGCGTAAAGTATTACCTATAAGTGCTCCCTAGTTTGACAGCTGAAATGGATACGCTGTATTCAGCGAGTTAAAATTATCAATCGCTGCGCTGTATTGCGCCATAAGTTTTCAACTTTTGATAACAAGTGTTACCGCAATTACCACATACATCACATAATGTACGAAGCTGTGTACAACGTCATCGATATCAACTGTTAAATTCGAAGCAGGAATTTGTCTTCAACTTTACAAATGTTATATAATTAATGAATATTTGCAGATACTGAAACTCTCCATGATGCGAGATCAGATCACAAAACACATTGTCTTGCCAAGGCCATCCATATGATTGAAATAACAAGTTTACTCGTATAACGGGGACTACGCCTCTGGGACACACCAATTAGGCGCACGACCTTAACTAATTTAATTATATTAAGGTGGTCCTTACGCGGACACACCTACTTACATAATTATGTAGACTATGTAGAGTAATGTACATCTTGTTATTTTATTTCATTATTTTTAGTGAGGCACACATAGGATGCATGCGTACAGTTTATCATATTTTGCCACTAATAACAAACAACGCGAAATATATAATATGTACTTTGGGATACAATAGAATCAGCCAAGGGCAATAATATAAAAGTCTCTTGTTTAGTGAAGCTAGATAGAATGGAGCATGTTATTTAAGACTCGGTCACCCCTAGTTGCCGCTCCCATACTAATTTGGTTATAGAATGCGACCTGGTTGCGTTCAAAACCTGTACTCATTCAGTTGAATTCTAGGGGTGATCAGGGGCTGTGGTAGATGTAAATCAAGGCATAGTGAAGCGCCATAAATAATTATCATAACGAACATGGCAAATAAACCCTACTATTTTTATTATTCACAATTTTGGCTTGTATCTAATGTACGAGGGTAGACTGAAATGTTCTAAGCCTAAGGTACTTCGATGTTGCATATACGTTAATAACACTGGCCACTAAAAATACCATTTAAACAGTAAATTATTAAAGAAAAGAAATGTCATATTTCTTTTATTTTGTCTCGAGATATTCAACGATATGTTTATCATGTGATTCATGTGTGAGTTTTCAACGCATATTACGAAAATTGAGCACCGTGCTGTATTTAAGTTCCTCGCGAAAAAGAACAAATCACCGCAATGTGTTTTTAAGGAAATGGCTATTATTTACTGTGCATATGGACCTTCTTATGCCACTGTTAAAAAGTGGAGTCAACTTTTTAAACTTAGACGGAAGTCGATTGAAGATGACCCTCGCTCAGGGCGACCAATATCGGCTGTGACTTAAGAAAACATTGAAAAACTAAAAAAAAATGTATTAGAGGATCGGAAAATTAAGGTTCGGCAAATAGCTGAAACCTTAGGTATTAGTAAGGAAAGGGTTGGATAAATTTTGGACGAAAGGCAGCGCTCGTTGGGTGCCGAAAATGCTGACAGCTTTCTATAAAGAACATCGTGTCCAAACTTGTAAGGTATTTTTAGAATTGTGCGAAGATGGTTTAGATGAAGTTTGTTTCCGTATAGTTACTGTTGATGTAACGTGGATAAGATAGTATGATCTGGAGTCTAAATCTTAATCTATGCAGTGGATCGAAAAGGGTGAAAGGCCATCGGAGAAACTAACGGCGTCTAAGCTAATGACCACGGTGTTTTGGACTGCGATGGCATTGTTTTAATAGATTATTTAGCAAAAGGCTCTACAATATATGCAGTTTATTATGCGGCAAGCCATAGTCGAGAAACGAAGGGGCAAACTAAGCAAAGGCATTTTGTTTTTGCAAGACAACGCACCCGTTCGCAACGCTCGTGTTGTCAAGCTTGCTCTGAAGGAAACCGGCTTCGAAGAAATTGACCACCCACCCTACAGTCCAGATCTGACCCCTAGCAATTATTTCCTATCCAGTAATTTGGAGTAAGACTTAAGAGGAGAACGATTTGGAAGTGATGAAAAAATGAAGGCGGCTGTATAGAAACATTTTGGCAGCCAAAAATAAAAAATATTTCCTGAAAGGTCTAAAATCATTGTATAAAAAAAGTAATAAATGTATTGAATTAGAGAAAGATTATAATGAAAAATAAAAATAGTAAAAATTTCTCAATTGTTTTTTTTTATCTTAGGCTTAGAACTTTTCAGTCTCCCCTCGTAAACATAGGAATTATTGAAAAACAAGTGAATTATTGTCAATATACCTCGAATTGGAAACTTTATTTATTTTGACCTTACATTTATTTGTCTGATTCTATTGTCTAATTTTTTTTTAATGTAACAAGCATGTGTATTACATTCTATCGGGATATCTATATAGGTATTATCTACCTATCCTAATATAACAATTCTGAAACAAAATCTTGTGTTACTTACTCCGGGTCTCTCTTCATAAAACCTCGATTATGCCATTACTTTTTAGTAAGTACCTAAATCTATACAAGCTTTATATTGTCTAAGACAGTTATTCCATGGATTAAACATGTCAAACAATTTTGGAAAGACGCTCTTAGTAAGTAACCCGTTTGAGGTACACATAGGTTTTTAGTTAGTTGGAAGAAATTGTTTGTTAATTAGATACCTATTAGTAACGGGTGTTTTTTTAGATTGGTTTTTAAATTGGCAACACTGTTTCTAGTGATTGTCAATTTAACAGTTGGCGGGATATTTGTGGTCAGTACGTTTTGTCATTTTCACAATGAATAGACTTACTTCAGAACAATGATTGCAAATTGTACAAAGTTATTTTGAAAATCAAAATCAGCATCAATTTATTGCGGGAAACATTCGTTGAGCGCATAATTTCCCGTAATGGACCTGTGAACTGGGCTCCACGATCTTGTGATCTCACACCTATGGATTACTTTCTTTGGGGTCTGGGGGGTACAAAATCTGTTCAGAGTTAGTTGGGTCCGACTGTACCTACAACTTTTCTTCCAACTACTCGTTAATAACGCCGCTTTATAATATTACTAGTTAATAAAATAAACATGAATTAAGTAAATGGTTGGCTTACTTTTAGGCATTTGTCTAGTTTAGAAAAAACATTCGATTCGAACAATTAAGTTAAGACAAGCCGACTATTTAAATAATTTAGGTTTATTTTTGTAGTTGCAATATATCGTACTTCGAGTGCAAGTGGTTTATTTCGATAGGATTTGGCATTCCTTACTAAAGCAAGAACTACCAATAAGAAATATAACACTTGCATATTTCTCGATTATTTAAAATTAATTCATTATTGTAATGTTGAGTATATTTATTCTACTTTATGAAGTGGTTGAAATAATATAAAAACAGATTTGGTATAATTACGCCGCTCCGTATTTCAGTTCGCTTCATAACGCTATTTTAGCCACTTTATAACAATGAATAATTTAGATAAAGTTGTGCATCTTATTTTGTTTTCCTTGCTATGTTTGCGTGGGACTTTGCGCGTTTGGCGTAAAGGCGCGTATAATGCAATCTCTCGGTCAAGCTTTGGAAATAGAGGTGTTCGACAAAGACGAGGGCAACGAGGACGACAAGTTGGGCAGGTAAGTGCGGCCGGCGGCGGCGGTGGCGGGGCTGTGCCTGGTGTGCGGCGCGGCATGCGTGTGTAGTGTAGCGGTAGTGGTGCGGGACGGTGTATACGTACACTCCGACTGCCTTCCAGCCGAGCTGCGAGCTGCGCTCTGCCGTACGGCCCCTACGCTCTCACGATCGGCTCGAAGGCGTGGATATTAATTAGACGCTTATTTTACTCATATCACGCTTATTAATTTGGACTACATACTCATTTCAATAAATCTTCTGCCTTTGGATACCTAACAGTCAGAAATGAATATGTAGTTTGAGCGCTACGCTTTGAGCTTCGGTACTTTAGTCGCATAATGCTTCTAGTGCATAAGCTAAATTAACTATGAAGTATGTAATTACTACCGAAATTTTTCCCAAGGTAAGTTTATAAATTATTGTGTATACATATACTGGTTATTAAACATTATTTATTCTTGTTCTTCCACGATTCATCTCCAACCATGAACCTTATTAAATCTATCATGACTTGCAGTCGTTTTTATCGAGGTTGATTAGGTTCCATCAAAATGTAGTTATTACAGCGAATGTTAAACTAATTGTAAACTGTTGTGATTTGTCCTAAGGCTGTAATAAGTTCAAGGAAGAGCCAGGTGCTGCAGTGCGAGCTGTGGGACTGGGACCCGGGGATGGGCATTCAGAACGATGATTACCTCGGCAGGTCCGTGCGCGCGCCGGCGCCCGCCCGCTTGTCAGCGAGACCGGCCCTAGCGATGCTTTGTTCTCGTTTTTGAGTGACTTTATGTTTGACTCTCAATATTGCCTTGCAAGCCTTCCTAGACGGTCTCCAGTAGTCCTAGACGTCTACTTTTTTAAAATTACCTTTCGTTCAATCGACTAACATCTAGAGGTCATTAAAAATCATATTGCAGCATTTTCACCACTGAATTGTCACTCACTTGTTGGTAATATTTAGAGTCATTTTGCGGCAGTTTTAACTACATTATGTGATCCTCGTGTTGATGTTATATTTTTTGTGTGGTTGCGTGGAAATCGGTGTCTAATAAGGTCATCATTTTGGGTAGGTGTTGCCGTAACGATATACATATCATCATCCATTATTATTAATTATATTAACATATTGTTGTGTCCTTTGTATAATATACGAGTTTTTTATTTATTTATAAATTAACTTCCCCAAATGTACAATATTAACACATCAGTTTATACATTCTTTCTTTATATGAAATACGCTTAGGGATACAATAATTGTATGGTGTAATTTAATAAAAGCTTGATATGTGTGTAATATGGTGGGTTGCAACAGTCGGTGATGCTTAGCAGTGGGACGTCGTGCCGCGTCAAGGTTTACGACTGGGACCGCACGGGGCGAGACGATAAGCTCGGCAGGTCGGCAACAACTATACACTAGCACGGCTCCTTCGGCAACTGTACAATAGTTACTTGTTTTACAAGGGCGCAAAGTTGTTGTTTAACTCCTCCTCCCAATATTGGTATCCGAGCAAGTCAACGATTTCAAAATTGAACCACGAACCTAGTGATTGGTTCGAAAAGTGGAATCTTGAACGTTGCGAGGCCTCCAAGGCAAGAGGGTTAAGTAAACAAACTTTGCAACCGAATGAATCACAACATTTTTCACCACACCATCGCGAGAAAAATATTAATTGTAAAACATTACAAATCAAATCCAAATGAGCGCTATTAAATATTTATCATCCAAAAACATCACTTAAAAGTCGGTTCCACCAGCCAATATGCGGAATCAACTCAAAATTTCCATCTAATTAGTTTACCGCTCTTATGGGTAAATTGCTACTTTCTCCATCAGTTTTTGAAGAATAAAGTATTTACGAGCTGGTGTGGTGAAAATGTCTTTCACGATTGTAACTAGCGCACGGCAGCGCCCGCTGGGCTCCTCGGCGCCTTTCATGCCACTGCACCGCCCTCCGAACGAGAACACCGATACCACAGTTATTCATTATGTATATACATATAAATACACTACACACGAGTACATAACTAACCACTTACATTAAACTCTAGCTAACATCGATATATTATTATTATGCATAAAGTATTTCGTAACGGTAAAATAATTGCAAATTAATGTTACTTTAACTTTGTAAATACACCTCTAGCAGCACACGTACAGTTCGTATAAGAATGTGTCCGTCTAATATAAGCTCTTATATATTTGCGATGTACTGCTTGAGCTGGAGCTTTATACGTAATAGCCATACCCACCTAATGCTTTTGTGTCGTGTCGTGGGTCTGTCTGTATATGTATCTGCGGGTTGAAGGAATTGTAGCTAAAGCTTGTACATGTTATTAATAAGAACTAAAAAGCTTTTATTTTAGTCAAATATCCCTAGATCCTGATGACTGATTGAGTTGAAATGTAACGAATGTACCTAATACTCGTTATCAATATGTACCTATGTTACCATCATTTGGTCTGATAATTAAGACCACAGGTGGCCATAGCAACTCTGTAATTAAATTATATAATCCTAAGGAGTTGAGATAGAGTTGTGCAATCAGTAGTTGTTAACTGTAGGTACGGATAGAGGTTAAGAGTCGGCAAGTGTTTGTATCAAAAATTACTTGTTTTAACTATAATGAATAACTAATTAGCGAATAACAATTTTGGAAATTATAGCCACGCGCATGGGTATATCACATTGCTGCGGAGTGCGGACTCCTGCCAATAAATACATACACCCAGGTCGTAGTCAACGTGTACTAATTCCATATCATGCATTTTAATACACGGACATAACGTTACAGTGCTTACTATCACCTGTATGGATACTAACATACCATATTCTATTATTTTCATTCTAATGTGGTAAAGCTTATGCTTCAAAACAAATAATATCATTCACTAATTCGTAGTTTTCACTTCAGCGAGAGCTACGAGTAAAATCTTAATATCGTCAGTGATATGATAACTTGGCTTTCTGACCCTAATGTTACTAAACAAATTGCTTTTAACACCGGTGGCTAAAAAAGTGATTTTTACTGTTTCAATGGTAATAAAGCACAGTAATCGACCTTGTTGCGAAAATTGATACGTCTTAGGCCCCTCTTTAAGTTTCGTAGTGGTCACAGACTAAAAAAATGTAGGGGTTACATTGGTAAAGCTTTCCGTACCTCTCCTTACCATCTCGCTACGCATCCATAGGAATTGTTAGAGAGCTCGTAATCTAGAAGGTAATTATATTTTGTAATTGCAGGTGCTCCTTGGATATATCGCAAGTTGTGCGCTCCGGTCGCTTGGATACGGTAAGTGGTATTTTTTTAAATGAATATTACTTACTTAATTACTTCAATATACCTATTCCACGTGTCGGTCACATCTTACTACTCGTTCCTTTTACAGTGGCAAACTCTTCAAGAAGCAAAACACGGGAAAGTGGAGTTGCGACTGTCGTGGCATCGTCTCTCCTCGGATGTGACTGAACTCTCACGGGTATGGATTTACATCACATCGTATCTAAAATCATTTCAATAAAAAGTTCCAAGTGGTGAAAGGTGAGAAAAAAAAATGTTAGTACCACTGGCAACTAGTGGACAAAAATAACACTATTTTTTAATGTGTTTTATGTATTAAATACCTATAATCGAAATTGCACCGATTTTGTAAGATGATAATTGTATAAATGCATTTCTATTGTTTTACATTGATACATATAGGAAATATAATACCCTATTGCTTGTTTGACTGCAGGCTATAACCGAGACGCAGCTGATCAAGTCCGGGGAGCTGAGCTCTGCCGTCCTTTCTGTCTACATCGACTCCTGTAAAAAGCTACCGGTAAGTAGCTAAATCTCGCACAAAATCTGTCGTAACATTTTTTTATATCATCCAGCCTTAAGTGTTATATCATTTTAATCCAACTTTTTCAAATGAAGTGCTCCTTGCCGTCTCTCTAATATATTAGATTGCGACTGTACATAAGATCCATTGTTAAACAAAATACTTAGATAGAAAACGAGCAAAAGTCACTAATGGCAGTAATGGCTCAGTTTCATTGGTCGATAGGGCCCGCGAGAGCTCCAAAACACGCATGCCATAGGGCCCCATTCGGGCAACTGTTTTCATTATTAAATTATACATCGGGACTTAATCCCGCGATCCCCGTTGTATAATTTAATAATGTGTAAAAATCGTGAAAGTTTAAATCAGTGTAACTGTTTTCATTGGTCGATAGGGCCCGCATGCGGGGTACGGGAGATTTCTAAAACGCATGCCATTACATATGAGTTTTTCACTAGTCGTTATATCGCGTGCCGGTAGTGACCCCGCATGCTGTATATCGACCGCACTATCAACTTATGAGTTTCACAAGTCGTTACACCGCCTGCGGGGACTCCCCGCACGCTTTATATCGACCGAGTTATCGACCAATCAAACTGAACCATATAACTTTGCCGTTCTTTTCTGGCGCATAAATAAAATGTTTGGTTTTGATAGATTTGTTAAGTTTTTCCTCATTAACGCGCGACTGCGCTCGGCGACAACTATTTATATATTGGGTGCAAACTACTGGGAGACTCGGGTACCGAAGTAAAATTCCGCAGACAGACCTACTGGGGTACTCGGTTACTCAATGAAAATAGCCCAGACCTAAGTATAAAGCGCTGGTGGCCTAGCGGTAACAGCGTGCGACTTGCAATCCGGAGGTAGCGGGTTCGAACCCCGGCTCGTACCAATGAGTTTTTCGGAACTTAAGTACGAAATATCATTTGATATTTACCAGTCGCTTTTCGGTGAAGGAAAACATCGTGAGGAAACCGGACTAATCCCAATACGGGCCTAGTTTACCCTCTGGGTTGGAAGGTCAGATGGCAGTCGCTTTCGTAAAAACTAGCTCCCACGCCAATTACTGGGATTAGTTGCCAAGCGGACCCCAGGCTCCCATGAGCCGTGGCAAAATGCCGGGACAACGCGAGGAAGAAGATGACCTAAGTATAAACTTCCACAGTAACTAGGCACTAACATGTTGTGAGGTTGCAGGACGCGCGCGTGGGTTCGCGGCCCGACCCCTACCTGACGGTGACGGTGGGCAAGAAGACGGAGAACACGGCCGTGCAGATGCGCACCGGCGACCCCGTCTACGAGATCGGCTACTCCTTCCTGGTGCAGAACCCCGAGATCAACACGCTCGAGATAAAGGTAGATTGCCTTACATAGCGACGCTTCGCTGAAACTTCCAGTCTATAATCGCGCGTTTCAGAGAACTAAGAGTTGAAATCAAAACCATATACTCAGGCCCTTGACTCTATGAAAAAATCAAATTTCTAAGTTAACGTACAAAAAAAAATACGCCCGTTTATGCCGCAAAAAATGTATATTTCGACACCCCCTGAGTGTCGAAATATACAATTTTTCAAATGATTTTCAAGTGAAATCAAAATTTATAGGATAGTTCCCGTTGACCTACAACTAAAATTTGGCAAGTAATATCGTCTTACACCACAAGTACAGGGAAAGCTCAAAACTATAAATTTGTACGGAACCCTCGGTGGGCGAGTCCGACTTGCACTTAACCGATTTTTAGGGTTCCGTACCTCAAAAGGAAAAAACGGAACCCTAATAGGATCACTCGTCTGTCTGTCCGTCCATCCGTCTGTCACAGCCTATTTTCTCCGAAACTACTGGACCAATTAAGTTTAAATTTGGTACACATATGTAGGTTTGTAACCCAAAGATGGACGTGTAACTTAAATAAATGAATTTTAAATATGGAGGCCATTTTTGGGGGGTAAATGAGAATATTAAAAAATAAAGTTTTTCTAACTATATCGTGTTACATATCAAATGAAAGGGCTCATTGTAAGAATCTCAAATATATTTTTTTTATAATTTTAAAATAAATAGTTTAGCGTTTATTCAAGAAAATAGGCAAAAAATGACCATTTCCCCCCCCCTTATCTCCGAAACTACTGGGTCTAAAATTTTGAAAAAAATACACAAAATAGTTCTTTACCTATAGATGACAGGAAAACCTATTAGAAATGTGCAGTCAAGCGTGAGTCGTACTTAATTACTTAGTCTTTGACCCTACCCCTGCGGGTTTTTTTTTATGTTTTCTCCGAAACTACTGGACCAATTAAGGTGAAAATTGGTACACATATGCAAGTTTGTGACTCAAAGACGGACATGTAACGCAAACAAATGAATTTTAAACATGGGAGCCACTTTTGGGGGTAAATGGGAAACTTAAAAAATAAAGTTTTTCAAACTATATATTATCTTGTTACATATCAAATGAAAGAGCTCATTGTGAGTAACTCAAAAATTTTTTTGGTAATTTTAGGATAAATAGTTACGACAAAACGACGAAGCGTTTCGAGAAAAGGTAGGTAGTGCCCTTGCGCTTCGCTTTGCTTGTCTTGGCGAAGATACGAGTATGTAGTGTATGGTATGAAGATGAACCTAACGTAGGGCCATACGTCCCGGTACGCCGGGACATGTCCCGGTTTGAAGCACGGTGTCCCGGCGTCCCGGCCGATAAGAAAATTGTCCCGGTTTAAAAATCATAGTTATTTAGTAGGGGGCTGGACTTGGTAAATAATAATATACCTACATTTCTACGTTTCATATGGCCAAAATTAAAAAAAAATGTTTTATGGTACCTACTTTTACCTTATGTCCAATATCAGTTTCTCAGACACACAATCATTAGATGATTATGTAAATTATGTTATTTTATAGCTTTTAAAGTCTGTAATGTCATGTAATGTAGAGCTTGAATTTCAGGCTCCCGAGGGCCTAAAACCTCATCAATGGAACTTCGGCCCTCCGAGTAACTCTTGTACATATGACACATATTATTGTTGAGTAACATTTGACGATTGGTTCGTGTTAGAGCGCTGCTTTCTTACAGCTCGACCTTCGGCGTCGCTTAATTTTTAACAAATATAAACATTTGTTTCAGAAGCTTGGCATTTGCCTCGCATGAAAGCTCCCCGCGCTGGTTATAAGTACGTTTCGGGCTTGTTCAGTAATGTGGAGATTTCTGAGCTCGACCTTCAGCCTCACTTTTTACTTAAATTTTTGATTTGTCTTCCAAATCTCCTCTTCTTCAGCTTAGCCTTTGACCTCGTTGCGCCAAGCTCGGCCTGCGGTCTCGCTTTTTAATACAATGGACATTGGTTGGCGTCTATGCTCTAGCTGAGCTTATCCTGAAGCACGGCTTCGACCTCGCATTTTCCCGGAAATTTTTAGGCCCGGCCCGGCCTTTTTAACACGCTTTCACAATTTTGTCACAAAAAATTTCGCGCTCGCTGCGTTCGCGTTTTTTGCTGGTTGACCCTGTGAATCTACATGGTAGCTTGATTGGTCAATGAATAGTCATTTAAACACATGGAAAATTTATCTCCGAAACTACTGTGCTAAAATTTTGAAAAAGTTCTTTACCTATCGATGACAGGAAAACCTAATATTAGAAATGTGCAGTCAAGCGTGAGTCGGACTTAATTACTTGGTTTTTGATGCTACCCCTACGGGTTTTTTTATAGACATTTCACTCACGTTTCACATGAAAATATACATTGTTAAAAATTGTGTAATGTACGGAACCCTTGGAAGGCGAGTCCGACTCGCACTTGGCCGGTTTTTTAGGTTTACGTAGCTAACATGGCGCAACAGAATCATTATCCTTTTTTTGATGTACCAAATAAATTACTACAATAAAAAGACAATGCACAACAGTTTTGATCAAACGCAGTTTTTCACTTACATAAAAGTGAACACTAAGCAAACACATAAAATGTATCGATGAGAAGGGAGTGGTCATTTCTCCATACAAACGTACTCGACTGTTTCCTCCGTGGGTTTTGAAGCTAGAGCAATGACTTTTTCAACACAGATTAATATTGTCAATGTCTGTGTCGGACCGTTTTGCTTTTATTGATATTTATGTTTTTTAAGGCGCTAGAGCCCTTCAAAAATGGCCAAAATGGCCTAATTGACTATGCCGCAATGAGAGGCGTGGTATTCAAAACTGATATCAATTAGCCAAAAAAGCAAACCGGTCCGACACAGATAATTTCATAATCATATAGATTTCCAAATTTGGTTACGATTGTTTAAGTTTTGGAGGAGGAAACAGTCGAGTACGAAACCTCGATATCTGAGATTTTTACGCAGGATTTTTCGCCTTGTCCTTGTCGCACTAGTTTTAGGTGCCGCTTCCGTTAGCGAGACGGGTATATTTGCCTAAAATATTTAAATCTCAGCTCCTGTTTCGTCTTAATGTGTGATCATGTGAGTGGGTAGGTACAAGAAGTTGGTGTGTTGCCGGCAGGTACTGGACCAGAAGACGGGCGGCGCGCTCGGGCAACTGTCGTACGCCATCGGGCTGCTGCTAAAGCAGAAGGAGCTGAGCATGCTGACGCAGCCGATCATGCTGCAGAAGTCCGGCCCCGAGTCGAGGGTGCTGCTGTCCATGCAACTAAAGGCGAGCCCTAACTCATTACAATACGTTTCGGGTCTATACCCAACTAGCAAAACAGTCGTATAAGAATTGACTTACTCAGCCTGTAATCGTATAACAGTCGAGTTACGGTAGTTAAAATACTAATATATCGTATTGTAAACGTTTATACGACATGGTTATAGCACAAAGTAGCGAAAATAACTATTTAGTGATTTTGGCTAATTTGTGCTATAACCATGTCGTATAAACGTTTACAGCACATTCTTTACATATTGTCCATTAAAATCTACGCGTCCGTAGCTAAGGTAATCGCTCATTTTTTTTCTGTTACCAAAATCCCCAGTTTTGACAACAATAGTACCTAATCTCGATTCTCTTTTTTTAATATAATAATATCTAGATACTGCAAGAGGCGATCAGAGAGGAAGACATCGTGGAGGAGCCGGTGAGCCAGCCCGCCGCGCCGCCCGCGCCCGCGCCCGCGCCCGCCCCCGCCCCCGCGGCGCCCGCGCCCGACGCCACCGACGGACCATTGCCAGCGCCTGCTGCACCAGGTACACACGTTATTATAGGCTGTTATAGGGTAGATGACAAATTTTCATTTATGGTATCAATCAATCAGTTTTGTTTTTAGGATCAAATGTCTATATGGGACCGGACCCATTGCATTAAAGCAATACAAAAGTCAGAAATGATAGTCAAAGTCCGACAGTCGTACTTCACTTGCGAATGCCCCTAACAAATCGCTATGTGAACGTGACGTCAAGGTCACTGAGATCGCATCTTGAAGTATGAACAAAACAAGAAAAATGCATTTTTGTCGGTGAAATATTGCGTTTATGTATATAGTTGCTATAGGTACAATCTTTTTTTGGATAAAATGTGAAGAATCGAATGGTATCCTTACTTATTCCGTTTTTGGAAGTTAAAAAAAAACTTAAATTTTGAAACTTTCAGGTGCTGTATTTTTGTATTATTTCCATTTTTTTTTAAATATCCACAATATTGTGATAAATTGCTCGTTTGCTATCTATTTTACTAGATTTTGTTATAAAATTCAACATGTGTCAACATCCCTATTAGTGAAATAGTAATTTGTTTTACAAGGAGGCAAAGTTGTTGTTTAACCGCTCGTGCTAATATTGATACCCGAGCAAGCGAAAGATTCCAAAATTGATTCTAAAAATTGAATCTTGAGCGTTGCGAGGGTTTCAAAGCACGAGGGTTAAACAGAATTTGCCCCCGAGTGAAACAACATTTTTCACCACACCAACCCGAAGAAAATATTAACTGTAAGATATCAAATAAAAACAATTCCAAATGAATGGTATTAAATATTATCATTCCAAATCATCATTTAAAAGTAATTCTAACAGCAGCCAAAGACAGAAAAACTCAACATTTGCATTTGATTACTTTGCCTCACATGTGAATAAAATGCAACCTTGCTATCCGTTTTTGAACAATCAAGAGAGCCTTTACCAATTGGTGTGGTGAAAATATTATTGCTTCACAGCTACCTATACAAACCAACGTCGGATGATTATGCGCTATCAATGATATAAAATCGGCCAGAACTTTTACTAATTATTCATTCATAGTAACTTTTTTTATGTTGAAACTAACCTACATATGACTATTAGACGACTCATAGAATTCATCATTATTCATACTTATATTTATTCAAAACAAAATTATTGGCTTAAGTTTCTGTGGATGTCAGACTGCACGTGCCGGATATTCCCAGGATTAATCTAAGACCGCGGGTGCGCCCGCTATTGGCGGTGCCATCGGCGATCGGCGCGCACTGTGTCACGCAGGAATTCGCCGCTCCCTCGAGCATTGACACTACTCAATGCGCTCCTGACGGCAGCACCTGATTGTGATCTGTTTGCATGGAGATGGACGACTGTGTACCGTGAGTGTCTGAAGTATTGTGAGACGATGGATGACAGGCCTTCCACAGTTGGTGTATAGGTAATAATAAGTTATATGATGTGATTTGTTATTTCTGTTTTTCCTGTGTATGTTGTATCTTGTACCTACCTTGTGTTATATTTTTCTTGGAATTAAATATTTTGTAAGCGTTTCTCGGCGCATTGTATTTTTACTGTAATGCCGTGTAAACATAATTGTATTAAATAAATAATGTTTTTTTTTTTTTTCAGAAAATTCGACACCGGGGCTAGCGAATCTAGAAGATGGCGCGCCAGATAGTGCCTCACAGAAATCAATCCCACTCGAGGAAATAGTCAAGGAAGTCGGTGAGAACAATTATCACTTCACTAGTAGGTTCTGTTTAGCCTCCTTCCAGAGTTATTTATGCAGTTCTGAATTTGGAATCTTATTTCATTCCATCACCTTTAGTTCAAAATTCATTTCGATTTTGTCCTTTTAAAAGGAACATCAGGATTTAGGAGCTTAAATAGACCATTGCCACAAATATTATTAATATTGTTGTTGATATTCTAGATGTACCTCAAGAATCTCAAGCTCCGTCTGGCCGGGGCTCGCCGAAACTCATTCACAGAACATCTTCGCTCACCACGTAAGATAATATTATACGTATGACGTTCTTTGTCAGTGGTTTTTCCAGTGAGGTGTGGTATGAGGCTTCACTTCTGGGTTCGGGGCGAAATTAGGATGCAAGAAATGTAATGTTTACCCATGTACTGGCTGTTGTATTTATAAATGTTGCTATGTTTTTTTCGTATCACTGTAAAAGTTGTATCTATTGACTTGTAAAAGAGCCCTTGAGGTCTATTTATATTTTATAGATACTTTTTTGAATTATGGATATTAAGGTTTGAAGAAAAAGTTATCCGACCGTTATTTTTGCTTTTTATAAATAAAATAAATAAATATTAATATAAATATTAATGGACATTTTTACACAAATTGACTAAGCCCCACGGTAAGCTCAAGAAGGCTTGTGTTGTGGATGCTCAGGCAACGATAGATATAATATACAAATACTTAAATACATAGAAAACAACCATGACTCAGGAACAAATATCTGTGCTCATCACACAAATAAATGCCCTTACTGGGATTCGAACCCAGGACCGCGGCTTCACAGGCAGGGTCACTACCTACTAGGCCAGACCGGTCGGTTTTATCTATCTGTTTCAAAGTTATCATTAAAAGATAGGTATTTGGTACGGCAGGTCGGCGGGCGAGGCCGGGCTGGGCCGCATCCTGCTGTCGCTGCGCTACAGCATGCCCTCGCAAACGCTCTTCGTCGTCGTGCACAAGATCATGTACGTATATATACACTTTACTACTGCACGGTTATTTAGTAGGGGAAGTACTTAAGTGCAGTGACTGTGTGACACTTTTGTCTCAGGCGATGCCGCTTGGCACGGTAGTCCTTGGATCGGACTAAGCTGATCTAATGCCACGCGATTAACACTTGACTATCCCCCAAAGGGAAGGGAAAAGGTGACGCTGGCGGTACAGATTGCGCTCTATAATTCAACCTATCTGTAGCACTCGGGGGAAGTTTGGTATCATTTTCATTTAAATTGGGGACGAGTAATTCATTTGTAAAATAATCGTTTTACCCTACAAAAAAATTTACCCATTTTTTGTGTAAATCGCTACACTGTGATTGTTAAGGGCAAAATAGTGACAAAAAATGATATATAAGTTTCTTATGAGCCAAGGTGTTGGCGGAGACAAAAGTGCATACTGCTCCATATGCACTGGCTTCCCTCTCTGAGTTTTGAGATATGGCCAACGCCGCGCTGTGAGGCTGAATCCTACGGTCCAAAATGTAACAATTATATTATCCCCTCGTGTCCTGTAATAGGCACCTCTAGTATCCACGGACGCAACCAGCTCGCACACGCTATTTCATACAAAATGTGTGACAAGGCCTAAGCCCCATAGAATTAAGATGATTTTGGCATTGTCTATGGCTGGGACGCGAGGGTTCATTAGATCAGTCTTATTTACTCCAGACAATAGACATAATTATTGTTTTATGCTAAGTGTACCAATCCATAAATGGCAATTATTTAACTCTCAAATTATTTAACAGGAACATACCCCTGAAGGACCCAACAAATGTGCCCGACCCTTACGTGAAATTGTACTTGCTGCCAGGGCGCTCTAAAGATTCCAAACGGAAAACAGTTGTAAGTCTACGAGTTCATTTTTATAGGTACCACACAGTACACTCAGTAGTTGTAATGCGACCTTGCTTAGAACCGTTTCATTCTTCAAGCAGAGGCGTACGTCAATCTTGCTTTAAGAACCCTATTACTATCCTAATATTTACTTGTAGAATATTTTTCTCAGTTTTTCCCAGTGGTAAAAGGAGACAGTAACTCCCAGCTGATACCAGCGGTAACTCTATATTAACAATGCCATTGTGATATTAGTTTGATAGCCCTGCGGCGTATTTACCTTAAACGTAACGTTTGTACAGGTGGTGAAAGATAGTTGCATGCCGGAGTTCGACGAGAAGTTCGAGTGGTCGATCCCGCACGCGGAGCTGCACTCGCGGCAAGTGGAGGTGACCGTCGCCACGCACAAGGGCTTCCTCGGCGGCAGCCCCGTCATCGGACAGGTGACAATGAAAAGCTTACTCCTTCTCTTTTCTTTACGGTCAGCAGCAGAAGTTGCTAAGAGGGCCAGGTGTTCGAAATGATTTTGTATGTACATACTACTCACAGACTTAAATATTCCATAGATGAAGCAAATATCACGATTTGTATTGAAACCAAGCGTGCCGACTTTTTACCACCTACTGTGACGTCACAGCCGCAATTTAGTGATGGGAAATCCTAACCGATTCAAAGACACCGATGCCCCTCTGCCCCGCTACGATTCAACTGTCTTGCTCATACTCATAGATTTTATATCTGCGGTCTCGCTCGCTCACTCCCCGCTCCCCCGCGAACCACGCCAAAAATCACAAATCGATTGTCACGAATGACATCGATTTTCTGACAGACGAATGATCTTATTCCCAACTTTTCCCTTCAATGAAACTGGTATTTTCAAAATCTATGACTGGATCATGTGGAAAACAAAAATAATGAAAGTTTTTTTAACACAATAGAAATTTGTAACCCTACTAAACTTATAGGCAGACATATAATCATATGTGGTTAAATTACCTTTCTTTTTAAAGGTGTCGTGTAAAATTAGGACATGATTTTTTTTATCAATAACTACCAATAGTTTTTTTTTTATAGTTAAATCATTAATCTGGCCGATATCGATTAAAATCGATTATTAGAAGCGATCGGTAGAACGAACAACACTAGTCGCTAAATTTGACAGACGAATGATAAACGGCTTGTACCACGAAGTGGAAGCAATGCGCGACAGTATCGCCAGTCCGATATTCATCGTCTCTTAACTCACAACGTCAGATCAAATGCTCAAAGCAAACGCGCAATGTAATGTAAATATAGTTTTGTAACGATAATCTATAGTCACTTAGGTATATTATTGGAATCACAATTTTAGGTGGAATCACAACTTGGAATTTAAGGTGGAATCACAACTTGGAATACTTAAAAAATTGTTTTAATAGTTATTTGTACAACAAGAGATCAAAGTTTGATATTTCTTCGAGTGCTTATTTTGAGTCCCGTGCAAGCGAAAGATTCTATAGTAGATTCACGAGCGTAGCGAGTGAATCTAATTTAGAATCTTGAGCATAGTAAGGGACTCAAAAGCGCACGAGATGTAAATAACTTTGATCTCGTGTAGTTCACAAAACTTTTCACCTCAGCAGTGAGAACATATTAGAGAACCCGAAAAATGTATTCCTTCTTCATCACTTACCTATTCACTCATGTTTTCTTAAGATACTTATACCAACAATTAACCCTTAAATGCATAGTGATGCATTTATACACACAACATAAACATCAAATGTTATGCATTATTAAACAAATTCTATTTGTTCTTGTATATTATTTCAATAGTAAAACTAATAAATTTTCCGAATTATTACATAAATTTACGCAGTATTTTAATTTATAAAAGTTACATTTGTTTATAGACGAAATGTCGGAAAACTTGGAAAAACCTGGAAGTTGATGATTTTTAGTATGTGATTTTGGGCAGATTTTTCGGGGTTTGTAATTATTTTATATTTACAAATTTTATCATAGGAACATCACAAATAGTGTACCTTTCTGTTGGCAGTTAAGATTTTTCCTATACCCCTTACTAATAGCTATATATTTCCAAAAATATGATTTAGACTATGCAACTTGTAACACTGATTTCCCAGTGAAAATCGATGATATAATTTTTTTTACTATATTTCCTAGAAACGGCAAACAATTATGTGATATATATATTAATTTCGGGCAAAACGAAAAAATCATGTATTTAAGGGTTAAGTATTCACCTCAGCAGCTTGAACAAGGGTACTTTGCTACTTAAAAACAGTGAGCAAAATCGCATTTTGCTCATTTTGTCTCACTCAGTGAGTAAAATGCGATTTTGCTCACTGTTTTTAAGTAGCAAAGTACCCTTGTTCGAACTGCTGAGGTGAAAAATGAATTTACGCATGATATCATTTTAAAATTACTTACCTGTGATAGGAAATGTGTCCTTGCCCTTGGGTGCTTGCAATTTTTGGGCTGTTGCAGTTAATTATCACGCAACGAGGCATTTTTTAATTTTTTACGGACTACCGGCTGCAACAACTGGCGCACGTGGAATGTCAATAGCTACGGCCAACCTCGACTCTTGGTCGGGGTTCGGACACGCAAAGTAGATGCATTTGCGTCATCTATGGTATATTTAAGTCTGTGATACTACTCCTTTCTCGTCTCGCCCTTCTCCGATTGGGTCGAAGCGGTACCGAAACTCACCCAGAGGCTCTAAGTGTGTACAAATACTTAGTACAAATGACACATAAGGACAAACGATTAATGGGTAGGTAGACTAGGTAGTTGGGGCTTGTCGCTCGTCGAATAAGAACTGTGCCATTTCTAAACCACATCGGATTTTTTAAATATATATATATTGGTCAAATCCAGTTTTGATGAAAAGATCAATGAGAAATTTAAACTTCGCAAGTCTTATTATGGGTATCAATCATTGCCATTCAATAAGTACTAACTGGTGAAGTGAAACTGTTGAACGCTGATGAAGACTAGAACGGTACTTCACAACAAGTATTTCAGTTTGGCTATTCTTTTTCTTTGTTAAGATTGTTAAGCAACTTGAGGTACAGTGGAACTGACTACGAGGACTATGAAATGATCAATGGACCTCCGTAATTGAACGGTGTATCCCAGCTGTGTTTGTGTTGGGTGTGAAACTCCCTAATGACACTTCAAAGTTATTATATTGCATTGCCTATTTTTGTACATAATCAGTTTCTAGAAGAATAACTTTACGATTAAAATAAAATGAAAATTAAAAGTATTTTGTAAAGCTTGTTTTTTTTTGACACAGCATTTAGTAAACACTGTTCTACAATTATTATTTTATTTCAGGTAATTGTGCACCTCAACCAGTATGATTTCCTGGAAGCAAAAACTCTTTGGTTTGACTTGTTGCCAGAGACACCAAGGGATTAATTTTAAGACCGGCCTACATCTAGCGAGCGAAAAACGCGCTAAACCTTCGCGTACGATTGTGAAGGCGATTCGCTCTTTCTGGTCCAATTTTTGTGGTTGTTTTTCATTAAGACTCAAAACTTTAGTATGGTTCACTTCTCATCGGCCTTAATATAACTTTTTTTTATATCAATGTTAGCTAATTGAATACAATCAGTATATTTACTTGGTCAGTTTTTGATCATGATATTTTTATATTCACATCATGGTTCACGTTAGGATAAATTAGTCTTTGTCACTTATTTTATTCGATTATTATTGCTATGTAATAAGAATGAATAGGCAATTACTTACTATTAAATTTCGTTGTAATTGTATCATCATGCTTCTATGCTATTTTACGCCTGTTAATTGATATAAAACTGAGCTTAAACATTGTATCCACAATTACAAAATCTGCCTTTTTGTCACCATCTCACAAGTAAACTGAGAACGACTGAAACTATTTTGATTAAGTCCTATATATATTATGTAGATGGACATAGACTATGATCTTTGGAAATCCATCCCAGGGGAGGAAAGAGGAAATTGAAACAGACGCGATTCACGTGACAGAAAACAAACTTACTGTCAATTAAAAATATTTCGCTTTGCTACATGTAATATGAAAGAAAAATTATAAACTAAAATTAAAAACTACATAAAGCTACAACTAAAACATAAACTAAAATTATAAATAAAAAAGTGGCTCCAGCTCTGTGCCTTTGGGCAGGGTGCCAAGAAGGCTGGCGGAATTACCGTGCTGGACGGCAATTCCAATGCGTTGCGCAAGGTAGGACCCATTTTGCTACATTAATAACATTATTAAAAGAAATTCAACATTACTGTAATGACAAATAATCAGGCAAATGATCAGGTACTTAATTTGTGGCACAGCTAGTCGAATTATGTTTCAACAAACAAATCAGAATTTATTCGTTTTTTGTGTGACATAATACAACATGGGTGTTAATATGTATTTTGGATATATTCGCGTGGAAGCAGAAATCCAAAAAAATCGCATAGCAAAACAAAATGGGAACTGATCTAGTTCTAGAGAAAATTAACTACCTCTTTAAGTTTCTTACTTTGCTGTAACAGTTATACCCGTTTTTATTAAAGGCTATGTATTCTGGGTGTAATGTATGTTAAGTAATACTCAACTGATTTATTAAATGTCTTTAATGTTAAAAAAAAACATGTATTTGTTATTGTTGTTTTATAGTTTCTTTGATTATTTGTATCTATTTACTAATAATTAAATAAGAATAGTATGCAAGCTTACCAAATGAAACCTTGGGCCACCTTGAACTATGTATAGTAGTGACATAAATTGAATAGGAAGCAATCTCATACCATTGGTTAATTTGAGGTGGTTCAAGGTTCTAATTTGCTGCTAGTGCCTGCTTCACGTGAGTATCCACTCACTGTAAGTGCAAGTTGTAATTCATTCTTATGGTTGCACATGTAGAGCTCATAATTTTGTAAAAATCATTTTCAATTATCTAATTTTCTTATGAAATATTTATGCATATAGTTGTTAAAATGCTTATGAGATTTTAATAAATATTTCTTAATAAAACATGTTGTTTTACTTATAAAAAAAGTTTATGAGTTTTATTACTATTTAAATTACATTCCATTCCAGTCTTTCTTAAGTTGTTTTCACACTTAAATAACATAAGTTTACACAACATAGCAAAACTGCACCTTTGCCATTATTGGCGTTCTATGGTGTTTGGGGTGATCTTCTGTGCAATGATTTTACCGTATCCACCGCGCCCGCCGTCGTAGTCTGTTCTATATTCATCCCGCACCTGTAGTCAACATGCATCCTTGTAAAGTAAAGCAAGATAAATGATTATATGAAGTTAAAAAAAACTTCTATTCCTTGCACAAATTTGATTATTATAGACAAAAATGTAGATCAAAATATTACTTCTAAAGACTGTTTCCACTGAAAACTACTACCACAGCTTGCCATGGCATCAAACTATTGTAGTAGTAGCACGTAAGGTTTAGCTGCTAGTGCTGATTGATTGAAGTAAATATGTAAGTGAAATGAAAATGAAAAAAAAAGCATGTCTTTATTTACATAAAAAATTAAGTTTTAGAAGTCAATAAGCACTTATTCTATTAGTGTATTTGGATCAACCAAATAAAATTTTGGGTGAGTTAACTCATGAACAGACTAAAAAGTCACAGGTACAGTACCCGGCAGTAAGCAGAGACAATTGGTGGTTTACGACAAGTCCCGGGATAATTCAACACTGGTGACCACTCTTATCTTATCTTATTGTTTTCGGGGGCCCTTGCAGATACACTTCGACCCATAGGGATCTTTTGAGCAATTACCCCCTAGAGAAGATCCGTCAACTACTCAAGAGCTTTTCCCACCATATCCATTTGTCGGATGATGGAGCTCATAGGTAGCGTTTTAAAGTCCTTTGCGTTTTAAACTCATCAATTATTGTATTTATTATTTTTGACTAAATATCAAATATATACTACACTTCACAGACTATTAGTTAATCAGGGACATGGGAACTTTAAATATTACCACTTTCTGACACATGATAGAAAGAGAGAAATCTATTTTATTACTCCTGAGCCTGTATCACATTGTAAGATGATAAAACCTTAGTTTAGAGTTACTTACCTGTCCACCTGTTTTCCCACGTCCATACTGACGCCCCTCAATGAAGCCCGCATCCCAATCACATCTGATTATTCTGTCATCTAACCTCGTACCATTAATATATCTGCAAACATTTATTACATGTAACAACTAATAGTTTTGCATAAATTGATGCTAGAGAAAAAATATGGTAGGTAATGTTGCTTCCACTGGCTTGATAATATGCCACACTAACAAGATGCACTTGTATGGGATAACATGGACATAATATAATCATTATGTATATTGCCAAGCATGTAAATACAATATCAAAGTACCTACACACAGGTTTTACTAAATAATTTGGTATGCTTTCTCTGTCTAAATTCTAAAGATACACACAACAACACAACAAAATGAGGACCTGTAAAGCACTACAAAACATATTGGACACTTGGTCTAAGTCATTGTCATTATTGTATTGCACATGAATATATACATAGTTGTAATAACTGCAATTACCTCATACAGTTTTCTGCGTCTTCTCTAGCATAGTATTCAACAAAACAAAATCCACAAGGAGTCTTCTTGTACTTGTCCAATCCCATGATTATCCGCCTAATATCACCACACCGCGAAAACAATTCATATATTTGCTCTTCTGTTGTATAAAATGACAAATTGCCTATGTAAAGAGTAGCAGTCGTTCGCAGTAACTTTTCTTGTTCGCTTCTGGATCCCTAGATAAAAGAACATTATAAATTATTTTTGTGATCATTTTATGACA
Source organism: Cydia amplana (assembly GCF_948474715.1). Classification (NCBI taxonomy): domain Eukaryota; kingdom Metazoa; phylum Arthropoda; class Insecta; order Lepidoptera; family Tortricidae; genus Cydia; species Cydia amplana. The sequence continues at coordinate 27,354,264 of NC_086096.1, read as the reverse complement.
ATTATAAGCTGCGAGTATTGAATAGTAAGATGAAAAGTTGGAAACTTGCTTGGCAAACCTTAAAATGTTGGTCACGGTAGGAACTAATTTCGATCGCTGAGTTCATTGAGTCATAACCTCGTTTCATTTTGTTGTAGTTGTTAATACCCTTAAAATAATTGTTGTTATAAGACTTCACTAAGTTTTAAACAAAACACAGTAATATTTGCCCAGTTAAAACCAATTCACTTTTTGACACGACGCAGGCTAAGCTATTCACGAAATTTCTATCTATGTCGCTAGTCGCTTCGCGTTGGTTAAATGACATTTGGGCGGCGTTTACAAAGATAGCGTTCGTTACGTTACAATACAAGAAAAGTCTACAACTATAGTTTGTCAAAGGACTGTCTCATTTCAGACATAGAGATATTCATACTATCTTTGTCTTACACTAGTACTAGCACCTAAAAGAAAAGGATGAGTATAGTTTTTTTAGGTCACACACCTTAAAGCCATTACAGACGAGCGTACCGGAATATATCTTATTCGATCACTTTAGGGCCAAGTAAAATATAAGTTGGTCAACCAAATCTTGTCAGTAGAAAAAGGCGCCAAATTCAAATTTTCTATGGGACGATATCCCTTCGCGCCTACATTTTTCAAATTTGCCGCTTTTTCCTACTGTCAAGATCTGGTTGACCAAGTATATATATATATATGGTCAAGCAGATCTTGTCAGTAGAAAAAGGCGGCCAATTTGAAAGATGTAGGCGCGAAGGGATATCGTCCCATAGAAAATTTGAATTTTGCGCCTTTTTCTACTGACAAGATTTGGTTGACCAGCTATAGATCCACATTTGCTATCGGGCCCGATGTGTATTTGGTGAAACGGATACAGTGGTATCCAGATGAGACAATTTTTCGCCAATCTGATGAAATTCTCCGATCGAATCAGCAGGTGCGGCAAAGAGTAGTATAATATATATATGAGGTGCGGACACATAAATGCCAATTTTCATAGTAATTATCTATGGAATGAATTTTCCTGAACAAATCAACTGATTTGATCAGTCATGTCTGGATCAAAGAGTAGTATAATATATATATATGAGCGCCTTCAGCCTGTTGACAATTTGAGAATGTAAAAGCCATAACAAACTACCGCACCGCGACCTTGATGTGTCGTACCCATAAGTGGGAGCGAGAAACAGATATCTCTTCCTCGCTCTCACTTATCGGTGCGACGTATCAAGGTTGCGATGCGGTGCGATAGTCTGTTAATACTATAATAGTGCGATAGTGTGTTACGGATTTTAAACCCACTCCACACTCGTGCTCGAATCGCGTCATTCGCGGCTTCGCCCGCGATTTGCGCAGTCTGGAGGGGGCTTTAGGCCTCAACACACGAGCGCTTTTTCAGATCCCAACGTAGTGGTTATATTCCAAAGAGTAGTATAATATATATGTTAAAGTTGGTCAAGCAAATCTTGTCAGTAGAAAAAGGCGGCAAATTTGAAAAATCGCAGGTTAGCAACACTACGTTTGAATTGTTCGAAAATCGCGTGTCATTATATCTTATCTGTGGAACTGTTTTGTTTACATTTCATCGTTGTTCGGTGTACATTGCTGCTTTTAGTTTGTTTCCTGGGGATACTATACTTTAGTTTGCTTTACATTACTACTGACATATTCGGCTTGACAGACTATATATTCTCTTTGATCCCAACTAGCAAGAGTATTTTTCCGTTTCACGAAATCTCAGTACAAATATTTGAAATGTCAAAAAGTAGTTCAAGTGCAATAATATTATATGACACAATTGGCAATTAGAGACAATAGTTATTTGTTTTACTAGGAGGCAAAGTTGTTGTTTAACCGCTCGTGCTAATATCACCCGAGGAAGCGAAAGATTGCAAAATTGACCCACGAGCGTACAGAGTGGTTCTAAAAATGGAATCTTGAGCGTTGCGATGGTTTCAAAGCACGAGGGTTAAACAGAATTTGCCCCCGAGTGAAACACAAAAAGTTTCACCACACCAACCCAAAGAAAATATTAACTGTAAGGTAAGATATCAAACAAACTCAAATCCAAATTAATGTTATTAAATATTTATCATTCAAAATAATCATTTACAAGTCAATTCTACCAGCAAACATAAGAATACAACTCCAAATTCGCATTTGATTACTTTGCCTCACATGTGAATAAAATGCAATTTTGCTATCAGTTTTTGAACAATCAAAAGAGCCTTGTTACCAGTTGGTGTGGTGAAAAGATTTTTTCACCTCAGCAGCTCGAACAAGGGTACTTTGCTACTTAAAAACAGTGAGCAAAATCGCATTTTGCTCACTGAGTGAGACACAATGAGCAAAATGCGATTTTGCTCACTGTTTTTAAGTAGCAAAGTACCCTTGTTCGAGCTGCTGAGGTGAAAACTTAATTGTTGGTATATCTTAAGAAAACATGAGTGAATAGAGGTAAGTGATGAAGAAGGAATACATTTTTCGGGTTTTCTAATATGTTCTCACTGCTGAGGTGAAAAGTTTTGTGAACTACGAGATCAAAGTTATTTACATCTAGTGCGCTTTTGAGTCCCTTACTACGCTCAAGATTCTAAATTAGATTCACTCGCTACGCTCGTGAATCTAGTATAGAATCTTTCGCTAGCACGGGACTCAAAATAAGCACTCGAAGAAATATCAAACTTTGATCTCTTGTTGTACAAATAACTATTTTACACTTCGATCAACACGGGCTTCCGACACGTCGGTTTTACATGTCAAATATGTATTGTTAAGATATTCAGGGCTATAACCGCGACAATCGAAGTTCGTTAATTGCGGGTATTTTTCTCTGTCACTCTAAAATCGTAATGAGAGAAAGATCCCCGCAATTTGCGAATTTCGGTTTTCGCGGTAGGCCCCCTGGTATTTAGTGAAACGGAAGACTAGCTCGGGCGCGACGTCGGGCCCGATAGCAAGTGTGGATCTTACTCTAATTGGCACTCGTGCGAATGGGGTTGGCCGGTCGAAGTATTTAGCAGATGGCGCCATCATAGTTTGCCCTGTCAATCCCTATCAAATTTTTGTTTTTTTAATGCCCTGGATGCCAGCCCTTTAAGCCAAATCTTTAGAAAATGGGGCAAGCTATGATGGCGCCATCTATGCAAACCCCATTCCCACGGGCGCTTTTAAACGCGCGTTAAACTTATTCACACGACAGCGGTGGCGCTTTTTATCAAGCGTTGTTGGATTTTCGACTTTAAGCCATGGTCGTTAAATCGAATTTAGAGTGCGGACAGATTCAAGCGCTTTTTTAACGCGCGTTGAAAAAGCTGTCGTGCGAATGGGGGCTTAGGGTCAACTGAGTGTTTTATGGTTGAAACGTTACACACCACACGATATGTAAAAAATGAAATTCATATTGCGTATAAACTATTTACTTATAAGGCAGTACTTTACATGCTGAAACTTATTTAATTATTAATAATACAAATGCTCATAGTTAATACAAAATGTCCAGATACTAGCAGCAGTAGCATCGTATCTTAACACAGTCTACATTGTGATAACTTATAATACTCGCAATTATTTCAATACTTTGGTTAAAACACCTCGACATAATTCTTAACATGCCAAAATCTAATATTATTAATTTTCGAGTAATAACATAATGAATAATGATATACCTACTTAACAATTTGGCCAAGAGTCGATGTCAGCGGAGCATTTGTCTGTAATACTACCGGCCACAAGTACCGGTCAAGGTTTTTGGCTCCTGTTTCTGACACCACTGGTCAGCCAGACTATATATATTTGTAATTTGTCTGACCGTCCAGCATGTTTAAGATAACTATATGTGAATATTTAGTGTCAAAACCAAGACATGGCGCGTTGTGCGTCTAGGCCCTTGTGTCTATTTAGCTGTAGCCAAAGTCATGCACACCATTTTTTTTAAGTGGAAGTAAGAGCCCAGCATATAATTTACTATTTATTACACCTTTCAATCCGTCGTTGCACATACACTACATAGTGCATAAAAAATCACTTGTGGATTGTCGAGCCCTGGACGTACAAATATTATAATTGCCATAAAAGTGTATATATGTAGTGTAAAATTGAGCCTTTGTAATACTGAAAAATTGGGCGATTGATCCCACGCGCGCATTTATGCATGAGTTGCTATTGTCTCTTGACTCGTGTTTTGATGTTACAATTTCGGTGAGTGAGGAATTTGTCGCTCAGAGATAATCCGGATTAGTCGCCAGCGACTGATCCTAGGTACTGGATTACATGTGAATGCTGGGCTTCAGGGCTGGCGGGCGGTCAGAGGTAGTTACAGGCTCGCGCGCGCACGGGCTTCTTGCGCAGCGCCGCGCGCACCGCCTCCTCGAACACGAGATCCATGTTGACGCGCTCCAGTGCCGAACACTCCACTAGTTGGGCAGCCCTTAAACAAAAAAACCGGTCAAGTCCGAGCTCGTTTAACTCGCGCATCGAGGGTTCCGTACAAACTTTCAATTCTGACATATTTTTGACAAGCACATTGCAATTGCTAAGCATAATCAAAGAGAATACAGAGTGTATAGGGAGTTAATAGTGTCATGTCATGGTAAATTATGATGGCGTTAATTTCAATATTTACAAATTAACAAATAACAGTGAAAGAACAGTTTTAATCCTGTCTGTATTTTTTTTAATGGTTAAGTAGTTCTCAAGATATTTAGCGATGTGACAGACAGACGGATGGATAGAGTTGCACCATAAGGGTTCCTTTTGTACCTTTTCGGTACGGAGCCCTAATAAACAAAACGTGCGTGGACTTTTGACTGTCTTTACGTTAATTTTGGAAACTACCTAACCTCCTGTACCTTTTTCTCTCTAACTAAATACTTAAAACCTTGTGAAAAGATGAGAACCGCATGTTATAAATTTTATACAAAGTGTATAAATGTTACCCAACTACGGCAAAACCAAAAGGAAGGATTATGATTTTATGAATCTATGAATAGTATATGTATGTAAGTAGATAAGGGGGAATGGGAATTGTTTGCCTATTTGAAAATTACAATATTTGGGATTCTAACAATATATCCCTTTCACTTGATACTTTAACAAGTTTAACACGATGTACTTAAGTTAATTTTTTTGTTTAAGCTCAGAAGTGGCCGCTATGTTTAAAATACGTTTATCTATTACGCTAGACGTATGTCTAGATCACATGCCTACATATGTGTACCAAATTTCAACTTAATTGGTCCAATGGTTTCGAAGCAAATAGGCTGTGACAGATGGACTAACAGACAGACGGACGAGTTTTAGCTTTTGAGGTAAACCCATAAAAACTCTTTGTTTCGGCAACTATTTAACTTGAAACTAGTAAAAACAGTAACGTTTACAATGTTGAGTTGGTTTCCCGAGGGTAGAGAACACATTCATTTCGCACCTGATACATTGAATCACTGTCCGGCTAGATGACGTGTCATTAACCGCCGATGACACACGAAGGCGTAGTCACGATCGTATCCCACAGCGTCGCGCCGCGCCGCCCAAGGTTCCCCATACCTACCCGTAGTCATGTCGTCTACACTACACGACTAACACGACACGACGGACCCCGTGATCTTTACCTACGCAATAACCACCTTCACTAAGTTTTCCTTATTTAATAGCAGAATGAGCAATGATGAATTAAATGTTAACCAAAATAAGTTAACTAACTTAAATGAAAACTAAGGAAACTAAATGTTTACCTAGAGTTAGACCAAGATAAGTCTGCAACGATTTTGATAGCACACGCAGTGCAAGTGTTATTTTGAACGTCAAACTGCTATGAAATACATATAAATAACACTTGCACTACATGTGCTATCAAAATCGTTGCAGACTTACCTCGTCCTAACTCTACATTAATTTATCCGTTATCTTTCACAAGGATATTATAGGATGTAAAAAGATACATTTTATTATAATATATATAAAAAGCACGTAGCTGACATATCAGTGGTAGGCGGGTTATCGTGGCCGATAAGGATGATAGCTGGCTGCCGGCGCGAGCGCACGATATGACTTATCACTGTTCACTCACTATTGTTAAAATAATAGCACGATTACATATCAAATAAATAACAATGTAGTTTTCTATCTACATTCATTTACCTAATTTTCTTCTTTAATTTTTTCCCTTCTTGAGTAGTAATGACAGCCTTTTCTGTGCCTCGAAGATCGATTTTGGTAGCTGAAAAGAGGTATTAAGAATTAAATAATATGTTAACTGAATGTCACTACATAGGTGTCATAGGGTACTTGACATTCTTGCTTTGAATGGCACAAACTAATAGAAGATTTAACACACATATAGTAAACTATAGTTTGTCAAAGTACTGTATCATTTCAAAGATAGACAGAGAGAATCATACTATCTTTGTCTTAGACTAGATCTTTGTCTCACCCAAAAGAAAAGGATGAGTATAGTTTTCTTGGTTCTTACTGACTGACAAATTGGTTTGACCAGCTATACAAATAAAACCGCTAAATGATGGATTGCCGGCATAACATCTATAGCCTATATAGCCTATAGACTATAGGTATAGGTACTGGAGCTATTACTAGCTATACTTGGCAGGAAATCCATGTCCCTTACTATAAGGTATGGAGAGGTACCATACCTTATAGTAAGTGAGCCCAAGAGAAAATTTGTGGAGTCCTTACAACCAAGCCGGGCGTCCAGGACACCCCGTCAGATTAGAAAAAAAAATCTCGAGTGGCGGGGTCACAAAGTTGCAACAAGAATCGCGACCTTAACTTACTCGCGCGTTAAATTTTTTTTTGAACAAATAAAAAATAATCTGCCGATTTGCGTAGTGTCAAAAATGTGTAGTTTATGTAGTTTAGTGCGCCCAGCTCTTTTTCCCCTTTACTTTTCTATCTCTGGCTCCTATTTGTATTCATTAGCTTTATTTTGCAAAACATTAACAATATACATATCAAAATTATGGCAGCGTGCGTTACTATGCCTGGGCCACACTGGCGGAAAACGCCGTTGATTATCGCGATAATCCCAGTGTGGCCGTATGAAGTGTCAACTATAATCGGGATAATCAACGGCGTTTCCCGTTAGTGTGGCCCGGCCCCGGCATCGGCAGTAGAAAGGCGCCCTGAAGCAACATTAAAATATTATAAAGTCAAAAACTCAGGACGAATCGATACAGTCCCTCGAGAAAGGCATCAAGATTGCTAATTAAAGTAATTAATTTATGGCAGCCGTATTGTGATCCAAAATACCTTAAACCTTAGACTTTTTAAAAACTCCGTTTTCAAAACCTAATGCACTTTAAACTAGAAATAAACATAGAAAGCACAGCTACTGGATAAATGGGTGTATTTATCCCGTAATTTCGGTCAGAACCAGGTAGGATAATGTCAACAAATTTACTATTTCTTAGTATGTCAACTTATCCCCTTTGAATGTTACAAGTTACAATTAACACATAATTATATTTCCTTATTTCATTCCTTTTGCACATGCAATAATTCCGACACGACAACAGTAGTATGTATGTTGGATCGCATTGTTGTGACCGATGACGTCAATATTCACGCACGTTCTCTGAGGGAATATTCTGCACTTTGCGTAATTGGTTTTACTTGTTTACATGTTTTATGATGGCATAACAGAATAGGCTACATGACTAATTTTTTTTATGGTATCAATCGATCGGGTTTGTTTTTAGGATCAAATGTCTATATGGGACCCATTGCATTAAAGTAACACAAAAGTCAGAAATTGTAGTCAAAGTCCGACAGTCGCACTTCACTCGCGAAACGCCCTATACAAAACGGCCAGAGGCCGTGACGTCATCGCCCATCTTGTAGTATGGACAAAACAAGAAAATTGCGTTTTTGTCGGTGAAATATTGCGTTTATGTATAATCGAATGGTACCCTTACTTTTATCGTTTTTGGAAGTTAAAAAAAACTTAAATTTTGAAACTTTCAGGTCCTGTAATTTTGTAATTTTTCAATATTTTATTTTAATATCCACATTATTGTGATAAATTGCTCGTTTGCTATCTATTTTACTAGATTTTGTTATAAAATTCAACATGTGTCATCATCCCTATTGCCCCATGAGAAAAAGTTTATTACGATATTTTTCAAAGAATCACAAGATACTACCTAAACACAAACAAATTTGTATAAATACAAGGACTTTCTTCCTCATTACTCTCATTAGTTATTTTCATTAGGATAATTACGACGTTTATGCCATTTGCTGTTTAATAAGCTGTTTTTTTATATCTTAGATAGGTATACAAACAGTTCGATTGTGCCCAACGAGCTCGAATGACATTTGTTTGACCGTTGTGCCTTACTTTTGGGCACAGTAAGTACATGTTATATATATATATATATATATATATATATATATATATGTATAATAATGATGTCGATATTTCATTACAATAAGCAATATTTCCCCATGCTTAGACGAACACAGCAAAAACTCCTATTTTACGAGCACAACTTTATTTACATATACATACGGCAAAGTCACTGACCATTTGTAAACCTTGTTTTGCAATGTGATAGGACACAATCTAGTTATTTAGAAGACATTCTAAATAACTATTAGGCACTTCTGCTACATCTTCGGTTGTAAACGACATACATCAACCTAAGTATCATCCTAAATATCCCGATTAGAGAGTAACAACAAAAAGGCATGTTTGTGTTTTATTTTAACCGACACCTTAAGCATGTGTTCTGCCAGTGATATATAACTCTACTCATGACTGTGCTGCTTGGAGCAAGCATTAAAGGAGACTAATAGTGAGCAAGAAGGAGAAAGAGTCATCGGCGTCATGCGTTAGGAAAGATTCGTCATAGTATTATCTAGGTATTCTGTGGTAAGTAGATATGTATGTTCAGTAGCCTTACCTACTAAAACTATAGGCACGGACTCGCTGAAGTGCTTGAGCTCCGGATACCACTTGTGGATCACGTTCTCGTAGGACGAGCGGCTGCTCACGGAGTAGCACACCAGGAAACAATGCGTCTGGAAAAACATTATCATTATGTAAACACACGTCACTATACAGATAAAGTTATGGCTTCAAGAGGAAAAAGGTTTCTTAAAAAGGTCTTCCTTTCCAGGGTGAGTATCTACATTTTTTCGGAATGGCATTAACGGAACTTTTGATTTGTTTATTTATTAAATAAAACCTTGCATGTGGTAAAAAAACCGGCCAAGTGCGAGTCGGACTCGCGCACGGAGGGTTCCGCACCATCAACAAAAAATAGAGCAAAACAAGCAAAAAAACGGTCACCCATCCAAGAACTGACCCCGCCCGACGTTGCTTAACTTCGGTCAAAAATCACGTTTGTTGTATGGGAGCTCCACGTAAATCTTTATTTTATTCCGTTTTTAGTATTTGTTGTTATAGCGGCAACAGAAATACATCATCTGTGAAAATTTCAACTGTCTAGCTATCACAGTTCGTGAGATACAGCCTGGTGACAGACGGACGGACGGACGGACGGACAGCGGAGTCTTAGTAATAGGGTCCCGTTTTTACCCTTTGGGTACGGAACCCTAAAAACGGAAACCTTATAAGTAGATACAGACAGAGTTTTGTTATCTCTGTCTGTCCGTTACATTCGTCCGAATACCGGAAGCACTTTTTAATAAAGGGTTAAACTAGTTATCTGAAGGTTTTAACTAAATTTGTTTTAATAGTTTTCGGGAATATTAGTTTCATAGCATAAGCTTGTAATAAATAGGTACCTACCTAATTTTAACGGAGTAGATTAGATACCATAGGTAATTCATTCGCTGTGCTACACTATTTACTCACTATAGCCGTAGGTACCACAAGTCGACACTTGACGTTTACTACTGCGTAAACTCGATCGCAGTCCATCTCACTCGCTCTGATGTATTGGTGCGATAGAGAGGGAAAGCGATCGAGTTCACGCACTCGCTAAGGTAATTATTTTGCATGGGCATGTGCCCGTAACAATCATAACACAAAATTCGCTGAGCGGCTACACAAGCTTTTAGAACTCTCCACAATACCTATTCAAAAATCATAAATAATTGATCCACGATCCACCTGATATGAATTTAATTAAATGCATGTACATACTTACTTAGTGTGTTTGTGTTGGCACATACATGTATAATGTAAGTATGTCTATAGATAGTGCTCGGCCGATAAGAAGTCAGGATTGACACCTGTCAGGATTGACTTCTCATCGATATCGGCCTAGTCAACGGGCCTAGCACTATAGTTCAAAAGCATTGAGAAAGAATGCAGTGCAGAGCAGTTTTTTTTTAAATTTGGAATTTTTATCTTCCCCGAAAAGAACGAGATTCAAAATGTTTACAATGCAAATTTAATTTAGAGGTAAAGAGCATTCGCTTAGCATTCAATATGTTAAGAAATATGGGGCTAATTCAACCGAGTACCTAGGTACGTGCCAGCGTACGGGCTGCATGCTACCACAGTACCAACCAGAAACATTTTCAAAATATACATCTAGGCAAAAAATCGATCTAGCTAGGTCTTATCTCTGGTAAAACACGTGCTTTTGAGTTTTTATATGTTTTCCGAGCAAAGCTCGGTCGCCCAGATATTACCTACTTATGTAGAACGGTCGGACACCGTAAAATATCTGAGTGTTGACAAGTATTTGAGCCAGTTGGCAGTGTCAAATGTGTAAGTACTTTGGAGGTAACTTACGTTGCTGTAAGACAAAGGCCTCAGCCTCTCGTAGTCCTCCTGGCCAGCCGTGTCCCACAGCGCCATTTCCACCTCCTCGCCGTCCACCACTTTGCGGTCCACGTAGTTGTCAAACCTGCAATATCATAAACATGTTTTACATATATGTATTTATACATTTTTCTAAACTAACTATAGTGAATGTATATTGCCGGAAAAGACCTACCACACACAGTTAACCATTTGACCCTTTGTTGCACCCAGTCCAGCCATTTTTGCGTTAACCGTCCGTTAACATGTTTTCTTGTTTTTGTGACCAATTACTTACAACGAGTTCCAGGGGAGACTGGGGACAGTGGGGACCGAAATATGATAATAGCGTGTCGAATGTAACTACACGTGTAATGTCGCGGACAAGAGATAATCGCCAATATATCTTCAACATTACTTACATGCAATCACCAGTCTCATACAGCAGTGTCACCTCAGGTCAGGTGTGAAATAGTTAAGTACGATGGTACGAGTATGTATACCTATACGATTTCAAAATGAAACCCGCTAATATAAAAGTGAAGGTAAGGCCTTTAGTACCTATATTTTTTTTTGGAATTTTGCTTTTTATTGATATAACTAAGGACAGTATGCCTACATAACATCAAATATATTTAGAGCTGGTATTTGTCTAGCTAGACTACGAATTAAACTATCGTGCAAGTGCGGTGAAAACGCGTGGGACACTTAAACCAAGAATGAATTGCAAGGAAGTTGGTGTAGGTGTACCTACAAGTGTCCTGTTTCTAAAGGATGAGGAAGCGACCACCGGCCACAATACAACAATACGACGACGTGATCGCGCATTTGACTTTATAAATAGTGCAGCCTAAATTGTCTTCGCGATGTGTGCGTAGGTATTCTTCATGCTTATGAAGCGCATCAGTTAGATACCTACTTATGCCATTGTTAATCACGTCTATTCGTCTAAAGCAGATATTATGAAACTACGCTTCGAAGACTCCTACAGTTGTAATGAAAATGAGCCGAGTGGGCATGAGGTATTTACCACAATGCAGTTGATCCAGTTCATAGCCGTGAGCTTTGCTTAAACTTAAAAATTATTGAGATTTAATTAACAATCCATACATGTTGGTAAAATCATAACCCTTACTTAAGCTTGTTTGTTCGGGTAAAAAGAGTAGACAACGTTCAAAATTCTTCTTCACATTCTTTGATAAAATATTCTTTGGAATTTTGTTTATTTTAGCCATAAACGAGGGTAAAGTTACAAATAAAACAATATTTGATGGGTAATTAAATGTAGATAATAGATAATGAGACTTGTTAAAAGGGCCTAATAAGTATGTACATACTACCGAATACCTACAGAATTTCTCATAGGTATGTAATATCTGGGTGACCGAGCTTCGCTCGGAAAACATAAAAAAACTCGAAAATACGCGTTTTCCCAGAGATAAGACCTAGCTAGATCGGTTTTTCGGCCCCAAAAACCCCCATATAGCAAATTTCATCGAAATCGTTAGAGCCGTTTCCGAGATCCCCGAAATATATATATATAAATAAATAAATAAACAAGAATTGCTCGTTTAAAGGTATTAGATAATGGCTGCAATTACTAATATTTTATATACAAACACAAAATGCTACGCACACAAACAAACAAATCCAAAATACTAATAAATAGGTACGAATTATATTTGTTTGAAGTCCAAGTACATTGTTGTAAATTGTATCTCAAATATCCGTATAAATTAGTTAAATTACACACATTATGATTTTTGGTTTTTAAGGAAACTGTTTATCTTTACAAGAAACTTACGAGTAGGTACCTAATAATGAATTGGCCTATCAATTCATATCAAATCATGTATGAGTAGGTACAGTATAAGTATAAAGCTGACGTCACTGATACCATCGGATTGTATAAAGTGATTCATTTTACCAATATTAATTCAATAGTTAGCAAGTGTATTTTACAAGATGACTCAAAAATTGATGATTTCCAACACATTCAAGTATGTTGTATTAAGAATGGATTTGCTTCGGTAACGGGGTGTTATAGTCATCACGGACCGCCGGCGGCTAGCAAACCAGTATAATTGTGACCTCCAAGTATAGTTACGAATAGTTCGTATTGGTTCGCTCGCGTCCCATGACCGCCAATGTCCGCCCAGCAACGGCAAACTTATCCTGAAGGGCCTTGGTATAGGATCGGGGTGAGACTGCGGGTAATAGGTACTTGGCATATTTTTTTGCCGACTACGTGAAGGGTTACGTTTTCGCCGTCTATGCAATTGCAATCTATGTGAGCCATGTTTGTGTATTTCCTATAGGAGCTTCAAAACAACGATTTTAGTGAATAAGTAATCAATGTATTTGTTTTTATGACGCATGTGACATAGCCTGCATTTAACCGACTTTGATAGAGGTTTATTACGTAAAAACCGTAGGTATTCGTGTTAGTTATTTAAACGATTTACTCGGTTCTTATCAATGGACAAAGACAATACATACTTGTAAACATAATCCAATTAGGAATTTTACGTATACAGGAAAACCTTTAGTAATGACTGTTCTACACAAATACATAAATATATAATTATACCGACGATAACTCTGTCCTGAGTAGGTAAACCCAGACCAGACGAATTCCCTAATTTACAGTTTATTAAGTATAGCGTAGGCCTACACTCGACACCTAATTACGAAGCTTTATTAGGTAAATACTTGTTACAATGTTAATCGTCCGTCTTGGTACGACTATTAGTGACAGCCGAATTACTAATGGCAACAATACCATTATCATTCATTATTGACACAGCACAAGCATGATAAATAAGTTTTTAGTTGCTAGTGTTAAATGTATATCCATGTACCTATTTACGTGACAATAATTAATTTTTACCTACCTATATATAATGTACGTAACTAATAATAGTATTAATATTGAGTCAGGTATGTACAAGTAGGTACCTATTACCTATACATCTTACGATCTTATTTACAAATACGCACATTAAATAGCAGCTAACGTTAAAACATAATATTGTAGAATCAACATTTTGTTATGCTGACTTTACCTGCGTATAGGTATAGAGTGGTCGGACGGACAGTAACAAGTAGCGGCTACTGTCACACCGTGACAACTTGCTAATTTGCCGGCTCGACCTCTCGTCGCCGCTACCTCACTTACCCAACTGCTGACCTGGAAACGCTCCTCACTGCTGGAGAAAGACTATCATTGCAGAATTTCAAAAGTACTTACACTGTAGGCACATATTCTTCTGGGAACTCATTTTTTGTATATACATACAGCAAGCAGGTTTTGCCGACCATACCGTCGCCCACGACAGTAATCTTCAGCCTTTTCGTCGTCCCCATAGTGCCGCGACATTCGACAATTTCTAGCACAATAACGCTGGTGCTACCAACAATGTAGTATGTTGTCTTCAAACTTAATTACACATCAGCCTAAGCATTTCCATGTACTGTCCGCCCGCGAGCCGTATCGGACTTGAATGTTTCTTATCACACAATGATGTAACAATCTTATCAATCTTGTAAAAGCACTAGCGATAAGGTCGTATTATTTTAAGGGATTGAGGCGCGCGCGCAGTTTCGCGGTCGAACACAGAGTGATTTGGCGATTTGGCCGTAGAGGCAGCACTGCTCAGCGCCTGCGCAACTGGACGGACGCAAATTTCCGTCTAGCTGCCGCACTAAACATGCTTTATTAATTCTACATGCGTATCGCGACATGCCTACTAATAAACTAACGTCATTACACATCGCTATTGTTCGAGCCTCCATCTTAATTATTGGAGAATTATGCTACAAAAGAGAGCAAAATTATTCCTGGTATTTTTATACTAGGTATACATTTTGTTATACGTCACACTAACGACGTAACGAAACGGAAAGTTATAGTCTGTGCGGGAAGAGAAAAGTCGTGGAATGTATGGGGCCCATCAATACACTCCACGACTCTTCTCTTTCCGCGCAGACTAACTTGTTTATTAACTATTCAAATTTAAAAGTTTGCAGATATTATACGAGTATGACATGTCTGATGATGATTTTTTTATTTTGCTCAATATCTTGTTTATGAATTACGATATTTCCCTAATATAAACCCAATAATTGGAAACCCAAGTAATTAAAGCAATTCATGGTGCTTCGAGGTCATATAACACAGATCAGATTTATTTCGTTTTCGTGCTAGTCTTTTCTGTACCTACTTAAAATTTTGCAACATGCTACTTTCAATGGAAGAACATTTTTTTGTTTTTTTTTAGTCTGTCGCTGATCCATAAGCTAGGTTCCATAACTGGCTTTACCGTCTGATGCCAAATGCTTTTATTTAACCAGCTAAACCAGCCACCACAGACCAGCGGTGGTTATGTATGATAGCATAAGCACAGAATAAGTAATAGTATTACGAGGGGCGTTCAAAATATTCTCGGTATTGATATCTTACGACCTCTTCTAAAATTTATTTCGTTACTGGCCGCTAAGGTTTATTCATTGACATTAAAAAAAAGTATAATTCGAACCGAGATAGTCTTTTGTTTTTCTGCAATTGCTGAACAAACATGAACATCATGTGCGAATTGACAATGTTAACTAAATTAGAACATCGATGCGTGATAAAATTCTTGACAAAACAGGGTAAAAATCAAAAAACCATAAAAGAGGAAATGGATTGTGTTTACCGTGAGTCTGCTCCTTCTTTATCTACCATTCAAAAGTGGTCAAGCGAGTTTAAACGCGGAAGGGAGAGTATTGAAGATGACCCTAGACCTGGCCGGCCTGTAGTAGCTACTTCACAAGAAAATATTGATAAAGTGGAAAAACTTATATCCTTTTATTCAGAGACCATACTTTTATATCCGCAACGCAGGCTTCGTCAGGTAAACACAAACTTACAATCAGCTACAGGCATCGTCACAAAAAACTACAGCGATAAAATCCGCAACAGGCTTCGTCAACTCACTCTAAAAATACACATTAATAACAAAAAAAAAAAAAAAAGAAAAAAAAAAAAACCTACAAATAAAATACACCCTCCAACTCACCGCCAGCAGGCAGTGTACCCAGCAGGCTGGCCGCATTTCCCCGTTGAATAGCTATACTAATTCTCTGGGCAAAATACTGGCCTGCCCTCTGGTCACCCGAGGCATCGACCAAACGCGACGCCAAATCCTTAAATAAGCGCCGGGCGCTGGGCCCCCACGACCCTAACGTTTCGACCCCAAAAGGCTCAAATATGTAGCCACTGCCGAGAGTGCTGTACTTGCGCCGTTTGTTATCCTCGGCCGTCGTGGCCGCATGACCAGCACCAGAGCTAGTGCCCGGTAAGTGGGACACGGCAAAAGTGTCTACACACGTTGCATCCCAAACCAGAGGCCTCCCCATACTCCAGGGCACCAGCGTCATACCGTCGGGTCTCTTGCCGTCATCCCTCGTTAAACCAACAGGCTCCAGAATAGCAGGTACCTTTACGCTGACAAGAGCCCTTCGGATGACATCGTTC
Source organism: Cydia amplana (assembly GCF_948474715.1). Lineage (NCBI taxonomy): Eukaryota > Metazoa > Arthropoda > Insecta > Lepidoptera > Tortricidae > Cydia > Cydia amplana. Next base: position 27,338,014 of record NC_086096.1, on the reverse strand, counting down.
AAGCTGGCGTGACGAGGAATCCGACCAGCACTCCTGCTACAAGAGAGGCCATGATGACCCAAGCTGTCAACCATGGAGCCACATTGGCAGCGATGCGGGACATTAGTCACTGCCCCTACTCGCAAACTAGCAGCCAGACGAAAAGTGACGTTATCAAGGAGTGTACCTATCGACGGAGAAGGTAAGGCTAGTAACCACTGACCAGACTCCCATTCCGCAGCAGCAAGAAGACGAGCACGCTCCGCCAAGCCAGTTGACGTATCAACAAGATTATTCCGTACTAGTTGACAGAGCGGCTCGTCCCACTGCCTCTGCGAGCAAAGGTTGGTAGGCAGGTCGGTGTTCGGACAAGACAATGACCATACATTTTTAGCCTCAGTGCAGTGCGCCGGCTCTAGATTCCCAAATGATGAAGCCAAAATACACCCTATCAATCCCTGCGCGCTATGCACCGAAGCCAAAAACGCAGGCAACGCCACACTGGAGATATTTCGGATTCCCAAGCCACCGAACCTAATAGGCAGAGTAGCCTGGCTCCAGCACCTCGAATCAAAAGAAATGTTAAAAATCGACGCCAGGGAATTCTTTACCACCTCGTCCAGCTTCAAAAGAAGATTAGGAAACTTCCAGAAGTGACTACAACGAAGAACGTATGTAAACTTAGGAACAAAAAGGCAATGTCGCATGATGGTGTAAGCCGTGTGAACATTAATCTCCAATAGGCGTTCCGAAACTGACTTGAAATTCTGAATTTTGTTCTCAACATAATCATCAAAAGATTGGTCCAAAACAGGAGACCCAAGGAGGTTAAGCGAACTCTCATCCACAATCTTTATTCCAGGAGCAACCTCTCTGAACTTGTCGACTATACTTTCCCTTTCCAGGTTAGTGCTGGAAATGAAAAGTTCACACTTCGAAAAATTCAGAGAAAGGCCAATGGAACCAAAATCTGTCGATAACCTCTGTAAGTCACACAAAACGGTATCCACGTCGCCCCCAAGCGTGCCATCATCCAGGTACCAAACATTCAATCTAGATTTGAGGTCCTTTATAATGGGATGGATGGCGAGACTAAAGATTGCTGGACCCAAGGGATCACCCTGCTGACAGCCAACAGACGAGGCCAAAAGATTTGACTTAAATAACAGCTTAGTTGGGGAGCTGTAACATTGCCAAACAAATTTGTACGACCCCGGAATTTTCTCTCGGACCTGCGTTAGGAGGGTGCCTCTATCAACGGAATTAAAAGCATTCGCAACATCGACCTTCAAAAGCACCTCTCCCTCCAAACGCTGCACATATGTTCGAACTGCGTGAACAGCGGCCTCACAACCACTTCTTGAACCGAAACCCACTTGAATAGGACTAAATTCCTTACCCAGCCTGTCCAAGTTAGAATGACAGGCAATCTTAGCAACGAGGCGACGAAAAGTAGTCCCAATAGCAATGGGCCGTATACCACCGTCCTTCTTTAGAAGAGCGCATAGATTGGCACCATACAAGATGTCCGTGACGCTGGTTGGCACCTCACCCGCAAGCATTTTATTCACAAGGGCCGTCAAGTTCTTCAAAAGATCGTCACGAGTACCATTGCAATCACTGCACAAAAGGTCCTTGAGGTGCTGCGGGGTAAGACCGTCCAAACCCCCTGCAGAGCCATTTGGGAAGGACATGACGGCCCCTAAAACGTCCTGTGCCACGACTTGAAGCGCCTCATCACCGGCTTGCGGGGGATCCGGGAGAGAAAAGTCAGGCGCTGGAGGAGGATGTTTATCTCTCAGCGCCGCAAGGGTCTCAGGACTGACAGAAGCCACGACATCATTGGAAAATAATAAGCGTGCTGCTCCCCTAATATCACCATCACCCACCTTACTCTCCACTAACTTGGCCGTATTCAATCTACGATTCTGACGTGGAAGAGGTCGAGCTAAAGAACCATTAAGGCAGTTTGCCTTAACTTTACTCGTAAGCGAACTTCGCGTCTGATCCTTGGAATGAACATGCAAAACTCTGAAAGAGAAAGTTAGAAGTTGCTCCCAGGCACGAAACGAATTCTCAGACACAACCGCCCCAATGGTCTCTGCCAAACATTTTGAAACAGCGACACGAGCGCCCCTCGGGATACGCTTAAGAACCGGAAGGGTATCTTTAAGGTCACTAATAACCTGCCAAAAAGGAGGGGCAGGAACCTGAGGTTGTGCTTGTGCACTACAAGCAGGCCCAGGGGCAGGGGCCCCAGGGTCAGAAACATCAGGAGCCGAACATGGGATGTGCGGTCTATGCGCCTTCGAAATATGTACGTTGAGGCCTCTGGTACCCCTGAAAAACCGGGTCTGGGGGCATTGTGGGCAACGTACGTTACTGTCCAACGACGCAGAAAGAGCGACGCCACTGACGGCATCAGTTATAGGCAGGGACATTGGCAACAAAAAAAAAAATAGCCCACCAAATAAAAACGCAAGAAGCTCAAAAAAGCTATTAAAATTAAAGGAGACGCTTAATTATACTTAATTCTGATAAATATACATACATATACTTTAATAAAAACTGATTTAAACATGTCAAAACATCAAAAAAAGAATAAAAAATAATTAGACAAAACGCTATAAAATTAAAAATGCTAATGTAAACCCAAATAACATGTCAATCTTAAAAAAAACTAATCCCATATATTTAGAATAAAATAGAATAGTACTTATAATCCCAATAACGTCAATCATATAATTAAGTATTCTAAAATGACTATATTTACATATACCAACTCTGCAAAGAGGATGTGGTCCTCAGGTCTCTAAATCTATGACTTAAATCTACTTATCTAAAAAAGACGTCGTGCACCTGGTCCGGAATCCTGGTGAAGCTTGTCCGGGGCTGTGCTCACGAGCAGCAGAATTTGTGTTGCCTGTACAGGATACTTCCAGATGGAGTGGGTGGACCGCTATGGAACGCTGGAGCACTGCGGGCCGAATGGAGCACGGTGGAGCGCTAAAAAGCGGCACGGAGCACACCGGAACGTGGCGGAGCTTGATGGAGCAGAGTGGACCGCTATGGAGCACCGGAGCACCGCGGGCCAAAAAGGAGCGCATCGGAACGCCACGGAGCGGTGCGGAGCGAACGGAGCGCGTCGGAGCGGAGTGGACCGCCGTGGGGCGCTGGAGCACTGCGGGCCAAAGTGGAGCGCGGCGGAGCACTACGGAGCGACGCGGAACGAAACGGAGCGCGTCGAAGCGAAGTGGAGCGCTGGTGCTCTGTGGGCCGAAAAGGAGCGCGGCGGAGCACTACGGAGCGCGCCGGAGCGGAGTGGACCGCTATGGAGCGCTGGAGTACTGCGGACCGAAAATGAGCGCAGTGGAGCGCTACGGAACGGCGTGGAACGACACGGAGCGCGTCAGAGCGAGTAGGAGCGCTTTTGCGGAGCGCAACGCACAAAATGGAGCGCAAAGGCGCGCAATGTAGCAAATGGCGCAAAAAGGCGCAACTTTCCGGGAACTACCAGTGGACGCGACCGTCCCGCTCCACTGGGACTTGTCTTTTTTTTTTTTTTTTTTTTTTGTCTTTTTTAAACTTATATTGGAAGATGGACGAGTGAAGGTAAAATCTATAGCACAAGTAACCAATCTCTCTATTGGTACCGTACATGATATTATACATGACCATCTTAATATGTCAAAAGTAAGTGCAAGATGGGTTCCGCGAATGCTGACTCGGCTTCAAAAAGACATGCGTGTAGCTTGTTGTTCCGATTTTATTGACCTGTGCGGTGAAAATCCTGATGAGGTGCTGCAAAGAATAGTTACTGGAGATGAAACCTGGGTTCATCATTATGACCCAGAGAGTAAACAAGAGTCCATGCAGTGGCACATTAAGGGTTCAGCTCATCCCAAGAAGTTCAAGGTCATCCCTTCAGCTGGCAAGGTCATGGCCACGATATTTTGGGATTGTGAAGGAGTATTACTAATCGATTATAAAGAAAAAGGTGTAAATATCACAGGACAGTACTACGCTAACATTCTACGTCAATGAAAGGATGTAATTAAAGAAAAGAGGCGAGGAAAGTTAACCAAAGGTATTCTGCTTCTGCATGACAACGCCCCCGTCCATACTGCTCATATTGCCAAGGCAGCTACTGTTGAATGTGGGTTTAAAACTGTTACTCACCCACCGTATAGTCCGGACTTAGCCCCCAGCGACTTCTTTTTGCTCCCTAATCTTAAAAAGGATCTGCGTGGAAATACATTTTCTGACGATGAAGCATTGAAGGCGGCAGTGGAGGAGCATTTTTACACGAAAGATAAAAAATATTTTTACGAGGGATTAAAAAAAATAATTGATCGATCTTTTAAGTGTATGAACATAGGGGGGGAGTATATTGAAAAATAAAAATATCAAACTTTTCGTACTTGTTTGTTTTCATTCTCATACCGAGAATATTTTGAACACCCCTCGTATCATAGCATATGCCTAACATATATCATATCATAGTATACCTATGGGAAGCCTTGAAAACACAAAACATACCGAAAAAATACATAAGGATAATCCAACAAATATACATATGTACATTTAAAAATACAGCTAAAATATGAATTAAATGAAATAGTAAAGAATAACCAAATACTCGTACCAACAAATATTAAGTCCAAAGTATTTAACACTTGTATCCTTCCCTGCCTTACATATGGATGCCAAACATGGGCCCTAACTGTCAAGGAAAGGAAAGCTCACCAAGTCTGCCAAAACAGTATGGAAAGGAGCATGTTGAATGTGAAACTTAGATACAGAATAAAACTGGAGGACATCACAACATGGTACCCAAGAAACGAAGAGGACTGATGGTGGACAAAAAATGAGATGGGAAGAAGAGTTCAGGCAGGTGGGTGGAGCTTTGTGGAGAAGACAGGCTCTGGACAGAAACGCGTGGAGGAATATGGGAGAGGCCTATGCCAAAGGCAACCAGACAAAACGTTTGAACGAGAACCGAAAAAGGCTAGCAGTAAGCAAGCATGAGAGCAAAAGAGAAGCCTTTCCTCTCTGTCATGTGGATGTAACGGAAAGATTTAATAATTCAGGGATCAACCTCACCGAAGAATACTATTTACGTAGAGTTACCAGGGTAATGTGAACTGTAACGTGATTTATTATCTCCCTACGAATTTGTTAGTCATGTACAGAATTTAACCAGCTATGGGTATGGGGGTTCGGATTTCACACCTAATCACCGGTGTCTGAGGTAGAGTCTGGGCTTACAGCTTCAAACAATGCATGTTCGTAGTTTTGTTTTAGCCAGGAATACGGAAGCGTTCTCATGTTAAGGTCAATGTCGATGTATCTCGAATAAGTAGGTATCCAGACTAAGACTTAGTGTCCAGTAAGCACATTTGACTTTGCTGCAAATCTAGTATCGTAGCACTAATACGGCGTTTTGTGACCCAGGTAACCATCAGTTCCTGCTTTTTAGCGTAACGTAAGAAATACGGGTGTGACGAATAAAGTGTCAATCCATCGTAATTAGCGCTAGTTTTATTATCGGCCACGAATAAAAATCGCTTTGTAAGTTTTATTTTTATTAATTATGATTTTAGATATTAAACTATAACAAATTACAATTTTCATGCAACCAACAATAAAATGAATATGACGGTAGTAGGTTTATTTTACAAAGTCAACACATGGAAAGTAAACTAGGTATTTAAACTGAGTGAAACCTATCAAATAAACCTTTATAAAATTGCCAATACTACATAGGATTACACTTAGCAGTTAAAGCTTACAAAATACTTTACAAAACAATTATGTACTTACCAGATGTAGGATCACATTTATAATAGGTACTCTAGCTACTTTATTTAATTCTTTTGTTTCTTATAGTAGTTGTAGTGATATTTACTCAGCAATCGATTATATGAAGTAGCCATGTTGTAGGTAAATTGTAAATGATTATTATTATTAGTCACTTTAAATACCTATTATATCAAAACTTTATAACTAAAATACTGACCACAGGTAAGATTGAATGATTAGTATGAAACTTGATTAGGTAATGGAGTACAATATTATTCAATTCCAAGAATAATAATTTTTTCCTTCATTGCCACAACCTCTTTGATCAGGTTCTGAATGTTGCACTGTAGTTTGCTAATCAATGCTTGCTGCCTCCTGTCTCGTTCTTTCAACTGCATTACTGTAGAGTCACACACGTCACTGCAAGATGTGAAGCCTGCAACAATTATAAAATTATGATACAAGTTTTCATGGCTTATAGCCTCCTAAAGGAAGTAATTAACATTTCAATTAAGTACATAAAATGTTCAAATGTTATTTTATTTCATTATTCTTATCCTTCCCTCTCTTACATACAATAGTGTAACAATTTTTCTGCTCTTTCTTAGATAGAGAAAGCTATGGTGGTGGCAAAAAGACAGTGCCCATGTCTGTTGCTAAAATCTTTAGCCCTAGTGGCCTAGCGCCTTAAAGCCTCCTGGGAGTCTCGGGGCAGACAGATGCTGAGCCGCTTTCCATTTCAATGTCTACAGTACTTAGCGCAAAGTGAAAAAGTGTTTGTTTATGGGTTGTAGTTAAAGCGTTTATTTAAAGCTGCTGACTCTAGCTAGTTGCATTAGACCAGATCCTGAGATCTAAGACTAATAGGTAACAATTATTATCGTGAACAGGTCTCAGCAGGCATTGGGGTTATGAAGTTTTGGATGGAGCTGAAGATTAGGCTATTGTAAAGAGGTCCAGACACCTGCCATATCAATGCTAACACGCGTTATCGAGGGTGGCGGTGACTTGCCGCTGGCTAGATGGGCCCCCGAAACGGCCATTGTAAAGACCACCAGGAGCAACACCAGTGTGAGCAGCACAGGGGTGTCCAGAGGTGTGCGCCGTTTTCTACCCAGTGGCTGCCACTGTGCCAACTTGCGTCTTATGAATCTTTCACTTCCACCCCTGGAGGATATACATATGTAGCTCTAACGACTCCTCTCTGGACGGCCAGAGGAGGCTGGCCAGAGCTAAGGGTCCCGTTGGGGTCCACTCCAGTTCACGAAGACAAGCTGGTGACTGAGACCCTGACCGACTCTCGGGAGCACTAGCTTCCTTGAGGTTGTTACTTCCCAACAGCTTGCCACAAGCTGTCCTGCGGGCTTATTATTATTATATTATGATTTAATAAGCAGGCAGGCAGTTATAATAACTGATATGGCCGGTATCTGCTTATCATAAAGACAGTTATCATGTACAAGTAGTAGATTGCAGTGTTTGTATGGGTTACTGTAAGATCTATGGCTTTTTAAAGTAAAGTAAAGTATTTATTAATTGTAAACTGTGTACATAAGATGTCATAAACATGAGATATCGAATCAACAGTTGCCCATTTCGAGCATACAATATGATCTTAAAACTACTAACTATACTAGCTTACTGACTAACTTATACTTAACAAACTGGTGATTCCAGAAAAAACTCATTTAGGTTGTAAAATACATTTTCAATTAACCAATTTTTTAATTTTTTTAGTTTTAAGTGATGACCTCAGACAGGTTCCAAGAGATCCAAGCAATTTTTCAAGTATTATGAATATATTTTCATAGAAAGGGTAATGTGTCACCATTTTACTGCATGTTTCTTAGGTACATATTAATTTTTTTTAAATTACCAGTTTTATTCCTCAGCCTGTCTAATAACTTTTCATTTTCCATTTTTAGTCGGATGATTTCATGTCGCAAACTATTTTCCATAGTATCCTTTTGCTTATTAACTTGTGCCAATCTTGCTTTTGTTTCAGCCAAACTGTGAATAATTTCATCTGAATGATCGGAGACCCTGCGAGCAGCTGCCGTACATGTTTTGGCCTCATGTTTTTCAGTATTTACTTTTTGATTTAGTTTGTCAACAGTGCTCTGAAAACAATTAAAAATTAGAATTAAATCAATGCATTGATTATGACATCAACATATACTATAAAAAAGTGATGCTGTTTTAACTGCATACTCATTACTCAATTCAATGACCAATGAGCAAAGTTTGGGTATCAGATATCATATGATGGATGTCATTAACTCTAATTGTTCAGTTAATTATATAATTACAGGCAATTCTGCCTTTTATATCACCCTTAGGTTGCGCTCTGGCCATATTTCATTGAATAGCTATGCGTTTATGATGTGTAAGTAAGTGAGGAGTAGTTGAAGATGTGTTTCACATTGCAATGGAATGTTGCCCACCATCAACATCATCATCTTTAATTTTACTACTTAATTTTACAGTGCATTGGTGTTAGCTGTAATGCTGTAAAATTTGTTTTCAATAAATCTCAATATCAATATCACCACCATCTACCCACAAATTGAGTAGATGAAATTTATGCCAATATTGTCATCATTTTCTACTACACTAGAGATAGCAATGTCTCATAATAGTGCAGACTGGATTAGGTGCAAACCTAGTCGCATGTGCAACAAATCATAATCACAAAATATACTTACATTTAACTGCTTATTCAGGTGTTCTAGTACATGGTTTTCTTCAACTAATCTGTCAGCCTTCTCCGCGGTCGTTTTATGGTAATGCAATAGTGTCCAAACAACATTAACAAGCTTCACAAGTGCCTCAGGATGTAGTGTCGTAGTGATGTCGAAATATGGGTTAAATACATAACTAATATTTAAAAGTTCTAACTCCTGCAAGTTTGTTTAGGTTAATAAAATAATAATGATAAATATCATAATACGGACACGACAAGGAAAAAGCCAAAAATAGTACCTCAGTTAGTCCAATTAAGCATTCCTTGATGTTTGTGTTCGTACATGGCTCGTAAACGGTCGCTTTTTTAAATTTATAATTTTGTAAAAGTTCTCGTATTTCCTCATCTAGCGGTTCAAATTCGCTGCCATTCGATGCCATTTTAATTTAGTAGTGAAGATTAATCAATACCTTAAATAATTAAAACTAACAAAAATGCAAAACTAAACTACTACGCCAAACAAAATAAAGAAATAAGTAAGACCAACGGAAAGATAGGTAACTTGACCAAAGACTCCAAACCAAAGAAAACAACTTGATTTTGTTGGGTGCCGCCAAGGCCGGATTTTAGTGACCACAGAGTGTAATATTTTAAGGCTTCAGATAAAAGCCACTCCACACTCGCGTTCGCGACTTCCGCATTTTCACCAGATCGCGTTGTGTAATAAAATTTTAACACCATAGATATGTATACTTAGTAAACGGAACGGTGCTTTGTATTGACGATTCTGTTAATTGACAGTTATCTAGGCTTCATTCCGTCATTACATTTTATCAGGTTTATGTTTGTGGTTTCACCGTTGGCGTCGTCTCGTCGTTCAGATCAGAGATATAAGAACTCTAAAGATGCTGTGTTAAAAATCCACCTTATCATATATCCGTAAGACCATTGTTTTCTAGTTCCGTAGGTTCAACAAACAGGTTACGGTCCCATCGCCCTATGCCTATGCCACCGCAGGCTTGGTCATGCGTGTATTCCCGTTGACTCGGTAAAGATAACTAATTAGGATCATGCACGATTCAATTTACAAAATATGCAGTTGTGAGCTTTTTTTGTACGCTTTTTCTCTGGTCTGCGATTAAGATTCATCTCGCTGACATTACTTACTCACCCCACTAATTTGAAATGTACTTCGTCCTTTTTCTGAACTTTTGCATAATTCTATTCTTAATCCGAGTTCAAAATATGAAGGATATAAATAACAAACTTGAACAAATAAATTCTGGATATTTTATAATTATTTCAATTATTCCTTCCACAGGCTTCTAACCTAGCAGTGGCCAGTCATTCAGTCTGATGTGCGTCTAAACAGAAGTGAATTATAGTTAGTTCATGTTGTAATAAAAAACAATAGCTTTGGATTCTGGACACTCAAAGTGTGGAAAAATGAGTTACTCTAGCGATGAAGTGAACTTTCTTGTATATCGCTACCTACAGGAATCAGGTATAGTTGACATGAAATGGTTATATTATTTATGCTTTGAAATAATGTAATATTAGATCAGTACTTCATAGATATTGAATTTATAATTACCAAACCATTGCAGGTTTCCATCACTCTGCATACACATTTGGTATTGAGTCACATATATCACAAAGTAATATCAATGGTGCCTTAGTACCTCCTGCAGCTTTGTTGAGTATCCTTCAAAAGGGTTTGGAATACACTACAGCAGAAATTACTTATGGGGAAGATGGTAAGTACAGCCAGTTCTGACAGACATTATTATATTACACGGTTAATAGTCAATAATTGTACAACTATGCATAATTATGAACAAATGATTAAAAACTGCCTCTAATATGAATGTGTATCCAAAATACTTTGATGATTATCTATGTAAATATTACGTAGGGCTTGTGCAAAAAGTAGCCGAAAACACCTCGCGTGATTTGTGCACAATCCACAAAATAAAATCCTATTATCTTTTTTTTACATACAAAAGAGTCAAATTGGCATCAGTGCCTCACAGTAAGCTCAATAAGGCTTGTGAGCACTAGCTACCAACAATAATATATGATTACAGATATCCATGCTCATCACACAAATTTCCCTTATTGGGTTTCAAACCTATTACACTACTGGCTAATAGGGCTAGAGAAAGAATGCATGCTGTTCTTATGCGTGCAATGCACTTAACAGGACATACATTATTGCCTATGTGACTTCAAACTTCAATATCAATACATATGAATGGTAGTCAAATAGTATACTACAAATAACTATATATTTTTTCTATTTTAGGCTCTGAAATACGTCTCACTGAAAGCTTGAGCTTGATTGATGCCGTCAGTCCAGAGATAATTGCTGCGCGACAAAATGCACATAACACACAAAAACAAGCTATTAGAGTAGAGCAGGGCACAGGAACTGAACAAAATGGTGTTGAAGTAAGTTCGTTTTTGCGAAACACTATATATTTAGCCTTTAGTCGGACTATACATTATCTTTTATTCATATTCATATATTTCACTTTTTTTCCATTTTTGTGTGTCCGTTTGCCAGGTGGCAAAGGCCTCCTCCTTGCGAAACACTACACTACATTCAGTTTTTGACACATTTGGTTTAACATTATGTTTTAATTGATATCTCTAGGTCACGGCATGTAACCCGCCAGCGGCAACTGGGGGCGCGGCGACTCCGAGTGCTCCTGAGAACATGGAGGTTGATCAGTCCATAGAAATACCAGCGAGCAAGGCTACAGTCCTCAGAGGCCATGAGTCTGAGGTGTTTATTTGTGCTTGGAACCCCAGTACTGATCTGTTGGCAAGTGGCTCGGGTGACAGCACAGCCAGGTTTGTGAACATATGCATATTGAGACATTTTGTAAGTTTTGTAAATAGTATTTTTACAAGCTTTTACTTAACTTGTCTTGTTAGTATGTACAGTATGTTAGTGTGGGTCAAATCTTGGAAGCTAAATTTGACCCATTTCTCGATTTCCGATTGAGCTGAAATTTTGCAGACATATGTAAATCGGATGACAATGCAATATTATGATGACATGGAGCTGATCTGATGATTGAGACAGGTGGCCATGAGAACTCGGTGATAAAACAATGCATACTAAAGTCTATTTTTTAATTCGGTAGACTAATATGACATTTCATAGTATGAAATGACATTTTATGTTCATACTAAGAACTGTCATTTCAGTCTACCGAATAAAAAAATTGACTTTAATTGTGTTTGGGGTAGTTAGAATTGTCGCGATGATTACTAGTTGCCTGTGGAAAGAAAAGTGCAATCACCAATAAAATCTTGTACCAAAAATGTAATTTTTTCCAAATCCGGAAAAGTTAACAGTTTCATAATTATGACTACTGATAATCTAACAATTATTACATTATAATGATTTTAATTAATTATGTCAAACAAAGGGATCCGATATTATAATTATATGCTCAACATATGTAATTTGAATAATAAGAACTTCTGAATATTTTACCGGAACTTGAATTTGGACCATAGTTGTAAATTGTGAACTAAAGTGACCTGATTTTACGGTACCTACATTAATTTTGACCTTCAATGTAGATGGACCTGTACGGCTCCGTACATTATGGGGTAACTTTGGTTACCACAAAATATATTGCGCGGATTGCGCCGTACAGCGCATAATATATGTATATGATGCCTTACTGCGCCATCTACTTCAGCTGTTAAACACGATATTATACTTTACATCCCTACAACAATTACGTTTAGTTGCAGTAATTGGCTAATTGTGTTTACAGGGAACAGTCTCGCTAGCTAGCAACATAGCTATCTTGTAATTATATTGTCATTAACATCAACAGCACAGTGCAGCTAGCATAAGCAGTATGCTGTAGTTACGCGTAGTCAATGTAGTAACGGCTATTAATTTATGTATTATTAAGACTGATGTTATTCTTATCAGGATCTGGGATATGTCTGACAATCCTGCTACGACTCCTAATCAGTTGGTACTCAGACACTGTATCCAGAAAGGTGGGGCAGAGGTGCCCAGTAACAAAGATGTCACTTCTTTGGACTGGAATGTAAGTAACAGAATCGGCTTACAATATTATGACCGTGTCTGAATTGAAAATGTGCAAGATTTTATCATGTTGATTGTTACTGTGTATGATTGCAAATGATTTTTACTTAATGTATGATTGGAGAGTGAGTTCTGGACCTGCTGTTTTCCAGTGTGACGGTAACCTGCTAGCAACGGGATCATATGACGGATACGCCCGCATCTGGACCACGGATGGAACCTTGGCCTCCACATTGGGTCAACACAAGGGACCTATATTTGCCCTGAAATGGAATAAACGCGGGAACTACATTCTGAGTGCAGGGGTAAGTTATATGTTAAGTGGTGAATATGATGCTTAACAAAGTTTCACGTTTCAGTTTAGTCATTCGAATATTAATAAAATGTAATGGTACTTTAATTTCAGGTAGACAAGACGACCATAATATGGGATGCTGCGTCAGGGCAGTGCACTCAGCAGTTTTCCTTCCATTCTGCTCCGGCGCTGGATGTGGACTGGCAAACGAACACATCCTTTGCATCTTGTTCTACAGATCAGTGCATCCATGTGTGCAGACTCCATGTTGATAAGCCTATTAAAAGTTTCCAGGGACATACTGTAAGTTTCTAGCCAAATTCTATTATTGTCTTATTACGTCGAAACAAATCGATAATGATTTATTAATGATATTGTAAGCCAGATATAATAATTGTTTTATTTATTTCCCTTTAGAATGAAGTCAACGCCATAAAGTGGGATCCACAAGGACAGTTACTGGCTTCCTGTTCCGACGACATGACTTTGAAGATCTGGTCCATGAAACAAGATACATGTGTTCATGACTTACAAGCTCATTCGAAAGAAATTTATACCATCAAGTGGTCTCCTACCGGTCCGGGAACACAGAATCCAAATATGAATCTTATTTTGGCCAGTGCCTCTTTCGATTCCACTGTACGTTTGTGGGATGTCGAAAGGGGCGTGTGTATACACACTTTAACAAAGCACACAGAACCGGTTTACAGTGTGGCCTTTTCGCCCGATGGCAAGTTTCTGGCCAGTGGTTCTTTTGACAAGTGTGTGCATATTTGGTCGACACAGACCGGTGGGCTGGTACACTCGTACAAGGGCACAGGTGGCATATTCGAGGTGTGCTGGAACTCGCGAGGCACCAAAGTCGGCGCTAGTGCTAGTGACGGCAGCGTGTTCGTCTTAGATTTACGTAAGCTATAAGGAACAACCCTCAGGTCTCGTTCCACTTGACGGTCGCGTCACTCTCGGCGGCGCACGCGGCATTAAGCAATTGGTTTCGGGTGGTTTAAAAGAGGAATGGGACGTAAAGTGTCATTCAATAGAACTTGCTAACTATTTAACAAACCGCCATATTAGTCACTGAATGTCAAATTACTAGTAACTTTTGTTTACAAAGTTAGCAGGTTCTATTGAATGACACTTTAGCTACAGATAGATTGAATATTCCTAGTATGTATGTAGTAAGTACTTGATGCCATTCTGACTTTGGAGCTTTGGAACTTTACATATTGAAAAATTAAGTTTACAAAACATTATAGCGCCTACAGCGCCATCTTCTGCAGCTGTCTTACTTGGGGGATATATAGGAACTTTTTCTTAGAATGAAGTTGAATGAACACATCTGAAACAATCCTTTAGTACGGAAATATGTACTTAGCAGCTAAATGGATGATCGTATCGTGAAGCATTTAAGAGCATTTCTCATAACCAAGTAATAATAACTACATGAGGAGTTGTTTTATTAGTATTTTTAGAGCCCGTAATCGTAGGGTGTCATTTTTCCTTTTAGTATTAAAGAGGTAACCCCAATAGTTAGGAGGTAGAAATGTTCAGTGTGTATCTATCTAATCTAATATTACATGACGGCTTGAAATCATCAATCTACGTGTAGTGAGGGGTGTAGATGGCGTGATCAAAGATCGCGTCTGTGTGATTTAGTGCAAGATTTTTTGCCGCTTTTGTCAAGTGGAACGAGTCCTAATCAAAGGCGAATGTGTTAGCATTCAATCTGCTATTGCAGCGATTTAGTAAGTAGGTATTATGTACAGAATTTTATTAAAATGCGCTATAAACACATGTAGTAATCATAATAGTAAAGCACAAATATCTGAAGATGTCTCTATTGTCAAGGCGTTAGAGTGCATGTTCACATATTTTTGAGCACCTCGGCCGCTCCGAATGCTCCGATATATCTGATGGCGACTGTACCAGTAAAAAGTTTTCGTTGACAATCATGGAATAGGTACTTATCAAATATGGTAAAAAACACCTTGGAACATTTAATATCTGGGCAAGAGAAAAAACAATTTATGATTATTAGATGTAAAATAATTTAGTAAGAAAATAGGTGTAAATTAAGTAAAATGGTAATTGAACGTTATCTGGCTGGCTATCCCAATTTTACTTATAGAACATAGACAAAATAAGAGAGAAAAACAAAAATTAAGTTTATTATTCACTGCCTTAGACCTAGGCTGTACCTACTCTTCGGTCATGTGTGGCGCCAGCTTTTAAATTGTGTTTATGTTATTTATAAAAATTCATCACCATGTGTCAGTTACTGAAAAAAATAGTAGCAATATGGCTAGCAACACATGTATATTTATATATTTAAATACATAGTTAACTGTTGCGTCAATGAATGTATAAATAGTACCAACCTGCGTTGTAAGCGAAATATTATGTATGATTCTGATTACATATAGTCTGTATCTGTATTCATTATAAATACAGGCGTTTGTGCTAAATAGGCGCTGCGCGCTACATTTATGGGACGGGCGAGTGATTTTTGGGAAAGACACGGCTCTTTAAAAACATGTTCAAGTTATTTTATGACTCGAAATTGTCCAATCGTGAAGATAGCATAATTATTAACCATTCTAACGAAGTAATTTTTATTCATTTACACAAGGCCGGTTACATACACCATAGCTTACTATGCCAAATTTAAGACGTTATTAATTTGTTACTGTCTAACTAACACGACTTAACACATGCTAATTGCCTTTACACATGTCTTTTTTTTTTATTGTAATTCATTTAGCACACTAAATCTAAAACTAAATAAAGTAAGTTTTTATTGCGGGAAGCTCAGATGTACAAGTGAAAAAACATTTGAAAGGAAACTGGTTTTGATTTGGAAATAACCCGAATACATAATGTATAAGCCATTATGCCTCCTATTATTTTATCAACATCATTATATGCTGTCCTAATTGTGAATTAACTCAATAGACCAGGATCTTAAGAAGAGTGTAGTATTGCAAACGTAATTGTTAGACCGCAGTTTGATTTTTGATCCTTGTAGGTCTCCCAGGCTTCAAGAAACCTGACGTTGCCAGGCTGAAAACTGAAAAGATTGCACCACCTTGGGCCTAGTCTCGACTAGATGGCGTTATTTTTACCTATAAACAAATTTAACACTTTAACACATATCAGTGAAAGAATAAGGATCAAAGTCAAATGGCGTTCTAAAAGTTTTAATCTTCTGTGGAAAGATGGCAGTAAATTTAATGTTGCTATGCTACATAACAATCTGCCTCTATTACAAATGTAAGGTGCATTAGTTACTGTGTAAAACGAAACGTATTGAGTGAGCGAGACAGTATGATTGAAGATACCTTAGAAAGAAAGGGAAGGATGATTGATTGAATGAAAGAGATAGAAATAGGATTAGGTTAGAGTAAGTTGAGAGAGATTATATTCTCTTTGATTATGGCCGAAAACGTTGTTTCAATTCTTACATGGCGCTGCGGACAGGATCCATCCGAGAATACCTCCTAATGAAATCCATATTGGAACACTAATTGAGGACAGTGACAGATGCCATCAATTAGACCTCTTAACAGAAGCAAGGAAATTGGCACTAGAGAGGATAGAAAACATACACTTATATAACAAGAAAAAATATGATTTAAGACGACTAGAACATAATTTCAAGGAAGGCAGCTTTGTTGTGTACGAATGGTATAAACCAACAGACACCAAGCTCACGCCAAGGTTTAAAGGTCCATTTAAAATATTAAAGAAGATTGGCTCAGTATGCTACGAAATACAAGATATCAACAAGCCAAGTGTCAAGAAAATTGTCCACACTCAATTTTTAAAACCTTTAGGGACACCACATAATCTAGATTTAATTTCAGATTTCTCAGCAGACGATTACAACCAATACACTAAGGAGACCACTAAAAACGACCATTCCAGTGACGACAGCAGCACACGTCCGTTTGTAACATCCAGAGGCCGGCATACAAAGTTACCTCAAAAATACTAGGCTACTAAATGTAGGTAAATATAACTATAACACAGTAGCAATAGTGCTGTAACTTCACTTTCACCATAATTTTGTAACAGCTAACAATTAAAATACAAGTTTTTTTTTTCCCATGTTAATTATTATTTTAATAAAATAAAATACATTTGTAAAACACCAAAAGTAAAAATCCTAGTCCAAATTTTTGTTGCATATATTGCTAGCATATTTTTTAATAAACATAATACAAGTAGTAATGTTTATATCTTTTTAACAAAAGAAATCCAATTTTCAGTCATCTTTAAGTTACTTTAATATGAAGTTAAATCTAATAAATGGAATAAATACATACTAATTGAAAGTAAAAGTTATAATACCTAATGTTTCCTAATGTTGAAATATAAAGTAATTCATTTTATTATCTTTCAGTAAATCTCTGAACCAATTTCATAGGCCTGTCAATTTAATACATATTTATCTAGCGATACTTTACTCTATCAGAATCAGAAAAACTAGATAATATTATTATTATTGAACACTATAGTAAACACATGTCAATAAGTAGTTACAGATTAATAGATAGCATATTAATAACTTAATGTATTTGTCACTTAGCAAATGCCTCCTTATAGAAGTAAAATTCCATATTACAGTGTATATTACACATACCTACTATATCATTTTGATAAAAAATAAATAAATTAGATTTCACTACAAGACTTGGTGACATTAATAAACACTATAAAGTTGCATTTGCTAAATTAAAAAATAAGTAGGTATAGGTTGTATATAGTATTTTATGCAACCGTTGTTTAAGAGGGGTCAAAAAAGGCGAGTGGCGTGAGTAACAATTTGAGGCGCTTGTATAATTATTTATCATATTATTCACAAGAAACCTAAACGGAAAGTTCGATGGTGGACGAAAAAGATGTTTATGAATAGAATACTACATGGTGGTGTGAGACTTATGGAAGACATGAGATATGAAGTCGATGTTACATTACAAAATTTCACATTTTAAAAGCATTAATTCCATGCATCACTTCTTAATGATCTGTTGCGATAATCACTACATTTACTATTCCATGGAAACTGTTTAGTTCCGTATAATTTAATTAAAGTACGACACTTTTCATTATCCATGTCTGCTGCCGCGCTCGCGAGCCAACTGAAATATGTACACATCCGTCCCAACTGCGCGCGAACATTCCTTTGCCGCGCGCCGAAACACCGACAATGAATGGTTCGTCGCGAGCCGCGTTCGAGCGAGCGAATGATCGAGTTGGCTCGCGAGCCAGCCCGGTATCGATTGCGCGCGGCTGCCTCGCGAGCCAATGTTCGATAGCTTGCCGCGCAATATGGAGTCGGGGCTTAAGATTAATAGTGTTCAAAAATAAAATAAATACTACTCAATAAAAGCATTTATTTCTACTTCATAGGTCTTTTATATGCTAATAAATCCTCATGTTTATACAAAGTATGTAGTTTTTCATACATATACTTGAAAAAAAACAATAAATTATCATATTGACCATCGTAAGGTATGCATTGTGTATGATTTTCTGATGAACTATGAACAGGAAATTCTAAAGTGAGATTATTTTTGTAATGTTCACTACAGCCCCATGCACACACATGCAGCTCAAGCACAAGTTGGTGAAGGGCTTCAATAGTGGACAAGTACCACCGAGGACTTCCTTTCTGGTGACGCCAGAATTGTGAGGCACGTTTCTGTAGAACTATTTTAGGTAGCTTGTGCAATCTTTCATCTCCATATATCCCACGACTCTGGTTCCATGTGCTGTCTATGAGAACTACACGATCCACAGGTAGTTTCTCTGTGTGGTGTATAGTTTTAGAGTTTTGTCTGTTGTTTGGGAATACTTGGGTCATTAATGTACCCACATTGTATCCATGTGGTAGTTGAGATAAAACATATTCAGAGTAAGACAGAGAATCCTGTTTGTCCATAAACAGCTCATTCACAGAAGTAGCGTCACTACATGGATACAAGAGCACTGTCCGGCCATCATTTTCATAGCTAGGTACGTTGGGGTATGTATAAATATTGACATCCTCGGGAGCTAAAACTGCTGCATGGGCTGCTGTACTTTTACCATCTATTTCTCTTTTGTGTTTAATTATATCCACCTTCAATGGCAACTGTAAACAAAATTAAAATGTGAAGTTTAATGGCAAAGTTTTAATACCATAATGTTCCAATATTTGTAGTAGTCATTAACCTAACTTTTCAAAATCAAAAAGTAGACTATGTGATTCAATTCGTATATTCAAGCAAAGGAATACATGTAGCAGTGAATTAAGTTAAGACACCGATCATGATGTAAAATCTACTACTATGCCACACAAGTGGCCCTTAGTCCATCAGTCCACTATCTTCCTCACCAGGTATCATCTCTTTGACATCTCCATTTAATTTAACTTGTTTTGATAATAATAAATAGAATGGCTCATTCTTAATAACTTACTTTGCAGAATGGCACTTTCCCTTCAAGGTGTGATACGAGCACAAAACATGTGTAGCAAAAATACATTCGGGACTTGCCGCAAATAGGGCAGGAACTCCGGCTGTCTAATGTGTTAAGGCAATTAGAATCGGATATGATCATTCCATCAAAAGGCCTTTCGTCTCTATTTCTCGCCTCGGGGCTTTTGGGGTTCATTTTTTTAGGTTCCTTGCGGGCTTTAACACGGCAATGTCTGAAAAAAAAACGATTATAATATATTCATGCGTAGGAAGCAACGCATTTATAAAAGGGTTTTTTTCGATGTTATTCTATTCAAAACTTTGAATTGTTAGCACAAGATTTGGTCAAGGACAAGATCATACGAAACGAAACTTTAGACCAAGATTAGACAATATTGACATAAAAGAATGACACTGTTTGACAGCAAAATTATGGCAAATTTGACAGAATTTTCTTGTAATCGTTCGGATATCTCACGTTATTATATCGTATGGTTAATTTTGGATAAGCCAATTTAATATGCGATTAAACAGACTACCGCACCGCACCGCGACCTTAGTGCGCCGCACTCATAAGTGAAAGCGAGAAAGAGATATCTCTTACAGTTTTGAATAAGGTGTGTTGATTTAGGTTAAGTGGTAACGCACTATCGCACCGCACCGCGACCTTGGTGCGTCGCACCCATAAGTGTGAGCGAGAAAGAGATATCTGTTTCTGGCTCTCACTTATGGGTGCGACGCACCAAGGTCGCGGTGCGGTGCGATAGTGTGCTACTACAAAAAACCGGCCAAGTGCGAGTCGGACTCGCGCACGGAGGGTTCCGCACCATCAACAAAAATAGAGCAAAACAAGCAAAAAACGGTCACCCATCCAAGTACAGGGCTGCTACCGTGAAAATCGAACGATCGAGCGCCATCCGCACGAAAATGATTTCGAACGAACCAACTTGTCCTAACCGCGAAACTCTTTCGTTTCGGCTTACGTCTTTCGAATCCATAGAATTGACCGACGTGAATGGAATGAACGAACCTTACGTAAAGTGAGCATCACACTTCGCATCCCACGCTGGGACATAAAACCGGTAAATTAATAATTTGCTTAAAACTGAGTTAGATATACTTAAATAATTAGTTTTACGTACTTATAACGTTCAATGATACTAAAAACCTTCGTAGGATAAGTTTTAATACCAATTTAATTTTTTTTGCTGTTTTTCGAATTTAATTTTAATAGATTAAGCCAGTAGTGTCAAGACTGTCAATGTCAAACACTTTGTTTACTGTCTTATGGCTGTCTTGATGTTCTGTTGTACCACATATTTTAATATTATAAAATTTGTATTTACATTAAAAAGGTAAGAAAATCTTTATCTTGTCTTTAAAAAAAACTTTCCAAGCAAGAAGAAATTACCCTTATAATTGAAGTACTTGACGACTTTTTGAAACTATGTATCACAATGTACCTACTTTTAATTATTTTAGTTGGTTTTATCAAGAAAATTATACGAACCAAACATATAAATTACTTCCTAGTACCCGATGACTTTCGAAACGACATAATAGTTTCGTTGCATACTTTTGGTTACTCTCGCTCGACGTATGAAACAAAATTAAGAATAAGATACTAGTTAAACAGTGAACAGTTGTAGTTTTTACTTAAAAAAAATATTTTAACAGTTTAAAGGACAATTTTAATTCTACCTATTATTGATATTTTCTCAAAAGTGATTTATTTTATTACTTTGTAAGTTCTTAAGGTCAAATAGCCTATTGATTGTCTGCAGCTCCTGTAGCCGGTTATTTTAGGGAAATATGTTCTAATTCATGTGTTTTTTAGTTCCAGACTAGTAGGAATCACAATGAACCTACAGTGAGCACCCCAGCAAGGAATATATTCAAGCTTATTAGCTTCCAGCTATTGCTGGAAAATGGAAATTTCTATAATGATATGGAGGCCAACAAAGGTAGGCATTTTTACTGATTTGGACCACAGCAACGTTTCGTACTCATTAAACTATGCTGATTGTGTCTCATACATAATCTATGATTTCCTTTCGCTTTCATACTTTCATTCAAATAAAAGTGCCTGCCCAACGCCAACTAGGTACATGGGTACCTACTCACCTAGATGCCAAGTAGGCTGGCTACATACTTATACATATATCCTACACCTCATGCTTTAAAGGTCTGCAAATGTCTAAATTATAACAAATAAGAATAATTAGATTAGACACAGAAACTTAATTTCAATTTCACACCATTCACTGGGGTATGGTTTAATACAATAATTAATAATATATCTAAATATAATTCTTGTTTTTATTAACATTTCCACAGACTCCAGAGCATGTCTGGCAGCGCCTCATAGGGCTATCCTGCCCACGACTCCCAGTCCACCAGCCGCGCCGGTCCGTCGACTAATCACAACTCCAACCCGGTCAACCGCAACAGGAGCCACAAGAAGATGAGATGGTGCTGGAGATGAAGGTGATCGAAGTCAATGACCACTTATACACCCGCGAAATGATGCGGTGAAAAAAACTATGGTCTTGTTTTAACATTAATGTTATAACTTTATTTGCTTAGACTGATTTGAAATATTCTTTATTGAAAGTGTAGGTATATGTATAATGTAGGGAGGTTTGTCCTATTTTTGTTAAAATAAAAAATAAAAAAATTACACGTAAAGTATATTTTGTTGAATTTAGCTATTTTTATCAGTACTTCCGTGCCGCGACTATATCTCGCAGATCGTTGGGCAGTGGTCGAACACGTAGTTGGGAGATTTTCAATAAAAAGTTTGCCTTCACATTAACATTGTTTTATTTATCACAGTACATACAGCAATCATTCTAATTATTTGTGTAAAAAAATTTACCCTTCACCAGGCTAAGGGTTATATTTCCCACGTACGGCACTTCAAACATGTGTTCTATTTTCGATGAGTAAGACAGACATTCGATTGTCATTTTCGAAATGTCAGCCTGGTAAAGAGTTAAAATGGTATAATATTTCAAAATGTTTATTTAACGTAATTAATACAAACTTAATACTTAAGTACCTTATAAAATAAAATAACTAAAACTAAACCTGATAAAAAAATCCCTAAAACCTACCTTCTAAGCCTAGGCCCCTCGACAAGGTGCCCATCACGCAGGCAGCATTCCCGCGCTCTATAGCGATGGCAATCCTTTGCGCGAGAAAGCTGCCTGCGCGAGAGTCCCCTGTTGCCTCCCTTAACTGCTTACCAAGCTCCTTCAGGAGCCCGCGCTCCTCTACCCCACGGTCCGAGTATCTCGACGCCAAAAGCTACGAACTCGTAGTTGGCGCCGAGACAGCTGTATTTATAGGCCTTAGCTCGCTCTCGGGCGTCCGCCGCTGCCCCGGCATTTCTGCTGGTTGCTTGAATGTAGGACGCTGCCAACGTGTCGGCGCAGGTAGCGTCCCACATCAGCGCGCGGCCCATTCTCCATGGGATTAACGACATCCCGTCCGGGTCCTAATTGTATAATTATATTTAAAATTTATAAAATTCGGGACTAACACATTCAGCACATGCACAAACAGGCGGCTAATGGGCAGAAGCTTCCTCCTCCTCACTTATTGTCTACATTACATTCTAAAGAGTTAGTCAGACCAAGATATTAAGCGATTTTTATAGCACAGACGTGCAAATGTTATTTAAATTCATAATTCCATAGAAGTTTGAAGTTTAAAATTACACTTACACGTCTGTGCTATAAAAATCGCTGCATAGTTATCTTGGTCTCACTCTAATATCATTTACATATTATTGACTAATCAATCATTGACTATGTTTATTTGCACATACAAGAGTAAGAAATAAAATAACCTAGCTAACCTTGTAAAATTATTTGGTACATTTTTAAGGCACAACTCAGATATAACATTTAGATTTTTACATTACAAGTCTTATATATTTCGTTCGTATGTAATTATTCCTTGACGAGTAACATGTCTGGTTATCGTTATATACTATACTGCACTGATTGTTTTGAAACAAAATTCTGCCATGGAATTTTGAACAAAACATACATGTTAAACAATAAACACTCACATTATACATCTTTAAATTTTAAAGTATTCTATCTATCTTTGTATATCTACAACATTTATATCGATGGTCACATATTCAGAACTATACTAGAGAAAGTTATGCAACATTTTTTCCTAGCGTCCTCATAGTTAACAACACAATCGGCACAATCTGCGTTTGGTTAAGGCACATATTTTAAATCCCCCAGAAACAAATGTAATTTATTGTACCTGCTAGGTATATTGCTCCATCCGTAGTCAACTTGGCCCATACAACTCTTAGTGCTGCTAATCAAGTATTAATATATCTAGCAGGTACAATAAATCACACAATTTATTCCTGTAAAGGAGGCGATTCAAATATATGTGCCTTATTATTCTTATGCCTTACATTGGCTTTCTATGTTGAATTTAATAATTACCACAGCCACAGCATACTGTTTTAGAGCATTATACTCATATCACCTTACTCCATACTCCCTCGTGGCGTGAAGTTATGGCCTCATAGGAAATAGGACTAGTTTGCTAGCCTCTGCTAATATAGTAGATAAGTCTTAGTCTTCTTCTATACTAGGTACGGGGCATTGGGTAATAGTTGCATTATTATATCAGCTGGTAATGTAGCTCCTTGAAAAGCCGGCAGTGGTATTTTCATCGCCGTCGTCGGAAGTACGGTCTTCGCGTATAGGCACAACAGGGATCACAGATCAGACAGTAGTGGCCATGGTGGTGGTGTAACTGAAACATCATAAGAACTGGTATTAGAATTATTACTATACTTACTACTGTTTGACATCTTCATTACATTACTAGGAATTTCATTATTATTTAGAACAGCGGTAGGCAACAGGCGGCCCGTGAACCTCTCACTTGCGACCCGCGAGCCCCCTTGGCTATTTTGTATTTATTTTTTTATTTATTAGGTTCGCCAACAGGTGCAATACAAAAAATACTTATAAATAACAAGTTATAAAATAATATTGCTAGAGTATTCACCCAATTACAGGCAAACACGGCATGCTTGTAACATATGTTTTTTATCCTAAGTACTAAACTAGTAGGTACTAAATATAAATCAAGGTTGCTGAAATGCTGTATGTAATATTGACAAACGACAATGTTTGATAAAGTCACAAATATTAACAAAGTGCGGCCCGCTTCAACTTTTTAACTACTATGTGGCTCTTGGCTGCTAAAATGATGCCGACCGCTGATTTAGAATACTAATTTTATGATTTTTATTTTCTTTAGACGCTAGTTTACAATGACTTCGCCATTTTGAAAGTTTTCGACGTGTAATAGTTACATGACGTTGAAGTGTCGCCGGGAAACAGACACACACCAACAATGCGCGTGCCTGGGGAAATCGTATCTAAATATAAGCCTATATTATGACCTATAGCCGATGGTTGTTGGATCTGTCGGCCAATGAAACAGCTTTCTCGTCACCCCCAATGCAAATCTACACAATGGATGGTTAACTGCAGAAATCAGTGTCCATAACACAAAGTTACCTTTTAATATACCAAATGCAGCGCGCCATCTTTTGCATGGCGTTATAGCCTCGGGGAGTCTTCTGCGGCGCCGGTTGCAGAAATCATAAGGTGTTCCGTGTTCCCGCAGTGGATACCCGGAGTCTTCTAAAATTATTATAAGCACATTATATTAATAGTGGGATAATATCTGCCTAAAAACCATAGCTGGTTTTACGCAACCTTTCCTGAAGGCCGCAATGGAAACATTTATTTGTAAATAACACAAACAAACGAAGAGTCTCTCACCCTAAATGCATATACAATAAGCGGCAATTATTGCCGTTCTGTCAGGGATAATAATATAAATTAAGATACAACTTTATTCCTATTTTTTTCCGTCCTCCGCATTTGATAACTAGAGTTAGACCAAGATAAGTCTGCAACGATTTTGATAGCACGCGCAGTGTAGGTAAATGTTATTTATGCGTCATAATTTCATAGAAGTTTGACGTTTAAAATAACAGTTACACTGCGTGTGTTATCAAAATCGTTGCAGTCTTTTCTTAGTCTAACTCTAGGATCATTCGAAATATTTCGTAAATCGTTTCCGTGATGAGAAACCTTTTAGCAGCTAAGGGCCACATAACTACATAGTTGTTAACAATGTTGAAGTGGGCCGCACTTTATTAATATTTGTGAATTTAGCAGACATTGTCGTTTGTCAATATTACATACAAAATAGCCAGCAAGGCTCGCGGGCCGGGCCGCAAGCGAAAGATAAGCAGGCCGCCTGTTGCCGACCGCTGCGTTAAACCATTAATAAACCCCTGACGTAACATGTGCATCTATGTCTGTCTGTAGTACGTAGCTCCCAAACACACACACACACTCACACAGGCTTATTGATCTTACTGTGGGGTCGTTTAGTGTATGATTAAGATCACAAAATATATTTATATAAATTATTAAGTTATAATTATAACATACCTACCTACCTAATTTACGCTATTTCGCTGGTACCACATGCCCGCTGCTCGAAGTAGTCTTGATCCATATGAAGGCGTCGTGGGTTGCCCTGCCGTACGACGCGTCCATGTTAATGATGTAGTTGATATGTTCCCATATCTAAAAACCGAACGTTAAATAATGTTAATTTATATTTCACCATAAGTAGCACGAATTTAGTTAGAGTGGGTATACACGTCTTCTATAAACTCTGGTAATAAGTAATGTAAGGCTTAGTAAATTAAATAAAGAAATAATAATAAATAAATACACACGGCGCGTATATTTGTTAACCTAGTAATTTTAAGTTAACTGTATTATAGGTATATTTATGTTGCTGTGTCCTTACAGGGCGTCACTTAAACTAACCCAATAATATGTACCACCTTTATAACTGGTTTGTGATATGCAATAAATGATTCTATTCTATTCTATAGCTTGGGCCTTGCCCCGCTGCTGGCGGCACTCTAGGTTGGTTTTCTTATAGCGTGTCTATATATTTTTTTATGATTTTGTAAGTGTTTTTATATTCTTCTTTTTTTATTCATATTGTAAAAAACCTAAGCTAATATTCGAAATGAATAAACGAAATAAATATATAAATTATGGAACAACTGACACAAATCGACCTAGTAAAACGGTAAGCTCAATAATGCTTGTATTGTGGGTACTAGATGAGATAGAAAAATGTAAAACATAGATAACTCCGTATTATATATGTATCTGTGCTAAACACACAAATATAATATATATATATACCCTTACAAGGATTCAAACCCGGGAATTCTTATTTTATTGGCCCCTGCCAATCAGTCAGTAGTGACCCTTCACTACTGACTAGGAGGCAGTTTCAAATTAAAATATTTACAGATTAGATTAAACTGGTTAAGATTATTATTCCACAAAATTATTTTTACACTCATGGAAAACATACATATTTCGATTATTTTCTTTATTTATTTTTCGTCTCAAGTTAGGTTATTCATAATATGAATATTATTATATTATATTATTATACAGAACTCACTGTGTCCCACTGCTGGGCAAAGGCGGAGGCTGGGGAGCCGGCAGGCCTCGTCGGCGATGGCGGGATGGCCTGGACTCCTTCTTGAGAGGCTGGATGTAGCACTGAACAGGGACGACTGGAATATGAATATAAAAGTAAAATATAAAAACACTTACAAAACAATAAAACATACATATAAACACATTATAAAAACCCTAACCAAGGGTGCCGCCAGCAGCGGGGCAAGGCCCAAGCTGCCGGTGGTCAGGGCCGCAGAGTGAGGACCCGGCGGACTATCCGCGCCGTGTCCAAGATCACCGCCTTCTGCATCTGACCCTTGATCCAACCACCTAGCGAGAGTCTCTCAAGATGTTGGTCGAGACTCTTCGCTATTAGACCGTTCACTGAAACGACTATCGGGACAATGATCGTCGAATCAACATCCCACATGGCGGTTATCTCGTAAGCCAAATCTAGGTACTTACTGGACTTGTCCTTCTCGGCCTTCACGAGATTCTCATCATGGGGGATTTCGATTATTATTATTGGGTTATTAGCGATTATTTCGAGTTAATAATACCGATGAATATATCAGCCTTCTGAAAGAATAAAAAGGCTATCTTTTTCGAGTACCGTAGTCAACTAGGAACCCTTATAGTTTCGCCATGTCCGTCTGTCTGTCCGTCCGCGGTTCTTCTCCGTTACCGTGAATGCTAGAAAGCAGCAATTTGGCATAAATACATAAAATATGCATGGCAACAGAACGATAAAAAAATAAAAAAATAGGCTACGATACAAAAAAAATCATATTTTTTTTTACTGTAACCCAACAACCATTTTTGATAAAGTGGATAGTTTCGGAAAAAAAACGCTCCGAACGATAAAAAAACTTAATAAATTCTTTAAATGAAAACTAGTCGAACATGATCGGTCCAGCGTCTTTTGAGTTAATGCAAAAAGTCATCTCTCCTCAGTAAAAAGACGTACAATTAAGCGCTACGAAGGTACTTCCTTATAAAAGTTATAAATTTTGTAATACATATCATGAGTCATACTCATACAATAGTCATACTAACACTAAGCGCGAGAGACTAAAAATACGTAAGTTAAACCGTATAATTAGCGTAGTACTCCCTTATGCTTGTATTGTACAATACTAATTTATTCCTATTTTTTCAGTCATCCACATTTTACATCTAGCGTCATTCAACAATTTTGTAAGTAAATCATTTTTACGATGATGCGCTAACTAAACGATTAATTGATTGTGTGTGTGTGAATTAATTAGAAAAAAACACACACACACACACACACACACATGCTTATTAATATTACTGTGGTATCGTAGTGCGTGATTAGGAACACCAAATATATTTATATACCTAAATTATTAAATTATAACTGACCTAATGTACACTATTTCGCTGATGGGCACACATGCCAGCGGCTCGAAGTAGTCTCGACTAACGCTGTTGCTCCATATAAAGGCGTCGTAGGTTGTTCCACCATACGACTCGTCCACGTAATTGACATGATCCCGTATCTGAAAACCAAACGCCAGTTGTTGTTAATTTCTGTTTCACTTTAATACGAAGTTACAAAAAACCGGACACGCGCGAGTCGGACTCACCCACCGAGGGTTCCGTACTTTTTAGTATTTGTTGTTATAGCGGCAACAGAAATACATCATCTGTGAAAATTTCAACTATCTAGCTATCACGGTTCGTGAGATACAGCCTGGTGACAGACGGACGGACGGACAGCGGAGTCTTAGTAATAGGGTCCCGTTTTACCCTTTGGGTACGGAACCCTAAATAAATAAGTTTTTAGCAAAAATTTAATTTTTGGTACAAGCTTTTATAGCTGACTGTACTTTTCTTACGACAGACAACTAATACTCATCGAGACAATTCTAAAAACCCCTAACACAATTAGGTTGCGTTGTTTCCTCACAGAGTTCCTATGGCCATCTCCTGTCTCCATCATCAGATCAGTTCGATAGTACCATATTATTGTATTGTCATCAGAACTACATATAGCTGCCAATTTTCATGACGCTACGATTCTTGGAAGATGGTTAAATTAGTTACCTTAGATTTCATTACATGTTAGTTACATACAGGTCGAGAGTTCCTATGGCCACCTCCTGTCTCCATCATCAGATCAGTTCGACAGTACCATATTATTGTATTGTCATCAGAACTACATACAGCTGCCAACTTTCATGACACTACGATCCTTGGAAGATGGTTACCTTAGATTCCATTACATAGTTAGTAACATACAGGTAGACCTAATAAAAGCTTGTTAAAAAGGAAGTCAAATTCAAATCATGGATATTTTAGAGTAGGTATACACATCTTCTATAAACTCTGGAAATAAGCAGGTAATGTAAGGCTTAGTAAATTAAATAAATAAATAATCCATACGTCCATACTAATATTATAAATGCGCGTAAAAGTCTGTCTGTTACCTCTTGACGCTTAAACCGCTGAACCGATTTCGACTAAATTTGGTATGGATATAGTTTGGGCCCCGAGAAAGGAGTAGTTTTTTTCAATCACCGTCATCATCCCACGCAGACGACGTCGCGGGCAGAAGCTAGTGATTAATAAATATCTTGGACACGGCGCGTATAGTACGTCGATTCCTCTCACTGCGGCCTTGACCACCGGCAGCTTGGGCCTTGCCCCGCTGCTGGCGGCACTCTAGGTTAGTTTTTTTAATAATATGTTTATATATTTTTTATTGTTTTGTGAATGTTTTTATATTCTACTTATATATTTATATTGTAAAAAACCTTAAAGCTAAGACACAAATCGACCTAGTCCAATAGAAAGCTAAATAAAGCTTATTTGTAGGAATATCTAGTAAGATGAAGATATAATTATATAATAGATAGAATAATATAAAACATTCATTACTCCGGATCATCTGTGATAAACACACAAATAAATACCTTTACCAGGATTCGAGCTCGGAAATTCCTGTTTCATTGGCGGGGTCACTACCGACTGGGCTAAGAGGCAGTTTAAAATTAAAATATTTTCGGATTAGAATAAACTGGTTAAGATTATTATTCCACAATTTTTTTTACACACATGGAAAACATTAAATATACTTACTGATTAATATATCAACCTCCTAACAGGATAAAAAGGCAATCTCTAGTTAATTTTAGATACCATCAACTCTCAATAGTCCTTACACCCTGGCGGATGCTGCCTCTGCGTGCGTCCCATGACGCGGGCAAGGGCAGCATCCGCTTGGTTTACCCCTAGATTTCATTAAGTGTCAAAAGGGACTCACGTGTTGCCTACGGCTCCGCGCACGCCTCCCAAAGGTCCGGAATACCATTGTTCCGTGATGGAAAAGATATACAAGAAGCGGTCTTCATATTCCTATGGCCCATGAAGGGTCACATGTGTGCATCGAAAACCCCTGGAATGCAGAATGAAATTTTTAGTAATTTATAAAATATGATAATGGGTTAATGTGCTTTACTTCTAATGTACAATGTATGTATAACTACTTTTTTGAGAAGAGCCCTGCTAAGTATTTACTGAAATACTAGTTAGGTACTACTTAGCATCATTTATGTATACATATATGTAAACTTCTTGTAGAATACCTACCTACCTATACCTACATATAAGGAAGACTGTGTATAGAGTGGGGGCCAGAACAACCTTAACTGTAAATGTTTTATGTACATATTTATTTATTTTAAAATTTCAATGAGGTAAGAAGACCCATATATTACAAATAAAATTTGACTGGACAATTCTTCCTTTTATACCCTAGATTTTTTTTAACAATATCTATTAGTATTTTTTATAAATTCATACAATTGGTATATTAAGGGTGTCCCAGGTACTCACAGTATTATTTTATCTGATAGTGATGAGGTTATTATAAATAATGTAAACAAATTTCACTTACCCGGCTTTAATGATAGCCCATACTGATAACACCGGGGTAATTTAGCAGTTGGACACCGCTTGCTGAGAAACAGGCATCCATTGGTCCCGGCCCACTTCATCTTGATAATCTGCCTGCCATAAAAGTTTAAATGCAGAATAAACGAAGAAGTACACAACTTTGCGAACAACTCAAATTGTTTTTATTAAATATTTTGATTTGTTTTTTTTAAGTAGTTACACTAGTGCATATAAATTACAAACTAAAATAGATATCACATGTATTAAAGAAAAAGCAGCATCTTTAGCTTTATCACTTTTTCTTTAATACAACATCTATTTTAGTTTATAACATAATATTAGTTAATGTCACCGCTGTTAATTTCAACAGCAGTCTTAATTTAAAAGGACGGAGTTAAAAGTGATTATAATGACAGTAACTTAATTCTCTTATAATAAAATCAGATTTAAATAACTTGAGAGACCTGGCTTAGTAAACCTCCAATGAAGCCGATGGCCCTCGGTTTGAATCCCGACAATATTTATTTATGTGATGAGCACAGATATCTGTTCCTGAGTCATGGGTGTGTGTTTTCCATGTGTGTATTTAGTATATATCACAACACTAGCCTTCTTGAGCTTATTGTGGGGCTTTGTTAATTTGGGTAAGATTGTCCCATAACATTTATATATATTATTAAATTAATATCTTCTGTATGATAAACAAATATATTATATCAAATGGTATGTTATTTAATTAAATACTGACAGACACTACATAGCTTCCCATGAAGGTAGAATTTGAAAATTTGAAACATACATCTTGAATGTGTGTGAATGTTCAATGTTTTGACTATTTAATTAATGACTTACGAAATAATCTAAAACATATACCTTAGGGTCCTACAGCTATTCCGTCGTGGAGGTGGAAATATGCAGCGTGGTATTTACAAACTCCGCGTCCAGAACTTTCACTTATCGGATTTTTTCCCATGTTAGGCACCTATACGAGCGGCTTGTTACCGGGTTTCTTCAGCCAGGTTCTCTTGCGACAGAAACATCTTTGCAGTTCACAAACAAACAGTAAAATTTCAAGTAGCACAGCACAATCAACTATAATAATAAATGCATGAAGGGCATGATACCATATTATGATGACAGAATTAAATTGCCAGGTCATGAAATTAAAAAAACAGGAGCACTGCTTTGAAACTGCGAGTTGATTGAGCATAATCCCCAAATATCTATTTATTGATCCCGCAGCAATGCTCAAAAACCGAGGACATTCAAAATATTTGCAATACAATGCGCGGATTCACTGCCACAAAAACGGGATAAAAGCTGAAAGGTGAGTTATCTGGCAGCACTGTGATAAACGAAAGAACAACGTTAGCTCTTGAGGTGACGTGTGTTTTGACAGTTCTTTACGAATTTCGTGCTGTCAAAAACTCCGAAAATTGCGGTTCGCGGTAGGCCTATGGAACGATATTCGATCCATAATCGTCTTTCGAACGGGTCGCTCGATGACGGCTGTCTCGCAGTAGCAAACCGTGTTTTAGCTGTCAAAAATGGTCGAAATTGACGATTTTCGATTTTCACGGTAACAGCCCTGACACTACTGACCCCGCCCGACGTTGCTTAATTTCGGTCAAAAATCACGTTTGTTGCATGGGAGCCCCACTTAAATCTTTATTTTATTCTATTTTTTAGTATTTGTTGTTATAGCGGCAACAGAAATACATCATCTGTGAAAATTTCAACTGTCTAGCTATCACGGTTCGTGAGATACAGCCTGGTGACAGACGGACGGACGGACGGACAGCGGAGTCTTAGTAATAGGGTCCCGTTTTTACCCTTTGGGTACGGAACCCTAAAAATAGCTGTTTAGAGTCTCGCGTGAGCCACGAGACGAGCCGCGCCCATGAAGTTATATTTTTTAAACTGGAGCGAGTTGTCACTTTTTTTGCCATACTAATTTGAACCTTATCACTGAGACAGAAAGTTGTTCGTACCAGACTAGAGAAAACGGTCCACTTGAGATAGAAAAACCCGAGCCCTGTGTCTCACTCGCACATGTTGCCAATGTTAAAAAGATACCATTGTGGTAGAGATTATATCATTAAACTACTGAATTTAATTACCTTCTTATACAATATTAGTGTTATATTCAGATTACAGTTCTGATATATTTTAAGTAATTTGTAAATAATTATGATGCCAATATTATTAACTGATTAAACCAAGCGCATACACAGCAAAAAAACCTAAATTTTAGTATGGTAGGATTTGTAGTAACTTTAAATATTAATTGGTATCCTCAACTTGATGACATTTCTTCAAAACACGTGAATGCGAAATTTCTTAAAAATTGTGAAGAAATGTTATGTTAAAGGTTGTTGGAGTGAAATAATTGCTAATTGTGGAATATTGTTTCACAAGAAAGCCACAATTATTACATTTTACTATAAAAATACAAGACAACATTGTCAAACTCATTAGGGTGACTATGATGTCGGCACGTTGTGAATCGGTCTCACAGAATTCTTATTATTAACGTAGGTAATGTAAAAGTAAGTTTAACTTAATAGGTATGTCTTTATTTCGGCATGTTTAATTTAAGATTTGTTATAGAATACCTAATTGAAGGGATGTTTACAAAAACAACATAACTGATTAGAGCGGTTGTCATTTTTTTTAAGAACATGTTAATCGTTTCAGGTGTCAACCAGTGTAGTCAGTTATGTTGTTTTTGTAAACATCCCTTCAATTGCCAAAATTAAAAACCAAAGTGCTTAACTCCTTAAACATTACAGACTCTCATTTATACATAATATTTTGTTACGGAAAAGGTGTGTCAAACTGTTTATATATATGCAATCGATTCTTTATAGGTAGGACACATTTCCGTCAATAGAAAAAAGGCACCAACTTTAAAAAAAACGTCATATTTGCTAAACAGATCTTCAATGACGCTTACACTTAAAAAAAGCTGAAGTGGACAAAAGGGAAGCCTACCTTTATGAACATACCATGAGTGAGTGCTAAAGAGGCCGACTACAAATGAAAGAAAAAACCCGACTACTTAAAATTTCACTTTATTTAGAAAATGTCACACCCTACTGATATATTTCATGTTATCCTAATATCCCACATACAGATGTCTTATGGTCACCCTAATTAGAACGAGATGCAGGGCTCTAGTTTGACTTCTCATGTGGACACACTTTTTGGTCAATGTACTCGATCCAGAGGGCCTACCGCGAACCACGTTCGACGTGTTACCTCCCTGTCACACTTGCGTACGAATTTACAAGTGCGACAGAGAGGCAACACGTCGAACGTGGTTCGCGGTAGGCGCTCAGTTTATTAACTCTAAATCCGTGGCCGCGCCACGAGACGCGAGTCCACCGCTTACACTCGCGTTCGGCTTGTCATTCGGTTATAAACCTTATGCCGTGCCGTTAGTGTTTAAATTATATTAGCTCGAGGAGCTTGCGAGCCACGAGACGAGCCGCGAGCCCACCGCTTAAGCCGGCCACACACACTAGGTTATAACCGATGGTTATGCCTGCACAGTTTACTTGTGCAGGCATAACTGAACGTGTGTATGACATGACTCCTCGCCTGCGCAAGCAAACTCCTCGCCTGCGCAAGCAAACTCCTTGCCTGCGCAAGCAAAATTGAAAATATCAAAATTTATATTTTTTGCCTGTCGGTTGTGCTTGCGCACTTCGCTTGCGCAGGCATAACTGAACGTGTGTGGCTGGCAGGCTTGATAGGCTTCAGTTATCCAGTGATTGCCGAGGGGATAGGTCGCAAGTCACTGTGCAACAATGTCGTCTCGCAAACGAAATGCAATTGTAGAGGATTTTTAGTAGATTTTTAGGGTTCCGTAACCAAAGGGTAAAACGGGACCCTATTACTAAGACTCTACTGTCCGTCCGTCCGTCTGTCACTAGGCTGTATCTCATGAACTATGCTAGTTAGACTGTTGAAATGTTCACAGATGATCTATTTCTGTTGCCTCTAGTACAACAAATACAAACAAGTGCGAGTCGGACTCGCCCATGAAGGGTTCCGTATTTAGGCGATTTATGACGTATAAAAAAAAAACTACTTACTAGATCTCGTTCAAACCAATTTTCGGTGGAAGTTTACATGGTAATGTACATCATATATTTTTTTTAGTTTTATCATTCTCTTATTTTAGAAGTTACAGGGGGGGGGGGACACACATTTTACCACTTTGGAAGTGTCTCTCGCGCAAACTATTCAGTTTAGAAAAAAATGATATTAGAAACCTCAATATCATTTTTGAAGACCTATCCATAGATACCCCACACGTATGGGTTTGATGAAAAAAAAATTTGTGAGTTTCAGTTCGAAGTATGGGGAACCCCAAAAATTTATTGTTTTTTTTTCTATTTTTGTGTGAAAATCTTAATGCGGTTCACAGAATACATCTACTTACCAAGTTTCAACAGTATAGTTCTTATAGTTTCGGAGAAAAGTGGCTGTGACATACGGACGGACAGACAGACGGACAGACGGACAGACAGACAGACATGACGAATCTATAAGGGTTCCGTTTTTTGCCATTTGGCTACGGAACCCTAAAAACCGGCCAAGTGCGAGTCGGAGTGGTACGGTACCCTTCGTGCGCGAGTCCCACTCGCACTTGGCCAGTTTTATTATTTTTTAAGTGTGGAGTGGATTCATGGTTTGTATGCGTGTATGGCTGACGAAATATAAACCTAACCGACATCAACGACCGCTACCGGTGCCATGATGGTGTGAACTGAGAGTTTGTGCAGGTTTGTCGTTACGTGTGTGTGCCCTATGGAACTCGGTCGTGCCTGTTGGTTTTGCTTGCACAAGCAAAACCGACACGCAAAACCTAGTGTGTGTGGCCAGCTTTACACTCGCGTCTCGTGGCGTGGCTCGCGGCTGGTCTCGTGGCTCGCGCGAGAGTTTAAACTGCTATAAAGAAAAGTGTCTAATTAATAATAATTAATGAAGATTTATTACATGTATTTATTTCATAGATGGTAGTATTTCTATAGATGTGGCCTACCGCGTGCCCCCGTAAGGGATAGACATAGATGACGTCACAAACCCGGGGATACCATATAGTTAAAAATTACCCCAATATTATCAAATATTGGGGTAATTTTAATCACGTTCGCGAGTTGTTCGCCTACGTAAGACGCAGTGATAAATAAAATATCAATGGGCCAATTTTCTTTTTTTTTTTAGAAAACAAACAGCCTTTTACAAATAAGTCTTACAAAAATGACTAAAAATAGGCCTAAAGTTTCATACGTTACTAAGTTGACTATTACAATGAAAAGTAAATAGGTTACTTAAAGCTGGTCAAGCAAATCTTGTCAGTAAAAAAAGGCGCGAAATTCAAATTTTCTATGGGACGATATCCCTTCGCGCCTACATTTTTCAAATTTGCCGCCTTTTTCTACTGACAAGATCTGCTTGACCAGCTATAATTATAAATTACCCGTAGGTATAGTTGTGAGTACAACACGCAAATAAAGTAAGAAAACAATCCAAAATATTTACTTGAAACAATTTTTCAATTACTAGTAAACAAAATATGCCGAACTTTATTCTTGAAAACGGACAAACTATGAACAAAAATGTCTATATCATTAAGCCATTCATTATACATATTACAAGTACGCCTAAAGAAAGAATTTTTAGCATACTGTGTGCCACAGGAAGAAATAGAAAAGGTAGGTTTTCGTAATATGCTTTGAGCATATTCGGCAGTTTTGCGTCGGTGCCCAGTTTCTCCTTCCGGTTGCTAAAATCCATTTAGCACGCATGCCTGCATCTTGTGGAAATCTGGAGGTAATAAACGAAATATTCATTTTGTAATCTGTCACTCTTATTGCAAAATTAAGAATTATAGTGCCTGCAGCATATCAATTAGATTCTCTGAGTCGTGGCAAAACCCCCTATAACGTTAGAAAGAATCCGTAATGCTTAAATAAATATAATTTACATTCTAATTTAATTTCACACAGTTCAATTTTATTGTTCGTATATGCCCAGTTCTACAGCAAAATTATTTATAAAAATGTTATTAAAATACAAAATACCCGAATTTTGGGGTAATTGTATGCATCACGGGCTGGTATCCCTCGAATAATAGCAATGCGACTAAATTGAATACACGTTATTAAAAGGGTGACGGCTTACTGTCAATATGCGTACGTAATTTGGTCGGTTAATTTATCAGGAAATATTTATAGGTTAATTTTTTTACCCGAGTTATTATTTACTGTAAATGCTTTTTCTACTCAGATTTTAATTTATATAGATTGTAGGATGCTGTTACTAAGCATGATAATGTGACCGAAGTATAAAATACTGTATTTACCTGTGAAATGTTACGTTGTCCTGGTTTTGCCGGCAGTCACTTGTACAGCGCAAAACTGAGCAATTCACCATATTTGTTGAATTGTTAAGTACTACTACATGCACACGAAACACTGATTTCAATATTTTTCCTGATAATCTTTGCACTGTTCATATGTTTCACACCAATTTGACGTTTACGCATTGTTTGTATCCCACCATAAACTACGGTGGGGAATAAAAAAATATGAGACTGTGACAAAGACAAACAATAATAGCGCTTTCTCTGCTATTCCTAGTGAAAGATACATAAGACTATCCCGTTCTGTCAGTTATCCCCACCACTCATGCCATGCCCTCGGTTTCACACCAATTTGACGTTTACGCATTGTTTGTATCCCACCATAAACTACGGTGGGGAATAAAAAAATATGAGACTGTGACAAAGACAAACAATAATAGCGCTTTCTCTGCTATTCCTAGTGAAAGATACATAAGACTATCCCGTTCTGTCAGTTATCCCCACCACTCATGCCATGCCCTCGATTTATTTATTTACATTATATATTTTTATGCTGGTCAACCAAATCTTGTCAGTAAAAAAAGGCGCGAAATTCAAATTTTCTATGGGAATGGGACGTTATCCCTTTGCGCCTACAATTTTCAAATATGCCGCCTTTTTCTACTGTCAAGATCTGGTTGACCAAGTATAGCAGTATATTTGCTTCTTGATAACCATTTTGTATGATTTATTGTATTCTATTCTACTCATGTACTTATTTCTTTGGTCTCATCACACATTATATTTTTCTAGGTTTAGTAC
Source organism: Cydia amplana (assembly GCF_948474715.1). NCBI lineage: Eukaryota > Metazoa > Arthropoda > Insecta > Lepidoptera > Tortricidae > Cydia > Cydia amplana. The sequence continues at coordinate 27,300,053 of NC_086096.1, read as the reverse complement.
TAAAAGAATAATCAATAAATATTCAAAATATACTTGGTCAACCAGATCTTGACAGTAGAAAAAGGCGGCAAAGAAAAATGTAGGTGCGAGGCGCGGCGCGCTCTTTCTTTCTTCCGTGGCGCGAAGGGATATCGTCCCATAGAAAATTTGATATTCGCGCCTTTTTTTACTGACAAGATTTGGTTGACCAGCTATAATTCTGTCTACTTGAACTGTCACTTCGACGAGTTCACAAGTGGTCCGAATAGAGCAAACGAGCACAACATTCTATATCTCGATTTCACCTTGACGATTTTTAGTCGCTTAAAGCCTGCTTAAAGCTGATGATTTTGAAGTGTTTGGACAAGAGCCACAATTCGGACCTAGTCTTGAATAGTTCATCCAGTACTATATGTTGAAGTGTATAATACATTTATACAAAAATTTTCCTATTCAACGTCAAAAAAGTGTCGGTAGTGCGGAATTTTAACTGTGAATTGAGTAATATTTTCTAATCTAAATATATGACTAAGGTAAGTTTATTTATATCCAAGCTTCTTAATCGAGAAGCAACGATATCCTTCTTGAAGTTGTATACAGATTTGTTTTTTTGTCGTTCCTTGTTTAGCTAAGGTAATGACGCCATTTTGTCGCGCCGGCTGATCCATACTTAGGGTAGTATTTTTTCTTTGACCCATCCCTCGAGAGAAGACGTAGTAGGATATTGTTCAAAATCAGTAAGGTTGAAAGAATTATTTTTCCAACTATCAATGACACAGTAAGAAACGATTATTACATAAGTTGTATTACCTAGAAGTCGTAATCATAACGAAACGAAAATAATGGATTCACCGGATGAAATTCTTTATTGTTATTATTAATTTTCACAATTTATATATATATATATATATTCAATTCTGATAATTTCTTAGAATAGTTTTAGTGTAGTGAACAAATTCAAAACTGTAGACACCATTAAGCTATGGCGTATTGATTATTAATGAGGATATATGTATATTTACAGCAGTGCTGGTCGGCACTTATCCCACCAACGTAGTTACAGGTACACAATCCAAAACAATCTTTAGTTTTAGTTTAACTTTATTACTTTATTTATATGTAGTTTAATTAAGTGCATTGCCTTTAATTAATACCTGCTACCATACCATGCTAATGTTGTAGAAATAATTAGTAGCAATATCATTGTTTTGTTGTTACAGAAGAGGAAATGAATAAAAACATTGTAAAATAATGACAATATCAATGAAAGAACAGGATCAGATGCCCGGGGAGGTAAGAATAATATTTTAGTTTTAGTTAGTCCTAGAATATTAAATTCACATTAGGGATTTGTCAAATATAAATTACATTATAAGGGTGGATCAACTATTTCTTGTTGTTATTGTGTCCTGTCAGCCAAGAGACAATGGTAGCATAGTTTGTTAGAAGACATTGTCCACCACCTTCTTCTGACACTCTTGGTAGACGACCCTCAATGGAAAGGGTTTATAAGTATCACAAAAAAGCGTGTTTGGTGAATTTAAATGCCTAAAAATCAGGTTTTAAAGAGTGAGCCAGGAGAACGTAACCATGGCAACGAGTGACAAGAAAAAGATGATTCACCCATAACTTGTTGATTTCAGTTCAGTTTCAGTTTTGGTATGGTATTTATAACAAGCGAGTAATTTTAAAGTTTTTAAGCGGATACAAACAGTAAGTAAAGTAAAAAAACGCCTGTTCCTCATATTAATGGCTAAAAATAGAAAATTTACTGATAGTCGAGTGTGCGAAGAGCCCAAAAAAGTCAACAACGGTGTTGCATGAACAAGAGATTTCCTTTGGCAGGATTGGTCCTTAGGGACCCAAGGAAGGATTTAAGAAGTGGAGCCACCCAGATATTTGATGCAGGTGGGGGGGGGGGGCGTTAAGCGTCTGCGACGTCCGAGGTAAATAAGTTTAGGTTCTAAGTCAAGTTTAGTATCATTTTCAACTAAATCAAAGATGTAGACATCCAAATCGGTTCAGCGTTTATTGATTCTCCATACAATCCTACACCTTACCTTTCATTATTAAGGGATTTTTTTGGGATAAAAGCTATCCTATGATCTTCCTCGGGACTCAAACTATCTCTATACCAAATTTTATCTAAATTGGTTCAGCGATTATTGAATACTCATACAAATTTCCACCTCCCTTTTCACACCCTTAAGGGATTATTTTTGAGATTAAAAGTATTCTATGTTCTTCCCTGGGACTCAAACCATCTCTATACCAAATTTCAACTAAATTGGTTCAGCAGTTTAAGTGAGAAGAGAAATTAAAAAAAACAAGTATTTTTTTAATATTTTATGTGTTTTTACTTCGGAATGGTGTCATTATGCTATCATAAATGAATTCGGCATCCCGGCATCCCCGATTTATATGAAAATGATACCAAACTTGGCCTAGTAGCTTAAATAATATAGATAACAAGATAAATTTGAGAGCCCCCCCTAAAATTTTACATCAAAAATCTCGGTGGCTCCACTTCTTAAATCCATCCTTGGGTCATAAGGACCAATCCTGCCAAAGAAAATCTCTTGTTCATGCAATGTCGTCGTTTGCTTACACTCTCGACTATGAAATTAAATGGCATCGTTGTCAAACAGTTGGTCTAGCATGAGTTGCGTTCTCGCGCGCAACTTCCTCCATACACTTGCGCGACTTCAAGTATGGAGTCTAGCGCGAGTAAGCAACTCATGCTAGACCGCCAGGTGTTGTAATACATTAACTCAACTAACCAATTAAAAATGATAACATGTCAATGTCATTTATTACGAGCTTTTTACAAGCTTTTATTTAACTTGCAATGTACTTATGTAACTATGTTTGTACGGGTCAAATCTTGCAAGTTAAATTTGACTGACTTGACCCACTTCCCGACTTCTAATGTAGCAGAAAATTTGCATACATATGTAAGTCGGGTGACAAGAAGAAGAGAAGAAGAAGAACTGTGTTTGGGGTTTTTAGAATTGTCTCGATGAGTATTAGTTGCATGTGGAAAGAAAAGTACAGTCAGCGATAAAAGCTTGTACCAAAAATGAATTTTTTGCCAAAAACTTATAACATTGATAGTTTGCATATAGTTTGAGATACTAATGGAATTATTTTTTTCTTATTCCAAATATACTATGTTTCTAATGACCAAAAGGTTTTAACTAACAACAAAATAGTATTTTATGCAACCATTGTTTAAGAGAGGTCAAAAATGGCGAGTGGCGTGAGTAACAATTTGAGGCGAAGCCGAAAATTGATAATAAAGACGCCACGAGTATTTTTTGACTCAGTTAAAAAAACAACGTTGCATACAATACTTTTTCTACGACCAAGCACTTACTTTGAAATAAAATTGTAAATTTAACAAATATTTTTAATTCAAGAAGTAGCAAAAATGGAGGGTCCGAAATTTTCCAGTTCCAGCCTGGGGCACTGGAGGCCTTGGTCACTTTTTCTTAATATATGACATTTATTTAAAATTCTCGTGGCAGTTTAATGTAGAGGTAAATTAAAAGCTGTAGAGCGATTTCTTCCGGAAAATTTTTGAGTACTTATTTTCGAGTAAAATGCGATTGCGATATAAAGATGAGATGTGTAATAAAAACAATGAAAACTTAATAATTAATAGTGTCACATTTAATTACTTCAGTTCCGTGTTTTTTTTTCTCATTTCATGTTCAAAGTCTGTTTTAGTGCTAACAAAGTAATAAGTATCCATATTATCTGCTTAAATTACTTTTGTGTGTTGTATATGTATGTTGGAAGTCGATAAATGAGAACTCCCTATGACAGTTCAAAAATGCCACAATTATTCTCATCTCTGCAAATAATCTATACAGTATAAATAAGGTCCATTGCACATTGCGTTTTTTTAACGTTCCTAAAATGCGCGTTGACGGCGCGTTTTTCATTCCACGAAGCAGTTTTTTTGCGTTTGTCGCGATACAAACGCGTGTTGCGAGCGCGTTAGCATCGCGTCTGTATCGCTACATTCACTACAAACGCGCGTCCAAGACGCGTTAGCATTGCGTCTGTATCGCTACAAACGCGTGTTGCAGGCGCGTCTGCATCGATGTAAGGAGTGGTTCAGTAAAAAAGTAGCAGTGAATTATCTGGTATATTTTTTTGATCATGAAGCAGTTTTTTTAGTAATCTGTAGATAAAATACTATGAAATAAAAACATATTGAAAAATATGAGATTGTTTGAGTTAAATCTCATTTTTATTGCAATGTACTTTGTAACTAATTGGACAGTACAATTTGACAATCTTCAAGTTGAATTTCCATGTTCACAACTTGTTTTACGCTTGTAGGAATATCAACCTCTGACAGAGGTTTTTTTATGGCAGACAAATTTCTGTAAAAATGGCAAATACACAAAAGTGACAATTCTATGGAACTACCTTCGTGGAAGTCAAATAAAAAAGTGAAATATTTAACGATAGAGAATTTAATAGGGTATTAAGTACCTTTTCAAACTTAAAGAAAAAACTATGTTTATGAGAAACACCTCATAAATTCTCTCAAAAGACGCTGTCCAAACACGGAGAGATGTATAAAAGGGGCTTGAATTCGCCTTTTTGTTTTATAAATACGATAGCTCCTAAATGCATAGTGTAGGCTTACAGCCTACTAGGGCTTCCAATACCGGGATCCCGGTATTTCGGGATCCCGGGATCCCGTCTTTTTAATCGCACTTTTCAATACCGGTATTTTTTAAGGCAATACCGGGATCCCGGTATTTTAAAAAATGAGGGAAATGCGCAGTATAAACCCTTTAAATCCATTATATCCGGCTGTATCAAAAAGCTTACTAAAGGTCAGACGCATCTAGAGTTAGACCAAGAAAAGTCTGTAACGATTTTGATAGCACGCGCAGTGCAAGTGTTATATTAAACGTCAAACTTCTATGAAATCATGACGTATAAATACCAGGGATGTTGCGGATGCAGATTTTTTGACATCCGCGGATGCGGATGCGGATATTTAAAGGCTCACATCCGCGGATGCGGATGCGGATGTCAAGATTAGGTACTTAGAAAACGTCAAATATTACATTTTAGTATATTTTTATTAAAAAGAAACGAAACGTTTAGTATTTGAGCAAGAATATAGGTGCGTTATATTTAATAAACAGTAACTTCGCCGACTTTTCTGGATCTAGACGATTTCGTTATAGGTAATGACGAAATTACCTAACACTTACGCCGCCGCTAAGACGTTCCTGTACCGACTTGTTCGACATCCGCATCCGCATAAGCTCCGCATCGATTTTATGCGGATGCGGATGCGGATGCGGATGTTGAAAATAATGCGGAAGTTCCGCGGTTGCGGATGCGGATGCGGATGTTCGCAACATCCCTGATAAATACCTAATACTTGCACTGCGTACTGCGTATGTTATCAAAATCGTTGCAGACTTTACTTGGTCTAACTCTAACTTTACTGGTCTCTAGCCCGCTTTTATTATTGAAACAAGATCGTTGCCTAATGCGTCAGATAAATTATTGGTGGTTGGTGGTGGATGAATCCTGAAGTTATGTGAGTGATGAATATGATGATAGTGACATTAACATTAACATAATTAGTTCTTATAATTTTATCAAAAAATAAAACGAAAGAGCAAGGATAATTCTAATAATGGCAAACCAATTTTGACGGAAATTTGGGAAAATGTTGTCTGGTTGGTTAAGTTGGACTACAAATGTGACTGGTGAGGTGAAGTCAACAAATTGGATAAAATTATTGCCAACCTGGAGTGTGAAATAAAATTATTGCAGATATTGCGGTATTGATTGTTTATTGTTGTAATAGCTTTTAGGACATATGTGGTATTCTAGTGAGCTTTTCTAATTCCTGTTTTTAATAACACTATATATTTTTAAGCGATTCATATCCAATACCGGGATCCCGGGATCCCGGTATTGATGAAGACAGTTTCGGTATTAATACCGGTATTGTGAGAAGTCCGGTATTTGGAAGCCCTACAGCCTACACAACAAAAACATCTACTTTATGCATAATTAGACAAATTAAATTTTTTCCTGTGTATTATTTTAGTAGTATAACTACCTCATCCATTTTCCGATTTTACTTCAATTTACGCAGTATTTAAATTTATAACTTTTTTTTTATAAGCAGGGACCGGCCCACTATCCCTTATTTGTATGGGTTTTGATAAGGCTTTAATTTTGCTCTTAAAGCCCTTACTCGTATCGTCGTATCTAAAGGGGCCCACTGATTAACAGTCCGCCGGACGATATCGGCCTGTCAGTTAGAACAAAAAGTTGACAGCTCCGAAAAACTGACAGGCCGATACCGTCCGGCGGACTGGTAATCAGTGGGCCCCTTAAGCGACAAACCATATGAATATGACTAAGCAGTACTCAAATTCAAAAACTGTAAATATCACAAATAGTGTACTTTTCTGATGGTAGTAAAGTTTTTCCTATACTTCTTACTAATAATCTTATATACTACCTTTAAACGAGCAATTCTTGTATATTTATTTATGGGTATCTCGGAAACGGCTCTAACGATTTCGATGAAATTTGCTATATGGCTGTTTTCGGGGGCGAAAAATCGTTTTAGCTAGGTTATTTTTGGGAAAACGCGCATTTTTGAGTTTTTTAGGGTTCCGTACCTCAAAAGGAAAAAAACGGAACCCTAATAGGATCACTCGTCTGTCTGTCTGTCCGTCTTTCACAGCCTATTTTCTCCGAAACTACTGGACCAATTAAGTTGAAATTTGGTACACAAATGTAAGTTTGTGACCCATAGATGGTAAATAAATGAATTTTAAATATGGAGGCCAGTTTTGGGGGGTAAATGAGAAAATTAAAAAATAAAGTTTTTCTAACTATATCGTCTTATATGTCAAATGAAAGAGCTCATTGTAAGAATCTCAAATGTATTTTTTTTATAATTTTAGGATAAATAGTTTAGCGGTTATTCAAGAAAATAGGCAAAAAATGACCATTCCCCCCACCCCCCCCCTTATCTCCGAAAATACTGGGTCTAAAATTTTGAAAAAAATACACAAAATAGTTCTTTACCTATAGATGACAGGAAAACCTATTAGAAATGTGCAGTCAAGCGTGAGTCGTACTTAATTACTTAGTCTTTGACCCTACCCGTACGGTTTTTCTTTTAATGTTTTCTCCGAAACTACTGGACCAATTAAGGTGAAAATTGGTACACATATGCAAGTTTGTGACTCAAAGACGGCCATGTAACGCAAACAAATGAATTTTAAACATGGGAGCCACTTTTGGGGGGTAAATGGGAAACTTAAAAAATAAAGTTTTTCAAACTATATCTTGTTACATATCAAATGAAACTAATGAAAGAGCTCATTGTCAATAACTCAAAAATTTTTTTGGTCATTTTAGGATAAATAGTTTAGCAGTTATTCAAGAAAATAGGCAAAAAATGACCATTCCCCCCCTTATCTCCGAAACTACTGGGTCTAAAATTTTGAAAAATATACACAAAATAGTTCTTTACCTATAGATGACAGGAAAACCTATTAGAAATGTGCAGTCAAGCGTGAGTCGAACTTAATTATTTAGTCTTTGACCCTACCCCTACGGGTTTTTATAGACATTTCACTCACGTTTCACATGAAAAAATACATTGTTAAAAATTGTGTAATGTACGGAACCCTTGGAGCGCGAGTCCGACTCGCACTTGGCCGGTTTTATATGTTCTTTGAGCAAAGAACGGTCTCCCAGATATTTATATCTTAAATACCTACATATGATTTAGCCTATGCAACTTCTAACATTGATTTTGCAGTGAATATCGATGTAATATTTTTCTTAGAATCAGCAAGAAATTTATTTATTTATTTATTTAAGCCTTTATTTTTCCTTAAATAGTTTTACATAATAAAAGTTTTCTAATAATGTTGTTGTTTATTTTACTATATTAAGGACCCCTGTCGGGTATAGGCCTCCTCCATATCTTTCCACCTTTCTCGGTCTTTAGCCTTGATTAGCCAATTTTCCCAGCAAGCAATTATATGACACATAGATTAACTTCGGGCAAAAAAAAAAAACATCCATTTAAGGGTATCTAAAGAAATTTAAGCGAAACAGCTTTTGGTATCATTCATCAATTCCGTCTGGATTAAAAAATATATCGTGAAAAACTATTGAAATCGTATATTTCAGACTAGGTTTAGCCTTATTTGCTTTATATCCTTCTCTAAGGACCAGAACAGATACCAAGGTTCATTTATAACATTAGCAATTACTTATTACATATAAAACTTACATTAGGCGGGCTGTATGCTTCTTTGCCAGCAACGTGGCAAAAAAAAAGTGTTAAATAAAGGAGAATTTGACCTTTAGTTTGTTGTCAAGTTAGTATCCATATTCTTTTGAGGAGTTTTGGGTTCATAGAAGTCGGCGAACATTTATGGTCATTGTGGTTATATAGCGATTTTCATAGCACTTCATTTTTACAGATTACTTTCCCCGAGGCCAAATTAAAAGCACTTGAGGAAAAAATATCACATCCCAGATGGGTGGTACCAGTGTTACCAGAGCAGGAATTGGAGGTGCTTCTTATTGCTGCAACCGAATTGGCGGCGAGGGGTAATTACAATATTATGTTCACACTTCCTTGTGTGCGTTAAGGACTGTTGCGCTACAGTATTTCTTTTCAATATTGACTAACCGATGCAATCACTTATGTACAGGTGAAGATGAAAACAACGTGGATTGTCAACGGTTCTACAATGATGCGCTCACAGTCTCGTTTACAAAGATCCTGACCGATGACGCTGTGTCCTCCTGGAAAAACAACATCCAGCAATGTGTGCGATCCAATTGCGAGAAGTTGGTCAAACTGTGTGCGATGAAATTAAATGATCCTAGATTCCTGCATTTATTGTCTATGGCCTTTAATCCCAACAACAAGTAAGTTAAGGTCTAGGGGCTTTTCAAGTTTGCACTTGCATTATAACCTGAAAGGCGGAACAACAATTGTTTCTTTTAGTGAAACCATACTTAAGGCTAAACATGGAATATAGAAGAAAACTTTTGACACTCTTGTCCTTACAGATTTCACACTTTTAATGCATCGCGTACCTGTGAGGGATTGTCAGCAACCACCAACTTACCCATTGCTGGTCAAGGATCCACACAGGAGCCGGAAGTATTTAGTAGATCGCAAGACCATAGAACTCCCAGAGGATGGCTGGTTCATCTTATCAATGTGTAAGAGTTACTTCACTTTCAACCCCCCCTTTATAGTCTTAGAGCGTCAGAGTTTGACTGTCATTTATAACTTTTGTATTGCTTTAATGCAATAGGTCCTATATAGGCATTTAATGCATAAAAACGAACCTGATCGACTGATTCCATTTAAAAAAGTTGTCATCTAGCTTATTGCAACTCCTATTGCACCCCCTTAGAGCATGAAAGATATCCTAAGTCTTTTTTCGGGATATTTTATTTATTCTTCATAGTTTAGTAAACACATTGAGGGATTTCTCGTTTTGTTTTTAGATTTGGTCACGCTGGCGGTTTTGTTAAACTGCGTGAACGATTTGAAGAAATAATGGGTTTTCAAAAATTGGATATCACAGCATCTGTTAACTCGGAAGAAAAAGTTTCGACAGAGACTACTGAAAAAGATAATGAAGAGAAGACAAATGATGAAACTAGTAGTGTTCCTAATTGTCTTATGATTGCAGAAAATAGTGAGGTGAGAAATACGCTTTTTATAAGATACTAGTATTCTTAATTAAACTCCTGTTTTACAGCCTGCCTAACCTGACCCTGCATAAGTTATTACCGTGTGTAGGTATATGTATGTTGCCTTTAACCCCTTTAATAGTACAAGCACTTAACCAAACTGAAATGTTTGTTAACCCCGTATTGTTACGTTGCTGTAAACTTGAAGTACAGCTTTATGAAGTAGTTATTACGTTGCTTTATTTTGTTTGCAGATCTCTTTCGCCGCGAGGAGCGAGCAGCCCTCGTCGCTGGAACAATCCACCAGCGGCGAGACTCGCGTCGCCGCCGTGTGGCAACTGCTGCGGCCTCTCGGTCTTTGTCACGACCTCTTAACTCCACACACAGTCACCACATATCTCTTGCCTGTTCTGGTTTGTATACTATCTTATCGAGTTGTGCATCCTAACCGCCGAACGCACCCGGTCATGGCGCCCAATTCCCAAGTTTCATAAGCGTCGGCTAATTCACGTCCTCGAACGAACTGTGTAACAAATACTTGTAATTTTCCCTCTTAGCTATATCATAACTAAGCAACTATTTTTAATATAATTTGATCGAAACAAACACATTAGATACATCATTACTTTTTGGTCGCTGTGCGCGGCTTGGATCTTGTTGTTTACTGGGTGTACAAAGATTAGTTTTTATCATTTGATAATGTTAACTTTTAGGAATGTATCCCTACTCTACTGGACAGCCTAACAGACGAAGAGCTGAAAAAAGAAGCGCGGGGAAGCGAAAATAAGACTGACACGGTATCCTGTTTAATAAGGGCTTGCAAATGCGTCTCAATAAAGACCCCACATCACCACAGTTTGCTTAAATGTAAGTTTACATCTTAAAAATACACCAATATCCAGTTTTGGGCTACTCATTGTTTCATGACTGGAGGTAATTATCGTATTGGATAAAACCTGTAAATCAACAGTAATTGCGTAGGTGCTATTTATTATGAAAATATATTCCTGCCACATAAATGCAAAAGGAAACTCTGTCAAAAATGATGTCATATAATTGAAATTACGATATTCTCACTAACACCATTTAGATCCCCAGCAAGAGATTAGAAGCAAGTTAGATGCGAACCCTGTAGCTGCTTAGGGGCGCCGTTCTATCTATCCGCTCCTGAGTTGCTACATCGTTCTCATCTGACTTACATCCAACACGCCGCGAGATCTGAAGACACCGACCGACGAAAACATTGCTTCGTGTTTTAGGCTTATGCTTACTACAATTTTAACTTTTATCTATTGTTTTCACTATGAAACTGTGATTGTGACTGGGGAACTTTTAGAGATTGAAATATAACAATCTGGTTTCAGCTCTGGAAATGTTTCGCCTGAAAATGATACTTCGTTTGCTGCAAATGTCGTCATTCAATGGTAAAATGTCAGCCCTCAATGAAATTAATCAGTTAATCAGTACCATGTCCCAGCAGCCAAAGCCGGAGTGGTTGACGCCTGCGGTGATTACAGTGAGTTGTTTGTTATGGCATAGTTATATGGTCGGTCGCCAAATTCCGCCTGTGTCAAATTCGGTTCTGTAGCTGATGTTAGATAACCAAAACATTTCGTTTTAGACCTGGATACGAGAAAACAAGGTAGTTGATATTGTGTTGCGGGACTCTCTCCACCAGCCACAGTACGTCGACCGACTGGAGAAGATGCTTAGGTTTATGATAAAAGAGAACTCGTTGACCAGGGAGGACTTGGATGCCATATGGAAAGCGCAGCACGGAAAACATGAAGCAATTGTAAAGAATTTACACGACTTACTTGCAAAACTTGCTTGGGATTTCACACCGGATCAACTTGATCATCTATTTGACTGTTTTAAGGTATGTATGTACATTAAAAACCATTTTTAATGTTTATTTTTATTTACATTTACATATTTTGTATTAATGTTAGTTTCCTATGCAGGCGAGTTGGGCGACGTCTAGTAAGAAGCAGAGTGACAAATTATTGGAAGTAATTCGACGATTAGCTGAGGACGATAAAGATGGTGTTATGGCAAACAAGGTATTTACATCATAGCTGATTGCACATAACATTATGTATTACACAAATGAACCGAACCTGGTCATCAGAACACGTAACATTTCGTATACTTTTTACTTAAATAACTTAACTCATTAATCATTTATTTTAGGTGCTGGTCCTATTTTGGAATTTGGCACATTCTGACGAAGTATGCACTGAAATAATGGATGTGGCCTTGGCAAATCTAATAAAAATCCTGGATTATAGTTGTAGTCAAGACCGTGACGCTCAGAAAACGCTTTGGTTAGACAAGTAAGTATTACTTCATTATTTAGTATTATGTATTATTCAAGTAGTTGCAAGTATTAGTTAACTGCTGTTAACAAACAAATTATACTGTCATCCTTAATGTAAGGTCAATCTTTGGCTACGGGTGATTATTCTTTAAATTGAATACTTCAACTCATGTAGTTATAAACACTTAAGTGATTATTGTTTGGTAGATGCGTGGAGGAATTGAAAAGTAACGAAAGATGGGTACTGCCGGCTCTGAAGATGATGCGCGAGATCTGCTGCCTGTACGAGGCGGGCGCGGGCAGCGGCGTGCGGCCGCACGTGACGCGGCAGGAGCTCATCGACCGGCTGCAGACGCAGCACTCGCTCGTCATCCTCGTCACCGACTCGCTCACCAACTACATGGACGGAGTGCGGGCCAAGCTTGCCGGTACGGTACCGACACTAACATTACTGCTAACACACTCCCTATTACTGCTATTAAACAAAATCAATGCATCGCCCTGCACTAGCTAATTTTACTAACATTACTTCCAGGTGAAGGTGAAATTGACTGGGATAACTGGTTGCCCGATAGCAGATATGCCCATGCGGCGCAAGTTCAGGAAAGGCTGAGTTTTTTGCGGTTCCTGCTCAAAGACGGACAGCTGTGGCTTTGCGCGGAACAGGTATAGAATCCCCATATATATACATATGTATGTATATGCAACATATTTTCGTTATACAGGGTGGCCAAATAAGAGGTATACACTTTATTTTTGAAATTTTATTCTATAAAACATAAAAAATATTAAGTATTCCTTGTTAAATATAATATGTAGGGTCAGCAATTACACATGGAAAATTAATGTCAGACAAATGTCCACCAGCAGCATGGCAGCTGCGAACCCTTTTCATCGCGTTTTTCATCACTTTTTCACACATTTCTGGCGTTATCTCAGCGACAGTGTTTCGAATATTTTGTTTTAATTGCTGAAGGTTCGTTGGCCTATTAGCATAGACACGTCCCTTTAGATAGCCCCACAGAAAAAAGTCAGGAGCTGTTAAATCAGGCGATCTTGGGGGCCAGTCAATGTAACCGTTTCTCGAAATTAATCGACCGGGAAACGTTATTTTTAATGTTTCTGTTGTTTTTAATGATTAAAACACGTTGTTCCGTCGTAAAACGTTCCATAATAAATTTGCCGTATCTACACAAACTAATTTTCATGCAATAACTGTCATATTTACCGCCAAAATAAAATGACGGCAAAAAAAAGTTGTATACCTCTAAGTTGGCCACCCTGTACATGACTTATATTTAAGGCCTGTGCACACCGGCTGCGTGTGCGTGACGTGCACTGTTGGATGTTGGAGCCGCACACGCACACGTCACGCAATCGGTGTGCCGTCTCTCATAAGGATCTGTATACTACAACACCGCACGCGCACGTGCACGTCACGCACACGCAGCCGGTGTGCACAGGCCTTTATAATATCTGGGTAATATCGGAAAACATATAATAACTCGGAAATGCGCGTTTTCCCAGAGATAAGACCTAGCTAGATCGATTTTTCGCCCCCGAAAACCCCTACATACCAAATTTCATCGAAATCGTTAGAGCCGTTTCCGAGATCCCCGAAATATATATATATATATACATATATATATATATATACATATATATATATATATATATATATATATATATATATATATATAAATAAATAAATAAACAAGAATTGCTCATTTAACCCTTAAATGCATAGTGATGCATTTATACACACAACATAAACATCAAATGTTATGCATTATTAAACAAATTCTATTTGTTCTTGTATATTATTTCAATAGTAAAACTAATAAATTTTCCGAATTATTACATAAATTTACGCAGTATTTTAATTTATAAAAGTTACATTTGTTTATAGACGAAATGTCGGAATGTTGTAATTATTTTATATTTACAAATTTTATCATAGGAACATCACAAATAGTTGTCCTTTCTGTTGGCAGTTAAGATTTTTCCTATACCCCTTACTAATAGCTATATATTTCCAAAAATATGATTTAGACTATGCAACTTTTAACACTGATTTCCCAGTGAAAATCGATGATATTTTTTGTTTACTATTTTTCCTAGAAACGGCAAACAATTATGTGATATATATATTAATTTCGGGCAAAACGAAAAAATCATGTATTTAAGGGTTAAAGGTATTAGATATATTAGGTAGGTACGTAAATTTCCAAGGTCTCAATGAAATTGCGTAACAATTTTTAGTGTTCGAAATTAATAATTATTAGGATAAGGTTAATAATTATTGTTTTGTTGCAGGCTAAGCAAATATGGTCTTGCCTGGCGGAGCGGCCGGCACACCTAGGGGACCGCGAAGCCTGCTTTCGTTGGTTCAGCAAGCTGATGGGCGAGGAACCCGATCTAGATCCTAATATCAATTTGCATTTTTTTCGTCGGAATATCATGACTTTATCTCCAAATTTATTAACACATGCTGGCATCAAGTGTTTCGAAAGGTAACATAGCGTTATGTTTGAAAATTTAATTATTTATTTAAGCAATCAATGTAAATTATATATAATTATGTTTCTTTGTTACTGTAGATTCTTCAAAGCAGTAAATTCAAAAGAAGGAAAGCTCCGCGTGAAACGACGGAGCTTCCTGCTTAACGATGCTGATCTCATAGGGTTAGATTATTTGTGGAGGGTAAGTAATATTCATAGAACTTCATCAGTGCAAATAACAACGCAAATTACTTACCATTGTTTCCCACTGAATTATTTCAAGGAAGTGCTTTGTTCTTCATAAACATGACAACTATCACATATGTATAGGTATCGAACAATGTAACATTAGTTTGAGTGTGAGGCATTGGTCGCAGGTGATAACGGAGTGCGAGGACGAGATCTCCGCGCGGGGGATCGAGCTGCTGCGCGAGGTGTGCACGTGCGTGAGCGGCGCGGTGGCGCCCGCCACGCACCACGAGGCCTTCCTCACGCAGTGCTGCGCGCGCACGCAGCGCCTACAGACCGACATCAACCTCAACGAAGGTATGTCACTGTGTCACTGCTCTGAGGGCCTGCCTCGAACACCGAACTTAGCAAATCGCGGGCATCTTTCTCTGTCACTCTAATCACGCCTTAATTGGAGTAAAAGAGAAAGATGCTCGCAATTTGCAAACTTACCGAAGTTCCGAAGAACACCGGTTCGTGGTAGGCATTCTGCTGCTTGCACGCGGTCAAATGCTGATAGCGACCCTGCGGCACCCCATCTCAGGCGGAGTCGGCACTCGTTGGTGGTTTTAGACGGTAGTCCCCCAGTGGCTAGTCCGTCATCTCCCCTGGTTCCCCTGGACCAGGTGGCATACGTGAACGCATTTACGCAACGTAAAAAAAAGGCATTCTGCTCCTTGCTCCTTTTGCTGCCATACCATAAAGACTGTATCGTTTATTATAAATACAACTTAGCCGTTTTTTCTGGTATTATATTTTTATTTAAAAATTACACATATAGTGCTTTAATAATAAGCACAGAAAACCGCCTATAGAAACCTAATATTGGCCATTTTGTTCGCGACGCAAATCACCAAACTGTGAGGTGCGGGAGGGGTGCTCACGGCGTTGCGATTGGTCGTTCCAAACATGGCGCGCTGACACGTGTAGGCGTAGGGATGGGACATGTTCATTACAGGCAGTGGTACTGGTACGAGTTGTACCGTAATTTATTGTGGGAAAATTAATATCATTAAAGTCCATAGGAAAATTACTTAAGTAATAATATTAAAACAATATCATCGTTAATTAAGTACTTTAAAAATGTATCTAAAATTTTTACTATGCATATTAATGAGCTAAGATTCTTATCATAAGAATTTATGTATGAAATTAAATATGTATTCGATCTTGCATACATTTTGTGGTGAAACTTAACGGCAGGGTTGCGGTACGGTAGTGTTGGCCTTGAAATATTTCATTAATGTTTAACGTTCATGGATATTTGAAGGTGGTTTAGCTTCTTAAGAAAAACATGTCATTCATTTATCATTCATAAATCAATTATGAATTTCAAAAATGCAGATAGTTTTTATACTTCGTCACTTTGGTGGCAAACGCAGCCTATGGACGCTTGCAAATAGGAGATTGTCACATGTTCGGCTCTGAAAACCTGCTAAAAATATGACTATTTTCTTATTTTGATGCTACCTCAATAATTATCATACTATGTACTAACTAAAAATTAAACTACTTAATACCTACTAAGATAAACTACCAAGTACCTATTAATAACTACAGATTCTACAGATCCATTATTCTCAATTAAAAATAAAAGAGAATCACAGTTATATAATACATTTCTTGGTACAAATTTGGTAATACAAACAAATGGTACAATACGGTACGAGCGAAAGCACGAACTGACGAAAACATCATCGTCACACCACTAGCCGTTAACGTGAAAGGGATAGCACATTGCATTTTCAAGTTGACGAAAAGGGACGGGCATACTTCACTGCTGCTCAGTGCAACCATATTGACCAGTATAAAATGAACCCCGCGGACCAGAAACAATTTTCAAGAAAATAATTAATTTGACCATCCTGTGGAATGTTATTCCATCTGTTTTGTAAGTGGAAGTCTTAGATGATTAACCACGCCATTTTACACTGCAAAATCCCATTATTTCCCAGTGTGTTAAATAAATTGCGATTTATTTTCGTAGACACGCGCATACTGTTAACAGATCGTGAATTTGGACGCAACTGATCGGAGCGGCGCGCGAGCAATATTATATAAGCGCTATTGCGCGCACGAGTGGTGACCGCGAGTCGTCCTATAAGCTCTGTCTATAGGGGTTGGTCTGTGATAATAAGTAACATTTCGTCCTGGGAGATCGACGTAAAGCATATGGTTTGGCCAATATTTACGTAATTCTCCCGAGTAACAACAACGATTCTGGACAAATACTACAAAAAAAATTGTGGTTTGCGAACAAGACGAGATATTACACAAAAAAATCGTACTATGTAGACAGCAATTACACATGATTCGTAAAGCGAAACATCTGGGCATAGTCTAATCATTTCTTTTAGTTGGAAAAAGTTATGGATCTGTGCATGATGACCTTTTAGAGAACATGGTATGTTACTTACGACAAACCCGACTTTGGTATACAATATTACCATCATGGAGCGTTTCCATCGACCTGCTCTAGCCATGGTTCAACGCCATGAATGTCCGTTAGGCTTTGGATTTCGGTAGATTCTTTTAGCTGTTTCCCTCCTTTCGCTTGCGTCAGAAATTGTCGGGAATCCAAAATGTTGCATAAAAAGTCGTTTTCATGTAAAAATTAAAATTCACCACATTTATTCTGTGGATGTTCAATTGAGCAATCATGAAAAGGACACTTAGATGACATATTTTCGCAGCATATTATCCTTTTGTTTCTTTAAATCGTACCAAGTAATCGGTGAAATAGTCTCTAATTAAGCTCGATAGGCTTGTCCGAATTATATTTGCTAGCTAATCATCATAAAGTCCCTGAAATAAATAAAATAAATGTAAAACCTTCTTATCTCAGATGTGGCTTAAAAATACCCCCAGATTATACCTTAAGAACATAGTAATACAAAATAATACACACGTCTTAGACTAGGTTTTATCTGTATTTATAATAAACGATACAGTCCTTATGATAAATGTCGCTCTAAAAACTGTCACTTTTGGCAACCTGGGAAAGTGGCAAGAAGTACTGATACTACTGCATTCCTTTGCTGGCTTGACTCCGGCTGGGTGGTTTGTAGCCGCGTAATATCTACTTATGGCGTTAGGTATTCATAAACGCATTACTGGCCTGAATTGATTCGTCCACTTTCTTTCCCGGCCTCTTGAATAATGTACTATAACTAAATTTATGTTATGATTATTTTTTGAATATATCGCAAAATTATGTCGATCTCCGTCTTAAATTCAACTGTTTATTTTTTCAGATGCGACTGAAAGTTGTACTAGAATGTGTAGAGTCATTCGTGCCATACAGGAATATATAAATGAATGTGATAGAAGGTTTTCAGCAGAAAGGCAAATATTACCGATGTACAGATCGGGTAGGGGCCGACAATGCACCATCATAGTCAGATTTAATTTTCAAACTGGCCAAAGACAACTCGATGATATCGAGCTATTTTCACACTTTAACGAGGCTTTATACTCGTTGCGAGCGGCAATCCAAAGAAGGTTAGTTTTACTTAAGCTTCGTAGTTTTGGTAATCTACTTTGGGTATGGAAACCCTAAAAATGTAGAAATTATTTACGTGTAAATTTCTTACATAAATAAAGGTAGCATCTCAATCATCTTCTATCTGGTTTTAATGTTTGTTTTTCAGGTTAAAATGTGCTTCAGATACTAATACAAAATTAGAATTGTTTGTAAATAAGGTAGAACTATATTTAAATGGCGAACTGTTAGATTCGTCCCACGATCGTAAAATTCTGTCTCAAATTCCCGTCCGGGACAAAACTGTGATCGTCGCCAAAGTGTATGACGGGCACCTCCCCACATGCGGCAGCGACTCGAGCAGCGACTCCAGCACGTCGTCGCCGCCAGCGCCGCCCACGCCCGAGCACGCCTTGCCCGGAGTGGTGAGTCTTAAACTATTGGCCATCCCTATTCTTACAATAGGCCTCATGCATGAAGTTTATACTTGAACGAAATATTTTTTATTACGATGTTTGTTACCATTAATATCATGTTACAAATGCATTTCCGTTATTAAATTATCATTTAACTGTTTAAAATAATAGATAAAAAGTACAAAAATTGCCCGCGTGAAGCTAGTGAGCGAAACGCAACGCTATTGGTCGAAACGTCACGTGACGTCACTGGTTACAACAAATTGTTAAGACCACCCAAGAGTGAAAGGGATGGCATTATTATCTGAGTAGCAAACGGCATAAGTCAGTTGTATGCAAAACACTCAACACAATTTTTCACCATTTTTAATATTTTTTAATAAAGTAATGGGAAGGTTTATGAAAGTATTTTTATTTTTTCCGGTGTTGAAACGATATAAATAATGATTTAAAAAAATAAAAAAAGGCATGCTTGAAGCTAATTGGTGCCGTAACCAACTTGTCATTCTATTTTTTTAAGAAAGTGTTTAATATCAAATTATGAAGTTTTTAATAGATTATTTTTATCAACGGGTTCTTACATTGATGGGTTTGTTTTCAGCTTTTCGCGCAAGGTACTTGGTATATACCATTCATATTGGAACTGGAACATGTTGGCGTTATGAAAAAACATCCCCAATTAATGGAAGCCGCTCATCTACTCTCTCAAATTTGTCCGGCGCACAAACTTACGGTGAGTCAACGAATTCATACATATATACCTACCTACCTACGATATTAGATGAGTATTCAGAAAAATATCTTATATTATTGGTGTGTTTTACTGATATAGAAACCCGTTTCACCTGAAACGAAAAATTTACAGGCTTTGAGTAAATTACACTTAGTATTAACTACTGACGAGTCCGAAACAACATAGCGATGTATAGTATTATAATTATAACACTCGAGTTATCGTTTTGTCCTACTTCGTACAAACAAATTGATGGAGCTTTATTAGTAAAGAGAGGTTCTTTATCATTTCAGGTGGATAAACTGACAGAGGCTTTACTCAGTCGCGAGGATACCAAGTTAAGGGACTTGCTATACGGGCCCGCGCCGCCCACAGTCGCGTACAACGTTGAGGTGCTCTACAGTATGGTGATGCCGTCCTCGGACACCAGGCTAGATCGCAGTCGAAGTTTCCAACTGGCCTGTGTTAAAAAGGCGCCATTATTGATTCAGTGTTTGTCGGACAAAGACTTTCTTCAAGGGGCTTCGTCTCACACAAGAAGGTACTAATATTAATACAGTGCAACGCCTCCTACATTGTGTTTTGGTTGTTATATTGAAAATTCTTGTTTTCAGGGTGGGCTATCTATCTTTAGTCAGATTGGCTAAGCTAGTCTTATACACATTGGGCCACCTCTTCGAAATATTGGCTCCGGACGGCTCAGATACATCAGTTGACAAAGATTTTAGGTAATATATACACCAATTTTATTCTAGTCATGTGTGCCTCAGATGGTATAAACTTGAATTTTGCTAATAGTTTTATTTACTTTTGATGGTATTTTATTTCTTTGCAAAACCACAATTCAATTTCCTGCTTGAGCGTGCAGTAGATGAACTCTAGTACGTGACTATTCGTCCTACTGCTGATTATTCAGACATTTTTTAATTATTTTTTCATGACTAATGATTGGTATTTAAGACAATTGTTTATTTCAGAATGGACGTAACGATTTTACGCGAAGCACTTCAAACAGTGCCCAGTCACAACTGCGAATTGATAGTGAAAGCGATTGCCGAGAAACTGGCCAATACTCTGGGCGAGCAGGTATTCGCTGCTTACTTAACATCATTGTCTGGTAATAGAAACATGATTGTTTCTCAAACATGCGTAGAAATAGTGTGTCCGGCATGTCATAATAAACTACGACTAGTTGCGCAGGGAATGATTTTCATACATTACTGATATTTGCCTGGTTAAGGTTTCTATTAAACTGTTAAGGTGTGCCCAGATCTAGGAAATAAAACGCAAGTGCACCGCATTACACGGTACTAATAACGAATGGTAGGGTTCAGTTTTAGGGCTAATTTAGACGGCGCGTGAACTCGTATACGATTTTAGTTACATTGCGTACCATTGAGGTTACATTAATTCAGCCGACAGATTAAATAACGCAATGTAATGAAACTGGCATGCGAGTTCTCGCACTGTCTAAATGAGCCCTTACATTATTATTGGTTTTTGTTTTATATTTCTGCGCAATTTTTCTCGGCGAGAAAAGGGACTACCATCCTTATCAACTAGTTGGCCTGCAGTTCCTAATTTCCCGACCTCCGTTTACGTGTTTACATTATGACTAGGGCTTGCAAATATTCGAAACTTTCAGATATTCGAATATTCGACTTTTTCTGACGATGTATTCGAATATACGAATAATTATTCGAATATTATAAAAAATAAGAAAAGGAACGAGAAATCGGTTTATTATCGTTATATTCAAAAGCTTTTTTCACATATTGCTAAAACTAAGGATATTTGGCAGAAATCCACTTAATTGAATAGATTTTATCATCCTACTATTTATAAGATGCCCACAATCCACATTTATAAAAACAAGTAAAACGCCAAAATTAGACGTATTTAATATTTATAGATAAAACTTATTATAAATGCGTCGTTGCGTGAAATAATATAACTTTAACCATGCAAACACCTAGGTATGTAAGATATTTTTTTAGTAGGTAATTATTTTCCGATTTAAATTAACTTGTAATCACTCAGAGGCCTGTAAAAAGGCCTTTAATTTCATTGTATTTTGAATCTTTAATGACTTTATTTGTTTTAGCAAGTTATTATTCCTAATGGTCGGCTAATTATATAATATTGGAATATTTAAGGGAAAAAGTTAGTTGAGTACTGGGTGGATTATTCGTCAGCTAAAGGTGCATGGTTAGATTACCAAGTTGGGCAGGTTTGGTATGATTAAATTTGAGAATTGCGATGTGGCAAGGTTTAGACTTCAAAAATTCGCTTAACGTACGCTTGTACTGAATAAACAGAATGACCCTTTAACTTAAAACTTACGCACCGTAAAAATAACATACTTTTTGATTTTGTTTTCTTTTAAATTAAGTTTCACTGTATTCACGAAGTCTATCGAGAGGATTACAGTAAAAATATTATTTCCTTCGTATTTGGGTACCTGCCGTTCCTCATTCACTGTAAATACCCGTAAAACACACAGAAACTGTAACTACAGCGGATGACATAGATTTTTTTATAGTAATAAAAAATATTCGAATATTCGAAACCTGAGCGGCCGAGTATTCGAATATCAAAAAAGGTCGAATATTCGACAAATTCGAATATTCGAATTGCAAGCCCTAATTATGACTGTGTGTAGGTGGTGAACAGTACAGAAGACAGCGACGTAGTGTCGTCGCTGGTGTGGTGGTGCGTGCCCACGACGGCCACGGTGCGCGCTCTCTACGGGCTGGCCTTCTCCGTCGCGCAGCCCGCCGACGCCAGCAGCGCTGTTCATCCCGACGACGTCACATGTAACATACTTCGTACATCGTTTACTATCACAATGGAGCTTAAATTACGTTCCTAAGTTTACCTACACCTACCGACCTACCTATATATATTTATATATTTCGGGGATCTCGGAAACGGCTCTAACGATTTCGATGAAATTGACTATATGGAGGTTTTCGGGGGCGAAAAAACGATCTAGCTAGTATGCCAGAATACTGAGATGGAATGAGCTATATTACGGTCACGAGCGTAATAGTTTTCTTTTTCATATTATCTACTCAATTTTTGTGTGTATTTTTACACAATTGTCATTCGATGCTGAATGCCGGATGGATCTGTGCCCTTGTTGCCTAACCTGTCCTTAAAGCACAATATGACGGAAAAATGTTGGAAATGTCACCGCATTTAAGAATTATTGTGCTTGTTCGTAAATTCTTATTAACCGCCCTTAATCACAATGTAATATGGTTAATGTTTGTTGTTGAATAATCATCCACATATAGCGCTTCGTTTCCAGTGGTACGAGAATGTATGGAGGTAGTCACAATATGCCTGGCTCTTGGCGGAGGAAGGCTGGAAGCTTTATTGAACGAGTCATGGTGGCAAGACACGGCGTTGTACTTGATGATCGACTGCCCTAATCCTCAGGTCAGTATTTTACTAAAGGTTAATATGTTATTAAGTGGTATTCGTTTTCGCACCAGCAGCAGCACATTTGTTTTTTTTGTGGTATTAATTATACCATTTGTCAACATAATCATAAAACATATGTATGTTTCAGGTGCGCGTGTCGTGCGCGGAGCAGTTGTTATCAATGTGCGCGTGGGGCGGGGGCGGCGGCGCGCGCGCCGCGCTCGAGGCGCTCGGCGGCGTGGTGGGCGAGCCGGGCGGCTCGCGCCTGCAGCGCCACGCGCGTCACGCCCAGCAGTTCCTGCAGCTGCTGTGCCGGCTCGTCTCGCTCGCCGGACCCACTTCCAGGACGCTCGAAGACCTCACTATTGAAGTATTTATCATTATCTATTAAACCGCGTTTCACTAGAGAGTTTTCTTACATAACATCACTTAATAACATTCTCAGGTGGCGTGGTTGAGATCAGTGCGAGCGAATCCAGAAATACTCGATGATACGCTGCTGGAGGGACACCTCAATTTAACCAAAGAATTATTTACACATGTTCCGGCACAAGTCAAGTACCAATATGGAGCGCATCCTGAACACAAGGATAGAGGTCTAATTAGGGTAAGTGAAACCTGCATAATTTTTTGCGATTTTGGGGTTGGTCCCATAGCAAATGTTGTATGAGGCTATCTAATCATCTCACAATATAATTAAGGGTTGAAAACACCTGTATACACATTTACCGAAAAACAGAACATGTTAACTGTAGGTATACAGAGAATTTTATAGTCATGACTCAGGACCTCATGATTTTTTTACATGTCTTTTGTTTTTATAATTTGCTGTCTTCCAAATGATAAATAACTAACACAATATGTCCTGGACTCCATACATGTTGTCACACCCGTTATTCACGTGACAGGAAGTGACAACAGAATTCCTGTGGCCCTACTCATGGGCTTGGTGCCGCATGGGGGAGGGCGACAGCTCGGGCGCGGAGTCGGGCGAGCCGGCGCCGCCGCTGTGCCGCTCGCCCGGCGCCGCCGCCGCCGCCACCGAGCTGCTGCTCGCGCTAGTGCACGGCTGCGTGCCCAACATGGCCGAGCTCGCGCATCTACTAGAGCTCATGTTTTATACTGGTAACTATCCTACCGTTACCTTAACACATCATACGCGTCCGGCGTCCGACGGCCGCAGCTATCTGACACGACTTACATGTTGCGGACCACCACAAAGCTTAAAACGTTGACCGTGATGAACCGACAGTGGCATCCTGATCCTGATCTTCAGCAGTGGTCTTAAAGATCAAAATTGAGCCAACTTAGATGAAATAAGGTTTCGGTCAGTCTGCCCTTGCAAATATATATAATCTAGTCTCTGTGTCATTATAGCTTTTGCCTTGATTAAAATAAAAAAATAAAAACAATTTTAAACCACAATTTTGCATTAGCCCCCCTTAATATAATAACGATTGCGGCAAGTACAATAAGGATGTTTCCGTCTGAAATTCCAATAGGAGTTCTGATAAAAAAGGTCCTTATTGCAGGTGAAGCATAAGGAAGGAATAATAGGCAGTTGTCCCACCGCAAGCGATGAGCTATAAGCGAGTAGAACGATAAACTAGAAACGAGTGGGCGAGCGGCGAGAAGCGAGTGTTAGCTTCAATAGTTTTGTCGCTCGGCTATAGACGAGTGTTCGAGTGCGACGGGATATTGGTCTCGCAGCTTGAGTTCAACTACCAAGCGAGAATCGCCGAGCGAGTACCGCTGAGCTAGTTTTATCTCATCGCTCTTATCTCGGCGACAAACTAGTAGAGCCAGTGTTCTCGCCGGCAGTGTGAACAGCCAGCGATGAACTATAAATATATGTATCTCTTTTTCTAACACAGGATCCCTATCTTTTGTTCGTTTCTTGGGCGAGAAAATCGCCGATAGCTAATCGCTTACTCGCTCTTGGTGGGACAACTGCCATAAGGACCCTTCTCTGATGAAAAGCCACGATTGTATTGCAGACAAAAACGTCCCGCTGGTGGAGTGGGAGTACATGCCGTGCGTGGGGCCGCGGCCGGCGGCGGGGCTGGCGGGGCTCAAGAACGCCGGCGCCACCTGCTACATGAACTCGGTGCTGCAGCAGCTCTTCTGCGTGCGGGACGTGCGCGACGCGATACTCACTGTCCAAGGTCAGCACTTACTACAAAATATAACAGTAGACAAGAATTCCTGGCGCCATATTTACAGACACTATGTAGTTTTCATTACTCTGCTTGTCAGCCGATAACATTTTCGTGTACGTACTGGTTAGACGTCAGGTCGACAATTTTAACATAAAAAGCAATCGGGAGTCGCAATGATGGCATAGTTGAGTGATATAATAAAAGCGCTGTTTAAACTCAACAATCTTATTAGGTACTTAATTATAGATAGTGTTAATATACCACATTTGCACACCACCCGCCAAGCTAATTAAGCGCTACTTTACTAAAGAAACATGTTGATTTTAGGAGCAGCCACTGATCCTAACGAAGATTTCTCTGGGGAGAATCAACACTCTATTGTAGAGAAAGTGGAGGTATGGAAAGTTATATTAAGGCTGGTTTTAGTATCACGCGGGCCGTCTGTGCGGATCGCTCCGCGCCGGGACAATATTATGTACGTTCAGGGAGCGTTTTAGAGTGAAGCTGACGGGTCCGCGACGACTGACGACCGTCCGCGTGGACAGCTTTCTCATACAATTTGGCGGTGCGCAGCGATCCGCACGGTGATCCGCGTGACACTAAAACCAGCCTAACTTTACAAACTTGAGGGTCAAGAGCGTTCGATATGTAGGTTTTCAGAATTAACAGATTAATATAAAACTTGTTACCTCCTTACAGACTACTGGCGACTACAACATCACAATCTTGAAACAAGTCCAAGCTATATTCGCACATTTGCATTTCAGTAAACTGCAATATTATGTGCCGAGAGGGCTGTGGGCTCATTTTAGGTAAGCATTAATAATGGAACGATTGTCAGTAGGTACAATTACACAAACCTCTAAACCGTAAATTATCTAATGCTTAGAGACCTTATAGTTAAGTCAGTTGGGGTGAGACTGGTGAAAGAATCGATTATTTGGACTTGTGCAAGAGAAACACTATCTATACCATGCATATTCCACACAAGTGTTGCTCTTACTATCCAATAGTTTTTGTTACACCAACTGCTCCAGCTTATTTATCACTTGTCAAATGAATGAACTATCTTTTAATTGATAAATTAGATTGAAACAATAGATATACAATTACTATTACCCTGTTTGTTTGTTGTTGTTGTTGTTACCCTAATAAAAGCATTTATTAAAAAAAAATACTATTATAGACTTCAAGGCGAGCCAGTAAATCTCCGAGAACAACAAGATGCTGTAGAGTTCTTCATGTCCCTTGTGGAATCATTAGATGAAGCTTTGAAATCATTGGGACAAGAACAACTGATGGCCAAAACATTAGGCGGTACTTACTCAGATCAAAAAATCTGTAAAGGATGCCCACACAGGTACGCATTTATTACTCGAGCCACGAGCATGTGCTTAAATGTATAAAATATAAATATGTACCTATACTAAAGGAATATGCATATAACGCAACATGTTCACAGGTACTGCAAAGAAGAACCTTTCAGTGTAGTGTCTTTAGACATAAGAAATATGTCACGGCTT
This sequence comes from Cydia amplana, assembly GCF_948474715.1. Taxonomy (NCBI): domain Eukaryota; kingdom Metazoa; phylum Arthropoda; class Insecta; order Lepidoptera; family Tortricidae; genus Cydia; species Cydia amplana. The sequence continues at coordinate 27,273,543 of NC_086096.1, read as the reverse complement.
CAGGAATCTTTAGAAGCATATGTGAGAGGCGAACTTTTAGAAGGCGCTGATGCTTACCACTGTGATAAGTGTAATAAGAAGGTATAGCTTTTCGTTTGCTTTTGTATTTGTAATAACTACTTCGTAAACGAACTATTTTTAAAGTGAAACTTTTATTCTAATATAGCTCTGATTTTTTTGGTCCGTCTTTAGCATGTCGCGTTACAGAATTGCAGCATTATTAAAATTCTACTTTACTTAAGAGTTCATCATTTTCAGTTAAATGCCTACAATCCGAAAAAAAGTTTCACTTGCGTCGTGGTTTCATAAAACCATATAATTACTTTTTTAATTGCTACTAATCTATATTAGTTAATTTCATGTATGTGCTCTATTCACAGGTTGTAACCGTAAAAAGGTTATGTTTAAACAAATTACCCCCAGTTCTAGTCATACAACTTAAAAGATTTGAATACGATTTTGAAAAAGTTTGCGCGATCAAATTCAACGATTACTTTGAATTTCCGAGAGAATTGGATGTTGAGCCGTATACAGGTAAGAAAGTAGTTTCTATAGAAGACGTGTTCTGTTTGTATATTTGCATACAATGATATATACGTACATTGTATACAACTTTGTTAACATGAGTATGATATGCGCCGCCAGCTCGAGGCCTAGCACGCGCGGAGGGCGACGCCTCGCTCTGGGAGGGAGGCGAGGAACGGTCGCCCGAGACTCACTATCAGCTCAGCGGCATTGTAGTGCACTCGGGACAAGCTTCCGGGGGACACTATTATTCATATGTGCTCTTAAGGTAAACTTTTTAAATAATATAATTATGTATATACTTACATTTTTTAAAGAATTGGACCATTAATAGTAAATTTTGTTGTTATTATGTGCATCAGAGATAACGGCAGTGAAACAGGACGGTGGGTGAAACTAGACGACGGCGACGTGACCGAGTGCGCCATGCACGACGACGAGGAGATGAAGGCGCAGTGCTTCGGCGGGGAGTACACGGGCGAGGTGAGACTTTCGGATCTTAACATATACTTTCGCATTTTAATCTAACTCTGAACAAGTACAAACAACAACACTCTTAACTATCCACCGATGGGGACCTTATGCATTTAATAAAAAGGTTTACGATGTGTCAGTTAACAGTAAGGTACTTTGCGAATTGTTTATCTTTTATCAAGATGTTTAATTTAAGTTTTTTGCTTGTGGCTTAGCGATTTCTTAATATTGATTTTATCTCGAGCGAACTTCTAGTTTATATTCGCGTTTCAATAGGTTCTTGCTTAAAGCAATAATGGTACATTATTTTACTACAATCATGAGTAAGTAACAGGTATCTAATTGACAGTTTTAAATTACAGCAATCAATGCCCCCTCCATATCGCGCGGCAAACCATCGAACATTGGCTCGCGCGGCAGCCGCGCGCAATGGATACCGGGCTGCCGCGCAAGCCAACTCGATGCGCCCGGTATCCATTGCGCGCGGCTGCCGCGCGAGCCAATGTTCGATGGTTTGCCGCGCGATATGGAGACGGGGCTTTATATGAGTCTTTTTTGCTGAATTTGGACTGTCCAGAAATTACCATATATATATATATATATATATATATATATATATTGGTTAAATACTTTTTTTTATCCTCAGCATTTGCATTTAATATTAGCATGATTATGACTTTATTGACAATTACTGTTTTTTTAGTACGAAACAAATGTACATACATACTTTTTTGTTATTTTTATTTTTTAGTATTTTTGATTTTTATGCTTTTCATATTCTATTATGTTGTTTTTTATGTGATGTTATGCACTGCTGCCATATTCCTTTATCTAAGATACTGGAGTCAGAATTGAGGCGATATTCCATGGAAATATGAATACATACTTATAATTATAAACAAACATCTATATAAAAGAAAAATATCCTTAACATATGCGAATTTATGTTTTAATGGTACTCAGTAGCGATACGTGCAATTAAATAAGTTAGTGTCAGATTGTTACATAATATAAGGCACAGTCATAGACTAGGAATCCTTTAGACTGAGTTTAGAGCAATTATTTCATGAAACCGATGCTGCCAAAAATACGGGGGTGCGGGGGGACGAGGTGAGCGAATCCCGTGCCGTGATTGGTCCGTTCAAAGGCACGGACCAATCACGGCACGGGATTGACTCGAAGATGGAGTAAAACTACCGTATAAGTGGCAGAGGGGGTAGCGTTACTCATGCTCATCAGTCTAGAGGATGTCTTGTCTGTGGGCACAGTCAACAACTACTCAATATAATACTTGTATTCAAACTCTATGAGGTTGGTTAGTTTTATCATAGAGCTCATATTGCTATCTACTGCCCCTACCAGTGGAAACTAGAAGTTGGTACAGTCAAGATATTAAATATTAGCAAGGACAAAGTGTCAAAAATATGTATACACGACCTTATTGCCCATACATGTTGTCATTTCTCTGTGTCGATATGCAAACAACCAGCTCAATCAAATATCAGAAAAATTGGTGGTCGAAAAATACCCTGCAGATTTTCGGAAAACATTTGCTAGCCGCGCGAATCTATCACACAAGATCCTGTCCAAAGTATGTGCTGTAGTGTAAGATAAAACTCATCGTCGGCTACATTATGCCATGAGTCATGACGTCAATTGGCCAAAATGATAAAACAACAATGTTAATTTTCTATATACTTACCAATACGTCGGACAGGGACAAACGATTATTATCGGCTTGTCAACTTTAGTAAACGTTTATGAATAAGGGGGTTATAATTTATATTTGATAGTGTTATAGTGGCGCTTTGTCACTTCAAAGTCTGTGCAGATTTAGCTTAGCGAATTGTTAATATTTTTGCTAATGACTTATTTCCTCATTAACCGACTTAGTATATATATTCATTCCTTATTTAACGTGTTCCCTATTGCATTCTGAGGAGCCATGGCATCCGCTTGGCAACCTAATTTGAAGAATTAGCGCATTGACTGATTTGAAAATTTATTCTTATTACTTAACATACGTATGCGATAGTTATGTTACTTGTTATATGTGTATCAATGATTGAGGATATTATAGGGCTTCGCATGTGCACGTGTGCCTTACGCGTGAAGTGGTAATCTCTTACATTGTTCCAGATGTTTGATCCGATGTTAAAGAGGGTCTCTTATAAACGCCAAAAGAGATGGTGGAATGCATACATACTATTCTACACGAGAAAAGACACCATTGAAAATACTAGTCTTGTGCACTCAATGAGAAATATGAATTTCAAGTAAGTACAATGTACATTTTTAAACTGTTTTAGTAGAAGGTACATATTCATTTATTTTACTGGCAAGGAGTATTGCTCAAGTATGAACGACAAAAAAACAAGGCTATATTTCACCAGACCATAGCATGTACAGATTTTTTTATGGGTTTGGGGGTGTTGAGAGCGAAACTTAAATTAAAAATCATAATCCGAAAATTTCAATTAAAATGTAATAATATAGGAATTAAATTTTGACGAGTAGTTTACTATTAGAAAGGAAAGGCGATCAATACGGACCGTGCGCGTTGGAGGGTCTGCCATCTTGTGGCCTGAATCGGAACCATAAACATGTACATTGACTGCTTGAGGTATCTTTGAATGAACCAAAATTAAGGTTAAAGGATACGACATTTTTGAAATCATGTCCTCAATTCCCATTGGGTAACAGCTAAAAATACTTGAAAAGTAAAACTCCCTAGGGCAACATTATTAAGGGCAGTTGCACCAGCCACTCAGCGGAGAACTATGAAACTTCTCATACAATAGAATTTAGCGAGCGCTTTAACGGTAACCGATGGCACAGATTATATAATAGTTCTTACGAACAGATACTTATCTCTCAAAGAAAACTCAAATACCTACCGTTTTCATACCTACACTAAAATACAATGGAATGACCTTCAACGCGCCGCCGCGCACCGGCGCAACGCTAGGGTTGCCGATAGGGCATGCTCCCGGGAATTCCCGGGAATTTTATAGTGTCAAAAGAACCGGTACTGAAGACCCGGTACCGGTACTTCCCGGTTCTCATGATATGACTATTTATTCCCATTTCAATAGTAGTAATGTTTTAGTACTTTAGCTCGAGACATTATATAACATTTAATAATGGTGCTATGAAACGGGGGACCCAAATAACCCGACAAAGTAACCTAGTAAAGTAGACGTTCGTGCAGGCAGGCGGTGCCGTCATAGTGCTGAGTGCATCGACTACGCTACGGCCGTGTGGCTCGGCCCAGGCGGAGGCAAAGTGTGCCGGTTAATTTCGTAAAATAGGTTGTAACGCCAATTAAGTGTTTGTTTATAATAAAATAAGTCATTTATTAATTCTTATGCAATTAGTTATATAAAAATAAGTCATTCATAAAGATTGTACGCTAACACAAACAATTTCTTAAAAGTAATCAAAAGGTGCCTTGAGAACCGGGAAGAACCGGGAATCCCGGTTCTGGCCATGCCCAGAACCGGGAAATGAAATTCTTGGTACTGGGACCGGTACTGCATGCCCTAGTTGCCGACGCTTAGAAATGATTTACTAATATAAGATACCTACCTACTTAGGTAGGTACAAATATAAGTTTTAATTGTCAAACTAACATTAGAACTGGTCATATAAAAGTATAGCGTAAAATAACCATGAGCAAGATAAGTTGCAATAAGTAATTACAATATTCCGTTTATGCGTTTGATTCCGACGAGTGACTGCGAGACATTTTAAAAGGTCATATCTCCCTACAGTAAACGCAGTGTTTACGCCGTTTTATAAACCGCGCAATGAATCAATAATTCAATACCACCTAAGTAGCTTGTAGCTTGCAACCACAATTGAAACTATCGTAAAAATAAAACCAAAAGTACTTGTATTGAGAATGTCTACCTACTTTTCCTATCTATCGGAAGAGCAAAAACGGTATTTTTTATTAGTTTTGTTGTTTCTGCATTCATCCACACTACAAGTAGTGTTATTTGTTCATTGGTTCAAGACATTTCTTTCGCATACATTTTAGCATATTCGAGCGCGCGGCAACGCGACGTGCGTGCGTGAGCGCGCGTGGCAACCAACTGGCTTGCTTTTCTACCGTGAACGGGAACGGATTCGTAGGTATAAAACCGAGCTCGCGCGGAGAGTTCCATAGGCCTGCCGATGGTTTGGTGCAACTGGCCCCAAATCTGCGAGTTGACTTTTGCGAGTCTTGCATGACCAATAAGAGGGCCGTAACACGGAAAAAAGTGTACAATTTTGATACAAGGACGTTTTCTTAGACTTTACATATATTTTACCATCAATGACTCGTTCTGAAACAATGGGGTTGGCAACTGTCAAAGATGACGCCATCATAGATCATCCTTTTTCTATGAGATTTGACTGCGCTGGCATCCAGGGCATTAAAAAAAACAAAAATTTGACAATTCTAGGTATTAACAGGGCAAGCTATGATGACGCCATCTGCTAAATACTTCGACCGGCCAACCCCATTGGACAAATTCTACAGTAAGCTGAAGAAGGAACTTAGTGTAAGGGCGCCGTATTGTTTGCCGTACGTTTGCATTTGTTTAACATGCACGCCGCACGCTCCGCCCCGCTGCACACCCAACTCGAGCGTCCACTCAGGCCTTACACTTTTATTTCAATAAAAAATATGTATCAATTTTTTTTTTCAGGGAAAGTACAATTCCTCGACCTATCTGGTTGTCAGTCCGTCGTAGCAATATTGCTTTTTCTCACAATCAAGACCAATTTAGTTTGGAGCATTTCAACTTTATGAAAAAGCTGTGCTTCTTGAGGTTACAAGTGCCGCCTGGCACAACAAATGCTATTTGGGTGTGTATTAATATTTACGTACTTATCTAGTAATTATAAACTACTTTAAAAGACGCCGAAATCGATGTGTAAAAAATGTCATAATCGATTATGTAAGCCTGTACTGTATTAGGTACGTAAATTTGGTTGTTTATTTAGAAAAAACTTTTTGATTTAATTGCTGGTGAGGTTATTAATATTATTTTAATGATTGTAGGGCCCAGAACACGAAGAGATGTCGATGCTTACAGTACAGCTAGCAACAAAGTTCTTGTTCCAAGTTGGGTTTCACACAAAGAAGACTCTTCGAGGGCCTGCGTCAGATTGGTAAGATGTTTTTTTTGTTGCAAAATTTGAGTTATATATACACCTTATAAAACAAAGTCCCCCGCCCCAATTGTCTGTACGAGGGGCGTTCAAAATATTCTCGGTATTGATATCTTACAACCTCTTCTAAAATTTCTTTCGTTACTGGCCGCTAAGGTTTATTCATTGACATTAAAAAAAAGTATAATTCGAACCGAGATGTTCTTTTGTTTTTCTGCAATTGCTGAACAAACATGAACATCATGTGGGAATTGACAATGTTAACTAAATTAGAACATCGATGCGTGATAAAATTCTTGACAAAACAGGGTAAAAATCAAAAAACCATAAAAGAGGAAATGGATTGTGTTTACCGTGAGTCTGCTCCTTCTTTATCTACCATTCAAAAGTGGTCAAGCGAGTTTAAACGTGGAAGGGAGAGTGTTGAAGACGACCCTAGACCTGGCCGGCCTGTAGTAGCTACTTCACAAGAAAATATTGATAAAGTGGAAAAACTTATATTGGAAGATGGTCGAGTGAAGGTAAAATCTATAGCACAAGTAACCAATCTCTCTATTGGTACCGTACATGATATTATCCATGACCATCTTAATATGTCAAAAGTAAGTGCAAGATGGGTTCCGCGAATGCTGACTCGGCTTCAAAAAGACATGCGTGTAGCTTGTTGTTCCGATTTTATTGACCTGTGCGGTGAAAATCCTGATGAGGTGCTGCAAAGAATAGTTACTGGAGATGAAACCTGGGTTCATCATTATAACCCAGAGAGTAAACAAGAGTCCATGTAGTGGCACATTAAGGGTTCAGCTCATCCCAAGAAGTTCAAGGTCATCCCTTCAGCTGGCAAGGTCATGGCCACGATATTTTGGGATTTTGAAGGAGTATTACTGATCGATTATAAAGAAAAAGGTGTAAATATCACAGGACAGTACTACGCTAACATTCTACGTCAATTAAAGGATGCAATCAAAGAAAAGAGGCGAGGTAAGTTAACCAAAGGTGTTATGCTTCTGCATGACAACGCCCCCGTCCATACTGCTCATATTGCCAAGGCAGCTATTGTTGAATGTGGGTTTGAAACTGTTACTCACCCACCGTATAGTCCGGACTTAGCCCCCAGCGACTTCTTTTTGTTCCCCAATCTTAAAAAGGATCTGCGTGGAAATAAATTTTCCGATGATGAAGCATTGAAGGCGGCAGTGGAGGAGCATTTTTACACCAAAGATAAAAAATATTTTTATGCAGGATTAAAAAAAATAATTGATCGATCTTTTAAGTGTATGAACATAGGGGGGGAGTATATTGAAAAATAAAAATATCAAACTTTTCGTACTTGTTTGTTTTCATTCTCATACCGAGAATATTTTGAACACCCCTCGTATGTTCGCGATAAACTCAAAAACTACTCGACGGATTTTCATGAGGTTTTCACGGTTCAATAGAGTGATTCTTGAGGAAGGTTTAGGCGCATCATTTGTTAAGGTTTTGTGTAAACCGGGGAGGGTCGCTATAGTTAAATATAAGGCGTGCTTTTATTATAAATCTTATAAGAGTAATATATGCTTTCACCACTCTATTTGTTCTTCAAAAACTGATGAGAAAGTTGCATTTGATCGACAAGAGTGGCAAAGTAAGATAATACAAATGTTGAGTTGTTTCCTTATATCGGCTGGTAGGATTGCTGTGACCTTTCATATATGTGTGAATTGAGGGATGGTCAATATCAAAAAATACACACGTTTTCACTTCGGTCGGCACTCCCGGAGTGCGGATTTTTTATATTTTTAATGATAAATATTTAATCCCACTCAATAAGGATTTGATCTCGTGAATTGAATTTTTAGCACGAGAGGTTTAGGCTGCGTTTCTACCAAAGCTGTCCGAGGGTGCTTAGCGAGGGATGTGTTTGTCATGAACCAATAGGAACACTTCATTTACCCCCTCCTCAGCACTGCTTTAGTCTAGTCAAGTAGAAACAGCTCAGCGGTGCAAGGTACATACAAAACCAGTGAAGGATGTGAGCGAGGGATGTGTTGCAAGTAATGTGTTCCGAGGTACGGATGCGAGTGAAAAATATTAAAAAGCTGGCAGCGTAGCCTCACCGCACCCCGCTCGTTTATTTGAATAGAGCCCGCTACACATCTTCTCATCTCTCAGCTACCTCGTAAATCTCTGGTGGAAACATTCACATCGTTCCACATGCACGCTACGCATCCTCACACCGCTCAGCTACCTCACACAGCTTTGGTGGAAACGCAACCTAAACAAAAACTTTTGCCCCCTTGTAAAAAAAAACTATTTCCAGGCACGACATATTATGTCAGCACCTACGATGTTCCCAAGTGGTCAGGTCGTGGTTTGCGACAGATCTCTTCAAGCATCCGCACAGGTAAGATGCTCGTAGTTATGTCAAGTCCATATAATCGACCAACTAGGCATCTGCGACCAACTAGTGACACCGTACGTTGAAGTACCCTAACTTGAAACTTCTTCAATCCACTTTTGATGCAACTTACATCTGTATTTTGTCGGTCATGGTGGTCTTCATCAGCGTTTCCACTTCGCCAAATGCCTTGTCTCGTATACATTGTACTCATTCAAATAATTATAAGAATTATATCTTTAGGTTATACGATATTATGCAATACATTTTGTCGATTTCAGATTATGCGACTACTTACTGTCGTGTCCATCTGCTGAAGTAAGAGTAGTTTTCATGAAAATAATTGTGCTTCTGGCTCACTTCTCAATCCAAGACCCACCGGGTAAGTGAATGCTGTAATATGAGGTTAGGTCAGGTCATAAGTTCTGTCACAAAGGTCTTACTTATCGTTTATCCGCCCTTTTTTATAGTAAACAGCAATAAAATTTATTACAATAGCATTTTTATTTCCAAAGGTGGATAAGTCCTAATGTGAAAAAGACCTTCACACAGTTTTTATTCAAGCTTAAAATTATTTTCATGTTTCTTAAGGCGGATGTCTTGGGCTGCCGAATGGCCACCAAAAGATGGCGTGATTGTTCCCAATTTGCGAATTATCACTATTTTTTCCATAACTCGCACATTTTCCTATGACGTGTTGATATCCGCGCAAACAATAAAAAAGAATACGTCTACATCGAAATAATTTACACTCAACAGTAGGCTCATTTCATCAAAAATTTCTAAAAACTGCAACAGTATTGCAATATCTTCATTCACGCACACTTACGTACTGTCAGTGTCTAATGTCAGTAGATATAGAATGTTACAGTAAAGTAACCTAGGAACCCCACGTATGAAATTTTAGTTTAACACATATCATTAGTGCTTCAAAAATGCGGCAGAAACCGTAGGAAATAACCAGCATTATTACAACCAATTTCACTAAGAGAACTTTCTTGTCTGTGGTAGTAGGTAAAATCTGTACTTCAATGTTTTTTTTTAATTAATTCATAAAATTTACACAGCATTACGGCGGACTAATACGCTATGAAATTTATAATAGACAGTATTATACAAACAAGGTACATGATACAGTCTAGAAAGGAAAAACAGAACAAAATGTCAGAAATCAAAACTAATAAAAGACAGAAGATTCACGCTTATCCATCGCCTCACAGAACTTCATACATTCTTTACACAGATCCATCCAACTACTTGCAAATACATCACATTCCGGTGCTGATGCGAGGAGCGCGTTAATATATTGTAGGGCGCGGACAAGTGGTGATTTGCCATGGGACGTAGTGCGTGTTTTAGGCACAGCTAATAGGTGACGACTACGTGGTCGAAAATTAAATTGGGCCTTAGCCATAGATGGAACGAACAGGCGTACGAGCTGTGCAACCAGTTCAGGGCAGTCCGAGTTCCCCCGTAAGACATTACATGCAGTAGTCAAAAGCGCGTAGTTACGCCTTACCTCTAAGGAATTAAATCCTAAAACGCCAAGCAGGAACTTTGATGGGTACAAATATGGATAATAACCGTGAATCTTTTTATATAAGAACCGCAGAAAGGCTTTCTGGATTTTTTCCAGAAGCAAGACGTACTTGTCCTCATGCGGGTTCCAAATGACCGATGCGGCTTCAAGTTTACTCCGGACTAACGCAGTATACACTAATTTAATAGCCCTGACGTCATCGAAGTCTTGCGCATTCCGAACTACAAACCCTAACCTCCGATAGCAATTCTTAGCCAACGCTTTCATATGCTCATGAAAGTTGAGCTGCGTGTCGAGGATGACACCCAAGTCGCGTATAGACTCGACACGACTTATGGGATCAGGACCTAGCAGATATTGAGCGAATATGGGACTATTGGCACGGCTAAAAGTCATCACGGAGCACTTTGATTTGTTGAAAAGGAGCTTGTTGTTAATGCTCCACTGATGAAGGCGATTAATATCCTCCTGCAAAGACGCGCAGTCGGATAACTGCTGCACCCCATAAATGAGCTTTAGGTCGTCAGCATATAATAAACATCTGGCATGCTTAGGGACTGCAGCCAGGTCAGTTATCATTAAGCCAAAGAGAAACGGACCTAAAATCGAACCCTGACTGACTCCGGAACGTGTGTGGTAGGGTTTTGATACGAAGCATCCGTGCTGCACGTACTGCTGTCGATGGCGCAGATAACTGGCGAATAACCGGAGCAGCTTCGGTGAGAAGCCAACGCTACATAGCTTGCTCAACAGTATATCGTTATCCACGCGATCGAAAGCCTTCTTATAGTCAAAGTACAGCACTTCAACTTGTATTCCCTTATCTAAATGCTCAGAGACCGAGTCAACCAGAGTTAATAGATTCGTTTCGACAGATCGCTTAGGCCTGAAACCGTGCTGAGAATCGCAAAGGTAAGGTTTTACTTGAGAAGCGAGGAGTCTATTTACGATTGACTCAAACACTTTTGCAATTGAAGATAGAATGGCTATAGGGCGGTAATTCTCGACCTCGGACGTTTCACTCGATTTTGGGATGGGACGCACTCGTGTAATCTTCCATTGACACGGATACTCTCCAGAACTAAGAACCAAGTTGAAAATGTGAAGTAATGGCCCAGTTAGCCATTCCATACACCCCTTAATAACAAATGCAGGGATGCCATCAGGGCCAGGGGAACTACGAGGTTTTAAATGAGCTATACCAATTTTTAGATCAGCAAGGGATATCCCATATAAGTTTATATAGTTTGAATTACGTGTTGGGTCGTTACGGATGATGTTTTCATAGTCGAGGAGAGGTTCAGACGGAAGAAAAACGCTTGAAAAAAGGCCTGGGCTGCTTCAACCCCTTCGTGCATCTTTCCCTCATGATTCACCTGCGGTTCAAATCCTCCTTTGGATTTTAGGCTGCTCACGTGTTGCCAAAATGCCCTAGGTTCAGAAGTTATCTTGCTTTGGATAATGTTATTAGTTATTACAGTATCGATTTTTGTAAGGTTATGAGTTTAAATTTGGAATAGTTGTCAAAACTCCAGTGGGTCTCTATTCTAGCATCTATAGATATTAAAACAGTTATCGATACGAAACGTCAATTCAGTATGTTTTTTACGTAAACCGCACGACATTTAATCTCGAGTGACATAAAAATAGGGACTTCTACGAATTTAAAAAAAAGTACGGATGCGTGACATGCGTGAAATTAAAGAAGTTTCAGTAAAGCTTTTGATAAAGTCTCTCACTCAATACTAATGTACAAATTATCAGCATACGGTATATCAGGCAATATGTTACAGTGGTTGCAGTCTTATTTAACTGAAAGGATTTTCTATGTGGTAGTAAATGGCTATATACCAATCGTCTTACCATAATATAACATCTGGCGTACGTAAAGGATCGCATTTAGGTCCTATCCTTTTCAACTTATTTATTAATGACGTAACTGAATGCTTCTACCACTACGGTTTATATGTATGAAGATGACCTTAAGTTCGCACGCGTTATTAACACAACGGAGCCTTAGTTCAAAGCGATATTATAAGACTCTGTAGTTGGTGTAAGCATAACCTTATGCACAAAAATGCATCCATATGAAATTCACCCGAAAACAAAATGGAACACAGTCAGACTACCATATAGACGGATGCAAACTAAACGAAGTTGAGAACACTCGCGATCTTGGAGTTCTTTTCGACAACAAGTTAACGTTTATCCCCCACATAGAAAATATTGTCAAGAGAGCATCTAAGACTGGGCTTCGTCATAGGAAACACTAGATCATTTAGGCGCAGCGCAACAAAAATATTACTATATAATAGTCTGGTGAGGAGTATTTTGGAATATAGCAGCGTTGTCTGGCGGCCGCATTATGCTACTCACTCACTACGGTTAGAGCGTATTCAAAAAAGGTTCACTCGTCACTTAGCTTTTCCGGCACGTGTTATGGCTAAAAGATCAATATCCTATCAAAGGAAACTGCAATATTTCAAGATGGATTCCCTAGAAGACCGACGGACGCTCTTAGATGCAACTTTTTTGTACAAGTTAGTGAACCACAAAATAATTGTCCACAACTACTGACATTGCTGAACTTTCGTACTCCATCTCGTTTCCCCCGTAAAGCTATCACCTCTCTTTACGCCCCGCTCAGAAGATCAGGTTCAGGCACTAACTCTCCAATATGCAGGTTATGTAAAATTGCAAATGGTTGCTGTGACACGGCGGATATGCACTATGACATTTCTTGATATTGGTTGATATTTCTTATACATAAATAATTAGATAATAAGTTTATATTTAGGTATTTTTATAGTTGTTTACTTGTATATGTTTTGCATGCGGTGTTTACCTGTAAGACAGTGTAAGTGATTGTGACACCACTCCTTACATGTATTAGCTAGTACGTTTTTAATGTATCGATGTTGGTAAACCATAAATAAATAAATAAAGATATTTCGGAAACGCCACCTCTCAAATTTGCGAGTTCAGCCAGAGAGCAACGATGCCCCATGTCGGCTGAAATATGAGGTAGACAGAGAGCGATATACATATATTTTGGTATCTTTGGCGTGTGTGGAGCCTAGCGATACTCTAAGATATCTGTCGGTATCTTACGGGATCTGCCGATATATTATCGCTCCGTCTGTGACGGGCTTAAAGGTCAGGTGAGGTTTTAAGCTAAGCCATGTGTCGTAAGAATATTTATACTGGGTCAACCAAATCTTGTCAGTAAATAGGAACAAAAAAAACTATACTCATCCTTTTCTTTTGGGTGCTAGTACTAGTGTAAGACAAAGATAGTATGATTCTGTGTATGTTTGAAATCAAACAGACCTTTGACAAACTATAAGTAAGTTTATTAGAACATTATTGGTGATTGTGCAGTGAACAGCGGCTACGGGTCTTGGGCGTCGCGTGACGAGGTGACGTCGCTCTCGGACCAGGTGCTGACGGCGGCGCGCGCGCTGGCCGCGCCGCACCACGCCGACTCGCAGGCACACCGCCACCTGCCCCTGCTCTTCAATCTGTTCCACGCCTATTCCGTGCTCGGTATCAACGAGCGCCATCAGCTTTTACGGGTAACATCATAATTTCACTATACTGCAAATTTTTACTCCATGCTAATTATGTATCATAAATGCGAAAGTGTGTCTGTCTGTTACCTCTTCACGCTTAAACCGCTGAACGGATTTAGTTTAAATTTGGCATACAGATAGTTTGAGTCCCGGGGAAAGACATAGGATAGTTTTTAAGTCGGAAGTCATCCCTAAAGAGGGTGAAAAGGAGGGTGGAAATGAAAAAAATAATGAATTGCCTGTTAATTAGTGTAAGAAATTAAGCATATTATGCTCAAAATTATTGACATCTGCTTCTACTACATATATTTCATAATATGAAATGTCATTTTTGTCTACCGAATAAAAAAATAGACTTTGAGTCATTTACTGAGTATGTATGATCATTTTGACGGTTTAATTAACCTCAATGAATACTTGTTTATTTTTCAGTTACGAATACTGGACATTGTTTTGTCCGTATGCATGGACGATTCTTCATCGTCACTGGGAAAATACCAATATCCGGAATCAGCCAAGATACACCAGGTAAATTAAGTAATATACTTTGGGTAGAGTACCTATGGTATGGTATGATGATGAATTTAATGGATCACGATACCCGAAGGCGCGAATTCATAACTGTCAGAATTAAACCCCCTTTTGTGGTGTGTTCTTTAGCTTGTGTCACTGCTGGTGCGGTGTTGCGACGTGAGCGCGCGCTGCCAGTCGGCATACGTGGCGGAGGGCGCGCCCCCGCTGCCGAACCCCTTCTGCGACCCGCCGCCCACCGTCACCGCCGCCTCCAACGTGCACAGGCCACTCCTCTCCGCCCCCGCTGCTGACATACTCTATAACAGGACTGGGTATGGAGTCGGTTTTTTTATCTTAACATATATCGTATTTACATTAGGAGTAGATGTAAAGCGGACAAGCTAATTACTAATAAAAGTTCAAATTATGATTAAATACTTTTATACATATTATAAGATGAAAGGAAAATGATAATATTTTATACAATCATACAATTATAATATCATGGAGAGCTCTTCAGTCGAGTACCTACTCTGTTAAGGCCACGAAGCTTGCTGAGTGGCGTTTTTAAGCACGAGATTGAAAAGCTTGATTATATCTCTATTGTATACAATACTTTTTCTACGATTCAACAAAAATAGTACTTACTATAAACTAGTAGGATCATATGGGCAAAAAGAATTTGAAATAGGTGGATTGCCAAAGTAAAATTGAGTGCCATCTTTCGATAGAAGATTAAAATTGTTAGAACGCCATTTGACTTTGATCCCTATTATTTCCCTGATATGTGTTAATTTGTTAAATATTCAAATTAACTCCATCTACTCGACAATAGGCCAAAGGTATGATGCAATCATTTCGAGCGATGGCGCCATTAACCTTTGTTTTTGAGTTTATCGCGAAGAAACATTCACACAGACAGACGCGCACTTTGTTTTATAAGATATACTGCGTGTGGCAAAGTCAAAAGCTGAAACGTATATTTGTGCTGTCATTTAGTCGCTACCTGCACGGCTAGCACATGATGGGCGCGACAGTCGACAGGCGAGAAAATGCCGCGACATAGAGCTCTCTCGCGAATCGGTAGCATAAGAACCGCGCGACAACCCGCTGTCTCGCGGACAAATGTCAAAGCGACATAATTTTGTCGTTTGACAGTTCCACGCGGGATACTCTCAAAAATCGTAGCACGAGTGTACTATGGGAGACAAAATGTCCCGCGTTTGAACGTCAAAATGAGAGAAATTGTCTTCGAGGCTAGAGGGTCGCGACAAGCGCATTTGGTCGAAGTTTTGTTGACTTTTGTTCTAAAAGAAAGATAATTTTCCATATTTTATATTTATTTCATACTACAACACTTTTTTGTTTAAGTATAATTTGAATCTTGAGTTTCATGATCATGCCATTAATATCAAAATGATTATATTTTTTCACAATGACTTGTTTGTTCTCTTAAGTTAAACGAAAATCCGACAGAAAAAAATCTAAGCCTAAGATTGTACGACCACGACCTCATCAACAAAGCAAACCTTTGGTGGCGAATTGACTGGGGGATAATTAATAGAAACATAAATAATTGATACAAAAATAGTACATTGCTAATCCGCGAAACAATTACGTGCTATCAATCAGTGCTAACCCGTTATATTTACTTACACGCGTATTTTTACATGCAATTATTGTTGACAACCTATATTATGTCACTCCTTAGGTGTTTCCATTCATTGCGGGATATAAACAACACAATCCCGACCTGAATATTGCGATCAACCTTACTTATAATAAGTAAATGCAAAAGTAAATATGTACCTATGTACAGTCAGCAGCAATAGTTGCTAAGCGGGCGAGGTGTTCAAAATGATCTTGACGCGACTTTATTGTTAAGGGAATAAGAGCGCGTCAAAGTAATTTTGAACACCTCGCCCGCTTAGCAACTATTGCTGCTGACTATATGCTACCTCTTGACGCTTAATCCGCCGAACCGATTTAGACGAAATTTTGTGAAACATCATTCCACAAAGAATGCAAATAATGAATCTGGCAGCTCAACTCAACCTCCACCTCACAGAAGACCACAGCCGTAATACTTACTTTGTAGTGTACGAGTTGGTACTAGCCTAATCCTTAAGTTACGATTCCCACCGACCGGCTAGAGTTGGGCCGCGCCGGAGTGCTTTTTCAGTGTACCTATTACATAATGTGTGGCAGAAGCGATAGAATCCGTCCGGAGCCATCCGAGCGGCTTTGGGCATACAAATGTGAAATGCGCTCCGACTCCGACGAATCGTACTTAAATCTGAGTACCTATCTCAAAAAGGTCAAAGTAAATAAAATCATTTAAAGTTTTTGGTAGTATTTATTTAAAAGTCACATTATTTGAGCCCTTCTATGTCCTCCGTGATGGCAGGAGGGCTGCGGTTAGCAGCAGCATGCTTAGGTGTAGAGAATACCTCCGTGTTTGATGACAGGCTTGTGCATGATTATCATTCAATCTATCTTCGAAGCCATAAGGGAGATATGTCGGGGATTAGCATAAGATATTTAGTCTGTAAATAAGATTTAAAAGGAATGTAATTTTTTTGCAAAAGACAACGGAAAAGAGCTTTATGAAGATTGAATTGTGTACGTACTTACAACTTGACTTCTTCGTAAAGATGGTATTTTGTTAGCCAAAACTTTTAACAAAACGCCAATTATTCGTAAGGAGTTGTATTTTAATGATTAGGTAGGTAATCTTTAGATAATTATAATAATATATCCCAACTTGTAACGACAAAGCGAATCAAATTTTGATTGACAGTATTGACACTGACATTTTCGACTTAAAAATAATATTTGCTATTTCTTATTCTTCATACTGCGAGAAAGAGACAAAGTTATCGTGACTAGGGACGCTCCGTTTCTAAGGCTGACTATTCATTACTTATCCGATTATTATTTTACCGATTCAGTGTTGCCACGAATGAAAAGTTTGTTCCATGTATAAATGGCCACATTGGCTAAGTCGCGCGCGGGATGGCTCTCTCTCGTGGAACTCTTTTCTCGATGTGCGAACTCGTGCTGCCAAAATCGAGGAATTGACAGATAGAGATAGAAATTTGTGACGGGCGACTGCCGTCTCTCGCGGCGCGAGCTATCCCGCGGGTAATCATGTGCTAGCCGTGCTGAAACGAATATCAGCGAGATAACCGTATAATGTTACTGTGCCCGATGAAGGTATCAAGAAAATAAGTAATAATATATTGCGGCCGTATTTAGTGCATTTGTTTAATCCAGGACTTACATGAAGAAACTGACAGAAGAGTGTTGCGTGTGCGAGGAGAGCATACGACTGCTGCAGTTTCTGTGCTGGGAGCACGCGGGCTGGTCGCGCATGGCGCTGGCCGAGCTGCTGTGGCAGATGGCGTACGCGTACTGCCACGAACTGCGCCGCCACTCGGACGCGCTCACCGCGCTGCTGCTCATGGAGGACAGCTGGCAGCAGCACCGCATACACAATGTCATCAAGGTAATGTCTTGACACTATTATTGCTTTTCGTTTTATATAATAGCTGTAAAAAGACGCTCTGTAACACTAACAAACAGAAAATGGTTATTTACGATACAAGTGCGGAAAGTAGGAAATTCGCAACGAGTGGCGATAAATTAAAACACGACAGAAGGGAGTGTTTTAAATCGACACGAGTCGCGAATCTTCTATTCGCACGTGTATCGTACAACGTTTTACAGTACAATGGCCTTTTAACCATTAAAAGCATTTTTTTAATGAATTTTAAATATGCAAGTGTCGGAGACCGTCTATTATGAATTTATCACGGTTGCGTTTGATGGAATGTCAAGTATTGAAATAGTCTATGCTTGAGTGTGTTTGACTGCGACACAGTGACTTTTATATGAATGACCTGAACAGCTTCTTTAATAGATTGGTTCCTGGCTGATTTTGAGGACAGCCCGAAATGAGATGGCATCCTGAGTGGAACCGTCAGTTAGATTTGAATTGAAAAGTGTCGCAGTCAACCTCACTACATTCCTATAATTAATATTTTATGAAATCTATCGTTTTACCTATGCCGTACATTGAGCATCTTTAATTTATGTGATCGTTTATCTCTAATCGACAAGATTGCGGGTTACGCAATGAGTTGTGGTTTTTCATTGGTGGTTTAGCCAATGATGCAGATTGCGGGTTACGCAATGAGTACTGTGGTTTTTCATTGGTGGTTAGCCAATGATGCAGATTGCGGGTTACGCAATTATGGATGTACAGAATACGACTAGTCTAACAACCTGTTCCATTTCTGCAGATAATAAAGATCTAAGCAAATAAGGTTATTGCGAACTTGCACTTGCAATTGCACTTGAACTTTGCGGCTTTGAAATTCTTATATTCCTAAACAAAATTCGATTGAACTTGATTGAGCGAACTTAAGTAAAGTCTGTTTGGACCTATGATTGTGATCAGGATAGCCGAGTGGACTTGTTGTTCCTGTAGAGTTTTGACTTGCATAGTACTCTTCCCACGAGGACGTGTGAAAGGTCAGAATGGCCGTGTCGGAGACCGTCTATTATGAATTTATGACGGTTGCGTTTGATGGAATGTCAAGTATTGAAATAGTCTATGCTTGAGTGTGTTTGACTGCGACACAGTGACTTTTATATGAATGACCTGAACAGCTTCTTTAATGGATTGGTTCCTGGCTGATTTTGAGGACAGCCCGAAATGAGATGGCATCCTGAGTGGAACCGTCAGTTAGATTTGAATTGGAAAGTGTCGCAGTCAACCTCACTACATTCCTATAATTAATATTTTATGAAATCTATCGTTTTACCTATGCCGTACATTGAGCATCTTTAATTTACGTGATCGTTTATCTCTAATCGACACAAGTATGTATCACATAACGGTTTGCTGATTCTAGGAAAACTAGAAAAAAAAATCATCGTTGTTCACTGCGAAATCAGTTAGAATTTGCATAATAGGCTAAATCTTATACATATATGTATTTTAAATATATCATTAACAGAGATACAGGAAAAATCTTACTGCATTAGAAAGGTACACTATTTGTGATATTCCTATGATAAAGTTTTTAAATATAAAATAATTACAATCGCCGAAAAATCTGTCCAAAATCACATACTAAAATCATCAACTTCCGGGTTTTTCCTAATTTTCCGACATTCCGTCTTAAAACAAATTTAATAATTATTATAAATTAAAATACTTCGTAAATTTATGTAAAAAATGGGAAAATCGATAAGTTTTACAATTGAAATAGTATACACTATACAGGAACAAATATAATTTTTCTAATTATGTATAAAATTTGATATTTATGTTGTGTGTATAATCGAATCGAATAGTGCGGTAAAGCAGCACCATATGTATTGTGAAAAAACCTTATATTGTGAAATATGTTATCGTAAAGGGCGTTTCTGAAGAGCGGCCTGGGCTACTGGAGACGGCTTCGCGCGCGCGGGGGCATTACCAGAAGCGCGCGTACGCGTGCGTGAAGCTGGTGGTGGGCGTGATGTGCCGCGCGCCCAGCGCCGTGCGAGCCGTGCACGCGCAGCCGGAGGCGCGCCGGCGCTGGCGGCAGCTGCTCGCCTGGCTGCAGGACGAACTAGACCGCGTTAGTACTAACTGCATTTCACTTATTTTTTGTATGAATCCGGATTTGTTGAATATTTAAAAAAATTACGTATTTTTGGAATTTTAAAGTGCAAAGCGAACTATGTACATATTTTTTTTGTATGTACTGTTAGTTACTACTAGTCGTAGCACCATTCTTAGTTCCGTAAAGCTTTGGATTCCTCCGAAAACGGTGCCGTCATATTACGGCCGCTATATAGCGTTGAATGACGTCACTAGAACATTGTCTATGTAAACAAGATGGCGCGGTTTCCTAGACGGCGTTACGTTACGTTGATTGTCAACGTAACGTAAGATGACGGCCGTCATGACGGTGTCGATAGTTTCGTGAACGTTTTATTCATAGAATTAGAATAGACAAGAACAACTGTCAATCTTCAAAAGTGCGACCAAAAATGAAATGCAAGTGTGTGCGTAAATTGTCTATGTGAGATCAAAAATAGTGATGTCATGTTATAACATATTAATAATCTGTCGGTGTTTGATTGCTTTATCGACTACTTTTTCAAATTTGTTATTTAAAACGTTAAAATTCTACGACATTATGATGTATAAAATAACACCTGCACTGCGTGTGCTATCAAAATCGTTACAGCCTTATCTTAGTCTAACTCTTACTGTGTTGGAAAGTGAAGTTTAAATTTACTGCTAAACATCTGCACCTTCAAAAAGGTATAGCAATCATTATTTGAAGTCGGTTATAAAGGTTAATATCTTAATTGGGAGAATCAACTTTTTCTTGTCACTCGTTGCCATGGTTACGTTCCCCTGGGTCACTTTAAAACCTGATTTTTAGGCATTTAAATTCTCCAAACACGCTTTATTGTGAAACTTATAAACCCTTTCCATTGAGGGTCGTCTACCAAGCGTGTCAGAAGAAGGTGGTGGACAATGTCTTCTAACAAACTATGCTACTATTGTCTCTTGGGTGACCGGACAGAATAACAACAAGAAATAGTTGATCCACCCAATATGTCTTGTGAAGAAATGATTACATAGGTAGCTATTAATATACCGACAAGTTATCGATACTGTCATCTGAACATTTTGTCAAGCCCTAGCGTAAAGTAACAGTTTATGTTTTTACGCAAAATATTTTAAATTATTGAGTAATATGATAAAATATTAGCACACAAAGGAAGAAAAACTTATAATCAACTGTATAAACCGGCTTCTTACACTTTTTATGCTGTTAATTTGACAAAATATCGTTAAGAAAATTTCGCTCGGAATATCATTATTCCTCTGAAATGAATATTTGCTAGGTTTATTTGGCCCCGTGACACTGAAATCCGGTACACTACAAGACACTATCTTCATTGTATTAGTTTATCAAATAGTTTTCTTCCGAATTTGTGTATATTTTTCAAATTGAAAATTACGGTGATACGCTCTTGGCCGTCCGCGGCCGTCGTCAAACTCAAAAATGGTCACGTTTTCTCATTTGTAGTCTGACTCTTTCGCACTCATGCGATGTTCATATACGTGATGGCTTCCCTTTCGCACACTTCAGCTGTCTGTCAAGCGCGAGCGCGACAATGACAGGTCTGTGGTTTTATTAGATAGCGGTGACGCCATTTTGAATAAATGACACGAGATTTGAATAAATGATTCCGTACTACGATTATTTTCCTCTTCTGATGATATTTCATCCTCCAAGTAAATTATAGATGATCAAGCAAATCTTGTCAGTAGGAAAAGGCGCGAAATTCAAATGTTCTATGGGACGTTATCCCTTCGCGCCTACATTTTTCAAATTTGCCGCTTTGACTTTGGTGGCTGACGGTGTGTTATGACGCCGTGGTACTTTCCACATGTCGTCACCGTAAAGACGGCCGTCTTTTGCGGCCGCTATATGACGGCCGTCATATTACGGCACCGTTTTCGGAGGAATCCAAAGCTTAAGACCCGTCCTTAGATAGGTATATGTCAGTGTATTCAAGAATATTTGCATGAAAACCTCTGTATCCGATGTTTGTAGCATTGTTCTTTTGAACAAGGTTGGACCTTATTATTTTAACAAAGTACAACAGTTACAACACAAAATGTATTTCAGTAGTAATTTCTGTTTAACTATTACAGAGCATATAAAAAGATTGTTTGTATTTTTGTACAGAAATATGGACCTGGAGGATACGGGTCGTATGGCACGTGGTCACCACCGGGTACATCCAATGAAACATCCAGCGGATATTTCCTAGAAAGAAGCAATTCGGCTCGGAAAACGCTCGAAAAGTAAGGATGTGAATTCATTCAAATATAAAATAAAACAATGCGCTTAACCATTTGGACGCCATACTTTATAACCATATGACTCATACGGTAAGGGCCTTGGCGCAAGGGGTATGTAACCCTCACTTGAAGCATGAAGATTAGCTACAGCCTACGACAACTCAAGACGACTAGCCGTTCTTTGCGTCCAAACAAACCAATTAGGTTTTTTTTTGTTAACAGAGCTTACCAACTGTACCCTGAAGATGAAGAGGAAGAAGAGGAGTCCCGAGAGAACGTGGAGGGTGAGGTAGAGGTGGTAGCGGGCCCCGAGAGCGGCGACGAAGAACCCGCGGTGGACGTGGTAGCGGGGTCGCCGTCCGCGCCCCTGCCCTCCGCCGCGCCCGCGTCGCCCGTGTCGCCCACCTCGCCCTGGTCGCCGACCGCGCTCGACGCGCCCGACACGCCGGCCGCCACGGTGTCGCCGCTCACGCCGGCCGGCCCCTGCGCCCGCGACCCGCACGCGGCTATTTGAGCTCCGCCCCCGCTGTTGCGCGGCCTAGAGTCACCGTCGCCGCCGCCGCTGCCTCCGCGGAAGCCGTCCTCGAATCGCCGACCGCCTCCTCCGGTCCCCCGACGAACTGCTTCGCCCGTCCGCGAACTACAAGTATTTATTTTGCTTCTACAAATTTTGTACATAGCCGCGGGGACGGCTCGACCTACGCGTCCGTAGTTGACCCCAGGATAATATGCTTAGCCGTAGCTTCGTTCTGTGATGTTAACGATATGTGTAAAGTTCGTTCAAAAGGGCATTTATAATTAAGTATTAAAACAAATATTGTTTCTCGCCCTGAAATGTACAGAAGGTGTCACCCAGACGACCAGTCGAGTTGTTCACGAAGTGATCATCGCCGTTTACGCATTTAGCATTGTCGTCGTCCAAGTGACACTTTAATTTTTGTTATTTAACGTCGCGCTTATAAAGTACCATAGTATTTATTACTCTCTAATTAAGGTTATATTAATACATTTTTTTGCTTTCATAGTGACCTACGTATATTATATTATTATCATAATTTAATGTAAAGTTGAATAGGTTCACTGTCTGGGAAATTGGCTACAGTGGATTCCAGAATGAATAACGTTCGGGGGTGAGTGTGTTTACTGATATTAAGTACCGAGTCATGGTATTGGTTCGCCCGGGAATTTCTTAACAAAAGTTAAAAGTTCATAAATTCATAACTCGAAAACTACGAAAAATCGGCTAACATACATGGGGTATATGATAGTGAGGAATCTAAAAAAAAATTTTGGACGTTTATGTTTGGGTGTTAGGTGGTCCCTGTATATTTTCTCGTTTATAATTTTACCGAATTAATGTTTCACTCACAAAATGTTTTCTCAAACTGCTAAAATATTTTTTTTTTCATTCTGGAATCTACTGTAATTGAAATGTTAAAACCTCAATCTCAAGGGACATAAATTGAAGTGATAGTCAATCTGCTTTCCTTAATATTACCGAACTACATTTTTTATAACGTATATGGATGTACCAGATTGTCAAAAACCTAAAATTTTATGTAATGCGAGTTTGGTATATCGGACATCTGTAAAACTAGAATTTGAAGTGTAAATGTATTTTTTTTATACTGATGAGAAAAGCGTAGTTGATATATGCATTTCCAAAAATGTTATTGATATCTAATGGGTCGTCCCTATTTCATAATATGTGAAATATGACAGATACTCTATCTGTCTTGAAATATGTTCAATAGCAGATGTACCGTACTCAACTTAAAAATGATCACCCATGGGAATTTTATAAAGTTATTAAATTACATAATAAGATACCCAAAAACAGTCACGTGACTTCACACCTCTTTCAATGTGTACTGCTTACGTATTCCGCAAAGTAATAGAGACCATTACACGTACTCATTTGAACATGATGTAATATGAGCCCTAAAAATCGCTTGCGATCATGCATCATAATTAGTACTAACAGCACCTACTTCTTACAGCGCATAAAAGAACATAAACTAAACTTTAATATATCAAACATGCGACAACGAAGCTATTTGTTATTAAATTAATTAATTTAAACAATTGTTTAGTTCAACAATTTTTACTTGAATGTAAAGCTTCGCCAATTCGACAATTCGATTACCTAATCTATGTGTAATTTCAAAGTTATTGATGCCCGATACGCACGTATGAGTGAAAGCATGCCGTAGGCGATTAATAAAATAAGTATATATTTTATACTGAGACTTCAATAGACAATCATGTGTCAAATAGTTTTCGTTCCATAAAAAATATGTCGCATTTCATAGTGGTCGTGTTCTTTCCTCGCAAAGCTTATAGCCGTTATACCAGGCACACCTTGTTACAACTTATTTTGGATTTTCAATAATTGTTTGTATTTAGATTTATACGACTATCGTTTTATTAGGATTTTGTTATTATATTTAAATAGTAATATTTACACAAACACTCTCATTTAAGTTAAAATGTATAAAGCAAGGGGAATAACCGATTAGGAAATTGTATTGGAAGTTTTCTTTGCGTCGAAAATTTCGACAGAAACACATCGAGTTTACGCTTTGCGTAACAGACCTGCAAGGAGAGCACAGTAAGCAATACAAGTGTCACAAAACAAATTGGCAATAACTTGTTTCTAATCAGTAAACGATAATGATTATACCCTGACAGGTATCACTATTTTTGTTACACCCTGTAAATGGGCTTTTTCTAAAATAAATATCGAAAACCCGATTCTTTCAAATCTGGACATTCTTGGGCTCATTCTACTCAGAATCGACAGAACTCTCCATCCTACCATTAAAAAAAGATGTCCCAAAATGTCCATTCCATTACGTCACGTTTTTAGTATGAGAAAATTTTTCACTTGTATGTAACGTGACGTAGTGGAATGTACAATTTTCATACAAAATTTTGGGACAATTTTTTTTTATCACCAGGATTGAATATGCTAGTGATTCTGAGTTGAAAGAACTCAAAAACACCAGGATCTGAGAGAATCGGGTTCTCAATATTTATTTTAGAAAACGCCCAAATATGAGTTGTTGGGAAAAACGATCTTACAGCGTAATGGAAATACTTATAATATTTATTTTAACTAATAGAGTCGCAGCTAGCTGACTCTGCATGGAATTTTCAACGTGAAAGTGTGGCAATGTCAAATGTATATGAAAATATGACGTTTATAATGACAATACCTCACTTTGTTCTATTTATGTCGGTGCAAAGTTAGCTTATACTGACTCTTTAACTGCGTAACAGTATGTGATTGCTTGCGGTTTATTAATTTTTATATGTGTGCCATTTCTTATATTCCTAGGAAGGTGCTAATTCGCGATAATGACGTAATGTGTTTGGTTAATCCAGGCACTTTATGTATTTGTCTTTATAGCAGATTAGGAGGACTATTGATGAAACGAAGAGACGTTAGATTAGGAATAAAACAATACAAACTAGAAATCAAATTTATAATTCAATGTTTCCATTAACCATAGACTAGGAATCCTCTAGACGGAGTTTAGAGCAATTATTTCATTAAACCGATGCTGCCAAAAATACGGGGTTGCGGGGGGACGAGGTGAGTGAATCCCGTGCCGTGATTGGTCCGTTCAAAGACACGCACCAATCACGGCACGGGATTCTGACACTTTGACTCGAAGATGGAGTAAAACTACCGTACATAGTGGCAGAGGGGGTAGCGTTACTATGCTCAGTCTAGAGGATGTCTTGTCTGTGCCATTAACCTTTTCTCCATCTGACTATCACATTTAACTATTAGAACACCACTCTACATTTTATAAGAATAATCAAAATGGAAAAAATCAAAAAATCCGTTCACTTTTTGTTAACCATCTACTATTCAGTTTAAGCTAACTTTTAAATTTATTTGAGTAAAAAAACGCACTCGTATCGAAGCTTATTTTTATTACGTTCCCGTAGTGGACTAAAAGCTCAACAACTTGGCATTTTTTAATTACAATTTAATATAGTGACATAAAAATACTAACTAAACTAAGTACATGCATTATAAATTTATAAAACTAATTTGGTATTTTTGTCATTGAAAAAGTGAGTAGACCACCTGAAGTGGCTATGAGTGTTATGACAGTTATGCGTTGTTAAATATTTATCATGGGTATCATAGTATATGTGCATGAAGTGGTCATGATTTGCAAAGTAATTTTTTTGCGCTTTCAATGATTTCAGCAAAATCATCAGTCTCCAAAAAAGAGGTAGATAATAACTTCAAAACCACAAGTTTCTGTAATTGGCTCTTTACCTCTATTTAAGATTCTATTGTTGTTTAATTATGCGTTGGATCTTTAAAAAAAAATAACAGCTGCAGCTGCAAAAAGAGCAGCTGATTCCAAGTCGAGCGTGTTAGGCCATTTTACAAACTAACGTGAAGGATTGCAAAGTGTGATTTCAAAGAATAAAGAGAACCTTTCTCAGTTGGTATGAAGAAAAATAATTGTAGGTATGATCAATAGGGTTGCAAATTAATAGTCATAGACATAATACATTGTAAAATTCAGTGGACCCCGATTACCTTTCCGATGAGTTATGTCATAGCATGATATCATACATGTTTCGTAAGTGGAAAGCCGACAGTACTTTTTGATTCAACGTGGTCAAAATACCCAATGCAGCCATTTTTTGTATGTAGCCTGGAATTCTAACGTATACTCGTATTTACGTAACGAACCAACATGATCTGTCCAGCCGTTTTTGAATTATTACAAAGTCTTCTTGGTAAAAAGACGTACAAAGCGCTGCGAAGGTACTCCCTTATGCTTGTAATGTACACGATACTTACTAATAGCCCCCGTTTGGTCTGTTCTGACATAATGGTAACTACTAAACCCTACACTGAGCATGGCCCTATATGCTCTTGGCCGGTTTTTCCTAATTGTAATCGCACCAATACATACAAATAATAAACAAATCACACAGTGTTGAGGTACCTATCCTGTCACAAAGCTGTAGTAGGTAGCGTTTTAAAACAATCTGGTTCTTGCGTTATATGTGATTGAAAATTTGGAGTTTCACACATTCAGTACGCGCTTGCTACGAGATACGAGCGTAGCCGATAAAAAGCAAAATCCGGTATCTAAATAACAGAGACTACGAACAGAGAACACGACTATATTGTCACTTTTCCGAGCAGTTGCGTGAAAGTTTATTTTAGTTTGGCTTACATTCTATCACATTAAATTTGTGTCTGTGGTAACTGGCATGGGAACGTTAATGTACAGATTGTACAGTCAGCTGCAGAGAAAGGTGACCCCCCCTGCATACACTCATTGTATCACACAAAATACCCATTACCTACGCATAAAATATCCATTACAATTATTTAGCATTTTAATTGGAAACAGCTAAGCAGTAGCAATCTGAAATGTAGGTAATATATCCTGCAGAAGCGGTACAGTTGCTAATGGGAACCTAATGATTTACATTTTACACGGTCATAGTCGTTACACAGAGAGTACTCAACTAAACTTTACCGTTGATGGTATTGGGGGATGTTGCGGATGCCGATTTTTTGAATGTGGATTTTTAAAGGCTCACGCGGATGGAAAGGCGGATGCGGATGTCAAGATAGGTACATAAAAAACGTCAAATATTACATTTTAGTAATTTTTATTTCACAAAACCGGTCCAAGTGCGAGTCGGACCCGCGTACCAAGGGTTCCGTACATTAAGTCCCATTCACGCTTGACTGCTCATTTCTAATAGGTTTTTTGGCTAATGACTACCTAGCAGTCTAGCACTTACGCCGATGCTAAGAGGTTCCTGTACCGACCTGTTCCACATCCGCATCCGCATTAATGTTGAAAATAATGCGGAAGTTCCGCGGTTGCGGATGCGGATATTCGCAACATCCCTGGTATTTAATACTAGACTATCTTTAACCTGGGGACCGATTTTTGAATTTCGATCGCTCGATTTTGTCACTCGAAAATGGGTGGAAAACAGCGAAATGCTGATTTTTGAAATACGAGCGATAGAAATTAGGAATCTAGTGGTATTTACCACTCGTTTTCAATTCTATTAGTAGAATTGACATGCCTAGTAGTGGAGATATTACTGAACGAAATACACGAAATCGAGCGGTCGCATTTTAAAAATCGGCCCCCTGCTCCTTAATTAGCTACTTACAAAAATCACATAATCGAGAATACTATATCATAATTTACTACAGCTTACCACCGCAATACCTACTTACAATATTAAATACAAAATGGAAAATGCTTAGGAATATTTCCAAAGTCATTAAAGCCCGTGACTATTCTATCCTGCGCGAATTTGCGTGTTATGACTATGGCAGAAATAGTGGTAGAGGTTAATCCTTTGATGAATATAAAATAATTAGTTTAAATCTCATACAACATAGGTACTAAGTATTGTAAATGACTAGTCGTACAGGAAAGTTTTGCCACTGTCATTGTTCTGCTTTGTTATAAGGTTAATAATTAGTAAGTAATTTAATTTTTGTTTAACAAATTTTCCTCTTATTCTCTCACTCCACCTACTCTATTCCGATATAACTTTGACATCATATTTGGGTATCAGGGCAAATGGTAGGTACATTAATGTGTTTGTAATATATACCGATGAATACAACTTCAAGTCACTAGTCCACAGTCAGGTGACAGAACCACACATTTTTTTTTCTTAATGTGTTATTATTTTTTGTAAGTAAACATTTTAAAATATGTAATAACAGTTTTAATGTAATTTTAGTCTTGTTGACTGTGTGCCTTATTTAACATTCAGTTGCTTAATTTTTCTCCACCAGGTAGCGTGTGAATTATTATATTTGCAGCCATCACTTTTTTTGCTTTTACTACTCTGGCCATGTTTTATTGGTATCCAAACATGTTCGTTGAAATATCAAATAGGTTGGTAATTGATTGCTTCAGTAACGCATTGTATTTATCTGTTTTGACAGCCAATATGACTGTTTATGTAATTAATATCTGGTTATAAAAGCTGTTCGTTTTAAACCAAAGATCGAAATATTATTACACACTTAGATTAAGGGTGGATTCAGTGACCCTTTTTAATAGTTAAAAATTGAACTGTTTTGTATTTTTTATAGAAAGTGTGCGTTAACGATGTTTTGTTGAATGGAATAAAAATGTGATTGATCTTAGGCTTAGATAGGAGATATAGTACATGTATGTAGAAACCAATACGAAGTCTAGCATTTACAATAAACGAGCGATACCTAACTTTTGCGAGTTTCAACACTTTGTAAATAATAAAACAATACATTGTGTAAGTTTGAATAAACATAAACGAGTTTGAGACTCCTGAATGGTCTCTCCTAATAGACATTAAAACTAGTGACCAAGGGTCAACAGTTTGCTGATAAATGTTATAGGAATGCCATGCTAGGATTCTATGAGCATTGATCAAAGTCGCAGTGCTGAGGCAAACTTGGTATATTGTATAAATATTTTAATTTGCTTTATTTTTATATGTACCTTAGGCCGCGAAGCTAGTGTCGTCTGAACAGTGTAAAATGACTTAACTAATAGTCTTACTATAAGAACAGTTGAGTTTTATATAACATTTCTATGGCAAATATGTAACGAATAACATTAACATAAGAACAGCATTCTCACAGATATTATAATATTAAAATCAAGAATTAAAATTAATTAAATTTTACTTCGCTTGTTTTATTCTTCATGTTTTTAAAAGTGTAAAGAGTACTTATTAGTTAAATGCGTTCAATGCGAGTATAAACGAGAGGGCATTATTTGATTTGGTTTACTTTGACAACACTATCTTTCAGATAAGAATTGTCTCATAATTACGCTTGCAACCAATGATAGCTCGAGCGAGAGACATACGCGGGGCGCGACCTGTGACCGAAGTCTGATATCTTGTTTTTTTGTTATCACAACTATATCGTGTTAATATAATTCGATTAGTTTAATATTTCCATTTGCAATAGCTACAACTTCCCGATTTAAATTTGAAAATCATTCCCACTATGGAAAAGTACATCAGCGTCAAAGACTTGGAAAATGCTGCTTTGTCGATGTTATCGAAATCTACTGGAGACTATTATAAAAGTGGAGCAACAGATGAACAGAGTCTGGCTGAAAATAGAGATGCTTTTAAAAGGTAAGAAAATAATCCAAGGCGCTTGGTCGACTTTCTATATAGCACTTGCGATCAACAAGTATTTGCAGCTAGGAATTACTAATTTAATTAAACTTTTGCCTATGTACACTCAGCATCAAATAGTTGGTGATAATAAGTGACAGTAAAATAGGTAGGTACCCACGTCACATCCTTGTTCCTATTGTGTTTGGCTATTAGGTAGATATATGATGCTGACTGTACAAAGTGAAAAAAAATTGTACCTTTACACAAATGTGTAGGCAATAAGGTCGTGTATACATATTTTCGGCATTTGTCTGTGTCCATATTTAATACCTTGACTACCTTTTTCGTGCAAATAGGTAATATACTTAGGTTTAGTTTCTTTCCCATTTATTTATAACATCCTGATAATGTAGGTTCATTGTTTTTTTTAGATTGCGAATACTGCCAAAGTGCTTAGTTGGTGTTGGGAATACCTGCCTAAATACTACAGTGCTCGGGCATAAAGTGTCCATGCCAATCGGCATATCGCCAACGGCTATGCAGCGCATGGCTCATCCTGATGGCGAACTGGCTAATGTAAGAGGTATGTCCAAAGAATGTAATAATACCAGGAGGGTAAATCATTTCTCAATTCAGATATTTTAGTTTCTTCGCAGGCAGATTGGCATTATAGGTACTATAGGAAATCTTTATCAGTCAACCAATCATCATCAAGTAAAATAAATAATATGTACATATATTTATTTAGTATAAAGTCCAACCCATTATGTATTTATTACATGTGTGTGCCTTAATAAGGCAGAGGGTATTTCCCACGATTATTTTGAACACTACTTCAAAGTGGAGGGGGTTTTGTAATAGTTATTTGTACAACAAGAGATCAAAGTTTGATATTTCTTCGAGTGCTTATTTTGAGTCCCGTGCAAGCGAAAGATTCTATAGTAGATTCACGAGCGTAGCGAGTGAATCTAATTTAGAATCTTGAGCGTAGTAAGGGACTCAAAAGCGCACGAGATATAAATAACTTTGATCTCGTGTAGTTCACAAAACTTTTCACCTCAGCAGTGCACTCATTCTTTCTTAAGATATACTAACAATCAAGTTGAATTACCACAATCAAACACAAAAACAAAATGTAGTAAATTTCAGTTAAATAGGTAATATATGGAAACAACGACCATACAATACACTTCAATCGACAAATTTTTTTGTAAAAAAAAACATTGTAAGATACGGTCCGATTTGCGGATACTTACTATGTATTTGTTAACTATAGTGGAGATTCTTAAAATTATCATTATTTATTTTACGTGATATTCTGTGTATTTTTTGAGTTCATTATTTTAATCGTACAATAAATAACGTAAAATATAGTGCTTTATCAGTTTTTATGAAATCTTAAATTTTATTTTCATTAATTAATTATTAAGAATCCATATTCGTATGTATTTTGGAACGATGCGTTCTGACGTTTTTCGGGGGTCTATTATAAACCGTCAATGTACCGTTGAATATAGTTTGAACCTTTTTTTGTCTCTTTCTTTTTGCTAAAGACGTGAAAGGGACAGAGATAATAGAATCCAAGTATTTCAAACTTGTATTAGACCCCGCATGTTGAAATGACATTTGAATATTAAGGTCACTTGAATGTCATTTTGTCTCACTCAGTGAGCAAAATGCGATTTTGCTCACTGTTTTTAAGTAGCAAAGTACCCTTGTTCGAGCTGCTGAGGTGAAAATATTTTTTCTACTCCCGTACCTTTATTTGTCATTTAAAAGGTCGTACACACACCTTTAAACCCCTATGTTATAGTTGTCAAGACAAGTCTTTAGTCTATTCCCCAAAAAAGCATTTGTGCATACACGCAGTATCTTTTTGGTACTTTTACGATACTTCGTGTAATCACCACTTAAAAAATATTGTATGAAATACATTGTTGCCAAACTAATTTTAATTGTCATCTCTGACAGATGAGTACTAAGTGCATTGCTGCCAATTTACAAAATATTCATTAGGTTCTATAGTAGAAACCATGAACCTATAATATTACGGACAGAGTTTCGCTTACAACACAGCTGTGATTCCAACATCCACCAGTTTCTAAGTATTTACGCGTAACACACACACATTGACAGCCCACATCCACCAGTTTGCCGTCAGACGAATCGAAACGTCATTGAAGTAAACATGTCGAAGAAAAATATAAAATATCGGCATGCGTAGTTAAATCCTGCTAGAATTGTACCGATCGAAAGAAAAAAAGTCACGGAATAACTTTTCATACTTAAGTTTATCAATCAGTACGTAAAATCACGATAATTTGTTGTTTTTAAATTATCAAACTGCAAAACAGGAGTGTGACCAGTAACATGAATAGGGTAATTTCCCGAAAGTAGGGGTAATTGATACCCTTCTTATTAAATCATTATTTATTAAGAGATCATTTAGGTAAATGGTTAAATTATTGATTGTGCATTTCAAACTAGGTCGGTATGGTAATTTCCCGATACTAAGGAGCGATACTTAACGTTTGTTTGTTATGTATGTATTATAATTTTTTTGTTGAAAACCAGATATGTTTCAAGTTAAATGAAAAAATAAAAAAACATGACGAACTGATTTCATTACGATGCTAAATATCATTAGCAGGCCTCGGAGTTTTTTTAGCACGGTAAGACTAAGGAGAGCTATGGAGTCTTTGTTAACATTAAAATTAAATTCATACTCATACTCATCCTCATTAATTAAGTTCGTCCGAATCGTTTTATAAATACTTAGACTACTTATATGTAATTAATTCTGTTTACATATATTTAATTAAATGTTATATTATAAAAAAGTAATAATATGTATATGTGTATGTTAATATTATTATATTACCCATATTGCAGTGTCATCGCTCCAATATTTTATTTAAGTACTTAACGTACCTACATACTATAATTACTGTTAAGATAAGGATATTGGTGTCTTGAAAATGATGCCCAATAATATAATATGTATATGTGTATGTTAATATTATTATATTACCCATATTGCAGTGTCATCGCTCCAATATTTTATTTAAGTACTTAACGTACCTACATACTATAATTACTGTTAAGATATTGATATTGGTGTCTTGAAAATGATGCCCATGAATGCGACTTACGACGTTTATACTGCCCATTATGTGTGAACGAACTGTTTTGTAGACGTAAGGAAGAGTAACGCATAACTATTCTAAAATATTGTAGCTCTATATCAACCTTAATGAATAATAAACAGTTTTAATATCTATGGAATATCGTTTTAATATGTCGAATACGTATTACCAATGTTTATAATCATAGGTTGCATGTCTTAAGTACTTTTTTAAGTGATAGGCCACTTATGATTAAACCTCTTTACCTAAATATGTGTATGAGTAAATCAGATGTCACATTATGTCATGAATATATAGTTACGTATTTCGTTATTGTGATGATCGCTGATATTTATTAGGTCTAGAGCTGTACATAATTTACTTGTACTTAATTAATGAGGATGAGTATGAGTATGAACTTAATTTTAATGTTAACAAAGACTCCATAGCTCTCCTTAGTCTTACCGTGCTAAAAAAACTCCGAGGCCTGATCATTAGGTATTGAAAATAATGTTTGCACAAAGTAATTGTGCGATATTGCGCATTTTCAAGACCTATAAAATCAGATACGTACACACCTTTTTTATTGTCTAACGTAAAACTGTCCTAATTTTTTATTTTAAATTAAAAAAAAAAACTAGGACGATATTAAAAATAATTGTTTCACCATTAGGGGAGAATTTGTGTTACATGGTAACACTCGTCTACACGCACACATTCAAACCGTCCGCCATTGCAGTGTCACAGTTTGTCTTAGGTGACAGAACGTCCGTAATATTCTAGGTCCATGGTAGAAACAATAAAATTGCTTCAGAAGTCAGAAAAGCGCATGTGACACCCGTAATATAGCAAGATCCATAGACTACGAACACCGCTTAGCGTTGCTTGTTAGTCTCCATAGGCTACTGTGGCCAAAATCGAGAAAAAAACTACCCAAAATTGTAATTTAACTAAGAGCAAGTACCAGGGCCTCATGAGTTACAAGGTGTCGCTGACCAACCGGCGGTGGGGCGCGGGGCGCGGTTGGCCAAAATCGAGAATTTTTTTTATCCAAAATTGTAATTTAACTAAGAGCAAGTACCAGGGCCTCATGAGTTACAAGAAGGTGTAGCTGACCAACCGGCCGTGGGGCGCGGGGCGCGGTGGCCGGGTTTGGTTTGTTTACCTACATATATGTCCTATATCCACTTGTTCCACTTGTTTAAAGTATTATTTTTGTTGAATGAAAAATATTTCTTAAATTTACATTTTTTTTTTCAAAGTAAGTGCTTGGTCGTAGAAAAAGTATTGTATGCAACGTTGTTTAACTGAGTCAAAAAATACTCGTGGCGTCTTTATTAACAATTTTCGGCTTCGCCTCAAATTGTTACCCACGCCACTCGCCTTTTTTGACCCCTCTTAAACAACGGTTGCATAAAATACTAGAATTTAATTGTTGTAATGTAACTGATGTTACAATGAATAGGTATAAATACATGTAAGTATGATGGTTTCAAGGCTATAACCGCGAAAATCGAAGTTCGCAAATTGCGGGCATCGGTCTCTCTAATTACGCCTTCATTAGAGTAAAAGAGAAAGATCCCCGCAATTTGCGAATTTCGGTTTTCGCGGTAGCCCTCAGGACAATGTTATTTTCTCTGAATCGAAGTTTGTTTAGATAAAACCTTTAATTGAGAAAAATCTATTATTAAACAAAGTTCATTATTATCAAAATAATAAGCAAATAAACAAGCACACATTCTAGAAAATCTACCAAATATACAGTAACTGGCGTTATCGAAAATTCGTCACTGATGTTACCATCAAAATCAGTAGTAACCTAGTAACATACTCGTACTTCGTCCATATGCCTAGATGTTATATTACTGGGTCAACCAAATCTTGTCAGTAAATGGAACAAAAAAAACTATACTCATCCTTTTCTTTTGGGTGCTAGTACTAGTGTTACACAAAGATAGTATGATTCTCTCTGTCTATGTTTGAAATCAAACAGACCTTTGACACACTAAGTATATTTATTTTATCATACATGAGTGTTATTTATGTTCCTTAACAGCGTCAGTGGAATATTGCCATTGCCTAAGGAGTCATGTTGGAGGAAGTAGACGTAGAAGCCTCTGAACCAAAAACGCTTAGATTCTTCATTGTACATTGGATGCAAAATAAAAATCTCTATCTCTATTAGGGCTTGCAATTCGAATATTCGAATATTCGAATTTGTCGAATATTCGACCTGTTTTGATATTCGAATATTCGGCCGCTCAGGTTTCGAATATTCGAATATTTTTTATTACTATAAAAAAAATCTATGTCATCCGCTGTAGTTACAGTTTCTGTGTGTTTTACGGGTATTTACAGTGAATGAGGAACGGTAGGTACCCAGATACGACGATACTTCGTGAATACAGTGAAACGTAACTCAATTTAAAAGAAAACGAAATCAAAAAGTATGTTATTTTTACGGTGCGTAAGTTTTAAGTTAAAGTTAAGTCATTCTGTATATCCAGTACAAGCGTACGTTAAGCGAATTTTTGAAGTCTAAACCTTGCCACTTATCGCAATTCTCAAATTTAATCATACCAAACCTGCCCAACTTGGTAATCTAACCATGCACCTTTAGCTGACGAATAATCCACCCAGTACTCACTCAACTATCTTTTCCCCTTAAATATTCTAATATTATTATAATTAGCCGGCCATTAGGAATAATAACTTGCCAAAACAAATAAAGTCAATAAAGATTCAAAATACAATGAAATTAAAGGCCTTTTTACAGGCCTCTGAGTGACAAGTTAATTTAAATCGGAAAATAATTACCTACTAAAAAAATATCTTACATACCTAGGTGTTTGGATGGTTAAAGTTATATTATTTCACGCAACGACGCATTTATAATAAGTTTTATCAAGAAATATTAAATACGTCTAATTTTGGCGTTTTACTTGTTTTTATAAATGTGGGCATCTTATAAATAGTAGGATGATAAAATCTAGTAAATTAAGTGGATTTCTGCCAAATATCCTTAGTTTTAGCAATATGTGAAAAAAGCTTTTGAATAAAACGATAATAAACCGATTTCTCGTTCCTTTTCTTATTTTTTATAATATTCGAATAATTATTCGAATATTCGAATACGTCGTCAGAAAAAGTCGAATATTCGAATATCTGAAAGTTTCGAATATTTGCAAGCCCTAATCTCTATTAATCGACTTTGAGCTTCTTGGTATTACAATCTAATGAACACTACTCACCTGTATGTTTGTATATAGTATATAAGATAGATTTTCAATTGTAAAAACACTCTTATCATAAAAGTTAATCAAGTCACTGCAAACACTACTGGCAAACGAAAGTAATTATGAATACAAAAAGAGTTGCTATCTTGCAAGTTGACTTTTGCCTCATCATGTTTCTATTTAACGTGGAATTACCCAAGTAACTTAGGCTTTTCGTAAAAATAAATATTTATCAATGTAAAGGTAACTAAATAAAATTACGTGAAAAGCGTGTATTTTATCCGACGGCGCGCGTATGAGAATTGTAAGGCGGAAAATCTCGCTGGTGGTGGAGAAGGCACCACATCTCGGCCTGGCAACATCCACTACAACGATCAGAATTCAAACATTTCAAACTGCGGTCTAGTAATTGCGCATACAACACAGTCCTCGAGATCAATGTTTGGCCTTGCACGGAAATGCGCTGCGAACGGTCGCATTAGACCTTCAGCCCTATAATAGTCTGCCTTATACCATGCTTTTAAAAATACTTGCTTGGCTATTGGTTGTTATCCGAGCTCATCTCCACTGAAGCTCCTTTAAACTTCAATAGTTCAAAGGTTAAAACCACCACTGTTTGTTGACATTTAGGTACTATTTAGTGTCTTGGGCAAATTTTATATTTAAAATGTTTTAAGAACGTTTCGCTAAACCTTTGAGTATATAGCCTAAGGAGATGTGATAACGTAAACTCTTCGAACAAATTTTTTCACCACTTTTAGCGGGGGGCAAGGTAAACACCTACAGCACACCACCAAAAGATAAGTAACTCAACAGACACAGATTTTGCTGTTGCGACAAACGCACACTACAATAAAATTCAACACATCAAAAATTACACGCACACAGACAGAGTTTTCACATAACTATGCAGCATACATACGAACATAATAGTGATGGGTCACATCTGAAGAATGAGTCAAATCAGTTTGATGAATGAACTGAATTGTCTTATACTATTTATTATAAAATTGTAAAAGTGAAAATTCTGTACATTGAAGATATTAGGTAGCCAATAAAATGATTGTTTGTATGTATGGTTGTTTGTATTTATGTGTCTTTGTGTCTTAGCCCGCACGCACAGCTAAACTGTGGAATGAACTGTCGCCCGCGGGTTTTCCGGGTTTATAGAAAACTAGCTTTTGCCCGCGGCTTCGCACGCGCAGGAGAGTTTTTTTTAATTTTGGACCCCCATTTCACCCCTTTAGGGGATGAATTTTGAAAAATCCTTTCTTAGTGGACCCCTAGACCTTATATATATATATTTTTTTTTTATTTAACATTTTAAATCAGGCAACAAGGCCCATATTACAAATACCTTACAGACTAACATATATATGCATTTTATATAAACTTAAAAAACTAAACACTATTTAGGCGACAAAACGGCGTGGCTCCGTTGAATCGTCTGGTCTTGTGTCGGATTCGACAGTTTGCCCCGGAACCTCCGAAACACGACACCCTTCGGCCAGAAGTCGGCGCACTCGATGGTCCCCTGCAGCGGTCGCGGCACGCGCACCACAAACGAGTTGAAGTGCACGTAGTGGCGCGATCGAAGCTGGAACACCCTCAGCGTATAGCCGGTCTTCTGGTGTACATACTCCACCACTTCAGCAGCCGTGGCGGTGTAATGCAGGCGCGACACATACAGCGCCTTACTCGGTGTAGCAACCCGCAAGCCAGAATGAACTAGTTCGGCGGTACCGCACCGAGTCTTACGAGGCGCTGAGCGCGCTTTCTTCTTTCTTGACACCAGAGTGAACTCCTCCTCATCCACACTGGCACCAGGGAGCTTCTCTTTGGGAGCCGCTCGCTCTTGAGTTACCTTCAAAGGTACACTAACCCGGTTCGATGCGACTTTCGGACCGGCGACGACATCCGCGTACAAGTTATAAGGAACCTACTTGCCAAATTTGGACTTTCTAGTCCCAGCGGTTTGGGCTGGGCGTTGATTTAAGTCAGTCAGTCAGGTCTTTCACGTTTATATATATAGATTTGAATTTCGCGCCTTTTTTTTACTGACATTATTTGCTTGATCAGCTATATTAAACAAACTGCAGTGATTGAATGAATGAATGATTCATTCAATCATTCAAATGTTGAGTCGCTTTTTTGACTTTGTCACATCCCTTAAGACCGATTCGTCCCCGTACCACTGTATTCATGTTTACATTTTTCTGTCGTTTATGTATCGCAACGGTTTTTTCTTTAAATGGAGATTGTACTTCAATATACATTTAATAGTTAGTATAAATACTTATTTATGATAGGAAACGCAATCTTGTTGCGAATTTGAGCTATCAGATCACCTTTTACACGATAATACAGAACAAGTCACCATTTTTTAAGAGAAACGTCTCGCGACACGGAACGATGCAAAATGGCGGTGAAGCGACTTCAAGTAGTTTTATATAACGTGTTTGAACAGTTGCCCAATGTACTTTGCCGGAGGGGGTCGCCCGTGTATCACTAGCGATGTGACGAGTCCACTTTTTTTCAATTCGAATCATTCGAATTGATTCGGCCTCTGATTCGAATTCAAAATCGAGTTGACTCGACTCGACGATTCGCGTGGTTCGCGACAAGGTCACAGGCACAGGCGCGG
Source organism: Cydia amplana (assembly GCF_948474715.1). Classification (NCBI taxonomy): domain Eukaryota; kingdom Metazoa; phylum Arthropoda; class Insecta; order Lepidoptera; family Tortricidae; genus Cydia; species Cydia amplana. The sequence goes on along the minus strand of NC_086096.1, from coordinate 27,234,338 downwards.
AGCGAGTTGAGGCGGCGAGTTACGCGGCAGTTGTTGTAAAAAGAACCTTCAGGGCACGGAATTAAGGTTTATTTTTGAATGGGCATACTAGCACTGAACTCGAGTTGGGATACTTGGGATGGCGACTCAAGCGGCAGTTGTTGTAAAAAGAATCTTCGGGTCACGGAATTAAGGTTTATTTTTGAATGGGCATAGTACCAACTCGAGTTGAGACGGCGAATCGAGCGGCAATTGTTGTAAAAAGAGCCTTCGGGCTACGGTATTAAGGTTTATTTTTGAATGGCCTTAGTAGCAGTGTGATAGCGTTGACTCGGCTCGGCGAGTTGACGAATTGGCGATTCATTCGCCGAGTTAGCTAGTGGTCGAGTTGATTCGAATTGCCAATAGTCTTGATTCGAATTAACTCATCTGTAGGCTGATTCGAATTATTCGAATCAGATAACTCGACTCGTCCATCGCTATGTATCACATTGTTTGCATGATGACCTGGGTCATGGAGCGCCTACGCAATATCAATGCGCAAACTGTCAGGGAGGCCAACCGCCGCTCATAGATAACTAAGTGTAGCTTCAAAAATTTGCATGTCATTTTTTCATTCTTTCTGTACCACAATCAAGAAGTACACGTCTCATTTAATTATTCTGGAGTTTCTTTTCTATAAGTCCGTCAGCCCCTTGAACATGGTCCACACGAACCGGATATAAAAAGGAACCAGCATAAATATTGAAGGAAAAAAGGGAAATACTTATAAAATACCAATTTACCACTGAGGATATCATCAAGACTGCCGAGGCTCTTTTGAGGAAGATCACCACACCAGGACATCGGAATCCACCAGTGTTGAGTGTTAGGTGTATTAGGGCCAGCACTCTTTATTAAGGTAGTAGGTATAGGATTTATAGTGAACTCCAGGTTAGTGAATTTTATTGTATAAAGTGTATTGGTAGTTATTAAAGTTAGATTCATTTGAAATTTAGTTCGTTGTAATTATTTAAATGTGATATTCGTCTAGTCAATTTTTAATCATTACCTATATCAATTGTTAACTTCTAATCGATTGAATTGGTTGGGTATATTCCTTTAAATAACTTACTTTTGTCAACGCAACATCTGACCGTTAATTTACCGTTATTCGTGTAGGTACGCTTATTCTATTCACTAGAGACTAGTCATTTAGATTTTAATTTATTTGTATTGTGGATTAATTTTAAACAGGAATTATAGGTATTACTAAGGATTTCAAATAATAATTGCATTTTAAATTGATTAATTTTATAAATTTTACATGAATGATAATTTGTGTAGGTATGTATAAATCTTTGTTAATAAGTACAGTAAGATAATAGTTTAGTATATTTTACATTATTTTACACGAATCAATCAATTATTCACATTTATTCGTGATATCGAGTTATTTATTATATCATTTTATTGTGAAATCTCATGAACTAGACTATTTTAGCTTATTGACTAAACTGAACACAAAGTGCAATTTTAATTATTAAATTATTTGCAATAATCCCGTTAACATCTATTAATTGTTTACATTCAAGGTCTACGTACACCAGCTTCCCAAAAATGGCCGATGAAAAGGATTTAATTCGCAAAAGAGGCAGTTACAAAGGTCAACTAACATTATTTACTACATACCTAGGCACAGTGAAGGAATCGTCATTGACTCAAGCTGAAGCTAGCCAATTGCAGATGCGTATAGGTAAGATTGAGGCATTGTATGAACTTTACGATGATGTGCAGACACAGTTAGAGTGTACCAGTGAAAATGTGGATGCACACATGGTGGAGCGAGATGAATTCCAAAATAACTATTTCTCTGTACTCTCGCGGGCCCAGGATATGCTCAACAATTTCAATAAAAAGCGTGACGAATTCGAGTCGTGCAGCAATCGTGGGTCGCGAAGTGGTTCGAGTAATCGTAAACTGGTTAAGCTGCCAACTATTCAGTTACCAAAATTTCAAGGTTCATACGAGAATTGGCTAGGGTTTCGAGACACTTTCGCAAGTCTAATTCATTCCAACGATGACATCGATAACATTAATAAATTTCATTATTTAAGAGCATCGTTGGAAGGGTCTGCGGCCTTGGTTATTCATTCAATTGAGTTTTCTGGGAGCAATTATGAGGTCGCATGGACCCTCTTATGTGAGCGGTTTGATAACAAAAGATTACTACTGCAAAATCATGTATCTGCACTATTTACCGTCGAGCCACTCACAGAGGAGTCGTCCATGCAACTGAAACGGCTTATAGATCAAGTGAACAAAAATCTAAGATGCTTAGAATCCCTAGGTGAGCCTGTCAAACACTGGGACACGCTTCTTATTCACATTATTAGTAATAAGTTAGACACTACAACTTATCGTGAGTGGGAGGAACACAAAGGAAGCCTAGATAAAAATGTACCTATTTCGTTTGATAATTTTATCACCTTTATGCGTAATCGTGCAGACTTAATTGAAACTTTAGAGTTATCGAGCGCCTCAGGCGCCGGTCAATCGAGTCAGCCGGCTAAAATCGCAACAAAACATAGGACTTTGCTTTCTACACAAACCACCAAACACTGTGTCACTTCGTCGTCTACGACGTGTCCGAAATGTAATGGTGAACACAATTTAAATAACTGCGCTCAGTTTCTCGCCTTAAGCAATGCCGAGCGACTTAACTTGTTACCGACTTATAAGATATGTTTCAACTGTTTTCGAGCCGGTCACTATGCAAACCAATGCAAGAAGGCCGGGTGTAAATTATGTAAGCGCAAACATAACTCGCTTATTCACATCGCAGAGCATAACCTAAAAACTGAGTCGAGTTCGTGCGAGCGGTCTGGAGTGCAGGCAAGTACTGCGCCGGCGCAAGTGGCGGGGAGCGCGAACATTACGACGTTATCAGCTAGTATGAGCACGGCAGCGTCTCAATCGTGCGCATCTAAGCATGGTGCCGTGCTACTAGCAACTGCACTAATTAAGGTCTATGGGCATAATAACAGCGAATTTATAGTAAAAGCATTGTTAGATAATTGCAGCGCAACCAGTATTATGACTGAGAAGATGTGTCGTCAATTAAATTTACGTACTGATCAGGTAAATAGATCGATTGTAGGAGTAAATAAGTTAAAGACGCCTGTAGGTAAAATATGTCAAGTACCGATAAAGTCGTTAGATGATACCTACTCGACCAGTTTAATTTGTTCTGTGCTGCCATCTATAACTGAACCCACACCTTATCATCAGATTGACTCTCACGATATATTGCGATTAAATATCCCATCCGATTTGTGCTTGGCTGATCCTAACTTCCACACCCCATCTGAAATTGATATTTTGATTGGAGGTGACCTATTTTGGGGGTTGTTGGGGTCACACAAAATTGAGTTAGGTGATGGGAGAACAGTGCTGTGCGAGACTAAATTGGGATACATAGTCGCAGGTCCGTTAATCAGCGGTCACGCATCGACTTCGTCGCATGCCATTAAATGTAATTTTGCGAATGTCATCTCTAATACGAGTGCAGATTTGACTAATGATGAGATTCAAACCCAACTTACAAGATTTTGGCAGCTTGAAGACGTCTGTCCTAAAGACTCCCATTATTCTTCGGAGGAGAAGTCATGTGAGAAGCATTTCACCGAAACTGTCACTAGGCTGGAAAATGGGCGATTCTGCGTACGGTTACCATTGAAGGAGGATCCTAGCGTTCTAGGGAATTCGTATAACCGCGCTAGGCAGTGCTTTCTATTACTAGAGCGTAGAACTGATTCACGTCCAAAGTTCAGAGACATGTATAAGGAATTTATGGCAGAATATGAGTCACTGAATCACATGACTGAGTGCAAAGAGTCTAGGTTAGAGCAGGAAGCATACCATATACCTCATCATGGAGTTTTAAGGGAGAGCACTACTACAAAATTGAGGGTAGTTTTCAACGCCAGCGCTCCCACCAGCTCAGGGATATCCCTGAATAAGATTCAGATGGTAGGGCCAACTGTACAGGATGACCTTTTGTCTATACTGCTTCGATTCAGGCAGCACAAGTACATTATTTCAGCGGATGTAGAGAAAATGTATAGGCAAATAGTAGTTCATCCTGATGATAGATATTTGCAGCGGATTTTGTGGCGAGCTGATCCATCTAAACCTTTAAAAATCTTTGAATTAAACACGGTTACATACGGGACTGCTAGTGCACCTTTCTTGGCAACACGGTGTTTAAAACAGCTGGGTATTGAGTGTAAGGATGAGGTCGTTCGCGAGGTCATTATTCACGACTTTTATGTCGATGATCTGCTCACTGGCGGGGATGACTTGCAACAAGTGCTTTCCATTAAGAGTCAGGTTACTTCTACTCTAGCATCAGCTGGTATGAATTTAAGAAAATGGAAATCAAATGAACCCCAACTTATGGCGGACTCTGATTCGTCTCAATTAGATTTGAATATTGGCACTAAACCCAGTAAAATCCTGGGACTGAGCTGGCAGCCAGAGTCTGATGAGTTGTGTTTCCCGGTTGGTAAATGTTCACTTGTCGTCAATACTAAACGGGATTTGCTATCAGCAGTGGCGCAAATATTCGACCCCACTGGTGTGCTGGCTCCTTGTGTCATTCTCATGAAAATGTTGTTGCAAAATTTATGGCTACAGAAACTTTCATGGGATCAAAAGTTAACTCCTGAGATTATCAAGCTTTGGGAGGGAATTGTCCGCGATCTACCTTGTCTCAATGATATTCGTACTCCACGGTTAGTTTTATGTGAGTCATACGAGGAAGTTGAATGTCATATTTTTACAGATGCATCTGAGCGGGCGTATGGTGCTTGCTTATATTTGCGGAGCATTAATGAGAAAGGGGACGTGTTGGTTAGGTTACTATTAGCCAAGAGCCGCGTGGCTCCCATTAAACCCACCACAATCCCGAGGCTTGAACTTTCCGGTGCGCTAGCAGGAGTTAGATTATATGAAAAGGTAGTTGACTCACTACGAATCAGTTTTAAGAGTACAACGTTTTGGACCGACTCCACAATTGTGCTAGGATGGTTGCGGATGTTGCCTAGTAAGTTGCAACCTTTTGTTCGCAACCGTGTAGCGGAGATATTAGAAAAGACGGGTAACTGCACATGGCGACATGTGCCGACACATGAAAACCCTGCTGACCACGTTTCTCGTGGGATGCCTGCCAGTCTTCTTAAGTCTCTCGATATATGGTGGTCTGGGCCTACCTTCTTAAGACAGGATAAATCACACTGGCCGGCAAGTCCGGTAGTAGTGGAAACACTACCTGAAACTCGGTCTGAAATTGTACTGCACGCGAACGTTACGAACAACCAGGGAGAAGAAAACGGTGACGTTTTAATTGATTTCTCCCGGTTCTCTAGTTTATCACGGCTTATTCGAACAGTCTCTTATATTGTTCGCTTTGCGAGTGTGTGTAGAAAGCAAGTTGCCTCAACAATTTACCTAACTGATAGCGAGCTGAGAACCGCGTTAAATATAGTTATTAGGGTCTCTCAAGCGGAATCATTCTCAGAATATAATATCCTGTTGAACAGTCAACGTCTTCCAAAAAAAGGTCCTTTGCTAAAACTGAACGTATTCTTGGATGACAAGAAAATAATGCGCGTAGGAGGTCGAATCGATAACTCTAACTTTTCATTTGAGAAAAGGCATCCGATTGTGATTCATGCTAAACACCGATTCACAAAGTTATTATTTGAATCTGAGCACAAGAGGTTAATGCACGCAGGCCCGCAATTACTATTATCCTCTGTTAAGGATGAATACTGGCCCATCGGTGGGACTAATTTAGCGAAAGCATGTTTCCAGAAATGCCTTAAATGCATCCGTATGAGAGGCCAAGTTGTAGCACCGTTAATGGGAAATTTACCAGCGTCGCGTCTTATCCCAGGTATGCCATTCAAGAGCGTCGGTGTCGATTATGCGGGCCCTCTGACCTCTGCCAGTCGTCAGGGTCGTGGATGTAGACTTGTGAAGGTGTATTTAGCCATTTTCGTATGTTTCACCACAAAAGCGGTGCATCTGGAGTTGGTTGGCGACTTAACCAGTAACAGTTACTTATCAGCATTGCGTCGTTTTGTGTCTCGTAGGGGTCTGCCAACCGACATTTATTCTGATAACGGCACATCATTCGTGGGTGCATACAATGAGCTGTCAAAATTCTTAAAGAGCAATTGTGATTCGCTGGCTGAGGCTGCAGCTCATGAAAAAATTAACTTCCATTTCATTCCGGCATATTCTCCACATTCAGGAGGACTTTGGGAAGCTGGGGTGAAATCGACCAAATTTCATTTAAAAAGAGTGCTGGGAGATTGTAACTTAACGTACGAGTTACTTAACACTGTGCTGGTCCAGATTGAAGCGATCTTGAACTCTCGGCCACTTACTCCCATGTCGTCGGACCCGCAAGACCTGCTGCCGCTCACTCCGGGACATTTTCTTATAGGGCGTCCTATAACCTCATTGCCTGTCAAGGACATCAGAGAGCGCGAAGTCACTTACCTTAACCGTTATCAACGCGTTGAGCAATTGCGGCAGCATTTCTGGAGCAGATGGAGTAAAGAATACATCTCGGAGCTCCAGGTCAGGACAAAATGGCGCACTAACAATGAGGTGTTACGATTGGGCACTTTGGTGCTCATTAAAGAGGACAACTTGCCGCCTTTGAAGTGGAAATTAGGCCGCATCGTCGCTGTTTACCCTGGACGCGACGGCATTACTAGAGTGGCAGATATAAGGACTGCGGGAGGACTAGTTCGCAGGTCCTTCAGTAAAATTTGCCCGCTCCCGGTGACAACAAACGAGTCTGGTTGAAAGGCAAGCTTCCAACGCCCGGGGGCATGTTTGCATGATGACCTGGGTCATGGAGCGCCTACGCAATATCAATGCGCAAACTGTCAGGGAGGCCAACCGCCGCTCATAGATAACTAAGTGTAGCTTCAAAAATTTGCATGTCATTTTTTCATTCTTTCTGTACCACAATCAAGAAGTACACGTCTCATTTAATTATTCTGGAGTTTCTTTTCTATAAGTCCGTCAGCCCCTTGAACACACATCTCCTTAGGCTATATACTCAAAGACTAGTACCCATGTACTTACCTATAAGTAAGGTTATGCTTAGATATGTATTAACAAAATGTATGAAGACCCTTCGAAGGAGCACGTTTCTAAACCAGATATTTATTGTAAATTACAGCTGCACAGGCAGAGGGTACAATATACACGTTAAGTACCATAGCAACAAGTTCTATCGAAGAGGTATCGGAGGCAGCCCCTGACGCCATTAAGTGGTTCCAACTCTACATTTATAATGATCGGTATGTTTCTAATTGTTACTCAAGGCATGCAAGGCAAGGCAAGACATACATATTACCTATATTTCAAAATATTAAATAATTACAAACTCCGAAAAGAACATCCAAAATCACATATTAAAAATCATCAACTTCTGGATTTTTCCAACTTTTCCGACATTTTGTCTTAAAATTATTGTAATTTTTATAAATTAAAATAAGTACTAAATTTAAGTAAAAAATCTGTTAACGGATGAGTTTTACTATTGTAATAATATGTAGTAACAAATAGATCTTATCTAATTATGTGTAAAATTTGATGTTTTGTAGGCTGCACACCACCGTACATTATGCGTTTAAGAGTTAACGATTGTCACGTTGGCTACGCGCAAACAGCACATAAAAATATGTATAGCCCAAAAGACACCAACGCACTTCTTATTTATTAAATAGTAGCGCGTTGATATCTTTTGTACTTACCTACTTCCCTATTTCTAGAGTTACTTATAGTTTTCTCCATTGTTATTCCCCATTTCAGAGACCTTACCAGAAATTTAGTTTTACGCGCCGAGAAAGCAGGATTTAAAGCAATAGCTCTAACAGTGGACACTCCGTTATTTGGAATACGACGAGCCGACATTCGTAATAATTTTACCTTGCCTCCCCATTTAAGGTAAGCTACTTATTAATATCTACACGTCCATTAAAAAATACATTTGAAAACACGCTGACGAATTTAGGTTTTGTGTGGAAACTTCCCTCTTATACGAAGATAAAAAAAAAAAAAAAAAAAAAGATTGGTTCCCTTCCACCAACGCCTGACCGGCTGCTTGTTTTACAAGAGTTACCTATACCGGTGGGAGTGGGGCGACACTCCTCCTTTCAGGAATTCTCGGCTCCGTTCGGCTCAGCATTGCTCCGAGCAATTATATGACACGACTTGATGTCCCTTTGCGTGCACGACCACAGATCTTATCTTATCTTATCTTATTATTTTCGGGGGCCCTTACGGATACACTTCGACCCATAGGGATCTTTTGTGCAATTACCCCCTGGAGAAGATCCGTCAGCTACTCAAGAGCACGACCACAGATAATATAATGACTTGAATTTTGACAACCCTAAATAGCCGGAAGGGATAGTGCCATACATTAGAAAGGGACAGCGTGATTCGTCCCTAAATCGCTGTCAAACTACGGTTTTGTAGGAAGTGTCCTCTCTGTACAGTAGTTGCAATAAAGATTATTTTATTTTTATTATTTATTCTGTGCCTATAGGTAGGTAGTAAAAAGTTCATAATCTTCCTTTACAGTTAGGTACATATGGTGGTACTTTCCAGTGTGGTAATTAGCACTTTACGTGCCTATGTCAAAAATTTAAAGGACCATAATATTTACTGTAAAACGATAGACGACACACGTGCGATTAGGTATCTGGCTCCAATTTCCTACTTTATCGCACTTGTATCGTAATGTACCTACTATCACGAAGGTACTAGCTATAGGTACCTAATTAAATTCTAACATCAATCGCTTAGGGCCAGTTAGGGCCGATGCCCGATGCCGATACAGACGGACTGCAACCCGATTGCAATTTGTATGGGAACTGCACGCCGACTAAGTACACGTCAACTGCACGACCTTAAACTGCCAGTTGACCAATGGGTGGACTTCATGCCTTTGCGATTACATATAAGGCGACTTTATTTAACATTGTTTTAATTTTTTTTATGATATTTGATTTAAAATTCTAGATTGGCGAATTTCGACGGGCATTTGTCTACTAAAATTCAGAAAGCTCAGGGCGGTGGAAGTGGCCTTAATAAATACGTCGAAAATTTATTTGACAAAAATTTAAACTGGGATGATATTAAATGGCTTAAAAGGTAATGTACCTATAGGGGTATGCAAACTAGGGCTCTAAAGCTTATACACATTAATACACAATAAAAAATATGTCGGTACCTCCCTCACCTCGAGATGGTAAAATTCGCCCATGAAGGCGGTTTTAGGTATTAGCGCCCACATGATTAATATTTACAGGTGCATATTTTGGTTAGGTACACGAAGTGTTAGCATTTTTGTTAATGAATTAGAAACTTTTAGGATACCTTTCATAGAGAAATCGCTTAAATGGGGATTGTCTGTTTTAGTATCACAAATCTCCCAATAGTGGCAAAAGGAATAATGCGAGCCGATGACGCAATCGAGGCGGTGAAAGCGGGCTGCTCCGGCATCCTGGTGTCCAACCACGGCGCCCGGCAGCTCGACGGGGTCCCGGCGACTGTGAGTGTTCTGCACTATACTGCCATCTCCTAATCCATCCATTTGGTCGTACGCTTCAATTCTGAGCCATGTCCGAGGGGTGAACAGGCAACGGAGACACCCGTCAAACTGTGTATGCGACACATTGACTATTAAGCCCCCTCCAGACTATGTGCGTGAATCCGCGATTGAACGTGCCTTTACTCGACGCTGTGCTACATCTCCATTTAATTATTAACCTTTAGCCCCCATTTGCACGGCAGCTTTTTCAACGCGCGTTTAAAAAGCGCTTGAATCTATCCGCACTCTAAATTCGGTTTAACGACCAAGTCGAAAATCGAACAACGCTTGATAAAAAGCGCCACCGCTGTCGTGTGAATATACAGGGTGGATTTTCTTTTTGGGTCAGTGAGGGCAGCTACCAGATCCCGTGCTGCTACGAAAACGGTCTAAGAAGACCTTCCCTCGATTTCAAATTAATGAAGATTGGCTTTTACAGATTTTGGAAAAAACATACAGGGTGCGAGAAAAGGGTCATTATTGACAAACTTTTTTTTTTATGCCAATCGATCCCATTCCTATTAAGGATCAAAAGCTTGTATGGAACCAAAAAAAAATTTCCGGCTAGAAAAGCCACAAATCGAGGAAAACTTTTCCCATACAATTTGTATGAAAATGAAAACTTTTATTTTTCACATGCTATTTTTGTATGCCAATCGATTCCATTCCTATCCAGTATCAATAGTTTCTTTGGGGTCAACTTACGGTAATGTACTAAAAAGCCACAAATTAAAGAAAACTTTTTCCATACATTTACTATGGAGAAAACGTGAAATTATTTCACATTTTTCTATCTGGCCAATCAGTCCTGTTACATTTAAGGACCATAATACTGTATGAAGACATTGCTGTAGGACTGATGGGCGAGATAGAAAATTGAGAATAACATTTCACATTTTCCCCATAGTAAATGTATGGATAAAGTTTTTATTAATTTGTGGCTTTTTAGTACATTACCGTAAGGTGACCCCTAGGAAACTATTGATACTGGATAGGAATGGAATCGATTGGCAAACAAAAACAGCATGTGAAAAATAAAAGTTTTCATTTTCATACAAATTGTATGGGAAAAGTTTTCCTCGATTTGTGGCTTTTCTAGACGGAATTTTTTTGGTTCTATACAAGCTTTTGATCCTTAATAGGAATGGGATCGATTGGCATCAAAAAAAAAGTTTGTCAAAAATTACCTTTTTCTCGCACCCTGTATGTTTTTTCCAAAATCTGTAAAAGCCAATCTTCATTAACTTGATATCGAGGGAAGGTCTTCTTAGACCGTTTTCTCGTAGCAGCACGGGATCTGGTAGCTGCCCTCACTGACCCAAAAAGAAAATCCATCCTGTATACACATGTATCCATTTGTGTCATTCAAACGCTTTTTTAACGCGCGTTAAAAAAGCTGCCGTGTGAATGGGGCCACTGTCGTGTTCGGTCCAAAAATGACTGCTTCTAACGAATTCTCAAAATATTTGCACACGGACCATGTAGCTCGCGCATTTGAGATACTTGCGCAATGTGTAGACTACCTACCTTAAACTACCCTCTATAAACAATGGTTTGAACACTGATTTCATCTAAACTGTCATTGATATAATGCCTATTGTAATATAATTTTTAAATAATATATACACATGTGCTATAATGACATTTGTTATATTATATTTTTGTATAACGTAATATTTTATACAATTTTATCAAGTATAAATACATATATTGTATAATTTGTTTTGTCATATTTCATTTAATAATAACATAAAAATTTACATATTACTTCTTTTGCTGCATATTTTATTATAGGGGGGTCGCAGTTCTAACCTAACCTAACCAATTTTTTCATGGTTTTCGATTCTGCGGGGGCCGCAGTTCAAACCTAACCTAAACCACTTTTTTGCTAGGTATTTCATTCTACGGAGGGTCAAAGTTCTAACCTAACCCTCCTTTTGATAGGTAGTGTGGAGTCGCAGTTCCAACCTAACCTAAACCACTTTTTTGCTAGCTATTTCATTCTACGGAGGGTCAAAGTTCTAACGTAACCTAACCCTCCTTTTGCTAGGTACTTAGTTATTCGTTTGTGCGGAGTCGCAGTTCCAACCTAACCTAACCCATTTATGTCATGCAACTATTATGCCACACAAATAATTATGCGATATCACTTGTTATAACAAATAATATGCTTTAGAGTATGTAATAATTATGGCAATGTACATATATTAGACGAAGTGTAATGTAAATATAGGTACCTTATGACCATTATACCAATAATAACATTATGTGTACCGTTAATTAGGTATTACGGTAGTATGCCATTCATTACGTTATTCGAAATAACGATATATCAAACTATAATATATAAAAAATAATTATAAAAAATGTAATGCACCCCCCTGGTTTGAACATGGTTTGAACTGTGCTGATCCACTCGCGCATGCACTGTAATCCGCGAGATGTGACTGAAGCACTGAAGACAATTAAGTAGTAAAAATAAAAAAAGCGGCCAAGTGCGAGTCGGACTCGCCCATGAAGGGTTCCGTATTTAGGCGATTTATGACGTATTAAAAAACTACTACTTACTAGATCTTGTTCAAACTAATTTTCGGTGGAAGTTTGCATGGTAATGTACATCATATATTTTTTTTAGTTTTATCATTCTCTTATTTTAGAAGTTACAGGGGGGGGGGGACACACATTTTACCACTTTGGATGTGTCTCTCGCGCAAACTATTCAGTTTAGAAAAAAATTATATTAGAAACCTCAATATCATTTTTGAAGACCTATCCATAGATACCCCACACGTATGGGTTTGATAAAAACATTTTTTTTAGTTTCAGTTCTAAGTATGGGGAACCCCCAAAATTTATTGTTTTTTTTTCTATTTTTGTGTGAAAATCTTAATGCAGTTCACAGAATACATCTATTTACCAAGTTTCAACAGTATAGTTCTTATAGTTTCGGAAAAAAGTGGCTGTGACATACGGACGGACAGACAGACAGACAGACAGACAGACAGACAGACATGACGAATCTATAAGGGTTCCGTTTTTTGCCGTTTGGCTACGGAACCCTAAAAAAAAGAAATGTGGGCAAGTACAATTAGCGATGGCGGTACACCGCGAAAACCAGTAAAATGCTGCAAATGGTGTTAAAGCTATGAAAATCGGTACGATTGATCTTTAGGACATTTGAAACAATTTGACCCGAAGCACCAACAAATAAAAAAAAACGAGAGGAGTTATGACGTCATCTTTTTTTTTGTATGGAATTTAAAAAAATATTGTTTAGAAACCTATCGTGTGTGGTATTAAACGAAAGGGCTTTCTGAGCCAATTCTAAAAATATATCACATCATTACATTTCAGTAAATTTGTTTTAATTATAATAAAAATAATTTTCAAAACATACCAAGTTTGGGCTTCTCCAGATACAATACCGTTCAATATTTTTTTGTAAAATAAACCTCAAATTATAGCTAATATCCTCATATCGAACCCTAATAAACCAATTTATAATGTCATTTTTATAATGACTGTTTTACACCGAAATGCCATGTGAATATGAGATTTTTATTTAAAAAATGTATTTGTAGATTGAAGTATTGCCAGAGATAATAGAAGCTGTGAAGAGTTACGACGTCGAAGTTTACTTGGATGGTGGCGTTACTACTGGAACTGACGCATACAAGGCTTTGGCTCTCGGTGCACGAATGGTACGTCTAATTGTCTTATTTTCATTGAGGTGATTGCATCAGTCGCTTTATGTGAGGTGGTCAAAATGATCTGATAGGTACGTTTTGCTTCCTTAACAATAAAGTTGTGCTCAAATCATTTGCAACATCTCGCCTAACTAATTTTACGTAGTCATTTTTGCTGCTGACTGTACAGTCACGTCTAAAAATATCCAAACGGACAATGTGCCCAAAATATGTATACACGACCTCATTACCCAAATGGTATATTAAGGTAGTGTATACATATTTTAGGACTGTCTAAACACTGACTGTACTGTACTACACCGTAGTGTCAAAGTTTTGAATAAATGGTAAGTATTTAAACGCTAAAATGATGGTTTATCGTGTTCCGCAAATTATAAACTAGGTATACCTAGTCTGTTTTTTTAAACTATGAAGAAATTTATAATAAAAAAAGAAAATATAGCTTTAGGAAATAGTTAATGCAACGCTCATTTGTCTCTTGCATAGAAAATGTATAGTGGTAGTACGATATACATAGTTTAAAAAGTCAAACTTATAAATAAATAAATAAATACGGTGTGCCACGGCCTATAGAAAACCTAATAAAATATAGGTATATGAATATGTAAGATTAGAAGAAAAAACTTTTTGTGTAGGTGTTCGTGGGGCGGCCGGCGCTGTGGGGGCTGACTGTAGGCGGCCAAGCCGGAGTTCAAAAGATGCTGCAAATACTAAGATCAGAACTCCAATTTGCAGTACAAATTGCAGGTATGTGTTAGGTATTTTTAGAATTTATCGACAGAGAAGTACGATATGGATGCAGCCGCATTTATAAAACTGGCTAGGTGCGAGTCGGACTCGCGTTCCAAGGGTACCGTAGGTACATTAAGTCCGACTCACGCTTAACTGCACATTTGTAATAGGTTTTCCAGTCATGTATAGATAAAGAACTATTTTGTGTATATTTTTCAAAATTTTAGACCCAGTAGTTTCGGAGATAAGGGTTTGTGCACAAATCACTCCAGGTGTTTTCGGCTACTTTTTGACCCCCTCTCCCCCTTGGTGATATTTGGTGAGGTTTTTAACTACCCCCCTTCCCCCACTTAACCACACGTGTATTTTTTTTTTTTTTTTTTTCATTCTACCTAATTTTAAGATATGCTCCAAAATTTCGTAAAATAGACTCGCTGTTTTGAAGTGCGGAGTGAAGATTTATGTTTTCTGTTTCGAGAAAAAGTAACTACTTATGTGGTAGGTATTTTTTCTTAGTTTCGTCACTGTACAAAAATACACATGAGGACTCCTTAACCTCCCCCGACGTGATCTGTCGTGATTTTTTCTTAAATATTATAATTTTGCTTTATAACTTAGTTAATTAATAGTGCCGACAGCACTGAATATTTGTTACAGGCACGCCAACCATTAGCGACATAACGAGGGACATGGTGTGTCATCAATCCGTGTACAGTAAACTGTAACGTGACGTGAAACGACGAAAAGCTGGATTAGGAAGAGTACGGGACAAAGACAATGTTGTACTAATTAAGTATTTATTAAATATTTATTATTTATACTTCAACATACATTTTATTGTTTTCCTAAAGATGCTAAACTGCAGATCAATGCAGCCAGCACAAGTGCTGGTTCAACCAAAATTAACTTGAACTTTGTTCAGACTTACCAATTTTTTTTCGAATTAAAATCGCCTCCAGACCGCCAGATTGACCATTATGTTTTGAAAAATTGTAAATCACTTAAGTGTGTCAGTTTATTTTTAACCGACTTCAAAAAAGGAGGAGGTTATCCATTCGGCCGTATTTATTATGATTTTTTTGTATCTTATAACTCCGTAATTTTTGAACCGACATGGAAAAATATTTTTTTGTTTAAATTTGTACTTATAGTCCCAAGTGGGTCCCGTTCTTGTCAAACCCCAGCTCTGAAGATGGGATCCGTGAGAAATCTAGGGAATTCCTCAAATCTTATAGGCATATGTAGGTATATGTAGCGAGTTTAACATTTTCATCAATAAACCAAGCATTTTCATCCAAAACAGTGCCATTTGATGAAGTGGAACCGGAGGGAACTCTTTAACAACGCATGTTTTGGCGATTTGTTCTCTTCGTTATGTTTTAAGCAAGTAAGTTTGAAGAAACATTTGTATTATGATCTAATTGTGATGATGGGTTCCATGAGGTCCAACTCCTCAAATCTTGATAGTTTCAGATCCAGACAGCGGCTGACAACTACTCATGGCGCAAAATACTGGTTCTCTGTGCCGGTTCTATACGTAGTAATAAAATAGTTCAATGTGCCTGTATACATTAAACAAAAATATATTTTTCAAATCATTTCAGAAATGACGGAATTCTAAGGTAACATACACACAAAGTTGCCCTAATTCAGTAGTTCAATACGGCCTTATTGATATTAACATATCCCCTTTGTTAAGATCGGTTATAAAATTACCTACCGTAAAATGGGGTGAGTAGGGTTCGCGGGGAGAGTTGGGTTATGAATGGGGAGAGCAGGAATGAAAATGGGATGGAAGAGATGGAATTTTAAGGCTACTGCTACAAAAATAATGTATTCCAATTTAAAATGGCGCTATAGTAATACTCATACTTAATAAAAAAAAATCGATCCAACAATCTTCCAAAATCACCTTTGTATGAAATCCCATCTCAACCCAATTACGAGGGACTACGGGGTAAGGTGGGATTTCCTGTTTATCGTCAAAGTTATGAAATGGAACTACCCAAAATAAAATAAAAACTAAAATACAAACGTCTGGAACACTTAATATAAGTACACCATTCAGTTTGCATATGTAAAAATAAAATGTTATCGAGGTTTGAATGTCAGTTTTGCACCGACTCACCCCATTTTACGGTACCTTTCAGTGGCGGCGCGTCAAACATATCCATAGGCAAGCCGGGCTAATTTGGCTTACATATATCCTTTACAACTTTGCTCAAACGTCCAAAAACAGGCAAGCCGGTGGGAGTCGGCTTTTATGGACGCGCCGCCACTGGTAGGTACCTTTTGAAAAAAGTAACTTGGTTAACAAACGTTCATTTGAGTATATACTTTCTATAAATAATATACAGCACCTTGGGCGTCATTTCCTTTTCGTGAAACCACATGGCTTGAGCTATCTTCTGAAATTGACGAAAATATAAAAACACATAAGAACCCCCAAAATAAAACCTATTAATGTTGCTTTCAAAACTTGGTTGAAAGAGTAAGATTTCAGCAGATCCTCACCTTAAAATTACAACCATAAAAATGCATTCCTGTTTTAAGTTTCTTTACTATGCTCTTTAGGAATTTTCGTTTAATAGCTAATTTTCGTTTGTCTTGTTTTTGAACCTTTAAATGATCACTGGTTCTTGTATCAGGGTGTGAAACTCTCTGTTTCAAATATTTAGTAAACTTATTCGTCGTTTCCTCGTCAATTTTGAACTTTTGCTTTAAATTACTGGATTTTGTATCTGCTAGCATCCGACAGAAAATAGTTCCGATCGTATGATACATTGATACGCAGGAATTGTTCACAGTGCTTAACAAACGAGCACTCGTTGATAACGTTTTCTTTATAAGTGAAACTGAATTATTTCTACAGGGCTTCCGTTGTGTAACTACATTACTTTTTTGCTCTGTCCTGTTTATTAGTTTTTTACTCAATTCAATCACTTGCACTCCACGTATTGATGTAATCCCTTTTTTTGGAGTCGATACAAATTTGGGTGCGAACTCTATTGTGCTCGAAAGACAAGTCATATTATGCTCGTCGCTAAAACCCTTATAAGAAAAACCTTTTGTAGCGGTCGTAGAGCATTTCGATTCATGTTCGTTTATTTTATTCTGAGTTGTGGCATTTTTCAATAAATTGCTGGATTGAAGTTTTTCCCAGTTTGGTTTCAATAAAAATGACACCGAGAGATCATTTAAACTTGTTTCAGATATATTCATCTCGAGGTCAAGGGGCGATCTGTTTATAGTTGTTCCTATTGAATCGTCTACACCTGAATAAAAAATATATATTTCAAATACGTAGTTTACTAGCAGTAAGTAGTAGTCTTGAAAATTTACAACGTTATGTTTTATGATTCTTATACCGGGGCCACACTAACGGGAAACGTTTTCCGTTAGTGTGGCACCGGCGTTACAACTACCTAGGTAGGTATATTCAAATAATTTAACAACTACCTTCAATATGCGATGCTAAATGGAACAAAATCACTGACGCCCATTCTACCATCTGAAATGTAAACTCTATCTAGTGAAATCCATCGAGTCATACAGGCAGAAATACATAGGCAGGTCACGATAATTTAACTGTATTACCTTCCAAGATCCTTGACAGTTGACTTTGTAATCTTCCCCGACTGTAATAAGGGACTTCAGCAAATCTGAGTCGCGTTTTAATAAATTTGCCGCGGACGAATTCTCCACTACTACGGACAACAGTTCCATTCTCGAGCTATCATGAATTGTGTCTCTAAAAATAAATTATAATAGGCATGTATTTGGTAAAGACTAGCTCTTAAGCGCGCGGTTGTTTTATGCGATTAACGCAGCGTTAGCCGCATACCCATTTTATGATTTTACGTCGATAATCTATTATTAATATTATTGGGGTGTAGTGGGCTTAAGTATTAAATTTGGTATCAGACAGACAGAGTTCCTTATGCATTTATAATTTTAGTAGGGATTTACTTACTTGGTAAACATAGATGTGCCGTTACATTCAACAAACAAATTGATATTGCTTGTATTGTTCAACATCAAACAGTAAAGTAGCTTAAGAATTTCATTATTCATCTCGGCCCTTCGCTGTATGCACTGTAAAACACAAAGTCCGTTTGCAAAAAAGAGCGGTGTTCTCTTAGCACAAGTGTATTCTCACTTAAAAAAGGCACCAGTGCAGATACTGTAATTAGTTTTTTAAGCTACTGAATAAAATATTTTTCATTTTAATTTTTCAAATGCTTATGGAGACTACTAAATAAATACATTACCTATACTTACTGTGTAGGAAGAAGAACTTACAATGGGGATCAGAGTAGAGCAGTAACGTTGATTATTCGGGCAATCCATGCACGACTCCGCGAGACACTCGCAGAGGACTTTCCAGTTTTCTTTATTCTGCAAAAGTCCACAGGTTAACGTTAAACTAAAACCCTTAAATTATGCTTTAGGTAGTCTTAATTTATAATCAAGCAGCTGATGAGGTATACTCTGTATATTAAAATCCGTCTGTCTGTTACCTCTTCACGCTTAAACCGCTAAACCGATTAAGATGAAATTTAGTTTGACTGCAGGCGCGAGTCTCTGTTATAATTATAAGTACCTACTACAAGTTACTAACATAATCAACGTATGTTACGTTAAAAATTAAAACTAACATCGTAACTAGGCTTAGCCACTAACCCGGTGTTAACCGTTAACCCAGTGTTGAATTGTACTGGTAACCATGGTAACTCCATGTTTAACCGGTTAACCCCGGGTTAGTGGCTTAACTGGGCCTGGCGCAAGTGGCCCTTAGAGATTGTTTGAGTCCCGAGGAAGGACATAGGATAATTTTTAGCGTCTTTCACTAACCCGATACACCAATTATCAGGCGATGCATCGCAATTATCTCAAATATCTTACTTCCACCCCACTTTTCACCCTCTAAGGGATGATTTCGGGGATAAAATGAGCTATCCTACTTCCTTCCCTGAGACTCACACTATCTAGAACAGTGTTTTTCAATCTTTTTCATGACGCGACCCCCTTTGTATGAACAAAATATTTCGCTTATGTATTGCCTTACAGCTGGTAGAGGCTTCGCGACCCCCCAAGGGGTCGCGACCCACAGTTTGAAAAACACTGATCTAGAATAAAGTAGGTATACAAATCATTGGCCTTAGCGTCTAATGCAGACGATTTATGACGTAAAACCGGAGAAATATCCTATTACACCGCCTGGGACGAAATTAAGGAAACGCAGGGAGGGTTGGCGCTATTCTAAAGCCGGCCACCACACGGCTAAGGTATAAATACAAAGGTACAAATATGTATATACATATACCTATATATTTTATGTAACTCTTACTGTCTCCTCCATATCTATATAATATTATATTATTAATATATCTTATACCTTTAAACAAGCAATGGTATCAATCGATCGGGTTTGTTTTTAGGATCAAATGTCTATATGGGACCCATTGCATTAAAGTAACACAAAAGTCAGAAATTGTAGCCAAAGTCCGACAGTCGCACTTCACTCGCGAAACGCCCTATACAAAACGGCCAGAGGCCGTGACGCCTGTGACGTCATCGCCCATCTTGTAGTATGGACAAAACAAGAAAATTGCGTTTTTGTCGGTGAAACATTGCGTTTATGTATATAGTTGCTATACAATATTTTTTTGGATGCAATGTAAGGAATCGAATGGTACCCTTACTTTTATTGTTTTTGGAAGTTAAAAAAAAATTTAATTTCTCAAAAATCATGTCTCTAGGTGTATCAGATTTCAATTAAATCAGGTCAGCGGTTTAAGCGTGAAGAAGTTACAGATGTAGTGCATAATTTTTTTCCGTCGTATTTTCTCGGAAACGTAGTATTTGTCATGCTACTTCAGTCAACCTCAGTACTATTTGTACCGAGACTGACTGAAATAGCAAAGACATGTTCGTACATTTCCGTGAAAATACGATGGAAAATAATGATCCACTACATCTGTAGGTACCTACAGATGATACAATCACCCTACCTCAGGAGTTCCCAAATAATGTATCTCAGCGCCCTCTGGCATCGCAGCTGTGTCTCATTTAGAAATACAAGTGTGTCGAAAAAATACTGAAAGGAGAAGAAAATGATAAGCATAGTTTTTTTACTGACCATAGTTTTTGTACTACGAAACATTTCGAGCATGTCCTGCAGGCAGCCGCTGCAGCGGAGCAGCTCGCGAGCGCGCGCCGTGCACTCCCGCGCCGGCCCAGAGGCGGCCGCGTGCAGCGACGAGCGCAGGAAAACCAATACCCTCGCACTGACTACGTTCATGCCTTGACTTAGGATGACGTGTGCTGACTCGTATACAGCATTCCATGTAAATATCTCGTCCCGTGTCATCTGAGGATGCGAATGCGAATACTTAGTTACATAACACAACGTGATACTTGGATCATACACAGAGTTACAAAAACTGTCTTTCCATTAGCCGAAATGCCGAAACCTAGGATACTAGCGCCTAATTTCTGACGTACTATTGCCCCAAAGCCGGCTCATGAAACAATAAAAATATTTGGTTATTCCCACTAGTTACCATCAATTCAGTTTGGTGGTAACTACTGGGAATTATTTTTCCCAGTAGTTACCAGTGACAAGAGGTGGGAAAAAAAATCCCAGTAGTTACTACTAGTAACAACTAGTGGGAATAACCCAAATATTTATTTTCATAGGTATGGGTTTACAAAGGTCTTATAGCTTAGGTAATAATAGGTTCATGTTCGCAATATATTGCCTTACAAAGGCGTACATTTGGCTATGTCTTATAACTAATTAGCGACTAGGGCTTGCAAATATTCGAAACTTTCAGATATTCGAATATTCGACTTTTTCTGACGACGTATTCGAATATTCGAATAATTATTCGAATATTATAAAAAATAAGAAAAGGAACGAGAAATCGGTTTATTATCGTTTTATTCAAAAGCTTTTTTCACATATTGCTAAAACTAAGGATATTTGGCAGAAATCCACTTAATTTACTAGATTTTATCATCCTACTATTTATAAGATGCCCACATTTATAAAAACAAGTAAAACGCCAAAATGAGACGTATTTAATATTTCTTGATAAAACTTATTATAAATGCGTCGTTGCGTGAAATAATATAACTTTAACCATCCAAACACCTAGGTATGTAAGATATTTTTTTAGTAGGTAATTATTTTCCGATTTAAATTAACTTGTCACTCAGAGGCCTGTAAAAAGGCCTTTAATTTCATTGTATTTTGAATCTTTATTGACTTTATTTGTTTTGGCAAGTTATTATTCCTAATGGCCGGCTAATTATAATAATATTGGAATATTTAAGGGGAAAAGATAGTTGAGTGAGTACTGGGTGGATTATTCGTCAGCTAAAGGTGCATGGTTAGATTACCAAGTTGGGCAGGTTTGGTATGATTAAATTTGAGAATTGCGATAAGTGGCAAGGTTTAGACTTCAAAAATTCGCTTAACGTACGCTTGTACTGGATATACAGAATGACTTAACTTTAACTTAAAACTTACGCACCGTAAAAATAACATACTTTTTGATTTCGTTTTCTTTTAAATTGAGTTAGGTTTCACTGTATTCACGAAGTCTATCGAGAGGAATACAGTAAAAATATTATTTCCTTCGTATTTGGGTACCTACCGTTCCTCATTCACTGTAAATACCCGTAAAACACACAGAAACTGTAACTACAGCGGATGACATAGATTTTTTTTATAGTAATAAAAAATATTCGAATATTCGAAACCTGAGCGGCCGAATATTCGAATATCAAAACAGGTCGAATATTCGACAAATTCGAATATTCGAATTGCAAGCCCTATTAGCGACCCGCTCCGGCTTCGCACGGGTTAACAAATTATACATAATTCTTCCTCTTGAATCACTCTATCTTTAATAAAACCGCATTAAAATCCGTTGCGTAGTTTTAAAGATTTAAGCATACATAGGGACAGACAGGCAGCGGGAAGCGACTTTGTTTTATACTATGTACTATGTAATGTAGTGATTTACAACCTACTTTCAATATGTTGTTTACTACTCACTTATATAATCACAAAATTGTATTGAATACTTTTGAATAATTCTATAATATTAGTTTTCTAAAAAGTCATTTATATATGTAATATACTACTCACTTTGGTGGTAAAATTATTACTAGAAAAAATATTCTTTAGTAAGGTCTAGTAACCGCTTAATTATGTAACAGAAGTAAAATATAATGAAGACTAATTTGGACTAACCTTAGAGGGTGCTGAACTTAAACCTGGTAATACTTGTATTTGCAGTATGTTTTCCTCGGCTGTGTTAATTGTCTCTAAATCTATTGAGTTATTCATTATAAGAGTTAAATTTGCGTAGTTATTATTTTACTCTATCAAGCTCTTATATTCAGTTCGAATCTAAAGTTTTGTATGTTACTTTTCTAAATATTTCCCTCCATTTTTTCATTTACGCCATAGAAAAAAAAAATATGTTTGGGTCCAATATTTTTTTTTTTTTTTTCTTTAAACAGTTATGGCCTGGATGCGTTGGGTCCAATACGCACGAGAGGTTTTTCAACGCGCGTTACAAAAGCGTTTGAATGACACAAATGGATACGTAAATAAGTATTTAGAATCACACGATGGCGGTGGCGCTTTTTATCAAGCGTTGTTGGATTTTCGACTTTAAGCGTTGGTCGTTAAATCGAATTTAGCGTGTGGACGGAATCAAGCGCTTTTTAACGCGCGTTGAAAAAGCGCTCGTTATTAGGAGGCCTAGTCTAGTCTATGGCCTGGACGAACTAGGCTAGTGTTGCCATAAAACGTTTACACACGGCCATATCTAGAGTGTCATCGGTGTCATCAGTGAGCCAATGTCTTTGAATTTCATTTTTGCGTTCAGCCCAAATATAGGTTAAACCAATTTATCAATACTTAAATAGGAACAAAAAAACTATACTCATCCTTTTCTTTTGGGTGCTAGTACTAGGGTTGCCAACTATTTTTTGGTAGAATATAGTATTTTCCAGAATAGGGCATCAAACTTATAGTACATTTCAAAAAAATATGGTACTTTTAGATAAAATACTAAACATAAGTGTAACATACGTTTAATCAGAAATATAGTATTATAGCGTACTATATATTTTTCCAAAAGTATATAGTACAGAGAGCCAAAATATAGTACAATACTATATAATATAGTACGGTTGGCAACCCTAGCTAGTACTGGTGTAAGACAAAGATAGTATGATTCTCTCTCTGTATTTGAAATGAGACAGTCCTTCGACAAACTATAATACAATACTCATCACCAGCGACAAATTAACCGTTGGCAATAAACCCGAACTGCCGGGCATTGAAAACGATTATAAAAAATTATAAATATATTCACTTGTCTATGATTTAAATACAACTGACATCTCGCCGAAATATTGCACTGACTGAGTATTATCTTTGTTTTACTTTCTGATTGACTACCCCGTGAATAGTTAATTTAATGATACAAAACATACATCACTAGTGTTCAGACAATTTACTTAAAATGGATGTAGGGGAGTTACTTTCCTTCAAAGTGAGTACTTGTGTTAAGGTTTTTGGTTGATATGATTTGCTCCACCATATATTATTTTTAATATCTTATGGTATTCAGCCTGTGCCGACGCCAAAGAGGCCTACCGAAGATGACAGTGACTACTCTGATGATGACAGTTCCATAGCGTCAAAGACGCGTCGCATTAAGAAACCGAAAGTCGAGCCCCACATGGGAGCATCGAGTACCAGCCTGCCTAATGAGCCTTCGATAACAGATAAAGAACGAGAAGATATCCTTCGATTTGTTGAAACGGAAGCTACACAGGTATTGGCACCATTTATTGATTCTTATGTTATATTAATAATTAATCTCCTAATTTTTGGTGTTCCATACAAAACTTTGTCCTCAGAACACTTATGGGATCACTTCGGTCTTGCAAATCAGTTAAATTGCGTTTTTTTTAAGCTAACTATATTATCTTTATACCACAAACATAAATATTAATCTAAGTTGTGGGCAAATTTTTGGCAATAAGTGACAAAGCATTGGATAAGCAATAAAATGTAGTTGGTGGACTCCACCAGGGTGGTGTTATGATGTGCATTTTATTTATTTTAGTTATTGTAGTTAGTTGTAGTTTTTAATTTTAGTTTATAATTTTTTGCTTATCATCTTCCTCGCGTTGCCCCGGCATTTTGCCACGGCTCATGGGAGCCTGGGGTCCGCTTGGCAACTAATCCCAGGAATTGGCATAGGCACTAGTTTTTACGAAAGCGACTGCCATCTGACCTTCCAACCCAGAGGGTAAACTAAGCCTTATTGGGATTAGTCCGGTTTCCTCACGATGTTTTCCTTCACCGAAAAGCGACTGGTAAATATCAAATGATATTTCGTACGTAAGTTCCGAAAAACTCATTGGTACAAGCCGGGGTTTGAACCCGCGACCTCCGGATTGCAAGTCGCACGCTCTTACCGCTAGGCCACCAGCGCTTTTTTATAATTTTTTGCTTACAGACGCCCCCCGGACAAACCCTAAATCTTGAATAGTCTTGGTACCAATTTAGTTTGACTTACACAGCTCTGATACCGGTGTTGAGAGGACTTAACATTTTTTCTGTATTTGTATTTGTTTATTCATTAAATATGTACAGCAAACTTTTCACTATATCTAATTATACATTTTAATTGAAGCCAGCGTTTAAAGACATAGTGTGCAGTAACAGCCCAAAAAGACCGGGGCCTATGCTAGGGCTAGTTACAATATATGTGACACAAGTTATATAGCTAGCAAGTATGTATATAGCTAACTTAATTTTTTTGTTACAGCTTTTTTAATCATATCGTCGTTGTGCTTACCAAATCTGATATGTGCGCGATTTTAATCAAATGAATTATAACCTTATGTGTTTTGTTGCTAGGTCAACAAAACACATAAGGTAAGGTAAGGTAGGTGTTGGTTTGTCAATCAAAAATCGAGCACATATCAGTTTTGGAAATCGCAACGACGATTATGCTGGGTCTCCTATTGTAATTCACAGTATTTCCCTATACTTCGTTTTTTTTAGCATTAGAAATAAGGTAAACAATCTTGATGTGTCTTTTAATTGAAAAACACATTTTAAAAATAGGTTACGGTAAATATGTAACAATTATGAATCTAATACAATCTTTTATAGTCTTGTGCTTTCATAAGTAATAGTTATTGATTTTTAAAAAGTGTTTTTCAATTAAAAGACATGTCAAAATCGCTTACCTTCTTTCAAGTTCTTTCTAATGCTAAAAAAAACGAACTATAGTGTATTCATCATATATTTGTATAAAATTACTACTTTTATGTGGGCCTACTATTATTGTAATTTTATTCCATTTTTTTTTAGATTCATATGAACTGGTTTTATTTAACAGGGTGAAGTACTGGATGAAAATGGAGTAAAAAAACTGGTGCTGCTGTTTGAGAAGAAAGCTTTAAGGAATAGAGAGATGAGGATCAAGTTTCCAGACCAACCTGAAAAGTTTATGGAAAGTGAAATAGACTTACATGAAGCATTGCAGGTAAAGTTGATATTAACATTAAAGCATGCTGCATTAATGAAGCAATCAACTGCTTAACGTAACATGTCCTATCAGAAAGACCTATTAAAGTAAGATTATTAAAGTTTAAACTGATTCAATTTGAAGGGTGGATGTGCCAGCCCGAGCCCTTGATCAGGGTAGAGCGAAATCAGCTTTTGACGCCCTTCGTTGAAGTTTTCAAGCGTATTTTGGGCCCCAGCCACACTCACAACTCTTAAAAAAATTTTTTTTCTTATTTGCCATTTTGGCGCCCCCCTCTCGCCATCCGGCGCCTAGAGCGGCCGCTCCACTCGCTC
The DNA here is from genome assembly GCF_948474715.1 of Cydia amplana. NCBI lineage: Eukaryota > Metazoa > Arthropoda > Insecta > Lepidoptera > Tortricidae > Cydia > Cydia amplana. The sequence goes on along the minus strand of NC_086096.1, from coordinate 27,208,345 downwards.
TACCCTAGATCCAGCCCTGTACCTACTATTTCACATAATATACTATGTACTGGTGCAAAATTTCAAGGTTTAAGTGTGATGTGAGATCAGGTCCTTCTCGGAATGCAGCTCACTGAGGACTAAGCGGACGGCCATCGGGATTGCAGATAGAAGATAAATAAATAGATAGATATATAAATTGCATTATATTTTATTCAATACTTATTTTTAGTTAGTTTAACAAAAAGAAGTAGGTAATTGATGTGTTCGAAAAAAATAAAATGTTCACTTTTTTTTTCATAGAATTAAAGTTGTATATTCAGGTTCCCAATTGATGAAGTTACTAGCTAGAGAAAGACCTCAAGATTGCTATTCATATTTTTTGCCATATTATAGATCTAATGATTTAAAATGTTTTATGAATTGAATGATCTAAAAACGCTATGTTTTGTCAAAAACTGCTTCTTCTTTTTTGCGGCCCTTTAAAACTTCTACTTACTAAGATATATTATGTTTGTTTTTAGATTTATCTGTACACTCTACCATGGACAATGTGATTTCATGTTTTAATTCAAAAACGACATGTGCTCAATCGTATTTTAATCGCGGTTTAATAATAAGAACAATAACCCTTTGGTGCCCAATGAGATGATAAAGTTGGTAGAAAGTTATATATTGTTGGTATAAGACAAATTCATGTGTTGGAATGGGCCTATTCAATTGATAATCTTGTTACAGGACCTCAGTGCTGTGGCAACAGTCCCTGATCAATATCCATTGTTGGTGGAACTGAAATGTATAAATTCCCTGTTGGAGTTGCTATCTCATGATAACACGGATATATCTACCAAGGTGGTCCACCTTTTGCAGGTAAGTCATTCCTGAGTAGAGAAGTACATTGGTGGATAATAATTATAAGAAACCGTTAAAAAAAAAGAAAATTTAACTAATAGTTCACCATGTTTTTAACCGACTTCAAAAAAGGAGGAGGTTATCAAGTCAACCATATTTTTTTATTTTGTATGTATGTTAGTTATCTCAGAACTCCGTCATTTATGAACCGATTTGTAAAACGATTTTTTTGTTTGAATGTATATGTATAGTCCCAAGTTGGTCCCGTTTTTGTCCAAACCCAGTTCTGATGATGGAATCCGTGAAGAATCTAGAGAACTCCTCAAATCTTATAGGCATATGTAATATATATATAGCGGTCTTAGTATCTTCATTGGAAGAAAACAGATTTTACAGGTTTCAGGACTTTATAAAACCCAACCCAGGTGTACAGATGTAGTGAACAATCCTTTGCCATCAATTTGCCATGTATTGTCTCATGCTATTTCAGTCAACCTCAGTACTTTCTGTACCGAGTCTGACTAAAAATTTAGTGATGGGTAGGACATCAATTTGAAATGAGTTTGTATGAGTACCTCATTTTCTAAAATGAGGTGTTACAATGTCGTACTTCAAATGAGGTGAGGTACTAGCATATTTTCAGCGTCAACTATTCCATTCATTCCAACAGCGACAATTTTTTTAAGATGTATGAAAGCTTGCAGCGCTTACGCTTGGTATCTTTCGTGTTTAATTGTTAACATATTTTCGGTGGTGACGCGAAGCGATATTGAAGTACGTCGCGTGTCGGTTTCACTCCCTCTTTGGGTATTTCTAATTCATTGTTTCATTTTGAAAGGATTTTTGAGGGGTTCATGTCACAGAGAGGCGGTGAGTGGACCTTTTGTCGTTGCAATAAGGTTTGTAGTTCGGCAGTTGACAGTGTGGATCATTACTCGTTTCTTCATTTGACACATTTGAGTTTTGAGTGTCGGCGAGCAGGCGAGCACCTAGCGCCTCGCGCGATCCAGGGACTCTGTTGCGAGTTGTGTATGAGTTTTGAGGGTCGCGAGACTCGCGAGTGAATTTGAACGGATAAGAGTTTTTTGAAATTTGAAGTGTGTGAATGATTTGTGTGGCAAGAGGTGTTTGTGATGCGCGCGAGTAAATGAGTAAAATGAATAGAGGAGTGAAGTAAGACATTTTTGCGGTACGAAGTACTGCGACAAATTAACAAAATGAGTGGTACAAATGAGGTGCCTCACGAGTGAGCGACTCAACATTAACTAAAATAGCATAACACGTTCGTGCGTTTCCGTGAAAATACTGTGGCAAAGGATCACTACATGCTATGTTCACTACACACATTAGTGATAGCAAGTTTTTATATGGAGTATTTTAAAATAACTGGACATTCCCAGGAGCTGTCTGACGTAGACATTCTTCACGAGAGTGAGGAAGGTGCAGAAGAGTTGGTAAATGCGCTGGTGGATGCGGAGGCGCCGTCGCTGCTGCTGCACAACCTCGCGCGCCTTGACGAGCTAATTCCTGACGAGAGGGATGCTGTCCATAACACACTGGGTAATACTAACTTTTTATCTTAGTTTTCTACTTTCTTAGTTACTTTCTTTAGTTTTAGTTTTGTACTTTCTACAAATAAATGACATTTTTAGGGTTCCGTACCCAAAAGGTAAAAACGGGGTCCCTATTACTAAGACTCCACGTCTGTCTGTCACCAGGCTGTATCTCATGAACCGTGATAGCTAGACAGTTTAAATTTTCACAGATGATGTATTTCTGTTGCTGCTATAACAACAAATAAAATAAATATTTTACTGGGGCTCCCATACAACAAACGTGTTTTTTTTTTGCAGTTGCGTAATCGTACGGAACACTTCCTGTGCGAGACCGGCTCGCACTTGGCCTGTTTTAAAATAATGTTATTGTAAATTATTTACTTGATTTTTTTCAGCTATAATAGAGAACATGGCCGAATTCCGACCAGCCATATGCGAAGATGTTGCAAAACAGGGATTCTTACAATGGATACTAAAAAGATTAAAGGTATACTCACAGTTTAACTGAGACCAGTATGTTATTGTTGAATTGGCAACTCAGATGATAGTCGAGTGTTCGTTAGTATGTATTTTTTATTGGTTCCAGATGAAGGTTCCTTTTGATGCGAATAAACTATACTCGACAGAGATCTTATCCATTCTATTACATACTGTACCTGCTAATCGCAAGCTATTGGGTGAACTGGATGGAATTGACGTGCTCCTACAACAACTGGCGGTAAGATTAATTGTTAACAACAAATATATCTTACTTAACACAGTCGTACTGTCGTATAATTCTCTCTTATGTGTAGACTAGACTGGACATGCAATCCTGTATGAACTTGCAATATATGATCAAAGTAGTTTAAAGTTTAACCTTAATGTTTTGAGTAACATTTTACATCTGGGCCTACCCATATAGGTAATATAAATGTTTACGGGACAGTTCTACAAGCGGCACGACCCGAACGGCGCGGAGGAGCAGGAGGCGATGGAGAACATGTTCGACTCGCTGTGCTGCGCGCTCATGGAGCCCTCCAACCGCGACCGCTTCCTGCGCGGCGAGGGCCTGCAGCTCATGAACCTCATGCTCAGGTACCTACCCCGCCCCGCCCCGCCCGCCCCGCCCCGCCTCGCCCCGCCCCGCCCCGCCCCGCCCCGCCCCACCCCGCAGACCGAACTCAACGCGCGCATTCACTGCCAGCGCCCGCTACTACCAAACAGCGTAGCTGATTACGTGGGCGCAAGCGAACTGAGAACCCGCCTAGCAGATCGTTGGCACTGAATGTGTTTACCTCACTGCCAAACTAATCAAAATGATTTATTGAAGTAAACTTTCCGAAAAACTTTTTTCATACGGATATTTTACCAGTATTTTCTCAGTTGCTTATTTTAGATACTTATATGAATACCAACTATTCGTCTATACATGTTTTTTTATGGTTATAAAAACACTAAACTATCATTTATGGTATGCACAGTAGTTAGAGGTAACAAACAAGTTGTTATTATGATTAATTTCTAGGGAAAAGAAAATGTCACGAAATGGATCGCTGAAGGTGCTCAGCCACGCGTTGACGGGCCCGGACGGCCGCGACAACTGTAACAAATTCGTAGACATTTTAGGATTACGCACCGTCTTTCCTTTGTTCATGAAGACTCCTAAAAAGAAGCGCCTACTGACTGTCGACCAACATGAAGGTACCTTTTTATTATAATTTTAATTTCAGTAAATAAATACTAATCTTTATTTGGGTTTATCGTCATTAATAATTTTACTAATTTACTTATATATTACTTGCTACAGAGCACGTGGTTTCCATAATATCATCCATGCTACGGAATTGCCAAGGCAGTCAAAGGCAGAGGCTCCTTGCTAAATTTACTGAAAACGACTACGAAAAAGTCGACAGGCTTCTTGAATTGCACTTTAAATATATGGACAAGGTGGATCGCACCGAGAAGGAAATGGAGGTAACGAATAATATCAATCCAATGTCAATAATATTTTTTTACTTTTTCTAGTCTATATCTTCTATTGGCAATACTACTACTACTATTGGCACTCTTTGTGAACGTAGTTCTTAGGATAGGAGGTACAAAGCTTATCCATATTTTTAAATTAACTTTCATACAAGTTAACTGAAGCATAAATTAGAAAAACTTAGTTGACATTTGCAGTCTTATGTTTAACTGTTGCCGAGTTCGCTTTATCTAATACCACTTTGTACGGGTCATTCACACTAGTTACCATCAAGTTCTTACCAGTGGTAACTACTGGGATTTTTTTTCCCACCTTTTACCACTGGTAACTACTCGGAAAAATTGTTCCCAGTAGTTACCACCAACATTTTGTTAGAGTTAAATACTAATAAAAACAGTATAAATAGTATAGTACAAATATATAGTGATTTAATAAATAATTATAAGTCGATTAGTATTTTAGTAAACTGCCTTAAGAGTGACCAAAAATATTGAAACAGTTTAACCGGTACGAGTACAAAAACGATAAAATATGTAAGGATAAATTTAATAATCCATTTAGATTATGTTTCAAATGATTTTATTAGGTAATTCAAAATCACTCTATATTTACACTATACTATTTATACTGTTTTTGTTAGTATTTAGCTCTAAGAAAATTTTGGTGGTAACTACTGGGGAAAATTATTCCCAGTAGTTACCACCAACTCGGTTTGGTTTTGGTGGTTTGGTGGTAGTGGTAAAAGTTGGGAAAAATAACAACTTGTGGTAACTAGTGGGAATAATCCCTTTGTACAGTGACTTCCATTAAATATGTGAAATTTTCCATGTTACCTGCCCTGGTTCAGATGTGATGCGTTTAGGCGAGGGGACAGTGTGGTTGATGAATATAAACACTTACGTCAGGTTAAATGTTCACAGCAAGCGGGCGAAGACTTGGCTGACGACGCGCAGTACTTCAAGAGACTCACTGGCGGGCTGTTTACATTGCAACTAGTCGACAGAATAATACTGGAGGTAAAATTATTTTTCTCTTTGGCTTAATAATATTTGTTTTTCAATGTGTAATAAACACCACTTTAAATAATAACCACCTCTACGAGTATATGGAACGTAACGCAATATTTCAGGTGTGCACTGCCGGCCCGCCGACGATCAAACAGCGCGTGCAGCGGGTGTTGTCGCTGCGTGGCGGCTCCTTGAAGATTATCCGGCACGTCATGAGAGGTAACATAATATCATCAGAGGGTTATTCCCACTAGTTAGCGATAAAAATGCGACCTTGCTACCGCCGCTGGTGTAGTTTGATAAGAAAGAAAGAATCACTACACAACCACAATCAGTATTGTAACTACATATTTAAACTATTTGGCTTGGCACCGATTTCATACGTTTCAGTTGCTAGCGCATATAAAACGGGATAATATTATATTTTATCCTTTTTGAAGTTTTACTTTTTTATTATTCGTTTTATTTTGTATTTGTATGGAGAAAAGTCTTGTAATCTGAATTCGTTGAGATTTTGCATCCATCTCATCGTGGGCTTAGTAATGTCGTATTATTTGTTTTAAGCAAACCCACTTTTCAAGTAATTTTGGTTGGGAAGCCACTTGCAGTTTACGGTTTATGGCTACTTTATTTTACTAAACACAGTTAATTGTCATTATAGCTAACTTTAATTAAAGTTGTAATTCACTCCCTTGTTTGGGGAATATTCCCGGGAATAGGGGATGTTTCCCTGGAATTTTCCATAAAAATATATTCCTTGTTCCGGGAAAATTCCCATGGCACATCACTATTCAGGCCTGAGGCCACAATATGGCAGACCCTCCAACGCGCACGGCACCTATATGGCTATATCTTATGGCGACTGTAGTACTCCGCAACATAGCGAAGGCCAAATATAATCCTGGTCATGGTCGCGGCTAACTGATGTCCCACTGATGTGTGTGTGTGTTTTTCATACGCTTTTCGTCGGGTAGTTGCACAAATCCGTTTTGACATTTTGCTGGGACATCAGAAAGCCGCGACCATGACCAGTGAAACCTGTGTCGAAACGTCGGTAAATAAAAATATAATCCTGTCAGGCTATAACTTCAGTAACCAGAACGTGAACGAAACGTAAAATCTTGTTTCAAAAAGGACATTGTTTACAACAAGTTATTTTGGCCGACAGAGTACGCGGGCAACCTGGGCGACGCGGGCGCGGGCGCGGACGAAGCGGAGTACTTGCGCCAGGAACAGCAACATGTTCTGCAGTTAGTTGATAAGTTCTAATGTAACGCCACATGGCTTAGCTATTTTCCAATAAATACGGATTCACCCAAAGATATGTTTTAGTACCAATATATTTTTGGTTAGGTATTAGTCAATAGCACAGACAAGACATCCTCTAGACTGAGCATAGTAACGCTACCCCCTTTGCCACTTATACGGTAGTTTTACTCCATCTTCGAGTCAATCCCGTGCCGTGATTGGTCCATGTCTTTGAACGGACCAATCACGGCACGGGATTCGCTCACCTCGTCCCCCCGCACCCCCGTATTTTTGGCAGCATCGGTTTCATGAAATAATTGCGCTAAACTCAGTCTAGAGGATTCCTAGTCTATGGTCAATAGTCACCGTGTCCTAATTTGGTCCTTCAATAGGCAGAGATATTATTTTTCTTTGGCGAATGCTCCCAGAAGAGAGGGATGGGGGAAGTTTTTTGGTCCCACTGCTACTGACAAGAAGCATACGCAGGAAAACTACCTTGCGGTGGCAGCATGGTTGCATTTTTATCACCGTCACTTTCGCACTTACATACTTGTTAGAACGTGACAGGCGATAAAAATGCGACCGTGCTAACGCCGTTGGTTACAATTACATAAAAACAGTTGTACTATTTATACTTATCTATCGAACCTGGCTGGCGAAAAGCTAAAACCCTCGATACAGACAGACTACATACAGACTTGAAAATCATATATTTGATATCAGATAGCGATATACAGACTTGAAAATATCGAAGAGGTTGGTTCATAATTTGTCATTTCAGCTTGTGTGACATTTAAATCGTTCAGCAGTTATTGATTCCCCATGCAAATAGATTCGCCGAGACAAAAGTGCATGCCTAATGCTCCATACATTTCTGCACTATACTTACCCCAGTAGGTATTAGGAATACAGCGTAAATAATAACATGATATATTAAACATATGTATTATATGTATATTTTGTTAGTTACTGTGTAATTTATCATAATAGTTATCTAAGAAAATCACAGCCGCGTCATCCATGGGACATGTTTTGACCAGTACGGATATGATGGTCGTTCTTGTCTACGTGACAGCGTGATAAAACGGTGTCCGTCACTTTCTTTCCCACGGTGTTAAACAGTGACAGTTATTTTATCACGTGGATAAAGATGGATAAAGCTATCCATAATAGGCTGGCTGCTATTGTTACGTATCGTAAAAAGTAGTTAACAAATTATATACTTAGGTCTACTGCGACTTGACTACAAAGGCGTTGTCTACCGCCAGCGTCAAACTTCATAAGCCCCACCCCCCCTCCTCGAGCTTCAAGTGCGGGGGTTACTTGACATTACTACAAGTACCACGACGGACCTTACTGGATTCTGATAGGATAAGAATGTTCGCAATTGTTTGTATTGGCCAGTTAATATCGCCGTCCTGCGGTAAATAATGTGAGTTTGAGTGAGAGGCAGTTTAAGCAACTTTAACTGAATAATAAAAAATGAATAAATTATTCACACATTCATATCATTTAAGATCTACCGCTACAAGTAAATTTAAAATTTGTATTCATTTTTAAATGCTTATTGAGTAATGTCTGTATCAGGGATGTTGCGAACATCCGCATCCGCATCCGCAACCGCGGAACTTCCGCATTATTTTCAACATCCGCATCTGCATCCGCATCCGCATAAAATCGATGCGGAGCTTATGCGGATGCGGATGTCGAACAAGTCGGTACAGGAATGTCTTAGCATCGGCGTAAGTGCTAGACTGCTAGGTAATTTAGTCATAAGCCAAAAAAGCCTATTAGAAATGAGCAGTCAAGCGTGAGTGGGACGTAATGTACGGAACCCTTGGAACGCGAGTCCGACTCGCACTTGGCCGGTTTTTTGAAATTAAAATTATTAAAATGTAATATTTGACGTTTTTTATGTACCTATCTTGACATCCGCATCCGCATCCGCATCCGCGGATGTGAGCCTTTAAAAATCCGCATCCGCATCCGCATCCGCGGATGTCAAAAAATCGGCATCCGCAACATCCCTGGTCTGTATGATGTGCACATTCAGAGGAAGTTCCTGAAGTTACAAATATGACTCCAGCACTAGAATCAGGGTGTCCACTACAAATCCAGAAAAAAAACCTGACTTTCTATGGTTTTATTTTGCTATTTTAGCTTACCGAAAATGCTTGTATTTAAACATATGCAAAAATTAACGCCAAGTCGGTGGCAAACAAGAACACAATCAGCTGTTACCATAGCCGGTCAGTGGGGGTCGCGGTTTAGGAGTCTTAATTAAACAGTATCTGGTTAGGCTAGCAAATAGCTAGGCTCTACGCTACGCTCCCTGAGTGCCGCTTCTCAATATCTTCTGAGCAGCAAACGATCATAAGATCCCAGCCACATCGAAGTCGAATCAACCCAAAGGCAAAGATTTGTATGACGTCGAACTACTGAAAAAGCTTTTCCATGAATTCATGCTGTTTTTTTCATGTGGCCAACTGGCATGTGTAACGCAAAATCTTCTTATACTTTAAAAAGCATACAATTACATTATTTACGTAATCTTCCACTGACTGTGAGTCTGAGAAACTGAAATTGGGCAACTATTTTTCTTTTTGTAAGCTTGATAATGTGTTCCGGTTTTTGTACGCGACAGCCAAAAAAAGGAGTGTATTGTTGACTTCTCTAGAACTTTCCTGGCTTTCCATGACCAGCGTTAACTTTCCTGACTTCCAGAAAGTGGATAACCTGATAATTCTGCCATTTACAAGACAGAGCTGCAACAATAATCGGGCAAATGTTCTAGGTTTGACGGCACTAATAACGATACAAGTTAACAAAAGATAGCACAATAATGATTTATTGCTTTATAATAGTTAATAAAAAAGGTATTATAAATTCATTAAATGCAAAGATAAAGAAAACGTCAATAAAATAAAACAGTATCAGCACCGAAAGCACGAGCACGCGACCATGTCCGAAATAACGTATTGGTTCGTTTCGCACCTATAACACATACTCTTGCTAATACAGATACATAGGCATGGTTTATGTCGGACACGGGCGCTGCCTCGCTGGTCAACAACAAGTCAGTTAATCAAACATGAACAGGAACACCGACCACCGTGTAATGTCCTTTAACCATCAAATAATGTAGAGTAGGCTATTTATAAATTATTCATTATTTCATTAACTATACCGGGTACTATACACGGATATATACAAGTGTATCACCATACATTCATATTCAAAATTATATTGTGAAAAGTATAACGCGATAGTTACAGTGTCGGTAAGGCAACCGTTTAACTGTAATGGTAACAGATAGTGGGAGGGGCTTGGGCGCGCCTCGCTAGGGGCAGTCCTGGCTGAGCATGCGGGTGAAGGCCTTGGGAATGTGTTCGTTGGTCTTGGAGGCCGTGCTGCTGCCGAGCAGCGTGGGCGCCGCCACTTGCCCCGTCTGGATGCCGTGCATTGTTTTCAGGAGGTCGTAATTTATCTTCTCACTCACGACCGAGTCACGTCTGAAACAAACCATATAATTAGGGTTGCCATAATTAGTCGGAACTGATAAGGGACAGTGGTATTCTAGAGCGCTATTAATAAATCAGTAAATATTATAGGACATTTTTACACAAACTGACTAAGCTCCACGGTAAGCTCAAGAAGGCTTGTGTTGTGGGTACTCAGACAACGATATATATAATATATAAATACTTAAATAGGTACATAGAAAACAACCATGACTCAGGAACATCAGGAATATCTGTATGACCATACAAATAAATGCCCCTATCAGGATTCGAACCCGGGACCATCGGTTTCATACTCTTCATAGGCAGGGTCACTACCCACTAGGCCAGACCGGTCGACAAAATACGGGACAAAAACGGGACCAGTAAAAATACGGGACTTGATACTTAAATACGGTGACAGTCCCGTATATACGGGACGTATGGTAACCCTACATATAATACATGTTAATTGTTCGTCTCTCAAAGGTTATCATACTTACTTTACTGTAGCTTAATGCAATGTTTGCCAACTTTATGAACAGATGTTGCTAGGCAGAGTGATGGCAGACGGATTGGTGCCCGCTTTCGGATGAAAGAAGCACCTGGCGTCCGATGGCTCGTCGGGTGGATGACGTTCGAAAAAATTTGGATGAGACTAGCACAGGACCGGGGCAAGTACGTACACGAAGAGAGGCCTATGCTCAGCAGTGGGCGACTGAAGGCTAAAATGATGATGAAATACTGGTTATGTCAGCCGGTGCCACCGCATGTGTAGTAAATGAAGCAACATTGCCAGATTGTCCCGAGCTCTTGTTTTCTCATGAAGTTTGGTACTGACCGGTACTGAGGATGGTGGGTGACGAAGTCGCGCATCCAGGTGGCCATGGTGCTGATCTCGCCGGCGGCGCGGCGCTGGATGAGCTTGAGGTACTGCTGCACCGAGCAGTGCGTGTCCGCGTCCACGTCCATGCCCGACAGGTACGACTCGATCAGCGGGATCAGCCCGGGGAACACGCCGCTCTGACGACAACCATTCACTTATTGCGCCTTTTGCCAGTGACACTTAGTGTCATTCTATGGAACTTGATAACTATGGTAACCATTCGCCATATTAAAAATGTCTCTGAATGCCAATTTACCAGTGACTTGTTTACATAGTTAGAGCAAGTTCCATAGAATTATATCTCAGTATTAGAAAGCTTAATTTATTATACATAATAAATGCATGCTCACCATTGACGTATAAGCCACATATATACACTGACTACCAATATGCTTGTAGCTGGTGCAAAAACTAAATATACATATATATTCAAACCCAAATCATCATCGGTTGCACCAAACCGTCTGTCACAGCTAAAGCGTTCGCTTAATTTTATTGTATGGGATATTTCATAGATCTCTGATCTGTCTGAGCTGCGTGACGTTGATCAGTCTGTTAACTGTGGGCGGTGCAACGTGCTCTTATAAGGTAGGTACAGTTAGCATTAGCATCTCGTTTATTGAATACCGGGCCTGACCAGTGGCGTAGCGTGAACTAATCTAGCCGTGGGCGAAATCGCATCTGCGAGGGCCTCTTCTTTTACTGTGCCCGAAGGGGCCTCGGGCGAGGCCCCCCTTGGGGCGCGAGGCCGTGGGCGACGGCCCACTTCGCCCACGCCTAGCTACGCCACTGGGCCTGACAAATACCTTTCCATTGACGATCTCGTTGATAGTCATCTCCGCGTAGAGGTCCGCGTCGGGCAGCGGCGCGGGCGCGGGGTCGGCGCCGGCGGCGCGCGGCAGGCTCACGTCGCGCCGCCACCAGAACCGCTCGCAGCGCACCGCGTCGCGCCGCTGAGCGCGCTGCATGTTCTCATCCACCTGCCCACAATTACGGTACACTATAATAATAACAATGGACACAAATTATGATAAACATTAAAAAAAACTTTCAGTACCACACAAAAGGAATCGTACGTGAACTGTAGACGGCAACACTTGCTTATTGGTGCGAATTGTCAATGTCAAGTTTACGCTTTCGATTTTGGTCCCTAGTCTCCAACGTGCAAGATAAATAAATAAATATAGGATATTCTTACGCAAATTGACTAAACCTCACAGTAAGCTCAAGAAGGCTCGTGTTCGGATGATATATCATGAGAAGCCTGAGTTGTATGGTACGAGCGTGTTCAGAGATAAAGCGGACCTTGCTAATAGGCATAACAAAGTTGAGGTTGTAGGAGAGGATGACGCGGGTGAGCAGCACGACGAAGCAGACGTAGGCGGCGTTCTCGAAGTCGGTGAGCTGCGCCTCGCACGGCCGGAACTCCACGCGCCAGCCGATGGACGAGTTGGGCGGCGGCGGCTTGAAGCGCATCGTCTGCCAGTTCGTCGACTGGATGTTCTGTCAAACGAATACGTACACATCTACCGTTAATTACCTGCTAATTATATTCTCAAGTCAAGAAAAATTGGCCAGTAGTTGACTGCAGACGAGAACCCTAAAAACGAGTATTTATCGTAAAACATATTTTTTTATTAATGAGAAAGTGTAGAGTTAGACCAAGATAAGTCTGCAACGATTATGATAGCACACGCAGTGCAAGTGCATTTTAAACGTCAAACTTCTATGAAATTATGACTTACTTATAAATAACACTTGCACTGCGTGTGCTATCAAAATCGTTGCAGACTTCTACTAATACCGTCACCACTTTGAAAAGAACCGACCAAGAGCATTTCGGGCCAACACTGACAATCCAGGTTGGATTGTCTGTGCGGGCCAAGGTCAATTTTTTTTTAAAGAGATATTTTTATTTAGGGTACCAAAGTAGTTTTTGGTGAACATTAGGTATATATGTACCCTCTTTTATTTAGGGTACCAAAGTATTTTTTGGTGGTAATTATATTTGTACCCGTTGAATTATAGCTGCTCTACAGAATCTTAAGTGACTATTTGACTAATTATCCTTGGCAATACGTTTGAGATACAATAAAAACCGATGACGTCATAGTCCTCGAAAATAACCGAGACAAAAACCATGTATCACGGTACGTCAGGTTAAATGCTGCTCCATGTAATAATGGATGCTAGCACCATGACTCTGCGTTTTGGACAAATTGTATCGAGCGTCTGGGCTATGTAGGTAATGGGCACAAACACAATACGTGCTATTTTTATTGACGTATTTTGTTTAAATATCTAGAGACCAAGTTATGCTCGGAAAACATATAAGAAAGAACTCAAAAATTAGCGTTCTCCCTTTCCCGGCTTACACTAGTATAAATATGTGCGCAACTATCTACTTTCGCATATTCGTTTGCGCTAAATTGATAGAAAAACTTTGTTTCATACAGTAATCACGCAAAAAACGTTATTTTGGTGTTAAATTGATAAAAAATATAACGGTTTTTTTGTATGGAAAGCGAACCACCTTAAAGACGGTTAGCAACATTTAACTTTTTTCTTACGTAATTTGTTACGTTGTTTGGTTTAATCATTTTTAAATTAACTATAACGAGTAACTCAACAATCAACTGTGGATAGTTGCCGCCGGCCGATGGTAGCGTCGCGTCGTGCAGGATCTTGTCGCTGTGGAGTAGGTAAGGTACTAAGGTACCAACCTCAAAGTGATCGGTGTCGTTCGCGTCGTCCTGGTCCACCTTCTCGGTGAAGAGCGAGACGGTGTCGCGGATGAAGAGGTGCGCCACGTGCATCGCGAGCGGGTGGTCGATGCCGCCCTCGCGCAGTCGCCGATAGATGGCGGCGTCGTGCACGATCGGTATGTCATTGTACCTGCAACGATAGCGTTACATTTGCTCATTTAGACGGCGCGCGAACTCGTATACGATTTTAGTTACATTGCGGGCCATTGAGGTTACGTCAATTCAGCCGACCGATCAAATGACGCAATGTAATGAAACTCGCATGCGAGTTCTCGCTCCGTCTAAATGAGCCCTAACTCACCTATTTATTAAACAGAAATTGTGTCAAGAAATAACGAGTAACGCTGTCTATGTTTTTCTAATAATTATCTGGTGCTTTATTTCGTGCATGGTGTGAAATAGATAATTTATTTTAAATACAGGAATTATCCTTGTTAATTAAGCTATGAGCACCACTTAAAACATATGAACATCATTAATACATAAAAACCAAGGTTCTTCATTAATAAGTGTACTGTATTTTTAGGGTTCCGTAGCCAAATGGCAAAAAACGGAACCCTTATAGATTCGTCATGTCTGTCTGTCTGTCTGTCCGTCTGTCCGTCTGTCTGTCCGTCCGTATGTCACAGCCACTTTTCTCCGAAACTATAAGAACTATACTGTTGAAACTTGGTAAGTAGATGTATTCTGTGAACCGCATTAAGATTTTCACACAAAAATAGAAAAAAAACAATAAATTTTTGGGGTTCCCCATACTTCGAACTGAAACTCAAAAATTTTTTTTTCATTAAACCCATACGTGTGGGGTATCTATGGATAGGTCTTTAAAAATGATATTGAGGTTTCTAATATAATTTTTTTCTAAACTGAATAGTTTGCGCGAGAGACACTTCCAAAGTGGTAAAATGTGTGTCCCCCCCCCCCTGTAACTTCTAAAATAAGAGAATGATAAAACTAAAAAAAATATATGATGTACATTACCATGTAAACTTCCACCGAAAATTGGTTTGAACGAGATCTAGTAAGTAGTTTTTTTTTTTATACGTCATAAATCGCCTAAATACGGAACCCTTCATGGGCGAGTCCGACTCGCACTTGGCCGCTTTTTTTAGGTATGGAGTTTTCCCAGTCATGCAAGTTGGCTAATCCAGATGAGCCATAAAATTTGACGTCAAAGTAGTAACATAAATATACCTACTAGTAGGACGCATACAATACATATTTTATTTGATGTGTTTTATTGCCACGTTGTACAATGAATTGCTTGAATGAACAGGTTTATACATTGTCTCTACATTTTGTAAAATGACGCAAGCCACAAGTAGGATACATCGATAGAAAACCCAATCGTCGTTACTCGATACAGTCAGCCTCTGATTAACTGGTCGCATGATTCCTTATCACGTGCAGGTATGGATCTAAGTTCTTACTCACTTATTTATCCACTTCTCTGGCGCAGCGACCCAAAGTGTGTCTTGGCCTCCAACACGACCGCTCGAATAGGAATTCTAGAAAAATGTAATGAAACAATGACTACATACTTTTCATGGTCTGGCGACAGGTAGGAGTCGATGGAGTCGTATCTGGATTTGTTGATGCGGAACTTGTTGTTGTTGAGCGGCTCGAGGCCGCGCTCCTCGCGCGTGCGGCAGTCCACGGAGCCCGCGATCACGTTCCAGCGGCAGTCCGCGTCCGTCAGGAACCCGCGGAAGATCGGCGACGCGGCCGACAGCGCTAGCTGCGACAATACCATTTATACAGACAATTCTACACGTTATTAGTTATGTTAGCCGATGCGTTTGATCATATAAGGGTTCCGTATTTATCCTTTTGATGTACGGAACGCTAAAAAATTGCGTAAGCTTATTTGAAAAATAACCTTTTCAATGTAGATGTACGTAGTATCATTTGAATTTGAGAATTTTAAGCGGTAATGGCGGTGGTACTACTACAGGTACCTATACCTACCATTTATCTAAGGGGATTGGTAAAGAAGTTGCGTGGTGATTTTGTAATATAAGATTTATTAGACTAAAGCTAGTTTATATTTCACTTTTTCCTTTTTGACGTAGCTCAACATAATAACTTCTTACCAACCAACACAGTTAAACAGTAGACCTGATCAGTGATCAGTGCCATAACCAGTTAGGCTCAGATTATTAAGTAAGGACACTAAGCAAAAGTACAAGTACACGTAAATATATGAGGAGGCATCGCATCATGGATTAAGTAAAGCGTACCATGATGGGGCAGAGCGGCGCGAGCTGGTCGTAGAGCGTGCGCGCCTCGGTGATGCAGCAGGCCTGGAAGGTGAGCTGCAGGCAGCAGCAGCCCATGCCGAACCCCATCGCGTCCATGTACACGCAGTCCGGCCGCGCCGCCCTCGGCTCCAGCTCGTGCGAGTTGTCCACGGGGATCGCCGTGTTCGCATCGCGGAATACTGCACAAATTATTATACTTTTTTTAATAAACTATCTATAAATACCCTATTTAATGTACACATTAAATAGGGTATTTATAGATCGTATCGCTAAAATGCTATATAATTCAGACTACCTATCGATGTTGCGTGTTGTATATGTAATTATATTCTTCAACTAAATAAAGGCGACGGCTTATTAGAGTAACCGCCTTTCAGGCCACTACAACTCTTTTAAAAACCAGTGTTTTGTCATTCATATACATACCTACTTAGGTATGAATTTGTATTCCGGCCAAATATAAATCAATATGCCTGCAGAAAATAAATAGCTATAGGTAAGTATTTAGTTCTCTTGATATATAAAGCCATAAAGCCAATTATTTTTTAAATACTCGTACACGTTCACTGTCCGTGCCCTGTATACGGGTCACGGCAAAATCCTCTCTATTACAAAGCCGCAAGGGTAACAATGCAGATTGTGATAGTGAACGTATTAAACATAATCTATAAGTACCTATTTCAATTAGGATGCCAATGGCAGACAACTTTATCTACCTCGAGTTATATACAACATTATACAACACCTAGATAGTTAAATCACGCGAACATCACAATCGAAGACGTTCGGGATCTCTGTGTTTGCACACAACTCTCAATCTTATCATAGCATTTTATCTTTGGTTCACTCTACAATTAATGAACGCACTGCGTCGGATTGCCAGGCGTCCATAAGTTTTAGGTATATACTCATCGGTATCGCGGTATCTACTTACTTGGTATGTTGATTGCGACCTTTTCTCCTCGTCTCTGTCTTATGTTTGCAGTTAATGTTTTAAACCGTGGATGACCCGGAAATATCGCTTCATCCGGGAAAAACAGGGATTTTGTGACTTCGCCATTTGGATTTGGTGGTATAGGCGGACTTGTAAAATTTGGGCACCCTAGCCTGGGAATTAGAAACAGGAGAGTTAATGCATAATATTAAAAACGATAGAAATGACCGCAAAGCTATAATTTCAATGCACCTCGGAAAGTTGGTGATGCTCATTATAACTTCTCCATCTTTTAGCAGTTTGCTTGCTTCAGCGCGCCGAAACTGCATGTTGGCTTCCACAATGTTGAAGTGCGCTAGGAGTCCACCGTAGGGCTTTCCCGGTGTGCCCTCTACCATGTACGCACCGTACTCGGGCCGCCATAAAGATTTACAATCTAAAAGAACACAAATCAGTAAACAATAGGGCGTAAATAGAATGACGGATATTGCTTTTAATATTTAGCTTTAGGTCGTTTATGGTTTCTTATCGCGCATAAATAATAACCAGCCTTCGCCTTTGTCATGTCAAGCGACAAAAGGTCTTATAATGATGACGTAGCTGAATGCAATTCTAGCTAACAACTCTCTGCTGGGCAATAACGTCTGTTCTATATGTTATACGGTAGTTATACAATATCTAGCTAGGTAAATACAGTAGGTTGGCGCTTACAGTATATTGATCGCCCTTGACTTATTCAATTGCTTTATGTAAGTACATTTACATAAAGCAATTGAATATTGAATATTCTTAGTCAATTTCTTTATGTAAGTACATTTGACTAGGTCACTTTCAGAATTAGTCACCCGCATAACGAGTCACTAAAATCGATGTGTGCCTACGTCAATATCAAATGAGCTTTTGAATATTTAATTGTGAGTGGCAGTTACTGACACATACATACTTGTCCCGGGATTTGGTCTGCCTAGCTAGAACAGATATGTATACATACTAGCGTTCACACCCTACTCCGCTCTATTGTCCGACTTGTACTCCTAACTTTTATTCAAAATATTAGTTCATTTTTAAACTTTTCACGCTTGACACTGTCAGCAGCGCTGAATTAGTTTACATAAAAAATGGTATGCGGAAACATTAGACAGGTTTCTAATAATGGCGGTGTTTTCCAAAGTCACTTTTTTCCTGTTCGTTAATTATTTCTCACTTATTCCTTATTCAGAGATATATACCAGCCAGAATGTATTCTTAGAAACATATTTTCCTTTTACACTTGATTTATCTCTCAGTGAACTTTACTTACCTGACAAATAAATGTAAATCATACGTGTTTAAACAAAAGGAAGTAAATCCGAATAATGTATTCAAGTGGTAAATATTATTGGAACTCCGTTCAGCAAGACATTAGAGATGTTCTCATAACAAACTTGCCTCGCTGGCGGCGGCGTCCTGTTTCGTTTCTTTCATTCGCGGTTCACCCGCACCAAGGTATTTATCGCCAGTGAATACTTAGTACCTAAATAATAGCAATATGAAATGTTGGCAAGTAGTCCCCATTACATAGGTGTACATAAATATCTGACACGACTCTACTGTGGAGGCGTCACAGTTACGGGTACCTACGCGTTCGAATCGTTCGTTAGTTAGCTTAACCCTGTAACGGTCGAGATTATATGATATGTATCCTCAATTCAAGCCTCATTGCCACCTTATAGTCGTAAAAATTATCTTCTTCAACCTAGCATTTTCCCGGCCTAGCGCCAGGGTCTGCTTTTCTGCTCAGTCCTAAAAATTCTGACTAAGAAAAAAAAATACAAGAAGGTTTAAAGTTACCTGCATAGTATACAGAGAAATTTTAAAAGCAGGTGCACTAGGACTATTCAAAAGCAGGCAGGATATCCTCGTCTTCGTCAATAATTTCCAATAAGTTCAGTAATTAATTTTCTTAATTTTCTGATGGCTACGAATTTATAGCCAAAGTAAATACGTAAGGTAGGTAATGCATAGGTTACTATTTAATATTTCAATTAGTCATTCATATGTTATCTTATTTATGTGAGTGAGTGGCACAAACGAAGCCATGAATAGGCCTTCTTGTTTATTTTTGTCAATCACGAGTAGGTATTGAAAACTGCAGAGTCACGCTCACCTCATTAAATGATTGGCCAAGACCACGACGTCAGGCCATGGCTTTAACTGGTAACCAGCTAAAAGATTTATACTATGTAATTGTACATACAGTTTTATTTTATTTAATGAAAAAATGTATAAAACTTATACTAAATAAACACTAATCAATATGTAAACAGGCCCTAAGGCTATGCTAGGCTGTATACGCTCGTAGGGGCCTTATCTGATAAAATAAATCATTGATTATCTCCATAATGGAGTCAATTAGAATACCAGTCTCTTGGAGAAAGTTACTTAATTTAAGCTCAGGAATGCACCCTTGACATTAACGGACTTATAAAAAAAAAACACTGGAAATGTACATAGTCACATTTGATAAAACATTCCCTTAGTTGATATACATATTACATAAATACTTACTCTGTGGATCTGAAAGTTCTTTTTCCTGTAACTGTGGGAGTAGCTCATCTGCCCTGAGACTTACAGTTGCCTTTTGGTTTTCATCATCAAATTTAACTATAATATACTCCACCTAAAAAAGTATAAAACAATAAAATAATAAAATCCATTAAATTCATTAACTGTTAAGCATTAAGCTTCCGAATTTCAAGGGACCCTAACTCAGGATGATGGGATAAAATTTAGAGAGCATAGGAGGAGGCACTTCTCCAATAAAAACCAGACCAAGTGAGAGTCGGAATTGCCCACTGAGGGTTCCTTACAAATTTGGCTTATTTCTTGTTCTATTTTTTTTTTTCAAATGCATGCTGAGATTTTCCCCTGTACTTGTATTGTAAGATGATATTACTTGCCAAATTTTATAGTTCTAGGTGGGCTGAATGAACGCGACACGCGATCGACAGCCCGCCTGCTTCCGGCCGGGCGTCCCTACACTACATCTACATAGTTCTAGGTCAACGGGAAGCAGCCTATAAATTTGTACGTTTTTTTGCATTAACAGCCGTATCTTTTTTTTACGTTAACTTAGAGAAGTTTCATTTTTTCACAGCTTCAAGGGACTGTGGACCTCGGTATATGGTTTTAATTTCAACTCAATATCTCCATGCATTCTTGAGATAAAGGGTCTTGACAGATAGATGGACAGACAACAAAGTCCAACCCTATTTGCTAGTTAAAAACAACATTTTGAGTAGTCGTTTTTCCTTATTAGATTTTTCCTGAAGACATTTCTATAGGAAAAGCACATTTTATTGGTAAAACCATCACTTAGCATGAACTTGAATAGTGTTTTGGTTACAAATAGTTACAAGCTTACAATAAGTTTTGAAAAGTAATCTATTATCCCTTTATTGTGTGTCATCATGTTTGGACTTGACTGCAAAACCGCAACAACAATCACATAAATCATATAAAATAGAAAACTAAAAAAATATTTAGCTACATAGATGATACATGACAATGACAATTTTATAGATAACATCATTCAAGGACAGATTGAAGACAAACTAAGAAGGGGAAATCGTATCTTGAACATTGATATAGAATAAAGAACTGGATATAATCAGCCGCAAAAAATGGCCCCACAAAAGTAACGTTGAAACAGATCACGCGTTACTTTTTCGTTTAGTCTTGTTTGAAACGCTCAAATGTGAAGTTGTCAACAATTACGAAATGTGCCGTTAAAATATGTAAAAATAACAATGATAAAACAAGGAAAAAGGATGGAATGTATTTCTTTCGGTTAGTTCTTTGGATAGCATTACATAATTTATGTAATCTGGTGGTAATTTTATGGTTTTGAATAAATTAATTTGTTAGTACCAAAGAAGGGATGTCAAGGAACAAAAATCTAATGAGTCGATGTGAGGTCAATATTTATTTTTATTTTTATATGGAATTCGTAAGGAATAATATTATGTTTAAATTCAAGATTTCCAAGAAAACCTATGCGACGTGCAACGTGGACTGCTATTTAATTACTTATAGCAAGAGATAGGGGTGATGCAGTTTTAAACAAAGCAAAACGCACTTGTGTGATCGGCCCATTTCCCTGTTTCCGACAACCAATAAGGGCTTATATCGACTAACTGTAAATGCTAAACCTGTCTGAACACAGTGACAACCACAGGATTTTTTTGGGTTATTTCCACCAACTCGCTTTGGTGGTAACTAGTGGGAATTATTTTTCCCAGTAGTTATCAGTGGTAAAAGGTGGGAAAAAAAAAATCCTAGTAGTTACCACTGATATCAACTTGGTGGTAACTAGTGGGAACAACCCGATTTTTTTTATAAAGTATGGACTTTATAAAAAAAAAATCCAATCAGTACCTAAATGTCCCCGTGCACCCATGCGATGAGTAAATGTAGATCTAAAATACACAGTTATTTTATTTAATAAGTTGAATTTATTTCAAGGAAATTAGTATTTAAAGACGTATACTTACTTATTAAAAATTTAATTTGTTTGAATTTGAACCACGAATTAATTTTATTTAAACTCCCGATTAAATTAAATTTGTTTTATTTATTACTTCAATTGGTTTTTCTGTACAGTAATACCTATTCAAGTGTACCAAAGTGACTCCATTCGTTCATTATTCTCGTTTGACGTTGCTTGACGTAAATACGTTACGTTTAGTGCCATCGGACTAAATTTTTTAACAGTGTTGGTACTTATGTATGCAAATTTGACACTTAATGCTTACGACATTAAGCTCTTTTCTGTACGAAACATTTATCTTGACTCAAAATTTACGTAAGCGTTTTTATCATCAATGCAAATGGTGCGAAACGTCATTGGGATCCACATTTCTTGACGTTTTTGTTCTGCTTTGTGTGTCTATTTCTTTTATATTAAGTCAGTGATCTTGAAATAAATAAATAGCTGGTAGATGATGGTTGTGAAAGATCTATCTGCTCCTATATTTTATTTAATGTAGCCGCATACCTATAAGGAAATCAACTCATCATCACCTATACCTAGAATAGTTTTACCTCTTACATTTTTAATTGTGTAACCAATTACGGAAAATAGTTTTGAACCCATTTAAAAAAATGTACATATTGCAATAAGGTGAAGACATGTACAATATTTATGAACTCTACTGTATATATATATATATATAAATAATATAATATAAATGCATATATATTAGTTATACTGTTTATTTCAGAAAGACTTACGTACTAGTTACCATTACTTAGCTAAATTTTGTTTTAAGTTTAAGATTATATTACTAAGCTTATGTTAATTAATGTTTTTTTTAAAGCAACTATATATTTATTTAAGCAATAATAGTACCTAGGTAAAATATAAATTGAAAATTTTAGGGTAGGAAAGGGGTTTCAATCTATATTTGGAAGAGTGGCATTAATGTTTATTTTACTTCTGTTACATTATTTAAACATCAGGCTTTCTAATCAATTAACTATATATGTATTAAATTTTGTTGTGTTTCTAGATTACTTAGAACATCTGTATGAAACCCGTTTAGTATATGAGGCAGGTAGCAAGACCGCTCCCTCCAGTCATAGATGCAAGTGAATTTTGTTAGGAAAATAAAATATACCTAAACAAACATGTCCCAGTTGTAGTAAACTGCAGCATGAGTTAGACTAGAATCTCAATAAGTGTGTTACCTCATCACCCCACTTGAGCACATCGCCTCTTCTGTCCCTCAGCTTGCTGTACAGATTGATGAATTGTTCAATACCGTGGTTTCGGACGTGTTCAGCTAGAGCTTTAGTCTCTTCCCAAGATAATGGACTTCCTTCGGTAAGCAATCCCATGTTGACCACTTGAGTAAACCGACAATTTACACGTAGATGACACAAAGTTTTGGACACTTGAAAAAAAAAACCCAACTTCGTAACTTTAGAGGCAATGTTCATTGGAAACTAGCCAATCAAGTAAATAAAATACAAAACTTTACAAAAAAGCACTGTAATAGAAATTCAACCAATTTTGAGTGCGGCTACGTAAACTCCGCTTGTACAGTAGTTTTTAACCGAGCTTCATTTGGCTTTAAATTTAATTAAACAATATCCACAACTATTCCTATGGATTTCTCAAAAGAAAATGAATGAAACGAAATGAACAACTCGGTAGACACAGACACATTTATGTCAGTCAAGCACGTATAACCAAAGACTAAAGAGTTTAGTTTACAAAAATCTGATTAATCCCATCGTCTGTTCTTTGATTATATCCTCCAAGGTTCAGTCAGTTCTGTGGCCTCGTCTGTTCAGTGTGTATGTAGCATTACTATAGTTCTAACAGACGATCGTACGGTTTGACAGACGTTAAGGCCCCAGTGCACAATGGGCATAGATGGTAGTATTTCTATAGATGTGGCCTACCGCGTGCCCCCGTAAGGGATAGACATAGATGACGTCACAAACCCGGGGATACCATATAGGTAAAAGTTACCCCAATATTATCAAATATTGGGGTAATTTTAATGACGTTCGCGAGTTGTTCGCCTACGTAAGACGCAGCGATAAATAAAATATCAATGAGCCAATTTTCTTTTTTTTAATTTATTTAGAAAACAAACAGCCTTTTACAAATAAGTCTTACAAAAATGACTAAAAATAGGCCTAAAGTTTCATACGTTACTAAGTTGACTATTACAATGAAAAGTAAATAGGTTACTTAATTATAAATTACCCGTAGGTATCGATATTAAACTTTCGTGAGACATATTTTAAACTGTTTATACGACAACGGTTTCACTCACTTGAATTTTTTTTTGCGTGTTGTACTCATAACTATACCCGTAGGTATAGTTGTGAGTACAACACGCAAATAAAGTAAGAAAACAATGCAAAATATTTACTTGAAACAATTTTTCAATTACTAATAAACAAAATATGCCGAACTTTGTTCTTGAAAACGGACAAACTATGAACAAAAATGTCTATATCATTAAGTGATTCATTATACATAACATATTACAAGTACGCCTAAAGAAAGAATTTTTAGCATACTGTGTGCCACAGGAAGAAATAGAAAAGGTAGGTTTTCGTAATATGCTTTGAGCATATCCGGCAGTTTTGCGTCGGTGCCCAGTTTCTCCTTCCGGTTGCTAAAATCCATTTAGCACGCGTGCCTGCATCTTGTGGAAATCTGGAGGTAATAAACGAAATATTCATTTTGTAATCTGTCACTCTTATTGCAAAATTAAGAATTAGTGCCTGCAGCATATCATAGAATTAGATTCTCCGAGTCGTGGCAAAACCCCCTATAACGTTAGAAAGAATCCGTAATGCTTAAATAAATAAAATTATTCTAATTTAAACACAGTTCAATTTTATTGTTCGTATATGTCCAGTTCTACAGCAAAATTATTTATAAAAATGTTATTAAAATACAAAATGCCCGAATTTTGGGGTAATTGTGTGCATCACGGGCTGGTAACCCTCGAATAATAGCAATGCGACTAAATTGAATACACGTTATTAAAACGGTGACGGCTTACTGTCAATATGCGTACGTAATTTGGTCGGTTAATTTATCAGGAAATATTTATAGGTTAATTTTTTTTACCCGAGTTATTATTTACTGTAAATGCTTTTTCTACTCAGATTTTAAGTGATATAGATTGTAGGATGCTGTTACTAAGCATGATAATGTGACCGAAGTATAAAATACTGTATTTACCTGTGAAATGTTACGTTGTCCTGTTTTTGCCGGCAGTCACTTGTACAGCGCAAAACTGAGCAATTCACCATATTTGTTGAATTGTTAAGTACTACTAGATGCACACGAAACACTGATTTCAATATTTTTCCTGATAATCTTTGCACTGTTCATATGTTTCACACCAATTTGACGTTTACGCATTGTTTGTATCCCACCATAACCTACGGTGGGGAATAAAAATATATGAGACTCTGACAAAGACAAACAATAATAGCGCTTTCTCTGCTACTCCTAGTGAAAGATACATAAGACTATCCCGTTCTGTCAGTTATCCCCACCACTCATGCCATGCCCTCGACAATGGGCCATCGCCGGCAACTCCAAGGGACGCAGCCATGCGGTAGAATTAGATAGCAATATCACTTGCTCCCTCTAACGCATAAATGCGTCCCTTGGAGTGGCCGGCGATGGCTTATTGTGTACTGGGGCCTTTAAACTGGTGATTCAATTGGAGATTTTCCTGATCAAATCGGTTGATTTGCCCAGCCCGTCTGGATACAGCTTTAGTATAGTTTATGTATGTCATATATTGTCTATGGCAGCAGACAGATTGTGGCTGGGCTGATTATAGTGGCAAACGTAGTGATTATATTCTCTTTGATAGTGGCAGCGAGTCGTGTTGCGGCTGTGCTGGAGTTTTTTATTAGAATATGGAGAGATTTTAAACAAAAGTCGGGCTTTTAAAGTAGTGATGAATAAAATGAACGTTGTTACGTATAAAATTAGTTTTTACTAGCATTTTTGTGTATTTGTTTTAAGAATATGGTATTTTTATGTTCGAAGAAACTAGTAGTGTGGTATTTATTATAACTGGTTCACAACAGGTGAATCAAACAAACTAAATGATCATGGTTCCCGTGGCTATTGAAGGATGCAATCAAGGCGCAGAAGGTGGTGGAGCTAGAGGAGGCTCCATATCATTGGCTTTATTAATAGATTTCATAGTACAAAGAACTTATGATGAACTCACTGTTCTGGCTGAATTGTAAGTTGTTTTTAGTTTAATACTTGTTCCTTACAAGACGCAACTGTGGTTTACGTGTGTTTCTTTTTGTTTCTAGGTTGCCCCGGAAAACGGACATGGAGCGCAAGATCGAGATTTATAAATTTAGTGCCCGGACAAGACAGTTGTTTGTGCGGTTACTGGCTCTTGTTAAATGGGCTAGCAGCGCAACAAAAGTGGATCGGTCAGCTCACATTATGGCCTTTCTGGACAAGCAGGCTCTGCTCTTTGTAGAGACAGCTGATGTTCTGGCACGTGTTGCAAGGGAGACTCTGGTCCATGCACGGTAATCATTTTTATATTCCATCCTTAAATCACATTTTAATACCTACTCACTTTATTAAGTAAAATATGTTATTACTTATATTTAAAGGAGTAGTTATAACCACTGAAATGATAGTATTATAATTCAATTGATAAATTGTTACTCATTCTAGTATGTAAACATACCAGTCATGCACTAATGTATTGTTTATCATTAGTGATTTAAAAAATTTGATTATAATAAATAGATTTATTTAAAGAAGTAGTAGAGATACATATAAATAAAACTTCTGTAACAAGCCAAGCGAGCAATAGAGGGTGCCAAACATAAGATTAGGCCAGCAGGAGCTGATTTTGCATTAACAGCTGTAAGGAAAGGATGCAGTTTGAAATTAGGCAAGCTGAATAGCCGGGTCCACACAGAGCAAGCATATACGCAAGGCAATTTCCTTGTGCATATGCTCGCTCTGTGTGGACTCAGTTAATGCCTTAGGAATGCCTTGCAAATTAATGTCATGTTTAATATCTTGAATGGCCAGACACTGTGTGGCCTTGGGAATGAATTCAATGAATAACAGTAAAGGTATTAATTTGGTATTTGGGTGTCCCTTATTTTGCGATTTGAATATTATACCCCAAAACACTGAAAATAAATTTCTGTAATGGTAAACTGTTCTGATTTTCGAGCAATTAAGTTGTATGGGAGGTATGGTAAAACATTATTAATAATAAGTTCAAAACTAGCTTAAAACTTAATTCTTATTAATCTCACATCAAGTTTTTAAGTTTTATAGGTTAGTTATTTAATGATGTTTTATGCTTCTAATAAAAATACTATCTCAAATCTTATTACAAATAAGTTTAGGTGGGGCCACCCCACACTAGTGTCTCCCGAGCGTCGGCGTCTAGACAAATCTATGGCTGCTGCTCGACGCAGCACTGACGCAATTGCGCAGCGTCGCCATTTTCCATAGCGCTGATTAGACCCCGACGCTCAAAACACGCTAGTGTGGTGGCTCTAAAGCTGACTTAAAACTTATTATTATTGGTTTTAATTAGCACTGTACGCTTTCTTACCGAGCGAGAGTAACAGGTATATGGTGAATAAAAGTTGATATACGCATTTAAACCCAGGTTGCCGACATTCCACATGGCAGCGGCGGTGGAGGTGCTCACGATCGGCACGTACAGCCGGCTGCCGGCCGTCATCCGCGAGCGGCTCGTCCCGCCGCCCGCGCTCACGCCCGCCGAGCGCCGCTCCACGCTGAGGGCGCTCGCTCACGTTGTACGCCAGAGACTTACTACCGCTTCTCTACCCAGTGATGTGAGGAATCTAAAGGTATTCCATTCATTATTATTTACCTACCTAGGCATTTCGCTTTGATGGACCTAAAAAGGCTCCCTTAAATGGAACCTTCATATTTAGGATATTTAGAATTAATTTCATGTATGAATGAATGAATGAATGATTTATTTGCTTATACATGGTACATTAAGTTAACATTATCAGTATAAGCAGGCAGTATTACATGTCTAGCCAAGGGCAGCATGCAAATATTTATCTTAAAATTAAGTTATTTACATTATGTACATCATTGTGTGTGAATATCTAGAGAAAGCAATTGTTGAATTTTAGTTGCATGTTAAACCACAGGATTAGGATTACATTTAACTTCAAGGCAACACTACTGATATTTTGAAAAAACTGGTTGTCAACGTTTATTATTCAGGGCTCAACGTCTTAAAGTGTACCCTTTGTAATTTTACTACATAAATCTCACATTACTTTCATTTTAGGTGGACAATGGTCGGGCTACATTCACAGTTGGCCAAGAATTTAGTGTTTCTCTGACAGTAATGGGTGATGCACCTAATCTCCCATGGCGTTTGCTAGATATAGCTATTCTCATTCAGGACAACGAGACTGGTGGTATGTTACTGAGTTTCTGATTAGCTATTGCTATTTGTATTAAATTAAAGCTGCTGTTTTTACACTTCTTTCAATTTACATTGTTTATTGCTTAGCATTGATAGGATTGGGCTTAATAGCTTTGCTTTGCTTGTGGTGGGAAAGCAGCCAAAATATAGTATGCGTTGTAGTAACAACCACCTTGATTTGTGTGTCATACAGAGGGCAAAGCGCTGGTCCATTCGTCCCAGCTGGGCTGGCTGCGCGGCGTCGCACAGGCGCGGCTCGCCGCGGCCGGACTCAGCGGGGCTCTCACCGCACTGAGATATTTCTGCCGATCTCTATCACTGGAACTCCTGTACACACAGACACTCCGACTGTGCCGCGACAGGCTATCGAAGCACCTGCAAGTTGATAGATATACTCCAGGACAGAAACTACAGATTTCGTATTGGAAGTAAGTTAATATGTATTTAAATATTTTATATTATATATGTATATTCTTTAGTTTAAATGGTTAATGGTTTATAGCCAAGATGACAATCGTTGATAGAAAACGGAACGTGTCGATGTATGATTGTCATTTTGGCTAGGCTCCCAGGGGCTCCCAGTAAAAAAGTCCACATTTTAAATGTTGCGGCCAGTTTCATCTCCATAAACAACTGTTGTTGCGCTTGGGCCATCTCCACGGTGTAAATACTAACAGAAAAATGTTAACTGTACACGGTAGCGGTTTGAAATGAAGCTCGTTAATAGAAACCTGTGTTGGCAGAGAGTTGCGCTGCGAGCTGGGGTACCGAGTGATCGTGGGCGCGGAGGGCGAGGCGCTGTGCGTGTGGCACGTGCCGGCGCTGGCCGGCAGCGAGCGCGTGGCGGCCGCGCTCACGCCGCACCAGCCCTCCATGGAGCGCCTGCTCGCGCACACCGTGCACGTGCGCTCAAGGCAGAGGCTTAACGATCTCAAAGTGCTGCTTAATGACCTAGGGGTAATATATCTTCCTCTAACAATGTGTTTGGTGCTAGCTTGATAAGTGGCCTTAAAGAGACTTGATTAAAGACGCCCTTTTTTAAAAGAGGCCATGAATGCTCTCGTCGAATACTGTGACGGAACGCTGACTGGCGCACACAGGCTTATCCATCTTAAAATGTTGCTTTACAACATCCAAGTGGCTATTGCTTCAATCATTAATAATAATATATACATATTTTTATTCCTAAACCAAGTTGGCCAAAAAACAATTCCAAGGTTTAAATAAATAAATAAATTGCCAAGCAAAGCATCAGACATATTTAGGTACGTAACATGTTAAGCTGGCCACACACACTAGGTTTTGCGTGTCGGTTTTGCTTGTGCAAGCAAAACCAACAGGCACGACCGAGTTCCATAGGGCACACACACGTAACGACAAACCTGCACAAACTCTCAGTTCAAACCATCATGGCACCGGTAGCGGTGGTTGACGTCGACGCAATAGCGCTATTAGGTTTATATTTCGTCAGCCATACACGCATACAAACCATGAATCCACTCCACACTTAAAAAATAATAAAACTGGCCAAGTGCGAGTGGGACTCGCGCACGAAGGGTACCGTACCATTATCTATAAAAACGGAAAAAAAATCATGGGAGCCCCACTCCGACTCGCACTTGGCCGGTAGTATTTGTTGTACTAGAGGCAACAGAAATAGATCATCTGTGAATATTTCAACAGTCTAACTAGCATAGTTCATGAGATACAGCCTAGTGACAGACGGACGGACGGACAGTGGAGTCTTAGTAATAGGGTCCCGTTTTACCCTTTGGTTACGGAACCCTAAAAATCCTGTACAATTGCATTTCGTTTGCGAGACGACATTGTTGCACAGTGACTTGCGACCTATCCCCTCGGCAATCACTGGATAACTGAAGCCTATCAAGCCTGCCAGCCACACACGTTCAGTTATGCCTGCGCAAGCGAAGTGCGCAAGCACAACCGACAGGCAAAAAATATAAATTTTGATATTTTCAATTTTCAAGTTTGCTTGCGCAGGCAAGGAGTCATATCATACACACGTTCAGTTATGCCTGCACAAGTAAACTGTGCAGGCATAACCATCGGTTATAACCTAGTGTGTGTGGCCGGCTTAACGTTGTTGAAATGATTGATGTACATTTTGTACAGGTTGAGTGCACCGTGGGCGGCTGGCCGTGCGTGCTGGCGTGCTCGGTGCTGTGGCCGTGCCTGCGCGCCGAGCAGCTGCTGGTGTCGGTGGGCGCGCACGGGGGCCGGCTGCGCGCGCGCGTGCCCGCCTACCCCGCCACGCCCAAGATGCCAGAGCTGGCTGCCGCGCTCGCCACCACTAACTTGCCTCAGATCAAGGCCATGCTTACGCAGCTGAGGTACGTTTTCTTCGAAACTTAACAACTCTATGACCCAAAAATACACTAGAATCAAAACCCAACAATAGAACTCTCTGCACAAGTTCAAAAGGTTATGCTAATGTATGATTAGTAAGATTAGCCTAGCTATACTTTGAATAATTGCTGTAAAACAATTTAAATATAGGTATTATAGTAAACTAGTTCAATGTACACTTCCCAATCATACTGCTATTTCATATAATGGTCTTTCAAAATTTCAACACCAGTGTTCAAGTGATCCCCATCAACTAGTTTATTTGTTTTTTAAACTCCACTAGTGTATTTTCCAGGCTTCACTGTTAGCTATGTTACTCTTGTACAAATGCAGATGGGCCGTGCTATATCTATAAACACTGCAGGTTTTGGCTGGTGGCGCGGCGCTGCGAGAAGACGCTGCAGCACCTCCCGGCGAGCGTGTGCGAGCACCTGCCCTTCCTGCACGGGCCCGACCATCCGCTCAGCAAGTTGTCCGCCGACAGGCTCTATATCACGTTGCATCGGCACACGGATCACATACTTGTAAGTGTATCTACCATCACTTCTTAATATAAGCCAATTCATTTTTGATATAACATAGTCAGCGAGCGGCTTTGGAAACCCTATTACTTCTACCACCATCAAACTAGCTAGGCCATAATTATTACATATATTACCTTTCGGCTTCCTTACAGTTCGTCGTGAATTTGTACTCCTCGTACCAATAAGCTACTCAGAACTTATATACGACATATACATTAGTATTTAAGCTACTTGTTGGTGAAGAAAAACATCGTATGGAAATCAAATTTATTGATTTCGCGTTAGGTTTTGAAAGCTGCGTTGAAAACTATTGTTTGCACCAATTATTGCGATTCCTAAAACATAAACCGCTATTATACCGCTAAAACTCAATGAGAATATTTAGAATTTAATGCGTAGAACAATGTTTGTTATTGGATCAAGTAAGAAGTGTTGTTAATACGTTGTCTGTCGTCTACTCGTAATAATCCCGAACACTTGAGTGTGTAGTAAAGTAGTTGTGTTTGTGTGTACATACTTAGATAGTAGAGATGAAGGAGGTGGCGGCGGGCAGCAGCGCGACGACCAGCAACAGCGCCAACAGCGGCAGCGCGTGCACGGTGGGCCTCTGCTTCCACCTGGCCGGCGCGCGCCGCTGCACGCCCGACGAGTGCGAGGAGGTGCCTACTTTTGTTACTCGTGACAATCATAACTATATTAGTACTCTTCCTTCAATCGTACAGTTGGTACTCTTTATCATATTTGATAATATTATGTATATAGTCAGCAATACTATTTGCTTAGCACCTTTGCATACAATTTTTTATGCAGGGGAACTCGGGGGAGGGGGGTCACTTTTCCCTGCAGCTGACTGTACACCAAATATTTTATTAACTATTATATAAATTTTCAACTTAAGTAAAATTAAACGATTTTGACTGAGAGGCCCCCCATAGGCACACTAACCCATAGTCGCGTCCTTGTCTGAGGTAAGGCGAGCCACCTTCCACACGAACATAGGGAAAAAAATACATAGAGTGCTCACTCCATACATCAGTTTTAGTATCAAAAAGACTTTAGCATCTAGCATCGAGTAACGGAACTATCAGTACTGCTACTTGACAATAGATGTAGACACTGAAATTAATAGTCTGAACTGATGTATGGAGTGAGCACTCTTGTCTTACTATATTTCTCTATGACACGGAGCACGATTACTCTTTTCAATGGCTTGTAAAATTGTATGTAGTGGTTTGTTTGATGCGTGTGTCATGATCGGCAGGAGCCCGCCGCGTGCGCCGCCGCCGCCGTGGCCGTCACCGCGCGCGCCTTCCTCAAGCTGCACTCGCTCGTCGAGCTCGACACCTTCACGCTCACGCACGGACCCTTCACACCACTTGACACCTCAGGTATTACAATTATTATTACTTAGCGAATATTTACTAGGAACAGTAGGAGCCGTCCACATAAGGGAATCCAAGAAATATTGTCTAATTTAAATTTTGCTATGCTCTGGAAACTGAAGCACTTCACTACTGTTACACACGAAACAAGTTCAGATTTTACTGTAATTACCATAAGTTCCATAAATATATTTCGATCACTTCATCCCGAAAAAATCAGCGCTTTCCGTTAAATAAAATTTGTAGCCATTTGGTAATACCAACAAGTTAAAAAAAAGTTTGTTCAACGTATTATAGTTGCAAGAAAATAATTCATACAATTAAAATAACTCACCAACTATGTAGTACCCATGCTCAAAGAGAATATAACCACTACGTGCCCATGGCTTAGCGAGTTGTTATCACTTAATTTTATGAATATTGCTTATTTATTTGCTGCTTTGTTTTTTATTTTATTTATGCAAATGCTAGAGTTATTTTATTTGTGCAGGCGGCTGGTGCTCATAGATAGATACTATCTCTATACACAACTGTTAAATTTGAATATGATTTAGCTGTCGAATTCGAGGCACAGATTTTTCTTACACTACATATCTTCTACTATTAAAGACGCTTTGCTAATATCGATATTTCGTCTGCTATTTAAGAATGTGAGTTATTTTGTCGGTCAATAATATGTGTAGATTTAAATACAAATAATTCTTATTTGTAACTTTGAACACACAGAAGCCAATAAATAGGTATTTACCCAGAGACTGTTGGATAACGCCTACTAAGCTACCCTTGGTGTTGATGATATGACACGATTTGCGAACAACATAATCCATTTTGGGCTTCGCCATAGTAATTGAATTAATTGCAGGGCACTAGCGATAGTTACTTCAACTGCATGATTATGATTGTATTACGCTGGTATTGTTAATAACTTATAAGAACTGCTTTGCACTAAGAAGAATGATGTCCTACTTGAGATATGAACGAGAAAAGAAACGGAATAACAAAAGAGAAACTACTACTACTATTATAGTAGAGTGCTGAAGCCCGTGGGGAATATCTTGTTGCAAACAAATTTAATCATTATAAATTACAATATTCTCCTACAGCTTGCATAATTGACAGATTGAATTTTAAATAGTACAATATATAATATATATTCTTATCCAAGGAAAATAAGAAGTTTTCTGACTGGTTAATGAATTACACGTAGGTAAGTTAACGCCCTGCAAAACAATATATGTAATCATAAAAAGTGTTTGCGAAAAAAACAAGAGCGAATTTTTGATTATAACTAAAAATTGCGATTGGTTTAATATAAAGCACCGTTATTTATGTTTAAATCGATTATGCCACATTACCATATAATAATGTAACCATTCCAATAATAATAAACATTACCATACTATTATTGGAATGGTTTATGCTGCTATGTACATTTGCTTGATTGCGATTTGATAAAGATGTATTATTTTTATGGTTATTGTTTATTTTTTCATATGTCGATGTAATAAATACACAGTCAATATTTTATGGCTGACCTTCTGGTGTAAAATGTAAAATAATACCAATAGCAAAACTGTTTACTAAAATGTAAACGCAAATGGCGGCCATGAGTAAATATTTCATTGATTGATGACAACATCTAAGTAATAATTATACTAGCTTTTGCCCGCGACTTCGTCTGCGTGGAGTTAGTAATTTGGGTAGCTTATTTTTTATCCAATCTGCTTTTTATCAATTCCCCATACAAACTTCCACCCCCCCCCCTTTTCGCCCCCTTAAAGGGTGATTTTTGGGATAAAAACTACCCTATGTCTTCCCTCGGAACTCAAACTATCTCCATAACAAATTTCAACTAAATCGGTTCAGCGGTTTAAGCGTGAAGAGGGAACAGACAGACAGACACACTTTCACACTTATAGTATTAGTATAGATTTAATTATTTATGTTATGGAGAACCAACAGCTTTAAAACTTACAATAGACAACAAGATTAAAAACAGGAAGCCAATTACAGGAACTCACAGATAGTTACAAAGTATTAAGTTTAAAACTAATGCTAGCAACTACGCACACACACACATGCGTACAAATAGAGAGGGGAAAAAAAGCATAATTGAAAATGGCAATAGAAGCCTTACAATAGATCCTAAATTTAATACTTATTTCATTAGCGCATTAGTTTATATGTTCCAGTTCCAGAGCATGACTCAATTGGCGCATTGGAGTGTCGCGTTTTTACAATATATTATGTTCTTGTCTAAGAAACATCCTCCTTTGCGCCCTCTGGAGCCCATTTCTTGGACGAAATCGTAGGTTACCAAGACAACATATTAATAATATTAGTCTAATAGCTCCGTTCGAGAAATAGCCCCCGTTGTGAGTAATTAGCAGTTGTTAGTGTCACCCTTGAGAGTGGTTTTGTGTGTTGGCAGGCTTGCAGCCGGGCAAGCGGAAGCTGTCGGCGAACAACAACCGCGCGGTGCGCGTGCGGCAGCCCGCCTACTTCCTGCCCGAGCTGGCGCACGTGGTGGCCGCCGCCGACGAGCGCGTGCCCTTCGTCAACCTGGCGCAGGAGGTTTGTCGCTACCACTCGACAACACAGCTAGCAAGTGCGAGCTATCCTAGAGCACCAAACGTACTATTGAAGCCACAGGGTTTAGAGTGGTCCCGACCTAAATGTGGTCTTAGTCATAAAGATCGGGACTCTGACTCGATGCGACTAATCTGACAATCATAATGTCTTCTTTTTCGTGGTCGCTTTTAGGTAAGAGTGATGCATTATTTAAAGACAACCCTGTTATGATGGTTAGTGTAAAATAAATATTGAGGCTTATTTTACTGCAATAAATAAAGTGGATTGAGCCGTTCATGCGTGTGGTTATAATGACAGCTGGCGTCGCGCGGCGTGACGCACGGCGGCGTGCAGCCGGAGTGGAGCGGGTCGGCGCTGGGCATGCGCATCGTGGCGCTGCCGCTACCGGAAGGTGCGTGTGAGCGCGCCACGGCGGCGCTGCGGGCGCGCCTCCTCGCCGCCACGCTGCGCCTCACCACCAAGAACCAGGCGCGCGTGTGGACCGCCGAGCTCGTGTTCCACGGCTCGCCTGCGCGCACGCCCACGCACAAAGAACAAGGTACGTACTTATACGAGTAATAGCAGAAAACATTACGAGTGTTGTAATTATGTTTTAGATACTAATGGCTAAACACTGACTAAAGAAGCGTGAACATACACTTGAAAACCCATGAAGTGATCCTTGTGTACCCGAGAAGATTACACTAAGTCTGTTAGGCTGCGTTTCCAACAGAGATGTGCGAGGATGCGTAGCGAGGGATGTGTTTGTCATGCACCAATAAAGTGTAAATACCTATCCTCGCTCAGCGCAGCTCTCTTGTAAACAGCTCAGCGGGGTGACATTTTTATTACATTCAAAAAAGGGAAGACTCTGTGCCAGGAATGTTTTGCGAGGTACGACCACGAGCGAAAAACTATCACCGCACTCCGCTCCCTTATTTGAAAAGAGTCCACTACGCATCCTTGCACCGCTCAGCTACCTCGCACATCTCTGTTGGAAACGCAGCCTAAAGGTTGATTCAAGATAGCTAACTCGGGTTGTACATTATGATGAGTATTTTGACAGCTCAGTATAAATTTCGCTCCAACTATTGTTTATACTGTCTGTTGATATATTTGTTAAATAATACTGTCAATATATTTTAGCGATTATAATATGTGTATATTATCGCAGTCAAAAATTTACGTTTTATATTCTAATCAAGAGCCGTAATTGCGTGAATTCCGGCCCTATTTGGTTTGAAGCGTGGCTGTGAATGGATGGTGTTTGATCGAAGTGTTACGTCGGCAGGCGAGCGGCGCTGCGTGTACCTGCAGTACGAGCTGGGCACGGACGCGGCGCGCACGGCGGACGCGCTCCTCGCGGACTGGGCCGCCATCGTGCACCTGCACACACTGCTGCACGACTTCATGCTGCGCCCGCAACACGGTTCCTACTCTCATTTAATACTAAATAACAAACACTATTCTTAGGGTTCCGTAGCCAAATGGCAAAAAACGGAACCCTTATGGATTCGTCATGTCTGTCTGTCTGTCCGTCCGTATGTCACAGCCACTTTTTTCCGAAACTATAAGAAGTATACTGTTGAAACTTGGTAAGTAGATGTATTCTGTGAAACGCATTAAGAATTTCACACAAAAATAGAAAAAAAAAAAAAAAAATTTTGGGGGTTCCCCATACTTAGAATTGAAACGCAAAATTTTTCAACATATACGTGTGGGGTATCTATGGATAGGTCTTCAAAAATGATATTGAGGTTTCTAATATATTTTTTTTCTAAACTGATTAGTTTGCACGAGAGACACTTCCAAAGTGGTAAAATGTGTGTCCCCCCCCCTGTAACTTCTAAAATAAGAGAATGATAAAACTAAAAAAATATATGATATAAATTACGGAACCCTTCATGGGCGAGTCCGACTCGCACTTGGCCGCTTTTTTCTAATTTCCGGCAAATACATTCCATTGAAAGTATTGTATAGTGCCTGCTATGGCTGTAAAAGCGTTCATAGGCTACGGTATTCGTTTACCGTCAGGCTATCTGTAGGCCTACTTGCTACCGATATGGTATAAAAATGCTTTCCGTTTTTTTTCCGTCCACGTTCCGGCCACGGAACTCACGCTGGATTTTGACACCGGCCGCCATTCACTTGTTATAACTTATCACCGATGTATGGTGGTTGGCGTCAGCGTGGAGCGTGCGTCTCATGGGAGAGGCGTTATAGAAGTGTAAATCGAAGATGATCTCATTTGTTGTGTGACAGAGCGGGAGCAGGTGTGGCAGGGCGTGTGCATCCGCTCGTACACGTACCGGTCGCTGGTGGTGGGGTGGGGCGCGGGCGCGCGGGCCACGGCCGTGCTGCAGTGGTCGGCGGCCGCGCAGCGGTACACCGTGGCCACGCCGGCGCACCAGCCCGCCGCCAACGCGCACCACCTGTTGCACCACCACCTGGACCACTACATCAACTGGTCGGTATTTATACGTACATACACTGATAATGCGCATTCAAATGCTATTTTTAAAACAACGAGACACTGCAATATGGATTCTTTGTGACTTTCAAGTTAGAACTTTCCATTCGTACCACCAGCCCGACCCAACAGGCATACCGCGGGTCACCAATCGCATGTGGCTCTTTAAGAAAACCTTTTTTAGTCCTGAAACTGGGCCGGATTGCATAATAAAGTACAAGCTAATATTATTAGTGATTTTACATACAACATCACTAATAATATTAGCTTGTATTTTATTATGCAATAGGCCCCTGGTCACTTTTATTCCGGTTAGCTCTATTTTGGTTTGCTTTGTTTGTATTCCCTCCTTGCATGTCCTTCGTGACCTGAAACTTGAGCAAGGGAAGGGGTTACGAGACTTACGACTCTTACGAGTACACAGACTTACGAGTGAGTAGTGGAGTTTCTGAAGCTATTATTAAAATTTCTATAATATGGTTGTCAGACGCTTGACTACC
This sequence comes from Cydia amplana, assembly GCF_948474715.1. Lineage (NCBI taxonomy): Eukaryota > Metazoa > Arthropoda > Insecta > Lepidoptera > Tortricidae > Cydia > Cydia amplana. The sequence goes on along the minus strand of NC_086096.1, from coordinate 27,170,580 downwards.
ACGATTTAATTTTAAAGTAATAACTAGTATTACGTGTAGCGCTACTCAGTAGTTCATTTATTGACTAAATATTCGTTCGAAGCCGAGACGATTCGATGATATACTGTTTGTCATAAATCTATGTTGTCATTGTCGCGACGTGGTGTGTGTCCAGGCACAAGGACCTGCTGGCGCTGGGCGTGGTGCTGCGCGAGACGTACGCGCCGCTGCTGGCGCTGAGCCGGCTGCCCACGCTGCCGCAGCTCGGCCTGCACCACGTGCGCACGCAGATGCCCACGCCCACCTTCACGCTGCTGGCGCACTCCTGGCGGAAGGTGGACCTGTTAACTTTATCTGTTGCAACGTAGAACCTACACCTAAAGCGGACTGAATGCCATAAATATAAAACATATAAAAAAAACCGGCCAAGTGCGAGTCGGACTCGCGCACGGAGGGTTCCGCACCATCAACAAAAAATAGAGCAAAACAAGCAAAAAAACGGTCACCCATCCAAGTACTGACCCCGCCCGACGTTGCTTAACTTCGGTCAAATATCACGTTTGTTGTATGGGAGCCCCACTTAAATCTTTTTTTTATTCTGTTTTTAGTATTTGTTGTTATAGCGGCAACAGAAATACATCATCTGTGAAAATTTCAACTGTCTAGCTATCACGGTTCGTGAGATACAGCCTGGTGACAGACGGACGGACGGACGGACAGACGGACGGACGGACAGTGGAGTCTTAGTAATAGGGTCCCGTTTTTACCCTTTGGGTACGGAACCCTAAAAATGAAACTCTTTGGAAGTAGAACACAGTTTCTTACATTGTCTATCAATTGGTTTTACTTGGTAGCGTTATTTAAAAAAATCCTTGTTTCATCTTCAACGTGGATTTACTTGTGAAATTTTTTGTGCGATGATTTTTGTACGTTTTCGGCGTGGGTTAACTCATGCATAGATCGACTTTTGGGGAGGAAGTCCTATCGAAGGTCAATGTGTATCAATGGTTTAGTTTAGTTAGTAAGTTTCATTAATGGTCGTCGTACGTAAGCTTAAGGACGCATTTAAAAAACCGGTCAAGTGCGGTTTAACTCGCGCACCGAGGTCCGTACAAACTTTAAATTATCTCATGTAACTATAAACAGAAAAGACTTGACCAGAAGTATATTAGTATACGAATTATAATTGTGTATATTGCTATCTATCGGCAAATCGGCTGACTAATTTGTGCGACCTGTATGTGTTTGTTGGTTTTTCAAGGATAACTCTTTATCATGTGAACCGATTTAATTTTTTTTTTGTTTTATTTGAAAGAAGGTGTTTTGTAGTGTAATCTCGTAGTAATTTCAAGTATCATAAACACTTTATTTCTAAAACTTATTATACCATACAAGACTATATGAATGATAAAACAACGTGGGATTAATTGTGGTTCGAAATGATGGTATTTTTTTCCGCATTTTCCTTCATACATTTTTTTTTACCACTTGACCTATACTTCGTTTTTTTAGCATTAGAAATAAGGTAAACAATCTTGATGTGTCTTTTAATTGAAAAAAACATTTTAAAAATAAGTTACGGTAAATATGTAACAATTATGAATCTAATACGATCTTTTATAGTCTTCTGCTTTCATAAGTAATAGTTATTGATTTTAAAAAAGTTATTTTTCAATTAAAAGACATGTCTAAATCGCTTACCTTCTTTCAAGTTCTTTCTAATGCTAAAAAAAACGAACTATAGTACCTACACTTTGATATTTTGCCCCTTTTTAATATTGGTCATTTTCCATCCAACAAGCAGTATCTATACTTTATAAGGATTAACACAGATAATGATGTTTATTTTCACTTGCTTTCAATGAGATATATTGTCATTACCATAATCATTTATTATACAATTAGCTATAATGTAATAAACGATTACAGATCCGTATAATCTACGCTGGTGCATACTCGCTGGAGGTGAACATCCGCGGCGGCGGCACGGTCACCATACGCGACGGCTCCTACTCCAAGTTCGACCGCACGTCGGTCGTCGACGAGTTCGCGCCGGCGCAGGGCTTAAAGGTGACTCGCTACAACATTCAATTACTTAAACAATAACTGACAATAATTTTTACCAAAAATATGTTTTTATTCGACAATAAGTACGACTGTTTGTGGGATTCGATAATAATGTCCCACTAACTGATTTGTTAAAATAAAATAAATTTTGTTTCTATAAGGACACCCATTGAATGTTTATGTAATGTGTTTGCCTTATTACAGTCGTTCCTATCACGGTACGTGGACGACAGCATGAGCGCGCGCCTGCTGGCAGAAGACGACAACCCGCCGTCGCCCATGTCACCGATGCCACCGGGTAAGCTCGTCCATAGCTATTTTATCGTATCAACGAAAGTGGTTGGGAGTAAATAAAACCGATTAGATTAAATAGATTTGATAAAATAAATTAAATTTTAGGCCATAATTATACGATGTAGTTTCCGGTTTCATGCCCATTAATTTGTCTTTCTAAATGTAGGGCTAATGGTTCGGCCCATATTATATTTAAAATGTTAATCTACAGGCGGTCTTCGGTTTCCGGCGCCTTTGACGCCGCCGCAGCCACACACGCCGCATTCGGCGCCAGTGACGCCGCACCCCGCATCGCCCGCGCAGCATCAGATGAACAACAACTCGTTCAACCTGACGTCCCCGCCGGGCGGCGGCGGCGGCGGCGCGGGCGCGGCGGCCAGCGTGTCGGCGTCGCCGGCGTCGCCGCTGGCGCCCTCTCCGCTGGCCGCGCCCGTCGCCTCCCCGCACCCGCCGCCCACCTCCCCGTTCACCGCGTGGCCCGCCTCACCTTCGTTGCCGAGGCCTTCCCCTGGACATCACCCTTCGCCGCGACACAATATGGAACATAAAGGTTTGTAATTGTTGTAAATTAAACTTCAATTGCGAATAAAATAAAAGTTGTAACATGTGATATATTGGTCGATTGCGATATGTGGTAGCGGTATTGCGATAAGTCTTGCGATAATGTTGTTCAGGGGCCACAGCGTCATCGTGCTCGGCGCGCGCGGGGCGGGGCGCGGGCGCGGGCGCGACGGCCACGCCGCTGCCGGTGAGCAAGCTGGAGGCGCTGTGCGCGCCGTGCGAGCCGCCGCAGGGCGCGCCGCCGGGGCCCGCCCTGGCACCGCTGCAGCGCTTCCTCGCCTGCGTCTACATGAAGCGGACGCTTCAGCGGTTCGTTCAGGCGGAAGAATACGTGAGTTCATTATAGCGCATCGCATAGCCCAATAAATAGTGTACGTCTACTGTAACGTACCGTACCTACTCAGATGCTTGGTGAAAGTTCACTAACTTTCACCAAGCCAATTAAGGTATCTTACGGTACGTGCAAATTATATGTTCTGAGCGCATGTAATGTGAATACGTTGTTTGAGCAGTTGACGATGGTGAGCGCGGACGCGACGAGCCTGACGTTCCGGTGCGAGGGCGCGGCGCTGGCGGCGCGCGTGTCGCTGCACCCGCAGCACATGCAGTCGCTGCACCTGCAGCTCACGCCGCTCGACCAGGGCCCGGGCATGAAGCACGAGTGGCTCGAGGACGATCTCAAGGTAAACTCAAAAGCAAAACAGCTCTACTCGGTTTAACAACTATACAAACGGTAACTTGATTTTGAAGTACAATCGGTCTCAAACATTTTTCGTATTATTACAAAGCAAAAACGTAAACATATCTTTGTCGTCGTCTGTACGTACCTCCTCCCTGACTTATGCTTTGAATGATTGAGTGAGAGTATTTACGTATGTTTGTATATAAATTGGCATTACAAAACGGTATTACTTAATGACAATCGTTCTAGTTTTGATAAATCAAGATTTTCCGCTCTTTATGCATGCTCCTGTCCTTCGACAGACCTGACGGACAATCTCGTCTTAGGGTCAGTTGCACCAAACCTTCTGTCACCGTTAACTTTTTCGACGCCGTGTCAAACACAAAAGCTGTCACGCTGACGCCACGTCACCGAAGTGTCAAAACTGAAATTAAACTTTATGCATATGCACGTAGGTCTATGTTGCTCTGTGGTCTGTGACCAATTAATCGGTCTTTGGCGTTGAACCTACGGTGCGGATATATCGGTCATTGGCGTCCAAAAGGTTAAAGCGTTCGCTAAACATTTTTGTTTGTGAAGTGTCATAGCTCAGGTCTGTGTGACAATGATCAGTCCGTCAATTGTAGTTGGTCCAACTGGCCCTTAGCCTACTATATTATTGTCTATAGTTAATACTAAGCGTTACAAGCAATGTAATCGTGTATGTTGATTGTGGTGACTTCAGGTGATGCAGAAGTTCTTCGAGTTGCGCGTGTGCGTAGCGCCGTACCGCGCGACGGCGCTGCAGGGCTGGGGCCGCACCTGGGGCGCGCCGGCCGCCGCGCTGCCGTCGCTGGTGGCGCTCATGCGCGCCGACCTCGAGCCCATCCAGCCCGCGCTGTGGCAGCTGCAGTGGGCGCTGCGCATCCCGCCCGCCGCGCCGCAGCTCGTGCCCACCGGACACCCCGCCGTGCTGCTCGCCAAACACAAGATACTATTCTTTGTGAGCACCCTTTTACTTATATAGAGAAGTACATCAAAATACCTAAAACACTCACACTCACTCATGATTTTCCCTAACTATATGTGAATCTTGCAATAAATAAAACCATTGTAATAATAATTCAGATCTGCCTGACGCGCGGCGAGACGCAGCTGGTGCTGCCGCTGGTGTACGACATGCAGTCCAACGTGACCCAGCTGGCCGACAAGCGCGACTCGCAGCCGCACCTCATCGCGGTCAACCTTCATCTCAAACGGTAACTGCATATTTACACTTTGTAGTACTTTCCTGTTACATTATAACGCGCCATTCAGAGACCCCGATTGCTTTAATTAGGGCTCGGATAGACTGTGCCTACACTCGCATGCGAATTTCGTAATATTGCCAATTCAATCGAACGATCATATACCTCATTGAGGTTCTCAAGGAACACGGGACAGGTCCAAAGAGGGTAAAGACAGTCATCCTTAATACTGTTGTTTGTTTGGACAGGTTCAGCGAGTTTAACCAAACACACGGCGAGTGCACGCTGTGGCCGGCGGTGCGCGACCTGCTCACCAACTTCACGCTGCCGCAGGACGCGCCCGTGGCCGCCGCGCCGCCGCCGCCATAGCTGCCGCTCGCGCCGGCCCCGCTCGCCTCGATGCTTTAACGCCGGCGCCGAGCCACCTGCTACAAACTAAACTTCACGTTCTACATTACACTTGGATAAAATATATCATGCTCCAAATATCGATTTTATACATTGATTACATATAAGTAATTTTTATAGAATGTGCTCTATATTTTATCACATTGACACAGTTTATACGGCATTGTGTAGTTAAATCACATTCGGTAGCTAGCCAAGAGATACTAATGAATTAAGTTTGTGCTGTGTCGCAATAAACACAAACGAAAAATGTACTGCCAAGTTGTCTGAATATATAATATAGAAACATAAGTGTTGTAAGAAAAAACCCCGCCAGAGACTAGCGCAATGTATTTCACTTCACCTGTGAATCCTATGACATACCTATCAGCGACCGGCTCGCCATCGAAGATACGACACGCGGTAGGTAGGCGATACGTCCAATTTTGTCCGACGGTGTGGCAATTAGGTATGTGTATTATTAACGTTTACGCTGACAGATCGAATAATATATGTACTGAATAAATGACCAAGTGTACTTATTTTTATTATCAGCTCAATAAAAGTATCAGAATGCGCGCCGATATGCAAATTAAGATGTGCAAGTGATATGAAAAAACGTCACTCACTTGCCATTCGGTTATTCCAACTGGAGACTATCTGGAACTCAAATAAGTATGTGCAAAATAATACAATTCATACGACAATGAATACCGTTCCCGAGATAAAGGGTCTTGACAGACGGACGGACGGACGGGCAACAAAGTGATCCTATAAGGGTTCCGTTTTTTTCTTTTGAGGTACGGAACCCTATAAATTGATATTAATGATGACATTGCCACCCTTAGTCATTGCAAATACCATGCAGAGTTATCTTGGTCTAACTCTAACGCATTAACTTTTCGAAATATCCTTACAAGAGTGAAGAAAAAATACAATGAAGGCTTACCAACTTATCGAAAAATAGTCCCAACATACTTACATACATTAAATAATGTTAAAGCAATTATTTCGTGATCTGCGTATTTCGCAAAAAGGCATAGATTTGGCAGGTCGCTCTAAAAAACGTGTAGCCAACACCACGCGGCGCGGGTAGGTAGCGAACCGCGGGTTATTTTTTGTTGCAACAAGTCGAGGAGTATACAAATACGTGGAGGGATATGGGAGGGATCGAATAGGTGATAATATACAGTATGTTACTGAACGAAAAGCAATTACTTAAACCCGTTAATGTTTAGGTCATACTAAGTAACTTTTACTATGGGACCAATCCCGAAAACGCGAAAAAAAAAATTTACTCTCCCATAGGAAATTTCAACATCAGACCAGCAAAATGTATGAAACATCCAATTTTTTTTATTTGAGTAATTGCTTTTCGTTCAGTTACATACTGTATTATAAATTCTAGGTTTCTTAGGTATTTAGTGACTGTCACTATTGTTTTGTTTTTTTGGTTTACTGATAAGATAATAATAATTTATAGTAGACGTTTTCGCTCTTAAAGGCTCCACCTATTCCGATCACTGCCAGTATACATTTTAAGAAAACACTTATTATGTTATTATTTTATAATGATAATCTTATATGTAATTTTATTCATGATGTAACATTTATTTAATTTAATATATCACGTCCTAACACTCGATTGTTTTTTTAGGGTTCCGTAGCCAAATGGCAAAAAACGGAACCCTTATAGATTCGTCATGTCTGTCTGTCTGTCTGTCTGTCCGTCTGTCCGTCCGTATGTCACAGTCACTTTTCTCCGAAACTATAAGAACTATATTGTTGAAACTTGGTAAGTAGATGTATTCTGCGAACCGCATTAAGATTTTCACACAAAAATAGAAAAATAAACAATAAATTTTTGGGGTTCCCCATACTTAGAACTGAAACTCAAAATTTTTTTTTTCATCATACCCATACGTGTGGGGTATCTATGGATAGGTCTTCAAAAATGATATTGAGGTTTCTAATATCATTTTTTTCTAAACTGAATAGTTTGCGCGAAAGACACTTCCAAAGTGGTAAAATGTGTGTCTCCCCCCCCTCTCCCCCCTGTAACTTCTAAAATAACAGAATGATAAAACTAAAAAAAATATATGATGTACATTACCATGTAAACTTCCACCGAAAATTGGTTTGAACGAGATCTAGTAAGTAGTTTTTTTTTATACGTCATAAATCGCCTAAATACGGAACCCTTCATGGGCGAGTCCGACTCGCACTTGGCCGCTTTTATTATTATTATTATTATTCCAAGACTCAGCGGCGGCACTGCGATAGACTGTGTCCCCTTGATATTGGGTCAATGTTTGGATCGGGATTTTGATACTATTCTTTTTGAACCCTGAATTGTAGAAAGTACTCTTTGCTGTTTACCGCAACTTATTTTACTCTTTAGTGAGTATTCTTTGGTTTACCTACTCTTGAACTGTCATATACAGCCTGTGCGGAAAGAGAAGAGTCGTGGAATGTATACATTCCACGACTCTTCTCTTTCCGCACAGTCTCTACAGGTGGCCCATTTAGATCGGTCAGTATGGGAAAATCTGAAACTATAAGACATACGACGATCTCTTCTTAGGAACCATGTCATCGATTTTAGTAACAAGAAAAACTGCATTCATAGATTTAAAAAAATGTATACTCAGCTCGGGAATCGAACCCGGACGTTTTGAAAAATAAAACTAAAATTATTTCTATTTAGATATCGATTGTGTAGGTCTTAAGCAGTAAATGTTAATATGAAACATGATGTCTGAAATGAATAAAATGCATTTGTTTTCATATCCTTTAATTTATTTTAGTAAGTTTTCGACATGACCACCATTTTTTTCAATACATTTTACATAATTTTTTTAAATGTATGAATGCAGTTTTTCTTGTTACTAAAATCATATATATATTATACTACTCTTTGATGGTTACTAAGAAGAGATCGTCGTAAGTCTTATAGTTTCAGATTTTCCCATACTGACCGATCTAAATAGGCCACCTGTATATTATATGTACTACTCTTTGCTTGAACCTGACATATGAATGTCATGTGAAAGATACCTTCAAGGAGTGAAGTAGGTATATATTAAGGTACCTTTATGACACTGACATTACATTATTTTACATTACATTACAATATTTTGGATTGATTTGGCGTTGCGAAATTAAATCTCAAAATTAGTAATCATGGCACAAAGGACACCTCATCGTAATTCCATGGACACAATTCTTACATTCGACAATAGAGACAATGTAAGTGTTGTTTAATATTTTTGCATGCCCCAACCTTGTATTGGATGTTAGCATTCTAGTAAGCTAGTAAGGTCCCATCAGTGATGCTACTTGCCATGTAGTAAAATAATAATGATTAAGTAACTACTTGGCAGGTGGAAAGCTCTCTAATCAGAAACGAAAGTTTAATACTTACCAAAATTTTGTTGTTTATGTACAGCACATACAATTATGTAAGTTAGCAGGCCAACCTAGATCAGAGTTAACCGCCGGCTCGGCTATTATGTATGACGCGCCGCCACTGTAAATAGTGGTTTACATCAAACTGCAAACAACATACCAAGGGACATTGTGGTAATTAAAATCGTCTCGATAAAAGTACAGTCAACATCAGGGATTACTAGGACTAGACTAAAAATTGTTTTAATGATTGTACATATTAGCAAAGCGAGTGGTCGGTGGAATGGTCGACATCGAACGTGCCGGGCATGGACATGGCGGCAGGCACGGCGCCGCGGCGCGACCGCGGGCGGCGGCGCCTGCGGCTCAGCGCGCTTGCGCTCTCCTCCTGCCTCACCATGCACTGTCGGGTCGTAGGACCCGCGCTCACCACCGGCCTCTGTTCGTATTAAATATAACTTATTAGTTTACCTATACCTACCGTGATGGATATAACCTTCAATTTTGACATCCTACTCTCTCGTCACCCTTGCTTTACACGATTCCGTGTAAACGCATCCTTGCTATAAATAAAGGAAGAGCGTTTTTAAAAACTGAAAAAGTAATATATGGACGGTAGACGGTATATTAAACACACTACAGAAAGCGTGCATGTAATATTACTAGGGGGCAGCACAGGTGCCCCGTATTGGCACTAAGTGAACCTAAATCCCATTTGTCACGTTGTGGCAGACCCTCCCATGCGTACGCTCTCTGCACAGAATGTATTCAAAACTATTGATTATAATATGATTACTTTTTTACGCTGATCACATAACTGTGTAACGTAAAAAAAGTACCTAAGTAACTATAACTTGTGACTGCACAGTGTACTACCTGTTCTTGGTTGCGGCGGTCGTGGTCCTAGCCAACCCGCTGCGGCACTTTGAGGTGTATCTCGGCCAGTGGAGCATCAGCGGCCCGGGGCGCGCCTTCCGCGTTATTCCTATGCTTGATGGTAAAGCTTACCACATACTTATTAGTGCCGCGAGTTCGCTATTGTATGGATATTTATAAAATTGCCCTTTACCGGCTGTAAACGGCGGGCTGTACGGGACTTTACGTCCGCTTCCTTGATTAAGTTAGTAATTTCCCACTGTAGAATTAACGAAACTTCTCAGGCTAAAATCGTGTTCCACTAACAGTAGGTACCTACTACCAACTTAGGGCCAGTTCACCAACGACTATATTGACGGACTGATCAGTGAGCACAGCATCTCGGCAGTAAACTATGAAGTTCCCCATAGGTGATAACTTAATAAGTAAGTATATAGTATACGTTATATGGCAAACGTTTTAAGGGTGACATGACGACATACGGTTTTGTGCCACCGACCCTTAGTCAGTAATAGTAGTCTGTGCGGAAAGAGAAGAGTCGTAGAATGTACTTATGGGCTCCCTTACCTACATTCTACGACTCCTCTTTCCGCACAGGGGGCCGATTTATGAAATTCGACTGGTCGATATCGTGTATTTCGTTCAGTAATATCTCCAATAGTAGGCATTTAAATTCTGCTAATCGAATTGAAAACGAGTGGTCAATGGCACTAGATTCCCAATTTATATCGCTCGTATTTCAAAAATCAGCATTTCGTCGATTTTCGAGTGACGAAATCGAGCGATCGAAATTCAAAAATCGGCCCCCTGATTCTATAAACCTATTTTTTTTGATGCTGTGTAGGTATTGGCCTGGCAATGTGCATCACCTCTATTGTACGTGCAATCAACTATTGTACCATGGCTGCAATAACCATGCTTTACGTGGTTCACTCTATGTCAGATTCCAAACTTCCCTTCACTTATTGCAGGTGCGTTACTTTTACTCCTTAAAAACATTTGTAAGAACATTTCTAAGAGCACTCTGTACTTGTAGCCTACAGTTATGATTCAGTTTCTGGCTTGTAAAGAGAACACAGATTAGGTAGGTATTAGATGTACATTTTTTTGTTAGCTCTATTTTCTAGGAATAACAATATTCAGGAAAAAAGGCAAACTTCTTATTTGTTCTTTTTCAATAGGTATTTAAAATTGTGGCGGTAATTAGAATTACTTTAAATTCAATAATGATGTGGCTAGCTGAATCGTTCCCCTCATGAAAACTATGTCGCTTGTTTAGTAACATCACACCTTCATTGCAACCTTATTTTATAAAATGAGTATTAGTTAACGTTAATTTATACTTATTAAATAATTTATCATATACCTACCTAAAACTTGATTTTAGAAATTGGGACTTACAACCGTACAAACCAACGATAGAAAATACTTCAGTCTACGCACTTTCGGGGGTAAGTATTTGACTTTGAATTTTAGAAGGGTTAAAATCACACAGCAATAACGGCAAATACCTACATTATTAGTAACATTTACAGAGGCGGTTTATGGAGTGCAATGAGAACAGTAAAATATGCAGATACACAACCGTGGGGTTGCGCTTTCGTGCCTGGCGTGGCGGAGGAAGGTGTTAGATATAATATTTACTTTGCTATACATTTCTTTGTTTTTACCTACATACGAGCCTCGGTGCAATGAAGTTCTTCCAATGAAATATAAAAATCATATATATTTTAATATTGTTTTACACCACGTAAGAAAGAATGAGCGCGCCGTTCAGCACTTCTTTGTTTTGTGTTTTACACTAATCAACATGAAGTCAGCTGGCAATTAAAACAATAATCTGGTACCAAGTAGGTACCTACAGCCGGCAAAAATAAGGGATTTAAAAAAATTACTTTTGATGGTAGGTAAATACACACATGGATAAATTTAGAGGAACGCAAAAAAAAGATGAATTACTAATTTTGAAATTACTTTAGGTGCTGTAGGTAATCCCGTAATTAAACCTTTTTAGGGTTCCGTACCCAAAGGGTAAAAACGGGACCCTATTACTAAGACTCCGCTGTCCGTCCGTCCGTCCGTCCGTCTGTCACCAGGGTCAGAACTTGGATGGGTGACCGTTTTTTTTGCTTGTTTTGCTCTATTTTTTGTTGATGGTGCGGAACCCTCCGTGCGCGAGTCCGACTCGCACTTGGCCGGTTTTTTTTTATGCGTTCCTCTAAATTTGCCCATGAGTATTTATATTAGTATAAACTTAAAGTATAAACATTATTAGAAAATGCTCTGACTAACGAGAACTTATGGCATCGGGGCTCGTATAAAATGATGTATTAGCGTTACACCTTTAAATATTTGCACACTGATGCAAAATTTGAGTTGTTTCCTCATGTTGGTCGGTAGAATTGACATAAGTCATGATGTTGAATTATTCATATCTTATGTAATATCGTTCATTTGGATTTCATTTGTAATGTTTTATAGTTAGTATTTTTCTCGCGTCGATGTCATGAAAAATGTTGTGTTTCACTCGGAAGCAAAGTTTGTTTAACCCTCTCGTGCTTTGAAACACTCGCAACGCTCAAGATTCCACTTTTCGAACCAATCGCTACGCTTCGTGGTTCAAGTTTGGAATCTTTCACTTGTTTTGGGTATCAATATTGGCACAACAACTTTACTCCCTTGTAAAACAAATAACAATTTTCAGCTCACAAGGAATGAAGTTCGAATTACTAAAATGCAACGAGACATATCCTGGACCATATCCTTTTTTTTATAGTCCTCCTCCTTACAACTACTTTTAGTAAGTGGTCGTTATATTAATTTATTTTGTTACTTTAAAATGTTTTTCACCACGCCAACTGGTAAAGGCTCTCTTTTGATTATTCAAATACTATATATATAGCAAATATAAATAGCAAAGTTGCATTTTATTCACAGGTGAGGCAAAGTATTCAAATGCAAATTTGGAGTAGTTTTCTTATGTTTGCTGGTAGAATTAACTTTTAAATGATGATTTTGATTGATAAATATTTAATAACATTCATTTGGATTTGATTTTGTTTAATATCTTACGGTGAAAAATGTTGTGTTTCACTCGGGTCCAAATTTAGTTTAACCCTCGTGCTTTGTAACCCTCGCAACGCTCAAGATTCCATTTTTCGAACCACTCGCTACGCGAATCTTTCGCTTGCTCGGGTATCAATATTATCAATATTTACACAATTTTCAATCGTGGCTGAATGCCGGACTGATCTGTCCTGCCTTTTAAAGGGGCCCACTGATTACGTCCGCCGGACGATATCGGCCTGTCGTCAGTTGTTCGGTCGGAGCTGTCAAATTTTGCTTTTAACTGACACGCCGATATCTTCCGGCGAACTGATAATCAGTGGGCCCTCTAAGGGGCCGACTGATGATCAGTCCGCCGGACAATATCGGCCTGTCAGTTAAACGCAAAATTAAGGTAACAGTTCCGAACAACTGACAGGCTGATATCGTCCGGCGAACTGGTAATCTGTGGGCCCCTTACCCTGCCAAAAAATTACAACATGGTGGACGAACGTTTGAAATGTCACCGTATTATAATTATTTCGTTTAAAATTTAGGTGTTGTTCGCAAGTGTGATGAAAAACATTGTGTGTAACTCCAGGGGTAAGAATATCGCAAACTCGAGTCTTTAATTCATTCCAGTCTGCGGCTGTCGTGAATCTAAAAATCTCGTTTGCAATATTTTACTTACTCTCCTCGTTGCACAATGTAGGTACTATTGTTTAACAAGGGAACTAAGTTGTTACTTTACTTGATAATATCATATAATATTTAGATCTGAGTAAGCGAAAGATTCCAAGATTCAAAAAGAGAAATCTTGAGCGATGCCAGGCAGGGGATTTAAGGCTCACTACTCACTAGTGAACCAGAAGAAACTTTTCTGCTGAGCTAAAAAAAATGTTCACCTCACCAAGTCACCACACATCATTTAGAATGTTTTCGCCTGCTTCTGTCTCAATATTGCTAGGAGGGGTAAACGACAATTTTGCTCCCTTGTTAAACAATTAACCATATTGTGTCTTATCAGCTTGGAACTAGTTCGGATGCCACTGACTTATCACTTTGGTGCCTTCAACATACCGTTGCTTATATGCCTGGGCTGTATTTGGGTGTTAATGTGGTTTCTTATGATTGCCGAACGCGTGAGGCATCGTAGGGTAAGTTCGATAGTCGTTGCCAGTGCCGGCCCGAGCCCTTGATCAGGGTAGAGCGAAATCGGGTTTTGGCGCTCTTCGTTGAAGTTTTCATGTTTCAAGCGTATTTCCACCCCCTCGCCCTACTCGCGTCTTTTTAAACTATTTTTTTCTCATTTGCCATTTTGGCGCCCCCCTTGCCATCCGGCACCTAGAGCGGCCGCTCCACTCGCTCTACCGTAGATCCGGCCCTGGTCGTTGCTATTAATAACCAACTTCAAACACGATACCAGAGGAAAACAACCACTTGCATATTCATATAATAAATTCAATTTTTATTATGAAGTAGGTTTATTTTATAAACAGTACAAGAAGAAGAGCATTTTTACGTTGACAAAAAACAACTTCGATCTAATTGTAATACCTATCAAAGGTATTCAAAAAATACAGTAGGTACCTATGTTGGTTCCTAATAGATATTAGGATACCTGTATATTTAAAAAAAAATCCTGAATCGTTAACTTTATATTTCAGTTAGTGTGGAATAACTTGTATCCCTGGATTGTGGTAGTGCCGTGGATCTGGGTGGTGTGTCTAGCCGTGGTCGCCTCAATGACCGTGTCGGCACCGAAGAGAGTTATAAAGCAAATTTTTAAACTCGGCAAAATTGATATATTCTCGGTTTGTATTGCCGGCACTTTCTGTATATTGTATTTCCTTCTGACGTCGTACTGACGAATAATTTATTGCAGGGTCTGACAGACGCCTTTGTAGTATCACTCTATATTCACTCCGCTGGCACGGGCACGGAAATCATTCATGGCAAAGGGCTAAACCACTATGGTACATATATAACTATTTATCAACATCAACAGTCATCACTATTCATCACAACCAGTCTAATACGTCCCACTACTTACTGGGCTTCTAATATATAGATACTCACCTAGTACGAGTAGGTCTAATCATGATGTAATTAATCAGTAATCACGTGTCTACACAGTGCCGGCCCGAGCCCTTGATTATGGTAGAGCGAAATCGAGTTTTGGCGCCCTTCGTTGAAGTTTTCAAGCGTATTCCCCCCCCCCCCCCCCCCCACACTCGCGTCTTTTAAAACTTTTTTTTCTCATTTGTCATTTCGGCGCCCCCCTTGCCATCCGGCGCCTAGAGCGGCCGCTCCACTCGCTCTACCCTAGATCCGGCCCTGTGTCTACATAACGTTAATTTGTACTGTGAGTGCTGATTTAGAGTCTCAAGGAAGCGAAATAATTGTTCTAATTTAGAACCTTGAGCATCGAGAGCAGAGAGCAAGGGAATCGAAGGCACGAGATGCAAAAAACTTGGGTTTCGTGTACAGTAAGGTACTACTTTTCACGTTTGCAGTGAGGACATATTAATTAGAGGGTAAAAATACAATATATGAAAGGAACGCTCCCCTGAATACATTTATAAATTACGCAATGTGAGTCGAACTGTTTTACAGTTAAAAATTGTTTGTTAGCGTCGGGTCACATCGACCCGCTTCTGAACGCTGACAACGTGTGGCACTCGGGGATCGTGCTGGCGTTGGCGGTGCTGCACGCCGCCGCGGCCACCGTCTGCGCGGTCGGCGACGTGTCACACCTCGACGTGGCCAACGTTTACGATACACGCGAGAGTAATTTGTTGCTACACTTGTAAACTTGTATTTTGTGAATACTGAAACCTCTATAGGTATATAAGCAAGTGTACCTAATACGTATCTAGGAGTTGTCTACCCGTCACGTACCTACGTAAAGATGACTCTTGTCGTTAATTAATTACCTTCTTAGACACTTAAACTAAGTAAAATAAGTATGTACCTATTCTAGAATTCTATCAATAGATACGCACGGAACTTTATGAATATATATGTCATTTTTTGATAAAAAGATAACTGAAGTAATATTTAATTGCAATATTATGTTTTTGACTAAGTAACTAGAAAAAATTAAACGAGGTAGGTATATACTTACAATATGGAGGCTTAATTCTAAATAAGATAATTTATGTATATTAACTTTCTCTACACAATTAGTTAACATATTCATTTTTTATTCCGATAAATAATAAGAGATACCTATATACTGTAAAACGCGCTTTGACCGTAAAATGAGCGTTAAGGCTTCGTCACACATGCGCGTTTTCCAGGCGCGGCTTTTACATACAAAACGCTCACGCCGCGCCCGGAAAACGCGCCTGTGTGATGAAGCCATTAGAGTGGTTCAAAAATAACTCCCTAAATCCTAAATTGTATAATTCTGTGTGTTCAAGGTGTTATGTGGGTGATACCCATGTATTCGAAATGTACTGCGCAGGGTAACTATTCCCATACAATGTAAGTAGTTTCCATTAAAGTACCTAAATTAGAGATTTTTATTTATTTACGATTTTAACAATGTTAATTTTCAGGTCTACCATAATTTTTGGTGGTTTAACTTTTTCGTATATAGTGGTGGCCTATACGTTAATCAAGACGGCATTACACACTATCTTTGAATATAAAGTAAAATTAGTGTAAGTCATATTTGAAGTTTAGTACTTACCTACCATATTTATACGCATGAACCCGGGCTATTTAATTGGAAATTAAATTTGTTGAATTTGCTTGTACTTAGGTTCGTCGAGCAACAGGTGGTGTTGGCTATGATCTGTTCTTGCTTCCTTCTTAGCCTGCCGTATGCCACTTTCGTGAGTACATTTTTAATTTTCAATACCTAATGTCAATGGTGGACTCAACCAAAATAATCTATTGTAAGTAGGTACCTACAAATATAGGTAAATGATCAGCCAAGTGAACGCGGAACAGGAAGTGGATGTGGTAGGCCCAGGCGGATGATCTCCAAATTTTCCTTACCAACTGGCCGGAAGTAGCACTCGTGGATATCACATCTGCATGTTTCCGCCACGGCATAAGATGTGGTGGAATATATTGCAACTTGCAAGAAGAAAAGCCTTGTTTTAACTGTAACAACATGATGTTGTTTTAAATACTGTTGTGTCGCCTAAATGATTTTTTAGTTTTTAAGATAATATTTATTGTAATGTATGTTATTCTGTAAGGTATGTATATATCAGCCTTTGTTGCCTGAAAATAAATTATTTTACAGTACATAGGTATGGGGCTACTTTTCCGCACTAGCGCGTAAAATAGCACTTTTCGTGCGTATGTCGAAACTTTAAAGTGCCATATGTACTGTAAAACGTCGTTCGATACACGTGCGAATAGGTAATTCGCAACTCGTGTCGATTTAAAACACTCCCTTCGGTCGTGTTTTAATTTATCGCCACTCGTTTCGAATTTCCTCTTTTTCGCACTTGTATCGAAAATAACTATTTCATTTTGATAAATTGTACAGTAAACTGTAGAGTTGTGACTGTGACCCCCTGCAAACAAATTTGTATGCAGGGGGATCACTTAGTGAGTGTACATGTGCAGGGCGGTCTAGCGCTATTGGAGAGTGTGGACTCTCTGATGACGGGAGTGGCGTTGCCGTCCGTGTGCCTGGTCGAGTTGGCGGCGCTCGTGTACCTGTACCGCAGCCCCGACTTTCGCTCCGACCTCAATATCGCCACCGAGGAGAACACCTGCAACTCTCGTATTAGCACCTCGTGGACGTTTATACCATTTGTAGTGCTTGTAAGTTTTATTTTTGAATTAAAAATATTTTCCATAATGTCAATATCAGAGTAAAATGGGGACTACGTTTGTATGGAAAAGGGACCGTCCCCTTTCCTCTTTTGACATTCGTTTGATCAAATCGAAGTTCGTAAATTTCGAGCAACTATCTCTGGCACTAGGCGTAATTAGTTATGCCTTAACCTTTTCGACGCCGTGTCAAACATAAAAGCTGTCACTCAGACGCCACGTCACCGAAGTGTCAAATCTGAAATTGAACTTTATGCATATGCACCTAGGTCTATGTTGCTCTGTGGTCTATGACCGATTAATCAGTCTTTGGCGTTGGACCTGCGGTGCGTATATATCGGTCATTGGCGTCCAAAAGGTTAATTGAAATAAAAGAAAAAGATGCCCGAAATTTGCGGTAGGCCCTTGTGAAAGCCATACCGACCGAAGCGACGACGAGTTTATGATTTTCAACTAGGTATAGGGGCACATGTTTTGTAAAATGTTTTTAAGTCAGCCGTACCTATTACTCTAGCTAGTCGGAGCTGGACGCACTGACAAACAAGTATGTAAAATAATCCTAGTAATTAAAAAAATACATCCCATGCAGTTCTAGTAGTAGGTATACCAAATCTTACTTGCAATTCAGGCATTTAGGTACCTAATACCTTTTTTTTTTTTTTTTTTTTTTTTTTTTTTTTTTTTTTTTGTCGGAGTGGGGAATGCTTTTACGCATCCCCCCCGGCCGTGGGGAAGGCCATAATTGGGGGGGTATGTGGGACTCCCTCTATTCAGCCTCCCTCTCCTAGCGAGAGGGAGTGAAAGAGAATACCCACTAAACCCCACTCCGGCGTCTCACCCTCTCAGACGTTGTTTTTGGGGGCATCATGGGGTCGCGCATTCATTCTTCCACCATGCCCCCCGTCTTTTCCCGGCATTAAGCCGGTGAACCCGCACAAAAGGAGGGGAGAATCAGGGACGCTTCTGATTCTCCCCCCAAACGTGTAGGGCCGTGCAATGTGAGCCCCAACCCACTGGCCCTACTGAGGAAGGACGCGGTTTGCCGCAGCGTACTGCGCGCGTCTCCTCCCTCGTCGTCTTTGACGAATCGGGGGCGCGTCCATCGCGTTTTCGCGCTCCCGCTCCGCTGCCTCCTTCTGCGAGATGACCTCCTCGCAGAAGGAGACTACTGTCTTCCATTTTCTCTCGCTGCCCAGCATGGCCGCAACGACGCTGTGCAGCGAGAGATCCGTCGTTCCTATTGCCGCCGTTAGAGCGCGGCGTAAGGTACCTAATACCTACGTTAACGTTTGCAGGTGGTGTTAATAGGCCAAATTATTTCGGTGAGTCAGACGGAGCTGCCGTCGCTCGCTATGTACACAGCGCTGGCGCCGCTGCTGGCCGCGGCGCTGGCCGTGCCGCTGCGCGCGCTACACAACGCCATCGTGTTCATGCACCCTGCACCGCGCCGCGGCGTCTGACACCGCACCGCCGTGATTTATACACTTTTAGAAAGACAGGGGTGGTTTAAAGCGTTTAAAATGTCCTAGGGACGGACATGTGATTGAACATATTCTGAAATAAAAATACGTGTCACTTTTATTCTTTGTAATTCAAAATACGTAGGTAAGTAAAACCTGAATAGTGAAATCGATAGATACAGATTTTTATTGCGTGCCAATTAAGTACCAAGTACCTGCCTAAGTAAGCTAGGTGCATGGACCCGGGCAGGTTATTAACTAACTACAGTTGACAGGCAAGATTTGTATGTACAGAGTCAAAATATATTTTCGCAAACTTTTCTCAAATTAGGCCCGGCATAGGGCGGACACGCCATACATCAAAAATCATTTGCGTTTATATTTGTGCACGGCACGTCTGTACACGCGTCATTGTGTATGTGTGGTTAAGTCGCTTTACTGAGAGAACGCCAGATTCATGTGGCGGGGCGGGGCGGTTGCGTGCCCGTTCTGTATGATAATACTATTACTTATTCTGTGCTACCGGTGCGATGAGTGAAGTGAAGACGATATGTAAAGGAATTTCATACAGCCTTACTCAGGGGTAAGACCTAGCTAGATCGACTTTTTTTGTCCCCAAATGCGACTCATCGGCGGCTTTTATGTGTGAGCGAATGAACCATGGTATAATAATATACTCCGCCTGGTACTCTCTTCCGAGATTCGCGAATGACCTAACTGGCACTTGCCTACGTCATCATGCTGTTTACAGGTTCTCAAACTTTAAAATGTGGGAGATTTTTAACCAACAGTGAAAATTATTTTAACGTCATTAATTTTAAGTTATTCATGTAGAAACATAGTAAAATAAAACAAATCTATACTGCACTTTTCACTCCTACTCTTACAGTTCCGAATAGAGCAGCCAACCATTTTCGTAACAAAACATTAATTACGAAGCCTACGACGTGAAAAGTTTGGAAAACACTGCGACTGCTGACACTGAGCGAGAAGGAAATAACAATTAACACGCGTTCGACAAGGACGGTCGGTCGGGACAAAATGGCGGATTGTCAAATGTGACAGCGCTATCCTGTGTTGCCAGTAGTGTAAACAGAATTACCCGAACGTCTGAAATTTCTTTCGTGAATCGGAAGATATTGCTAACGAATAATTAA
Source organism: Cydia amplana (assembly GCF_948474715.1). Taxonomy (NCBI): domain Eukaryota; kingdom Metazoa; phylum Arthropoda; class Insecta; order Lepidoptera; family Tortricidae; genus Cydia; species Cydia amplana. The sequence goes on along the minus strand of NC_086096.1, from coordinate 27,150,638 downwards.
AAATGACGTGTTATTGTAAAACTTAAGATAAAATACATATAAATGAAAATTATTAAATTATAAAGAAATAAATTAACTTATTAACCATATAATGTACCCATGTAACATGTTATGTTGAAATAAAGTGGCAATGTTATTGTGACGTAGACAAGTGACACTCTGGGAAGAGAAGACCATGTTTTATTAGACCATGGAATGAACTGTGAAATCTCATCTGAATAGTTTCATGTGTAATGTATCTACGTGCCCTCATTCCCTCTATTCATTTGGGCATAGGTAGTTGATATTTTTGTTAACACTGAAAGTCTTGTTTGAATTTCGGAAAATGAAATGCTTTTTCACTGAAAATAAATGTTTATTTTATCAATCATTTAAATATAATTATAAATATAGATCTTTGTACAATCTATTACGTGTACACACACTGTTGATAAGATGATAGCCTTAGTGAGACTCTTCATAAAACTTAAGATAATAAGTAGTAGGTACTTAGATGAAACAGTAAAGAAGGTGGCTCCTGGCGGTCGGGCGCGCCGCCGCCGCGAGGGGGCGACCGCTAACGACCTATTCGCGGTCTGATATCATATTATATATTATTACTACTTACAATCAAATGCCTATTTCACGATAATATTAAAAATATCACGATATGTACATTATTGTACATATTATTTTGAACAAACTAAACCACCGAAAACGAATACGTTCGACTCGGTAAAATATTCGATTTGTTTACTCAAAGAACTAAACTGACCCCAATCAGTATTGTATACAATAAATAAGAGCACCAGGCGAGTGCAAATAGTAAACCCGACTGGTTATAACAAAAATACTTTTCGATTGAACTACTTCTAGTATTCGATTTCTATACAGGCCGCACTTTGTGACAAGTTATACAGTAATACTACCAAATACTCTACTATATAAAACCCGTGCTATCATTTCAATTCGCTCATATTACAAAGGCACATCAAGCACTCTTTCATAGTCTCGTCCGATCCATAAATATTATAAACATTTTCATTGCCACATCCCTGCTGTTCCTTAACATTATTTCAAATAGCACTGGACTTTTTAACATTGAAAATCAACGATTAAAATTAAAATTTTGTTAATATTCGAAATATGATTAAAATCACGAAGTACGATTTAGGTTCCGATATGTCACTGGTTCCGACGCGACCACCGAGCACTTGTGCCACACACTCACAACACGCCTCATATCGTACATTGTTATTATCTCTATTGAACGGAGACGTTATTGGCTTAATTTAATATTAGCACTGGTAATAAGCTACGCTTCTCGCACTCTTTTATTGCCAAAGTAGTAAATTAACATTTTTTTAACAACTCACTTCTAAGTAAATATAGTGTGAATTTGGCACAAGACGCAAGGTAACATGTTGGACATCAAGCAACTAACGCTACATGAATTCGTTAACACTATGAAGCCGATCCATACAGAGTAGGTCTTATAAAACGATGACAGTAGAGATGTGTTGTCTTATCAATTCGAAGAGTTGATCAGCAATTCTCCGATTTAATATTGTTTGAATGTATCTCCTGATAAAAAAATATGACACATAGTGACAGTGAGTGTTTCATAGTCAACAGTAAAAATTGTTTTATGATTTAGCTGGTATACATACGTGTATGTATACTAAATCATCTTATAATAGATATTACAATCTCGTAATGTTCTGGCGTAGGTATTTAGTTCTCGCCGCGCCTACCGTCAGTATAATGACGAGTGTGAACCGCGTGCAGGTGCTCTCCGTACGGCGAGTTCAACAACATTTAGAAGCCGGAGCCGGAAGCGGGTCGGGCGCGAGTCAGGCGCGGCGCGCGGTGCGCCGTCAGAAGCGGCGCAGCGCGGCCGCCGCGCCGGCCGCGGCCTTGCGCGTCGGCTGCACCGACAGCGGCGCCACCAGCACCTCGCCGCCGCCCGACCCGCCGCCGCCGGCGCCGCTGCTCGTGCCCATCTCCTGCACACAAATCACAATATATAGTGGCTGCCTTAACCACCCGCACTCTTTCAATATTTGTGGCTTTCCACACAGAAGGGTCCTTACCCTTCATGTGCAATTTTGTTGCTTGTTAGAATTTCTGTTGGAGTTTCTTATAGAAAGGTCCTTATTGCACATGAAGCATAAGGATCCTTCTCTGTGGAAAGCCTCATTTAATACTCGAACACGCTTACAACCGGAATTGGCGCGAGTGGCGAAAAATTAAAACACGACCGAAGGGAGTCTAAAATATTGTTTTAATATATGTCATAGAGAAAAATAGTAAGACAAGAGTGTTCACTCCATACATACTCCTTATGCTCAACAACATACGACTTTCCGGTCGGTACTACATCTATTGTCAAGTAGCAGAACTGATAATTCCGCTACTCAATGCTTGATGTAGACACTGAAATTAATAGTCTTTTTGGTATCAAAACTGATGTATGGAGTGAGCACTCTTGTCGTACTATATTTCTCTATGTATATGTACAGTAGGTAGACGTTTGTAGTGTTGTAAAAAGTGGGAGAGATGGAGGCGCATAGGTACTCACGTTGATGTTATTGCAGCTCGCGAGGCGCATCTGCGCGAGCTGCGAGGCGGGCGTGAGGTTGGCCTGCGAGCCGAACGGGGAGATCATGGACGACATGGCGCGCTTCAACTTCGACGGCGTCTTGTTGAACGACAACGCGCGGCCCACCTGTCATTAACATAATCATTTAATACACATTTTTTAATATTATCATTTACATAGATTCGTCTCACTAGCGATAACACGAATCGCTACAAATTATATTACAATATATGCAGAATCACTAGGAACATGAAAATTGAAACCCGCTGCCCAAGCCAGCTATGGCGAATGATGTATTTGTTATTCCATTCCCAGAATAACGAAGCAATGAATTTAACAATAAGCAGTTTTTACCGTAGACTTGCTGTTTTTACGTACAGTAGACTTTTAATTATAAAACACAATGCTATGAAATAAATTCCACCACCAAATTTTGAGATATGCATGGTTGTCAAACGGCGGTAAATGAAAACTTTTTGACGCATGTAACGCATCCGTATATTTTTTAATTCAGAGACAGGGGGCCGACTGCCATATCGTTCGATATTAGCGAGGCCCCAACTTTATCTATTCTCAGTACAAAATTGGAATACTCAAGCCGTAGCCATTTTGGTGGTGGGCAAACTGTGTATGTATGCGTATAAATGTGTGCGAGGAACTGAGCGGCGCCGTCCGCGTACTCGAGGAGCCGAGCGCCGCCGTTCTCGTACGCGAGGAGCCGACCGGCCGGAATCGATGCCCCAACGCCGGCCGTGACATGCGGTTCCTGAATACTTATATGTGTGTAGTCCCACTCGTATTTTTACCCCTTTCATTATGTAGCATTCACAAACTACTATTAATAAAACGCATAAAAACTTCACACTAGAAAAAGGATAGTGGCGAGCCAGTCCTAAATCCTTATACATAAACAGCCTCATACATTAAAAATGGCAGTTAATGACTGAGCCCAGCTAATTTACAAAGAAATGCGTACATTAATATACGTATACGAAGAACGGGGTTGTTAAATAATGATTATGACAAGACATGGACCAACACATGACAGGTATGGCACGCTCACGAAAACTGTTAATAACAAATGAACTAAAGCTAAGCGTTATTTCTAAACACTGACCACCCATAATCGGAAAATGGTTTGGTTAAATGATGGTATACCGCAGCACTGCCCGCCATTTTTTAATTCTACACATCATGTTAAAGTCGGTCCAGATTTAGCGACTGTGCCGCTCGCGCGCCGCACTCGAGCATTACGCAGTACGATTGATACATTGATATTGATACTTTTACCAGAACAAGACAGGAAATAATGTTAAGTTTTAGATGAACTTTTTATATGCCGGAACTCATTCTCATGTCAATTATAAAATTATTTAATGTTTTTGCGATAACTTTTTACTTGTTTTTGCTACTTTTGAAACATTCTCATTTTATGCTGGAACTACAGTAATATAATGTGTAGAAGGGGTGATTTCACTGATTTCAGAATGGCATTACAAAATTAGTGATTTACTAAGCCATAATCACTAGTTTAGTATTACAAACTGAAAATGTTGTTTTACCGCGACGGTATTAAATTGACACGGGGATAAATATTCTGACGGCAGTGCATTAGGTTTGGATGGCGTGTGCGTGCAGTGATGGGTGTGGGTGTGGGTGGGGTCGGGTGGATGTGGACGAGGCGCTTCAGACCTGTGCGAGTAAGTGAGCGCGCAATACCCATGTGTCTAGCAGCCCGCCCGGCCCGCCCGGCTCGCGCAGCCAGCCGCCCAGCCCGGCCAGCGTCTCCAGCTACAACACAACCAGCCCTCCACTACACGAGTCGAGACACACAACTCCACTCGCATCTCACTACTTAATCTAAACTACATATCTACAAACATTATCTTTAACTATCGTTCAGGTGCATAAGCTACTGGTACTAACAAAAGTGATCACAATAGTTGACGAAGAATGTACATTTGTAAATAACAGATAGATACATTTACAGTACTGGCGAAACGAAATAGTTCAAAGTCCAGCCAGACCGATTGTAATGTAATTACTTAGATAATACAATTTGCACATAAGTACTAATTGTTTAATATCCATTGTGTGCCGGAATTCACTAAAATACTTAGCGCACATATAAATTAAGTACCAAGTGTACCAACCATAATTGAAAACGAACCATGCTCTGTGTAACCAGCTATATTTACTCTAATATGTATGAAGTATGTATGACCGTCAATGTTAATTGTCTGTCGAATTCGAACATTGTCATGCCTTAGTTACATTTAACATTTGATAACGATATAGGACTGATTCATTGCATTAGCAATCTAAATAAACACTTACCATCTTGGTTATTTATCTTTTGTTGTTACTAGTAATGCAAGCTAAGCTAGAATACATTTGTAACTTATTATACTATATTTAATCATGCTAAAATACAACAGGGTAGTTGACTAACAGTATATTACTAGTATTTAGTATTTATTTTTAACTTAACCAAATAACAAAGAAAATACATTGAATTTTGAAATTGTTTTCTGATGTACGGTATTCTAAATATGTACTTTCATATTCAAATGATGTCAAGCGTACCGTACCCGCACGTTGTCTCATTTATTATAGGATAACGAAATAATAACAAGTACGAATCATGTATACGCAAACAAAATACTCAGCAAATAACGTATTAATTTCTTTCAATATAAGTAGTGAACACATTATAAATAAATAAGATCGTTTTTTAAAGCTTTTAGCTGAAAGACAATAAATAGTTTTAGCAAAAGTATACCTACCATGTATTAAATAATAAATTAAGTCAAATACCCTATTATCGACTATAAGCATGGGATAATTTATAAGGAGTGAGGCTTGTGATGTGACGGTACAGGTACCTTTATCCTGGTGCGGGCGGCGAATTTGGTGACTTTGGAAAGCGTGCTGAGCGCCAGGTCGCTGGTGTCGATGTCGAGCTGGTGAGACTCCAGCGTCGCCAGGAACTTGTCCTGCGCAGAAACATCTCGATTGTCACTATTTCAACGCTATATCTTGTATATCTCAGACAGGACTGTAACATTTTCTAGTAGGGTACATTTACTATTTGTTTATCTAGTCAATTCCGTGTGCCTTGGCTATCAGAATTACTGCTTTCACTGGAAAGGGTGAGGACCTTTAAGTATTTAGGCCATGTTGTCACCTCAGATTTAAAAGACAACATGGATATCGAGCGTGAACGGAGAGCCCTGTCGGTGAGGGCAAACATGATTGCGCGTAAGTTTGCGCGCTGTACTAGGGAGGTGAAATTAACTCTCTTTAGAGCATATTGCACTTCCCTCTATACGTGCAGCTTATGGACATACTACACGCAGCGGGCCTATGGGGCTCTCCGGGTCCAATATAACAACGCGTTCCGGGTCCTGGTGGGGCTGCCCCGCTTCTGTAGCGCATCAGGGATGTTTGCTGAAGCACGCATAGATTGCTTTTATACGACTATGCGCAAACGATGCACATCTCTGGTGCGCCGGGTGCGGGCCAGCCCCAACCCTATCCTGCGTTTGATAGCCGAGAGGTTTGACTGCCCATATATGAGGCACTGTGACGATATGCATGTTTCTAGAAGTACTTATTATGTATAAACGATGTTGTACTTCTAGAAACATTATTGTATTATTTTATTTTATTTAATCAATCTGTAATTATATAGTGATAAGTGTAAACACTAACATAGCTATAAGTACATACTAACAATATCTATGAGTCAAAGTTACTTGAAATAAATGATTTATTATTATATTACTGCATAAAATATGGAGCCCTAGCCTAATAGATATAAGACTTGACACATATTGTACCTAGAGTGAATGAGCGGACAAGTAAGTAGGTAGAGTGGGATACTCACAGCGTCAGCTTTGCAGACAGTGTTGGCCATCTGCCGGCACAGCTGGCGCAGGAAGTGCGACTTGTCCACCGCGTCGTCCGTGATCATGAACGAGTACAGCTTCTCCTTCAGCTCCTGGTTGCTCCGGCACATCAGCGCGAACACGTTGTGACAATCTACACACACACAAACATCATTCAATTCTAGATAGATAACACAAACTTAACTAAACATAACAAAATATTAACTTTTTGCGTAGATAGATAGATAGTATATCTTCATTGGTACATCTCAGTAAAATATACATCTTACAGAAAACAATTGATTAAGGATAGAGGTAGACAACAGGTGTGGGTAATAAGCAAAATAAATTGTAGCTACAAGATTGTACCTTCTGCCTCTCGAATGTCGACGACACGCTTTACGGTGCTCAGCGGCATAAGGGAGATGTGCCTGTACGGCTTGCTCGAGCCTAGTCGCATTGTACTCGTACCGTTCGTCGGACTCTTACTATTGAAGGCCTGTGTAAGAACAATATATCTCACTGTTATATATAGTAGACATAACATTATCCTAATACATTGCAATGATTTGGTGAAGAATTTTTAAGTACCGTAATTAGATAATAATTAAAACTTACTTTTGATCGTTTCTTGCAAACTTCCATAGTGTCAGTAAATAGGAACAGTACGAGATGATCACCTCGACCGGAAAGCTCTTTCGATAGTTCGACTACTTCGCAGCGAGCTATGAACGATCGATGCGATGATACCAAATGCGCCTGTAAAAAAAACGGTTACAGTCTGCACGAAATTATGTAGCGCAAACTCGTGATAGTAATCAATCAGCAATGAGGAGCTGATCAAATTGTATCGGTTGTGATGTTAAGAATTGAATTTGAATTGTGCGCGTCATGTATTAACGTTAAGTTCATGTTTTGAACACCAACATTTTACATTGGCATAGGAAAGGTTAAGAATGATAGCGAATCACACTGGCTACGGTTTTATCGAGGTTAACGTATGCCTTGGGCTAGGGGCGATAGTGCCCAAACTTAACTAATCGAATAGCAGTAATAGCCGAAAGAGTAGTCTAAAAAGGCCCGATAGATGTCAAGTTTATTGTTTTTAAGGTAGCGACACATGTGACACGTGTCAGTGATAATGGATATAAATGTCGTACCGGACACTGGTCAATGTCGTTGTAGATGTCGAACATCTGCAGCTGGCCCTCCGTCTTGCGCTTGTCCTCGTTGATGTGCGACATGACCTCGCGCAGCCCCGCGAGCGCCGCCACCAGCGCGCCGTGGTCCGGGTTGTTCTTGTGCGTGTGCTTAAGGATATCTGTCCGCACAAATTTAATGCTCTTACTCCGTTTATATCTTACTCGACTAGTAGTAGTAGCGCTATGCAACACTATGTTACACATTTCGAAAAGGCAAACATTTAGGTACCTACAGCTAGCTCGATTATTATTACTCGTATAGCGTAAATCCATGCAACTTTGAGTCTGTTCAACTGTGTTGAATCATTGCCTTTTAGTTGTTAAAATTATGTAAACTTCGGTGGCGGAGCGTCAATAGAACTCTATTCTCACCGGCTTACTTAATTTAAGGGAATTGAAGTCTAACTTGACAAAATAAGGTACTCACCATCAAGTAGTAACCTAATACTGGGTAATCGCTGAACTGGTCTTATTAAAAGTTCTTGTAAACTTTGCCTGCCACACTCTGGTTTGGTCTGACAAATTTTCAAGAATGCATGAAATCTGCAAAAAATTAAGTCACAATAAAGTTGAAAATATAACAGACATAGGTATAATATTTAATTTAGAAGACATGTTCGGTAGAGGGAGGCTGTAAGTACCTAGGGTTCTCACGGTCGCACTGTTGCAGCATTTCCTTGGTGTTCTCGAAGAAGTTGACGAAGGGCGGGTACGCCTTGACCATGTCCGGCGTGTACTTGAGCATGAGGCGGCCGATGCTCACCTCCTCGCTCCAGTGCGCCTGCGTGTAACGCAGCTCCTCCAGCATTCCCCTACAACAGAGTCAACACTAGCGTCATGCTTGTTACACTACATACCTACATACATTACCAAACATTGCAAGGTACAGCCAACAAATTTAATTTACAGTACATCTGGTGCTCCATTACGACACCCTGTGCTATAATAAGCACAAATACGTAACTGCGTCGAAAATTTACAGGGCCATATGTACTGTAAATTGTTATCGTGTTAGCGTGTTCTTTATTTTACGTTCGAAAACATTCGTGTCAGAGTTACGTGGATTGACCCATTTATTGTTTCAATGAGAATAAATGAAAAAGATTTGCAAGTAGATCGATAATGAATAATGAAAGGCTTTTAGTTTTACTTTTTGTTTGTAGAGAAACTCCTTCATACGAATAGCAATATCATTTTAGAGTCGATATATAATTCATGTCTAGTTCTGTTGCATTTTACCCCCATCAAACCGGGGTACCTATGCTTGCTTGCCCATGTCACTTGTATACCTAGTCAACATCTCATGTTTACAATTTTGTAACTTACTCCTTTATAATAACAAGAACAATGATAACATATCTGACATCGTCTGAACATATAACATGCAAATTTATAAGCTCCAATTTCCTCTGTCGACAAATAACGGTTATCGTATTATACAGTTTATAACTTACTGGTGGAGTTCATATATAGGCGGTAAATTTCCAAATATAATTTTTAGTTCTGTATTGTTAAGCAATGCCATTTTGCCATTGCTATTGTCCTCTTCAGCCATGTCCTCCAAAGGTTGCTTAAACATCTGAAAAGAAAAATGATAAAATTATCTTGTTACCCGACTACGGCAAAGAAAAAGGTGCGAAAACAAACAGCGCCAGTAAAACAAAACCGTAAGTTGGGTTTTATTATCGCTGTTAGACTTTTATACAAAAAACTACGCTTTAGTTAGGATATTGTGATTAGATTTGCTATTGACATACTCACAGTTACAATTGTATGCAAAATCCCAACATAATTGGATTCTGTTTGAAGAAGTTCCATAAACACTTGCTGCCTAGGGGACATTAGTTTCCGAACTACATTGTCAGGCACTTCAGATTCTGAAAAAAAAAGAGTTAATATGTCAATTGTAAACTATCATTCAATCATGAAAACTGAGCATCAGGTAGGTATAACATAGCAAGTCTGAGAAAGCAATGGGGAGGCAATTTCAATAGACCATGACGCTGTACAGCCGCCATCAGATATATCGGAGCGGCCAAGGTTTTCACAAATATCTGAACAAGTACTCTAACGCCTTGACAATAGAGGCGTGCTCAGATATTTATGAGCATCTTGGCCGCTCCGATATATCTGATGGCGACTGTACGTAGCGTGCGGTGTCAACCGGAGACCGAGGTGTTAGTGATCGATTAGTGTACCTTCTAGCAACTGTTTGCTGTCGGGTGAGGGCGTGTAGTCGAGCAGCATGTTGCCGGACAGGCTGAGCACCGTGTCGCTGAGCGACGAGCGTCGCTTCTGCAGCGCGGCATCCCCGCCGCGCAGCTTGCGCTTGCGCTGGCGCTGCAGGTGCGCCGGCGTGCTGCCCGCCGCGCCGCCCACCTCGTCCGCGCCGCCGCTCGCGCCGGCCACGCCACCCACCGACGACCTCCGAGACACTTCGTCCAGGTACTGCTCAGATACACACATATTATATTCATATTCGTATATTTAATGGAATGATAAATAAAAGTCAATCATAGCAAGCGATCTTACATCTTTGAAAAGGTAATCCCTTTCATCCTGCGCTTCTTCATTCTGTACCGAAGCCCAGAACCATTCGGCTTTGACAACGTGCACGCGCGGCCAACACTCCGGCGCGACAGCTGTGTTGTGTTCATCGACCACCTGGATAATAATTAACAATATACTTCTACCATTACGTGATGTACCTACTCTCACCAATGGGTAAATGTCATGAAAAACTTGTAATTTCCATTTTGTAATCCATCGCATGTAATAGCATCTTTTCGTGCACGCCCTTATTAACATCAGCTAACCATACTAATGCCTAAAAAAACTTTGCATGCATACGAGCGAAGAACATCCGAGTACGAGGGTGTCTCGAACGGGTATGCGTGTTCGGATATAATCTAAAACTAGTGGCTCTGTGAGCTGTAGACCTCGCGAGAAGAGCTTAAAACTTGAGAATAAATGTATGGCAAAAATATTTATTAAAATATAGGTATAGTACATGTAATATAAACAAAAAATTAAAAACTACATAAAGCTACAAACAAAAATTAAACGAATACGCTTAACCCGCGCTTGATAAATAAAAAATACGAAATTTTTCATTTTTTAAAATAAAAAACAACTACATATACGAAATTTAAGTATTAAAAAAAAATACAAAAAGTTATGTAGCAGTATACAATTACTGGGGATTGAACCAGGGACCTCCCGATGCAAACAAAAAAAGCGAACGTTTGCAAAATACGCCATTATAGTTCTTACTAAAGCTGACGAAATTTAGCTACTCATTCTCAAGCAAAAACTAAATATCTAAATACCGCCAAAACCAGCGATACAAATTTTCTGAATTTTTGGCCATTTAATCTATAAATATATCTCAAAAAGAAAAAACTCTTATGATACCGATACGACTATTTGTTTAGGCGGGAGCTATCACGACTCCGCCATTTTGAAAAATTTCCAAAAACCGGATCGACAAAAAATTTTTATTTAGTCATAGAATTCGGTCACAAAATTTCACGAAAATCGGTTAAGAATTGCGACCTGTAGAGGAGAACATCCGGACATACAAAAGCCAAATGCCCGAGTCAAAACGTAGACCTTCGCTACGCTTCGGTCAATGAGAGCCATCAAATGTTTGTCTGCATGAAAAGCATGTCTAATATTTAGTAAAACTAAATTAAATGGGGTTAGTACCGGCAACGATATTCCATGGCATTGCGATATGGCGCGGACGTCACGGATGGGAGGCGTCGAGGCGAGCGGCAGCTGGTCGCGGAGGGGTCGACAAGTGAAGGGAGCGAGAGCGGACACAGGAGCCGGTAGGGGCGCGGGACCGGAGCTGGAGGACGCGTGGGAGGAGACGCTCGCGGGCCGCAGCTCGGGTGCGCCACAGATGGAGTGCCTATGTGCGCGCAGCCCTACGCTCTGTGGCGTTTTAAATGTCACTGATTCGTCTAACTCGTCGACATCTATGTCGTTTTTTACGTGGTTGGTCATGTCCGTGCTATCTATTGTGTCAACTTGGACAGGAGATATATCTAAGTTCATATCGTCGATATCTTTATTTGGTGTCGATACATAATTTACGAGGTCGCAAGCGCTTACTTCTACAGTATTTCGTTCAGGCCTTTTCTCATATTTCTTTTTTCTCTCACTTCTAAAAGATGCAGTGAATGACTTGACACTCCTCCGTAACTTTGAGGCTGATTTAACTGTTTTGGAACTGCGTATTGATGCGAACGAAATATCAAAGAAACCGGATTGCTTACTAGTGTTTATCGAGCAGATCGACGTGTTATCGTCCTCTCTGATGGGGGATGAAGTGGACGCAACGAATTCGCCTGCAGGGTCAGTTGGTTTTACACTGTCCGGACTTACTGGTTCTATAGTAATGTCGCCTGTCGTTTTGGATACTGAATCTTTTTTTGTACGTTTGAAAATTGTTGGTCGATTTTTAAACTTAAATGAATCTTTTATTTTAAGCCTCTTAATAGATTTCCAATGGCTATCTTCACACTTATCCGGAGAAAGGTTGGCGTCGACGGGGCTCACTTGAAAGCTAGAATCTGTGGAATTTCGACTTCTCTTTTTTCCAGAACTGATTGTAGTTGTCGAATGCTGCAACTCATTGCTTCCTGTAGAAATAGGAAGTAAAAAAGCGGGTTCTTCTTTACAATCTAAATCACATAAACTCTTTGTAAGAGAAGAATGTAGAGACCCCGCCTCCGTGAGGCAATCTACTAGATTAAACTTGTTAATTGACTTATTTCTAAACACCTCTCTCTTATCTTTGGCGTTCAATCTGACGGCGCCTTGTATCGTTTGCGACGCATGCTTGTTCTCTTTGTTCTGCATATGTGGCGAGGTATCGGAGTTACTATCGGCGGGGTCTACTCGATCGAGTCTGGTCGAGTAAGCGGCAGTGTCGGAGTCCGGACAGTCGCGGCCAGCTCGGAGCGGCGCGCGCGCGAGCTGCAGCCGGCGCTCGGCCTCGTCGGACGACTCGGCGCCGGGCTTGGTCGGCGTACCGCTGGCGCGCCGCCCCGATAGCCGCGCGGAAAGTCTACGGTAAATTGAGCTCTTCGGAGTACTCTGAGAGTTGGGTGATGCACGAGCGGGCTTCGAGGAAATGTTAGGAGTACTGGGTTGGGGTGATAGGATAAGCGAACGACCGAAAGTCTTCCCATTGGCCATTACCTGAAACATGTGTGAAACACACCACGCAATGATGTAATGAAGCCATTCCAGTACAAACATGCACAAAAGTTGTATTATTATTATTGAGATAGAGCAGTTAGACACAGGGAAGCAGTCACCTATCCTTTTTGACAAGTTAGGTACTATCATAGAGAAATAAGTAAGCTGACAGTGGTCACTCCATACACAGATCAAAACTCATTTATAATATAATACATTTTATGCGAGCTTTGCGAAAACTAATAAGTAATAACATTTAAGCTTAATAAGTATTAAGCAACTTTAAAAATTAATAATACGTTTTATCATACCTCCAATACAAGTTATTATTTATTAAGTAAGGAAACTGATGTACATGGAGCGAGCACTATATGCTTACTTAATTATCTATGGCATCTACTAACCGAAATGAAAAGCCCGCTTTATGAACAATTTTGAGTGCACATAAAACTATACATGTTTACTAGTGAAAGGACAAGAAACATCACAATAATTATGTTGTTTTTACACAATGCGGTATTTTGTTTGAAGTAGGTGTGCAACTACGTGACAAGACAGATATACAGTGATACTTATCTAAGTGTGCATTTAACAACATTCTTGCCTGAGGGAATTATTATTATGTTACTTTTTGTGTATATTTAATTATCGAATATCTTGTTCACTTTACATACTATTCGTTTAATACACAGCTTGTAGCTGTGATTTATGCTTTACATACCATTTCAAAATTGTATTTATTTCTCGTCAATGCCATGAATGATATTTGACGTGTAACATGAGCGGTGTTCGTTGCTAACTGTTCAACGCCTTAAATCGCTTCATAATTATGGCTTCGTATTATATTATTACAGAACACATAGGCAGTTTAAAATAAATTAGGATTATTTTCCATCAGGCAACAAGTCTTGCATCGGCCATAAAAACAAGATTGCAAAGCATTACAATAATAGGTGATGAACATAATAAAAGCAAATAATGGGTCGACGTCGCGGCGTGCGGAATTGGTTTGAGGTGGGAACAGTACAGTCAGATCTCAGAACCATAAGTAGATCATGCAATCCCATCGATGGTATAATGGAAATCGAAACTATATGTACCTACGTAATTAAAGTAAATTTCCAATCGAAAGTCGGTATTTATACGTCCCCTTACTGCATGTAATAAAAAAATATTTGTTGAAATTTGAACTTGAATAGCTGTCAATAGAGTTAAATATCATATCCGCCATATATGGCTTCGTATGCGGTAAGGGGTTACATTGATAATGTCATTATTAAATAATGTCACATTTATTCTTTAGTTATTTTAGTTATTCGTGCCTCGGGTGAGACATATCTCAACCGACCGAGCTGTCCGAAATGTCCTCGCGTGGCGGTTCGTACTTTGTGGACCTGCCTATTCCCTAGCAATAAGTTACGATTGGTTAATTTAAAACTCAATCCATATAAATAATAAACCGTAATTATATTTGTCACGGTCTATATGCAATTCACTTTCCTTAGAAAATAAGTCTTTTCATTTATTATTTATTCAATATATGTATTTTTCACAAAACAAATAAAATATACAAATGGCGGATGCATTGCCAAAATGCATCCTCTACCTGTTACATATTCTCTAATGTCTTATTTTCATGTTGTAATCATTTAAAGTTCCGAAATCTAAGTAAAGAATACAAGCTTATTGTTTTTGTTCTAATGGGATAAAAATTTCTAATCGGTCACTACAATGGACTCTAAAGGAAAACGTTCTTTTGACAGATAAGGTTTATCTTTTCCACCATTTTAAAAGTATTGCCACTATAAAGCAGCTCAGAACGTAATTTAGCGCTTTCGCTCTAGCATTAGAATTCGTTGCTTCTGTCATCTGGTCTGTCAATGGAACATTGTCCCAAGGACGACGGAAGGTTTAGTATTTGTATTAGGGACACTTAACTGGTGTTTAACACAAATATGTACGACTCGTTAGAGTTATATACTCGTGGTGTTACTTACGACGTGCGTGCAGTCGGGGTCGTCGAGCGGGCAGGCGGCGCCGCCGTTGCTGGCGAGCACGTCGCCCATGTGCTGCGTCTCGTCCTCGGGGAACCCCACGAAGCACACGCGCGCGCCCGCGAACACTTTCAATTTGTGCTCTTTCTGGAAATGTTTGTTATGATAATTAGCATCCATGGGCTTCATCAACGCTACGACCACCGTTGGCCGACAAAGCCTAGTCGTGAGTTGGAACTCCGGCTCGTGCAACTGTTACGTGCAATATATAATTTGATATCTTGACAAATGCTTCCCGCCCAGTAAAGTATAGTGAGAAAACTGAAATACATATTTCAAATGTATATGCCCCTTTCCTTAACCATTTCCTCAGTTATGCCAATAAGTAAATGAAGAAATGGCACCGAATTAGACAGTGATTATCTTAATGTGATCAACACAAAGTTGCCAAATTGTTGGTGGAAAGTGGTAGGCAGGTAGGTAGGTACTGTATGTAGGTACTGACTATGACGGTGTCGTGCGTAGCGAGGCAGGCAGGGTCGTCGCGCCGGCGCCAACACTCGTCGACCCAGGAGCGCGCCAGCACGGGCAGCCCGAAGCCCGACGCGTATCGGTACTTGTCGCCCGTGGCGGCCGCCGCGATCAGGTGCGTCACTTTGCTCGACATGTCTTTGCGGATCGACCCTCCCATATAGTGTATAAGCGTTATCAGGTACGTCTGTCAACAGATTCAAACAAATATTATTAATAAATACTCTTTCTTTAATATTCATCGCATTGTTATCAATAAAAACAAACATGACATACTTTATTAACATTTGATTGATCCAATATTTTGTTGAAAATAAACATTTTGAACAAAATATTATATATTTATTTTATGTTTATGTAAACACATAAACATAAAATTTTACACAGCCTACACAGGTAAGTACGTTTTAACTTAAAAATACCCAAGGATTATTTTAGAAGAACCGACTTCAAAAATAATAATATAAAATATTATCCCTTAGGGGGGGAAGGGTGTTGGCATATCACCGAAGTTTACCAACAAAAAATTATGTATTTTTTTACATAATATTAACATTATCATAAATATTACAGGAAAAATACAATCATCTGCGTAATTCGCAACTCGTGTCGAATTAAAACTCGCTTCGGCCGTGTTTCCTGAGACTTGCCTGAACCTTTATTTCTCCTTAGTATAATATAGGTATAATTAATTAAAAGTATTTATATATGTATTTCGCCAATGCTATGCGTTCGCGCAGTTTTAATTAATGCACTGCTTTATGTAAGGATTTCCAGGTCATTTCATGGAAATTTCGCTATGCCAGCTTTATGTTAAGAGTACAAAATAGTAAATTAAATAAATAAAAAACTTGAGTATATAATTGTCTACTGCAAATTTTTGCAATTACATGCAATACTGAAATTTTTAGGTATGGAGTCTACACGAACAAATACATATGTCGTATTAAATTATCGAAACGATAAATAAGATCAAATGAACAATTGAATGATTCAGTTGAACGAGCTTCGTCAAATGTGCTCGGTGCTTTCATATTTCTTTTGAGTACATGCGCCCGTCGTTTTTCTATTTCTAGTACTCTAAGTGACTTCAAAGGCCTGGCTTTCTATAAGTGTCAAGTATGCAAAATTTCAGCCCCCCAAACTTTAGTAAACTACAAAATGAATGTATTTAATTAAATTAAGTAAATACATTAATTTTGTAGCTTATTAGAGAGGCTAGCTTACATCAAACAACAGAAAGCCACATCACCGCTGGGGGCAGATTCTTATCAGGCAGGAGCTTATCCTGGCATGGCCTTTGGTTTAATGCTGACACGTGTTAGACTACATCAGCCGGTATCATTAGGGCTGATTAAGACGGCGTGCGAACTCGTATGCGATTTTAGTTACATTGCGGACTGTTGGTTACGTCCAATTCAACCGACCGATCAAAAACCGCAACGTAATGAAACTCGCATGCGAGTTCTCGTATCGTCTAAATGAGCCCTTATAATTGAAATACCAACTCGCTATTGATCACCTTTGGAATCAACGTGTCAAAGCAAAGATTATGTTATGTTGTTAAATATGTTACTCCAAAACAGTCGGTAACGGCGTTGCGCTTACATAATTAGTATTTTTTAACATAGATCATGGATGTATAAAATGTATACTGGGGCATTCCACGAGAATGATATCTGTAATTATAGTACTATATAATAAAAAAAATAAAACCGACTTCAAAAAGGATGAAATAAAATATTATCCTTCGAAAAGGGTGAAATAAAATATTATCCTTTTTGAACTCTATGCGTTACCAACTGATGTTTGAAGTCGGTGCCAAGCCAAGTAGTAATAATACCAGTCAAAAATGGGATTTATAGCCATAAAGCTGATTATTTTTGACCGGTATTGTTACTACTTGGCTTGGCACCGACTTCAAACATATCAGTTGGTAACGCATAGACTTCAAAAAGGATAATATTTTATTTCACCCTTTTCGAAGGACAATATTTTATTTCATCCTTTTTGAAGTCGGTTTTATTTTTTTGTAAAACGTTTTTATTTTTCCATTTTTAGTTTTAACGCATTGTTAAGAGCGCGACACATTAATGAAATAGATCGGACTACTCTGTAAAAAGTTATGCGTGGTCATACGTTACAATCGGTGAGTGAAAAATCAATCATCCCCTATTTTCCTACCCTTAACGTTGGATTTTTTTTTCAATTTTATATGGGACCAACTTTGGGGTATACCCTTTCCAATAAAAAAAATATTATCAAAATCGAACTACTATGTAAAAAGTTATGCGTGGTCATACATAAAAAAAATATATACGCGTCGAATTGAGAACCTCCTCCGTTTTTTTCGTCGGTTAAAAATACAATCGGCTACATGACAAATTTTCATTTATGGTATCAATCGATCGGGTTTGTTTTTAGGATCAAATGTCTATATGGGACCCATTGCATTAAAGTAACACAAAAGTCAGAAATTGTAGTCGCACTTCACTCGCGAAACGCTCTAAACAAAACGATAAGGGAACGTGACGTCAAGGTCTCTGGGAGCCCATCTTGTAGTATGGACAAAACAAGAAAATTGCGTTTTTGTCGGTGAAATATTGTGTTTATGTATATAGTTGCTAATGTTGCTATACAATATTTTTTTGGGTGAAATGTAAGGAATCGAATCGTACCCTTATACTTTTATCGTTTTTGGAAGTTAAAAAAAACAAATTTTGAAGCTTTCAGGTCCTGTATTTTTGTAATTTTTCAATATTTTATTTTAATATCCACAATATTGTGATAAATTGCTCATTTGCTATCTATTTTACTAGATTTTGTTATAAAATTCAACATGTGTCATTATCCCTATTATATTACAATGTAGGGGCCGTGTGTGATTTTTAAGCTGAATATATGCCACCATATCTTAATTTTGTCCAGAGTTCGATAATCTTCACTCGCGTTCTGCTACAAAGCCACAATTGTGTTTATATTTTTACAAGCTCTACATACATACATACATACATACATTAGGATGACATCTTACCAAAAAAGTACTTCTTGAAACTCTTTTCTACTTGTGGTAGTCAGGGAGACTCTACTCCAAGCACTGAAAATCGTTTTTGTATGGGAGGCAGTTTTTTACAAAAAGTCGAACTCACCAAAGTTAAAACACCTCCGCACTATCTCAATCTGAATACAATTAGAAAAATCTTAGCCATTGTGGAAAGATAATTTAATGAGGTATAATTTGGTATATCTATTTAAAAATAACCAAATGTTTTTAACATGAGAATTTGGTAAAGACTGTCAGAACAAAAAAAAATTTGGAATATATAATGCTCAAAAGTTACAGACAACCTAATATTATATCGTGTTTGTAATTTTATTATGTAGTTTGATAACCACAAATTATAAAAAAAAGTGTTGCTTGAAAATGCACATTCATTTAAAAGATTACCATGTCATGCGTGGCCGGATTATATCGTACAGTCAGCAGCAGTAATTGCTAAGCGGGCCAGGTGTTCAAAATGATCTTGACGCGACTTTATTGTTAAGAGAATAAGAGCGTGTCAAGGTAATTTTGAACACTTCGCCCGCTTAGCAACTTTTGCTGCTGACTGTACGTATAGTTTTTATATACCCACAAAATAACATTTCAAAGATACAAATGTTTAAAAATATCGAAGGTATTGTGAAGCAGCGGGATACTTTAATAATGTTCGGCTAGTAATTCAACGTGTTCAGACGTTTCCAGTTCGATCGTTTGATGTTAATGATAAACTTCAGGTATATATGGCTCATTTTTTAATGTCAACTGTCTACTTAAATTTTAATACAATCAACGAGAGGTTACTATACAATGGTTGGGTTGGAATGAGAACTTCTGACGTGCACAGTATTTATAAGGGACCTAGCCAACTTTTACAAACGAGCAGATGAATCCCCTGATGAACATAAAAATACATGGCGGCGACAGCAACCGTCCCATAGAGAACTGTATGTTTTCATAAAAGCTAAAATTCTCACGAATAAAGATGTCGTCAACAGACGTATTGGTACAACGTTACCGGCCCGTAGCGTGTAAAGATGTGCAAGTACTGTATGTAAGAAAGCGGTACTCACGAGTTCATCTTTTTTTCGGAAGCCGGAAAAGCATATGACCGCGCCGCGCATGGCGAGCGAGTAGAGAGGGCGCGCGTTGGACGGCGGCGGCTCCTCGCGCTCCGCGAGCTGCAGCACCGCGGTCGGGCCCAGGACCCTGAAATAAACATAACCTCAAATAAACATAACTATCTACATGGTTTCCAATGCAATGTACGATTTGAAATGTACAATTATGAATGACAGCATTTAGTTCATAGGTACAGCCAGCAATTCTATTAGCTTCGCACCTTTGCAAATCTCCTATAAAAGAGTTTCAGAAAAAATACATTAAACAGCTACAAATTACAACTTTTTTGGCTACTGACCTGGGTTTTCCAACCCGGATTGCGGTTTAGGAATAGTAACTTGTATCTTTATAAAAAAGGGTGGTCGATCGGCCTTGTTGTTACAACAAGCGTTGTTGCGCACACGTGCCTAATAATCGTTTCTATTGTTAGTGGCGAACTTGTAGGGATGCTAAACACTTGCAATTATTTTCATTCCGATTGCCTGTAAGTTTTTCTATGCCTCCGTTTGCATGCTTTACCCGCCACCCCACCCCCTCGGTGACCACCCGTAGTATATGCCATCCTCCCCCCCTTACCTCTCTCTCTAGTATTCAAATATATACGAGTATATCGGGAGGGAACCTTTTTTAACCGTCTTCCAAATGTCATCAATTCTGTTGTATTTTTTTGTTTGTTACTCCATATCTCCGTCATTTCTAAGCTGCCTTTGAGAATTATTTTTTTGATTGTATGTATATGCATACAGTCTGGTCCCGTTTTTGTCAAAACCCAGTTCTGATGATGGGACCCACGACGAATCGAGGGAACTCCTCAAATCTTAAAGGCATACCACAAAATCTGTTATAAACTGTGGGCAGTTTTCTCAATTTTTCAATTTACTTATAAAATTGCCATTAGCAACGATACACTTTACCTTTTAATTTAGCGGCAGCAAGTTATTTAAAGTAAATTCTGCTTCCGATCTTAATTTCGTATCATTTTTGTCGATATTTTCGTCGGAACTCATACTAAATAACACAATCAACAACGCATGATAAATCCAATAAAATTGAACTTTGCCTCCAAAATGATAAAAAATACCTACGCGGTTTTTATTTTGCGGTTCGAGTAGGCATTTTTACCACTAATATTTAAATAAAATATTTAAAATGTGTATTTATGTAGATTAGCAATTCTAAATTTTTGTAATTAGTTAATTATGTTTTATTATAGACTAATCAAATACCATTTTTATTTTTCATTTTTCATTAAAGACCTTTCGTCTAGCCGCACCCGAGACGACATACTTCCCAGCCTAATATGAAGAACATAATATCAATATTTCATTGCATGTTTGAGAAATACTGAAATACTGTTTTCACTAAGGCTGCGTTTCGACTAGAGATGTGCGAGGATGCGTTGCGAGTGCGATGGATGTATTTCTTAGGAACCAATAGAATCACTTCATTTGTTTTCCTCGCTCGCGTGCAAGATTCTGTTGGTTCTTAAAAACACGTCCCTCGCAACGCATCCTCGCACATCTCTGGTCGAAAGGTAGCCTGAAACTACAGGGTGGCCAACTTAGAGGTATACAACTTTTTTTTGCCGCCATTTTTATTTGGCGGTAAATATGACAGTTATAGCATGAAATAGTTATTTGTACAACAAGAGATCAAAGTTTGATATTTCTTCGAGTGCTTATTTTGAGTCCCGTGCAAGCGAAAGATTCTATAGTAGATTCACGAGCGTAGCGAGTGAATCTAATTTAGAATCTTGAGCGAAGTAAGGGACTCAAAAGCGCACGAGATGTAAATAACTTTGATCTCGTGTAGTTCACAAAACTTTTCACCTCAGCAGTGAGAACATATGAGTTGTCTAAACCTGAAAAATGTAATCCTTCTTCATCACTTACCTATTCACTCATGATTTCTTAAGATTATACTAACAATTAAGTTGAATTACCACAATCAAACACAAAAACAAAACGTAGTAAATTTCAGTTAAATAGGTAATATATGGAAACAACGACCATCAATTCATTGACACTTCAATCGACAACTTTTTTTGTAAAAAAAAAACATTGTAAGATACGGTCCGAATTGCGGATACTTACTATTTGTAAACTATAGCAGAGATTCTTAAAACTATAATTATTTATTTTACGTGATATTCTGTGTATTTTTTGAGTTCATTATTTTAATCGTACAATAAATAACGTAAAATATAGTGTTTTTATCAGTTTTTATGAAATCTTAAATTTAATTTTAATTAATAATTATTAAGAATCCATACTCGTATATATTTTGGAACGATGCGTTCTGACGTTTTTCGGGGGTCTATTATAAACCGTCAATGTACCGTTGAATGTAGTTTGAGCTTTTTTTTTGTCTCTTTCTTTTTGCTAAAGACGTGAAAGGGACATAGATAATAGACTCCAAGTATTTCGAACTTGTATTAGACCCCGCATGTTGAAATGACATTTGAATATTAAGGTCACTTGAATATCATTTTGTCTCACTCAGTGAGCAAAATGCGATGCGATTTTTGTACCCTTGTTCGAGCTGCTGAGGTGAAAATTAGTTTGTGTAGATACGGCAAATTTATTATGGAGCGTTTTACGACGGAACAACGTGTTTTAATCATTAAAAACAATAGAAACATTAACAATAACGTTTCCCGGTCGATTAATTTCGAGAAACGGCGACATTGACTGGCCCCCAAGATCGCCTGATTTAACAGCTCCTGACATTTTTCTGTGGGGCTATCTAAAGGGACGTGTCTATGCTAATAGGCCAACGAACCTTCAGCAATTAAAACAAAATATGCGAAACACTGTCGCTGAGATAACGCCAGAAATGTGTGAAAAACGCGATGAAAAGGGTTCGCATCTGCCATGCTGCTAGAGGTGGACATTTGTCTGACATTATTTTCCATGTGTAATTGCTGACCCTACATATTATATTTAACAAGGAATACTTAATATTTTTTATGTTTTATAGAATACAATTTCAAAAATAAAGTGTATACCTCTTATTTGGCCACCCTGTATTTCAAAGTAACTAATACCTTTAAAATAGTAATGCAATGGCTCACATGCACCTGTGAAAACATAGCGAGTTAACTAACCACAGAAACGCACACGTCTCTGTAACGAAGGTAGCTACTTTTCATATTTCGTAATAAATATAATATACCTTTAGGAACCGGTCATATGGGAATTGTACACATAGTTTTTTTACAATGTATATTTTATTTATTTGGTTTCATACTGAAGATTTGTGTATTGGTATTTTTAACTATTATAAAAACACCGATAAGTTTTAATATAATAGTTATGTAGGTACTATAACATAACCACTCACGTGATTGATATTTATCAATCAACTCTATTACAATAATCATCTCATCACGACTGGTAGCTACAACTACCAAAAGCATGTCGTCAGTTGGTGTGCAGTTGGCGTGCAGTTCCCATACAGATTGCAGTGGGGTTGCAGTTCGTCTGTATCAGCCCTTACTCACACTTGGCCTTTTTCAAATTAACTTATCGTGACGTACCTGTTCTACTTCGGAGAATTTGTAATGTTTCTAAAACCATTATTGTTATTTGATTTCTGGTCACTATTATACCCTTTTACCCGACTGCGTCAGGAGGGTAATGTTTATCGAGCGTATGTATGTATATATCCATTTCTTTGGCACGCCCTACAGCCCGTACATTGTTCATGCCGCCAATAACGCCATCTTGTGCTACAGACATTTTCAGCTATTTTCTACAAGTTTAGTGGGCAACGTTTTTGCGGGGGAACGCGCTTTATAAATAGGATGAGAGTTTTATCCTGAGAGTTGAATGTGTGTTAGTGTACGACGAGGGTGGGCGTCGCGGAGATGACGCGCCCGTGACGCGCCGTGTCGCGGCGCGGCGCGCCCTGACCCGCGGCCACAGGAAGCCGCATATACCGCGGCTTTACGTGTCACTATACAAATAGTTCGTGACTTACACCCGCATTCCGTCCAAAATGTAAACAATTATCGAGAATCAGTGGACATTCATTTTCAGGATTCTCTACCCGCTGGGTGTAAATTGAAACCCCATTACTCTATTATTGCTCGCTCGGTTGACGGACTAAAGGTTAAATAATTTACAGACGGTGTCAATGAAAATTAAAGGATATAATAAGAAACGTGATAGGTATGTTATTTCTTTGGGTAAAAAGTTAACCTGAAACTGAAATACAACTAACAACACTGCAATACAACCAACATAATAAGTATGAAAAACCAGTCAAGCGTAATGTAGATTCTAAGGATAAACAATTTTAAAACATGTGTACGACGGTACTGAACCTTCGGAGCGCGCGTCTTATGGCCGCTACAGACGGACTGCAACTTGTATGGGAATTGAACGCCGACGTTGCAGTTGGTGTGCGGTCGGCGTGCAGTTCCCATTCAAACTGCAGTGGGGTTGCAGTCCGTCTGTATCGGCCCTTAGTTACACTTCGCCTTTTTCAAATTAATTTATCGTGACGTACCTGTTCTACTTAGGAGAATTTGTTATGTCTCTAAAACTAATATCTGGGAGACCGAGCAAAGGAGATAAGACCTAGCTAGATCGACTTTTCACCCCCGAAAACGGCAAATTTAATCGAAATCGTTAGAGCCGTTTCCGAGATCCTCAAAATATATTGTATACATATACATAAATAAATATACAAGAATTGCTCGTTTAAAGGTATAAGATTACAAGTATTACCCGACTGCGTCAGGAGGGTAATGTTTTTCGAGCGTATGTATGTATATCCATTTCTATGGAACGCCCTACAGCTCAAACGACTGGACGGGTTTTTGACATATGCGGTGTTGTTGTATTTTTCAGAATAGGGAAAATGACACATGTTGAATTTTATAACAAAAATCTAGTAAAATAGATAGTAAATGAGCAATTTATCATAATAATGTGGATATTAAAATAAACCTCGAACGAAAATAAAACGTTGAACAAAAACTCGAAGTTTGTATAGCATATTGTATAGCAACTATATACATAAACGCAATATTTCACGGCCAAAAACGCAATTTTCTTCTTTTTGTCCATACTACAAAATGGGATCTCAGGGATCTTGACGTCAAGTTCACTTATCCCTTTGTGAGGGGCGTTTCGCGAGTGAAGTGCGAGTGTCGGACTTTGACTAAGTATAATTTCTGACTTGTGTTGCTTTAATGCAATGGGTCCCATATACTCGTAGACATTTGATCCTAAAACAAACCCGATCGATTGATACCATAAATGAAAATTAGACATGTAGCCTATTGTGGTAGTGAGATAGGTTATATAAATATTGATAATGGCGCCCGCAAATGATAAAAGGAGGGTGAGAAACCCAACCGCTTTAAAAAAATTACTGAATAGGGAAAAACAAGGATTATGTATATAATGAAATGACACTGTTAAAGATCTACCAAAACTATCAATCTAGTCTAAATTTGAATATAGGTACATAATATATGTACAAATGTAAGTTATTTCATTATATACTTAGGTATTGTGATACTTTTTATCCCTTTTCAGTTCATTTTTTTACAGCAGACGGGTTTTTATAATAATAATTTTATTCATTTGTCAACGGAAAAATGAGTGTAATCCATAGCCAAAATGGCAAAAACGGAGCCCTTTTAGTTTCTTCATGTCTGTCTGTCTGTCTGCCCATCCATCTATCTGTCTGCCCTTATGTTACAGCCCGTATAATCAAAAACTTAGCTATACCTACATATTTTAATGGAATTTAAAGATGAAGAAGATGTTTTCTTGTTTATATTTCTCTACCTTAAGTAAATTTAATTTTAAGTGAATTTATTCTCATAAATATTAGTTGTTTATATACTCTCTTTGACATGTACACGACTCGAGTGAGCTGTAATTGGCTAAGCATCTGTTAATGTTAATTATCATTGTTCCTATGTGATTGTGTAGATGTATTATCCGTTAGTGATCCTTAAATAAATAAAAAAAAAACAAAGATATACTTTGTGAGCCTCTACATAATTTTGACTTAAAAGTTTGGACGTGTTTAACATCATTCGATAGCTATCCGGTGGCGAATGCACTAGTCCCAAAACGCACTATTAGTCAATACACTCTAATTTCGAAAGCCCCTCTTCTCATAAGAAACTAGGCCCAAAATACCATATTTCCAAAAAGGCTCATTCTCGATTTACACGAGAACCATTGAGAACTAGTCCCAAAATACACCTTTCCCAAAATACCCCAAATTGTGTTCACCTGTGCGTGGCGTAATACTTTATTCTCATAATGCGTAGGTCTCAAAACACTCTAGTTCCAAAATACCCTATTTTTTTGGAATGTCTCTTTGTGACTGCTTTCAGCCGTAATCATTACCCGTTTGATGCCTAAAATATTTTTTTCAAAAATAGGATTTACGTATTTAATTATTATTTTGAGCTATACAGGGTGTAATCGTTAAGTGTTGCTCGGCGATAGTTCCGTAAATATAGCAGATATCAGAAAATTTCAAATTGATATCGAAAGTGCATATAGTGAAAGTGAAGGGCAATATACACACGAGTGTTTTAATGCCTGTGTTGATAAAGCAGTGTATGGAACTATCATAATTAGGTGGGCGAGAAACTACCCTCATTTATGGCATTAAATAATTAAATAATGCCATAAATGAGGGTAGTTTCTCGCCCACCTAATTATGATAGTTCCATACACTGCTTTATCAACACAGGCATTAAAACACTCGTGTGTATATTGCCCTTCACTTTCACTATATGCACTTTCGATATCAATTTGAAATTTTCTGATATCTGCTATATTTACGGAACTATCGCCGAGCAACACTTAACGATTACACCCTGTATAGCTCAAAATAATAATTAAATAAATCCTATTTTTGAAAAAAATATTTTAGGCATCAAACGGGTAATGATTACGGCTGAAAGCAGTCACAAAGAGACATTCCAAAAAAATAGGGTATTTTGGAACTAGAGTGTTTTGAGACCTACGCATTATGAGAATAAAGTATTACGCCACGCACAGGTGAACACAATTTGGGGTATTTTGGGAAAGGTGTATTTTGGGACTAGTTCTCAATGGTTCTCGTGTAAATCGAGAATGAGCCTTTTTGGAAATATGGTATTTTGGGCCTAGTTTCTTATGAGAAGAGGGGCTTTCGAAATTAGAGTGTATTGACTAATAGTGCGTTTTGGGACTAGTGCATTCGCCACCGGATAGTTCGATAGGTCTTTAAAAATAAATTAAAGGTTTCTAAAAAAGTTTTTAGATTAATCGAATACCTACGTTTAAAAACAAGTTCGAAAGGAACAGGCGAGCTCTCGTAACCTAAACTGCCTAGGTTATCCATTGATTTAGATAGGAATGCTAGCTCACTGGACAACTTTTTCTCTTGACTTACTAACAAAGTTACTAACATCACACTATCATTAATTATCTTAAGATTGTATTTGTTCGGTTGCAAGAAAGATCTTGGATACCAAATTATACACATACCTCCCACAAGAATCACTCTATCGATAGGTGAAAACCGCAGCATGCAAATCCGTTCAGTAGTTTTTGAGTTTATCGCGAACATACAAACAAAAACAGACAGACGCGGCGGGGGATTTAGTTTCATAAGGTGCATTGATAAAATAACATATCCTTAAATATATGACTATGCAATAAATAAAACATCGAAACCAAACAATATCTTACTGGTGACATCTTGTTGTACACGATGTTTTAAAAACAGGCGGACAAGTGTGAAATTCCTGAGGAGAGTGCTCCTCCTCGGGCGTCGGCGGCAGCCGCGTGGGGCCCATCGCCGACGCTTCACATCAACTCCGCTCCACGCTACACTCTGCTGATAGATAGAGGCTCCACTTATCGCCAGTGTTTAGCATCATCACACATCCACACATTCACCACTCAACACGTCGATGTCGAATAATTGTAGTAAACACATCGGAACTATAACATTTACTCGTTTACCGCGACGAACGACAAAGGCGCAAAGCAGCGTGCGCATTATGCGTTTCACGTTAGATTGAAAAACAGTCGCGAGGAATGCGGGGCTGAAAATAGCGAGGAGCGACGCGGCGCAAGGGCGAGCAGCGCGAGCGTCGCTGCGAGCGGAGCCGGCCGCTCGCCACCGCGCCGCGCCGCGGCCGAGCCGCCTACAACCCGCCATCGCTCGTGGCTAAAACTGATAATCAATAGAGCTCAATTACCCTAATTTGTTTTAAAATACCGTAAATGCACCATTTTTAGGGTTCCGTAGCCAAATGGCAAAAAACTGTCTGTCTGTCTGTCTGTCTGTCCGTCCGTATGTCACAGCCACTTTTTTCCGAAACTATAAGAATGTTGAAACTTGGTAAGTAGATGTATTCTGTGAACCGCATTAAGATTTTCACACAAAAATAGAAAAAAAAAAACAATTAATTTTGGGGGTTCCCCATACTTAGAACTGAAACTCAAAAAAAAAATTCATCAAACCCCTACGTGTGGGGTATCTATGGATAGGTCTTCAAAAATGATATTGAGGTTTCTAATATCATTTTCTTCTAAACTGAATAGTTTGCGCGAGAGACACTTCCAAAGTGGTTAAGGTTGTAGTTGTTTTTTGTTTAGAAAATTTTTAACCCGCATAAATGTCAATGTGGTTCAGTGAAGGGGACGGACTGAAAATCAGCGCTGCGCAGGCAATTTGTAATGAAATGAAATGACTGATGCAGCGTATGCTGAGCCCGTTCCTTTTGCCGCACAATTATTTCAATCCCTTTATGTTTTGTAACCTGTATGCTTTTTGTGTTGCAATAAATGGTTTCTTATTCTTATAAAATGTGTCCCCCCCTCCTGTAACTTCTAAAATAAGAGAATGATAAAACTAAAAAAAAATATATGATGTACATTACCATGCAAACTTCCACCGAAAATTGGTTTGAACGAGATCTAGTAAGTAGTTTTTTTAATACGTCATAAATCCTCTAAATACGGAACCCTTCATGGCGAGTCCGACTCGCACTAAGCCGCTTTTTTTCTTTTTGCCCGATATTAATATTGTATGTGTTACGTAATTGTTTGCTGATTATGGGCAAAATGGTAAAATAATTATAACATCGATTTTTACTGCGAAAATGTATTAGAAGTTGCATAGGCTAAATCATATTTATATCAGTAAGAGATATAATATATGCAAAATCTTACTACCATCAGAAAGGTACACTATTTGTTATATACCAATGATAAATTATTTAAATATACAAATTCGAAATAATCGTCCAAAATCAACAACTTCTCCTCAACTTCTGGATTTTTCCAAGTTTTCCGACATTTCGTTTTAAAACGAATGTAATTTTTATAAATTAAAGATTTTGTTGATTTGTGTATGTGTCTATTATAATGAAATACATATTCTAAATAGCTACAATTATATATATTTTTGTCCTATTGGGAAACAAGTAATTTTTATTAAAAAAAGGAATGGTCTGAAACGTCAATGGCATAGAATTACAAAAATTCTAATGTCACCTTATTATATAGGTTTGAAAAAGACTATATAGTAAGCAATACATCGAACTGGTTTCAAAGTGACCTGCACTAATATTACTATGTAATAATAGCCTAATAAACATCGACTGGTTACTGGTTACGCCGTCTAGTTAATATATTTATTAGAAACACAAATTATTCATACGCAAGAATTATGCCCAGTTTGTGGCGTTCATTAGTAATGGAAATATAGATTCGGGATGTTGACAAACAATAGCTGGCATAACGTTTGGGGAATGCACGCTTTATTACCTAAGAATATTTCACCGTCCAATGTTGACAAAACTACGTACGCGGGGTGGAACTGACCTGTATTTGGCTCTATGTGCTGCATCGAAGAGTTCTCCCTCGAAGGGTTTGGTGATGAAGTAGGAGAGCGTCTGCGGCGGCTGCGACAGCGCGTCGGGCGCCGGCGCCTGCTGCACCGGGCCCAGCCGCTCGCACGCGGCGCGCACGCGCTCGCACCCCAGGCACGACTCGCTCACATACACTACTGGCCACGGAGAGCCTGCCGACATCACACAATACATAACAATATACACGCACACAACACGCCATTACCTACGTTATTCAGGGACCCTTTCCGTGAATCAAGATGCAGTAAGTAATAGGAAAAATAATAGCTGGAACTACTTTCAAGTATTACATAATTGTAATTTGCGAATGTATATTCATAACTCTCAATAATAGGCATATATTTACATTTTACATAAATAAATACATTGGACTGTTGGATTAGGTTGATATGTATGTAACCGTTGTTATCTTCTCCTTATCTGTGTAACATAACATACAAGTGATACAAGTAGCATGATTTCTATTCAGAAACAGGAAAGAATTTACAAGGAGGCATTTTATTAAAATCAATAATAAATAGTAATGCTAAAACTTACATGTTGTGTAAAAACAAGAATATTGTGTTTAGTTGATTATAATTTGCTAGATAGTCGCCCACGAGATAGTCAGTTCCTAGCTATATGAATGCGAAAGAGAATATGGGTAATCGTAATCGCACTAGTCGCAGCGAAGTAGGTATTGCTAGGAAGGGACGACGACAAATGACCAAGTGGCATCCATAGGACGAATTTCCGTGATTTGAGGTCAAGTAAGAATAGTAAGATGTCCTAGCCAACTGTTACGTAAATGCTAGCGCAATATGTACTACTAATTGTAAGTAGAAAAAGTAACACTATTAAGTAGTATTGAACAAAATTTCTTACACTTCGCAAGGTTCGTGTGGTATCGAAAAACATATGTTAGCAATGCCTAAAGGTGCTTACTGATTAACAGTCCGCCGGACGGTATCGGCCTGTCAGTTAGAACAATAAGTTTTTGGCATAAATTTCATTTTTGGTACAAGCTTTTATAGCTGACTGTACTTTTTACGACAGACAACTAATACTCATCGAGACAATTCTAAAAACCCCTAACACAATTAGGTTGCGTTGTTTCATCACAGAGTTCCTATGGCCACCTCCTGTCTCCATCATCAGATCAGCTCGATGGTACCATAATATTGCATTGTCACCCGACTTACATGTGTATGCAAAATTTCAGCTCAATCGGAAACCAGGAAGTGGATCAAATTTAACTTGCAAGATTCCATTACATAGTTACATACAGGTCGACCTAATAAAAGCTTGTTAAAAAGTTGACAGTTCCGAACAACTGACAGGTCGATACCGTCCGGCGGACTGGTAATCAGTAGGCCTCTTAAAATATTAATTTGTCATCGGTTCTGCTAAAAGGATGTACTGTAAACTACTGTAAAAAAACTTCCGTTTTCCATCATTCATTCAAAGATGAGAAATTCCCTTAAGGTTCATACTAATATGGAGATAAATAGAGATTTCCTGTGTTCTTGCTAGTCCCGAACTACCTATTTCGTTTCATGGTCACCCTGACTTGTGGCATAGAGAAATATAGTAAGACAAGAGTGCTCACTCCATACATCAGTTTTGATACCAAAAAGTAGTTATTAGCATCTAGCATCGAGTAGCGGAACTATCAGTACTGCTACATCTATTGTCAAGTAGCAGTACTGATAGTTCCGCTACTCGATGCTAGATGTAGACAATGAAATTAATAGTCTTTTTGGTATCAAAACTGATGTATGGAGTGAGCAATCTATGTATTTTTTTTCTATGCTTGTGGTAACCCTAATCCTAGGTGTATAGGTACCTAAGTAAGTGCGTGACCTCTCGGGCCGCGCTCCCGCGTTATTGGTTCAGGGCCGCCGAGTCACATTGCGTTGCGACACAGGGAGCACCCGCTCTTGGCATGCCTGACACCAGCCTGCCGCACTCACGTCTATGCTGCCGGTGTTGCATTACACTTTAAATTGAAGTGATACGCGTTCAAAATAACACTCAAGAACACACATGATGTACGTAACTAAATATGTACTTCTTAAAAATCATCATTAGCAAAGTCAATGCACAAAAAAAGTGCGAGTTGGAATCGTACGCTGATGACGTTGGGGGCGCAGTATACTTTGTTTTATATACCTACATACATACATATTTACAGAATATGCACGTCACAACGACGATGTTATAATTTTGCCTGTTTCTTTAAGAATTGCAACAAACAGGCCTTACACGAAATGTCATTTAGTATTTGGGATATACATTTTGTTATTGTCATTCCCACGTACGCGAAAACATGACCACCAACTAGATAATGAAGATAGGAAAATTGAATTATATCATCATTACTAACTGATCAATTGATCATTCTAATAAGAAAATTGTGAATGTTTGTATGTTTGTTCACCACGCAAAAACGGCAAACGCCAAACAGATTTTGATAACATTTGGCATATGGAAAGTTTGTGGAAAAGCACACCGAATACTTATATCCCGGAGTTCATCTCCTTGAAGGGTTGTAGGTATGGGAGTTGAAATGTACATAATATGAGTGTACTAAGAGGGGGGAGGGCGTGAAGGAGGTTTAACGACTTATACGCAGACAAAAACGCGGGTTGTGGCAACTCATTATATAGTATGTGTAACAAGGAATGTTCTTCAAACAGCCACTGGATCTAGCATATTTATAGAAGAAACAAATCAAAAGCAACCTAGGCTTATGTTTAGGATTTTTTTTACGCCGGAAGCGGATGATAAGAGGCAGTTAGTGCATTTATCACAGGAAAAAAATCATTCAGTATCAAGGAGTAACATGACGACTGGTTAGTTCGACAATTTAAAACGCGACTGAGATCACCTGTTTAGATGCAACTAACGTCCCACGGGATCTAATGGGTAAAATAGTAAAATTGGTAAAGCTATATTATATAATTTAGGGTCACGCAACACCTGATTGTTAAATGATTCAAATTGAATACAACTGTGAGGTGAATGAAGTAGAGCACACGACATGCGGCAGCCGCATGCGCACTCACATCCTCCACCAAAGTATGCCCGTAGTTGATCTACCAACGCTAGCATAGTTGGCGTGCGAGCCGTGGACTACGCTTTACGCCATCTGCAAAAGCGGCGCTCGTCAACGCCGGCCACCACATCACATATACATAGTTTTTATTAAAACACAACAGGTCATAATCGTAACATAACTATTATTATGCAGGATGAGGTCATTACTTTTTAACCAGTTTTTAATTATTGTAAGTAAAGACTATACCCATGTGTAGTAATTTAGAAAATATGCATTAGGTAATTAACTACTGTGTATAAAATAAATTTAAATGGGTAAGACATTTTATTGAAGGTGATATAATTTTATTATTTGATTTTCACACCAGCATCACTGCTTAGTGCTTATGAATATGGTACCTACTACCTTATTTATTTATCTATCTACCTAAGTAATAATTATACCTAGCTATCATAGGTGGGCATTGTTTTGGTTAATGCTTAATAAAGCATAGCATAAATAAGCAATAGCTTATGGTCAAATTTAAATGTGTCGACAGTAGTGTATAAAATAAAATATGCATATTTGGTTCGGTGAATACGGACCAGCTGATATGATTTGGAAAGGATAAGATGTAAACAGACAAACGCGGTTGAGAAATTTTGACATTATTGTCGTGATCCAAACATTTCTAAGAAATCTATAGAAAAAACAAAAACAAACAACAGCAATAACTAAAATATTCACAATAAGTACGCAATATAAATAGTATAATACGGTGCATGCCTACTAAATAAAAATTATATGATGATGGAAACCTAATGAAGGCATGTACGTTACGTTTGTTCTTACATAAAGACCGAAACCTATCTTTTATGTTGCAAAAAACGGTACAAATATCTCCAATGTATGCACAAAAAGTGAAGTCAAGTTAGATTACGAGCTAGGAAGAGATTATCTGCTCCCAAAATAGTTGTACTAAATGAAATTTTGTATGCAAAATGTAGGGTATAAAAACGTTTTATAATTTTGTACGTATTTGAGAGTGAAAAATGATAACTCCAAACTACAACACAGAATAAAAACGTTGACTTGTATGAGTTACTAATACATTCCATAAGATTGCAAGATAATAAAATCAACAATAATGCTAAGTATCTTCTTTACTTATTGGCTCAGCCAATGATTTATAACTCAAGATAGGTTATAAGCCTTCCAAAATTGAAGCGCTTACCTTGTGACAAATTGGACAAGTTGCCTTTAGTCGCGGCTGGACAAGCGAGAAATGTGCACGTGCTAACGAGCTCCCGCACACCGAAAGAGAAAGAGACGAGCTTATGTTTAACAACACGTGTGACAAAGATAGATGGAATGAGAAAATTAATCAAAAATAACAGATTTCTTCGTAGGTACAGAAATAAATATGGAAGTGTTTTTTGTGCTCCTCAAGTATGAGTATACTTGTGATTGTATCAAGCGTCGCCGTTAATTGATTCGCATAAGGGACATTAACCATAGGAATATATGCATGAAACATTTGTGAAATGACTTTAACCTATTTTAAAGAAGTCACAGCGCACAGTTATTATTTTGGTAGCATTCATCGTTTTGTCACTACACAATTACAGTGACGAAGGAGTATTAACACGATAGACATGCTGACAATGCCAAAAGGATACAAATCCGCAAATAACGCTGGCTTGGACTATTTAAACCCTGCGGTAATCATGTCGTGAAAAGTACCTGTGTCCTGCGTGCGCGTCCCTTTCGCACTTACATACTTGTTAGAACGTGACAGGCATGGTGACAAGCGATAAAAACGCGACCGTGCTACGCCGCCTGGTCATCACTAACTCTGTGACATGTCAAATCCTGAGGCTGAAATTAAATTCTAGGAGGTTAGGTATAATTAGCATGATAAAGCACACCTCGATCTCTTTTTGTGTACGGACGAGTCACAACACGCACCGCCATAGGCACAGTTGTACGTTGTACCTATGCTTCGGCAGAGGGGACATAGTACGAATGCCGACTCCCTTCCGTGTTGCTCGTAAGGCTTGTGTGTCATCCATAGTTTAACTGGTAGAAATTTGAGGAGAATATACCTTATGTCTTGGCCATACGTCGTATATTATGTTATCTAATAGTTTAAATAAATGGTATATTTGCATTGTGCTGAATTTATTTAGTCCTACTCAGAAATAGTTGAACACCTAGACCGCTAGGTACGATTTAACTGATGGGGACCGACTGTACATACAATAAGTTAATAACTGTATTTATTAGAGACCACTGGCTTATTCTAATAGTAGTTTATGCAACAGTGATATAATAAGGGTTCTTAAAATTCAAGGGTCGAAGTTACAAAACGAGACGTAGTCGAGTTTTGTAAAAAAAGACCCGAGAATTTTAAGAACCAATTATGAGCTGTTGCATACATTACTTTTTCTATGACAGCTGCAGCAAAAAAAAAGAGTTATTATTAAAAAAAAAGAGTTATTATTAAAAAAAAAGAGTTATTATTTAAAAAAAATTGAGTTATTATTTAAAAAAAAAAGAGTTATTATTGTAAATGAAAACATACCTCTTTCAATCAAGATGATCGGAACTTGTATCTTTAAAAAAAATAAAGCAGTTGTATTATACTCATAAGATGACTGCTAGCAGTCATCTTATGAGCCTATAGACAAATCATTCAAATGACATTGCTTTAGATATCACTGTCAGTCATTTAATTGACACATTTAAGTGCTGGAGTAGAAAAAATATTTTAACATTTAGGTAATCAACAGATAGCCTTAATAGTGAGTCGGTTTTTTGTCTAGAAGTCTTCTAGATTCTACAAATCGATATTCGCTCACGCGATCTAGGATATGGTTTTAGTATCAATGCATTCAGTATGATGTCCTAAACTCCTGAACACGAATATATGAGATGACAAGCGCGAAAATGGTGGGGGTACCGTCATAATTTCGGCAGTACAAAGTATTTTACTTTTTACAAGCTTTTATTTAACTTGCAATGTACCTATGTAAATTTGTCAATTTGTCAATATGTAACTATGTTTGTACGGGGCAAATCTTGCAAGCTAAAGGGTATAGCCGGGTAAGCATGGCCAAACTGCCCTTATCGAAAAAAACAATTTCCTTTTACTGGATTATTAACCTATATATAAGTAGTGCTTTCACCAAATATTAAGCCTCAAATGCTTCAGATTTAAATAAAAAATGCAAAAAAAGAAAAATTATTTTTATTTTATTACAGCCAAATTACTAATCCGATTTCTTTGTAATTTGGGTATGTTGTAAATACAATTAAGGTCGCTTTCTGAAAAAATTAATATTGAATTATCTCGGCCGAACGGCATTCAGAGATTTAAAAAAAAAAGCGCGGGAACAGGAAAATAGGCACGAATTTTATACAGAGCATAGAAGGTAGCATCCTATAGAAGTGGTCTACGCGTGCCTCCGTGAGGGACAAAACATATAAATTCGACCAATCATAGCATCGCATTGCGACGCTATGATTGGTCGAATTTATTTGTTATGGTGGGCAACAAATAAATTCGACCAATCATCCATACTAATTTATGGTGGGGAATAAACCGCGAGATTAACCTTTGCACATAAACAAGTAAAATAAATAACTTGATCTTATGGATTTAAATTAAAAAAAAATCATACTATATAAATACGAGTAATTAAATCTCGCGACAAGCTTTTATATCATATAAATTGTGTAATGACGGTAAAACTTGATAGTAAAAATCTTCGATCAACACGGGCTTCCGACACGGAAGGGATAGGCCCAAGTAGGGTTGCCAGATGGTCGGGATTCGGCGGGATTCTCCCGATTTTTAGCATGTGTTCCCGATTCCCGACAAAGTGAAAATTGTCCCGAAAAACAGCTTCACGTTATAAAACAATAATTTCAAGTTCCGAACTATCGTCGAGCGAGCAAGCGACCCGCGTCGAGCCCGTCAGCGTGCGCGCGCGGCGCGCGTGGCGAAATTGCAGCTGATGTAGTGCTAATAATGTAAAATATCGTTGTTTTTAATACAATTAATTTAATTTGAATGGTTTTTTTCCCGACTTAAGGCCCAAAATCCCGAAAAATTGATACTTTTTCCCGATAATAGCGCCTTTCGATCTGGCAACCCTAGGCCCAAGCGATATCTTGACATTCAAATCATTCTGCCATTTTTCGCGGGGGGGAACGTGCACACAGTCGCACTTCTCACACACTTGCATACAAAATCTAATCTGTAATGACGACACAAATGCATAGAAGATGCCTACACAGACACCTCGATCTGTTTTTGTGTACGGACGAGTCACAAGTGTCACAACACGCACACTAACACATTTTCGTCAAAGAATTTTATTGTTTTCTGAGAGATGAGAAGTCGGATTTGTCGCTCGACCGATCCGCAATTTGTACTGGGCGAGAAAAATCGATAAATCCAGCAATTACATGAGACTAAAATATAATAATTGTGTTTAAATGTAATTAAACGTATGACATGTAAAAAAAATATTACATGTGAAATGTAACACCTTCTTTTTGTAAATTTGATGTCCCCGACCTCTTTTTACAACAAAAAACAGAGCAATTAGGCATTTTTTCTGCTGCTGTGTTCACTCGCGCGTCTGGACTCGGTCTAGTTTAAAATCCGAGCGCAACTAGTTTTATTACCCGCGCTAGATCAGTTGATCTTGTACCTAGGCAGAGGGTAAATAGTGCGAATGCCGCATTCCTTCCGTGTTGATCGAAGGTAAAAATGTTTAAAGGAAAGTATTTATTTTATTCTTTTTAGCGCATTTAAATAAAAGCTTGTTTTTAAATAAGTTTTTTTACTTTTAATTTTCTTTCAAACATGCCATCAGGTTTAACCGGTTAACCCCGGGTTAGCGGAATGGTGCATGTGGCCCTAAGAATTATAAAAAAATATAATTATATTTCAGATCCTCACATTGAGCACTTTCATTTGTTATAGATATAACATGATATACAGCTGGATTTTCTTTTTGGGTCAGTGAGGGCAGCTACCAGATCCCGTGCTGCTACGAGAAAACGGTCTTAGAAGACCTTCCCTCGATTTAAAATTAATGAAGATTGGCTTTTACAGATTTTGAAAAAAACATACAGGGTGCGAGAAAAGATCAAAGTGGCACTTTTCCTCCCTGCTAGTAGGGATCAAAGTAACACTTTTCTGTTCTAGCACACTATTTTTACATTTTTTTGCACATTATTTTTTTTAGCTTAAATAATCTGTTTAAGCATCAGATTGTGTCAACACTAAGATTTTTTTTATTTTCCTCATAGTTGATGTGAAAAGCAGTATGTGTCACACGGTATCAAAATTATTTCGTCTTGGGCGTTAACACTTGAATCCCTCATTACGCTCAGGATTCTACTTTATTCTTCTGCGGGATTCTATTGTAGAATCCATCGCTTCATTCAGGATTCAAAGTACACCCTTGAAAGAAATATATTATTTTGATCCCTTGTAACACAAACTACTATTATTAATTTGTGGCGTTTTAGTTCATTATCGAAAGTTTAACCCTAGCAAACTATTGATACTGGATAGGAATGGAATCGATTGGCATACAAAAATAGCATGTGAAAAATAACAGATTTCATTTTCATACAAATTGTATGGGAAAAGTTTTCCTCGATTTGTGGCTTTTCTAGCCGGATTTTTTTTTTGGTTCCATACAAGCTTTTGATCCTCAATAGGAATGGGATCGATTAGCATAAAAAAAAGTTTCTCAAAAATTACCCTTTTCTCGCACCCTGTATGTTTTTTTCAAAATCGATAAAAGCCAATCTTCATTAATTTGAAATCGAGGGAAGGTCTTCTAAGACCGTTTTCTCGTAGCAGCACGGGATCTGGTAGCTGCCCTCACTGACCCAAAAAGAAAATCCTCCCTGTAGGCCTGTAGTTTGCAAAACTTTTCTTTTTTAATTCTCTCATTTACTTCCCTATGTTTAAAAATAATGTATTACGTTACATGTCTGTCACTGGATCACAGACTTACATTATGTGTACCAGATTTCAACTAAATTGGTCTAGTAGTTTTGGAGCAAATAGGCTGTGACGCCTGTGACAGATGGATATAGTGTTCTGTGTTCTATAAGAGTTCTGTTTTTCTTTTGAGATAGGAAACCCTAAAAAACAAGCAACAACGGTTGCACTCCGGGGGTGCCGATAGAAGTGAAAACTCACCTCACTATGTTACCGACGCCCGGTAACACGAATAACACGATACATATGTTTAGCGGAGGTATTCTATTTATATATTATTATCATTCTCAAATAAGATCACACTTTTTCATTGACATGTTTATTTACATACTGCCATGACAACGTCAAATTATTTGAACACAGGTAAAGAGTCTTCAAAAGGAGTTCACAACATAAATGTCAAATAACATTGAGTTTTTCTTTATTGATTTAAATGCCATCTAAATTATGAGTGGCCACCTTACGCCCCTTACGGTCACGTGATCGCCTTACGCTGTCTCGAGTTTATAATTTTTTCCCCACCTCAAAAAATGCCCAGCGCCGCTAAAGAAGTTTTCACTTCAAAAACTATTTTGTCATGAAAACATGCTC
This sequence comes from Cydia amplana, assembly GCF_948474715.1. Taxonomy (NCBI): domain Eukaryota; kingdom Metazoa; phylum Arthropoda; class Insecta; order Lepidoptera; family Tortricidae; genus Cydia; species Cydia amplana. Next base: position 27,111,519 of record NC_086096.1, on the reverse strand, counting down.
TAGCCCATTTCAAGTTAGTTTAATCATTTTCAACTACATATTATACAGGATGCTTTTTTTAAATCCATTAATTTCATGGGTTTCCTGGGCTTAAATTAAGTAACTTTCTCAAAGAAATCGGTATTCTAATTAACTCCAGTTCGGAGATAATCACTTACTTATTTTTATCTGATAAGGCCCTTATGAGCGTGTACACTTGAATTAGGGCCTCTGTTTATACATTTTGGTTAATGTTTAGTTAGCTTAGTACGAGTTTATATATTTGCTGCTAAACGCGAGTACTTTCTCGGACGATCGATATTCGAAATGTCATTGATAATTATGATTTATGTTATGTTTACGAAAACAAAAAAAAATATGCAATTCAGTTTCCTTAAATGTACTTAGCCAGACCCCACTCCGTTAACTTAACGGAGTTTAAAAATAAAATTGGCCCAGAGCATGTCGGGCCATGCTCAGTGTAGGGTTCCGTAGTTACCATTCTGTCAGAATAGGCTAAACGGGAGCTATTAGTATCTATCGTGTACATTACAAGCAAAGGGAGTACTTTCGCAGCGATTTTTTACTAAGAAGAGACTTTTTGTAATAACTCAAAAACGGTTAATGTGAAGTGATCATGTTCGCTATAGTTTTCATCTAATGGCTTTCTTAAGTTCTGTTTCTACGATTTTTTTCATATTTTTTCGACCCGCGGTTCAAAAGTTAGAAGGGGGGGGGGACATTTTTTTTTTCTTTCGGTGCGATTATTTCCGTAAATACACACTTTATCAAAGTGGTTCTTGGAGAACCCTATTCGTGAAAGACCTATCCAACGATACCCCATACTGTAGGGTCGAAGCGAACAAAAAAAATTCACCCCCACTTACGTGTAGGAGGTACCCTAAAAATTTTTTTTCCAGATTTTATTGTACGACTTTGTTGGATTTATTGGTTTATATATCCATAACAAATTGCAGCTTTCTAGCACTAACGATCACGGAGCAAAGCCTCGGACAGACATGGCGAAACTATAAGGGTTCCTAGTTGACTACGGAACCTAAAAACACCGTGTAGGTATAGTATCAGAAACATTATAGAAACAGCTTCATTGACATTCAATTGCAATTGGAAGGAATAAAGTCAAGGTCACTTTGCAATCTCTTATCATGTTCAGTTCCAGGTCACATAGGTTATCCCATGTCACGTATCTAGTAAACATAGATTCAGTCTTATTGAATTAGAGAGTGACATTCAACTGATAACAACTGTTTCTTCTACCTAGCGTTATCCCGGCCTTTGCCAGGGTTCATTTTCCTAATTGCCTTTCTCCACGTTACGCGATCCTGGGGGTCCTCTCGTGGGAGCTCGTTTACGCTCATATCTGCTTTCACGACATCGAGCCATCGCTTTTTTGGTCTGCTGTGGGGTCGGGGGTCGTCAAGGCACAGAATAAATAATAGTACTAGGTACAGAAGACTCACTCTCTAACAAAACGGGTCTGTTACGATCAGCACAGCGACAGCGCCACGCGCGGCTTATGGCTAGCCACCAAAATTGGTGTGGAACGGATGTACTTTTAGCTACCTGTAGCAAAGCGACGAAATCGCGGAGTGAGCCACGCCTGGTCAAGGGTTAAGTTCAGGCATATGTTTCCTATGTAGCCGAACCACCAGAGGAGGCATTCTTGGAGCTTCTCTGCTACTTCACGGACTGCGAGGCTACCACGGATGTACTCGTTACAGATGCGGTCAGCGCGCGTAACGCCGCTCGTCCACCGCGGCATCTACATCTCTGTAACGCAAAGCTCTTAAACGGGCCTACCGGCCAAGTCTCGGCGCCATAAAGTAGGACTGGACGGATAATGCACTTATGCACTAGCCTAAGCGTCTATGCCCTATGAGTCTAAGCGGTATTCTGTTCTCGCAGATGACTCCTGTGACCTCCCGCTATTTAGACCAAGCCGCGCTTTCAGCCTATTACAGACATAAATTAAATAACCTTACAACTATATTTACAGAACTCATATCTACATTATCGCTCTGTTACGGAATGGCAAAGAGTTCAGAGTTGTAGTAATACATTTTTTTTAAACACCACCTAAATAATTTTGATTTAAATTGCGGTAAGTCCAATTCCTACAATTCGTTAGGAAGATAGTTTTGTGCACATAAATACTATATTTTTATTAACAAGGGTAGAAGTTGTTCCTGGATAATGTAGGTTTAAACCATGTCTGGTATTGTATCTTGAGGTTGAAGCAAAGCTACAGAATGAGCTTGTGTTATTTTTAACAAAAAGACTTGCTTATTAAATGTAGAGTGAATGAAGTGTTAATACATTTAAAAAAATATTAAATTAGTTGACACGAGTCAGTTAGTTTTAAAGAAGAAATACTTTTGAAATGTTTGTACTGTGGCCTCATAATATTAAGCCATATCTAAGATTTGACATTTTACGTAACCATGAAAAGCCAGAAGGGCGGTTTTTTGGGATGTGATAGATTTGAGTGCAAAAACAAATCGGCTCAACTTATCAATAAGATTTTCAGTGTGCTGTTTCCAATCATTATGACAATCCACAGTAACTCCTAATGAATAGAAGAGACTTGTTTTAACTGTTGATTACAGTTTTCATTGCACAGTAGTCGAACACATTTAGGTTTACCATGGGGCGCAAAAAACTCTATAAATTTCGTTTTTGTAACATTTCAGACATATACTTGGTCAACCAGATCATGACAGTAGAAAAAGGCGGCAAATTCGAAAAATTTAGGCGCGAAGGGATATCGTCCCATAGAATATTTGAATTTCGCGCCTTTTTTTACTGACAAGATTTGGTTGACCAGCTATCATCATCATCATCATCATATCAGCCTTTTATCGCCCACTGCTGAGCATAGGCCTCTCTTCGAGTACGCCACTTATACCGGTCCTGAGCCAATCTCATCCAGAAGTGACCCACAATCTTCCGAATATCGTCTACCCAACGACCCAACGGACGCCAGGCACTCCTTTCGTCTGTAAGCGGCCACCACTCCGTTAACATTTTGGCCCACCTGCCATCACTCTGCCTGGCAACATGTCCCGCCCAGCTCCATTTAAGTTTGGTAATGATGTATCCGACGTCTTGCACCTTGTTGCGTCGTCGGATCTCGACATTCCTCACTCGGTCTTGCAGTTTGATGCCGAGCATGGCGCGCTCCATGGCTCTCTGTGCCACTCGGATTTTATGCACAGCCTCCTTAGTGAGCGTCCATGTCTCGGTACCGTAGGTCATGGTGGGCAGGACACATTGGTTAAAGAGGCGAGTTTTCAGGCATTGTGGAATGTTAACGGGTTTGAGGATGTCCGCTAGTTTATTGAATGCCGCCCAACCCAGCTGGATTCTCCTGGAGATCTCCTTCTTCTGATGTGTTTTGTCAAATGATAGAATATGTCCAAGATACAAGTACTGCTCAACCACCTCCAGTCTTTCGTTCCCAACCATAATGGTTGGAATCGATTTACCAGAGATGTTCGTCATAACTTTAGTCTTGGACATATTCATCTTAAGACCTATCTTCAAAGAAGCATGGTAAAGGTTTTCAACCATGCCTTGAAGATCTTCCAGGGTCTCGGCAAACAATACAATGTCATCGGCAAATCTCAGGTGCGACAAGAAGACACCATGGATATTGATACCAGTTTTTTTGTTTGTATATTATCTTTATTTTTTTATTTTTTGTCATTTGCTTTATATTCCTGTGTAAAACTTTATATTGTTGATACTATTGAGAGGACCTCACACCTAGGAGAGGAGGAATCACTGACTCCCAAGTCACAGGCTTGGACCTAGTTCGGGAGGCAGAGGCTCAACCCCACTACCTAAATGAGTTTCAATTCAACAGAGTTTGAATTCAACACTCATAAGACAGTGGATATTTTGTAAACATACTCATCATTCATAAGATATTATTACAGTGGTTATTTTGTAAAATCTTCATTTAAATTAAAATGGAAATGGTGTATTGACTGACCTTCATTTGTTTTAACTGTTTGAGCACTAAGAACAACAGTCAGCACAAAAATCAATTTACAACTTAGGTGGTCAATGACATCAATGTTATGGAGGTGAGCAAAGCCTCTATTATCAAGTTCTGATCAGATACTTTTGAGCACTTTGTCACTCCGATATATGTATCTGATGGGGACAGTACATCATTATTACTGCATCTAGACTAATAGATCTGAATTCTTAAGGATTAGAAGAAGATACATCTGAATTTTAGATTATGTAGTTATCTTATGATGGAAAGTATTTAAGGTTAGAGATTATTTGTCTTCTAATACTTAACTCAGTTTACCATGATTCACAGCCAGATAAACTTTAATTCACTTGATTATTCAGTGAAATCTAATTGATTGATCAGTGTTTGTCACACATGATAATCAAACAAGCAAGTTTTTGATAATGACAAGCTTAATTTTGTATTGATTCATGTAATAGTTGCAACTGTTGCTAATAAACACCACTAACTGATTTGTTATTGATTGAACTAATTAACACAAAAGTTATGGCCAGAAAACCAGTTTTGAGACCTAAAATTCTGACTGAGACCGAAGACAATGAACTTTGAAGTAATATGGGAAGCCAATGCTGTTGATATGGTAAGCAAAAAAAAACAGAAAACATCTATTTCAGTTTAGATTTAAATTATCAATATATTTAAAATCACTACCCGGACTCTAATAAATTTAAATTCAAATCTATCTGAATCCCTTTGTTTTCTGTCTTTTGTTGTAGTTTAATACCATATTAACAGCAATGGCTTTGAGCAATATACTATCCCATATTTACTTCAAAGTTCATTGTCTTTGAGATATTTGCAATCAAAGTTGAAAAATTTTAAGCCTCTCGAAACTGGTTTTCTGGCCATAACTTTTGTGTTAATTAGTTTAAAATTAAAATCCTTGACACGTTTTTCGAGACGTCAAAAAATAACCTAAATATTTAGATTTCGTATAAAAAATAATAATAAAAACTAAGCATTCTTTTCTTTCAAAATCCGGTCGACAAAAATGGAGATAAAAGAGTGAAGAACCAATAGCCGTTTTTCTTATAATTCTATCTGTAGTGCAAAAATAGGAGATACGATTTAAAACTTGTCAAAAATCGATGAAAACCCCCGCCAGATAGCCCCTTAATAACAGATGAAACAATGTTTTTATGCCTTAAAAGTTGGTCTTCACTATAGCTATAACAGACTTATAAATGATGATTTAACTATTATGAGAGCTTAGTAACTCCGTGAACTCGGTTGGACTGTAGCAAAGGGGGGGCTGGGACTTAAATTTTTTTTGACAAAGTGGTGTCATTATGACACTATTTTTAAATGATTGTAATGTGTATATCACGTCAAAATAAGCATCTTTTATTGGAAAAACTTTTCTCTAAAATAAAAAATGGCCGAGTTAGACACCTCCAAAGATTGATATTTTTAAAGGGAGCTGGGACTTAGAAAATTTTCATTGAGAGTGGTGTCATTATGACATATATTTTAAATGATTTTAATGTATAGAACACATCGAAATAAGCAACTTTTACTTGGAAAACTTTTTACTAAAACTGAAAATGGCGGAGATAGAGCTTAAGGCAGGCCAGGCTTTTAAGGCAGGTCGGAGTAGGTACGACGACGAGCGAAGCGAGGAGGAGTGTTAGGTAGAACTGCGACCATACAGCGCGCGAGCCGAGCGAGCGAAGCGAGCGTGCCGCGGCAGCGGCCGGCGAAGCGCCAGAACCGACGTTTTTATAATAATACAATTTTACAAGTCCCAGCTCCCTTTAAAAACATCAATCTTTGGTCGCGTCTAACTCGGCCATTTTTTATTTTAGAGAAGTTTTTCCAATAAAAGATGCTTATTTTGACGTGATCTACACATTACAATCATTTAAAAATAGTGTCATAATGATACCACTTTGTCAAAAGTCCCAGCCCCCCCTTTCGTACAGTCTGACCCATTAATCAACTATTAAATCTAGTATATACACATAAGAATATGCCACCCTTTATCAGTCTTTTGAAAAATATTCAGTGAATGCTTAAGGAACCTTTAATACTACAATAATAAGTATTAGAAGAAAACGGTTAAAAACCTGTCTAAAAAACTGTTGATGTTTACACGTAAATAAATGCGTACCTGGGTGAAAATTCTACTGACCAAGCAAAAAAGAATTCAGCTTGTAAAACATGAGAGAGATATAGTTAATAAATGAAAAATATTAACCATTATTATGTTCAATTTCTTCAGTTGTAGCGGCGCTTCCTGTTTGTGTCATGCCCTTAGACAATTCGTCCATCTTGCTGAACACTGGTTTGTTACATCAATCATTTACAACACCAATTATAATAACCTAACAACACATGTTATATCACAATGTACATTACGTGATAATCAGTCTTTTTCGAATAGAACCAGTTTTATCCATTTCAAACACATATCTCAAAATTCCAACACTGAACTATGGGAATAAAATTGAACTTGATCAAACAGATAGGACAAGAACCGATAGGTAGCAAGCCATAAACAAAATGAAGTTGAATTGAAGCAGCTGCTCGACCATAGTTTCATTGACCAATGGGACGCCGAGAACAGTCGTTTCATGATGGCTTGGCTGGTGTTTTTCTAGTATAGTAGTATTTACAATAATACTTTTCTATGTGTTTACATTTATACTAAATCAAATTTAAAATAAACATTTCGTTTCATTATAATGAGGATTTGTCCGGATACCCACTAAAAAAGAGAAAATATGAATCAGTAAAAAATTTAAAAATAACGATAGAAAAATAGTGAAATAGTGATGTTCACCAACGTTCACCGTTGAATATGGGCTGCACAGCAGAGGTTCTACCGCGAAAACCGAATTTCGTGGCGGCGAATTGGCGGGCATCTGTCTCTGTCACTCTAATTACGCCTGTATTGGAGTAAAAAAGAAAGATTCCGGCAATTTGCGATTTTCGGTTTTTGGGGTAGCCCCTCAGGTGCGGACACAAAAATGCCAATTTTTCGAAGTTATTATCTATAACTTGGTCAACCAGATCTTGACAGTAGAAAAAGGCGGCAAATTTGAAAAATGTAGGCGCAAAGGGATATCGTCCCATAGAAAATTTGAATTTCGCGCCTTTTTTTACTGACAAGATTTGGTTGACCAGCTTATATCTATGGAATGCAAATTGGAGATTAAAATGTGTACGTGTGGACGCTAGGTGAGATTGGCGCCAATTATTTTCCTGATCAAATCGGTTGATTTGCCCAGCTCGTCTGGATACGGCTAATGTGTCCTCGGCATTATACGCAGCCATAATAAAAAAAAATAAACGTAGCGCAGTGAAGTGAAGTCACAGAAGTCAAACAGAAAAAAATAGATTGAGTTGATAAGATAATAAAAGGCTGTGTAATAAATATTTGCTTAGTGATAAAACACAATGAGACTAGTATTTTGTAAATAGTGCATATTGCTCTCGTTTGCTTTCATTTTAAAAGTGATTCTAGAATGGAACACTTCGGTCTCTCACACATCTTGCAAGAACCGGATAAATATAATCCAGATACTTTGGACTTGCTAGTCGACGATGAGGCGAGAGAATATTGGCTCAACACCTGCGAAAGACTTGTAGAAAGAAATGTGAATTACGCACTGGCCAACACGGATGATCCGACTGTAGAAATACGAGCACTAAAATATAAGACATGTTACGTGGAGGCCCTTAAAGAGTTGAGGATTAATCCACTGTAAGTACTTACAGATCAGTTGGGAATAAAATTCACTTCTTTGTTATCATCGTCACAGCCTCACAATGTCCTATTACAGATTGTTTTTGTTTTTTGTTTTTTTTTTTTTTAATATAAGATAGATTTTAAGAGAGCTTTGTCTTTTGAATGATTTATGTATTAAAATTACTGTTTATAATTTTAGTGCTCATGGGCAGTTGACAATACGATTACTTCTTGACATCAACGAAACATGCCTTCGTTCTCAGGGGTTCTTTGATTTGTGGAAACAACAGAAGAAATATGATAATGAAAATGCACTTGCTATGCTTAGTTCAAGATTGGCTGAAATTGATGCAATAGCCAATGATCGACAGCGCTGGGTAGAACTTTGTAGAGGAGTTCTAGCAGGTAAGAGGCCTTTACTACTTTTAGTATAATATAAAGTTAAGTATCATATTGTGTTGCGGTTATACATACTCCCTCTTGTGTTATAACAGGTAACATGTTTGATTGTGGAGCCCAGGCTGTTGCTGCCATTTTAGACTGCGGACTTTATGGTGCTTTGCAAAAAATACAAAACAGACCATGGCTTTATGATGGTCTTGATAAATGGCTGGATAAATTAGAGGTATCTTCTGGTGTTGATTATATCACATTTTGTCACTTGTAAGTATATTCAGATACATGATATAATTTGTTTATTTTTCAGACAACTGTTCATCGCTGTGCAGCTATATTTGTGGACAACAGTGGTGTAGACATAGTACTAGGAGTTCTGCCATTTGTGCGCGCATTGATACTGCGAGGCACCTCTGTTATTCTGTGTGCTAATGAGTGGCCAGCTCTCAATGATGTCACTAATGTTGAGCTTGAAGACATTGTGCAGCAGGCTGCATTAATTTGTCCTGTTATATCAGCTGCACTTGCTATGGGAGATTTAGTTGTAAGATCCAGTGGCCAAAGAGGACCATGTCTCGATCTTAGGACTATTAATATAGGTAAATGTGACTTTAGCTAATAATGCTCTGTAGACAAATGTTTACCTTTGTTTGTCTTTGTGTTATTCAATATCTTACTTATGGTAATACAATTACTCAACAGGTCTTTGTACTGAAATGAAGATGCGTGGGGTGGATTTGATTATATTGGAAGGAATGGGAAGAGCTGTACATACAAATTTTAAAAAGAATAATACAAGATTTGCAGTGGATTCACTGAAGTTAGCTGTAGTAAAGAATGCATGGTTGGCACAACGTCTTGGCGGCCCATTGTTCTCTGTGATTTTTATTTATGAAGACAAACCAACACAAACATAACAAAGAATTTTCTTTTTTATTGATAAATGTGTAAGAATAAAAATACATGTGTTTACATACCACAGTATTCATTTAGAATCTAGACAATTTATATTCTTCAAGCCTTCATACTTGATTCAGTTTTTGGATTTTCAACTATAATTTAATTTGTATTAACACTAGTATTTTTTCGAAATAAATATATTGAGTGTTACACAGATTATTTGTTTTATTTATGTTTATTAATTTACTTTACTGTGTATGTACTACTAACAAACTTGCTTAAAGAAACCGGAGAAAGAAAATTCATACCTATGTCTGTAGGTCTTTTTTAGCGTTCGCGATTTTATGGAAAAATAAAATCACACCTCTATTTTGAAAACTTAAAAAAAAATAAGGTTTATTCGGGTAATTCCGGAAATCGGGTCATCCCGAAAATCATTGTAAAATCACTCATATTCCGTTCAAGAAATTGTTAAGCAGATTGTGGATTTGGTCATATTAGTCCAAATTAACGCTATAATTGTGCTATTACTAAATCTGATAATTATTTGCGCGCATTTCCTTAATCTGACGGTTACAATGTAAAAATTAGGCGTCAAACTTGTGTTCGTCAGATTAAGAAAATGCCTATAAATAAGTGTTATATTAAGTTATAGAAAAAATATTGCATTAACGTGGACAAAAACGACCAAACCCACAGACTGCTTAACAATTTTTTAACCCTCCACCAACCTCCCGAAATTAAAAAAAAATTGTAGACGCTTTCCGGCTCGCTGGAAAAAAAAACTTTATATAACTTTTTCTTCTTATCATCTATAATATTTCGATTCCAATCTTGGAGGATACAACTAAACGGAGTAGCCATTAACAGGCTTTCCCCTCTGTCGAAAATAGGCGGCCAACGGTCATACACAATGTATGGACTGACGTTTATCTGACATGGCTATTTTTACGTTACGCATACATTTGACGTTCCCCTCCCCCGCAAAAATCGGCAGACTGTTTTTGTACAGAAAATTACAGACATGGCGTCTCCGTTTGATTATATCCTCCAAGATTCCAATAGGTCTGTACGACGCTCGAGTACCTACACATTTAGCATCGTCGGCTCCCCAACTATTGAAATATCTATGAGATTACACTAAAAACACCTTCTTTCATGCAAAACAAAAAAAATTGAAATCGATTCACATGATGAAGAATTATCCCTGAAAAACCAACGTTCATTCATACAGGTCGCGCAAATTAGTTAGCCAATTTGCCGATAGATGGCGCTGTACACAATTACGCTTAGCGCCACTTGCACCAAACCAGTAACCCGGGGCATAGAGAAATATATATTTTTTTCTCTATGCCCGGGGTTAACCGGTTAAACCGATAACCCAGTGTCAAATTGTACTGGTAACCATGGTTTAACCGGTTAACCCCGGGATAGTTAATGGTGCATGTGGCCCTTAGTATACTTTTGGTCAAGTCTTTCGTGATTATAGTCAATGATTTATAACTCAAGATAGGTTATAGGCGTTCCAAAATTGAAGCGCTTAACTTGTGACAAATTGGACAAGTTTCCTTAGTCGTGGCTGGACAAGCGAGGAATGTGCATGTGCTAACGAGCTCCCGCACACCGAAAGAGAAAGGGTCGACCTTGTTTAACAACGAGTGTGACAAAGATGGATGGAATGAGAAAATTAATCAAAAATAACAGATTTCTTCGTAGGTACAGAAATAAATATGGAAGTATTTTTTGTGCTCCTCAAGTATGAGTATAACCTATCTATGGTTATATAATATCATTGATTATAGTTAGGTACATTGAGAAAATTAAAAGTTTGTACAGAACCCTCGGTGCGCGAGTTAAACGAACTCTCACTTGACCGGTTTTTTTATGCTTCGGGTTATTGATTCAAATGGCCTGAAGATCAATCGTACCGATTCTCATACCTTTAACTTGCCTTTAACACCATTAGCAGCATGTTACTTAATTTCGCGGTGTACCGCTGTCACATGGCTGTCACTAATGGCGATAGAACGGTAAAATAAAAACCCGGCCAAGTGCGAGTTGGACTCGCGCACGGAGGGTTCCGCACCATCAACAAAAAATAGAGCAAAACAAGCAAAAAAACGGTCACCCATCCAAGTACTGACCCCGCCCGACGTTGCTTAACTTCGGTCAAAAATCACGTTTGTTGTATGGGAGCCCCACTTAAATCTTTATTTTATTCTGTTTTTAGTATTTGTTGTTATAGCGGCAACAGAAATACATCATCTGTGAAAATTTCAACTGTCTAGCTAACACGGTTCGTGAGATACAGCCTGGTGACAGACGGACGGACGGACAGCGGAGTCTTAGTAATAGGGTCCCGTTTTTACCCTTTGGGTACGGAACCCTAAAAACTACAAAAAATAAAATGTAGGGTACCTTCCAATTCCCATACAAAATGATAATTTTTGAAGCTTTTTAAAAAAAATTGTGTTACAAAAGCTTGGTAAATACTTTCAATGAAAACTATAGCGAACATGATCCTGCCGTTTATCTAATACCTTTAAACGAGCAATTCTTGCATATTTATTTATTTAATATCTGGGTGACCGAGCTTCGCTCGGAAAACATATAATAACTCGGAAATGCGCGTTTTCCCAGAGATAAGACCTAGTTAGATCGATTTCTCGCCCCCGAAAACCCCTATATACCAAATTTCATCGAAATCGTTAGAGCCGTTTCCGAGATCCCCGAAATATATATATATATATACAGGGTGCTTCCTGTAACAGGAGCAATAAATTTAACTAACGGCTGTACTCCTCAAACTGACCAACATTTGTTCAGCAACTTTTAAAAATTATGAATCCTTTAGACTTCCTCTTTTTCATACAAAATAAATATTGCCTTCAATGTACGCTGACATCAGTGTGTTTGACGTTGCTTGTCACGCTTTAAACATAACAAAATTTGCAATACATTGAGTCTTAGAATAAACTTTAAAGTGTAATAAAAATCAAAACATGAGTTATTTTCAAAAGTTGCTGAACAAATATTAGTCAGTTTGAGGAGTACAGCCTACAGTTTAATTTATTGCTCCTGTTACAGGAAGCATATATAAATAAATAAATAAACAAGAATTGCTCGTTTAAAGGTATTAGATAGATATATATTATATATATACAGTGTGGAAAGTTAACTCGAGCCCTGGAGGGAAACTACCTTAAATCCTTAAGCTAGCTCATTTTACTTAAAGGAGACATTCCTTTATTTTTAAAAAGAAACAAAACTGCATTCAAAGATTTTCTAAAACTCGCTTGCCTCGCCCGGGACTCGAACCAACTAAAATTAAAAAAAACACACACCCTATTTTATTATACTAATCGATAGTATTAATATTCAGGATAAAATTTCTCTAACAAACATTTGGTCTTAAAAATAAAAACAATCGTTAAATCTAACATTAACTTTATTTTACTATCAATTTGTTACACTTAAATTATTTAACTGATAAATTGTTCGAAATGAGCCCCGTGGTTCCGTCTACACAAAATTAGTCGCCGTTGAAATTCATTTCTTGTAGCCTTCATCAAAGTGTTGTGGTGTATGCTCCTAATAACATTTTCTACCGCAACCCTTAGCTCTTGAACGGTTTCATAGCAAGTTTCATAAATAACATTTTTTACATGACCCCATAAAAAGAAGTCCACGGGCGTCAGGTCTGGACTTCTTGCAGGCCATCTAATCGTCCCGTTTGTACCTATCCAGGTATTGAAATGTTCATTGAGGTAAGCCCTGGCAATTCTGCTGTTGTGGGCAGGTGCACCATCTTGTTGAAAAATGATATTATTTCGTTCCTCTTCTGGTAGAAGGTTTAATTGATTTTGTAGAAGCTCCAATATTTCAATGTATTTTGCTGCATTCAGATGTCCTTCGTAAATGTGCACCAAAACAACCATATTACTTTTGATTCCACACCAAACATTAAACGAAAATCTGACCTGATTGTTCGTTTCACGGACACGGAATGGATTTTGACGACACCAGTAATGATTGTTATGAGAGAGATAACAGAATTGTTACGTATCTTTTACTTGTTAAAAGTGAACAGTAACCAAATGTTTGTTAGAGAAATTTTATCCTAAGTATTAATACTATCGATTAGTATAATAAAATAGAGAGCGTGTGTTTTTTTTTAATTTTAGTTGGTTCGAGTCCCGGGCGAGGCAAGCGAGTTTTAGAAAATCTTTGAATGCAGTTTTGTTTCTTTTTCAAAATAAAGGAATGTCTCCTTTAAGTAAAATGAGCTAGCTCAAGGATTTAAGGTAGTTTCCCTCCAGGGCCCGAGTTAACTTTCCACACTGTATAACTATTTCGGGGATCTCGGAAACGGCTCTAACGATTTCGATGAAATTTGGTATATGGGGGTTTTCGGGGGCGAAAAATCGATCTAGCTAGGTCTTATCTCTGGGGAAACGCTAATTTTTGAGATTTTATATGTTTTCCGAGCAAAGCTCGGTCTCCCAGATATTGAGTTACAAATAGGTAGCAAAAAAATCTTCTCTTCTTGGTAAAAAGACGTATAGCCACGTCAAATTAAGCCGAATTTGGCCAATCTGCGGAAATAATTCGTGTAGTTTTGAAAATTGGTACATGTATACCTTGTGGTGTCCAGATAAACATACTAAAAGTCCTCGACGGTACAGGGTGTGCTGAGGGTGTAGGAGGGGGTTGAAGGTACCTTTTTTCATATTTTTGCTCATATCTCGAAAATCTTTACGAATAGCATATAATTACTTCGGACAAAAGTTTTAACATAAAATTTCCTACAAATTTAGTTATGTTTATTTTTACTCTGCGATCAATACTTTAGGAGCTACAGGCTGTTAAAGTTAAATAAGAGATAAAAAATAGACGGTTTAAGAAAACGTCGTTTTTAGGGTTCCGTACCCAATGGGTAAAAACGGGACCCTATTACTAAGACTCCGCTGTCCGTCCGTCCGGCCGTCCGTCCGTCTGTCACCAGGCTGTATCTCACGAACCGTGATAGCTACAGTTGAAATTTTCACAGATGATGTATTTCTGTTGCCGCTATAACAACAAATACTAAAAACAGAATAAAATAAAGATTTAAGTGGGGCTCCCATACAACAAACGTGATTTTTGACCGAAGTTAAGCAACGTCGGGCGGGGTCAGTACTTGGATGGGTGACCGTTTTTTTGCTTGTTTTGCTCTATTTTTTGTTGATGGTGCGGAACCCTCCGTGCGCGAGTCCAACTCGCACTTGGCCGGTTTTTTTTCGTAATTGTTCATCATAAATAATAAAATTTGTTTAGAATAAGCAAGCTAAGCGACCTGCTCATATAATATAAAAAAACCGGCCAAGAGCATGTCGGGCCATGCTCAGTGTAGGGTTCCGTAGTTACCCGTCCGTCACAATAGACTATTTGCAAAAACTCAAAAACTGCTAGACCGATTAGGTTCGCTATATTTTTCCTTGAAAGTATTTACTAAGTTTTACTTTCACGATTTTTTTCATATTTTTTGGACCCATGGTTCAAATGTTAGGGGAACTAAAGTGGAAAACACAAATTTTTTTCTTTCAGATCGATTATTTCCGAAAATATTAAGTTGATCAAAAAATGGTCTTTAAAGACCCTTATTCATTTTAAAAGACCTATCCAACGACATCCCACACTATAGGGTTGAAGCGAAAAAAAAATCATCCCCACTTTCATGTAGGGGAGCCACCCTAAAAAAATATTTTTTCTAGTTTATATTTTACGACTTTGTCAGCGTAACTGATTTATATATTCGCGCCAAGTTTAATAATTAAAACTAGTAATCATATTTTCTTATAGTGGTTGCCCTACATTAAAGTGGGGATGAAATTTTGATGAGATATGAGCAAAAATATGAAAAAAGGTACCTTCAACCCCCTCCTACACCCTCAGCGCACACCTCCTACCCTCGAGGACTTTTAGTATGTTTATCTGGACACCACAAGTTATACCTGTACCAATTTTCAAAACTACACTAATTATTTCCGTAGATTTTTCTAATTTGCTTAAGCTAGTACAAAAGCGCTGCGAAGGTACTCCCTTTTATGCTTGTAATGCACATGATACTTACTTACTAATGAATAGCCCCCGTTTGGCCTGTTTTGACAGAATGATAACTACGAAACCCTACACTGAGAATGGCCCGAAAACCAACCAACTCGGTTTGGTGGTAACTATGTACTGGGAATTTTTATTCCCAGTAGTTACCACCAAAATTTTGTTAGAGTTAAATACTAGTAAAAACAGTATAAATAGTATAGTATAAATATAAAGTGATTTTAAATTACCTAATAAAATCACTTGAAAAATAATCTAAATGGGTTATTAAATTTATCCTTACATATATTATAGTTTTTGTACTAGTACCGGTTAAACTATTCCAATATTTTTAGTCACTAAAACACTAATCGACTTATAATTATTTATTAAATCACTCTATATTTATACTATACTATTAATTAGTATTTAACTCTAACAAAATTTTGGTTGGTAACTAGGGTAATTGTGTCTGTTTGCCGTCCAGTGCCTGTTTCCGTCCACTTGGCGGAGTTGCTACAAAGAATTGCGGAAAATTTGAATATAAACAAGCCTTCTCACACATGTTTGGATTTGTTGCAATCCATAATGTCTAAGCAATATTTTTACCAAAATAAAAGTGTTATTTGACAAATAGCGGCTTTAAAAAAAATTATGTAAGTGGCGGCATTGCATCCAGAGCTTGAAAACGTCATTTTGCAAGAAAAAAAAAGTGTTGGCGGCAAATGTTCACGGTAAGTTTATTAATTAATTTAACTAGTTTAAGTTACGTTATTGGCACATACTGCAACTTAAAAGTATAGTAAACGCAATTTTAAGTGTTTTTTATAGTTTTTTCATAATAATCTTTGATAAATTTAGTGGACGAGTACTGACATACTAATTTTGAAAAATATTTAGTTTCCGACCACACGGACGGTAACTGGAACAGCTAGGTGAGTATTTGTTATGATCGTTTTACTTCAAAAGACTTATAAACTACTATATATTTTCTCTTAAAATGATGTTTCTTGCTTATAAGATTATACATTTTAGTTTTCGTCCACGATTTTGTCAGTGTTGCTTGATTAAAATCATGTTTAAAATACGTGGTCGAAAACTAAAAATAGCTTTAAATATTGTTTCAGTTTCCGTCCATGTACTATGAGTGGTGTAGACGAGATTTATTATTACATGATTACTGAGGGCGAAAATAGCAATTCGTGGATGAGTTTCGATTTTGTTCGACGAAATGAAAGAATTGAACTGAGTCCGACAATGAGACGATTCCACGAATTGCTATTCCCACCGGAGCATAGTGGTTTGCCCCAAATATGCGAGGAAATAAGTTAAAATAGGCAATTAATTATTTAAGCATCAAGCATTACTCGAATCTTAATATAAAAAATGTCAAATCTTACGATTTTCCCTCCTTAATATCTCGCGCACGATTGTGGAGCGGGCTTTAAAATAATTGAAATGTCTATGATTATTAAGCAGTATTTACACGATGTTACAAAATAGTCCTGCAAGAATGAGACATATAATTGTCTCCCTATCTCGCTCTATATCCTACAGCATGAACTGATAGCTGTACCAGGCCGTGTGGATGCTGGTTTAATAAGTATCTGTTTTTCGCTCTCACTTAAGCCCCGCATTCACACTCCTACCTTGTAGGCCGCCTCGTAGTCCGCCTCGTTGGGTAGGATTGTGTATGGGGGTTGTAGACTACGAGCCGTCCTACCGTTTAGCCGTTTGTAGGACGGCTCGTAGTCCACAACCCCCATACACAATCCTACCCAACGAGGCGGACTACGAGGCGGCCTACACGGTAGGAGTGTGAATGTGGGGCTTTATAAAACTGCGTCCTTAAAAGCCATCTCTTTCTCGCTCTCACTCATGGGTGCGGTTGTCTGTTACACGGCTTTAATGGACGTACATACGGCGGATCACCTTACACACGATCGAACGTGCGCCGGACCGCAAAGTCACGGTCCGGGCGTCTGTAAGGCCAAGCGCGCACCACGATTTTAATTTTTGCGAGACGATTTTAGAATCGCGCTGTAATTTATCGCAGAAAATTCACTGCGCGCACTGCGATGAAAAGTCGACGATTTGTTCATTCTCGACATGGATTTCGTACCAGTCGCCAGGCGTGAAACAATATGCAATCGCTGTATGACTGAGTATTTATACCACAAAGGTGATCTCCTTCTATTTCTATAATTAAACGGTCAACATCTAGCGTCTCATCTTGTGACTCCATTGGAGAAGCAGGTTCCGATATGTTGACTCTTGGAGAGCGAAATGCCGACTGAGGTCCGGGGTGCGATTTTATTATCGCAGTGCGCGCGGGGCCATACAACTCCGTATGCTGCAATTCACTTTGTGACAATGGCGTCGCGAGCAGTCGCGGAAAAATGTGACAAATCACAATTTTAAAATCGCTGCGATTTTTTTGTCGCATATGCAAAACAAAACTAAGTCGGTACTAGTAACGTACATAGCTTAAAAATAAATGATTCCTTATTATATTGATATTATATATTATAAATGCGAATGTAACACTGTTTGTCGGTCTGAGTCCTGAGGAAGGAAATATATATAAATATTTATCACGAAAATAACCATTCTACGCGGTCGAAGTCACGGGCAGAAGCTAGTAACTAACTAAGAATTATCTATATAACATAAAAACAAAAAATAAAGATAGGTATAATTGATTTTCAATGCAATAATGCACCCTACAGTACTTTTTCATACAGTGGACGAAAACTGACTCATACGTGGACGAAAAGTAGCTCACAGGCGGACGGAAACTGAAATAACCCTACTTTTTCAAAATATATTTTTTATAAAATAAACCGTAAATATTATTTAAGGTCACGTAATATTAACCTAAAATAGACAATATGAGCAATACAAACAAATATAGCACATTTAAGTAAGACTACTTAAATATTTTTTTTTAGCATTTCAAAGTAGACATCTCCTATAATTGGACGGTATCTGACACAATTACCCTACTGGGAATAAAAATTCCCAGTAGTTACCAGTGGTAAAAGGTGGGAAAAAAATTCCCAGTAGTTACCACTGGTAACAACTTGGTGGTAACTAGTGGGAATTACCAAGCTGTTGGGCTTTAAGTACAATTTTCTTAATAAAATCTCGTAACTCCATCTTTTTGTGGTTCAGAGTTTAGATTAGATATAGAATAAGAATGTGAACAATCTGATGGCTACTTTACTACTAAGCAAGTCTTAATACAAAATTTCCGGTAATGAAGTTTCTTGTGCCTCCTGTAAAATTTGGTCAGGTTGACTTACGAGAGGTTTGCGACTTTAGCCGACTATATATATGCCGATTCTACGCACGCGCACATACTGACGTTTCCGGTTTGATCGCTCGTCCGTGTAGGTTCATTGGTACAATTACCATTTTTCTGCGTGCGTTTTAAAGAAAAAAAAACTTAACTTTAGTCTAATTTTTATTGGGATAAAATCTACTCATTACATAGGAGTCATCTATACTAACAGCATAATAACTCGATTTCATTATTCAAGCATTATTATGTACATATAAAATTTATTACATCACTGTACAAGAAATCGTAATGTTCTGAAGACCACATGTTATACCTTATAACATAAATTGTTTCCTTAAGATATATAGTTTACTTGTGGCCAACTATTGTCATTGTATAAAAAAAGTTACCTAAGTACTAGTTGGTACTGAAAAAACAATATAAACAAAGAAAGAAAATACATTTATACATGTCATAGTTGTCTACTTTTACACAGGTAAGTAAAGATTGCATGCAGAACTACATTATTATACAATTGTAGAAGCCCAGAATTATCTGAATCGTCATAATGGAGTATAAAGTAGGTATGCAACGCAATAAAACTTTCACCTTATCCGTTGTTTTCTATAAATGTTACGGCAATCTACGGAACATTACATTTCTAAACAAAATTACTCATTTTCAAACTGACCAGATCTAGTAAATTTCATTTAAGGCAGTAGTACATTTTCGAATTCCATTTTCACATTTAAATAAAAAATGACCTAGACCTCTTTAATGCATTTTAAAATCGACATCTACATGGGAAATTGAAGTAATACCTTGTATAACTTATTAGGATCGGTTAAGCCAAGCAATAACTTTGAACAACAAGTAAGCAATACCAATAGCGTAAGCTATCTTCTCCTTTTGCTGTCTCTGTAATTGCTCAGCTTCAATCGACATTACGCGTCTATTTAATTTGACTATCTGTCGTCGTAAATGCACCATCTCTTCAGCAGTGGAGAGACCTTCGCCAGCCCCCATTGGAGGTGTTGGATCTCTGCAGTAAAAATACTTATGTTAATAATTAAATGTGTCATCATCTTCAAGTGTTGAAATGAAAAATATTTTGTTTAGAATGAATACATCATTTATTTTGAAGTTACCTTAGAACAAGCCTTGATTCTGTCATAGTTGAGTCATTAAAATGATCGACATGTGGTTGTGACAGGGCACCGTCCGCTTGAGATCTGTACAGTCTTATATTCCTGGGAGGAGAGTTAGGCATACTCTCCTGAAAGTCATCAGCTGATGGGAAGTAGTGCTGATCGAGAGTGATCACACGAGGAGGCGTGTTCACTCGGATCATCCCTGGATCAGTGGGGAGTACAGCATTATCTAGCTGAATTTCTCGAGGCGGAGCTTTGGTACCTAGACATGACAACATTTTCCATCCAAATCATCTATGTATTCATATATGTTATAATACCAGTACTGGTCTTGTACTTGTATATTGATTAAGGGAAATATTTCATATGTTCACCTAATTTGCTATTTCACAAAATGAAAAAAATTATGACTATTAGACCTAACAGATCACTTAAGTTCCAAGAGAATATCAAGGTACGCTTCCATTTTTATAATTTACTTCTGAACAATCTATGTTAATCCAATGTCTGTTTTTCCATTTTTCTCAGAGAAGCTAAATAATATAAATTTCTCCAATTGTGTTCCTTCCCTTCATCTTCTATAAACCAGCGTACTTAATTGTAATTAAAAATAAGTAGATTGAAAGACAATATTCACCAATGTGCTGATCTTGCCCAACTACAAGTATCCTTTCTGGTACCTTCATATCAAATTTTTCATTGGCATAGTCCCATCCTGTTCCCAAACCGTTTTGGGTTTCGTCATCCATTATGTCACCAGTTGCCTAGAAACCGAAGACGTTTTAAGTGTTTTAGATAGCTTCCAAATCAAACCAAATAGTTAATAGAACTGCTTGTATACCTTTATCCTTTGTGGTACGGTCATCTTGTGGCTAATGAGTCGAGCGTAGGCTTCATCGGAAGTGTACTGCATCTTATTGGTATTCCAATTACTTCTGTAGGTTCTTCGTGGTCTTCAATTCAAAATATATAGAGCCAGAACTTAAAAAAGCAACCTAAAAATAAAGATACAAATTAATCGATGTCTCTACTTAATAGATGCGAAACTGCTCAACGGGTCATTGCACAGTTGAAAAACAAAATATATGGTATCGCGCCATAACACACGCGTACAATTTATAATTACTTCATTTCAAATTTATCAAAATTACTTCTGTGAGATAAGAGAAGTGAAAGACAGTAGGCAAATCTATTGTAATGACCGAAGGTTGGTTGAACTTGGTTTGGTTTGGTTGGCTGGGCTGTCTGCCTGGATTTGATGGGTGGTGCGAGTGACTGATTGAATGAAAATGGAATGAACCATGGAATGAAAATGGAATGAAAGCATTCGTCAAGACATAGACAAGTTAAGTGGTATCCAGACGTGACTGATCAAATCAGTCGGTTTGATCAGGCAAATAATTGGCCAATCTCATCTAGCGTCCACACGTACACAAATTAAATCACCAATTTGCAATCCATAGACAATTACTATGAAATTGGCATTTTTGTGTCCGCACCTGCAGATTTGATCGGGGAATCAAATTGGTATTTGCGTCCGCACGGTCTGATTCGATCGGAGAATTTCATCAGATTGGCAAAAAATTGTGCCGTCTGGATACCACTTTAGGAAAATACAAAAAATATATATCTTTTTCTCGCTCTCACTTAAAGCCCTAACACACTACCGCACCGCACCAAAGTCAAGGTCGTGACGGTAAACAGTGCGGTAGTGTGTTGTAGCCGTTTATAATTTATATTTGGTCAGCGCAGGGATATCGTGCCATAGTAAATTTGAATTTCGCGCCTTTTTTTACTGACTAGGTTTGGTTGACTAGCTTTATATACAATATTTATTCATATAAGAAGATCCAAAAATAACTGCCGTTTATTGTTTATAATATAATAAAAGTAGTAGTATAAACCAAAGAAAATAATACTCTGTATAATCATACAACGATAACTTGAAACGGAACGTAATTAGTTTTGTAATGTCATGTATGATGCTGATTGGTTGGTGATAAACGCCTTCAACGCGGAGTTGAAAGAACTAAAGAAGCAAAATTTCATTCTTACCACGTTAATACGTGTAATTAAAATGTATTACGTGTTTTAATTTGTACATTCAATTATTTTAGCGTTCTAATATTGGTTAAGTAACCAATAATTTGGTTTTTTGTAAACAATGACAGCCTCCGGCTTCAGAGTTTGGGTAGTTATTTTAGCCCTTGTTATTGTTACTTCGGCACATTTAAATCCTAAAAGGGATGAGAAAAAAGCGAAGTCAGTCACTAGTTTCGTAAGTGCTAAATGGGAAGCAACACCAATTGTTCTAGAGCTTGCTGAATATCTTGCTACTGAAAGCTCTGACTTGTTCTGGTCATTTGTGGATGGTATAAATTCGTTGAAATCTAGTCTTGAAGACTTAGGTAAGTAACTCACTCGTTATTATTTTCTAGTCATATTTAACCTATATAAACTTAAGAGATTAAGTAGTTAACGTGGTTTTTAGGGTTCCGTAGCCAAATGGCAAAAAACGGAACCCTTATAGATTCGTCATGTCTATCTGTCTGTCCTTCTGTCCGTCTGTCCGTCTGTCTGTCCGTCCGTATGTATGTCACAGCCACTTTTCTCCGAAACTATAAGAACTATACTGTTGAAACTTGGTAAGTAGATGTATTCTGTGAACCGCATTAAGATTTTCACACAAAAATAGAAAAAAAACAATAAATTTTTGGGGTTCCCCATACTTCGAACTGAAACTGAAAAATTTTTTTTATCAAACCCATACGTGTGGGGTATCTATGGATAGGTCTTCAAAAATGATATTGAGGTTCCTAATATCATTTTTTTCTAAGCTGAATAGTTTGCGCGAGAGACACTTCCAAAGTGGTAAAATGTGTCCCCCCCCCCTGTAACTTCTAAAATAAGAGAATGATAAAACTAAAAAAAATATATGATGTACATTACCATGTAAACTTCCACCGAAAATTGGTTTGAACGAGATCTAGTAAGTAGTTTTTTTTATAGTCATAAATCGCCTAAATACGGAACCCTTCATGGGCGAGTCCGACTCGCACTTGGCCGCTTTTTAAATTATCAACCCTTCAAGTCCTAGCACAAAAAAAATTGAAACCTCCATATGAATTCCAGATGTTTTTGATTCTTTATAAATTTTCTATAATTTTAAATAACCTGATATAGCGTTAGTGAGACTCAGTTTATCTGCTAGCCTTACATTGCAACAGTGGGAGTTGAGGTTAAGCCAAAGCACAGCCAAAGTGTGGAGACCTGCAGATGCGATATCGCGTCGGCAGAAAGGTTCCCTCTATGTCTCACCAAGGTGATATTGCACACGCCATTTCATGAAAATGTATGAAACCTCTGGGACACGAGGTTTTTGAATGCCTCTGCCTTGCCTGTGTCTATGCCTGGAACTCGAAGGATGGACTAATATTCACAAAAACTCTGTCATATAAGAATTATGAACTTAATATTAATTTCCACTGTGCTTCCTTAATTGCTATCATGTCATGGTTGAAAAAAAAAATGTAATTTTTTTTATTGAAATAATTGCTTTGGCTAATGTATTCATTTATAAATTGTTTGGATGACAACAGATTAACAGATGTAATCCACTAAGGCCCACTTGCACTATCCCACAAAACCGGGTTAAGTGATTTAACCGTTAACCAAGTGTCAAATTGTACTGTTAACCATGGTAACTCCAGGTTAAACCTGTTAACCCCAGGTTAGTGAAATGGTGCAAGTGGGCCTATGTTGTAGCTGTTCCACTTCATATTCAGTTTTCCAGTTTGTGTACCGTCTAGGAAACCTTTTTTAATATTTAAATCTTATCTCTTAATAGGCTGCAGTCCCAAGTTCAGTTTACTGCATTTTCTTTATTGAAATGTTTTTACAGAGACTGATAAAGAAATTTACAATGCATGCCTTGGTGTCGCCAGCTCCTTGCTGGCGCCAGCACAGTTACGAATGGCTAAACTGGCATTGTCCATGCATACCACGTCACCGACTGTCCGAATGTTTGATGAGATTGCGGCACAGAATGGGGCCAAGAGTGTTGCTTGCCCTACTTTTGTTTCCATAGCTTCAAGACAAGTTTGTGATAATGATGTGTTACATGATATTCTCAAATCATATAACAAATATGAACCTGTAAGTGTGTTGTTATATGTATTGGATTTAATTAAACATGATTAGGTATATCTAATGCCTAAAGTACTGTAATAAATTTAACTTTTACAGGAAGAACACAGGTTGGAGACCTATTTGCTGGACCATTCTTATCCAAGCAGTGATAACAAAACTCTTACTGCAATATTGTATGGAGAGCTTGGGTCCAAAGAATTTACTAGCAAACATAACATCTTGACAGAGTATGCAGACAGAGGTGTAATCAATTATATTGTCAGGTGGAATGTTAAGGTTGGCTATATTATGAACTGATTTATACTTACACTTCTTGCTTTTACTTGAAAGTTTTATATTTATGTATTTTTTTTATAATAATGTACTTGAACACTTTGTTTTTAGACTAGTGGTAAGCCCAAACTTCGACTATCTGGTTATGGAGTTGAACTACAACTGAAAAGTACTGAATATAAAAGTCAAGATGACTCTACTCCTAAGGAATCTGAGAGCAATGAAGCTTCTCAAGCTAATGAGGAGGAGGACGAGAATGACCCACAAAATCAGATTGATGGATTTAACTTTGGAAGATTAAAGTAAGTGATTTCTAATTGTTGGTACAAGATATAGATAACTAGCGACCCGCCCGGGCTTCGCACGTGTTAACAAATTATACATAAACATTCTTCTGGAATCACTCTATCTATTTAAAAAAACCGCATCGTAATCCGTTGCGTAGTTTTAAAGATCTAAGCATACATAGGGACAGACAGACAGCGGGAAGCGACTTTGTTTCATACTATGTAGTGATTAAATAAATAAACAATACATAAATAAATATTAGGGGACATCTTACACGGATCAACCTAACCCAAACTAAGCAAAGTTGTACTATGGGTGCTAGAGGACGATATACATACTTATATAGATAAATATATACTTATACATACTTATATATACATAGAAATACCCATGACTCAGGAACAAATATTTGTGTTCATCACACAATAATATTCTTCCCTCAACTTCTCATGGAAACCATTGTAACAAGCCTAAATTCAATGAGGTTGTGTTGGTTTTTACTGACTTACTATGATTATGTATTAGATTTATGTTTATCGTAACATTACTTTGTCTCTAAAGTGAAATGTGGCTTACATTTCAGCTAAATCAGAACTGGTTTAATACCTATTTAGTTTTGATTGGATTACAAAAAACAGACACTGGTACAAGACATGAAATAAAATAAAAGCCCGTAAAAATTAAAATCACAAATCTGATTATTATCAACCTAGACAACCTAGTCAATCTTTAGCTAAGCTTGTAAAATGTACCTAAGTTAATTTTAGTGTTTATGTAGCATTGTAAAGAATTTTTCTATAAAGACTGATTGTTACTATTTAATTGTTAATTTGCAGATAATGTTTAATTTTTGTCATACTTTTCTACACCGATTTCAGCACGTTAATTTCAAATAAATCACAAATCTGTCAGCAGTAACTATTTGGCTTTTTTTTAAAGATTTATTTTTCTATGTAATCAATGTAATCATTTAAAATTATATATTTATAGTAGATCAGTTTTAGTAATTCTGAAACATACTTCATATTGTATTAGACTCCGTCTAAGCTAAGCACAGATTTGAATCTATTCTATCTATAGATAAAAGTGAGGCAGTGTCCCTAGGAATGTCATTCAAGTGTATACTTTGTACTTGTACGATATGTTCTACAATTGAAAGAGATTTCAAAATGAGTTACTATAAACATCTTATTTTCATAACAAATGGACATTCATATTGATGAGATTGACACACTTTCTTGTCATTGCTTGTGCCATGCACAGTTGTCGTGGTCCGACTAGTAATAGATTACGCATATATTTTCTCCGATCGATAAGAAGCCGGCTAACAATATGTTCACGTTTAGGAATCTGTTTCCTGCTCTGCGTACGCCGCTGGAGCGTTTTCGCCGGCACTTGTCCGAGTCGAGCGAAGAGCTGGCGCCTCTGAAGGTGTGGCAAATGCAAGCACTGAGCATGCAGGCGGCCGCCGCGGTGGCCGATGCAGCTGATGCTGGGGGCGATGAGCCACTCAGGGTTCTCGCTTCCATTGCGCAAAACTTTCCTATGCAGGTAAATGTTATATACAAGTCAAAGTTTACCATTTCCTACGAATGATGCTATCTTAAAAAAAAATAACCCACCAAAATGACAAACAATCAAGACGATAGAGACCCCATTTAAACAACTATACAACACTAATTCTCTATGTAGTCTAAGTTATAAACGGAAATTGCTCTCTTATCTCCCTCTTTGCATATTCTTAATAAACAACATTCATTTTCTTGTTGTATCCATATTTTATTTGTTTCCGACCCACTGGATAAAAAAGGAGAGAGAGTCTGTAACCTCAAGGAGTTCTGAAAATAAAAACTTATATATGAAAAAAAAAATCAGCCTTGTTTAGTGTCCCACTGCTGGGCTAAGGATAGAATTCGGGGCAATTCGGATAGAATGCGTCCAAGTCGTCCCGCCATCCTTTTTCGGTTTGCCGGTTTGCCCCGGCTTGCACCAGATGGTGTTAATTTAAATCAATATTTTTAGACGAAGTCGCTGATACACGTGAACGTGCCGCGCTCGTTCCGCGACGAGGTGCTGTACAACCAGGACGTATGGGCGTCGTCGCTGGGGCTGCGCGCCGCGGAGCCGCTGCTGCTGGTGTCGGGCGCGCAGTACGACGCCGAGGACGTGGACGTGCTGGCGCTGCTGGCCGCGCTGCGCGAGGACATCGGCCCCATGAACACGTTGCACGCGCTCGGTACTACTGGGGCGCCTCCAGACCTCCACCATATTTATTTAATAATATTACTTCTTATAATTAAATGTGTTGCGCAAACGGTGCTGTACAACTAGGACGTGTGGGCGTCGTTGCTGGCTGTATAATTTTTGGTGCCAAGACAAAAAAAATGGGATCAAGGAATGGAAATCTTCTTCTTTACCATAATTTTACACCTTTAATTCGGAGGTGTTTAGAGTAACGTCATCACTTTCCCGCGAAGTAGGCATAATGGATGTCGACTTCTGAAAAGTGTCCACGAAATCTAACTGTACCTTATTTACAGGTCTGTCAAAAAAACTGATCAACACCCTAATGTCCATGGAAGTGGGCGAGTCGTTCACCTGGGAGGAGTACGGGCTGGACATCCGAGACACGGCGGTGACGTGGCTCAACGACCTGGAGTCCGACGAGCGCTACCGCCGCTGGCCCTCTTCCTACATGGAGCTGTTGAGGCCGACCTACCCTGGCATGCTCAGGAATCTTAGGAGGAATATTTACAATTACGTCAGTTGAAATCGAATAGTATATTATATCGCTAGTGTGCAAAATATGTCACTGTCACGAGTCCCGAGATTTATTTTACGCACAATAACTTACTTTATACAAAAACACTCACACAGTAAGATGAATTATTTTGATACAATTTACTTTTGAGAGAAATAGTAGGCGCGCCGGTTTATTTTAGAATTTTTGGGGTTCACATTTAACGGTATGAAGGTCAATTGGCAAAATACAAAATATTTAAAGTTTTAGAACATCCAAAACCTTTGTTGTGATGTACCGTCATAAAAAAAGTAAAAAAAAATGGAAAAGTAAAAACATTAGTAACACTCACGTAATATACTTTTATATAATAACTGTACCTACATATATTAATAGTAGATCACAAGGGAGCCTAATGACATTTAGTTATTAAGCTTAGAAACAAATTGAAAGTGGAAAAATTCACTGTCTTTCGGTTGGGTGGGTTTGTCTGTGGGTGTTGGTTTTGGGTGTGTCGGGTGGGATATATATTGTACACATCGAATCGTAACTGTGTTATGATTGACGAAAGTACCATTGATCCAAAAAACCTACGGTTCGGGCTGGGAATGAAATCCTTGCCGCATTAAGATAACATGCATGGCTTAGGTATTCATATTCATTCATATTCATATTCATATTTTTATTGATAAAAGTAATTACACGTCAAGATTTGTTACATACAATTGGATTACATTTAACTAAATGTAAATTATATAATCGTTTCAATACAAATGTCAATTTCATTATTACAAATTTAAAATCCAAGTACACAGGTACAATGGAGACATTAGAAAAATGCAATAAATAATAACTTATGATCTATTTACTTATTTACATTGTGTGCGTGGATCGATGACACCTTATCGAAAAATATTGTATTGTAATACTGGTGACTGTCGATTGTTTGTAGGTGATAGTAGTGGACCCGACATCGTTGGCCTCGGGGCCGCCGCTGAAGCTGGGCGAGACGTTACTGAAGCACGCGACGCCGGTGCGCGTGGGGCTGGTGCTCGCGCCGGCCGCCGGTGACGTCGCGCTTACTTCCGCCGTGCGTTCCGCTTTCAACTTCGTGGCGCAGGAGAAGAACTCTAACAAGGAGGCCTTCTACTTCCTTACTCAGGTAAAACTAGCCACAACCGCGGCCTTCACAATGGTCTGTGCACACCGGATGCGTGTGCGCTTGAATATTGGAGATGTGCACGCGTACTTCATGTGGAAACCGGTGTGTCTCTCGTAAGGATCAGCATAACATTATTACAACGCGCACGTGTACGTGTACAAATAGTCGATGGGCACCGGTCTGGAAGGTAACGGTTTAATTTCCTATACCTAGAATAACTAAACTATTACCCAACTCTTATGTAAAAGGAGTGTTACATAAAAATATTCTATTTTGCAGCTCGTCCACTCGACTCAAAACGAACCAATGAACATTGAACACGTAAAGACGAACTTGAAGAAATATGTGAGTTCTAGTGAGAGCAATATAGATGACATTATTTCTGAAGATTCCGAGTATAACTTCGGCAGCCAGTTAGCTGAAGAATTTGTATCCAAAATTGGCACCAATAAGTACCCACAGGTAAGAATATGTGGACGATTGAACAATTTTCTAAAAGCCATTGCACATGGCAGGTCTGTTGTAGATCTACCTTTTAACTGATGCGTTGGTAAGAAGTTATTATGGTCAACTTACATACCTTGCCTGCATGAAGCTAATTTGTATTATATAACTTTCTACAAAAAATCACTGAGCAACTTTTTACACTCTCTGCCGTGGAATTAGTCATCTGTTAAATTTGTAGGTGTTGATAAACGGTGTGCCGCTGTGGGACGACGGGCCGACGGCCGCGACGGGCTCCGTGGAGCTGCTGGAGGAGGCGCTGGTGTCGGCGCTGTCGCGGCACACGGGCCGCTTCCAGCGCGCCGTGTTCAGGGGCGAGCTCTCCGACATGGACGATGCCGTTGATTTCCTTATGAAGCAGTCGCATATCATGCCCAGGTGAGATCGTATACAGACTTATAGCTGGTCAACCAAATCATGTCAATAAAAAAAGGCGCGAAATTCAAATTTTCTGTGGGACGATATCCCTTCGCGCCTACATTTTTCAAATTTGCCGTCTTTTTCTACTGTCAAGATCTGGTTGACCAAGTATAGTATTGTTACCAAAAATACTAGCGTAAACTACGCCGTGCTAGGCTTTGGTGGATGTAAGTCACAGAATTTTGTCTCTGATGCTACGGCTGCTTATTTGTACTGTTAATAAACTGGCCAGCATAAGTTTCAATGAGTAACTCATGTTTCTCCTTTTCACAGGTTAAACAAACGTATCCTCAGCTCCGAACCCTCCCAGTACTTGGACTTGTCGGGTGTGCCTGCTTCTAGTGAATTTTTCACAGAAGAAAAAGTTCACAGAATGTTACAATTGACAGGTATATTCGTTTGGAATATTATTAGTGCTCTGAATGAATTATGAAGATTTAATATTAGTGGTTGGCTGGCGAGTGGCTTGTGTGAAATTTTCACACATTCACAACAGATTTTTGCCGGAATTATCTAATTCCCGAAATGATACTAAATATTCTAGATCCACAGTTGTAATGTCTAATGTCATCTTGACCATTGAACGTTTTGGTGTACACGTATGAGGTTTGTTTGTTCTAGGACGCGACGCTATAGCGACCGCCCTGCCGCTCCTCAGATATTTCGCCAAGTCTGGCAAGCCGGAGCAGATCACGCAAACTATCTGGGTCACTGGCGATCTCAACCAAAAACTTTCGAGGGAACTGCTAAAGAATGCTATTACTTTCATGGTATGAATGCTATTAATTTTGAATGTGACCCAAAAAAACCTTGTCAAGAAATTCTTGGAATAATTTTCTTACTTCTGCGAACAAACTGTAATGCAGTTTGGCAGATCATAATCTTCCTCGCGTTGTCCATTGTCCCGACATTTGTAATATAACAACCATAAAAATGCATGTTGGTCAATTAAATTTTTATAAAATTACGAGTAAGTGATCCACGTGTCAAAAAATGTTGACTGACCCGATTTGTAATTGCAGAGAGATTCACGTGGAGTGCGCGTGGCCTTCATTCCAAACGTGGACGGGTCGTCCAGAGCGGACCAGTCTCTCAACAAGGTGGTGCTGGCGGCGCTGACGGCGCTCGACCCTGCCAAGGCCACCAAATACGTCACGCAGCTCTTGGAAGACGAGGGCTGCCACGAAAGACAGGATTGCGATATATTGGTGAGTGAAAAATAAACCGTACTAACGTAATCAAACCA
Source organism: Cydia amplana (assembly GCF_948474715.1). Classification (NCBI taxonomy): domain Eukaryota; kingdom Metazoa; phylum Arthropoda; class Insecta; order Lepidoptera; family Tortricidae; genus Cydia; species Cydia amplana. Next base: position 27,081,193 of record NC_086096.1, on the reverse strand, counting down.
TTATTGACAAACCTTCAAAAAGAGATGGCTTGGTCTTGCCTTCTGTCACAATAGTGCCATATTACAAAATAAATTCTGATTTATTATTCTGGTACTAAAACAACTGTTCTGTACTATTCCGTAATATCTAGCCAAAGACGACAAAAAAATCACGATTGTTCGATGGGGTCCTTTGACTCGCGCCAAAAAACCGACAAAATAGGGAGCGATGGGTATGACTAGGAGCATGGCGAGCGGCATGAGGAGTAACGTGGCCAGACTACGTCCCTGGCTTCTTCCCTCGCCACTTCCCATGCCACTAGTCCAGTGTGTGGCGTGGCCGGGGTGTAAGAGAGTGTCGTTACAGCCGGAGTTGGTGCCCGCGCTGAACCGCTACGCGTGGGTGCTGAAGGCGTCGCGGGTGCTGTGCGCGCGCAGCATGAAGCTCCGCGCCGGCGCGCGCGCCGTCCTGCACAACGCTCGTCTCATCGGCCCGCTGGACGGGGACGAGCGGTTCACGCTTGACGATTTCGTGCTACTAGAGAGGTACATACTAGCAGAACTATGCCATTATACAAAAAATATGTGCACAGATTATACTACTTATTACTTGAATCACGTACTAGAACATTATTTACTGCAGGGGCCTATGTCTCAAACGGTATGGCAGTCCATATGCAAGTTTGTGGGTGTCGATAGTCTGATAATATTCTATAAACCACCCCTAATTACGGACGATATAGTTAAGTAGAAAATACTGATTTGAGTTTTTTTTGTATTACAGATTTAGCAGCAACATGTATGCCGATAAATTAGCAGAAATATTTGATAAGAAAAAAACTGTAACAAATGAAGTTACCGATGATGGTAAGTGGTAATCAGTATAACACAGTACCTTGTACCTTATATTCACTACTTGCTTTTAGTAGCAAATGGATGAACTCGCCGCGCCAATACATGTACGAAACGGACAAGTACCATTCTAATGTCAGTGTAGGTTCGAATTGGGCTGACACGGTTTTATTTAAATAAATAATATCAGGAATTTGCCCATAAAATGGTTAGTATAAGTAAACGGCCCTTAGATTTAGACCATAGGTACATCAACGTTATGGTTTATGGTAAATGAAATCAATGTTCTCGAAGAGCTCTAAATTTTGTTAGCAAGCCTATAACCGGGTTTAATTTGTCTACGAGTATTCACTTAAGCGCCAAAAAATATTTAAACCTATGATTGTAAAAGTTAAAAGTGTAAGCATACACATTTTATAGTTGCCTAATAATTTTGATAATTTGTATAGACGAAGAGGAATACGACGTATCGAAGCTGAGCGCGGACGAGATGCTGAAGGCGGTGGCGGTGCTGGCGGCGCGCAGCCCGCGCGCGCGCACGCCGCTGCCCGCGGGGCTGCGCGCCGACCACTCGCTCGTGGAGCTGCCGCCGCTGCACGCAGGCGAGGCCGCCATCGAGGTTGTATTCATTATATATGTAGACGAGGAGGACGACGTGCACTTAGTGTTCCTTCCTTACACAGTGTAATCGAACACAATATTACTTAGTATTCTTTCTGCCATAAGCTCTTAACATTTATTGCAATTCCATGTGTAACACGTTTTGTTATCTCCAAAAAAAAATACCTGAATGTGGGCGGCCGATCGTTCTACATCACCCAAACGCGTTGGCTCCGAATGAGAATGAATTCTTTTCTAGAAAGAATAGTTCTTTTCTGCTTTTTATACTCGTTGTCACGATTTTTTCTTCGAGTTTATACAACTATTATAGAACCAGAGCTATTTTATACAACATTGGGTTTGCTTGGTAATGTACGAGTGTAACATTTGGTGTTATGTGCAGATCGTGGCAGTGCTGGACCCCGCGTCGACCGCGGCGCAGCGCGTGGCGCCGCTGCTGCTGGTGCTGCGGCGCGTCGTCAACTGCCGCGTCAAGCTCTTCCTCAACCCGCAGGACAAGAACTCCGACATGCCCCTCAAGAGGTAAATGCACAGCCTAACCAAGCTTGCGGGCGCAATAGTACATTGTTGCCGAAGGATGGAAAGAAAGGCATTTTCTGACGAGGTACCTAGATGCCACGCCGAGGCTTGCCGAGGCCTGGCAAAAAGTCCCGAGTCAGAAAATGCCTGTTTCCACCGAGGTATACATAGTGCTTTTCTCTAACTTGTAAGGAAATAATATAATAATTTAGGTAATGTGGCATACATTATGTACACGTTCGTTCCGCGTAGTTGCGCACCGCGCTCCCGGCAGCGGCGCGCAGCGGACAGAAATGGAATTAGTATCGGTTATTTTACTCCAAGGAGTAAAATGAATCATACGAATTTCATTTTTGACCGCTCCTTCCGCGCCGTGAGCGCGGGGGCCGTGCGTTGTCGTCGCTGGGATAAAATTTAGGCTCTTATCGTTTTCGATTTACGAACAAAATGCGACCATTTCCGAGCATTGTAGTAATAAAATTATCTTTTTCTCAAAAATGGACGGCAAAGTCGACGTTGCCGGTTAAAAAATAGGTCGCGAAGTGCGTAGTTTATGGTCATTCAAAAAATTAAAAAGTTAAAAACATTGCAGTCTCGATTTCGGGACTGCAATGTCGCATACAAATTCCATTATTTAACGAGTTCCAAACTTTTTAAAACTTCAAATGGCCATATCAAATGAAGGCATAGGTCCCTTAAACAGCCAAACAGATGATCAGCACTTATTATTATAAAGCCTATAACAGACTATCGCACCGCACCGCGACCTTGGAGCGTCGCACCCATAAGTGAGAGCGAGAAACAGATATCTCTTTCTCGCTCTCACTTATGGGTGCGACGCTCCAAGGTCGCGGTGCGGTGCGATAGTCTGTTACAGGCTTAATGTTGGTACCGCGACTATTTAGGTGTCTCAAATAGGTTGGCGTATTTTCAGCAGAAAAATACACTTCTTTTTTTTTAAAGGCGGCAAGCTAATTTTTTTAATGGTTGTATTTTTTTCTGTGAAAATAAATGGAAAATTAGAACGTTGCTTCTGTAAGTTCTGTAAAATATTTCTATTTCTTGCACCATTTTTGAGAAAAGCACTATATATGACTCGGCTGGAAGGCTACTTGCTGGCTTCGGATTCAATTAAACGGACTCCCAAGGTCGTCCGTTTAAAACGAATCCTCAGCCTGCAAGTAGCTACTTCCGAACCTCGACAATAATGTACTATTAATGTATTAACATTAAAAGCCTGTTACACTATCGCATTGGGAAACTAAAAAATGTTGTAAGACTAATTGAATTAAAAAAAAAAAACACTCCCTTTGGTCGTGTTTTAATTGCGAATTTCCTATTGTTCGCACTTGTATCGTAATGTACTATTACAGTACATACATATGGTACTACTTAACCGTACTAGTGCGGTAATTAGCACTTTACGTGCCCATGTCGAAAATGTATATGGCTATAATACCCCGCAACGGAGCTAGCAAAACCGTTGCATATGACAGTTTTGTGTCAGGGTTGGCGATTATGATGAACATTTTGCTTTAGGTAACTTTATTGTATGTAAGATTAATAAAATTGATCGAGAACCTTGTTGACCCTCTTCCGACATAACCCGGTTTAATTTACTGTCAAATAATATAAATTAACAGGTCAATGCCAATATTTTGCATTTCTTTCAAATTTCATTGATTGAAAATATTGGTGTGTTTGAAAACAAAGAAAAAATATTTTTTGTACTTTAGTTTATGCACTAGTAGTGATAACCCTGACGTACAACTGCTACAGATTTGCTAGCTCGGTTGCGAGGTATGATTATTATGTACTGAAAAACGTTGTACGATACACGTGCGAATAGCTAATTCGCAAGTCGTGTCGATTTAAAGATAAAGATAGTTTACTTTTCAAGTAGGCAAGTTACAATGCACTTATGAACGTCAAATAATGCTATGCTGGCACTAACCACACACTTCTGACCCGAGAAGATATAAATCTCTCCTAAATTGTAGGAGCGGTGGCGGGACGCATCTTTTCAAAACATTACATCTTATAATCACATGTAACCAGTTCTCAATAAATACGAAGACCCTTTTTTTGATTAAAAAAAATTTTATATTTATAATGGGTCTGATATGTTTGACTCTGACTACATTTATTAATTCTGTTCAACAAAAAATATGTCTTAGCAAACGTTGTGCTTTGTTGGCGATCAGTTTTCGTAATAATTGTGACTCAAAATGTTCGCATGTCATGCCGAATATTCGGTCGCCGCATTTTCGGCGCTTCGGCCGAGAGAGGGGCCGAATAATCGGTATTCGGCCAAAACCACTATTCGGGCATCTCTAATGTATACACTAGGTACTTTCCTTAGAAATTTGAGGCACTAGATTGCTTATGCAGGACGCTATCAATTCGCAACGAGTGGCGATAAATTAAAACACGACGGAAGGGACAATTTTCGAATTTCTGCACTTGTATCGTAATACTATTACCTTTAGCTTATGTACTTTTACATACTAAAACTGTTATCAGTAGTAGTATTACAGTTGTAGGAATATATTTGTGTAGTTTGATGTTAATCGTACGTTTGTTGACTCCGGGCTCGCGTAAGTGGGACAGCTACGTAATCAAAGTATTGTTTAAAGTCAAGTCTGTCGCGACTGGAGCGCGTGCTATGTAGGTTAACATTTTAGGGTTCCGTATCCAAAATGGTAAAAACGGACCGGAACCCGTCCTTCTGTCTTTTCGTATGTCACAGCCATTTTAGGCTGCGTTTCCACCAGAGATGTGTGAGGATGCATAGCGAGGGATGTGTTTGTAAAGAACCAACAGAATCACTTCACGCTGAGCGAGGAAAGGTAAATGAAGTGATGCTATTGGTTCTTAACAAACACATCCCTCGCTATGCATCCGCACACATCTCTGGTGGAAACGCATCCTTACTCGGGAACTATTAGGTATATTGTTATGAAATTAGGAACGTACCTAAGTATATTTTGCGAGACGTGACTCGTTGATCATCTTGAAGTCTGTTTGTAAAGAAATTCGTTCAGAACGATCATCCAGAAAAGTTTCTGATTTAAAAGATAACTTTAATGCTTGTTTAATATGGTATGTTGTCATGGTTTAGGTAAATATATGCAGATTCTTAGCATTTAGTAACTCAAATGACCTACTCTTTCGACCTATACAAATATAATTAAATTAACGTATAGCTAGTCCAGGCAAGCCCACTAGTACGTCTTCAAGGAGATAGTTTAGTCGCATATACGAAATATTTATACAGCGTGTTGGCTACTAAATGCTTTAAAATAATAAAGTAATAATTCATATGCTAGAAACTATTTCAACGAATTGTTGAGGTGTATGCCCCCGGAGATATTCATTCGCCTGGGTTTTGATTAAATGTTGAAGCCGGCTCTTCATTTCGCTGTCGTTTATCAGATCCGATATTATGTCGTATGCAACGCTGTTTACGGTGTCACTGCTGCCACCAAGTTGTATCTGAAAGATAATGTACCTTTTGAAAAAAAATCGTGTTTGATACATTTTGTTAAATCTACTTTTTAATGCACGTTAATGTCCTCTAATAAATTTAAGGTATATCGTTCTGAGCTTAGCATTAAAAGCGCTTTTAATTTTACCTGAATGTCACTGACTGAATAGTCGAGCTTGAGGTCAGTCACAACCGTGTCTTTTCCTTTAGCCCCGAACCTTATGTTAGCTCGGGCTCGTATGCTATCGACATTGGACCTGTATCATACGAAATATTAGTCCCTGTTAGGTACAGCTACCGACTTGTTATAAGTTACTGCTACAAAATTGTTGTTGAAGTGTTCACCGCGGGTCGCAAATACGTCTACATCTTAGTTTTTTTTACTTAGAATAAGATGCAACGTAAATATTTGGGCATAGAAGGTAGCATCCTATAGAAGTGGTCTACGCGTGCCTCCGTGAGGAACAAAACATACGCAATGTGACGCTATGATTGGTCGAATTTATTTGTTGCCCACCATAATCCATACTAATTTATGCTGGGGAATAAAAAATAATGTGAGACTGTGACAAGGACAAACAATAATAGCGCTTTCGCTGCTACTCCTACTGAAAGATACATAAGACTATCCCGTTCTGTCAGTTATCCCCACAACTCATGCCCAATCCAGTTTTATACTAGATTCATGTATTTGGGCAAGTTACCAAGTACGGCATAAACAAGAGTCCCAATTAGAAACAAGAGTGATATTTTTCCTGTAGCCCTACTTTAAGCTGTGTGCGTACAGCAGCGGTCGGTAACCTTTTAGCAGTCAAGGGCCACATAGTAGTTAATGAAGTTGACGCGGGCCACACTTTTTAATATTTATGGCTTTATCAGACATTGTCGTTTGTCAATATTACATACAAAATAGCCAGAGAGGCTCGCGGGCCGCAGGTTGCCGACCGCTGGCGTAGAGCATCAGGTTTTCTATAGAAATCACGTACGCAACCCCTGGTTTTTACGAGATAATTTTATAAATAAGTAATTTTAGGCCTGAATTAGATTAGGCCAAAATGACTAAAATGGTCGCAAGGTTAATCTGAATCTGTTTTAAATGCGGTAGACTTACTTGAGTACACCCTTGTCGTCTATCGAGATTATGTACATTATTGTGCCCTGCATATGGTACCGGTCTGAAATGCAAAAATAAGATAAGCATTTGAATCAAGCGCGTCATTTATAGAATAATTTCGGCTTATAACATACGATAAAGTTAATTAAATAAGGAGCTACCTGCGCGGATAGCCAGCGTGGGTATGAATATTTCCATCGATATCGTCATATTTTCCGGAGATGCAGATAGCTTTTCTACTGATAAATCTTCCAACCCTTTGACCTTTATTTCACTGAGCGACATTCTATATCTGTAAATAGACAGCAAATATTACCTACTTAGTAGGTACAGTCACCAGCAATAATATGTTGCTCTTCGAAGGCCGCAAAAATATGTGACACGCTCTTATGTCTCCACAAATAAGATCGTGTCAGATATTTTTGCGGCCTTCGTTGTGTAACATATTATTGCAGGTGACTATACCTACTTATATTGCTTACTACTCACTATCTAAATTAGATACCTAATTTACTTTGTATTACAATTCCACTTGATGAAGGATACATTTAAACATTAACAAAACATGAAAGCTTATTTCTACTACCTAAAACCTAAATACTCGTTTTTTTTTCATTTGGTTAGGACAGTTAAAGTCTATTTTTTTATTCGGTAGACTAAAATGACATTTTATAGTATGAACATCATGTGTCATTTCATACTCTGAAATGTCATTTTGGTCTACCGAATAAAAAAATAGACTTTAGGTACATTGCTTTTTGAATCACAGTCACTTTATTACTTTTAAAGGTGCAGCTGTTACTTGTTCCTTCAAGATTTTGGTTGAAAGCACTACTCACCCGTCATAATCAAACTTCATAGGAGGAATCCGTAGAGGCTTGAGCGAAGGAAATGCAACCGGCAACGACTCGACGTCGCCGTTACGACATTTCTCTATTAATCTTAGTAGCCCTTTTTCAAACTTGTTGCGTGCTGTGGATGAATACATTTTGGTAATTTAATACCTAATTACCTAATCCTACCTAACGGACAACGGTAACGGTATCCTCGCGCTTACATACTTGCTGGTTTAAGGGCCGAATGTTACATTGGACGTTTGTTTTTCTGTCTGACATTTATCGATCGTGCTACTGATCGGAATATCTAAGAAGAACTTTTATTTACAGCAGACCTCTTGAACCTTTAAAATAAGCCAGTGATTTGTACTTACGTGTGACACAATCTATAGCAACGGAGACTAGTACTAACAGAACTATAACTTGTATGTAATTGTTCATTTTGGATCGGTTTTTAGTCCGTTAAATTAATTTGAACAACTTGAGTTTGTTGTAAGTTTGGAGCTGTACTAAAGGGGCTTGATATGAATTACATTATTTATACTCATACTGAAGCCTACATTCGTCTGATAACATTATTGATTCAGTTGTAACCACAAAACTAATACACTAACACAAAACTAATATACATACAAATATTCATCACTTCGTCGTGTGACTGATTTACCCATTTAATGCTATGTGTACCGTAATCCCACGGCATGTAAGGCGCGTTAGGTTTTATTGCTTTTGCTTAACCGCCGTTTTATTACTTGACTCATATTTATTTGAAAATTTACCATATTAACTTAAACTATCGTGAAATAAAACTATTTAAAACGGACTATAATCGCGTATATTAAATTAATTCTACATCCCCCGTTGACCACGAACGCTGTAAAGCGTTCGAAACGTCGGGATGTAGAATAAATTTAATATACGCGATATAATCCGTTTTTAATAGTTTTATTTCATGAGTAACTATCGCGGTAACCGAAGACAATATTAAACTATCGTGCTACCACTTACATTCTTGGTATGGTTTTACCTCCCGGAATGCCGCGATTTTATTGTGCTGGAATACTACTACTAGATACGTTTGATAATTCATTCATTATTTGGAAACATCAATTATAAGGCGATGTACCGGTGTTATAAAGACTTAAAACTTTATTTCATCAGTCTTTAGTTTTGGTCGACTTAATTCACAACCAAAATAAGCTTGCTTGTATAAGACACCTGTCATTTTTCTGTCTGCATGCCCTATATATTTTCCATCGTGAACCTTTTGTCATATCTGTATGCTGTACGTCTTTATATTATCATTCGATATAAAGCTATCGCTATCATTCCATCTGAGCATTTGGAAGAGCTTGCGGCTAGGCGATCAGAATGACGCAATAAGGTAATAATAGGTTACAGCTCGGCTTGAACACCTGAACCAAAAGCGCTTTCAACGGAAGTCTCGACTTGAGCCGTCTCCTACGCATACACGTGTAGCGACCAGTGTGGCTACCCCCAGTTTGTCACTGATGTAAAAACGCTATCAAGAACGTAACTAACTTTCTATGAATCTCGCTCGTTCTCGCACATTAGTGCGAGCGAGATGTATAGAAAGTAAATTACCTACGTTGACGTTAGCGTATATGTCAGTTCCCGTTGTGAATTTCCTACTTTCCCCACTTGTATCGTAAATAACTATTATACAAGGGAAGGTGTGACAAAGACTTGTATGTCATCAGTTTCTACCGCTACGTGCTGGAACCCGAGCTGCAGTTCACGAGTTCGGGCGCGGCGGCGGGCGGAGCGATAGCGCGCTTCGCGCGTCTGCCGCACGCGCCGCTGCTGTCGCTGGAGCTGCGCACGCCCGCCAACTGGCTCGTCGAGTGTGTCAAGTCCGTGTACGACCTGGACAACATACGGCTGGCTGACGTCGACACGGTAGTGCACAGGTATGTTTACATTAACTTTGGTGTCACCGATTGCTTATGCTCTGAAAATCAGCTTCGCGTCACCGATTTTGAGTGCGTCAAGTCCGTTTACAACTTATCTTGATGACGCCGACATCTTTGTGCACATGCAAACCACAAAAGCATACTAGACTTATATCGACCGCGTCGAAATATCGGGAGCTCGAAAACAATACAAAAGGTAATCACGATCCATATCCCGGTCAATACGTCTAGTGAAACTAACCGTGAATCAAAACTGTTATCACAAAAGCATATGTTGAGACTGTGCATAATTTTGCTTTTCATTTATTTAACTTTAGTAAATTTTTTCTTAGTTGTTGTACTCGGGATTGCCAACCATTTATAAATCAAATCGTTTTAAGAGCGTTCCCGTCGGCTCATTGTTACATACTTAGCTCCCCAGAGATGGATCCACACATATCCTGGCTGAGCCTATTATTGTGTTGTGACAGCGAGTTCGAGCTGGAGTACCTGCTGCTGGAGGGGCACGCGTGGGACGCGACGCTGGGCACGCCGCCGCGCGGGCTGCAGCTGGTGCTGGGCTCGCGCGTGCGCGCCGACACCGTCGACACCATCGTCATGGCCAACCTCGGCTACTTCCAGCTCAAGGCCAACCCCGGCGCCTGGACGCTGCGCCTGCGACCCGGCCGCTCTGATGACATCTACCAGATTATTGGGTAAACATACATGACATGTCTACTACATATGTATGTATTTTAAGCAAAGTATTAATTCTCATATTATTGCAACTATACTGCTATAAATCACGATTATTGCATGTCCAGACGAGCAGTGATTAGGGACTGTTAGGAGCGATTAATAGTACATTATTGTCGAGGTTCGGAAGTAGCTACTTGCAGGCTGAGGATTCGTTTTAAACGGACGACCTTGGGAGTCCGTTTAATTGAATCCGAAGCCAGCAAGTAGCCTTCCAGCCGAGTCATATGTAGTGCTTTTCTCAAAAATGGTGCAAGAAATAGAAATATTTTACAGAAGCAACGTTCTAATTTTCACAGAAAAAAGTAAAACTATTAAAAAGATTTGCTTGCCGCCTTTAAAAAAAAAGAAGTGTATTTTTCTGCTGAAAATACGCCAACGTATTTGAGACACCTAAATAGTCGCGGTACCAACATTATAATAATAAGAGCTGATCATCTGTTTGGCTGTTTAATTCATTTGATATGGCCGTTTAAAGTTTTAAAAAGTTTGGAACTCGTTAAACAATGGAATTTGTATGCAACATTGCAGTCCCGAAATCGAGACTGCAATGTTTTTAACTTTTTAATTTTTTGAATGACCATAAACTACGCACTTCGCGACCTATTTTTTAACCGGCAACGTCGACTTTGCCGTCCATTTTTCTCTTCTTTTGCCTGGCTCCTTCCCATTTACTTGGGGTCGGCCCTTCTAATCATGCGTCGCCAGGCCGGTCGGTCCTGGGTCGTCTCTGGTCTTAGATTTCCATTCTTCATATCTTTTCTTACAACTGCCATCCAGGTTGTCAGGGGTCCATCCATTCATGGGGGCCGTCCATTTTTGAGAAAATTAAATTTAAACACCTTTTAGGCCAGGCCCAAGATAAACGGTATAACTGCGTTTGTTTTAGGCACGAAAACACGGACACTCCCGCCGGCAGCGAACAAATCCAAGTGCTGATGAGCTCGTTCCGCAGCCACGTGATCAAACTACGAGTGAGCAAGAAGCCGGACAAGCAGAACCACGACCTGCTCGTCGACGACGAGCACGCCAACACGGGCGGCATATGGAACTCCATCGCCAGGTAAGTTACCTGCCACACTCCACGCCATGAACTATTTATACGGGACATTTTACTGTGGGAGATACGTGTAGTCATAATATACAATATTAACTTGAGTATAGTTGATTAGACATATACAGCAAGGAATAGTATTTTGATGTAACATAATATTTTAGTTCATTCGGTGGCGGCGAGGAGGCGGAGTCGCAGGACGAGACGATCAACGTGTTCTCCGTGGCTTCCGGGCATCTCTACGAGCGCTTCCTGCGCATCATGATGCTGTCGGTGCTCAAGCACACCAAGTCGCCCGTCAAGTTCTGGTTCCTCAAGAACTACCTGAGCCCGTCGCTTAAGGTTCATTCTTATTTATGGCTCTAAATTCTTTATTAACTAACTTTTTAAAAGTTTGTTATTTTATCTTATCTTACCTGAAATATATAAATAAATATATATATTTCAGGGATCTCGGGAACGGCTCTAACGATTTCGATGAAATTTGCTATGTGGGGGTTTTTGGGGGCGAAAACTCGATCTAGCTAGGTTTTATCTCTGGGAACCCGCGCATTTTTGAGTTTTTATGTTTTCTCCCAGATATTAGTATTTTAAACTATGATACCTACAATTTTAAGTTGATAGAAATGCCTGTCTGGGTTTGTTTAAAACATAATTAAACTTTTCGACACCTGTCACTTGGACGCCACGTCACCGAAGTGTCACAACTAAAATTGAACTTTACGCAAATGCATGTTGGTCTATGTTGCTCTGTGGTCTGTGACGGATTAATCCGTCTTTGGCATTGGACCTACGGTGCAGATATATCCGTAATTGGCATCGAAAAGGTAAAAACCCTGTCAAAAATTGTAAATTCTTACTTACACTAGAATTAAACACAACAATCTCATTAAACTACAGTGGGCTCCTTGTGATAACTATTGCAAACATTTGAATTAGATCTCACGCTTCAAGCTTCGACACATTGAACGAAAAGAAAAAAAAAATTGATTGAAAAGTAGAACTAGTAGAAGTAGTAGAAGTAGAAGAACATTATGATAAATTTACTCATTTTTGAGTTATCAAAAGTCTTTCCTATTTGTAAAGCGACGCACAAAGTGCTGTTGCGAAGGTACCTACCCCCTTTTGCTTGTTGTGTATATCACACTTACTAATAGCCTTCGTTCAAGGCAGCCTCTTGTAACGGGCTGGTAGCTACGGAACCCTACACCGAGCATGGCCCGACATGCTCTTGGCCGCTATTTTCAACATTGATTTAAAGATGCGCTATAATGTAGGACATTCTCCCGTACATGGCCCAAGAGTACGGATTCCAGTACGAGCTGGTGCAGTACCAGTGGCCGCGCTGGCTGCAGCGGCAGCGCGACCGCCAGCGCACCATCTGGGGCTACAAGATCCTCTTCCTCGACGTGCTGTTCCCGCTCCACGTCAAGAAGATCATCTTCGTCGATGCGGACCAGGTACTTTGGCTCTATGCTCTGGTTTTTCTAGTTTACAATAACGCTTGTGTCTGACTTTGTGCAAAACATAGGTATTATGTATTGATATGGTTCCTTACATTCGACATTGATTTATAACTTGAATCTTGATTTATATATATCATAGTACTTTCAAATCTTTTTCATTTTTCGCTATGATACCTTCACAATGACTGGATCAACTTGGCTGTAATTTTTTTTTCCAAAGTTGTAAGTTTTTATCAAGTTTTCTTCTTCTAATTCTCACCTATAGTTGCCAAAGTGTATAAAGTTGCTTGTATTATCGCAGATCGTCCGCGCAGACCTGAAGGAGCTAGTCGACTTGGACTTGGGCGGCGCGCCTTACGGGTACACGCCGTTCTGTGATAGTAGAAAGGAAATGGAAGGATTCAGGTATGCAAATAAATATGTGCTAATAACCTATTATTTTTTTAAATCTATTTACATTCTTTATCACTGGTCTCGAGATTGTACACGGCTACATTTGTCAACTGTTATTATTTATTTCTAAATCACGCCAAATGGTCGAATTTCATATGTCATATTATAGTACTCATACTTTCGCTGTCGAATAATTAATTTGTATATTTTACTGTTTTAGTCTTCTAAATCTTCAAAAGAATCCTCTTTCTGCGGAATCCTTGTCATTGATTTATCGTTAATTGAATTAAATATTTGTTTTGCGGGCCTACAATATGGTAGTGGGCTTGGCAGTGAAGATGTATCATTCATATACCAGGTGTATTGTAAGATGAGGTACTCGCACAGGTTCTGGAAGCAAGGGTACTGGCGCAACCACCTGCAGGGCCGCAGCTACCACATCAGCGCGCTCTACGTGGTGGACCTCAAGCGCTTCCGGCGCATCGCCGCCGGCGACCGCCTGCGCGGCCAGTACCAGGCGCTCAGCCAGGACCCCAACAGTCTCTCCAACTTAGGTCGGTTACCCAGTACACCCACCTACACCAACGAGTTAATGTGTTCTTTATCGAGTCTCATTTTTTGGTACGGTTATTTCGTCTTGCTCAACTTACGTCATATTCAAATCCCTCACCCCTTTATCGAGGATAGTTGATCATGACTTTTTTATTTCTGAATATTTATACAGTCATATGACCTCGTATAAGAATACTGTCTTAACAAGCGCAATAATTATGTTTTCTCAAAAATGGACGGCAAAGTCGACGTTGCCGGTTAAAAAATTGGTCGCGAAGTGCGTAGTTTATGGTCAGTCAAAAAATTAAAAAGTTAAAAACATTGCAGTCTCGATTTCGGGACTGCAATGTTGCATACAAATTCCATTATTTAACGAGTTCCAAACTTTTTAGGGTTCCGTAGCCAAATGGCAAAAAACGGAACCCTTATAGATTCGTCATGTCTGTCTGTCTGTCTGTCTGTCCGTCTGTCCGTCTGTCCGTCTGTCTGTCCGTCCGTATGTCACAGCCACTTTTCTCCGAAACTATAAGAACTATACTGTTGAAACTTGGTAAGTAGATGTATTCTGTGAACCGCATTAAGATTTTCACACAAAAATAGAAAAAAACAATAAATTTTTGGGGTTCCCCATACTTCGAACTGAAACTCAAAAATTTTTTATTCATCAAACCCATACGTGTGGGGTATCTATGGATAGGTCTTCAAAAATGATATTGAGGTTTCTAATATCATTTTTTTCTAAACTGAATAGTTTGCGCGAGAGACACTTCCAAAGTGGTAAAATGTGTGTCCCCCCCCCTGTAACTTCTAAAATAAGAGAATGATAAAACTAAAAAAAATATATGATGTACATTACCATGTAAACTTCCACCGAAAATTGGTTTGAACGAGATCTAGTAAGTAGTTTTTTTTTATACGTCTTAAATCGCCTAAATACGGAACCCTTCATGGGCGAGTCCGACTCGCACTTGGCCGCTTTTTAAAGTTGAAATGGCCATATCAAATGAAGGCATAGGTCCAATTAAACAGCCAAACAGATGATCAGCACTTATGATTATAATGTTGGTACCGCGACTATTTAGGTGTCTCAAATAGGTTGGCGTTTTTTCAGCAGAAAAATACACTTCTTTTTTTTTTAAAGGCGGCAAAGCAAATATTTTCAATGGTTTTACTTTTTTCTGTGATAATTAGATCGTTGCTCCGGTAAATAATTTCTATTTCTTGCACCATTTTTGAGAAAAGCACTATATATGACTCGGCTGGAAGGCTACTTGCTGGCTTCGGATTCAATTAAACGGACTCCCAAGGTCGTCCGTTTAAAACGAATCCTCAGCCAGCAAATAGCTACTTCCGAACCTCGACAATAATGTACTATTGATTTGTCTTATTTCTTACTGTTTTAAGCAGTGCATTAATTGTTCTACGGTACGTTTGTTTTGTACAGATCAAGATTTACCGAACAACATGATTCATCAAGTTGCCATAAAATCCCTACCACAGGAGTGGCTCTGGTGCGAGACATGGTGCGACGAAAATTCCAAACCACAAGCGAAAACAATCGATTTGGTAATTTATTTATCAATCATAATTATTAATTACTTAATATTACTCATTTAAATCGTCAGCATCGCACATAAAAGTGCGTAATGGATTATTAGTTATTAAGCATTTAAGCAAAATACATCACCAAGAGGATAAAATTATGCCTTTTAAGTTGAAAAGAAAATCGAGGGCGAGACATGGGAAATATTATTCGGTTAGAATGGGATTTCCACTTTTGATGTGTCATTGTAATATCCTTAGACGGCTGTGCTGTGTTCTGTGTATAAAATGATAAAAAGACGATTTGATTGTGTTCCGCAGTGTAACAACCCGATGACGAAGGAGGCGAAGCTGTCGGCGGCGATGCGCATCGTGCCCGAGTGGAGCGAGTACGACGCCGAGGTGAAGGCGCTGCAGGCGCGCGTGCGCCGCGGCCTCTACCAGGCCGCCGACCACGAGCAGGTACTCTACATGTGTATAGTTTGTAGCTTTCTAGTAGACCCCGAAGGCTTATCCTATTGTCTATTGTTCAGTAAAACCGCACGTGCTACTTACCTGCAAAAAAGGGTCCTAATTATTCTATTTGGCACCTTAGCGCGGGCTAGTCCAACGCTCAAAAAACCAGTGTAGGTGCGCTCTCCGATAATGCGCCTTTGTTACGCATCTCGATGACACATTTTAGACTGGTTCTGTAGCGTTCGACTCGCCGGCACTCAGTAACCGAAGTACCGATTTTTTATGCAGGTGGTTGTGGCACGTGGCACGAGCGGTTTTTCTTAACAACAGACAATAGGATTAGCCTTCGGGGTCTATTAGAAAGCTACAAACTATACAAGGCGATAGCCTGGTGCCCACTGGACTTCGTTCCTTCCTCTATTTGTCACTCTATCGCTCGAATATGGAGGCGTGATTGGAGTCACATATTTCGACGTTATATTTTCGTGGTAAGCGGCCACTGGTAATTTCAGAAAAATTGTAGACCAGCAGTTGTATAGTGTTATTATAAATACTCAGGAATGCAAACTAAACTAAGAACGATTTTCTAAAATGTTTATTATTTTAAGCGGGACGACTATTCAAGGACGTGCAAAGTTGGCTTGGATGGACTCTGTATTTTGTGAGCCGGTACCTACTTGGTTCAGATAAAAATATATTTTTAGGGAAAGCACTACTTATATGTATCTAACTAAAGTGAACTAAAATGTTTTAAGTATAATCGACGAGTAGCACGTCCACAGCACATCACTCGATAGGTCTTATAAATACCTAACATTACGGTTGCTAAGAGCGTTTTTCAGTGTATCCTTTTTGAAAGAATGCCACCGCAAGTCAATAATATTGTGTAGAGCCACGGACCGTCTAACTTATGCACAGGCGTGCAAAACCCTTGAAATAAATATGAAGATAAAAGTGAATAAATACTTTCTGCGGAAATTATTTTGAGTATGGTTGGTTAACAGTCATATAAGCAGGGCCCGTACTTTTCATGTCGTTGACGCAAAAATTACGTCACGCTGCATAGAGTATGATTGCAATAATTATTTTGTCATAATTAATCATTTTGACAACCTCTGCAGATAACCTATATCGATACTTGAAATAATTCATAATTTTCATAATTCTTTATTTCAACCATGGTATAGTATAGATGTCAAGTATAATATATGTACAATGTCTCACATGGACCCTGTAAGGGCACAGCATAGCTTACCTACTTATAATAATCAGTACGATGTCTAATTGACTTTTATCTTATTGTCACTCAATTAAATAACTGCAGCTGTCAGATTAAAATAATACATATTTTACTTCAAATTTGATATATTTGTTAGGTATTGTTGGAAAAATGTAAAAAGGCACAATGTCATCTTTACACGAGTTTTGCAACAGATACCCGTTTTTAATTGTAAATTACGAAAACTATTGAAGTAATTTGTACATGATTAAAATGATTGACGACTAATGATTAATAATTACAATAAAACTATTTAGGATCACCTATATGTAGCGTGACGTCAAATTGATGTCAACGGCATGAAAGGTACGGGTCCTGCATATAAGTTATTTTTCCAAAGTCTTAAAAAAACAACGACCGCGAAGGTACGCTCTTTTGCTTGTATGGTATTTTGTATATTGTATTATGGTACGCAAACTGAATCCTCTATTTTGCGTGGTTTTGCTCGGTCAGTTTTTAAATGGGGTCCTAAGGGCAGCAGCTACCAGTTCCCGTACTCCTACGCCAAAATGGTTTTCATCTTATTAATAAGGTTAAAAAAGAGCATGTGAAAAATTCAACTTATATATTCATGCTAAATGTATGGAAAATATTGTACTTAAGTATTCGCCAGGTGCGAAGTCGGTGGAGGGGGAAGTGGCGCTAATCGTCACAAACACAGGTTTTTACGTTACGCATACATTTGACGTTCCCCTCCCCCGCAAAAATCGGCAGACTGTTTTGTACAGAAAATTACAGACATGGCGTCTCCGTTTGATTATATCCTCCAAGAGAAACTCTGCCAAAATGAGGGCAGCACCAGTCGTGCACCTAGCGAATATCATTTATGATTTTTCTAGTGCCCTTACTTAAGGTTGATCTCTAATAAAATAATTTTAATTTGTGTATAAAATGAACATATAACTTTCTAAACCTTTAATTCTTGATAGAAATGGAAAAGTTTGTAAAAAAAAACTAAATAGACTATTTTGACGCTAATTTGTAAATGTCATTTTGGCGTAGCCGCACGGGATCTGGTAGCCGCCCTCGGTGCCTCATTGAAAGTATCCACGGTAAAACTCACCGTAAAATGATGCTACTTTGCTTCTCGCTCAACACATTCACTGCCAACAACACGTATGGGTGTTCATTTTGTACTGGTAACGGGGCGCCCGGCACCGAAAGTGTTAACGTCGAATATTCAAATATAATATTTCTATGTTATTATTTGTACATTCTGATAAACGAAAATGAATATATATTTTGAATTGTTACGCCGGTCATAAAATAATCTCTCGTTTTTGGCGGGGCCTATTGGCCTATTATTAATTAATTTGGATCACAATAAACTATAGGTACAAGCGAAAATACTCCAAACAATGGGTATCTTTTGCTTTTAATCCTTATTCATTGCTTCAGATATACAACAATATTTAATGACAACGGTTTACCGACCGGTTTAATGAAAACGGTAAACCGAGAAAAATATGTTAGATAAGATGTTCTGCTTAGTCTCAATTCGTCTGAATAATTAATAATGAATAGTTTAATAGTAGCTTGCTAACCAAGAGATGAAAGGCACTCATTTCTGCCGAGGAAGGTTAGCCAATAGTACGAGGCGGAAATGATGCCTTTCACCTGAGTTAAACACTACTTTTCATTTCGAATACGAGGAAAGTAAAATGCAAGTGTATTTTTTTTTTCAAAATATGAGTAACTTTACATTTACAATTTAGCCAAAGTATCCTTATAAATGGAATGGGGAGGTAAATATCAGAATGGCAATTGTATAACATATCCATTTAAACCCAAATTTCAATTGCTTATCGTATAAAAATAAAAAAATCGTAGTTGGAACGTAAAATGCTCTAGTGCAGAAACGGATAATTTTTTGCACACCCTTTAGAATTTTAGAACAACAATGACCCTCTTTGCAGATCATGAGAAATGAAAAAAAAAATTCATCATTTCCTTAAAGTGAAACAAATATTGGAGCAAAGCAGCACCATTGTTCGTTAGGTATCGTGCGAACTGCGAATGGAACGATTTGTGTTTGTTTCAGGAAATCGAGACCAATATTCACGACCCAATCACAACATCAAGTGATGATACAGGTAATTACTTTTTTTATTGCACTTCTCTAGTTTTGAAAAGGCTTTGTACCCATTGAGTAGATATTATTATGTCTAAGAAGATATTTCACACATTTTTATTATAGTTATCAATGCAAAATTCACATTTGCTTAATCATGAACACTAAAAGTGCTCGAATACACCTAAACTGTCTATCAACTCAAAGTATTGTTCCTATTTTTCTTACGCCTCTGAAGTTGCTGCTGTATGTATTGAAGGCATATAACATGTTGTTTGTTTCGCTTTCCCAGGTAGTCTCCACGACGTCCACACAGAGTTATGATGAGGTGGATGTATGTATGTATGATATTCAAATTTTTTTTGTTGATGTCGGTTTTTGTTACACGTTACAAGCAATAATATGTGTATATATTAAGACAATTGTATATTCTAAACGGAACCACCACACATGTTTCATTATAACATTTCAGTATCGTTCATTCTTTGTGTACAATTTCTTGGAAGCTTGATACATACAAATATACGCCCGCTAGAAGGTTCAATAAGGAAATAATTTACCTGAATATTTCCAGAAATGTCATATTTATGAAACATGTTCGTTCAGAAAATTGCCTTATCAATCTTATGTGAAATGGATTGCCAATAAATGTACGCCCGATGTTTCCAGTTAACAATAATGCGACTATAAAAAAGTATAGTATAGTATAAGCCAAGGTATTGTAATATCGCTACACCTTATAAAACCCCGCCGCGTTTGTCTGTTTGTGTGTATGTATGTTTGCAATAAACTCGAAAACTACTGGACGGATTTTCATGCGGTTTTCACCTATCAATATAGTGATTCATGAGGATGGTTTAGATGTATAATTTGTTAAGGTTTTGTGTAACCCGTGCGAAGCCGGAGCGGGTCGCTAGTTTAATATCAAATTCGTTTTACATTAACCGACATCAGTTCGTAGCACGTAAGGATAGTACGATTTCAACTGATTTTAATGAATGGTGGTTTAAAACATGTAAAAGGGTGCGAACGTTTTGATTTAATTGTTTTGTTATGAATATACGAGGTACACGCCTGCAGTGTTTTTATCGCACGTTTGTTGTACAATTTATTATTATTAATCAGTAATTATTTTCCTTTGAATTTCTTAATATGTAGGCATGTTACAGAATTATTGTTAGTCAATCATCTGCATTTTTTTTCAATCGCAATAAGTTCAATGATTTTGGCAAGAAACGAATGCTAGTATTTACCTGCAGCCTTGTACCGCAAAGACGCTGCGATCAAATTGTAGGCCTTAAACAATACGAAAGGTTAGTAATAAGGTTGTTGATTTTCTCACTACTTTGTTTAGTCCGAAAGTAGATATTTTTATATTTATTTTAACTGTACATCAGCAACAGAAAAATGCAAAGATTTCTTTTATCTGCACATGTTGAATTTTAGCGTATTTGTCTTTATTTTTATGACCACCTCTAATGTAATATTTTATTTAGTGGGATACCAAATTTATCAATATGTTATTAATTTACCTTTATCTGTCACTTGTAAATTCAGTGATACCTACGTAGAGATAGATGACAGTAGAGCATTACCTATGAAAAGGCCAAAGGAAAATTCGTGTCCAGAAAAAATAATTTCGCACTTAAAAGCCTGTGCATTTTGTATAACCCACCGACATGTTTTTTTCTTTACACTGTCATAACTCTGCTCTCTGATACAATTAAAATAATAATGTGTCGCGTAGGTGAAAAAGAAGACTCCGAACATGAAGGATGTTTCCTCGAGTGCTAAACGCGACTATGATAATACTGCAAATTTACGTGATACGTTAGGATAATGTTCAATAATAATTATTCGTTAGAAAAAACGAAAGCCACGTGACATGTAAAAATAATTGTGTATATCCGCTGTGACCAACCCTTTCTATGATTGTCTTAGTAAACCGCTAGATGATAAACTTCGCACATTAGTGAGATGTTTCACGGCATGAAGTGAGATATAGTTACATTTCACATTATCCCAGCATATGGCTAGCTCGTTTCGACGTGGCTCGTGCCGGCAAGATATACTAGCCATGTAGATTAAACAGAGATTTATGAGTAAGAGTACAGTATAAAATAAATTGTTAACCAGGTGCCGACAGGACAGTCGAGGTGAATGATCACACACACAAAGCTATATGTATAGAGTAGGTACATACTGATTGCATATACATATTTTCGAAATACGTAATTAAATCGTCAGGTGACAAGCAAAAGTCACTAATTACTATAAAATATTTAAACAATAATCAACCTTCTTTTCGTACTAATATGGTTCACTATGGCTATGAACTTGTGGTGGTACTTAGTGACTTTTGCTTGTCACCTGACGAAATTATCTTTGGTTATTACGATTAAGATTGTGCAGGGGTATACCATACCTACCCATATTTATCCTATTCTATAATCTTTCAGATACATATTGCATAAAATTATGAATATTATGATATTTAAATCAGCCTCTGGTCAATCTTGCAGATTGCTGGGACATTTGTGCGTGACCTCAACTCTGGTATCGATACCTATTGTTTGTTCCTGTGAACTTAAACTACGCAGTCATGAAAATAAAACGAGATTACCGATCACTAGTTACTAAAAGCGCTGGTGGCCTAGCGGTAAGAGCGTGCGACTTGCAATCCAGAGGTCATGGGTTCAAATTCTCGTATTTACCAATGAGTTTTCGAAACTTATATGAAATATCATTTGATATTTTACCAGTCGCTTTTCGATGAAGGAAAACATCGAGAGGAAACCGGACTAATCTCAATAATACCTAGTTTCCCCTCTGGGTTGGAAGGTCGGATGGCAGTCGCTTTCGTAAAAACTAGTGCCCACGCCAATTCCTTATTATTAGCATGAATTATCTACCACAAATAAACTCCGTAAAACGCTGAGCATTTACCTCCCATCATTACCCATTTTGTAACCACGCAACTTCTGTCAACTTTTTAACTCTAATGAGTCTCAGTTTGACTACATATATGGTCTCACCGCTCCCTTTCTCCGTATTGTATGAATTGTCCTGCTATTTTCACGATGTTTCGATGACCCTATAGGACTAAGTATTATAACCTTAGTTAGACAAAGGAATACTACGCCCGCATAAAGTGATACGAACATTGGAGACGTAATTTGGTAGCTCAATTAGATACGCTAACGTTTTCCAATCCACTTACCAGATGCCTTACAGCGGTATTTAGTCAAGCTTTCAAAACTTCTTTCTAAGTGTTTTGCACTTTTGAGACGCATGTTCCTTTGTCTATGATTATAACTCTTTTCTATCTGACTATAGGGATACCTACCAACGGGATCTCAAACCAATGTTCCTAAATTGAATAAATTGTAGCAATTTGTTACACTTGTAGTATCCGGTCAGTGTAAATATGTGAATTCACACTTCCCTGCTTTGGCAATGTCATAAACATGAATAAATACAGTCAACAGTCAATTGAATTTTATTTACCCAATGTATAGTAGATATACTGCATGAAAATCCTTATTAGCATTAATATAAATACCTTAGGTATCTACGTACACAGTATTATACTATTTAGGTACCTAGGTAATCTAATTCTAATAAAACAGATTTCAGAAGTGGCAATATCTGAAACGAAAACTATAATGTTCTTGAATTCTGTAATAGTTCTTATCGATATCATTTTGTTCTTTTATCGTGTTTGAAACTGTATATGATATGTTTATTTATTCGTATTATATTAAATGGACAGCCGAGGAAGACTGTTAAAAATTAATTCTGAGCTACCAATTATTTACCTTATGAATCTCCTTGATAATGTGTTATGTATGTGTTATGCTATTTATCAAGTTATTAACTTATTATTGGTTTTTAAGTTGTACCGACTTCCACGCATTTTAGGAGATACTAACATAGGGTCATTGCGCCAGTTTCCGTCCATGCTCTAGTTTTCGTCCACTTGACGGATTAGCAAATAATATATTTAATTTTTTATTTACTACTTGCGAAGTATCATTTTTATGTAAATATAGATATATTGATTAGACATTATTAAGAATTGCTATAAGTCAAAATTTGTGCAGCAATGTAGGTTTTTATTCAAGTGGACGAAAACTAAAGCTGGACGAAAACTAGCGCAATGACCCTACCTATTTCAGCCGGAATATAAATTTATGGCCAAAATAGGAAGGAACGGTTTTTATAACATACTCGGTTGGCTATTGCCTATATTCCGGTTCCGGTGATAGTAGTAACGCAGTATTATTCCTTACGAAGTATTCAAGCCGTACTATAAGGCAGTAATTTCATTAAATACCCACACACAAATGTCGGGTTATTATTTCTAGTTCTGTCTACCACTAAACCGTCCCAGTTCCGCTTGTCTTGTGCCAAGCAGTACATTATTTACAAGTACAATACGAGTATCTACTCCGCCTTAGGAATTTTATTGGACGCATTCGGAGTTGATTGGAAAATGATGCTAGAGATCTTGTCAATTTACTCGTGACTTTTCGAATGGGAAGTGTTTTTTCTCAAACTTGCGATATAATGTTGATATGACTACCTGGTATAGGTAATTAGGTAGGTACCTACTTCAAATTAGGTCCGAAAATACTATAGCCGGAGAGCTAGCCAAGTAAATAGGTATGCAATTTATAGAGCAACGAAACCCCTCTAGTTATTATGCCATACTATCATTATTAATTAATCTGTCAGCTCCCAGCGGCTCATATTTGAGCCAGAACGCTTATGAGTGACGTCATATCGTGGGAAACGACAGGTTAATCCGGGCGCCTGGCAGCTGTCTAGCGGTGGGTGCGGGAGTAGTTGAGCAACAAAGGGGTTGTAAAATCAATCGAAGGTGTGCAATTTATAGAGCTCTGATTTTGGTGTGATATAATAGCTTATTATGTATTTAATTCAAATATAAAAATGCCAGGCGTTTTAATTGGGGGAAATGTAGTGCCAGGTGACTTACAAGATTTCGCGAAAAAGTACCAAAATAGGTTTGCAATTTATAGAGCAACGAAATCTTTCTAGTTAGTGTGCCATACTATCATCATATTTTACAACCCCTTTGTTGCCCATCGACCTGGCACAGGTGACTTACAAGATTTCGCGAAATAGTACCAAAATAGGTTTGCAATATATAGAGCAACGAAATATTTCTAGTTAGTGTGCCATACTATCATTTTTAATTTATCCGCCTTAAGCCGGGCGCCTGGCAGCTGTTTAGCGGTGGGTGTGGGAGTGGATGGGCAACAAAGTGGTTGTAAAATCAATTGAAGGTGTGCAATTTATAGAGCTCTGATTTTGGTGTGCAATAATAGCTAATTATGTATTTAATTCAAATATAAAAATGCCAGGCGTTTTAATTGGGGGAAAAGTAGTGCCAGGTGACTTACAAGATTTCGCGAAAAAGTACCAAAATAGGTTTGCATATATAGAGCAACGAAATCTTTCTAGTTAGTGTGCCATACTATCATTATTAATTAATCCGGGCGCCTGGCAGCTGTTTAGCGGTGGGTGTGGGAGTGGATGGGCAACAAAGTGGTTGTAAAATCAATTGAAGGTGTGCAATTTATAGAGCTCTGATTTTGGTGTGCAATAATAGCTAATTATGTATTTAATTCAAATATAAAAATGCCAGGCGTTTTAATTGGGGGAAAAGTAGTGCCAGGTGACTTACAAGATTTCGCGAAAAAGTACCAAAATAGGTTTGCAATTTATAGAGCAACGAAATCTTTCTAGTTAGTGTGCCATACTATCATCATATTTTACAACCCCTTTGTTGCCCATCGACTCCCACACCCACTGCTAAACAGCTGCCAGGCGCCCCGATTAATAAATAATGATAGTATGGCACACTAACTAGAAAGATTTCGTTGCTCTACATATGCAAACCTATTTTGGTACTTTTTCGCGAAATCTTGTAAGTCACCTGGCACTACTTTTCTCCCAATTAAAACGCCTGGCATTTTTATATTTGAATTAAATACATAATTACGAGGGGTGTTCAAAATATTCTCGGTATGAGAATGAAAACAAACAAGTACGAAAAGTTTGATATTTTTATTTTTCAATATACTCCCCCCCTATGTTCATACACTTAAAAGATCGATCAATTTTTTTTTTAATCCCTCGTAAAAATATTTTTTATCTTTCGTGTAAAAATGCTCCTCCACTGCCGCCTTCAATGCTTCATCGTCAGAAAATTTATTTCCACGCAGATCCTTTTTAAGATTGGGTAGCAAAAAGAAGTCGCTGGGGGCTAAGTCCGGACTATACGGTGGGTGAGTAACAGTTTTAAACCCACATTCAACAATAGCTGCCTTGGCAATATGAGCAGTATGGACGGGGGCGTTGTCATGCAGCAGCAGAATACCTTTGGTTAACTTTCCTCGCCTCTTTTCTTTAATTACATCCTTTAATTGACGTAGAATGTTAGCGTAGTACTGTCCTGTGATATTTACACCTTTTTCTTTATAATCGATTAGTAATACTCCTTCACAATCTCAAAATATCGTGGCCATGACCTTGCCAGCTGAAGGGATGACCTTGAACTTCTTGGGATGAGCTGAACCCTTAATGTGCCACTGCATGGACTCTTGTTTACTCTCTGGGTCATAATGATGAACCCAGGTTTCATCTCCAGTAACTATTCTTTGCAGCACCTCATCAGGATTTTCACCGCACAGGTCAATAAAATCGGAACAACAAGCTACACGCATGTCTTTTTGAAGCCGAGTCAGCATTCGCGGAACCCATCTTGCACTTACTTTTGACATATTAAGATGGTCATGGATAATATCATGTACGGTACCAATAGAGAGATTGGTTACTTGTGCTATAGATTTTACCTTCACTCGACCATCTTCCAATATAAGTTTTTCCACTTTATCAATATTTTCTTGTGAAGTAGCTACTACAGGCCGGCCAGGTCTATGGTCATCTTCAATACTCTCCCTTCCGCGTTTAAACTCGCTTGACCACTTTTGAATGGTAGATAAAGAAGGAGCAGACTCACGGTAAACACAATCCATTTCCTCTTTTATGGTTTTTTGATTTTTACCCTGTTTTGTCAAGAATTTTATCACGCATCGATGTTCTAATTTAGTTAACATTGTCAATTCGCACATGATGTTCATGTTTGTTCAGCAATTGCAGAAAAACAAAAGACTATCTCGGTTCGAATTATACTTTTTTTTAATGTCAATGAATAAACCTTAGCGGCCAGTAACGAAAGAAATTTTAGAAGAGGTCGTAAGATATCAATACCGAGAATATTTTGAACGCCCCTCGTAGCTATTATTGCACACCAAAATCAGAGCTCTATAAATTGCACACCTTCAATTGATTTTACAACCACTTTGTTGCCCATCCACTCCCACACCCACCGCTAAACAGCTGCCAGGCGCCCGGATTAATTAATAATGATAGTATGGCACACTAACTAGAAAGATTTCGTTGCTCTATATATGCAAACCTATTTTGGTACTTTTTCGCGAAATCTTGTAAGTAACCTGGCACTACTTTCCCCCCAATTAAAACGCCTGGAATTTTTATATTTGAATTAAATACATAATAAGCTATTATATCACACCAAAATCAGAGCTCTATAAATTGCACACCTTCGATTGATTTTACAACCCCTTTGTTGCCCAACCACTCCCGCACCCACCGCTAGACAGCTGCCAGGCGCCCGGATTAATTAATAATGATAGTATGGCATAATAACTAGAGGGGTTTCGTTGCTCTATAAATTGCATCCCTATTTACGTGGCTAGCTCTTAGACCACTAGTTACTACGTATCCGGTGCGATCAGTGAAGATGATATGTACCTAAATGCATCATACAGCCTTACATAAAAAAACCTCTATAGACTCTGTGCGGAAAGAGAAGAGTCGTGGACTCTGCAATTTCATGTGATGTTAAATATAAAAATTCTATGTCTATGTCTATGAATGTATGGGGCCCAATACAATCAACGACTTCTCTTTCCGCACAGACTCTAAGCAATAGTTTTGGTCCGTTATGGTTATGCCACTTATGACTTTCTTCCATTACGCAGTTTTTCCTTTTTTGTGTTTTTTTTATTATTAGTTAGGGGTATTAAAGGAGAACGAAAACTTGATTGATGAACGCAAATAGCGCTACTAACGACGCACGGCTTAAGAGATGCAGCCCTATAAAGATTTCTGCATGACTTAATAACTTCCTGGTGAAAAAAGAAAATAAATCTTTATAGGGCTGTACCTCCTATTTAAACCGTGCGTCGTAGCGCAAAAATAATCACATTTTAGTTCCCCTTCAACACTCCACGCACTGAATAACCTATCACATTAGGACATGAAACAATCATCATCAGAATCATATTGTTATTATAATTTCATTGCAAGTTTGAGAAAAGCACTATACAAATCTCGGCGAGAAACGGGGTTGCCAGTCGCATATCCCTATCCTACTTGGCCTGCAACCCTTCGTTTCCCGGCCTGTACCTACTTTACAAGTTTGGTACCTAAGCTAAATCAACGAACCAGCAGTATAGTGGTTAATTTACAATATTCGAGGTTCCGCAGGTTTACTACAGGACGCTACAAATGTGCCTAAACTATTGCGTAGAATTCAGCGTAAGGGATACTGGAGACTTGAGGAGACTAATAAAAGCAAATATTCTAAGTACGAACTTTATTTACAACATATCGATCAGATTGGAAGTGAGACATTTTTTTATTTCGCTGAAAATGATGAGTGACGCCAAAGTTTACATCTATCACATAACCCTAAGCATTACGCGTAATACGTATAGGTATATGCTTAAATATGATGCCAATAATAATAATAATAGCGAAGAGTCTCGACCAACATCTTAAGAGACTCTCGCTAGGTGGTTGGATCAAGGGCCAGATGCAGAAGGCGGTGATCTTGGACACGGCGCGGATAGTCCGCCGGTTCCTCTCTCTGCAACCCTGACCACCGGCAGCTTGGGCCTTGCCCCGCTGCTGGCGGCACCCTAGGTTAGGTTTTTTATAATGTGTGTATATGTATTTTGTATTGTTTTGTGTTTTTGTATTTTATTTTTATATCCATATTATAAAATAACCTAACCTAAGATCAAAAATAAATAAAGGAAATAATAATAACATCGTTCTAAATCCCTTAAAAAATTAACCCTATTTCTAGGTCAAATGCCATATATGATATAATTTGGTAGCAAGAATCCTGGAGCGGACTGAAAATTGGCCAGGTAGATGGGTAGGTAACCGTCTTCACTGTCTTCAGGACTATTCAGTTTGTTCGGGTCACTAGCATTTAGGTATGTACTTTAATATCTTGATAACGAATAAAGCTGGAGTATTTAAATAAATTGATCCTTATAGACAATTGAATAATTCTTAATTACACGTATATACAAAAATATAAACTTATTGATTGACATAATGTAATGCCATGAAAAATTGTATTTTATGCAACCGTTGTTTAAGAGAGGTCAAAAAAACCGGCCAAGTGCGAGTCGGACTCGCGCACGGAGGGTTCCGCACCATCAACAAAAAATAGAGCAAAAAAATCGTGTTTGTTGTAAGGGAGCCTCCCTTAAATATTTATTTTATTTTTAGTATTTGTTGTTATAGCGGCAACAGAGATACATCATTTGTGAAAATTTCAACTGTTTAGCTATCGCGGTTCATGAGATACAGCCTGCTGACAGACGGACGGACGGACAGCGAAGTCTTAGTAATAGGGTCCCGTTTTTTACCGCGAGTATTTTTGACTCAGTTAAGAGCCAACAGGAGTGGTCATTTCTCCATACAAACGTACTCGACTGTTTCCTCCCTGGGTTTTGAAGATAGAGCAATGATTTTTTTCAACACAGATTAATATTGTCAATATCTGTGTCGGACCGTTTTGTTTTTTTTGATATTTTTGTTTTGGAGTCGAAAAAAAATTAAACCAAACTTATGTTTTTTTAATGAGAACTTCTAATTTTCGCTACTGTCTTTGTTTATATCCCGGTTATCCAGTAATCATTATTAATTCATTATGTACGTAGTAAAAATATATCTCTTACACTCGAGGAATGTACGAGAAACCTCAAGATGCTGGAAGATGGGAGAGGCCAGCGAGCGAGAAACAGCAAGAATAGTCGGTGTATCGTTGTCAACTGTTCAGCATGTTCGTCAGCGATTTCTACAAACTGGTTCGAACCTACGCAAACCAACAACAGGCAGAAAACCCGGTGTACGACGGCACGGGAGGATCGATATCTAGTCAACACCCTGCTGCGAAATCGATATCTTACGGGAACAGCATTGCACATTTTTTTGGGCTTGGTGTAAGCAACCTTACTGCCTGGACTGTAAGACGGCGACTTAGAGACCGTAAGTAACTTGAAACCACTTAGACAAGCAAATTGTGTTGGAAAGGCACCATTGTACAGCAAGACGAATTCATGCACGCGAACACTTAGATTGGACGACTGAAGATTGATCAAATGCCATGTTCTCTGACGAATCAAAATGTATGCTGTAGTCGAAGTCAAAGATATTTTTACATTTTTCGCCTTATTACAAAGGAGAAATATGCAAAAGTGTAAACATGACGTCGACTGAACATGACGGAAGCGGAAGGGCAAAGGTGTACAGAAGACCAGGAGAAAGATGTATTTAAACTACTCGGTTATCAAAGCTAACCTAGATCCCAGTGGAGCCTGTATATAAATTATATCACAGGTATAAGTGGTGGATCTTACCAAACTTCCTGAATTGTGTTCGATCCACTGGTGGAGCATATTAAAACATGCAAGTATCACAGGATCCACCCACACCACAGTGAACTTTAGCATGCTATTAAATCCACTGGTGGATCGAGATGGTGGAGCCTACTGGACAGAGGGGTTTACTTTTTAGGTTAATGTCGTGTGCCCTTACAGGGCGTCATGGTCCGACTTGTATTTTTTAATTGAATAACATCTCAATCATCAGTAATGTATTTTATTTTAGTAACATTAAATTCAGTGGCGTAACTAGGGGGGGGCTGGGGGGGGCACGTGCCCCGGGCGCCGTCCAAGGGGGGGCGCCAAAATGGGCAAAAGACCTCCCATAGAAAATGGACCAGCCAAAATGTAGGAAACAGTCAAATTTGTTTTTCGCGACTTAGGGGTTGGTCTCATAGTAAAAATTGCACAGTATAATCCCAAAACGTCCCTGGCAACGGAAATGCAGTTATTTTTTAGCCACCCTGTATACAGGGTGGTCCAAACCTTGACGTCCAAAAAATTTTTTTAGAATCCTCGTCTTTGGTTATCAGAATATACCCCATGTATGTTAGCCGATTTTTCGTAGTTTTCGAGTTTAACTTTTAACTTTGTTAAGATATTCCGGGGTGAAGCTTTGCGTTGCTTTTATGCTTTCTAATAATTGTTCGTGGTATTTGCACTGATAACATGAAATAGCGATGGGGAAGTGATCCCATAAAATAATAGTAGAAATAACAAAAGAGGATTTTTGTAATAAATTACTAATTTGGAAGCTTTCCACTTCAGTTCCTTTGACCGGCGACTCTGACAAATTATGACTATTAAGTATTAGGTATCACTTTTTTGACCTTTTAAAAAAACGTAGGGTCTAGCAGTTTCTAAAATAACCAAAAGTCCTTGAAATCGCTTGTATTTTTTATTTATTTAGGTAGGTAAGGGCAACATCTAAGCTTGACATGCTTGAACGTAAAACTTTGTCTTTTTTCCCAACTCAGCCAAGTGAGGATGCTGATTTTTTTTAGCAAATGCGCCGTTTGTCAATGATTATGTTACAAAAAGAAATATTCAAAAAAGTTCAATATAGTTTTTTTTAAATAAATAATTGCTTCACCCCGGAATTTCTCAACAAAAGTTAAAAGTAATAAAAATAAAAATCATAATTCGAAAACTACGAAAAGTCGGCTAACATACATATTCTAATAGCCCACAGCGTGAGGAATCTAAAAAAAATTTGGACGGCAAGGTTTGGACCAACCTGTATAACACATGTCGTGCCAACATCGCTCGTTCTGTGATACTAGAATGCCGTGAAAAACCTGTGTCTGGTATTGAGAGCATTCTAGCCAGAGTTTCGGTGTGGGATCGGGAGAATTTAGTCCAATTCAATCCCACCAAGGCTCAATTTTGCGCGTTTACCGCTACCTTTTTCAAGGCACAACCCTTCCCATGTCAGGGAGTACTGGGAGCCTCGGTGTTGACAACTCCATCAGTGACGTCCAATAATTTCGTAGCCACCTTGCTGGGTAGGCTGCGCTCGTATCCAAAAAACTCGGTGTGCTTAATAAAGGGAGGCGATACTTTACTCTGGGGCAGACAGATCCATAGGCGTACCTACGCAAGGCAAGGTGGGGCAGTTGTCCCACCCTGGTCTCTGACCATAAGCTAAGAATCTCTGTTTCAACCGTACCCTGTTACAACGTCCCCAGCCTCCCCTACTTTTGCCCCACCCCTTAAAAAATGCTGCGTACGACCATGGACAGATCCCATATAATGAGTACTGCTGTCACCTTTGGGCAGGAGCACCTAGATGCCACGTTGGTCCCTTGAAATCAGTCCAAAGGCGCGCTATGAATAGTCTACGATCTCAAACTTACAAGCGATATTGAATCTTCAAGTCTAAGGAGATCTCCAAAAAAGAAGTGTATAAGTTTTAAAATGGTCGGCAACGCGCATGTAACACCCCTGGAGTGTAGACGTCCATAGGATGCGGTGACCGCTTACCATCAGGTGAGTCGTAAGCTTGTTAGCCACCGATGGACTAAAAAAACACTTATTTGTCTAAATCAAAAGTAATCTTTAATAAGTAAAAAGTAACCCTTTCGTTAGTGTTAGTTCATAGGGCGCAAATTTGGTGCCTGCCCTGGGCGCCATATCCTCTAGCTACGCCACTGATTAAATTGTCTATAGGTAATTGTCTATATAGGTTCAATTAGTTTCAATACGCTAGCTTTATTCGTATGTTAGTGACCCGAAACTATTGCTCTCGAGTCTGTTACCTAGTCTTGCCATACATTCTGTAAGTTAGGTAGGTATTTTAATACAGTAACTTTATACATTTGCGTCAAATTCGGTAGTTCGGATTTCTTGCAACTTGTTTATGATGTTGGCCCAATGAATATTCCAAGTTTGATACCTCGAGCGCCGAACGCAACTATTATAACTTGCCTTAGTTGCTAAGAGCAGGAAGAAATTTAATATAGCATAGATTGGACCTAGGGAGCCGACCCTTTCCCCACCTCCCCCTTTTTAGGGGTACCGTGCCTACGGTACGATCTCGTAGCTACCGGGCCAAATAAGCTTTGTTTGACCTTAGGAACAATCGTGCCAAGCGGCATCGTCTCGTCTGAGACAAATGTGCATAATACTCACTACACTCACTTAGCCTACGAATTCAATTTCAAAAAATTATAAATATGAAAGGCTTTTAGCTCGGAAACTATTAGAGACAATTCTAGTCTCGTATTACAGCAAATTTAGTCTAGGTACTTTAACCTTTTCCACGCCGTGTCAAACACAAAAGCTGTCACTCAGACGCCACATCATTGAAGTGTCAAAAGTGAAGTTGAACTTTATGTATATGCACGTAGGTCGATGTTGCTCTGTGGTCTGTGACCGATTAATCGGTCTTTGGCGTTGAACCTACGGTGCGGATATATCGGTCATTGGCGTCCAAAAGATTACAAACGTCTTGAGGAGGTACTATCAAAAACTAGTCCTCTAGGGTTATAATCGCCCAAATCTAAATAAATCCGAAATTTTCGGGGCTTTTTCGATTTTTTGTCAAAGTTTGCGTTCGGCGCTCGTTCATTAAAAAGCATGTATTAATGTAGGTACAATATCGAATAACCAGGAGGCAATTTTTATTAGTAACTGGGTCATATACATTTTATGTATGGTTAACTCGTTCGCGTCTTTCCTGTAGACATAGCAAAGTTAAGATCATCTAAAGCTATTTTGTATGCTACACCCTTAAAGTCAGGATTTTTTTTCAGTACTTGAGACTCAAATAAAAAAAAAGCGGCCAAGTGCGAGTCGGACTCGCCCATGAAGGGTTCCGTATTTAGGCGATTTATGACGTATAAAAAAAAAACTACTTACTAGATCTCGTTCAAACCAATTTTCGGTGGAAGTTTACATGTACATAATATATTTTTTTTTAGTTTTATCATTCTCTTATTTTAGATGTTACGGGGGGGGGGGGACACACATTTTACCACTTTGGAAGTGTCTCTCGCGCAAACTATTCAGTTTAGAAAAAAATGATATTAGGAACCTCAATATCATTTTTGAAGACCTATCCATAGATACACGTATGGGTTTGATGAAAAAAAAAATTTTGAGTTTCAGTTCGAAGTATGGGGAACCCCAAAAATTTATTGTTTTTTTTTTCTATTTTTGTGTGAAAATCTTAATGCGGTTCACAGAATACATCTACTTACCAAGTTTCAACAGTATAGTTCTTATAGTTTCGGAGAAAAGTGGCTGTGACATACGGACGGACAGACAGACGGACAGACAGACGGACAGACAGACGGACAGACAGACAGACAGACAGACATGACGAATCTATAAGGGTTCCGTTTTTTGCCATTTGGCTACGGAACCCTAAAAACGAGATAGGTACATAATGTACCAGAGTCGTTAACTTTTAGAATATTGTCCACAGAAGTGACCTTTTTCTAAAATGTGTTTGACCCAACTAGTTTCTCTATTTAATATGTTAAAGTTATTACAATTACCTACAATTAATTCATTGTAGCTTTGTACCTACAGTTAACGGGAGTGACTGAATTTATGGCTGGACTAGGTACAAAATGTAACCCTATGTCATCATGAAATCCGATCATAGTGACAATAAGTAGGTAGTATTTCAAAAATGATTGTATATATTTTGACTCTTGGACACAGTTACTTGAAAGTCGGGCAGGGTTGTGCTGTACTTCTGTATTACCTATATGTATAGATGCTTACATAGAATGGACACTCCAACTAGTTTTCTACGATTATACCTACTTTCTTGCTACCTTGCTTAT
This sequence comes from Cydia amplana, assembly GCF_948474715.1. Lineage (NCBI taxonomy): Eukaryota > Metazoa > Arthropoda > Insecta > Lepidoptera > Tortricidae > Cydia > Cydia amplana. The sequence goes on along the minus strand of NC_086096.1, from coordinate 27,047,212 downwards.
ATGTAGTAATTTATATTTTTGTATGGTTATGAACATGAACGACGGTACGAGATCTAGTTTGAAAGCTATAGAGCGTTGATGGATTTTAAAGCTGATAATTAGTTTTGTAATTACCGTAAAAACTATATTTATAGCATAATTTAATACTAAATATTACAACACTTTAACAATTCTTTATTGTCGATATATATCTATTGTCTAGCCTAATACTACAGAATACTTCAAAGGTAATTTACTTACTTCAAAACTATCTTTTAATCCTAAGTACAGCAAATACTTTGCATCTATTTAAGGTGTTGCTACGTCTTTTACGCTAATACTCGTATAGTCTACAGGGCTATCATATCTTATTATATAAAGTATAAAACAGCTACTTCCTACTAATCTTACGATTTGTATAAGTATTAAGAATTTAACTTTGAAATGTACTTACTTAATACGATGTAGGTATGTACTTATAACAAACATTCTGAAACATGACTAGCTAACATTTAAAAATATTATGGAATTCTTTGGTTTTCAATGCAAAATATTTCACATAATCATATTCAAATGAGTAATATCCATTACATAGTATGATTATTCGCCTGAAGCAACGTTTGACAAAGGTAGGTTAATTAAGTAACGTGAAAAGTACTGAAAATTAACTCGTATATCTTCTTCAGGTATAAGTATAGGTATTTTTTTCAATCTGTCATTATTACTAAAAACACTACGTATCGCACTATATCTAGTAAACGTATGCAAGTAGGTATTTATAGTGTGGAGCTGTAGTGGGTAATTGCCGATGCAACTAGATTTAGACAAGGACAAATAAATAAGACAATGTTTATGCTACGTCTGCTAATGGGAATGATATTGGGTCTTTAATTGCAATAGTGATCCTCCGAGGTGATGCGGCAGAGCTGGCAGTCGACGCGGCAGCACCAGTGGTAGCGGCAGTGGCAGCGCTCGAGTCGGGTGGACCGCACGGCCCGTCGCCCGCGCCCGCAGCACAACCGCCCGCAGCCGCCTGCGGCGTTGCCCGCACTTGCGTTACACCGTCTGTCATGGATTTACAAACTGATTCAGGGCACTCTAAGAACAAATTAAATTAAGTACTTTCTATAAAAATATTTTTATAGATTCGTGTTTCAGGGCACTCGTGTAGCCATAGTACCTACTAAGACAGCAGATCATACATATCTGGATTTCCTACTTAAAAGCAGTAATTTCTCTGCCGGAACGGAAACAGAAAACGTTGCATCGGAATAAAGAAAATCGGAAAAACTAAGTAGAAAAGCTTCGCGTAAGGTTGACGAAATATAAAGCGAGCCGGGGCCCGATTCGGATTTTGAACTAGATATCTATTAGACATCACTAAGATATATCAGTGTCAAAAGTGACGTTTTTGTTTGAAGAAACGTCACTTTTGACACTTGTTTGACACTGACAGATCCTGCTGATGTCTAATAGATATCCAATATTTGACGTATCTTATAGTTCGTATATGGCTGCCGATTACATTTTATTTCGTCAATTTTACCTTCCGTGCGTGCCAAGAGAGCCGGCCGCAGGATCGGGCTCGCAGTAGTCTGGACTGGGTGTGACGTAGCGGAGCCGCGGCTTGGCGCGGCGTGCACGGCGGCGCGGCCGCAGCGGACCGGCACGCGCCGCCTCGCCCGCGAGCGCGGACGCTACGCGCGCCAACGGAGGCAGGGCGCGCCAGCACGTGCGTACCGAGCATGACCCCGACACGCCATGGCACGTGCACTTGGTGCGCATCGCTAATGATACTGCCTGCGTGTACAAGCCATTTGTTATAAAAAATAGTCCATAGTTGGTACCCAGAAGTGCACAGGCCAGTGAAAACAGGCAGTATTAGTTAGGTACATACTCATGTACAGTGCAATACAAAACGTAAAAATAATGTGTGGCGCGTTTTAGTTGGTACCTTTCTGCCAAAACGGACGTTGATGAGATTGGCGGAGGCGATGAACGGGCGTAGGCGCTGCAGTCTCGTGCGCAAGTCCACCTGCGGGTCGAACCGGGGGTCGTCCGCGGCCATGCGGTACTCCAAGTTGCGGTATCTGGAACTCTGATCCTCAAAATCGTATCTGAGAATGACATTAAACATTTGTTAAGTGGTTGATGGCCCATTGATCCGTTAACTTGTTAGAAAGTTTTCAGTGTTAAATTAAATATATACTACCTACGAGTCGAGTATGCTACGAGTGCTACGCCGTAGCGTCTAGCTTGCTATTTATAGTATTTATACATCTATATGTAGCAAAATCATTTACAGAACATGATTATAGCAGTGTGCTTACGCGAAAAAAGTGGGTAAAAAAACTATTTAGCAAGTAACAATCAGACATACTTAGGTACAATAATGTAAGCAAAAAAAAAAACAAGGGCTATGAATATAATGTATAATTAATGGGCATGGACATTGTTTTCCTTATGTACAAAACTTCAGAATGATGCTAAGCCTTTTTCTATTGAACTAAACAGACTTCGTGAAATGTATAAAAATCGTAGAGATAGGTAATAAAATAATAACGTTGGTACTATCATTATTTCTTGAATAAAAAAATTGTAATGGTTTAGCAACTTTAGCATGATAGCGCCTTCCACTATTTGATTTATGAAAAATGACAATGCGCTTACCGCTGTGTTCGACGCGTAATAGAATATATGTATATAGCGCTAGCGGTTCGCCAAAAAACTCTGCAAATGGTGTTAAATGTATGAAAACCGGTACCTACGATTGATCTTTAGGTCATTTGAATCAATTTGACCCGAAGCTCCAAAAAAAAGGAGAGGAGTTACGTCGTCATATTTTTTTTTGTATAGAATAAAAAAAATATGTTTAGAAACCTATCGTGTGTGGTATTAAACGAAAGGGCTTTCTAAGCCGATTCTAAAAAATATATACACACCTTGGTCTGAACCGTTTCCTCGTGGGCCTGCCTCGGCGAGGCGAGCGCGGCAGCCGTTTGCGCCCGCGGCGTCCCTTCTTTCGCGGGCGTGCCGTCACGCTGGCGTTGTCGGGCGCCGGCGCCGGCTGGTCGTCCACGAGGATCACCACGGGCGCCGGCGTGGTCGGGTCTAACGTGGTCGGTAGTTCGGTGGTAGTCGTCTCCACTTCGATCAACTCCTCCAATTTACCATCCCGAACGTCAATCTCATGCATGTCCATGAATTGCTTGGCAAATCTATAAAATCAAGATGAATGCATTAGGTAAGTTTTTAAATAATTTTAAAACATGATCTTCTTTTATATTTCCCTTGACACATTACGGTGTTTAACACATAACAATTTGCTAATATTCTAAGTAAAACTACCTCTCAGCCCACTGAAAATTGTCCCCGCAGCCGCCCCACTTGAAACTCGCGTGCGGCTCGGCGGGCGTGACGTGCGCCTGGCGCGGCGGGCGGGGCGGCGCACGCGGCGGCGCGGCGCACGAGCACGCCGGCAGCGCGCCCGCCGCGCAGGCGCGCGCCACTGACCACGCCAACGCCGCTGCGGACATCGCGTACACGTACGCCTGCTCGCGGGTACCTGCACAATGGTCAAATCTATAATACATCATACATGTCTCAAACACACACTCACAACGAATAGAGGAGCAGATCCATATATCCTTCCAATCACATAAAAGTAAACTCTACTTTTTTGAGTTTACAGACCGCCGGAGCAGACTTCTTTCTTACCTATCCGTATAAACTCATGTCAAGCTGTAATCTAGTTGGGCATAACAAATACAAATACAACTAATAGACGATGGTCATCACCTATTATAATAGTAGGTACATTGTGATACGTGTGTGCTACGTTGGTCATTACACACGAGGTGACATTGTGCGCGCGAGCTGTAAGCGAGCGCGCAATAAGAAAGCCGATGTGTGTAATGACCAATGGACACGCGTTTCATACGACGTATTCAACACACTTGCGAGGAAAGCAAAGAAACTTTTATACTAATCAAATTTTAATTGTTAAAACAGTTAGTAAAACTCTATAATCTGTCATACTGCCTTCCGCCTCTCGACGACCCTGCCGCTGGCGGGCCGGCTGGGCCCCGGCAAGCGGTCGGCGGGGCGCCGGCGCCCGCCAGTCCTTGTTGTAAAATTTACTCGACCAATTTTAAGAAGGTACCTATTTATATTATTAGCCGTGTTTAATATTCCTTTCCTTGTTAGCCTAAAAGCGGTTCAATAACTTCCACGTTACGAGCAAGTGTGTTGAAAAATCCTTTATTCTTAATTACAAGCAATCTAATCTTGATAGAGCCCGCACGCGCGTCGCTAGGCAGGCTAAACAATAGCAGCCGCCAGGCTTTATCACATGGCACATCAGCAGGATCGCGCGCGACTGCACCGCTGGGCTTATCGCGACCCGCCCCCCGCCCGCGCCCTTGCGCTTGATTCATGCGTGTAATTAAATCTTTTGTCCGACTCGCTGTACTCCCACCCTCGCTGCTGATCGCTTTGTAAGGCCTTTTATCGATAGCCTTCTTAATTCAACAGGCTAAAGATAACTTACAATATCGTTTTCAGCAGATAACTCAATCACTATTGTCCATCAGGCTTTACGGCCTGATTGATTTGTCGTACTTTCCTGCCCTTGTGTTTCTCGTAAGGCAAAGGCTGTAACTGCTCGTACAGCAGTTCTTAGGATGAGACATCATCGCATAACGCATAAAGCCACATGTAAGAGAAGCGGCGTTACTTTTATATATTAAATTGGAAATATTTTTGTCATAGATAAATTGAGCATGTGGCATTAGTTTCGTACGTACAAACAGCAACACTCCTAACTGCACATTGGTGGACCTTATTACAAAAGGCATAAGATCCACCGATGTACAGTTAAAAGTGTGGGCGATGGTACATATGCAATATCATGCGACGTTAGACAATGTGGCATTTTACCGCTAGTGAGCTAGGTAACGGATTTTTAATAGGTACGTATATACCTATGTAAATTGTTTTTTGTATCTGACATTAAACGGATTATTCATTCAATTTTACTTTACAAATTATCAACCATATGTCGTGCGAGTGACTAAAAATACACGAGTTAAACTGTAGGTATTACATATAGCTTTTAGTATCCTTCGTTAGCCCTAAAACAACTTGTTTGACCGGGGAATAAGCCAAACTGTATTAGTAACGATGAGTCCGATGACGTGACTTTTCTTTGAACCTGTCTTACATTTCATTTCAATTAGGCTTCTCGATAAACGTTTGTCATCTTCGTTACGGCCCCAGAGGCTTAATTCTTACCTTTTTATCTAGTTTCGTTATACTCATTGATATGTAGGTAAATATACGAATTTAATAATTTTAGGTACCTACTGTAAAGTAAAGTATACTTACCTACCTTAAAGCAGTATTCTTCATTTAATCCACTCTATAAAATGTTAGAGCTCGGCTTGTAGCAAGTTTGTAGGTTCTTTCTTATAACGGTTCGATGTTATAGTCCGTCAACCAAATCTTGTCAGTAGCAATGTAAAGCAAACTAAAGTAGGGCAACACTCAAAGAGCAGTATTGCGCTAAGAAAAGCAGCAATGTACATCGAACCAACAGATTTTTTTTTCTGCTGAGCGCGCCCTTTGTACGTCAATTCAAATTGTCACTCGCGGTTTATTGAAAAAAATTGAAACATGGACGGACAATTTAAAAGCGATGTTAAAACAATGTTAATCAAAATGATGAACAAATTTGAAGATATCAAAAACAACTGCTTATATTCTCTTTGTTCCCTATCTATGTCTTCTAAGTTTACAAAAATAAAATCATATCAAAATGCAGATAATTAGATAGTGCATATATTTGTTATTTACAATATAATATGCCACTTGTTAATGTAAATTAGTGTACTGTTCTGAATGAATATGACATACCTGTATAATTTTTTTGATTGGTATATATTGTACAATATACATATTAAAAATGAAACAACTGATATTTGGGTGTTTATTTAATTTAAAGGTAAATAAGATAAGGGTCACTTTTCGACTTGGTTGCGTTGTACACGTACATAAACCGCCATAGGTATTGTCTGAAAAGATACTACCTACTACGAACGCCTTATATTGGGCAAGATTTAATCCTGCAACAAACATGTATGGATTAGGTAGATATTGCGAAAGAACGGCGATATAATCAAGGCTCTTAATACTGTTTAAAAGGTTTACCTTTGTAAATAGTCACAACTGCTGAAAATATTAGACATGTGGGCCTATGGACGGTTTCCAGGACACAATTTATGGTCTTGTTGGATAGATTTAGGCATACGTTTTAATTTTATTTATGCCTTTTAACCCTAAAACAAAAAACTGAACATAATCTTAAAAGTTCGAAAGAATTCTTCCAATACTTGTCATAACCTCAATTTTTAGTAATGTTTACCATCAACGCCAACGAGCATGATTGTACATTGTAGGCCCCTTAGCTTCGCTTATTCTTATTTAATGTATTAGTATTTAATGGTGACAGCAGAAATATCTCTTGAAACAGAAACGATTCAGAATGAAAACCAAATGAAAACAAATAAGGTGACGGCTGTCATTCACGATCCACATTCCACAGATAAAACACAGATGACACGCGTTTTGGAATTATTTGAACACAGTGTTGCTAACCCGCGATTTTTCAAATTTGCCGCCTTTTACTACTGACAAGATTTGGTTGACGGACTTTATTTCAACGTGTTAAGACTGTTAAGTAGATGGTAATTTGTTTACCTCATCATATACCTAATTTAAAACGCCCATACATATCTGTGCACCAAGCGAAGGTCTTGTACACATATGTATACATGTTAACAATTAAAAAAATATTTAATTAGGTACCTAAGCATTTTTTATTCCATACAAGATTATTTTGACTTACATATATAAATTTATAAAATAGTTGTATTACATATTTATTCTTGGTCTAGATTTTTTGTGTGTATGTTATTAGTTACAGTTTTGCAATACCCTAACAGGGTCTCATGTTGCGCCTTAATTTTGTAAGTTTTCACCTGTATTTATTTGTACCAAGATGAACGCAATAAAGATATTATGATTATGATAGTTATGTGTGTGTAAGACCTGCGTTTGGATCGATAGAAAAATTTACCTACATAAAGTCCGTCAACCAAATCTTGTCAGTAGTAAAAGGCGGCAAATTTGAAAAATCGCGGGTTAGCAACACTGTGTTCAAATAATTCCAAAACGCGTGTCATCTGTGTTTTATCTGTGGAATGTGGATCGTGAATGACAGCCGTCACCTTATTTGTTTTCATTTGGTTTTCATTCTGAATCGTTTCTGTTTCAAGAGATATTTCTGCTGTCACCATTAAATACCAATACATTAAATAAGAATAAGCAAAGCTAAGGGGCCTACAATGTACAATCATGCTCGTTGATGGTAAACATTACTAAAAATTAAGGTTATGACAAGTATTGGAAGAACTCTTTCGAACTTTTAAGATTATGTTCAGTTTTTTGTTTTAGGGTTAAAAGGCATAAATAAAATTAAAACGTATCTATGCCTAAATCTATCCAACAAGACCATAAATTGTGTCCTGGAAACCGTCCATAGGCCCACATGTCTAATATTTTCAGCAATCAGTTGTGACTATTTACAAACGTAAACCTTTTAAACAGTATTAAGAGCCTTGATTATATCGCCGTTCTTTCGCAATATCTACCTAATCCATACATGTTTGTTGCAGGATTAAATCTTGCCCAATATAAGGCGTTCGTAGTAGGTAGTATCTTTTCAGACAATACTTACCTATGGCGGTTTATGTACGTGTAAAACGCAACCAAGTCGAAAAGTGACCCTTATCTTATTTACCTTTAAATTAAATAAACACCCAAATATCAGTTGTTTTATTTTTAATATGTATATTGTACAATATATACCAATCAAAAAAATTACACAGGTATGTCATATTCATCCAGAACAGTACACTAATTTACATTAACAAGTGGCATATTATATTGTAAATAATAAATATATGCACTATCTAATTATCTGCATTTTGATATGATTTTATTTTAGTAAACTTAGAAGACATAGATAGGGAACAAAGAGAATATAAGCACTTCTATAGGGAGTTGTTTTTGATATCTTCAAATTTGTTCATCATTTTGATTAACATTGTTTTAACATCGCTTTTAAATTGTCCGTCCATGTTTCAATTTTTTTTAATAAACCGCGAGTGACAATTTAAATTGACGTACGCACGCAGGGCGCGCTCAGCGGAAAAAAAAAACTGTTGGTTCGATGTACATTGTTGCTTTTCTTAGCGCAATACTGCTCTTTGAGTGTTGCCCTACTTTAGTTTGCTTTACATTGCTACTGACAAGATTTGGTTGACGGACTATATTATGTATGTACCAATTACCGAATACTACTTATAACGTTCGGCGTATCCTGTGGGCGTATCTCTACTACTTGCCTAGAAAACTTGGTAGATGAGACAACACTATATTTATTTCGCGTATAAAATAAATGTAATTTCCTAAATGTTCTTAGATTTAGTAGTCCATATCAATTAATTTTCTTAAGAGGGCCTGGGGAACGGAAGTGGCGACCAAAAACAATGGTCGCTATTTCGCAGACGCATCCGGCAATGCCTGCCAACTGCACAATGTCGGCGACCGTGCTCAAACTAGAAAAACTTCGCCATTGTTCGCCTTCTTTCCTTCTATCCCTAACTTTTAGTTCTCATTCGGATTGAAACTGATTGATAGTGGCTCGTCGATTCAGAACTTAAGTAAATTATTTGTGTATTATCAAGTATAGGCGAGACCGAGGTGAGTTAAAACAGAGGTAGGTTGATACAACGTCAATTTTGACTGAAAGATCGCTCGGTTTCAACTCGCTCGCAGATCGCTAGTGTGATAGGGCCCTTAATGACTTCACGTAGCAAAATTTGATACTTCTAGGAGACAGTCCAAACTTTCCTCGACCTTCCCTAGTATTCGTAAATTCGTACAATTAGTAGAGGTACAATAAATTAATTCACAAAGCTTTTGTGGAGCGGATTTTAAAATGAGAATTTTGACATTTCCGTACAAATCTCGGGCCAGCTCTTATGAATCAATCTTATATAGCTTAAAAAATGTAAGTACAGTCGACGTCAAAGATATGTTTACATTTTTCGCCTTACAGGAGTAAGGTGCAAAAATGTACATATCTTTAACGTTGACCGTGCATGTTATTTGTGCAGTGTAGATACAGTCAACGTTGAGGACAGGGGCTATTAGTTCCTAAATAATAAATACCTATCAACATCCACAGTCTATAACTCTGTAGAATTGATTATGGAAGTACAGTAGGTACCAGTTCTACGCAGACGAAATGGCGGGCAGTGTCTATCTATACCTATACCTAACTTGAAATCACTAAATCTTTATAGCTACGAGCTATTTGCAAAAACTAAAAACATACATATACCTATAGGTACCGAGCGTTATTGTTTGACAATGGCGGCGAGAAGGTATTTATAGGAATACTCGTACTATTAAAGTACGCCGAGGCATTTCGTGCCTGTGTGGAGTAAGGAAGCGATCGCGTGACGGGTTCATTTATTCAATAAGGTTCTTCTTTCAGTCCGCAATAACGACGGCGACATCAGCTCTCTCGAAAAAAGGTCGACAGGTAAATTTTACGTTGTTTTGCTAATATTTTACTAGGACACAACACACTATTGTGTTCCAGTAAAATTAGGGTCTATGGGACTTAATACAATCGAGAACATTCTCGGGAACTTCTTGGGAGTGAAGATAAATTTGCCCTATGTGGTTTTCAAATCAAACACTTATAGAATGATACACTAACAATATTTCGTAATTAGGTAAGTACTCGGAAATTTCCGTTTCGGAGAATGAGCCCGAGATCAATTTCGCTATGTTGTGTCGTTCGCAAACGTGGCACATGTCTAGGCTAGTAGCTAGTAGTTTATTTTCCTATAGCTTTTAACATTCTTGGAAAGCATCTATAAAGCGTAAAGCAACTAAGCCAACTAAACAGACTAGAATCGGATGGATACCTTATAAATTAATCCGTTCAACAATTAAACGTTGAGTAAGAGGCGGTTGTCATTATCAAAAGTAATTAGGTAATTATACTGAGCCTCAATGTACACTCCGTATTCACGGTATGATAACAAAGAATTTATGATAATTTTAAAATGAAATAAAATACCCAGAGAGTAATTAATAATCATGGTTGTGACACGTACATAATAAGCGGCGCGCGCGGAACGAACGAGCGCCCGCTGAAAGAAACGGGCGCTGCCGTTCCGTTGGCCGCTCCCGTACAATGCCGCCACTGATTTAAACAACTAGACCAAGTTTCGTTCCCTTATCATTCACATTATTCTTGGGATTTATAACGTCTTCAAAATAATTTACACTACTATCAATGTAGGTAGTTAGGTACCCTACTTAATTATGGTCGAGTTTGAATTGTAATCTTTAATCATTCTTCGCGTTTGTCATTATTTTTATTAAATACAAGCTTTTATCGCTGACTGTAGACTTAGTGATATTTGAATTTTCATATTTAAAAAAAAATATAGGTTGGTATTTTTAACAGACTTTCAAATTTCAAAATGATGAGGTTTTCAATGTCCGTCCGTCCGTCTGTCTGTCTGTCCGTCTGTCTGTCCGAGGCTTTGCTCCGTGATCGTTAGAGTCTGTGCGGAAAGAGAAGAGTCGTACGGAACCCTACACTGAGCATGGCCCGACATGCTCTTGGCCAATTTTTTTAGTAGTAATGATTTATTAAATGCATAAATAAATACAGAGAAACACATATTATATTTTACGTCCTTCCGACATCCGATATCGGATCGGACAATGTGAAAACGCTCTTAAAGTTGTGAAAGAATCAATGGTGGTATCACTCATTTTATAGCCACGAGTAATATTTAAGTAAGTAGGTAGGTACATTAACCTATTACGAAAAGAAGCCGGGTTTTTATAAAGCTACGACGCGCTACAACAACGCTACGACAGTGCTACGGCTCGGCTACGGGATGTGCACAAAGTGGCATCAATTGTAGGCCCGAGTTTATTTATATACATCTTACTCATCGTGGAGGTAGGTTTAGACGCATTATAATTAATTAATTATGTAGGCGTTTGCTTACAGGCGAGCTGAAAATAAACGGAGTTCTCTAAGCTAAACCTACGTCCTGCGAGTAAGTTCGTCGTGTTTCGTCGCTGTCGGCAAATCCGCCAAGGCCCAAGACAGACTAACATGTTTAGCGAGTTTTCGGGCCAAACTTGTATGGGAGCGGAACATCATAGGGTAAACGCTGTATAAGTAGGCACATATATTAGGAGATATTAGGTTAGTAGTTACCGGTGAGCAGGTCCGGCGAGTAGTTGGGCGCGCGCTCGATAGAAGAGCAGTTCCAGCGGTCGCCGGCGTGCGCGGCGAGGCAGGCGGCGCGCGTCAGCCGCGCGGCCGCCGCCACGTGCGCCATCGCCCCGGGTTGCCGTCGGCACGCGCGAGCCTAACACGACATTTATAGCTGGTCAAGCAGATCTTGTCAGTAGAAAAAGGCGACTTTGAAAAATGTAGGCGCGAAGGGATATCGTCCCATAGAAAATTTGAATTTCGCGCCTTTTTTACTGACAAGATTTGCTTTTTACACATTTATTTGTTACTGCAGTTTTACACACTGCTTTTTAAGTATAGATGCCCGAGGAAACAGGTATTCATTATTTCCCATAAACTTGCCACGAAGTGAGTAAGTATCTACACAGTTTTGATCAGCATTCATCATTACTGACTACAAGATTATATTTTAACCTCCTGAGACCCGATCGAAGCAGCCGTTTTGTTTTTAATCGACTTCAAAACCCCACCTCAGAACCCCGTCATTTCTGAACCGAGTTGGAAAATTATTTTTTGTTTGAAAGTCTATAGTGTGGAAAAAATTAATGGGCCCTGCCAGCCTATTATGGATAGCTTTATCCATCTTTATCCACGTGATAAAATAACTGTCACTGTTTAACACCGTGGGAAAGAAAGTGACGGACACCGTTTTATCACGCTGTCACGTAGACAAGAACGACCATCATATCCGTACTGGAGAGAAATTGACATGAAACCTTAAGTTTGCTCATTTAACTTAAATTATTTTATGTTTTTAAATAAATAAAATAAATAAGGGCCTAGTTTTATACTTTTATGGTACAGCAGAATGCTGTAAAAAATATCTTTTATAGCTGTAACCAGGCTTTGTTTCTTTAGGCAACCCTATTTATTTATGTTCAGGACCATATTTTCTTTTATAAAATATAAGTTTCATCCGTCAGACGTATCGGTGAAGGCCGACCATATATAACGTATCTCCTACTACACGGCGTCTCCAAAGTTTTTATTGGCAAGGTGCGAAGTTGGTGGAGGGGGAAGTGGCGCTGATCGTCACAAACACAGGTAATCTTATGGAATGTCCGCCATTAGTACTAGCGGCAGCTGCTTGAACTAATTTTACTCCATAAGATTTAACGTAGAAAGTCCGCCAAAATGAGGGCAGCACCAGTCGTGCACCTAGCGAATATGCGCTAGCAACTATTAATCTTTGTAGCAAATAGGGTAGGTGCGTTAGTTTTCGTCCAGCTCTAGTTTTCGTCCACTTGACGAAATTGAATATAAATCTACATTGCTGCACAAATTTGGACTTAATACAATCCTTAATGTCGAGACAATATATCTATCTACATAAAAAATGTATTTGGCAAGTAGTAAATTAAATATCAAATATGTTATTTGCTAATCTGTCATGTGGACGAAAACTAGAGCATGGACGGAAACTAGCACAATGACCCTATTAGCTGCCGAACCAAGTAATAGGCAGTGTGTTGACGCTTTTAATATTGTCTGTGTCTTTTTATACTTGGTCAACCAGATCTTGACAGTAGAAAAAGGCGGCAAATTTGAAAAATGTAGGCGCGAAGGGATATCGTCCCATAGAAAATTTGAATTTCGCGCCTTTTTTTACTGACAAGAATTGGTTGACCTGCTATAGTAAGTTTTCATTTGTTGAATCTGTAATATTAGTTACTCAAAAAAAGTTTGTACCTACGTGGGGTCTCAAAAGGATAAATTAGGTAGGCACCTAAGAAATGCATAATAACACCGAAACTTGAGTCTTTTAATTTAACTTGTATTTGAGAAATGTTGACTGCCGGTATTAAGTTAAAAGCGAAATCCTTAATTATTTAACTTTGTAGATTGCTGGGTTAAATTACCTGGCCGGCCCACAGCGCTCCATCGCGCCTCGCCGTCGCGCAGTCAGCCTCCGTCCAGTTGCCGTCGCTCTCGTGCAGCGCCCTGTGTCAACCAAACAACGAATTGTGATCTATATGTTAAAAGGCCCTAGCAACAGCAAGGCACGCTTAAACAGGACAGGAGGGTGACCTATAGGTAGGTAGTGATAGGGTGATCTTAGCTAAATTAGCGGTTACTACTATCTATAATTGATGATGCATCCGAATATCACAATGCAGTAGATATATACCTAATCTAATACCTAATTTCAACATAGGCAGCCCGTGTGGATAGGTAGGTATATATACTCAGTATGGGTTTAGTATAAAAAGTAGTACGTTGCAAATGGTTCACACATTTATTATTTGTGTCGTGTTTGTGTCAATTAAAAACGGAAGAGCGCCATCTTGGACGGAGCATATTCAACCGTAGTTCAAATGCAAGCCTTTAATAGTAGGTGCCTAGGTGACTAGTGGAACTAGTGGATATAGTTGGTTAAACCAATTTGCCATTCAGTAAAAACCAGGAAAACTATAGAGACATGTTCTTTTCGTGGACCCTTCATATGTTCCTGAATATAAATAAATAGGGTTGCCTAAAGAAATATGGTCAAGGCCATTTTAATTAATTAAAAAAAACCTTCAAATTTCACCGACTTGTCTGACGGTCGAAATAAGTTCCAATGGAAAGTATACAACTTGTATAATAATATGAATCAACCAGGTAGGTGGCCTATCTTTTCCGGTCATTATTATGTGGTTGCCGTGTTTAAACAAGTGAGCACATAGTTGGACAATACAACATTCCGATTATTATGGTGGATAATCTGGGCCACCACGGCCTCTCATGCAGCCGTAGCGCTGGAAGGATCCCTCGCCACGCCAGCCTCAACGACGTCATCCGAAGGGCCCTTGTCAGTGCCAAGGTACCGTCCTCGAGCCCAACGGTCTGGCCAGGGTCGATGGCAAGAAGCCTGATGGAATGGCCAATATTTTGCCCAGCGGATCATCATTGCTATCCAGCGGGGCAATGGGGCCAGCCTTCTGGGTTCCCTACCGAGCGATTACGATTTAGGCCAAATTTTTTATTTTATAAGTTTTCAATTAAGTATTATTTATTATGTTTTGAAAATCAGACAGATGAGTACAATTGTCGATATAAACTCGCCTTTTTTAAACACGCAACCACATAATAGTGACCGGAAAAAGATAGGCAACCTAAAGTCTATTTTTTTATTTGGTAGACATTTCATAGTATGAAATGAGATTTTATATTCATACTATGAAATGTCATTTTAGTCTACCGAATAATAAAATAGACTTTAGTTAATTCATATTGTACAAGTGAAGACAAAATTATATTGTAGAAGTTGTATAGGTACTTTCCATTGGAACCAAACCAACCCAACCTTGTCAGTAAATAGGAACAAAAAAAACTATAGGTACTCATCCTTTTCTTTTGGGTGCTAGTACTAGTGTAAGACAAAGATACCTAGTATGATTCTCTCTGTCTATGTTTGAAATCAAACAGACCTTTGACACACTATAATTATTTTTTTCAATTTTTTTATTAAATAGACTTGACCATATTTTTTTTAGGCAATCGTATTTATATTTATGTTCAGGAACATGTCAGGAACATATAGAGACTACTCTTTGATATAGAGACAAACCAAAGAAAGTCTGCAGCGCAATAATTTGACATCGAATTAAAAAACTACATATGGCAATGTTTTTAAGCAGTCAGTAAACGTCATGCACTATGGTATATGTTTGTCAAAATCGTTTAAATATTCATTGTGTTTTGTGATGAACGGAATAAACATGGTGAAACCTTACAAAACCGGCGTGCGGGAGTTACTTTTCCGCATGACGAATAATTTTACACTTGTAAAAAGTCAGCACGAGGCGATTCAAGCTGAAAAACGACAATGTTTACAAAATTTGGAGTTGATGACGGGTAAGTGGAATGAAACATCTTAATACTTCACCATATGTACCTACTTAGATAATATAATATTGGTTTAGACAAAGGTTTCACAGCAAATTGAACACACCTAATAGGTATAGGCATACTTATGAACTTCCTCTAACATTTCGAGAAACTCATTGGTACTAGCCGGGTTTTGAGCTCGAACCCACAACCTCCATGCTTATGCTCACGGCATGGGTACCTACTAGTTAAAGCTAAAATTAATTTTTAATATATGTTTATTGTTTTAATGGTTTATTTCGTTTTTCCGAAAACTTTAGTTCGCAAATTGCGGGCAATTTCTCTGTCAATCTAATTACGCCTTAATGGGAGTAAAAGAGAAAGATGCTCGCATATTGAGAACTTCGGTGTTCGCAGAAGGCCCTCTGTACCTATTTACCGCCGTCGCGGATATTACAAAAGCTTATTAATTTTGATGAAGCCAAATGTCACATTCTCCCAAT
Source organism: Cydia amplana (assembly GCF_948474715.1). Classification (NCBI taxonomy): domain Eukaryota; kingdom Metazoa; phylum Arthropoda; class Insecta; order Lepidoptera; family Tortricidae; genus Cydia; species Cydia amplana. Next base: position 27,031,501 of record NC_086096.1, on the reverse strand, counting down.
ATTATTTATCAATATTAGTATATGTCTACATATTAATAGTGACATCTATTGTTGGAATGAAATTTATTTTACCATAAAAATTAAGCTGTGCATACAGCTTAATTTTTTCATAGACGGTAAATATGGTAGAAATTTCACAAGTATCAAGACTATTTAATCCATTTTCTGTGGTGTTGTCGCATACTGATTTTTAAAAACTACTTTTAATCTAGCGCTGCAGACTTTCTTTGGTTTGTCTCTAGCTGGTCAACCAAATCTTGTCAGTAAAAAAAGGCGCGAAATTCAAATTTTCTATGGGACGATATCCCTTTGCGCCTACATTTTTCAAATTTGCCGCCTTTTTACTGCCAAGATCTGGTTGACCAAGTATATATTTTATGAAAGAAAATATACTTGGTCAACCAGATCTTGACAGTAGAAAAAGGCGGCAAATTTGAAAAATGTAGGCGCGAAAGATTTGGTTGACCAGCTATAAGTTTCATCCGTCAGATGTATCGGTGAAGGTCGACCATATATCCCGGATCTCCTACTTACTAGTGTTTAGAGTTTTAATAAAGGATGAGTATTAAACAACACAATAAGTTTTATAATCAATTATATTTATTGAGCATCATTAATTTCGTTATTATTAAGTTAAACACAAGCACTAGCTGCGAGGTGCAAGCTATTAAATAAGTGCACAAATGGATTAGAATCAATGTTCATGACGATAAGTAGGTATACTTGATCAATCAGATCTTGACAGTAGAAAAAGGCGGCAAATTTGAAAAATGTAGGCGCGAAGGGATATCGTCCCATAGAAAATTTGAATTTCGCGCTTTTTTTTACTGACAAGATTTGGTTGACCAGCTATACCTACTTAACAAAAGCGTGCAATGTAAAAAATGCATCGTTTTTCTAGGAATGTTTTTCTGTCGAGTTTGCCGCAAGCCCGGCGTCGTGGCGACGCGCCGACTCCGGTCTCTGGCCGCGTTGGAATGCCTCGCACATTTCGTACAAGTAATTGGGAAGGAAGTCCGTCGCTCCGCCCTCTCTGCTCCTCAGCATCCTGTAAGCTGCACGTAGCGTCGGCTTCGGGGACAGCCGCAACTCCAACTCAACGGCTGACGGAAAGTGAGCTGCCAATGAGTACACGATCTCCAGATCGGAGGGCGGTGGATTCAGGTGTCTGTAACTAGAAACTTTCTGCAAAAAATATTCCGACATAGGCATCTGATGATTAGTCTCGTCATACTTTCCCAACTTCATATCATACAGGGCAGCCTTTTGCCTGTCAGCCCCCCAAAATTCATCTTCGAACGCCTTGAAAAAGTTGTCTATGTCTTTGAACTCACTTTTGAAACATCGAGCCCACATAAGAGGTACACCTTCGAAGCATGATATAATAAAAGCGAGTTGTTTTTCTTCAGGCATGTTCAGCTCAGATATGTAATACTTTGCATACTCTACAAAGTCCATAGGATGCGTGTCTCCACTATCATCAAAATGTGGTCTCTTATATGTAGAGGCCATAATCCAATCGCTAATATTATCAGATAAGGATTGTATGGTGGCTTTAGCGGAATTTTCGATGTATTTATCATCTAATTCGAGTATTTTAGGGCCACTCTCATGAGTCATGTTAGTTTTATCGAAAACTCCACTTGCTTTACCCAAATTTGGAAGTGACATATGACTACGTAGGCGTGATGAAGGCATATTTTTATAAACATCTTCTTGACTCTGAGAAAAACGAACCCCGAATCCCAACGTAGGCTTGTAGGGCGGGCGTTCGTCGAAGAGCACGGAATCCTCGAGTCGGGGGTGAGCGTCCTTGTGTGTTTCCTTGCCGACCGACGTAGATATTTTATCCACCATCTCCGACAGATTAGACACGGATGTTTTGATTTGGCGCAAATCAACAAACAAGCTCATGATGAGTTCATAGATGTGAATTTGTTATTGTTAGTAGCATTTTTTCATGACCTGTAACAAAATAAATTGAAAGTTACGAAAATTCACGGCTTAATCCATACAAGATATTACATATTTTGAATATCATACAAAGTAACTCTGTCTCTCTGTCTCTGTCTGTCCGCTGAACCGATTTAGATGAAATTTTGGAGATATTTTGAGTCCCGGGAAAGGACAGGATAGTTTTAATCCCGGAAACCAGGGATGATTTCCAGGATGGAAAGGGGTGAGAAGGGGGTGGAATTTATTATTTATATAGGTACCTAGTACATGCATATAATAATTCTACGCAGACGATGTCGCGGGCAGATGCTAGTAATCAATAATTGCTCGTTTATTCTTATGTACATCAATACGCATATAAGCATTCGCGTAAAATAAACTTAAGCTATTGTAGGTAAATAATATGAATTAATGGTATTTTTCAGGACAAAGCAATGATTTACAAAAAAAAATTTATAGCAATAACTATTTTAAATAGTTATTGGTCGATTAGTAAGTTGCCACTCTTAATAATCAGTAGTAGTAAGTAGTAGTAAACTCTTTATTGTACAAAAATACATTAAAAAGAACATACAAGTAGTGAGAAGTACAAAGACGAACTTATCCCTATGAGGGATCTCTTCCAGTTAACCTTTGAGTAGATGAGAGGAGAAAGTGAAAAGAGGGTGACGAATGCAGCAAAATGTACAACAAGGTACCGTAAAACGGGGTGAGTAGGTTTCGCGGGGAGAGGTGGGTTATGAATGGGGCGAGAAGGTTTGAGAGGGGGGTGAGAAGGGATTTTAAGGCTACTGCTACAAAAATAATGTATTCCAATTTAAAATGGAGCTATAGTAATACGCATAATAAAAAAAACGATCCAACAATCTTCCAAAATCACCTTTGTATGAAAACCCCTCTCACCCCAAATACGAGGCACTACGGGGTGAGGTGGGTTTTCCTCTTTATCGTCAAAGTTATGAAATGGAACTACCCAAAATAAAATAAAAACTAAAATACAAACGTCCGGAACACTTATTATATACACCATTCAGTTTTTATATGTAAAAATAAAATGTTATCAAGGTTTGAATTTCAGTTTTGACCCTACTCACCCCATTTTACGGTACCAAAAAGATAAAGGATATAAATACATACAAAATTTATAGGAAAAACATACATATATTACACAAAAATGAAAGGGGGAAAATACACTAAAAATTGGAAAGAATTAGAAAAATATAAAGCAAATATACGATAAAAATAGACAAATTAATCAGCCAAATCAGATAACCATAGCTTCTTTAACGTCTCCTTGAAGGACGCAACCGATTGTGCCTGCCTGAGCGAAACAGGCAGCTCATTCCACAGCTTCACTGGACGCACTGCGAAGGACTTGTTGTATCCTCGAGATATGTGAGGAGGGATGGCAAGTGATAGTGATGAGTGATAATAAGGTTTCAATTGGCTTATTTCTTTCAGATTTGTAAGGAGTGGTAAATTACTATATACTGGCCAATAATGAGTTATTGGCCACTATATATTAATGACCACTCGTGGTAGGGTGAGCCCTACTTATGCAATAATATAATCTTTCGGAATATTAGATCGCATTATTTTTTCTACCTACGTGTAAAAAATATAAATGGAGAAAAGAAAAGAAAATAGTGCAAAAAGTGCGTGCGTAGTAAGTTTGGAAGTAAATCGGGCTTACGTGCGACGACACCGACAGGGCCCACCGTACTACCCGCTACCACCGGGCGGGGAGGCCGTACGTACTTGCCGCTTTTTATACGCTCAAGTTACGGTATCTGGGTTATCGTTGCCGGAGTAATAAATTCCATTGATATTTCGTCGAGCTTGCCAAGGACATGCGTTACCGAGATTCCTATTTCCAATATTCCATAGGACGGGAATTCATTTCCAAGTTTGTTAATTTTCATTACAAACACATAAATATATGTACAAGAAATTGCTCGTTTAACTTGGCTACTGAGTGAAACACAACATATTTCACCACATCAACGTAAGGAAAATAGGTAAGTACTAATTATAAAACATTGCAAATGCATCCATCCATCAAATAAAAGTCAATTAACTCAACCAACTAACATGTGGAAAAACTCAAATATTGCATTAAATTATTTTTCACCTCAGCAGCTCGAACAAGGGTACTTTGATTCTTAAAAACAGTGAGCAAAATGCGATTTTGCTCACTGAGTGAGATAAAATGACATTCAAGTGACCTTTATAGTCAAATGTCATTTCAACATGCGGGGTCTAATAAAAGTTCGAAATACTTGGGTTCTATTATATCTGTCCCTTTCACACTGTTAGCAAAATGAAACAGACAAAAAAAAGTTAAAACGACATTCAACGGTATATTCACGGTTTATAATAGACCCCCGAAAAACTTCAGACCGCATCATTCCAAACCACGTACGAGTATGAATTCTTAATAATTAATTAATAAAAATAATATTTAAGATTTGATAAAATACTATATTTTAGGTATTTTATTGTACAATTAAAATAATGAACTCAAAAAATACACGCAAACTTAATTATTTTACTTTTAGGAATTTCTACCATACTTGACAAATAGTACATATCCGCAATTCGGACCGAATCTTACAAAGATTTTTTTTTACAAAAAAAAGTTGTCGATTGAAGTGTCAGTTAATGTTTGTTAATTCTATATTATTTTACTGGAATTTATTATTACGTTTTGTTTTTGTGTTCCATTGCGGTAATTAAACTTAATTGTTTGTATTTCTTAAGAAAACATGAGTGCAGGTATTAAGTGATGAAGAAGGATTACATTTTTCAAGTTGTCTAATAGGTATGTTCTCACTGCTCAGGTGAAAAATGTTGTGTACTACACGAGATCAAAGTTATTTACATCTCGTGCGCTTTTGAGTCCCTTACTACGCTCTTTCGCTTGCACGGGACTCAAAATATCACTCGAAGAAATATCAAACTTTGATCACTTGTTGTACAAATAACTATTGCCACTCTTGTGGAAAAAATTCAACTTTGACATCAGTTCTTGAAGAATAAACAAGCTGCTCGTAAAGGCTCTCTTTATTCTTCAAAAACTGGTGAAAACGAAATTACAGCAAGATAAAGGTTTAACTATACCAACTGACCAATTCATTAATTAATTAAATAACTAAGTTGCTGTTTTTTTTAAGTTGCTGTTACTTATACTGCCGAAATAAAATAAATAAATAACATAAAACACAACTACTACTACAAAATAAACAACATTTATGATTGTAGGTATTTGTAGTTATTGAAACTGGTCCTTATATATACTTAGGCCAAACTTAATAAAAAAAAGTACAGTGAAACCTGGATAAGTGAGACTTCAAGGGACGAGCAGATTTGTCTCACTTAAAGAGGTTTTCCACTTACCCAGGCTCTCAGTTAGCCAGGTACAAATAAATTTCTGTCTCATTTACAGAGGGTCCCATTAATAGAGGTGAGAATAGAGGATATATTTCAGTTATAGAGGTGGTATTTTGTAATTATCTTTAAAAATAAATAAGGTAAAATAATCCTTGTCCCTAAATATTTTTTAAGTCTGTTTAAATATTTCTTTGAATTTATTTTGAATGATTCTCCAAAGGAGAGATTTTTTTCAATTAAATTTGATACGGACTTCATTGCGTCTTAGAAATTTATTAAATGAAAATTTGTTTATTTGTGTTATTTATCAAAATTTCAGCTTTCGTTTCGATAGTTTTAACTACATAAAGTAACTAAATGAAACTTGAAGTCGTTTAGACACAATTAAGCAAATGCGGAATTTGTGCATAGACTAAGAGTTAGTAAGAATACGGAAATTGATCAATAAAGTCCAAGTTAGAGAGGCCATAGATTGACGTTATCTCAGATACAGAGGTCAATTCCTATAAAATTCTAAAAAAAAAAACAATTAGGAAAATGTAATCTTATAAATATAGTCTCAGTAAAAGAGGTAAAATACACTCTCTGTCTCAATTATAGAGGTAAATGTGACTATAAAATCACAACAACGAATCCCAGTTATAGAGGTTCGTTTTTTTTCACTAACAGAGGTAATTCAGTGCTAAAGTGTCGGGACCGCACCATGAGTCCCAGCTATAGAGGTTTCTCACTTATCCAGGTCTCACTTAATCAGGTTTCACTGTATTATAAATAGAATAAGTTTTTGGCAAAAATTTATTTTTTGGTACAAGCTTTTATCGCTGACTGTACTTTTCTTACGATAGACAACTAATACTCATCGAGACAATTCTAAAAACCCCTAACACAATTAGGTTGCGTTGTTTCATCACAGACTTCCTATGGCCACCTCCTGTCTCCATCATCAGATCAGTTCGACAGTACCATATTATTGTATTGTCATCAGAACTACATACAGCTGCCAATTTTCATGACGCTACGATCCTTGGAAGATGGTTAAATTAGTTACCTTCCATAGTATATTATACAGAGTGCTTCCTGTAACAGGAGCAATAAATTAAACTGTAGGCTGTACTCCTCAAACTGACCAACATTTGTTCAGCAACTTTTGAAAATAACTCGGGTTTTGGTTTTTATTACACTTTGTTTATTCTAAGACGCAATGTATTGCAAATTTTGTTATGTTTGAAGCGTGACAAGCAACGTCAAACACACTGATGTTAGCGTACATTGAAGGCAATATTTATTTTGTATGAAAAAGAGGAAGTCTAAAGGATTCATAATTTTAAAAAGTTGCTGAACAAATGTTGGTCAGTTTGAGGAGTACAGCCTACAGTTTAATTTATTGCTCCTGTTACAGGAAGCACCCTGTATATGATATAGTATTCCATTACATAGTTACATACAGGTCGACCTAATAAAAGCTTGTTAATAAAATTAACTCAAGTAGTGGGGTTTGAGCTGTAGACCTCTTGTAAGCTTAAAAATACTAAAAAAATAAAAGTACCTACCTACCTAGTACCTACTTCCTTGAGTCATTATCACAGCGGATATATAATAATTTTTTTACCTGAGCAGCTCGAACAAAGTACCCTTGTTCGAGCTGCTGAGGTGAAAACTTAATTGTTAATATATCTTAAGACAACATGAGTGAATAGGTAAGTGATGAAGAAGGAATACATTTTTCGGGTTCTCTAAAATATGTTTTCACTGCTGAGGTGAAAAGTTTTGTAAACTACACGAGATCAAAGTTATTTACATCTCGTGCGCTTTTGAGTCCCTTACTACGCTCAAGATTCTAGTATAGAATCTTTCGCTTGCACGGGACTCAAAATAAGCACTCGAAGAAATATCAAACTTTGATCTCTTGTTGTACAAATAACTATTAAAGTAAATTTTCATCATTTTGAAACGTAACGACAATAAAATCTGTTGTAAATAATGTAACTGGGTCGTTCTCGCATTTCGTGCAAATCGGTGTTTTCGGAAATTTACCAAAAATGTGGTGGCGTTTTCAAATATCTGTTAATGCAAGGTTGTAACATAGGGCCTAAAGTATATGTCTCTCCAATGAACAATTCTAAAAAGGTATGTATTTTCTTTATATGTACAATTAACACCCAATTTTTTCATCCATCTCTACATGTAACGCGTGAAGATGTAACTTTCACCTACATTTTAACCTTAAGATACTACAAATAGAAAATTCGTTGTTTGTTCAATAAATAACTTATTTAGTTATGTTTTAAATCGTATAATATTAGAAGCTAGAAATAAATAATAAAAACTATACAGCCTTATAAGTGTATGGTTCAAGTAATTTCTTCATTACCGACGCGAGAAATAGATTAGCTATATTTTGCTATATTACGAGGTATATAGCGCCTACCGCCGATGCAACACATTGTTCGTCAGTCAGTTGGCCGCGTGATCTCGTAGCGGACGCCCGTGTGCTGCTGTTAGCGAAAATATATACGATCTCTCGGGTCGGGAAGGAGTGTGGTTCTCGTTAGTCTTCATCGCCATCGCATGATTTATACAGTAGGGTAACGGCACCAGTGGCCAGCCAGGTACCAGTGGTCAGCCTTTTGAGTCGTTTATCTATATATATAAATGCAAGTGTCCTGACTGACTGACTGACTGACTGATTCATCAACGCAGAGCCGAAACTACAAAAGCTAGAAAGTTGAAATTTGCACACTAGGTTGAATTTATAAAGTGTACAAGAGATAAGAAGCGATTTTGAAAAATTCAACCCCTAAGGGGGTTAAAAAGGGGATGAAAGGTTGTATGGGGTGCAAGTTTTATTTTAAGCTAGGATTTTGAAACTTTGTAAAAATGTACTATATTAAAAAACAAGAAAACTAATTTCTGCGTTTTCGAAAATTCATCCCCCAAGGTGGTGAAAAAGGGGTTGAAAGTTTGTATGGAGATCAAATATTTTTGTGAGTGTTGGACTTGAAACTTTGTATATGGGGATATTATTATAAGACGGGAAAAGTAATTTCAGCGTTTTTGAAAATTCATCCCCTAACAGGGTTAAAAAGGGGTTGAAAGTTTGAATCCATTACAAATGCTTTGAAACTTCTTAGAAAGACATAATAGCCGATGACAAAAAAAAAGGAATTGCGACGTTTTAGGTAATTCAACCCCTAAGGGGGTAAAAAGGGGATGAAACTTTGTCCTGGGTGCAAATTTTATTTTAAGCTAGGACCTTGAAACTTCGTAAAAAGGTATTAAATTAAAAAACAAGAAAACTAATTTCTGAGTTTTCGAAAATTCATCCCCCAAGGTGGTGAATAAGGGGTTGAAAGTTTGTATGGAGATCAAATATTTTTGTGAGTGTTGGACTTGAAACTTTGTATATGGGGATATTATTATAAGACGGGAAAAGTAATTTTAGCGTTTTTGAAAATTCATCCCCTAACAGGGTTAAAAAGAGGTTGAAAGTTTGAATCCATTACAAATGCTTTGAAACTTCTTAGAAAGACATAATAGCCGATGACAAAAAAAAGGAATTGCGACGTTTTAGGTAATTCAACCCCTAAGGGGGTAAAAAGGGGATGAAACATTGTCCTGGGGTGCAAATTTTATTTTAAGCTAGGACCTTGAAACTTCGTAAAAAGGTATTAAATTAAAAAACAAGAAAACTAATTTCTGCGTTTTCGAAAATTCATCCCCCAAGGTGGTGAATAAGGGGTTGAAAGTTTGTATGGAGATTAAATATTTTTGTGAGTGTTGGACTTGAAACTTTGTATATGGGGATATTATTATAAGACGGGAAAAGTAATTTCAGCGTTTTTGAAAATTCATCCCCCAAGGTGGTTAAAAAGGGGTTGAAAGTTTGAATCCATCACAAATGCTTTGAAACTTCTTAGAAAGACATAATAGCCGATGACAAAAAACAGGAATTGCGACGTTTTAGGTAATTCAACCCCTAAGGGGGTAAAAAAGGGGATGAAACTTTGACCTGGGGTGCAAATTTTATTTTAAGCTAGGACCTTAAAACTTCGTAAAAAGGTATTAAATTTAAAAAAACAAGAAAACTAATTTCAGCGTTTTTAAAACTTCATCCCCCGAGGTGGTAAAAACGGGGTTGAAATTTTGTACGGAGATCAGATATTTTTGAGAGTGCGGGACTTGAATCTTTGTATTTGAGGATATTATTAGAAGACAGGAAAGGTTATTTCAGCGTTTTGTAAAATTCATCCCCTCATTTAAAAGGGGGTTGAAAGTTTGTATGGAGTTCAAATTTTATTTTAAGTTAAGAACTTGAAACTTCGTAAAAATATATGTTATTAAAATACAAGAAAACTAATTTCAGCGTTTTTGAATTATCATCTCCTAAGGTGGTAAAAAGGGGGTTGAAAGTTTGTATGGATATCAAACATTTTTTCGAACGCGGGACTTGAATCTTTGTATTTCGGGATATTATTAAAATACAGGAAAAAATAATTTCAGCGTTTTGTAAAATTCATCCCCCAACAGGGTTAAAAAGGGGTTGAAAGTTTTAATCCATTACAAATGCTTTGAAACTTCTTAGAAAGGCATAATAGCCGATTACAAAAAAAAGTAATTGCTACGTTTTTGGAAATTCAACCCCTAAGGGGGATAAAAAGAGGATGAAACTTCGTCTTAGGGTGCAAATTTTATTTTAAGCTAGGAACTTGAAACTTTGCAAAAAGGTATTAAATTAAGATACAAGAAAACTAATTTCAGCGTTTTTGAAAATTCATCCCCTAAGGTGGTGAAAAAGGGGTTGGAAGTTTGTATGGATATCAAACATTTTTTCGAATACGCGACTTGAATCTTTCTATTTGGGGATATTATTAGAAGACAGGAAAAGTTATTTTAGCGTTTTGTAAAATTCATCCCCTAACAGGGTTAAAACAGGGTGAAAGTTTGTATAGGGTTCAAATTTTATTTAAAGCTACAAACTTGAAACTTCGTAAAAATGTATTTTATCAAAAGAGAAGAAAACTAATTTCAGAGATTTTGATAATTCATCCCCCGAGGTGGTGAAAAAGGGGTTGAAAATTTGTTTGGAGGCCAAACATTTTTTTGAGTGCGGGATTTGAATCGTTGTATAAAGGCATATTATTAGAATACAAGAAAAATAATTTCAGCTTTTAAAAAATCATCCCCTAAAATGATTAAAAAGGGGTTGAAAGTTTGTATAGGGTTCAAATTTTATTTAAAGCTAGGAACTTCAAACTTCGTAAATAGGTAGTTAGGTAGTAGGTTTTATTAAATAGAGGACATGAAAATCTTCTTAGGGGGTTTAGAGGGATTATAACGAGGACAATTTTATTCAGTTAGGGGCTTGAAACTTCGTAGGTTGTGAAAGACAAAGTCTCATGCGTTGTATAATATTAATAATTAACAAATGATTAACCGTCCTACCGCAATCTCTTGATTCTCTTGCTGCACAATGTTCTAAGCTAATGTAGAATATATAACCACCAATATACAAATCCACGCGTACGAAGTCGCGGGCAACAGCTAGTTGGTCATAAATATCTGGTATATTCGTTTAAACGAATCGCGAGTACTCAAATAGGAGCTTTGATTCCTTATTGGTTAATAAGTCACACGACAGGTGCGGTGAGGGAACGGGGGGAAGAAATATACTCGTTCATACAGGTGCTGTTTGTCGACGAGTGCAATAGTGTCATGTCCGCCATATTTTTTACTGCACGTGGTGTTCTCTTAACAGGCAAGAAAAACTATGTTTTAATGTTAAAAGTTATTGTTTTTGTTAATGATTGGTTTATTTATTAGTTTATCTATTAAATTGCATTATATTTGAATGAAAATATCAATATTTCACTTATAAATTGAGGGGGCTGGCCACTGGATAACACTTTTTTCCAAAGAATCCAGTGCCCAGCCCCCCACGGCTGACCTTTGGGTTATTCGTTTATTTTATTATTTTCGAGCCAATGCGACCGTTAGGACCGTTAAATTTACATTTTCAAATTTAGTTAGGCATGCCCTAGTCAATTTAAAGTAAAACCCAGTAGTCAGCCGCATTTGAAATAACGTTTTAATGCGGCTGAGCACTGGGTTTCGCGGATCCAGTACTCAGCCATTGACCTTGCTTGGTACGTCACCGCCAAAAATATGTCCACATTTTTAAACCCTATCTCATTGAAATAAGGTTCAAAAGTGTATACATATTTTTGACGTTAACTATACATAACTATCATTTTGCTTTTTCCTGGTCGGTATATGACTTTGTTTATTAATGATAATTAGATCTGCACAGACTCGATTAATTATTTTTTACCGAATACCTACTAGGAACATAATTATAATTATATTACCTGATTTACCTCGTTAATTTTTGACGGATTAATTATTAGAAAATAAATATTGCGATTCTTAGTTTGCAAGAATAGTGTTAGTTAATTAAGTATCTATGGCCAACAAATTTCGTGTCATAAGAATTGTATGTACCTATAAGATTTTTTTTTATTAAATAAGTAAACAAGTAGGTAAGTAATACATATATGCAAAAAAATTATAAACTAAGATTAAAAACTACAACTAACTACAATAACGATAAGTAACAAAAATTATAAAAATATATATATTATAATATCGTTGATTTTGATATATATATATATATATATTAGTGATTTTGATCTAATTATTATGAATAGTTTATATAGGCTGAGTACTGGGTATACAGAGGCTGCTTACTGGATTTTGGAGGCTGACTACTGGAGAAAAGTGCCACTTTTTGTTTAAACTTAATTAGAGATATTATAAAGAGGATTGTTGTTTTTTTAAATATTTTGTTTTAAAACTATGATAAACAATTGATCTAACCATGTCATTTGTTTAATTATCCGACTAATCCTGTAGAAATGCCGAACGTTCAAACTTAAAAAAGTCGTTATAAGGCTGACTACTGGTGCCTTTACCCTACGTAGCAAGTGTACATTATTATAATTATACGTAATGAAGTGTTTTAGTGTCGCCTTTCAGATGGTTTATTCTGCAAAATTAAGGTCTGATGCCAACTGATGTAGGCGACAAAAACTTCCAAAACTTCATTCATATCGGTTTCATTCACTTCTTTTCCTTCCAATTTTACTGGGGAAGGTAATGAATGACTTAAGAAGGTAATTATAATATATTCGAGGCAGTGCATTTAATGGAAAGAGGCTTAGTTATTATAAATATTACGTTGTTATAAACATTTAAAACTGTATATGATAATAGGGGAGCCCAACCGGGGAGCCTTTGTAGTCTAAGATGGTCGACCTTCACCAATATGTCTGACGGATGAAACTTACATATTATGAAAGAAAATATGTTCCTGAACATAAATAAATAGGGTTGCTTAAAGAAATATGGTCAAGACTATTTTTAATTATTTTTTGAAAAAAAAAATTTTTTTCTTCAAATTTCACCGATCTGTCTGACAAACGAAATAAGTTCCAATGGAAAGTATACAACTTGTACAATATAAATCAACTAGGTTGCCTATCTTTTTCCGGTCACTATTATGTGGTTATAGGGTTGCTTGCGAAAATCCGGTCACAAATAAGGGTTGCCAGGCTTTTAAATAAAATAAGAAGGGAAGACTTTTAGCGATAACTCATAAACGGCTTAACTTATCAAGTTTGCTTTAATTTTGTTTGAATGAGTTTATTAGGCACTATTTTTATGATTTTTTTCATATTTTTTGGATCGATTTTTCAAAAGTTAGAAGGAATAACCGTTTTTTATTCTTTCTAAATTATTATTTCCGAAATGATTCACTTTATCAAAAAATGTTGTTTGCAAACTCCTATTTATTTTTAAAGACCTATCCAACGACACCCCACACTATAGGGTTAAAACGATTAAAAAAAATTACATAGGTACAAAACGCGAATGATTTAAATATATTTTGTCTATGCTAATTTTTGAAAATTTGAAAACTATGTTTTATGTGATATGGTGCGCAGATGATCAAACCGACTTAACAAACACTTGGGGTTAACAATCTCGACTTATAATGATGATAAGTAAATGGTAAATGTACCATCTAGCTTGAACATTATAAGTTGAGATTGTCAACTCCAAGTGTATGTCAAGTCGGTTTGATCATCTCCGCAGTGCTTAAGACACATGTTTTTAATATTGTTGATTTTAATTGGTGTTAATTTTCTTGAAATACAGTTTTTTTATGTTCGATTTCATAAGTTTGTTTCATTACCGTCCACTGATAAAATTACCATCTCGGCCGAATTCATTACCAGCGCGTAGTTCATTACCAGTAGCCTTATTAAATGAAAAGTAATAACGTTACAAAGGTGCCTTTAGCAGAAAAATGTTAATAAATGAATCCACAAATTGACGAAACTCAAAAGTTTACCATTTAAAAGAAAAATTACAAATCGAGAGAATCTCACCGATTTGCACGAAATGAGAGAATGACCCAACTATCGAACATGCTTAGAAAATTTCACAAGGAACGACTTGTATTTATGAAAGCATTTCTGCCAAAGCTGAAACGGAGACCTTCGTTATTAGGAATTATTTAAACTTAAGTTTTGTTACTGCGCTACATAATCATGGGCTTGTTTCGAATCATACGTTATTTACTAAATTGGTTTTGTATTAAATTAAACCATTAAGTACATAAAACACATAATTGTAATCTAATCTTACTTCATGGGTAACTAAATTAATATATTAGGTATTATATTAAGTATGTACAATTTGTCAATAAACATGATATTATACAGTGTGTTGCATTACAGGTGAATAAAGTAGCTTAGTTACAGCGAGTATAGGAATTAGGACGGCAGGTAGGTACCTACTTCACGTCATGGACGTAATTGGAACAGGATATTGCTGCAGCTCTATTAATATGACTGTAATTGCTGTGTTTCGCTTCGTAAGCCGATATTCGTGTAATGCGAAGAGGGGTGTAGAGCGGCGGCAGCGCGCACGCGACGTCATGTCATGACGCAAATGACGACCGAAAGAGCTAGCTTCCAGTTCACAGGCTAATTTGGAAACGCGAGCTTTATTTGCCACGGTTGCGCACAGTGTGGCACCGGTGCACCCGAGACCCCGGCCGTTACAAATTGGCATTCAAAGGGCCACCCGTCATAAAGCACATTTGCTTAGGTACGCACCTATCAACCCTTAAAAATGTTTATAGTCGTGAAAGGACGCAATAGCGGTCGGCTCGAGTCACGGTCTACGAGCACAAAGCTTCCGTAGCCGCGTCCATTATGGATAATTCATGCGGAATGTAATTGTTCCGTTGTCCGATTCGGCACCGGGAACATTATCGCGTTCGTCACGGCGCGCACGTGTACGAGCGATCTAATAAAATAATTCCCGTATCTAATTGTACGCGCCTATCTCGATCTAGGAGACAAAGAGTCCGCCGAGGGGCGAAGCGATACGCTCTGTCATAGCTCTTCCTACAATGCACGCGCCACCGATCTTTTCAACATTTTTATTTTACTTTGTGTTTAACTTGTGCCTTTGTGTCTGACGAGGTATAATTGTGTTGCATTCATCATTAACATCGAAATACCTATTCAAACATACATGGCATAATAGTAGGTACCTACTTTGTTAGCTACGGCCACCAACTAAGGACGAAGGAATAATACGAGTACAACTCTATACTTAGATAATGTTGTTAAAAAACTCGCTTAAATCTAAATGAAAGTAAAAACAAAGTAAATGGATTTAGAATAGAAGCATTAGCGCTGACGCGGCTGCAGCGGCTCGGTGGCGGTGCTGATTCCTGTTTAATGATGATTAAATGGAGTATGATTGTGTCGGCGACGTGCGTGCTCGTGCCCGCTGCAGCGCGCGCCGCCCCGCGCCGTCCATTGCAGCCCAGCACAAAATTAGTAGTGCTGGGCGACTGCAGTTTAAAACACTACAGGATTTTCCTTATAAAATAAAACGATAAATAGTCGGCCTCAATTAGTAGCGGCGAAAAATTGCATAGTTTTTTTAACTCGATGGGTATGCTGACGGATGTCATCTCAGTACAATTTTGCGTTTCTAGGGCTCTCCCAAGTAGCATTTCAAGCTGTATAAAAGCTGTATATAAGTTTATTTGTATGCTATAAGCTGTACACTTAGGCTGTACAAAGTCTGTATAAGCGCTTATACAGCCCTTATAAGTTAAAAAAGGGCCCAAATTATACAGCTTTTCGCGTTATTGGAGCTGTATTAAATTGTATAATAGCTGTATTATAGCTGTAATTTGATGTAATGGAAACCTTAACACTACAGATAATATCTTATAAGTATGATTTAAGAATATAAGTTGTAAATACGTTTTTAAAAAGAAATAATTTAAGAAACTAAAATGTCTTCTTGTTCATTCGTAATGGCGACAAATGTTATAAGTGGATGATAAGTCAGGGACTAGCTTTAAATATTAATAATAAAGGACCTTGGGAGCGGATATTATATAGGTACCTAAGTCATCATCATCATCTTCCTCGCGTTGTCCCGGCATTTTGCCACGGCTCATGGGAGCCTGGGGTCCGCTTGGCAACTAATCCCAGTAATTGGCGTGGGCACTAGTTTTACGAAAGCGACTGCCATCTGACCTTCCAACCCAGAGGGTAAACTAGGCCCGTATTGGGATTAGTCCGGTTTCCTCACGATGTTTTCCTTCACCGAAAAGCGACTGGTAAATATCAAATGATATTTCGTACATAAGTTCCGAAAAACTCATTGGTACGAGCCGGGGTTCGAACCCGCGACCTCCGGATTGCAAGTCGCACGCTCTTACCGCTAGGCCACCAGCGCTTCACCACCTTCATATAGGTACCTAAGTGCCGATTAATATTTATTGTGAACCTGTGTATATTTACCGGCAAAATATTCACGCGCCTGCAAAATAATCAAGAGAAACACAAGAAAAATAAAAAAAAGTTATTTTTCTAAGTTAGTGTTTGTTTTTAAGGTTAGAATGTATTTTTCACCTCAGCAGCTCGAACAAGGGTACTTTGCTTCTTCAAAACAGTGAGCAAAATGCGATTTTGCTCACTGAGTGAGACAAAATGACATTCAAGTGACCTTTATAGTCAAATGTCATTTCAACATGCGGGGTCAAGTTCACAAGTTCGAAATACTTGGGTTCTATTATCTCTGTCCCTTTCACACTGTTAGTAAAAAGAAACAGACAAAAAAAAGTTAAAACGACATTCAACGGTATATTCACGGTTTATAATAGACCCCCGAAAAAACTCAAAAGTTCACAGATCATCACGCAAAATTAATTATTTTACTTTTAAGAATTTCTATCATATTTGACAAATAGTACGTATCCGCAATTCGGACCGTATCTTAAAAAGCTTTTTTTTACAAAAAAAAGTTGTCGATTGAGGTGTCAGGTGACGCTCGTTATTTCCATATTATTTTAATGAAATTTATTATTACGTTTTGTTTTTGTGTTCGATTGCGGTAATTAAACTTAATTGTTTGTATCTCTTAAGAAAACATGAGTGCAGGTATTAAGTGATGAATAAGGATTACATTTTTCAAGTTGTCTAATAGGTATGTTCTCACTGCGCTGAGGTGAAAAGTTTTGTGAACTACACGAGATCAAAGTTATTTACATCTCGTGCGCTTTTGAGTCCACTGTAAAATACCTTTTATACAGCTTAAATCTTTTCTGACACCCTTATACGTCCCTTAAATTACTCTAAGTTCTAAATTGGCTGGTATATTGATTTTGCCGACACTTACATGCTACTTGGGCTGTATTCAACCCATATAGTTTCGCCATGGCGTGCGTTTCGCCAACACCACGCCAATCATCGTGAACTATCGTCAAGGTCGTATCAAAACAAGATCAAAACCAGAACTAATTCTTAAATAAGAATCGGTATCGTGGACTACAATCAATGGCTACGACCAAAAAGTAGAGCCGAAAAACAAGCCAAACTACAGTTTGTATCTTGATTTCATTACTGAATGAATGAAGTGCTTAAGAGGGGAGTGCATTTTAAAAATGGTTGATCTCTAACATCGCGCTGCTGCTATCGGAGAAGGCCGGTAAAAGCTAATCGTAGATGGCACTCTCGACGACGAGTACCTAGTAAAGTGTCATTCAATAGAACTTGCGAACTATGTAAACAAAAGTTACTAGTAATTTGACATTTAGTGTCAATTTTAGTATGGCGGTTTGTTTACATAGTTAGCAAGTTCTATTGAATGACACTTTACTGCCTTTTGTACGGATTTTGACAATGCCCTAAATTAGTTGCCTTCCTCATTACCGGTATAGCAATTTCATTTTTAGGGTTCCGTAGCCAAATGGCAAAAAATGGAACCCTTATAGATTCGTCATGTCTGTCTGTCTGTCCGTCTGTCCGTCTGTCCGTCTGTCCGTCTGTCTGTCCGTCCGTATGTCACAGACACTTTTCTCCGAAACTATAAGAACTATACTGTTGAAACTTGGTAAGTAGATGTATTCTGTGAACCGCATTAAGATTTTCACACAAAAATAGAAAAAAAAACAATAAATTTTTGGGGTTCCCCATACTTCGAACTGAAACTCAAATTTTTTTTTTCATTAAACCCATACGTGTGGGGTATCTATGGATAGGTCTTCAAAAATGATATTGAGGTTTCTAATATCATTTTTTTCTAAACTGAATAGTTTGCGCGAGAGACACTTCCAAAGTGGTAAAATGTGTGTCCCCCCCCCTGTAACTTCTAAAATAAGAGAATGATAAAACTAAAAAAAATATATGATGTACATTACCATGTAATCTTCCACCGAAAATTGGTTTGAACGAGATCTAGTAAGTAGTTTTTTTTTATACGTCATAAATCGCCTAAATACGGAACCCTTCATGGGCGAGTCCGACTTGCACTTGGCCGCTTTTTTACGATAACTAGAGAACTGTAGAACTTACAGACCCTTTCACTTAAATGAAAGGTAATTAAATTTGCTACAACTTTATTCATCGCAATATATCTCATAGCATGAGCGGTTGTGCCGATATTTGTTCTGAAATAAAGGAAAAACTAAAAATTTCATTCTAAGGAAAAAAATAGTATTTCTTCGTAGATACGTGGATGTGGACAGACAGATGGCAGAATATACGAAATCACACCACAAGTAATTTACCTCTTGTATATGCAACTTTAAAAGCCATAGTTTACCTAAAAGTTGTAAAATACCTACACAGGGCACAAAACTGTTTGTTCAGTGATGTTGAAAATAAATGCAGCGTCACACCGAAACCCACATCCTCTGGAAGCAGATCACAAGAAGTTAACTAGGTATAATCACATAGAAATTTCAATTTGTTACAATCAGAAGCAGTGGACAGGGGGTTTAGTCCCGCAGTTAGTGTCGCAGTAAACTACCACGCGTCATTACACACCGAAGAATGATACTGTAATTATGAACCATTCGACACACGCTGCCGGAGTAATGAGTGTAATGACTGTTAAAATCAAGATTCGAGGCTGCAATTTATTAAATCACAGAGGATTAAGGGAGCTAAAGTACTTAAGAATAGATACATGTACATTTAAGAATAGATGTAAGTACCTTTATCTAAACTGTACATATAAAGACCTCGTTTTGGCGCACGTATATCCTACAACCACCTTCCAATTGGCGTAAAGCAGTCCGAAATAATACCTAAGTAATACCATACTACAACTTGGACGATTTTATTGGTAAATTATTAGATTAATTTATTGAAATCTCGATTCTTGTTTTAATTAATTATTTGTAACCTCAAAAAGTCACTAATTACATACACTATCATGGAATCTTTAAACCCATTTGTACAATTTAATGTCAAATATACTGGGTCAACCAAATCTTGTCAGTAAATAGGAATAAAAAAAAAACTATACTCATCCTTTTCTTTTGGGTGCTAGTACTAGTATAAGACAAAGATAGTATGATTCTCTCTGTCTATGTTTGAAATCAAACAGACCTTTGACACACTATAGAATAGGTACTGTCATTCTAGGTACCAAAAATCATAAATAATTTCGATCTCAAAAAGAAGATTCAGTGATATTCATATTGGCTATGTGCGAAATACATGGTGGGGGTAAGTAAAGCGATCGCAGCGCATGCGGTGGTTAAAATTGGAACTATAGAAGGATAGAGTCTTAAACATTTCATACAAGTTATATGGCTCGAACTGGAACTTTAATTGACGATTACTCTTGAGATATTCGTTTAAATTGTATGGTGTAACTGTAATGCACCATTGTAATCTGTATGAAATGCTTAATATAACTAACGTACCTAACTATTTTCTAATAATTGATGCTGTATCCGTGTAAAAAGCTTTGCAAATGCCACATACTATAAGATCTTTTTCTAGAAGTTATAAATGGGTATTAAGCTACATGTTCGCGGAATGAGAAGGACGAAGAATCGAGGCGCGTTATTATAAATATAAATACCGACCGAAGGATGACTGACTGGGTGTCGTTGGATAGGTCTTTAAAAATAAATAGGGGTCTGCAAACAACATTTTTTGATAAAGTGAATAATTTCGGAAATAATAATTTAGAAAGAACTAAAAACGGTTATTCCTTCTAACTTTTGAAAAATCGATCCAAAAAAATATGAAAAAAATCATAAAAATAGTACTTGAAAAACTCATTCAATCAAAATTAAAACAAACTTGATAAGTTAAGCCGTTTATGAGTTATCGCTAAAAGTCTTCCCTTCTTGTTTTATTTAAAAACCTGGCAACCCTTATTTGTGACCGGATTTTCGCAGGCAACCCTATGCCACTGTATTCGCAATAAAATTAGCATCATTTTGATGTATAATTCAAGCGTCAGACAGATGAGTGCAATTATCGATAAAAACTCACCTGTTTAAACACGGCAACCACATAATAGTGACCGGAAAAAGATAGGCAAGGTTGTATACTTTCCATTGGAACTTATTTCGTTTGTCAGACAGATCGGTGAAATTTGTAGTAAAATTGTTTCAAAAATTAATTAAAAATAGCCTAGACCATATTTCTTTAGGCAACCCTATTTATTTATGTTCAGGAACATATTTTCTTTCATAATCTATCTATATATATAAATGCAAGTGTCCTGACTGACTGACTGACTGACTGACTGACTGATTCATCAACGCAGAGCCGAAACTACAAAAGCTAGAAAGTTGAAATTTGCACACTAGGTTGAATTTATAAAGTGTACAAGAGATAAGAAGCGATTTTGAAAAATTCAACCCCTAAGGGGGTTAAAAAGGGGATGAAAGGTTGTATGGGGTGCAAGTTTTATTTTAAGCTAGGATTTTGAAACTTTGTAAAAATGTACTATATTAAAAAACAAGAAAACTAATTTCTGCGTTTTCGAAAATTCATCCCCCAAGGTGGTGAAAAAGGGGTTGAAAGTTTGTATGGAGATCAAATATTTTTGTGAGTGTTGGACTTGAAACTTTGTATATGGGGATATTATTATAAGACGGGAAAAGTAATTTCAGCGTTTTTGAAAATTCATCCCCTAACAGGGTTAAAAAGGGGTTGAAAGTTTGAATCCATTACAAATGCTTTGAAACTTCTTAGAAAGACATAATAGCCGATGACAAAAAAAAAGGAATTGCGACGTTTTAGGTAATTCAACCCCTAAGGGGGTAAAAAGGGGATGAAACTTTGTCCTGGGTGCAAATTTTATTTTAAGCTAGGACCTTGAAACTTCGTAAAAAGGTATTAAATTAAAAAACAAGAAAACTAATTTCTGCGTTTTCGAAAATTCATCCCCCAAGGTGGTGAATAAGGGGTTGAAAGTTTGTATGGAGATCAAATATTTTTGTGAGTGTTGGACTTGAAACTTTGTATATGGGGATATTATTATAAGACGGGAAAAGTAATTTTAGCGTTTTTGAAAATTCATCCCCTAACAGGGTTAAAAAGAGGTTGAAAGTTTGAATCCATTACAAATGCTTTGAAACTTCTTAGAAAGACATAATAGCCGATGACAAAAAAAAGGAATTGCGACGTTTTAGGTAATTCAACCCCTAAGGGGGTAAAAAGGGGATGAAACATTGTCCTGGGGTGCAAATTTTATTTTAAGCTAGGACCTTGAAACTTCGTAAAAAGGTATTAAATTAAAAAACAAGAAAACTAATTTCTGCGTTTTCGAAAATTCATCCCCCAAGGTGGTGAATAAGGGGTTGAAAGTTTGTATGGAGATTAAATATTTTTGTGAGTGTTGGACTTGAAACTTTGTATATGGGGATATTATTATAAGACGGGAAAAGTAATTTCAGCGTTTTTGAAAATTCATCCCCCAAGGTGGTTAAAAAGGGGTTGAAAGTTTGAATCCATCACAAATGCTTTGAAACTTCTTAGAAAGACATAATAGCCGATGACAAAAAACAGGAATTGCGACGTTTTAGGTAATTCAACCCCTAAGGGGGTAAAAAAGGGGATGAAACTTTGACCTGGGGTGCAAATTTTATTTTAAGCTAGGACCTTAAAACTTCGTAAAAAGGTATTAAATTTAAAAAAACAAGAAAACTAATTTCAGCGTTTTTAAAACTTCATCCCCCGAGGTGGTAAAAACGGGGTTGAAATTTTGTACGGAGATCAGATATTTTTGAGAGTGCGGGACTTGAATCTTTGTATTTGAGGATATTATTAGAAGACAGGAAAGGTTATTTCAGCGTTTTGTAAAATTCATCCCCTCATTTAAAAGGGGGTTGAAAGTTTGTATGGAGTTCAAATTTTATTTTAAGTTAAGAACTTGAAACTTCGTAAAAATATATGTTATTAAAATACAAGAAAACTAATTTCAGCGTTTTTGAATTATCATCTCCTAAGGTGGTAAAAAGGGGGTTGAAAGTTTGTATGGATATCAAACATTTTTTCGAACGCGGGACTTGAATCTTTGTATTTCGGGATATTATTAAAATACAGGAAAAAATAATTTCAGCGTTTTGTAAAATTCATCCCCCAACAGGGTTAAAAAGGGGTTGAAAGTTTTAATCCATTACAAATGCTTTGAAACTTCTTAGAAAGGCATAATAGCCGATTACAAAAAAAAGTAATTGCTACGTTTTTGGAAATTCAACCCCTAAGGGGGATAAAAAGAGGATGAAACTTCGTCTTAGGGTGCAAATTTTATTTTAAGCTAGGAACTTGAAACTTTGCAAAAAGGTATTAAATTAAGATACAAGAAAACTAATTTCAGCGTTTTTGAAAATTCATCCCCTAAGGTGGTGAAAAAGGGGTTGGAAGTTTGTATGGATATCAAACATTTTTTCGAATACGCGACTTGAATCTTTCTATTTGGGGATATTATTAGAAGACAGGAAAAGTTATTTTAGCGTTTTGTAAAATTCATCCCCTAACAGGGTTAAAACAGGGTGAAAGTTTGTATAGGGTTCAAATTTTATTTAAAGCTACAAACTTGAAACTTCGTAAAAATGTATTTTATCAAAAGAGAAGAAAACTAATTTCAGAGATTTTGATAATTCATCCCCCGAGGTGGTGAAAAAGGGGTAGAAAATTTGTTTGGAGGCCAAACATTTTTTTGAGTGCGGGATTTGAATCGTTGTATAAAGGCATATTATTAGAATACAAGAAAAATAATTTCAGCTTTTAAAAAATCATCCCCTAAAATGATTAAAAAGGGGTTGAAAGTTTGTATAGGGTTCAAATTTTATTTAAAGCTAGGAACTTCAAACTTCGTAAATAGGTAGTTAGGTAGTAGGTTTTATTAAATAGAGGACATGAAAATCTTCTTAGGGGGTTTAGAGGGATTATAACGAGGACAATTTTATTCAGTTAGGGGCTTGAAACTTCGTAGGTTGTGAAAGACAAAGTCTCATGCGTTGTATAATATTAATAATTAACAAATGATTAACCGTCCTACCGCAATCTCTTGATTCTCTTGCTGCACAATGTTCTAAGCTAATGTAGAATATATAACCACCAATATACAAATCCACGCGTACGAAGTCGCGGGCAACAGCTAGTATATAATATGTAAGTTTCATCCGTCAGACATATCGGTGAAGGTCGACCATATATGTGGGAACTTAGACTACAAAGGCATACTCATACGCACAATATCTATTCTAGACAGTAAATAAATAAATAAATATTATAGGACATTATTACACAAATTGACTAAGCCCCACGGTAAGCTCAAGAAAGCTTGTGTTGTGGGTACTCAGACAACAATATATGTATATAATATACAAATACTTAAATAGATAGAAAACAACCATGACTAAGGAACAAATATCTGTACTCATCACACAAATAAATGCCCTTACTGGGATTCGAACCCAGGACCGCGGCTTCACAGGCAGGGTCACTACCCACTAGGCCAGACCGGTCGTCATTAAGCTTAATAATGAAGACAATTGTAGCGCACGTACCTCCGTGGGGCGGCTCATAAAATATAAACCCTCCAAAATTAAACCAAGCGTGAGTATTGCTCTAATTTGGCACAGCATCATACAAAATGGCCGATTGTATATTCTGAACACGCGTACACATTAATTTATATCACGGCACGGCAAATCCCGTTCCCAATTTAAATGTAAATAGCTATCAAGTAGGAAGCCCGAATAATTGAAACAAATGCAGGGATTACTTAACAAATTGTTCAATAGACGGCCGATTTGTCTATGTCTCCTCTCAACATATAAAACAATTATTTTACTACATAAGTAGGTACTTGATTAGGTTAGTAAACAATCGATAATTGTACTTATACTATTTAAGTACATAACTATACAATTATACATATATTTATCAAGGGTTAGTATACATATCTATATTTAGCGATAAAAGAATACTTAGCGCTTTAGTCGGTACTAAGTATTCGCAACCCCCATAACCGAGAGTGCTTGAAAGGAATCGAAACAACGGGATATTAATATGTTTTAGCCAATATAATCATTTATTTACAAACCAGATATATGTACAGTGGTATTAAATCTGACAAATAAGTGTATGGTTCACTTGTTTTTTTTTTTAATTTCATTCATTCATTCATTCTTTTCCCGTCCGTAGCCTCCATTTTTGCTACTTCTTGAATTAAAAATATTTGTTAAATTCACAATTTTATTTCAAAGTAAGTGCTGAAAAAGTATTGTATGCAACGTTGTTTAACCGAGTCAAAAAATACTCGTGGCGTCTTTATTAACAATTTTCGGCTTCGCCTCAAATTGTTACTCACGCCACTCGCCTTTTTTGACCTCTCTTAAACAACGGTTGCATAAAATACTATTATACAGTGTGGAAAGATAACTCGGGCCCTGGAGGGAAACTACCTTAAATCCTTAAGCTGGCTCATTTTAGTTTTGTTTCTTTTTAAAAATAAAGGAATGTCTCCTTTAAGTAAAATGAGCCAGCTTAAGGATTTAAGGTAGTTTCCCTAGGGCCCGACTTATCTTTCCACACTGTATATGAAACATAGGATTCTATGAGACTTAATTAAATACATTCTAAATGCGCACTTAAAAGTCTTAAAACTACATACTTTTATCTACGCACATACATATATCATAAATCAGGCGCCTGGAACCGCTTTGTGCATTTAACTGAAATTTGTTATGCAGTCGTTGATAGAACAGATAGTTGACACTTCCGAGTGCACTTGCTTGGATTATTCTGAGCTCAATCGACTAGAAGTATCATGATTTATTCGAGGATCTATTGTGGTTCCAGCAACGTTTTGTTTATTCGTAGACCGTTGTCTGCGAGCACTAATGCACCAATAAATCACGTCCATTAATTTACGTTACTAACACGCTAACATTTATTTAAGTTGCACCTACAGCAGCTATGGTTTTGCACCTACTTTTTTCTTGCTCTGAAGGGCAAGCGAAGAAGGGTCGGGCGAGGGCTTTGGCCGTGCCCTATCTTTTACGCTGGAGTATTTCTTAAGTAGCCGTAAATGCAGTAGGTACTTACCTAGAGGTAGATAATAGAAGTGGATTTTCTAGCGAGGTGATATTATTATGTTAATACTCGTAAAACAAACGTCACAGAAGCAGCAATTAATTTAGGGACCTCTATAGGTACTTAAACTATTACCTACTCGACACGAAGATTCGATATGAACGAAAAATGGCGTGAAATGTGTTAAACATTGCCGATTAGCTGAGGTTAGTAATTTATCGTTCAAAAGCATTAAACCGTGAAACCGTTACATCTTACCGGTGATACAAAATAAATATTTCCACCCATAAATATGTATGAAGAGTGAACTTGAAATTGGAGCAAATATGTATACATATTTTCACCACACCAGCTGGTAAAGGCTCTCTTGATTGTTCAAAAACTGATAAGATAAAGTTGCATTTTATCCACGTGCGAGGCAAAGTAAGCAAATCCAAATTTTGAGTTAATTTCGTATAAATGATGGTTTAGAAAGATAAATATTTATTTACATACATTTTGAATCGATTTGCTTTCATTTTGTTTGATATTTTACAGTTAGTATTTTCCTTGTGTTAGTGTGGTGAAAATTTTTGTGTTTTAGCACGAAACGTTAAACGACAACTTTGCCCCCTTGTAAAACAAATAACTAGGTACTAAAGTATGTTACAGTTGTAGTATGAAATATATCAGGAATACAAAATCGATAGCTATTTCAACCCTCTTATGATCAGTTGATGGTCACAATAATGAAGAGGAAAATGTTTTTACATTTCCCTCTTCGTTATTGTGAGCAAAGGGATCATTTATAAACAGGTTGTCGGTAATTAAATAAGCTTAGCTTAGTTGAAGCGCTTGAGCGAAGGGCGGGCGGGTGGAAAATCCGGGCGTGAGTCAGCCGCCTTGTCGTCTTGATCTAATCCAAATTTGTTTTAGATTAAAATTGTATTTGATGAACAGTTGGCCATACTCGCACTTTTTTGGTATAGATTTAGTTGAAAAGGGTGCAGAAGCACTAATACTAGTTCTGTATAAATCGTTTCATTTTGAAAATCGGCAGTGGCCGGCGGCTGGCGCGCGACGGCCAGACTGCGCGACGCATGGTTTAACCTCGAGTGTTGTTAACTACACTCGACAACCAACCAATTCTAATCCTCCACTTACACGAGCATTTAATCGTAATACTTCAGTCATACATAATTCGAATGCCATAATTAGATTAAATAATACTTGATTATATTAAGTTGATATTGCTTTGGAATCGTGTTGGTTTGTGTGCACCAGTTTCCGGTAGGCACAAAACGACAATGTTTATTTATTCAATAACAAAGCGAATTACATACATTCAACTCTGCGTAGGGGGCACCACTACCAAAATTTTAGTCAGTAAAAAAAGGCGCGAAATTCAAATTTTCTATGTGACGATGACGATATCCCTTCACGCCTACATTTTTCAAATTTGCCGCCTTTTTCTACTGTCAAGATCTGGTTGACCAAGTATACTTACAATCTGAGGGTCTACCGCAAACGAGAGAGTCGAAATGATTTTATCTAACCTCTCTATCACTCTTGCATATTCGAACGATAAAGAGGCAGATAGGTAGCAAAGTTTAGAATTTCGCGTTTCCCGGTAGACCCTTTGTAAACAAACCGCCTTGATGTATCAATGTACATATTTTATTGTCTGTGGCAATACTGTCCCATTGTTTCTTTAAATGTATTTTACTTAACCATATCTCGAAGTTAACGGAATAAATAAAAACGGTGTATATATATTTATTTATATACAGCTGTATTTTTAATATTACCTCAAATTTTAACTAGACTTAGGCGTTCGTGCTATGAACCGCAAGAAAAAAGCTCGTTAACTATTTTTTTTCCATACAAAATAATTCGGCACGCAATGTATCGCTACTTTGCCTTACTGGCGTGACGGTACAACTGATAAGTAACAGACTGACTAGACCCTTTTCTTCCATGTGTCAAATAAGTGTACGCAATACATTGCTGCTCGATAAATTTACAAAAATTCATTACGCTTTAGTGGTTAAGACTAACTTAAAATTACCTTGCAATATCGGCTCATAGTACTAAAACCTACGTTTGGTTACGGTTTGAGGTAATATTAAAAATACACGCTGTATACAATGATATTATATGATATGTTATACTCATACTTGAGGAACACAAAAAATACTTCCATATTTATTTCTGTGCCTACGAAGAAATCTGTTATTTTTGATTAATTTTCTCATTCCATCCGTCTTTGTCACACTTGTTGTTAAACATAAGGTCGTCTCTTTCTCTTTCGGTGTGCGGGAGCTCATTAGCACGTGCACATTTCTCGCTTGTCCAGCCGCGACTAAAGGCAACTTGTCCAATTTGTCACAAGGTAAGCGCTTCAATTTTGGAACGCCTATAACCTATCTTGAGTTATAAATCATTGGCTGTATATGGATTTAGTAGGTATATTAAATGTAACCCAAAATAAATAGTTAATATTTAACGTGTCGACTTGGCACATGCACCTTGGTTGAAAAATTAGGTCTGTCTAAAGATTTGATGGCCATTAAAAGGAGCCATCGATACGGATGAGCAAGTCATCAGCGGCTACAATAAAAGATAAACAGACGTCAGTTCGCGGTGAGGATGTGGGTAATTTATTGAATTTGTCAGGACAAAGTGAATGCAGCCGTAGTGTAAATAAAGAGCCCGCGGTGCGGATAAATTCGTGTCAGATCAAATGAATCGTGCGCCGCTTGTTGCGCTTATTGTACAAGATGCTCTTTCCCCGAATAAAACATTAAACGCGACGAACTTGTAGCTATGACATTATACGTATTTACTTAAGTACCTACACCTACGCTACTGATCTTACTCCACAGAAGAAATTATATTATATATATAATTTGATATGCATTATAATAAAATACATTCTTTAATATTGGTATTTTTACAAATAGTAACACAAGTTTTTTACTTACTATGAAATGTCATACAGTCAGCAGCAATAGTTGCTATTGCTAAGCGGGCGAGGTGTTCAAAATTATCTTTACGCGACTTTATTGTTAAGAGAATAAGAGCGCGTCAAGGTAATTTTGAACACCTCGCCCGCTTAGCAACTTCTGCTGCAGACTGTACAGTCAAGTGTGTAAATATGGGTGCATATAACTTACTCAAAAAGATGTCCCACAGTTCTTAATTCGCTGACATAAGAGCTATGGGACTATTTTTGAGTAGGTATGATGTGTGCACCCATTAAATGTCAGAGAAATCTGTGCCCAAACAACGCCATAAAATAAATCCAGTAAAGTGGCTCGTATTTCACCTTCGCTCGCAGAAATACCGCGAGCACGTAACCCGGATGAAAGAATTCAATAAAAATCACAATCGTAAAACTAAGACGGCATCCATATAAAAATACCTAAGAAAGCATTAAGAGCAGTCCCCTAATAATAGGTCCCGCCAGATGCACGGGACGGCCGCCTGGAAAAGTCACGCTGGGAACTCGAGCGAGGGAAATCATTTTTTTCGGTCTACCACACACGGCCCTTGCTAACTCGGCGAAACTGAGCCCGCCCGTCTCACGGGAATCACTTACACAAAGGATATTATATTTTATGCTTACTTTGCCAAAAATATTACCTACGCGGGCCGACAGTTATGGAATTTATACCTAGCACTAAGCCTAAACGAATACGGGTAGCTACAGTCGCCATCAGATATATCAGAGTGGCCGAGGTTGTCAAAAATATCTGAACACGTACTCCTCCACGCCTTGATAACAGAGGCGTGATGAGATATTTTTGAGCACCTTGGCTGCTTCGATACATCTGATGCTGATGGCGACTGTACCTGACGGTTGATACGCGTCTAGGTACCTACACTACAATGCACTAAGCAATAAATTGTATGGACACACATTTAGGTATCTACTAAATATAATTTAAAAAAGTAGAGTGCACGTTTTCGTTAGCGTTTAGTACCGTAAACCGGGGTGACTTTCAAATGCAGGGGCGACTTCGATATTTCAGTTTTTCAGCCGTTACATATTTTTATTCGGATTTTTTAGTAGTAGGTAAACAAGTATGTATAATAATCTAACTTGTTACACGAACAGTTCGAGAAAATAATGAATAATGATAATTTAGTGGCAGTTTTAAAACTATCAAAGTATCCCCAAAATTTCCTAAAGTCACCTCGTTTTACGGTATTTTAAACAAGTACCTTTCCCTCCTAACAGGTAAAGAAAAAAATCAAAATAAGATGAATTCGTGCTCGATTTCTATGTGTTTATACTTACATAGTAGCGGCATAGACCATAGACACGCTTTACATACACTGAGCACGTATTATATAGGTGGTGAAGAAAACTAACGACCTCAAGTTTTAGTATAGCTTGGGAGCCCATCAAATTACATTACACCTACCTATTAAATACCGAGCTATTATATACATAGGTACCTATATTTGAATGACTACTTAGATAGTAAACGCATGATTTTTGTTACAGTACAATTTAAGAGTCTATTAGTATAGCTTTTAATTACATTACATTGTTCTAATCTAAAATATTTAGACTTCACCTTAAATCTAGCTGATATCCGCACGGGGAGCATTATTGATGAATTCCTGGAGTGGGACGAGCTCACATTTCCCGCCGCGTTTCAGAGTGTAATCTCGGGCGAATGATTGCGGGTTGCAACGGAACAACGCCGCTCATTAGTGCAATGTACAATTAGGACGAGCGAACGGACACGCGGGCGGCCGCCACCGGGGCTCGTGTTACGGCTTATAGACTCACCTCGCTCGTCCGCTAACGACAATTGAGCTTGCGAAATGCGAGAATTACATTGTTACACATGCCATTTTGCGGGAAACGTGCGTAAACACAATTGTAACGTGGCAGTCTGGGAGTCACCGGCCACTGTAATGTGATTAAAACTGCAGCATATAGGCTGCAACTCAAAAACGCTTTGTTTTTAGCGCTTTTGCGATCAAACTTTGCCTCTAACAACCAACCAACCAACCACCAAATGCGGCGTGCCACAGTGCAGCATATTGGGGCCGATATTGTTTAGATTATAAGGATATTAACAATTTAATACCTAGAGCCACAAATATAATAATACGATACTCTTCACAAACGAAACAACTATCATAATAAAAGAGATGAATAGTGGTTTTCCATGTAGGTAATATTACACATACACTTACAAATGTTACGAAAAAAAAAATTACAATTGAAAAACCCATATCGACTGCTTGTGTAATAAAACAGGCTACGTAGTTTTGTTTATGTTTTGTATCGTTTGCGATCAATTGTCTCTGAAGCGGCAGCAACCGTAGCCTTTCACGGCTATGTATCTTCACAAATTGGATATGGCTTTTATTATGGGGCAATTATTCCGAGAAAAAATGTGTGAGAACATTACGCGAGGCCCAAGACGTAGATAGCTGCAAGCCATTATTTGAAAGAAAAAATATAAATACAGAAATAAGAAAGCTTACAGCTTAAGTACACGTACAGTGCTCACTCCATACGTTAAAAAAAACCTTTTTACAAAAAGTTTAATACGAGCAATTTTAAGTAGGAAATTTTACTTTAATTTCATCTGGGCTGTTGAAAAAGGTCACGGGATCCAGGCACTTATTTTTAAAACCCCATCTAATACCTATTACCTACTGGCCGGAGATTGTCACCATACGCTAGGCACCTGAGGTCATCAATAATCACCAAAGGATGTACACACGGCTACAATTGACGTCTGTGACTTTGTGTTTAATTAAACGTACCCCGGCCCGGCTACTTGTCCCAGCAACTCGTAGTACAAAATATCTAGTATTTATGATATTAGTCCAAACACACACACTGTAGACTACAATTACCGCCCAGAATATTGTGTAAGTATAGGTTTGTTGTTATAAGTATCACCTATAACCGTGAAAAACTCGATACCTAAAACGGTTTAGTTGGGAGTTGAATACGAAAACAAATAGGCGCAACCGGAAAACAATTGTTGATTTATTAACTGAAGTCTACGACGCCTGAAGGCGTAAAAAATAAATAGTCGCAAAGGCGATTTTAAAATTCCGGGAATTTTCGCTTGGCAGGCAGCATAAGGAGTTTGATTTACAGTCGCCTTCAGATATGACGGAGCGGCAGTGGTGTTCAAAGATATCTGAGCACGCACTGCACGCCTTAACAATAGAGGCGTGTTCAGATATTTGTGAACGCCTGGCTTGCTCAGATATATATATGATCGCGACTGTACAGTAAGCTGGAGAGATAACTGACCTCCCCTACAAACAAATTTCTATGTAGGGGAGTCAGTTACCTCTGCAGCTTACTGCACATAAATAAATAGAGAAATCAAACAAACTCAAAATACTAGTACAATGTAGATAAAACAACATATGTACTAACTTACTAAGTACATGTTTAGGTCGTGGGCTATATACCTATTAGTTTACTATAATAATTTATTTAAATGTAACGATTTCTAATCATGCGTCATTATAAGCATAAAAAAACTAGTCAACAAAATACCTACTTTAAATTGGCAAAGCCGGCTAAAGGAAATCATAAACTACGAATAATGAAGTAATTTAGGGTACTTGGTACTTACCTAGTGTCGCTTATTTTTAACCGACTTCAAAAAAGGAGGAGGTTATCAATTCAACTGTTTTTTAGGGTTCTTTGTATGTACGTTACCTCAGTGCTCCGTCATTTCTGAATCGAATTGATTTTTTTTTGTTTGTATGTAGGTATAATACCTATATAGGCTATATAGTCCTTGTGGGTCCCGTTTTTATCAAAATCAAGGAATCAAGGGATCTCTTTAAATCTTATAGGCATACATGTAATCGTAAGTTCTCAAGGAACCTTTGTGTTAAGGTCTAGTTCTGATGATGGGTTCCATGAGGTCCAACTCCTCAAATCTTGGTGGCTTGAGATCCAGACTTTAAAACGAACCCAAAGCCCAAAAATGTTTAAATGAAGTTTGGCCAGACAGGAACGAGTCTTGCAGAATGATGCATACCTATATCACTCTCGTAAGCAGGGCCGGATTAACCCTAAGGCAGAGTAGGCAACTGCCTATGGGCCCCGCCTCGGCTAGGGGGCCCCGACGGCCCCGCGCTCGTAAAAAAAATATTTGTTCCAAATAGCCAAAATTCATTAAAAAAAATATGGTACCTACTCATACCTAATGCCCAATATCAGTTTCTCAGACACAGAAACATTAGATGATTATGAACCTAAATTATGTTATTTTATAGCTTTTAAAGTCTGTAATGTCGAGCTCGAATTTCAGGCTCTCGAGGGCCTAAAACCTCATCAATGGAAAGTCAGTAATTGTCAGTAATTGCTGAGCTCGACCTTCAGCCTCACTTTTTACCTCAATTTTTGGTTTGTCTTCCCAATTTCCTCTTCTTCAGCTTAGCCTTTGGCTTCGCTGCGCCAAGCTCGGCCTGCGGCCTCGCTTTTTAATACAATGACATTGGTTGGCGTCTGTGCTCTAGCTGAGCTTATCCTGAAACACGGCTTTGACCTCGCATGAAAGCACGCCTCACTGGGGAACTTCGGATTTTTAGTCCCGGCCCTGCCTTTTTAACACGCTTTCACGATTATTTCACAAAAAATTTCGCGCTCGCTGCGCTCGCGTTTTTAGCTGCTTTTCAGGTTGACTCTGTACTCTACATGCTAGCTTGACTGGTGAATGAAGTGTCATTTAAACATGGAAAGTCTATATTATTATGTTGATTTTAATCATGTGGCTCGGCGTATGGTCTTATGGTCGGACAATCGCTGTTCAGCCTGGCAAAATATTTAACTACCTATTGAGAAAAAAAAGGGCTCTCCCCACACTTGACGCAAAAAGGAATCGGCAAAAACTAATAGAAAAAAGCTTTATGTCCACGCAATAAGAGCGAAAAAGACATCGCCAAGCATGTTCGGATCGGCCCAACAGACACCTAAAGGTTGAAATTAAAATCGCAAACTTACATCCTTGTACTGAACAACTGAACATTATGTATGTAGAATTGACTGTAAAGGGGCCCCGAGCATTGCACTGCCTAGGGGCCCCGACATGCTTAATCCGGCCTGCTCGTAAAAACAACTAAACATGTTAAATAAAATTAATCTTAATCAAAAAAGGAAAAACCTCAAAAACCGATTTCAAAAATGACAATAAAATAAAATATCATCCTGTTTTATATGATACGTTTGAAGTCGGTGCCAGACCAAATAGTTACAATACTGGTTCTTTCTTTCTCATGGAACTACACCAAGGTTAGCATGCTGGTTGACGGTGTGATTTGGCTTGCCATCGACTTCAAACGTATCATTTGCTAGCGCATATAAACCGGGGTGGTATTTTATTTTAACCTTTTTGAAGTCAGTTTTACCACAGAATAAATAATAGTACTAAAAGTACATAAGACTCACTCTAACAAAACGCGTCTGTTACGATCAGCACAGATATGGCCGCTAGGTGGCGACACCGCCACGCGCGGCTTATGGCTTTCCCCAATATTGGGGCCGAACGGATGTACTTTTAGCTACCTACCTGTAGCAAAACGACGAAATCGCGGAGTGAGACACGCCTGGTTTTACTTTCTTTTTCAAGATTAATTTTGTACAGCTATTAAACGTTGACACTAAGAATAACGGCCACCAAGTTTCTAATAGTAACAACACTGACACCAAAGATAATATTTAGATCTGACACTAATAATAGTTGGTAAGTAATTAACTGTCGCGGGCTGTCTCTTCGTCTTAGTTTTACAGGTGAGCGTGGCCGTTATTAAACTATATGGATTCGTCACTTCTTCAGCAATCGTTTTTTTTGCATTCATACTTCATAAGTGATTACAAAATATCTTAATACGTAGGTATAATTTATAAGTAAAGTTATATATTTCAACTACGCTATCTACCTATGTAATAGCTTAGTATGTATATATATTAGATTTAGTACTTACAGCCATCGAATCGCCTCCGTCGACTTCGGTAAAAACATAAACAAAAGAATCAAAAACACATTAAAACAACGCATTACAAAACAAAATAGCGCATTACAAAACAAAACGCGAAGATGTAACACGTATAATAAATTATTTGGCGGGAATACGTCGTAAAGTAGTGATAGGACCGCGACAACGGCAGCCGTGGCCGAGTGTGCCCTAGCTGCGTCCGCGACAGAATGCACTGGGTCGCGAGACCGCGGGAGCACGGGAGCGCAGCCGTCCGGCGGTCAGCCGCGCGCCGCGCCGTCGCCCGCTGTCGTCCGCGACTCGCGCCTCGCGCCGCGCGGCCACTGGTCGCGCTACGCCACTTGTTCGCCGGCGACCGGCGACGCGACTCTCACAGACTAATGCAGTAATGCCTAATGCACCTATACGATACCTACTCTAATAACCGAATCATTTGTTGCATCGTAGGTACTTATGCGCATTCAAGTGGTTTATTATTTACAACTGATTAGCGATTGCAGTTGCATCGCATGACTTACAAACGCGAAACGGCATTCTTACCGGTAGAATGTCAGTTTTGGAAATTATTAAATATGTTAACAGAAATGTCATAAAGTCGAGCAGTAGGTAGTGTAAGTACAGTATATTATGTTATATTAGGTACACAAATAAGATTAAAGATTTTTTAAACTAAACAACTTAAATAAAAATTGGCCAACGGCGCACGGAGGGTTCCGCACGATCAACAAAAAATAGAGCAAAACAAGCAAAAAATCGGTCACCCATCCAAGTACTGACCCCGCCCGACGTTGCTTAACTTCGGTGAAAAATCACGTTTGTTGTATGGGAGCCCCACTTAAATCTTTATTTTATTCTGTTTTTAGTATTTGTTGTTATAGCGGCAACAGAAATACATCATCTGTGAAAATTTCAACTGTCTAGCTATCACGGTTCGTGAGATACAGCCTGGTGACAGACGGACGGACGGACGGACGGACGGACGGACGGACGGACAGCGGAGTCTTAGTAATAGGGTCCCGTTTTTACCCTTTGGGTACGGAACCCTAAAAACCGAGTTGCAGTTATATTTTTTTCCGATGAAGTTTCTTTTTGGGCAGTTAATTACTTGACTTAGGCTTGTTCTACGACAAATATTATTATTATTATTATTTATTCAGGTAATTACAACACAATATCTAAACTTAATTACAAAAGTATCGGTAAACCAGTAAGGTTTGTCTCGATAATAGAGTGCTCGTGCGAACCGAGAATTACCCAGTAGAGGAACATGTTTGGGGATGCTTCTCGAAGCAGGGTTTCGGCCATTGCACTTGTGCACCGATACACTGGACGCCCATAAAATGATGAAAAGGCATTGTCGCCTTCCGTTTTCAAAAGTTCTCAAAGGATAAGGCTTCTTGGATCCCGCAAGAGAATAATGACCCTAAATGCCGAAGTCAGCACTGTACTGCATGAAAAACTGAAAATGGCGTCGATGTTTTGGATTGGCCCTCACAATCACCCGACGCCAACCCAGTTCAAAATGTTTGAGCGTGGATGAAGCTTAAATTACGAGGAAATAACACTCTTAGTATTATTGACCTAACTGGAGAACTGAAGTCTGTGCGTACGTCTTTACCTTGCATTTTAGCTGAAAATTTGGTCGAAATTATACCTCAAAGATACCAAAGTATTATTCATAATTCAGGAGACTGGACGTTTTATTAAAAATAAAGCATGAATATGTAAATACAATACTCTCATATGATAGTACATATTTGACATGATAACTCTTTACTTTTTTTCAAAGTTTTACCGGTCACGCTTGTGGGACTCCTATTTAGGATTAAATAAATAATTAATCTCATATAGCTAAAACGTATTAATATTTATTCTGACATAACAAGAATATCTTATATTAGACAATTAAATTGACACCTAGGCATATCATTGACTTAGCGGCCTGCTTTCGCAGGCGGAGGTAAGCCAACCGAAAAAGGTTCGCTACATCAGCCCCCCCAGACCTTTAGGGTCGATAACGTAAAGGGAACCAAACCTGACGACCAGAACGGGTCTTCCTAGGTTCGGCGGCAGGAGGAGCAGGAGGAACTATTGCGGGTGCTGTTCTACAACCGGTGCTACCACCGGAAACTGGAGAGGCACCAGAACTACCTGGTTCATCTGACAAGATGTACGCGGGTTTGACTCTATCAATTGAAACAGAAACAGCCTTTCCTGAAATGTCGATAACAAAATATTTATCGTTTCTTTTCAAAACTAGATAAGGACCGGCATAAGGAGGCTCTAGTGATTTGCGCACCAGATCTTGCCTCACAAATACATGCGTAACTTTAGAAAGATCCTTAAAAACAAATACTTTTGCAGTACCATGGCGGGCTACAGCAGACGGCTGCAGTTTTCTAATATGTAAACGTAACCTTGCTAAGAAATCAGTATAGTCAGCCAATCCGCCAACTGAATGCTCGTTGAAAAAGTCCCCAGGGAGTTTAAGCGATTCCCCGTAAACGAGTTCAGCGGTAGACGCGGATAAATCATCCCTCCAGGCACTGCGAATGCCTAGCAGTACAAGTGGAAGAGATTCTGTCCAAGTATCGCTTGCATGACACATTATCGCTGCCTTAAGCTGACGATGGAAACGTTCAACTAATCCATTCGCCGCTGGATGGTATGCAGTCGTTTTTAAATGATTAAAACCAGTTAATACCGAAATCTGACGGAACAAGTGAGATTCGAACTGTTTACCTCTGTCCGTAGTAACTCTATCTGGGCAACCGAATCGTGCTATCCATGTGGTGATAAATGCTTTAGCCACGCTTTCCGCAGTGATGTCTATTATCGGTACCGCCTCTGGCCAGCGAGTAAATCTATCAACTGCGGTAAAACAGTACCTGTATCCGTCTGAACTTGGCATCGGACCTATTAAATCCAAATGCACATGCGAAAACCGGGCTGAAGGTGTTTTAAATTCGTGAACTGGTGCATGAACGTGTCTAGAAATTTTTGATTTTTGACAAGCGATACAAGTTCGCGCCCAAGTGCGACAGTCTTTTCTGACCCCCGGCCAGACATAACGTTCAGTCACCAATTTAATTGTAGCTCTTGCACTAGGATGACTGAGCTGATGAAGAGAGTCAAAAACTGTTTTTCTAAGCTCTGGCGTTATATAAGGCCGTTTTACAGTCCCAGATACGTCGCAAAACAGTTTAATTTTACCAATAGTTACTTGTTTAAGTTTAAGAGATGAACCGGTTTTGATTAAATTTTGCAGTTCTGTATCCGCGTTTTGAGATGCGGCTAAAATATCTAAGTCTAGACCATTCGTTATGGCGTCGGTCCTCGAGAGTGCATCGGCCACAACATTATCTTCGCCAGCGATGTACCTAATGTCAGTAGTAAATTGTGAAATGAAATCTAGGTACCTAAACTGGCGAGGCGAACATGAGTCATAGGATTTTTTAAAAGCTGATATTATAGGTTTATGGTCTGTCATGATAAAGAATGGTTTCAATTCAATCATGTGACGGAAATACTTCACTGATTCATAAATCGACAGTAATTCCCGGTCGTAAGCACTATATTTAGTTTGCGCTACGCTTAATTTTCTAGAAAAGAAACCTAGCGGTTGCCAGTGCCCTTGCACTTTTTGCTGTAGGACCGACCCAATAGCAAAATCGGATGCGTCACTAACAATGGCTAACGGAGCCCGGGGGTCTGGATGGGCTAACAGAGCCGCACTAGCAATACTCTGTTTACATGCGTTGAAAGCTTTTTCCAACTCAGTAGTCCAAATTATAGTGTTGTTGCTTTTGACAGACGTCCCACTAAGCAACGCATGTAGGGGAGCTTGCATTTTTGCGGCGTTAGGCATAAAACGTCTATAGAAATTAATAGCGCCAAGGAAACGCCTTAGATCTCTAAATGTTTTTGGCTTTGAAAAATCTTGAATTGCCCTAACTCTGTCGCCAATAGGCTTTGAACCTTCAGAAGAGACCAGGTAGCCTAGAAACTCTATTTCGGGTACAGCGAACAAACATTTGTTAGGGTTTAGCAGAATACCGTGTTCACTAAAGCGTTTGAAGATTAAACGTAAGTGTTCCTCATGCTCCGCTTCGTTTGTGGAAGCCACTAAGACATCGTCAATGTACGAAAAACAACAGTCGAGCCCTCGCAAAACCTCGTCCATGAAGCGCTGAAAAGTTTGCGCTGCATTCCGTAAGCCAAAACTCATGAACGGGAATTCGAAAAGCCCGAAAGGTGTTGTTATTGCTGTCTTAGGAATGTCTTCTGGCGCGACGGGAATTTGATTATAGGCTTTTACTAAGTCCAACTTACTAAACACTTTACAATTGTAAAGATTATGCGAAAAGTCTGCAATGTTACGTACCGGGTATCGATCTGGTA
This sequence comes from Cydia amplana, assembly GCF_948474715.1. Taxonomy (NCBI): domain Eukaryota; kingdom Metazoa; phylum Arthropoda; class Insecta; order Lepidoptera; family Tortricidae; genus Cydia; species Cydia amplana. Next base: position 26,992,826 of record NC_086096.1, on the reverse strand, counting down.
TCGTACGCGCGTTGAGTGCGCGGTAGTCACCACAAGGACGCCAACCTTTGTCTTTCTTAGGTACCAAGTGGAGAGGCGATGACCACGCGCTCTCAGACCGCCGCGCGATACCCGTACGCTCCATATCTTCAAATTCCTGCCGCGCAATTTTTAAACGGTCCGGTGCTAGTCGTCTAGGTCGCGCAAATACCGGAGGGCCGGGAGTTGTCCTGATATAATGCTGCGTGTTATGTTTACAAATACGTTCTTGAGGGCTACCAATGGGCCGCAATATATCAGGGTACTCCGCCAACAGTTTATGATAGGCAGATTTACCCGAGATTACTTTAATTTCCGGACAAGAAACAGGAGCAGCAACCCCGGCTGATGCAAGCGAAGTTGTATTGTCTATTAAGCGCGAGTTTCGTATGTCTACCAACAAATCGTAAAACGATAAAAAATCAACTCCTATAATTGGTTTGCTTACGTCCGCAACCACGAAACGCCAAACATATATACGTCGTAAACCAAAATCAAGTGACAAACTCAAATAACCATAAGTTGCGATAACTGTATTATTCGCGGCAAAAAGTTCGTAGTCCGTTCGACAACGTTTTTGTCCACGCAAAAAACTCACTGGAAAAACACACAAATCTGAACCAGTGTCGATCAAAAATTGAAGTTTAGTTGTAGCATCTGTGACAAACAAACGGATAGACATTGAATGACACTCACCGTTTTCGTCACAAAGTTTACCAGTCGCATGGAGCGACTGGTCATTTAGTTTTTTGGATAACTACATGGTGGGATGCACTTATCTGCTCTGTTACCGAAGGTGAAGTGATACCAGCAATACTGCCTGTCGTTGTCTGCACGGAATCGATTTCTAGACTGGTTGCGTTGAGTAGGACGGGGACGGGACCATGTTCTCGGTCTAGAGTCGCGGCGTCGCGTAGATGTTGACATCGCCTCGATTCTCGTAGTCAAGGCTTCAATTTTCTGGCTTAACTCGTCTACAGCCGAAGGCGGAACAGAAGATGTTGACGCGACTGACGCTTGAGGCGTCAATTTGTTAGTTTCGTAAGCCTTATCTGCCATTTGAGCTAATTTATCTAAAGACACATTATCATCTTGCATGGCAATCAGGCTTTGCAACAAAGAAGGTAGTCGGTTTGACCATACTGTGCGTAAAAATTCGTCTGGATACCCGGAGCCGGCGAGGTTACGCAGGTGGCGCAGAAACTGGCTCGGCTTTCTGTCCCCGAGTTCCTCCGCAGTCATAATCTGTTTGATTTTTTCACTACGCGATGCCGATGTACGGGCAATAAGCTCTCGCTTCAAAGTTGCATACTTGTTGTCGGTCGGCGGACTTACGATTATGTCTTGGACTTCGGTGGCATATTTGGCCTCCAAAACTGATATGACATGGTAATACTTGGTGGAATCTGCAGTGATTCCTGCAACCTCAAATTGGCCTTCTATTTGTGAAAACCATAACGTCGCGTTGTCTGGCCAAAACGGTGGAATTTTCACGCTAACGCGACACACCGCCGACTCGCAGTTACTTCCTACATCTGGCATTCTGTATAATTTGCTAGCAATATTTTATATATAGCACACAATATTCGATAAATTTATAACGGGGTCACCAGTTGTGGGACTCCTATTTAGGATTAAATAAATAATTAATCTCATATAGCTAAAACGTATTAATATTTATTCTGACATAACAAGAATATCTTATATTAGACAATTAAATTGACACCTAGGCATATCATTGACTTAGCGGCCTGCTTTCGCAGGCGGAGGTAAGCCAACCGAAAAAGGTTCGCTACACGCTCTTATGATCACCCCCAGGAACACCTGTTCCAAGCGGTTTGCTTTGTCTCCAAAATGCAAGGTGGTGGACCTAAGATCTCGTGCTATGAGTCACAAACTTGCATATGTGTACCAATTTTCACCTTAATTGGTCCAGTAGTTTCGTAGAAAACATTTTAAAAAAACCCGTAGGGGTAGGGTCAAAGACCAAGTAATTAAGTTCGACTCACGCTTGACTGCACATTTCTAATAGGTTTTCCTGTCATCTATAGGTAAAGAACTATTTTGTGTATATTTTTCAAAATTTTAGACCCAGTAGTTTCGGAGATAAGGGGGGAATGGTCATTTTTTGCCTATTTTCTTGAATAACTGCTAGAAGTAAGACCAAAGAAAGTCTGCAGCGCAATAATTTGACAGCGAATTAAAAAACTATATATGGCAATGTTTTTTAGCAGTCAGTAATCGTCATTCACTATGGTATGTGTTTGTCAAAATCGTTTAAATATTCGTTGTGTTTTGTGATGAACGGAAAAAACATGGTGAAACCTTACAAAACCGGCATGCGGTAGTTATTATTCCGCATGACGAATAATTTTACACTAGTAAATAATCAGAATGAGGCGATTCAAGCTCAAAAACGACAATGTTCACAAAATTTGGAGTTGATGACGGGTAAGTGGACTGATACATCTTAATACTTACCTACTTGCACCATATGTAGATAATATAATATAGGTTTAGACTAAGGTTTCACAGCAAATTGAACACATCTAATAGGTATAGGCATACTTACCTTATGAACTTCCTCGAACATTTCGAGAAACTCATTGGTACTAGCCGGGTTTCGAGCTAGAACCCACAACCTCCATGCTTATGCTCACGGCATGGGTACCTGCTAGTTAAAGCTTAAATTTATATTTAATATAACGTTTATTGTTTTAATGGTTTATTTCGTTTTTCCAAAAACCGTAGTTCGCAAACTGCGGGCAATTTTTCTGTCAATCTACCTACGCCTTAATGGGAGTAAAAGAGAAAGATGCCCGCAATTTGCGAACTTCGGTGTTCGCGGTACAATAATTTTTATGAAGCCAAATGTCACAGTCCCCCAACCTACATATTAATTTAAAAAAAAAATGGTAAAATATGGTAGAAATTTCACAAGTATCAAGACTATATAATCCATTTTCTGTGGTGTTGTCACATACCGATGTTTAAAAACTACTTTTAATCTAGCGCTGCAGACTTTCTTTGGTCTTACTCAAACTATTTCTCCTAAAATAACCGAAAAAAATTTTGAGTTACTCACAATGAGCTCTTTCATTTGATATGTAACAAGATATAGTTTGAAAAACTTTATTTTTTAAGTTTCCCATTTACACCCCAAAAGTGGCTCCCATGTTTTAAATTCATTTGTTTGCGTTACATGGCCGTCTTTGAGTCACAAACGTACATATGTGTACCAAATTTCAACTTAATTGGTCCAGTAGTTTCGGAGAATATAGGCTGTGACAGACGGACAGACAGACAGACGAGTGATCCTATTAGGGTTCCGTTTTTCCTTTTGAAGTACGGAACCCTAAAAAGACTATTAGCATCTAGCATCGAGTAGCGGAACTATCAGTACTACTACTTGACAATAGATGTAGCACCGACCGGAAAGTCTTATGCTGTTGAGATAAGACTTTCCGGTCGGTGCTACATCTATTGTCAAGTAGCAGTACTGATAGTTCCGCTACTCGATGCTAGATGTAGACACTGAAATTAATAGTCTGAACATATGTATGGAGTGAGCACTCTTGTCTTAATTTCTCTATGGTATTACAAACATATACGTCAAGTGAACAAATACCACTATACTCTTAATCGAAACTAAACCTAAGCGAACTCAATTTAAGGTTTATTTTAGATTTTATTGCCAAATATATTTTTGGAGCAATTCCGTCCTATTTTTTTAATTCACGAATAATGAACATTTTTAAATAGTTTAAAAATAATATCTACTTTTTAATTTTAAATCTAGACTTATTTTTCAACTTAAAGTTAATTACAAAAAACACACCTTAAAAAAATATTAATTCTACACTTAACCTAAAATAACCCCCCCTGCATCGTACCTGGCTCAAAGGTCCCCATAATGCCTGCAGCATTCCCCCGCTGAACTGCTATGGAGACCTGTTGGACCAAGTACGACCCAGAACGAGGATCACCACCCCTCTCCCGCAAACGCCGGCCTAATTCCCTAAATAATTGGCGGGCTTCCCTACCCCACGGCCCCGTGGTCTCTACAGCCACCGGCACAAAATCGTACGCCGAAGCCAATGCGGAGTATTTAGCGTGTTTTTGCTTAGCAGCAGTCTCCGCCGCTGCACCAGCACGACGCACGGTCTGCCCCAAATGAGATGCAGCGAAGGTGCTTACGCAAGTGGCATCCCACAAGAGGCAGCGCCCTCTCCGCCACGGAACCAACGTCAGGCCGTCCGACCTCTTCCCATCCGTGCGGCTGAGGCCCGGCGGCTCCAAAACACAGGGCAAGTTCGCAGACACCATGGCCCGCCGCACAATCTCATTGATAGAGTGGTGCCTCGGAAAACGACCAGCGCACCGCCTACAACTCAGGCCATGATGTCCGTTCTCCGCCACCCATGTCCCGCAGCCACAGCGGTGGGGCTCACATACTTTTGCTCCCAATCTGAGTGCCACAGCTATTCTCAGGGAGTCATTATCTAGCATGGTACCTAGCTGAGATGAGGGCAAAGCATGGAGCCACGCCCCTGATTCTGGCTCCACGATGGCTTTGAGACGCGCTAGATCTGCTCCCAAGGCACCAGACGCCAAAGAACTGTACACGTGCTTACTCCACGTGCTTATTATTTTAAATAATACAGCACAGATATAGGTTGATCTACGATAGCTATCACGAATGTATATGAGAAATTGTACAATTATTTAAGAATATCGCATCACCTCTCATGAGTATGAGTTACACTTAAGTGAGCCAAATCAAAAAAGGTGGGCAATATATGAAATAGGGAAATTCCGGCACATGACGATTTTTCCCTTTTCACAATTGACGGATTTGTCCACTCGCTAATTTTTTAAACACTAATTTTAACCACCCATAGTTTCTCACCAATAGATTATAACGTAAAATGGATAAAGAGACCGATAAATATGCATATCGGACAATATAATAAACATACTCATTAAGACCTAACTTACATCGTCTCATCCCGACTTCACAAAACAGAGCAGCATAGGTACTCATCTCGATATCGAGTTCGGAGCGCATCTGAACTTTTAATAGCGTATTTTTTTTCATTTACTGGCGACTAAGCGCTATCTGTTTTTGACTACTGGTATTAAATATGCTCTCTGCTTTATCGATCGAGTCAGCAAGTGCATACTGTTGTTAGAATAGCCACAAATGTTGTTGGACGGATTTGTCCCGCTGACGGATTTGGCCACCCTGACCTGACTTAATACTACGGGAAGTAGTGTGACCCAATGTATGGGAGGTGCAAATTTTGGTATCGGATGAATTCACTTGGCACAGATGTAATATACGTAAAACTAAGCTAATGGAGCCCGGTAGCCATCCGCCATCTGGCAGGACCCTCGTTTGCGTCGCGCTATCGGTTAAAAAGGAATGTCAAGAGATACAAATGAAAAACGACATATCGGTTTTAAACATAGTCGTTTATTAAATTTACTAACAGTTATAAATATGGAGAAGTAAACTGTAGTAGCACGGTTCTGTGTAGATACCTACTATTTATATTTAGGCTTATATTTAGGTTACGCTATTATGCTTATAATAGTTATTTACGATACAAGTGCGGAAAGTAGGAAACTCGCAACGAGTGGCGATAAATGAAAACACGACCGAAGGGAGTGTTTTAAATCGCCACGAGTTGCGAATTAACTATTCGCACGTGTATCGTACAACGTTTTACAGTACATGACCCTTTAAACTTTCGACATATGCACGGAAAATGCTGATTCCCGCAATAGTGCGGGAAAGTAGCGCCATATTTATAGGTACTGTAAAATAACTTTACTTAGAGATAGTTTATAACACTATCATGAAATTTATTAGAAACTTGTTTTTTAAATTAAACCTTTTACAGAAGACATGTGTAACTCCGTATAAGATGAATAAAGTCTAAGGAAAAAACGTGCCTCGGAAATCAAGAAAAAGTCATTCTCGGATAGATGGCCTTTGGCCTATGCTCGGCTAGATGGCGTTGACGACACCGTACATATTTAACAATTTAAACACAGGTATCAGTGACAGGACATAGGTCGAATTTTATAAAAATAATAAAGTCATTTATCCATATATATATATATAGTGTGTGTACTTTTTTTATAGTTTTATACATTTTTATTTTGAGTTTTAATCGGCTGTAGATGGTAGTAAACTTACTGTGACAGGACCCCTCTATACTATCTATTCTCTTTGCTTTTACTTATTTTACCTCCTGCGTTATGGACAGAATAACACATAATTGAAAAACTTGGTTAATCAATTTAACCTGCCTGCCTGGTGTGTTGATATCCGTACATTATAATAGTATTTTGCGCATGTGATTAGTTGACCCGATGAGTACGGTACGGAATAAGGTTCCTTATGATCCTTATTCCGTACCGTATTACTGGTCCTATTATATTTATTACTGGTCCTGGTGGTAGGGCACGTGAGACTCTTGATCATTAGAAAAAATACATAAACAATTTAATCCGCCACGGAGACTACCCGGAAACTACATTCGATAAGTTAAAAAAGCACATAAACCGTTCCCATATGTCATATTTTTTCTTATCTATTTACGTTAGTGTTACCTTGATTTAAAACAGATAAATTCAGTCACTTCATTTATTTGGAATACATTGTGCATAGCTGTGTATGGGCTGTGCACAAATGTAACCCACTTATAGTTGGTCAAACCAATTTGGCAGTAAATAAAAACAAAAAAAAACCATACTCATCTTTTCTTTTGGGTGCTAGTACTAGTGTAAGACAAAGATGATTATCTCTGTCTATGTTTAAAATGAGACAGTCCTTTGACAAACTATAATTGATTATCCGCAGATGTATTACCTATGCAAACGCGTAAAAGGTTGTGCCGTGGCTTCCAACCTCCGTGGCGACCTGACGTAGACCAACTGACTGACTGGCTGATTGACATACATATTTGGAACGACGGATATTTAAATTCAATATTAGACATGTCAACCACACGCCAAAATACCATCCGTTCTCGACGGACAGCCAGATAGATTGTTCAGGTTATCTAGAGGGACGTGTTGTTGTTTGTGTCAAGTTAGCATACTCATTGTCTCAATCGTGCAGCAGGAAAAAATAACGAGCATACGATGAGATTTTATCGCGTGGGGAAAATGTGTTAAAAAGCTCGCGTGATGACTTGCTCCAATTAGGACATAAAGGATATTAGTGTATTTTATCATGTCGTACTACAAAACATATTGTGTGCTCGCACGACTGTTAGCCCAATAACTCACTCTTAAATCCATTTAAGAGTGAGTTAATGGGCTAACGGTCGTAACGATGGGGTAACGATCTGGATTCCACTCAGATTTACCATCTAAATTCTAAATCATCTAAACGTAGAGCTAGAGACCTCTCGTCAAATACATATTACAAGCAATACCTAATTATGATTATCTTTGAGAAAATATAATGTCCTTTTTGTTTTCGCCAGTAGAGGAAGATTTGGATGCGGCGTGTCAGGAGGATTTGTTGTTGGGTTGCGTGTTGGCGCGGGAGGGCCGTCAGGCGAGGTGTGACAGGTCGTCCATCTCGGGCGGCGGCGGCGGCGCGCTCGCGCTGCCGCCGCGCGCGAACACCGGCTTCGCCACCACCGACACCGGCGCCTGCCCGACAACACCACGCGTTTAATCATCGTTCTACTTACACGCAAGCAACCGTACATTTAAACAAGATTTGTTCTAAGTTTTATCATAGAGAAAAAAATACATAGAGTGCTCACTCCATACATCAGTTTTAGTACCAAAAAGACTATTAGCATCTAGCATCGGGTAGCGGAACTATCAGTACTGCTACTTGACAACAGATGTAGCCACCGACCGGAAAGTCTTATGCTGTTGAGATAAGACTTTCCGGTCGGTGCTACATCTATTGTCAAGTAGCAGTACTGATAGTTCCGCTACTCGATGCTAGATGTAGACACTGAAATTAATAGTCAGAACTGATGTATGGAGTGAGCACTCTATGTATTTTTTTCACTATGGTTTTATGTAAAAAAGAACAAATCAAGAAGAGCAACTGCAAGAAATGTTGACTGTTATAAGTATGTAAAAAATACCAGTTTTCTTATTCTTACATTTTCAAAGATATAGCCATCACAGAAAAGACTACATGAAAAAATGTTGTACAAACACTTACAAAATCGAGGAATTTTCACGAAAAACTATCAGTGAAGTTATAATGTAAGTAAAGTTTATTCTGAGCAACAAAAGTAATAAATAGGCTGTCTGCATTTATCCCACAAATTCCATAAGTATCCCATATGATGTCCGTATTTTCACACACGTCTTTGGGTAATTATAATTACGGCCACTTTAATTACCACATGTTTTTATACTTGTTGATTAGTAACAGATCATTATTGACATTATTTTTTCAAAGGAATTTCCAAAGTTTAGTTATAAATGAAACGAGACTGATAACTACTTACCATTTCTTTGTGTAATATACCTATTATTGCAGGTGACTGTACATGTGGGTTTATATACTCTGGATCTTAACAATAATTTGATTAATTTGATATAAGATCATGCACAAAAAACAGCCCACTGTAAGTCGTAGAGATTTAGTTTAGCAATGTTCCTATTTAAAATTCTTAAGTCGATTGCGAACTCATTGGTTTTCTGAACGTGTCAAGATTGGAATTTTGAAGACACTGGACAGTGAAAATACGGACCTGGCTAACCTGGGTTGATGCGGCTGCGGGCGCGTGCGCGGGCGGGGCGGGCGCTGGCGGCAGGCCCACCACCACCAACTTCTGCGGCGGCGGCGCGGCGCCCGCCGGCCCGCTCGTCACCACCACCGACTACGGAAACCACAGTACATGCACAACACACGCTAACCACTACGTAACACATACATCACTAGCTCAGCCGCCCATTATATTGTAATAAGAGAAATACGTTACGCGCACTCCGAAATACCGTGCAGGAAAGACGGTCTTTCTGTCCTATGTCGCGAAAGGCGCGCTTAAGTACCTATTATCTGTTAAATCTATTTATTATTATCAAAGAATATCTTTAGTATCGGAGGGCACATCGCTTGTTTTTGGTGCCCTTAACGTAATAGATAGAGTACGCAACACACGGCATATGACATCTAATATGTATGAATAACTACATATTAGAATACGTTATTTCACTATTACTGGGATACCGGTGTGTGCACGTGAGTGTATCTTTTTATAAGGAGTGGGACCGTGCTTCATGATCGTGTTAGGGTTTATCGGCTAAGTTCAATTACAGAACTCAGATCACAACACCTCACTACGAATGCAAAGTGAGTAACTTCTTTGCTGGAGTCTAACCAAGTAACAATGGATCCTTTATTGAAAACGCAAAACGAAATTAGAAATTATCACTATGCATTCGTTACATTTTTACTTTTAGATTTGACGTTTGCCAATGTATGTATGATTGACAACTTGGCTAGGCTTCCTGTAGTCACCGCGCAGTGTTGTACTTTTATAACAATGACCTTCTCGTTCAGCCAAAGTAGGTATACAAAATAGTTACAGACGATATTCATTCTTGAGGGCTTGCTTGTATTTCATCGAACTCCATTTGAATGTGTGTTATGAGTCGTCAATAATTATATAGCATTATACTGGTAGGCAAGATACTAGTAACTACTCGTATCTACTTACAAAATAGGTAGGTAGTTAGCATTATGTTGTGGCGTGAGAAAAACTTTACCCATGATAGGGTATTGTGTTTATAAGTCTAATTATTTGCACGCTACGAGCTATCATTATTTAACTTCGATTGGTGTGCGTCATATTACAAGGTCGTATTAATAAGAAACCCGATGGTGTGTATTAGCAATGATTTGATTTCAAGAATGGATATTAACCTATTCATTCTAATGATGAATGGATCACTTGTAACTTATAAATATAATATGCACTGTCTTCAAAACAAGGCAAAACCTTTTGATGGTTCATAAACAACAAAAGAATTGAATATAGTAAGATGGTAATGTATGAGAGTAGGCGGCCTGCAGGTGCACGGGCCATACCTGGACGTTTTGCGGCCGCGCGGACTGCGAGCTGTGCACGGCCGCGTGCCCTGCGCTACTCGGCGGCAGGCTCTAGCGATCAAACAAAACAATACTTTGGTGGTGCTCTAACTCTACCCACGTTGGACATGCAAAACAAAATGCGGAACAATCATACTTTATATTAGAGTATATATTTACATACATTTTAATTGGAAATGTTCGTTTAGATTCCATGAATGCCAACACTCTTTGATTTGATTGGGGATCCGTACATAATAAAGATTCGTCAAGTAAACCGTAATTACATTTACTAATATAAACTGCGGACTCTTATCATCAAGAACAATATCGTTGTGCATACCGTATGTATGTATATGCTCTAATTTAAATATGAAAATTAAACATAGTAAATGACTATTACAACAGGACATTCTACTACAGTCTACAAGTCTAGAAGAATATACAAAAAATATTTATAATCTTTCTCAACTATCACCAGTTATTCAATTGAACGGCACCATGTATTGACATGCAGGCATGCAACTTATGCTTCAATATATGCTGTCGTGCCAAATTGGCAATAGATACCAGTATAGCTGAAATTTCAAAATGTCCCAAAAACAGACTAAATGCTTTAACGCTTTTTTATAGGCATGAGCGCTACAAAGATCGGAATGATTCCGATGATACATATGTAGTTGAAACGTATAAATTTTCATTAGGGGCGAGGCGTCATCGCTCTGGGAACAGGTGTGTTGACACCAAGCCTCCTCTATTCTATTCTTTTATTAATGCAAACAACATTCCAACAAGAGTTACGTGCAAACAACATACACTATATAAAAGCTTACCTATGTGTTCAGACCTGCGAAATGATTGGCCCCATGTTGGGTACGATATTGGTACGATGAACTTACTTGGGTTGGCTAGATGGGCGTGTGATGTCGCGCTGACACTAACCTGTGGCGGTTTCGGCTGCGACACGATGACGAACTTCTGCGGCGGCGGCGTGGCCGGCGACGGCGACTGCGGCCCGGACCCGGCGCTCATCATCACGTTTCGGGTGCCCAAGCTATCTACGGACAGACGTCGACTAAAAATAGAATCACTTGTACACAACTAACAACGTTGCAAGAAAAACTTGTTACAGTTCCGAAAGCCTCACCTCAGGCTACCCAGGGATGCAAGTGTGCACTAGGGGGATTGGTATTGTACTGCCTAAATGGTAACTGTAGAATTAATGATTCTGTACACCGTACACCGCAGTGGGCGTCAGGATTTGTTTAAGTGTATACTAAGTTATAAGTTAACTTTTGGTAATAATTTTATTTAGGTGCGATATAAATTTTTGCTGCCGTACCTACTTTGCCCTAAACTCAACGAGGTTCATTGCAGCCATAGAAATATGGCCAACTTCAGACCGGCACATTTCATTCGGTGACAATTTACGGAGTTACGTACAATGATATTATATAACCATAGATAGGTTATACTCATACTTGAGGAGCACAAAAAATACTACAATATTTATTTCTGTGCCTACGAAAAAATCTGTTATTTTGGATTCATTTTCTCATTCCATCCATCTTTGTCACACTCGTTGTTAAACATAAGGTCGTCTCTTTCTCTTTCGGTGTGCGGGAGCTCGTTAGCACGTGCACATTTCTCGCTTGTCCAGCCGCGACTAAAGGCAACTTGTCCAATTTGTCACAAGGTAAGCGCCTCAATTTTGGAACGCCTATTACCTATCTTGAGTTATAAATCATTGGTTACGTAGATATCAGTGGCGGCGCGTCCATAAAAGCCGATTCCCACCGGCTTGCCTGTTTTTGGACGTTTGAGCAGTTTGCACGACGGATCTGAAATGTATGGGAAGATCCGGGGATCCGGATCCAGATCCGGATAATTTCATACATTTCGCATCCGGATTGCAAACCCTATGTAAGCCAAATTAGCCCCGGCTTGCCTATGGATATGTTTGACGCGCCGCCACTGGTAGATATGCTAAGTTACAATTTATTCGGACTTCGGGAACTGTTTCAAATTAGACTAAAAGCCCTTGCTACACGGTCGCCGACAAGCCTTCTAACCGTCTGTCCTTGGTCTGACCTTGGTCAGTTTTGATCAAATTTTGTTGGAAACAACTGTCTACACGGTCCGTCCAGACCAAGGCCACGCGGTCTGAGGGGCTTGTCGGCGACCGTGTAGCAAGGGCTTTATACCTACCACAATGTTGTAATAAAGTTGAAAGTGATAGTTTACCAACGGTCTTGGAGGCGAGCCCGGAGTGCGGCAGATGCGGCGCGGGCAGCAGCGGCGGCGTGCACGTGACCACGGCCACGGCGCCGCCCGCCGCGCCGCCCGCCGGCGACGCGCGCAGCTTGCTCACCATCTGCTGCAGGCTCGGGCCCAGGTAGCCGTAGTCGCGCCTGCAAACCACACACATCTTTAACACCATAAATCAAGAGTGTACCCGAGTCGCACTTTGATAGTTTTTTTCTGTAAGTTATTGCAAAAGCCCACTTCAATAAAATCAATATAACATTACCAACTACAGAAGCTGGGAAAATGGGATTAAGTTCTCTCGCTAATTTTCATTTGGACGTCATGAACCGTCATTGCTAGGTGGCGAACCTACAACATGCTGCACATTTTACGTAATAAAAATTGCTTCCGAGTGTCTGCTACCCTGCCAGTTCGTTTTATTGCTTCTGTTAATTCTGAACACTTCATGTGAAGGTTCCCATTATACTTACTTTTTGGTTACCATAGAGAGGGATACAGTATATGGTGTGTAACCACGACCATGTATTTCAGAGGCTAAAAGGTAAGTAGTAGGGTTATTAAAGTCATAAGCCGAGGCGTAAGGGTGGTGTAGGATGAGGTATGAGCGGTTACTTGTAGTCGTCCGGCTGGTCGGGCGCCTGGCGCAGCTGGCGCAGCACGGGCGCCAGCACCTTGAGCAGCTGGTGCTTGAGGTTCCCGGCGGCCAGGCGGTCGGCGCCGCCCGTGCCCGTCAGCGCGCCCTCCACGCGCTCGCCCAGCCACCGCACGCGCGGTAAGATCAACACCTGCACACAACATATAGGTAGATATGCCACTGTCATTACGAGTACGGTTCAAATATTTACTCTAAGCGCCACTTGCACCATTCCACTAACCCGGGGTTAACCGGTTAAACCGTTAATCCAGTGTCTAATTGTACTGGATACCATGCTAAACCCCAGATATAACCGGTTAACCCCGGGTTAGTGAATAGTGCAAGTGCCCCTAAGACTGCTGGTTTAACCCTTTTTATATGTGGCAGAATTTAAACTTCAGCACATTGGACTTTCGGGAAATGTGACTCTCTTCAAATTAATCTTTAAAAGGTAACTACATATTTGGAATACATGTAGTTGTAGTTATCTAATTAGGAAACAAACAGTCGCATAAAAATGTATTTTTTATTTAACTTATAGATAAACCAATTAGAGCTATACTTAGTTCCATTAACACATTCAGTGCCAGCGCGAGCTACGCGCTACGAGCGTAGCCGATAACACGGGAAAAACCGTATGTAGCGAAAAGCGCCTAAGAACAGTGAACTCGCCTAGCGAGTCGCTGGCAGTTAATGTGTTAAATGTAAAATACTAATATTCATAACAAGTCCAACCAGGTCCTATTAGACACAAAAGTAACAATTACACAATTAAAAAGTAGGTAAGTATCAATTGTTACCATTAAGGGTTGGTTACAAAAATACATAGGTAGCATATAGGAATATAAGATAATCAATAATGTCAATGACAGTAAACAGTTACACTGCTATGGAGAAATTAAGCTCCGCAGAGCACTACTATATTTACCGAAAGACAGAAAATATCTTAACTTTATAAAGTTGACATTGTAATCGTGAGAGGCTTGTCTAATGAAAGTATTTCTGGCGAAATTAGGTCTACAAAAACTGATAAGTTGGTTTTTTGGGAAAATCGTCTAGTTTCTAACGATAGTGGAAAAGAGTTAAAAGCGATTTGCACGCTTTATAAAATTTATTGGATCATTTCATTAAATACTATTATTAATTTAAAAACTGAGCTGCTACATTTTGAAGAGTAAACGAATCCCATAGTAATGGTGAAATATTACCTTCACAACTTCTGGACCAAGTTCTGCTAACCCCTGTATGGCTCCATAGAGTGAAGCGAGTGGAGTCTTTTCCGACTCTTTCATATTAGCCATCGATGGCCCAGCACCTGGTTCATTATCCGTTTGAGAAGGACATTGGAGAGCCTTTGCGAATAATCTGTTGGAAATAAATTGATAATTCATATTGTGAGTTTTCCTTTATGTAAATATATGGTACCTACTGGCTGTGCCCGCGGCGTGGTACTTACCGCGTTACTCTTGTCTGTAAATTATTCGTAGAGGTATTGAAAGTCTTGCAAATTTGAGACATAAGGCGTGCAGCAAAATCCCTCAAAGCCCAATGATTGTCCATTTCAGGCCGTAAGCAAAGTTGCCGAGAAACTATGCAGGTTGATACCGACGGAATTAGCTCATGCAGCTGTAATGCACAAATAAAGAGTTTATTACCAGTAACATAATTATATATTCAGACGGGTTAGTATTTGAGTAGGTACTATTTAATTACTTACATATTTCTCCAGATAAAGTGATTGATTATCCAGCAACGCTTTCACCATCCGCATCAAATAGATCAGCAATGCTAAGTTGTTTTGCACAACATTGACTTTGACACCTTCAGAGATGAATGTACACATCCGCGGCAACATCTCGTGCAGCCCCGGGTCGCACGCCAGAGACTGCAACGCTTCCTGCATAAAAACAAATACATAATACTTACCTACTGTATTAATATAAGTACCTAATAATACCTACCTATTACCGTACCTACTACCGTTATCAAACTAATACCTATAATCAAAATACATAATAAAATTACAAACATAATTTAACATTAGGTTGTCTGTGACTTAATAGTACATTGTGCAACATGGGGCGTAAGTTAAATATTGCAAACGAGAGTAAGTTAAATCGCGACGGCTTGCTGGAGCGATTTATAGACTCGAGTTTGCAATATTATTACGCCCCGAGTTACACACAATGTTTTTCATCACACTTGCGATACAAAAATGAAGTATAAAGACAAAAATCTGTTCATTATGGTACTAGAAACTTCATTACTCCCTAGGGAAAACGCTATTTCTGTTACTCCCGCTAAGTCTGCGTGCAATTCCACATTTACTGAGCGAGTGTGATGGAAACCATTATGTATACCATTTTAAATTAATTATACAAGCCAAATTATATCTTCTTTCTTTCAGTGCTTGGACTAGAAAGTCTTTCTGACTATCTTCCTGACTACCTCAAGCAGAAAAACGTTTAAATATATTGTTTGGCAAGATGACGTTCTATTGAGCATAAAACAGATTATAAAAATATAAATAAAATTGTGGCATTGTAGCAGGAAGCGAGTGAAGATTGTAATAAGTTATTACTGTATTGTTTCTTTACTTTCCGTCCGCGTCCGTCCTGTTTTAACAGGACCGCGATAGTTAGATTTTTTTAAATTTGAGATTTGGACAATAAAGAAGAATTTCCTGTACTATTTTTGCTAAAATGAGGTGAACATTTCCGAGCATGTTAGAGAAAATAAAATCCCACCAAAAACATTTTCATGTAAAATGTTGCCAAGACGAAACCATAAGGCTCGCACTGATAAAAAGTTATCAGATATCTTGTAGAGCCAAGCATCTAACTCTACAGGCCCTACCTTCACAGACTCTACACCTTAGTCAAAATATGTGGCTTGGCCGTTTCGTGACATGGGCGTAAGGTGAAAAATTTATTCACTATTCATTATTTTTTATTATAAAATAGTTCTTGTAATGAAACGGCCAAGCCACATATTTTGACTAAGGTGTAGAGTCTGTGAAGGTAGGGCCTGTAGAGTTAGAAGCTTGGCTCTACAAGATATCTGATAACTTTTTATCAGTGCGAGCCTTATGGTTTCGTCTTGGCAACATTTTACATGAAAATGTTTTTGGTGGGATTTCACATCTTTTTGTAAGTTGCTTATGACAATCTTCCGATTTAAAGGGTTGCGGGTGATTTACTATTAAAAATCCTGAAATACGTACTTGGGGGGTATTTTTTATATAAAATCTGCTTTTTTACTGATTCCCCATACAAACTTCAACCCCCTTTTTCCCCTAACGCCTTTTTCCACCCCTTTTCACCCTTACGGGGTGATTTTGGGGTTGAAACTATTTAATATCCTTCCCCATAACAATAACTATCTACATACCAAATTTCAACTAAATCGGTTCCGCGGTTATCGATTTCCCATACAAAATTCCACCCCCCTTGGCACCCCCTTAGGGGCTAATAATTTCAAGTTTTTGAATTATTTTGTTGTTTGTGGACTAATAATATCTCACATACCAAATTTCAGCTTCCTAGGACTTCGGGAAGTACCTTAGAGGTTTTGATGATCAACAGTGAGTGAATGAGTCAGTGACGAAATCGGGGTTTTTTAGACATTAATAAAATCCAAAGTATTAGAGCTATGCAATTGAAATTTTTTATGCTTAATAAGTCCACTACTGACATCATATCCCGATTGTTTTGTTTATCTGGTATAATCCAAACCCAAGTTAAGAGGGTTCAAAAAAACGACGAAGCGCTTCGAGAAAAGGTAGCTAGTGCCCTTGCGCTTCGCTTTGCTCGTCTTGGCGGGGGCACTACCGTGCCCCCAGATAAAATTTTAAAACTTAACAGTATAAGTAAGTACAGTATAGGTGACAATGGCAAAAAAATGAATAGCAAGTAAATCAGGAAATGATTGGTAGATGTGATACGTGGTACAGACCGCGCGGCGGCCCTCGTCGCTGCCGACGCAGGCCTCGGTGATCTCCTTGTAGTAGAGCTGCTGCTCCACGCTCAGCTCGTGCGTGGCCAGCTGCTTCACGTGCACCGACTCGGACGCCTTCAACCGTGCTGCCTTCCCGCATATTGGTTTACCTGACAACAAAAATATTAGATTAGATCCTATTGACTAAACTATGGCGAAACATTAATTTTACAACTTACTCTTGATGTGGATGGTTAAAATACAGTCAAATGTAAAGCCAAATGTGTCATTAACATATCCACTTAACTTCATATACGCCAGTCAAATTAGATCCAAAAATAGCGTTTTGAGGAATTAATTCCCCGCAAGCTGGAAATCATTTTAATACTTTCATTTGGTGTATAATCCGAGTTTGCTCAATCCCAGAAGGTGTACATAAATTTTTGCTCTTTTCAGTTTTTTGCTTGTTGTCGAAAACGTGGTACATCCAAGTGGAAACATTTGTTCTAATCATGAAATCGTTTTGTTATCATTTCCAGCTTGTTGGGAATTAATTCTTTGGAAAAATCTAATTTGATTGGCGTATAATGCATTTTTGTAGCATTTAATGTAGTTAGTAATGAATGGCATGTGACATGATAGGACATTTTTTTTTTGGGTGACTTGGTTGGTTAAAAAGTCTTACTTAGTACATACTATAAACATGTATTTAAATGTTCAAAATACCTAATATGCACTAACACAAGTCACAATCACTTTTAAATTATTATGCAATAGAATACGTCTCTTTTCTTTTAATGATTACATTTACCCATTGGAAATACTCACATGTATGGAAGAGGCTAACATTTGGCGATATGGCAGATGGTCGCTAGTCAAATAATGAAATGGCGACGTTTCATGATATGCCTAGGAATTTTATGACCTGGTGGATTTTACAATTGGCCACGGACATATACATAACTACAATTCGCACAATAAAGTTCTTTAAAAAAAGGTAGAATGTTATTCCAAAAAACACTCCTTCAAGCAATATTTTTACTCTACCTGCTGAATCCTTGTTGGCAGGTTTACTGAGCTTGCTGATGGGGTCAACTGATTCCAGTTTTTGGGATTCCTTGGAAAGTGGGGGCGGGTTCTCAGGTACAGTTGGCTGCACCCCGTCTACACTCAACCAATGAGCTCTCATAGAAACATCTAATGGAATCTTTGGTGGAGGTGCTGACAAAATTTCATTTAAATCAATTTCTTTCTCTTCTATAAAATGCAATTCCCTTCCACCCCCAGATGCAAATCTGAAGGGTAATGAATCTGGCTGAACAAATCCATATTGAGGCTGTAACATAATTAAAACACTATATCACAATCTTAAAGTTGGATTTATCAAAATACACAAGATTAATTTTATTACTAACTTGAAACATTAAATTATAAACTTCAGACTAAATAAACTGCTGAGTAATTGATTGTTGAAAAACAAAAGTGTATGTCACCATAACTGAAAAATAACTACAGCTAGAATAGGGTTGTTGACACATGTTGAATTTTATAACTAAATCTAGTTAAATAGATAGAAAATGAATTTATCACAATGCATTGGAAATTTAAAAAATATATGGGAATAATAAAAAAATACAAGACCTTAAAGTTTAAATTTTTTTTTAAACTTCTAAATAGAAAAAAATAATGATACCATTTGATTTCTTACTTTTGTTTAAAAAAAATGTAAGCATCCATATACATAAACGCAATATTTCACCAACATAATCGCAATTTCCTGGTTTTCCATACATCAAAATTCTTCTAATGTTACATGGTGATTGGTGATGTCACAATGTATTGCCATTTTGTTAGAAGTGTTTCGTCAGTAAAGTGCCAGACTTTGACCATCATTTGGGACTTTTGTATTGCTTTAAGACAATGGGTCCCATACCTTGTCATTGCTTTAAGACAATGGGTCAAATGCTTTGATCCTCAAAACAACCCTGATCGACAGATACCATTCATAAAAAAAATTCTAATACCCTATTATAATTTCTGAACACTAGATTAACCTAAATTGAAAATATTTTAGATACCAATGAACATACCTCAAAATTTTTAGCCTTTAGGGCATGATCAATATCAGTGATTGATAGTTTTTGTCTTTTGGAGTGATGCATAAACTTCATAGCATCCTGCACGATAACTTTGAGTCGATATGATACGTCGTCACTGAGATCTTTAGCAGCGTCGTCACCGAGGGTCGCGATACCTACACTTTCAGCAATCACCTTCATAGACTCTGCCGACATTGTCGACCCATAAGTAATGTCCGAGTCTCCCATGTTCAATATTTACTTTTATTCTTTTTCAAAATGTAAGCAACTTTGACTTGCTGATCACATAGCGACTTCTTCACTTGTGATGGGTTTCTTCTCTTCTATCAGATTGATTTCCTCGAGCAAGACTTAATAATTAGAAAATGTAATACGTTTCCCGAGTCCGTTCATACATCTGATGAAAGGAAAAAATAATTTTATACAAGTATAACTATTAAAATGTAGTAAAAATCTTGAAAATAATTACTATTATTCATGGAATCCATGCAATAATATCACTAACAATACAACTATAGCCGCTGTGCGCTATCCAGATAGCTTCAGTTTTCTCCTCTATATAGACAAACTAGACAAAGCCAAAAAGCCAGTCAAGCTTTTCATTGCAGTCAAGCATAGAATGTCATGTCAAAAGGTGTCAATGTCATCCCATTTTTTTTTTTAATTTATTGAAGCTTTGGCAACAAGGCCATCAGCTTAAACATGAATTACATTTTGAATCAAATATGAGAATACATTAAAACTGATATAATAATAGAACCTTAACTACTTAAAAACTACACACACAACTTACAAAAAAAAAAGTTGGACACCTACAAACTTACATAATCAGGCAGCTTATAATTATATAAACATGGTTATTTTCCACCTCTTGAACGAAATTTATATTAAAAACTTGTTCCGCCGCCATCTTGAGTATACAACGCGTATACGACTCGAGTCGCGTGCGACCAGCAAGACAGTAGCGTGCGACTGTTATCATTGTTATCAAACGCGCCGTCGACGCGTCTCGTCGTGTGCGAAAAGTAGGAAATAAATATGGCGGGTACTCACAAGCGACGCGTAGGATACGCGTACGAAACACAAATCGCTTGAGAGTAGCCTCGTGAGAGAAGGGCCTAAGTGGAGTCCAGACGAGACAATTTTTCGTCAATCTGATGAAATTGTCCGATCGAATCAGGCCGTGCGGACGCAAACGCCAATTTGATTCCCCAATCAAATCAGCAGGTGCGGACACACTAATGCCAATTTTTGAATTTAGTATCTACGGAATGCAAATTGGTGATTAAATTGTGTACGTGTGAACGCTAGATGAGATTAGCGCCAATTATTTTCCTGATCAAATCGGTCGATTTGCGTAGCTCGTCGGATACGGCTTTAAGGTACTAATAGACGGTACGTGGTACTAAGGTTCGAAAGGTACTACTCTAGTTTGTCAAAGGACTGTCTCATTTCAAACATAGACAGAGAGAATCATACTATCTTTGTCTTAGTACTAGCACCCAAAAAAAAGGATGAGTATAGTTTTCCTGACAATCGGACAACGGACAATTTAATCAGATTGGCAAAAAATTGTTCTCGTCGGACAGGTCTGAAATGCCTTAAAACCCTCACCACACTCGCGTTCGCGGCTTTATTTGACGTTCATAAGCGCATTGTAATTATGCCTACTTGAATAAACTATCTTTTATCTTATCTTTTATCTTTGTTTAAAGCCCCCTCCAGAGTTCCAGACTATGTGCGAGAATCGCGGTGGATGAGGTGCACGCAGTGTGTGCGTGGGACTCCACAGGGATCACTTTCGTGATGAAGGAAATAGAAAATATCTCAACAATCTTACTTAATATATTCGCAATTACATAAAGGCTATAAGGCACATTACACTTTGTGGGTTTAATGTAGGACTCTAGTAAGGAGCGGAGCTAGAGAGTTTACTGTCCTATATATTATACTACTCTTTGGATTTTACTCAAGAATAAAAATATATATCTCTAATCGTGTGACACTAGCTTTAAGTAGCATAACGTATTTTATTCAAAATGCACTGAGCGAAATATTGCGATCATTCCAGAAAAAGCCAAATATTGCCAGTTTAAAATTACAATGATGTAAAGGGTAAATCCAATTAACATTAATGGAGGATTAAATATTATAATCTCCCAATACCGTCTAATGATTTTGTCACTGGGTGTTCAAGTTCATTACAGATCGGTTTTCCTAGGATAGCGGTGCCGTCATATAGCGGCCGTCTCCATACAAATACTACGACATCGTCGACATCGATATCCATATTTAGCCGTATTATTTAGTATGGCGACGGCCGCTATGTGACGCGTCATTCGTCATACAGTACGACACCGCTATCCTAGGAAAACCGATCTTTACTCAGATGAATGAATATACAAATGAAGTTCTATTCCATTTAACGCCAATATTCTTGAACAAACGAATTAATTCTAGTCGTATAAAGTTCGTAGAAATCCACGTATTTTTTCTTTATCATGCCTTTAGTCTGTTATGCACTTGGAGGATACAACTAAACGGAGTAGCCATTAACAGGCTTTCCCCTCTGTCGAAAATAGGCGGCCAACGGTCATACACAATGTATGGACTGACGTTTATCTGACATGGCTATTTTTACGTTACGCATACATTTGACGTTCCCCTCCCCCGCAAAAATCGGCAGACTGTTTTGTACAGAAAATTACAGACATGGCGTCTCCGTTTGATTATATCCTCCAAGGTTATGCATCAATGGTAAATTGAATTATGATCTGGCAACCCTGAACACATTACCCTTTTTACTTGAAGATACCGGAATGACGAAGACCTTTACCGCATCTTTGCTCCATGCGCTTTCTTTCGTCTATGTATAATTCGCGGTTTCAGAATATAAATAACTCGGTGTTTGATCGTGGAAATGTATAGAACGAAAAAGGATATTGATGCCCATGTGGAGAGTTTAATATCAAAATTACCATTGAAAGAGGTAAGAGCGGTTCCGTCAACGGACGGGATTATGATGTTTCAAGTGACGTGTATTTGACTAGGATTTTTATATTTCAGTTTACTTCTCGGGGCTATTCAATTGGGCGGCTGTATTTTGAAGTGGGGGATTATGTTAACTGCCGCAGATATGTGGAACAATACCTACATGTACACAGCTCGAACGCAGCAGCACATGCCCTCCACGGACAAGCATTGCAGAAGTTAGGAAAGATGAAAAAAGCATTGGAGGAGTTTAAAACATCATATGAACTATGTCCCACCCAGAACAGTTTAGTCTTGAACAGTAAGTACTACGAGTGTGTTTGCAAAGAATTATTATTTATGATTATTTTTCATTATGCTCATCAATGACAACCTAAGCTTCAGGCAATATTATTTTATGATGCATTATTTTTTGGCTTTGGTTCTTGATATTTTATATTGCCTTAGATTTTATTTACATCTATATGTCTCATATGATAAGTAGAGTCAAAACCCAGTTTTCTCCATTGTTATATGTAACAAATGTGTGCCGTGCAGATTATTTGAAGTAGGATATCATTATCCTATTAAAAAATTAATGATACAGACTACCACTTATCTGAAGTGGTAAGTAAAAAGCATACCCCGCAACGGAGCTAGCAAAACCGTAGTAAATGACAGTTTTGTGTCAGGGTTGGCGATTATGATGAACCATTTTGCTTTAACTTTATTGTATGTAAGATTAATAAAATTGATCGAGAACCCTGTTGACCCTCTTCCGATATAACTCGGTTTAATTTACTGTCAAATAATATAAATTAACAAATCAATGTCAATATTAGATGCGTTTCAATGTAGGTATCTGTTATTTTGTTTATAAAATCACTTTTTTTTTCACATTTCTTTCAAATATTAACATGGAATTTTCATTGCTTGAAAATATTGGTGTGTTTGAAAACAAAGAAAAAATATTTTTTGTAAGTACTTTAGTTTATGCGTAGTAGTGATAACCCTGACGTACAACTGCTACAGATTTGCTAGCTCGGTTGCGAGGTATGGTAAAAAGATATTGTTTAACAATAAACAGCCATAATATGTTTTTACTAAGCAGCTTGTTATTAGGCCTAGAGCTGTTTGTGAGCAGTGTTTGTGAGTGATTATAATGTTATGTAATTATCATACCCCGCAACGGAGCTAGCAAAACCGTAGCATATGACAGTTTTGTGTCAGGGTTGGCGATTCTGATGAACCATTTTGCTTTAACTTTATTGTATGTAAGATTAATAAAATTGATCGAGAACCTTGTTGACCCTCTTCCGATATAACCCGGTTTAATTTACCATCAAAATAATATAAATTAACAGGTCAATGTCAATATTAGATGCGTTTCAATGTATCTGTTATTTTGTTTATAAAATCACGTTTTTTTACGCATTTCTTTCAAATATTACCATGGAATTTTCACTGCTTGAAAATATTGGTGTGTTTGAAAACAAAGAAAAAATATTTTTTGTACTTTAGTTTATGCGTAGTAGTGATAACCCTGACGTACAACTGCTACAGATTTGCTAGCTCGGTTGCGAGGTATGGTAATTATTCATTAAATACTGCAATTAAATTTAATCCCAAAATTTAGCTACTTTCCACCAGAAAACATCATGCAAACACAGTCAACACACAAATCTTAAAGTTATGTGGTAGACTTATAGTATGCTGTGCTTTTGTTAGTTTTAATTGGGTTGTTATATCAATTTATCATTCTGTAAAGATTATGAGAAATAAGAAAATCATGAAAATTCTTAAGGGACTATGCAAAATACATGTTATAAACAGAAAATCATATTAATTATGACAAAACTAATAATAATGAGTTCCAGAGACTGGCAAATTATGTGGGAAATCATATGAAACATTGGGTTTTATTGTGGTTATTCATTCTTTAGCTAAGACATAACCTAAGATAAGACCTGATCACTATGATCAGTACATTTGTTTAACATTTCATATTTTATGGGAAGGAGGAGGTTTTCAATAGTCTCATTTTGTGGGATTTATTTTGATTTAGGAGCTTTCCTTGATTTTGAGACTATATCTAAACTGTTATTTTATTTTAAAGGGTACATATAGGTGGTCTCATTGTCATGTCATGATCCTAGAGAAAACATGCGAATTCTTAAAATATTAAATCACATCTTTACTGATTTGTGATTCAGTAATTCATGCATTTGTTTGCTTGCATTGGTTCTGTTTTTGTTCAAATGATATTATAGGCCTATTAATAACTTTATACATTTACCGTTTACCTTGATGCAGAGATTAGCAGCCGGATCGGGGCTGCGGCTGCAGCTTTTGGCAAGTTAGACCACAAGGTCCTCAGCTCACACGACTTAAAACTGGCCACTAAAATATCCGTGTATATGGCAGTCGTGCTGCCCAACCTTCTATACTCCGCTGAAACGTGGACCGTTTATCGCCGCCATATTCGCATGCTGGATCGATTCCACCTCAGATGCCTACGCAAGATACTGAAGATCCGATGGTCTGATCGTGTTCGGAATACCGAAGTGCTGCGTAGAGCAAATGTGGGTGGTATCGAGGTATACCTCATGCGACGTCAGCTTCGGTGGTGCGGTCACGTTTCGCGGATGAACGACCAGCGTGTGGCTAAGCGCATCTTTTATTCCGAGCTTGAGGAGGGCAGGCGGAAACAGGGCGGCCAATTCCTCAGGTACAAAGATGTGCTTAAGCGGCACATGAAAAAGTGTCGTATAGAGCCCGCGCGATGGGAGCAGCAGGCAGCCACACGAGCGGAATGGCGGTCTGCAATAAATGCCAAAGTAACTGAATATGAATCGCGACGGTGCTTGGAGCTGGATGCCAAGCGCGACGAAATAAAAGCCAGACCACCTGCGGCAATACATTATAATTACACAAATGGTGTGCTCGCATGCCCGCAATGTTCTCGAACTTTTTGTAACAAGATCGGCTACGTCAGCCACTTGCGAGCACACCAGAGGCAGCAACGGAGTTGAAGCAGTCGCCGTGGCCGAATCGGCCGTGGAGTCATTACTATTACATTTACCGTTTGCGTCAAATCCGGTAGTTCTAATTTTTTGCAGACATGTTTATGATGTTGGCCCAATGAATAATCCAAGTTTATGACCTGGAGTGCGGAACGCAACTTTGTCAGAAATCGAAAAAACTGCCAAGATTTTTTTTATTTGGGCGGTTTTTAAAGGACTAGTTTATTATAGTACCTTTTCAAGTCGTTTTTATGGAAGACTAAATGTAAATGTGCTACAATAGGAGATTGAATCAGGTGATGCCACTTGACACAATTGTTCCTAAGGTCTAACAAAGCTGGCCCGATATCCAAGAGAACGTACCGTGCCTATACCCCAAAAAGGGGGAGAATGAGCTGCTCCCCAGGTCCAATCTATGCTATATTTCTTCCTGCTCTTAGCAACTAGGGCTAGTTATATAATATATATTATCATTTTCATTTCAACAAAGTTACTGGATTATATTACACAAAGTGTAACAGGTCCAACCACTATCAATATTTAAAAAAACCGGATTAGTGCGAATCGGACAAGCCCGCCGAGGGTTCCGTACTTTTTTAGTATTTGTTGTTATACCGGCAACAGAAATACATCATCTATGAAAATTTCAAGATAGAGAGTGGAGTCTTAGTAATAGGGACCGTTTTTAGCCTTTGGGTACGCAACCCTAAAAACTGGCCAAGTGCGAGTAGGACTCGCGCACGGAGGGTTCCGCACCATCAACAAAAAATAGAGCAAAAAAATCGTGTTTGTTGTATGGGAGCCCCTCTTAAATATTTATTTTTAGTATTTCTTGTTATAGCGGCAACAGAGATACATCATTTGTGAAAATTTCAACTGTCTAGCTATTGCGGTTCATGAGATACAGCCTGGTGACAGACGGACGGACAGACGGACAGCGAAGTCTATAGGATAGGGCCCCGTTTTTTACCCTTTGGGTATGGAACCCTAAAAACGGATGGATGATAGGGCTCAGAATTACGGTGAATATTCATAAACAAAATTTCTATAAACTGGAGCTGGTAATAAATATCCTCATTTCTTTTAGTTTTAAAAGTAAATCAATGGCTATGCTATGCGAATGCTAATACTAATGTTTTGAACTTTAGTTATATGGTTGAATCAACGTTTTAGCGTCACTCATTGCCAGGGTTACATACTCCTGTGTCACTCTTTAAACCCTGGTAATCATAATTTTAATATCATATGTGTATGCAATGCAAATTAGGGAAGGTTTTAGAAATTCAGTGTGGTCGTGGCCTACATTAAGGTGACGGTAGAGGTGGGTAAATTTTCAGATTCTGTCATTTTACCCCATTTCACACAAGCGCACTTCACGCACACTACCTCACTTTACTGGGACAGGTCACTGACCCATCAAGTTTTTTTTTAAGATAGCGTTTTGAGTTTAGTGGCCTCCTTTTAGGAAAAGCGTTCCATTGAAAGAAGAAAGAGAAACAATACATTTAATCTTGCTTTCCTTGTCTGTTCATGTCACACGTGACGTATTTAATTTCTAATAATTCATTTGGTTGTTGACAATTTTCTACATTATGGCTTTGTCGAGATACGCGTTTTCTAAAGTTAAACCGAATAAAACCAGTTGTCATTAAGTCGGATGTAAAATTTTATTTACTACTCTATACGACTTTTCATAAGGCTCAAAATCAATTAAATGAGAATTTAAATAAATAAAGTTCCGGCAGGGTGCAAAATTTAATTAAGGCGGACAAAATAAAATTTGAAAATATATGGAAACAGTGTTGGCTAATGTACCCCTAATATCTTTACCGATTTACTTTTATGTGGTATATTCGCCTTTTGTTTCACTATTAAATTAATACAATTAAAATAAAAAATATTATACCGGTATTCCACCGGTATTATTTCAGTGCTGAAGCGATTAGAGTAAGACCAAAGAAAGTCTGCAGCGCTAGATTAAAAGTAGTTTTTAAAAATCAGTATACGACAACACCACAGAAAATGGATTAAATAGTCTTGATACTTGTGAAATTTCTACCATATTTACCGTCTAGAACAGCAATAGAACTTGCTATGTAAACAAAAGTTACTAGTAAATTGACATTCACTGTCAATTTTAGTATGGCGGTTTGTTTACATAGTTAGCAAGTTCTATAGAATGACACTTTAGATGTAACTATTAATATGTAGACATATACTAATATTGATAAATAATATTGGGAGAATGTGACATTTGGCTTCATCAAAATTAATAAGCTTTTGTAATATCCGCGACGGCGGTAAATAGGTACAGAGGGCCTACCGCGAACACCGAAGTTCTCAATATGCGAGCATCTTTCTCTTTTACTCCCATTAAGGCGTAATTAGGTTGACAGAGAAATTGCCCGCAATTTGCGAACTAAAGTTTTCGGAAAAACGAAATAAACCATTAAAACAATACCTAAACATATATTGAAAATAAATTTTAGCTTTAACTAGTAGGTACCCATGCCGTGAGCATAAGCATGGAGGTTGTGGGTTCGAGCTCAAAACCCGGCTAGTACCAACGAGTTTCTCGAAATGTTAGAGGAAGTTCATAAGTATGCCTATACCTATTAGGTGTGTTCAATTTGCTGTGAAACCTTAGTCTAAACCAATATTATATTATCTAAGTAGGTACATATGGTGAAGTATTAAGATGTTTCATTCCACTTACCCGTCATCAACTCCAAATTTTGTAAACATTGTCGTTTTTCAGCTTGAATCGCCTCGTGCTGACTTTTTACAAGTGTAAAATTATTCGTCATGCGGCAAAGTAACTCCCGCACGCCGGTTTTGTAAGGTTTCACCATGTTTATTCCGTTCATCACAAAACACAACGAATATTTAAACGATTTTGACAAACACATACCATAGTGCATGACGTTTACTGACTGCTAAAAAACATTGCCATATGTAGTTTTTTAATTCGATG
Source organism: Cydia amplana (assembly GCF_948474715.1). NCBI lineage: Eukaryota > Metazoa > Arthropoda > Insecta > Lepidoptera > Tortricidae > Cydia > Cydia amplana. Next base: position 26,964,820 of record NC_086096.1, on the reverse strand, counting down.
TCAAATTATTGCGCTGCAGACTTTCTTTGGTTTGACTCTATCTTCGATCGTAGCCTTGATAATGTAGGTGTTGATAGTTACTTACGGCGGTAGGAGCGGCAATGAACCCCGTGCAGAGTAGAACGTGAGGTGCGTTGGGATAAGTGCATATATCTACTTATAATTAGACCCCGGATTCTTGTCGCGATCACGTGACAAAAGGGTGATTTGGGGAGTAAATGCAATGGTAGAACAAGATAATACTTAAATTATAAGATAACATAAAAAAGTACGTCATATTTTTTTGGTATACAATTATTTCGTCCCACAGGAAATGGTATATATAATATGTGTATATATTAGAATTAACTATTATCAATGATAATAGTTATCTTATAATTTAAGTATTATCTTGTTCTACCATTCCATTTACTCCCCAAATCACCCTTTTGTCACGTGATCGCGACAAGAATCCGGGGTCTACTTATAATTCTTTGGCTGGTTGGTAACCCTCTATATTTTATTTTTTGTTTTACTGTTATTAGGTTAAGGGAGTTTTAGGGAGTGAAAAAAAAATGATTTTCGTTTTATGCGCTCGCGTGATTGCCGATGGATTATAATTAGACAAAAGAACTTGTTTTCCACGCATCGAATGTAGATCCCTATGACACTTCCTCCAAGTCTTCTCCAATAATGTTTATACCGTATTTTAATTACCTACCTTAAATGTTACATTTCTAAATATTTTTTTTGTGCTATACATACTTCAAAAAAATCGCTGGAGGCCTAGCGGTAAGAGCGTGCGAATTGCAATTCCGGCTCGTACCAATGAGTTTTTCGGAACTTATGTACGAAATATCATTTGATATTTACCAGTCGCTTTTCGGTGAAGGAAAACATCGTGAGAAAACCGGACTAATCCCAATAAGAGCCTAGTTTACCCCCTATGGGTTGGAAGGTCAGATGGCAGTCGCTTTCATAAAAATTAGTGCCCACGCCAATTTATGGGATTAATTGCCAAGCGGACCCCAGGCTCCCATGAGCCGTGTCAAAATGCCGGGACAACGCGAGGAAGATGATGATGATGTGACACATACTTCCAAAAAAATCTACAAATATTTTACGTGACAACTGCTTATAAGTAAATATTATGTAGGTACACTTATAAAGTATAAAGTTGAAAATATCTTATAGGTACATAATATAAAAACCGATCATGTACGAGTAGGATTCACTATGGGTTCCACAGTTACACATTTTTATTGCATATTTTTTGTTTAAGACCAACTCACCTATTATAGGACAATATATAAATGCAAGTGTCCTGACTGACTGACTGACTGACTGATTCATCAACGCAGAGCCGAAACTACAAAAGCTAGAAAGTTGAAATTTGCACACTAGGTTGCATTTATAAAGTGTACAAGAGATAAGAAGCGATTTTGAAAAATTCAACCCCTAAGGGGGTTAAAAAGGGGATGAAAGGTTGTATGGGGTACAAGTTTTATTTTAAGCTAGGAATTTAAAACTTTGTAAAAATGTATTATATTAAAAAACAAGAAAACTAATTTCAGCGTTTTTGAAAATTCATCCCCCAAGGTGGTGAAAAAGGGGTTGAAAGTTTGTATGGAGATCAAATATTTTTGTGAGTGTGGGACTTGAAACTTTGTATATGGGGATATTCTTATATGACAAGAAAAGTAATTTCAGCGTTTTTGAAAATTCATCCCCTAACAGGGTTAAAAAGGGGTTGAAAGATTGAATCCATTACAAATGCTTTGAAACTTCTTAGAAAGGCATAATAGCCGATTACAAAATAAAGTAAATGCGACGTTTTTGGAAATTCAACCCCTAAGGGGGTTAAAAAGGGGATGAAAGTTCGTCTTGGGGTGCAAATTTCATTTTAAGCTAGGAACTTGAAACTTTGCAAATAGATATTAAATTTAAATACAAGAAAACTAATTTCAGCGTTTTTGAAAATTCATCCCCTAAGGTGGTGAAAAAAGGGTTGAAAGTTTGTATGGATATCAAACATTTTTTCGAGCGCGGGACTTGAATCTTTGTATTTGGGGATATTATTAAAAGACAAGAAAAGTAATTTCAGCCTTTTGTAAAATTCATCCCCTAACAGGGTTAAAAAGAGGTTGAAAGTTTGTATGTGGTTCAAATTTTATTTTAAGCTAGGTACTTGAAAGTCCGTAAAAAGATATATTATTAAAATACAAAAAAAATACTTTCAGCGTTTTAGAAAATTCATCCCCTAAGGTGGTGAAAAAAGGGTTGAAAGTTTGTATGGAGATCAAATATTTTTGTGAGTGTGGGACTTGAAACTTTGTATATGGGGATATTATTATATGACAAGAAAAGTAATTTCAGCGTTTTTGAAAATTCATCCCCTAACAGGGTTAAAAAGGGGTTGAAAGATTGAATCCATTACAAATGCTTTGAAACTTCTTAGAAAGGCATAATAGCCGATTACAAAATAAAGTAAATGCGACGTTTTTGGAAATTCAACCCCTAAGGGGGTTAAAAAGGGGATGAAAGTTCGTCTTGGGGTGCAAATTTCATTTTAAGCTAGGAACTTGAAACTTTGCAAATAGATATTAAATTTAAATACAAGAAAACTAATTTCAGCGTTTTTGAAAATTCATCCCCTAAGGTGGTGAAAAAAGGGTTGAAATTTTGTATGGATATCAAACATTTTTTCGAGCGCGGGACTTGAATCTTTGTATTTGGGGATGTTAATAAAAGACAAGAAAAGTAATTTCAGCCTTTTGTAAAATTCATCCCCTAACAGGGTTAAAAAGAGGTTGAAAGTTTGTATGTGGTTCAAATTTTATTTTAAGCTAGGTACTTGAAAGTTCGTAAAAAGATATATTATTAAAATACAAGAAAAATAATTTCAGCGTTTTTGAAAATTCATCCCCTAAGGTGGTGAAAAAAGGGTTGAAAGTTTGTATGGATATCAAACATTTTTTCGAGCGCGGGACTGGAATCTTTGTATTTGGGGATATTATTAATAGACAGGATAAGTAATTTCAGCGTTTTGTAAAATTCATCCCCTAACAGGGTTAAAAAGAGGTTGAAAGTTTGTATGTGGTTCAAATTTTATTTTAAGCTAGGTACTTGAAAGTTCGTAAAAAGATATATTATTAAAATGCAAGAAAACTAATTTCAGCGTTTTTGAAAGTTCATCCCCTAAGGTGGTGAAAAAAGGGTTGAAAGTTTGTATGGATATCAAACATTTTTTCGAGCGCGGGACTGGAATCTTTGTATTTGGGGATATAATGAAAAGACAAGAAAAGTGATTTCAGCGTTTTGTAAAATTCATCCCCTAACAGGGTTAAAAAGAGGTTGAAAGTTTGTATGTGGTTCAAATTTTATTTTAAGCTAGGTACTTGAAAGTTCGTAAAAAGATATATTATTAAAATACAAGAAAACAAATTTCTGCGTTTTTGAAAATTCATCCCGTAAAGTGGTAAAAAAGGGGTTAAAAGTTTGAATCCATAACAAATGCTTTGAAACTTCTTAGAAAGGCATGATAGCCGATTACAAAATAAGGTAATTGCAACGTTTTTGGAAGTTCAAACCCCTAAGGGATTTAAAAAGGAGATGAAAGTTCGTCTTGGGGTGCAAATTTTATTTTAAGGTAGGAACTTGAAAATTTGCAAAAAGATATTAAATTTAAACACAAGAAAACTAATTTCAGTGTTTTTGAAAATTCATCCCCCTAAGGTGACGAAAAAGGGGTTGAAAGTTTGTATGGATATCAAACATTTTTTCGAGCGCGGGACTTGAATCTTTGTATTTGAGGATATTATTAGAAGATAATACAAGTAATTTCAGCGTTTTGTAAAATTCATCCCCTAACAGGTTTAAAAAGGGGTTGAAAGTTTGTACAGGGTACAAATTTTATTTTAAGCTAGGAACTTGAAACTTCATAAAAAGGTATTAAAACGAAAAAAAAAAATTTCAGCGTTTTTGAAAATTTATATCTCAAGGTGGTGAAAAAGGGGTTGAAATTTTGTATGGAGTTCAAACATTTTTGTGAGAACGGGCTTGAATCTTTGTACAGAGGCATATTATTAGAATACAAGAAAAGTGATTTCAGCGTTTTTAAAAATTCATGCCATAAAATGGTTAAAAAGGGGTTGAAAGTTTGAATCCATTACAAATGCTTTGAAACTTCTTAGAAAGGCATAATAGCCGATTACAAAAAAAGCTATGGGACGTTTTTTGGAAATTCAACCCCTAAGGGGGTTAAAAAGGGGATGAAAGTTTGTCTTGGGGTTCAAATTTTATTGTAAGCTAGGAACTTGAAACTTCGTAAAAAGGTATTATAATAAAAGAGAAGAAAACTAATTTCAGCGTTTTGGAAAATTCATCCCTCAAGGTGGTGAAAAAGGGGTTGAAAGTTTGTATGCACATCAAATATTTTTTTGAGTGCGGGACTTGAATCTTTGTACAAGGGCATACTATAAGAAGGGTAAATCCACGGTGACTCACGTTACTTTGTAGTCACTATTCCTAACAATCTTGTCGTATATTTGAGATCAAGAGCTTTCTACGTCGAAAACTTGATAATAATATCACAGAGTACATTACTGCGAATCATTTATCGAAGTACTTTTTCTCCATCAAATTATAAAAATTGGAGAAAAGTGGAAAATAACTCCATGACTCACGTTACAAGAAATGGACACGGAGTTTTACGCCTTTTGTGTTTATTGATTTCCCTTTGATTATTGAATGAATTAGTTTTAACAAAATAACAAAACAATGACATAAATATGCAAGCTTCTTTAATAGTTAACCAAATGAAATCAAAGATACACCCTTATTTAAATAAAATATAAAACCTTACGAACTCACGTTACAGCGATTTCGTGAATCACGTTACTTGCGACTACCTAGAATATTTTGATATTTTTTATCATTTCTAGCAAACAAATAGCATATTTTTTACTTATTATTATTAGAATTAGAACTTTTCTGATACGTTATTTAGCTCTACCCAAAGCTTGGCGATTAATTAACATCGAAGATGAGGATGCAATTGAACTATCTAAGGCTCTTGCTTATTCAGCTTTTTTCTTTGATCTATATGTTTTTCAACTCTTTTTCTGTTTTTTTCTCTTTCATCCTTTATAAATTGGTTTTTCTTTTTTTGAGTCATGTTATCTAGCAACTTCTTCTTTTGCCTGATTTTTTTGGCGGCAAGCCTATGTTTTTTCTTATACTCTTCGTACTTTCCGTCGTCTTTCAGCTTCTGTCTTCTTCTTTTTGCCCTTTCTGCCGCTGATAGAGGCATTGTAGCTACAATATACATTCAAATATTTAGTTACTCGCTTTACAGTTGCAACAACGCGATTCACTGTGACTCACGTTACAAGTATCTCAAGTCATGTATTTCTATAAAATAACACTTATGCGGAGAAATAAACCGCGAGAATGACACCATCTAAGCCCAATCATACACATAGTTCAATATAAGTTCGTTTGTCCAAAGTTTCAGTACAGTAAATGAAAAATATTGTTTTTTACGTTACTCACGTTACTCAACGACATACAATTTTCATTCACCTCTTACATATTTTTCTTTCGACTTATGATAATTGTAATCAAAGTAACGCGTGAATAATTTAATAGACAACAGATAAATAAAGGTTACTTACCTCTTCTTTGCGTAAAAATCAATTAAAGTCGTAATATTTATAATCACTTATTTTACGTTCGTAGTTGATTCCGCAAGCAGCACTTACAATGTCGGAAATTATGACAACCGTTGACTTATTATTGACTTAAGGTTATAAAATTTGTTCTGCTACCCTCATTTGATTATTCTACATTCAAACACATTCTAAATTCAATAGTTTATTTTTTCGTTGTCATGTCCGAGTTACGCGGAAAGACCCAGAATACAAGAAAAGTAATTTCAGCGTTTTTAAAAATTCATCCCTTGAAAGGGATTAAATAGGGGTTGAAAGTTTGTATGGAGATCAAAAATTTTTTTTTAGTGCGGGACTTGAATCTTTGTATAAAGGCATATTATTAGAATACAAGAAAAGTTATTTCAGCGTTATTGAAAATTCATCCCCGAAGGTGGTGAAAAAGGGGTTGAAAGTTTGTATGGAGATCAAACATTTTTGTGTGCGGGACTTGAATCTTTGTATAAAGACATATTATTAGAATACAAGAAAAGTAATTTCGGCATTGTTGAAAATTCTTCCCTCAAGTTGGTAAAAAAGGGGTTGAAAATTTGTATGGAGGTCAAACATTTTTTTGAGTGCGGGGCTTGAATCGTTGTATAAAGGCATATTATTATAATACATAATAAGTAATTTCAGCTTTTTTAAAAATTCATCCCCTAAAAGGTTTAAGAAGGGGTTGAAAGTTGGTAGAGAGTTCAAATTTTATTTAAAGCTAGGAACTTCAAACTTCGTAAATAGGTAGTTAGGTAGTAGGTTTTACTAAATAGTGGACTTGAAAATATGCTGGGGGTTGAGAGGGATTATATCGAGAACAATTTTATTCAGTTAGGGGCTTGAAACTTCGTAGCCAGGTTGTGTATAATAATTAACAAATGATTAACTGCAGTCCCTACTGCTATCGTTTTCTGCATAATGTTCTAAGCTAATATAGAATATATAACCAACAATATACAAATCCACGCGTACGAAGTCGCGGGCAACAGCTAGTAGGACATAGGTCTTCCATTAATTTTTTGGCGTTGAACTATTTTTTGTATATGTATTTATGTAATACAATTCTGAGTTAGGTTATGGTACATTTTTGCTCACCTACTTATAATTATGTATTATATCTGATATGTCACATGATACCAAAAATCGCCGCAAAGTTAAAAGTTCATTTATTTACGTTACTCATCTTCGGATCACCGACTTACTACTTCCTTACAAGTCGGCACAAGAACGTCTTAGCGGCGGCGTAAGTGCTAGGTAATTTCGTCATTACCTATAACGAAATCGTCTAGATCCAGAAAAGTCGGCCAAGTTACTGTTTATTAAATATAACGCACCTATATTCTTACTCAAATACTAAACGTTTCGTTTTTTTTTTAAATAAAAAATACTAAAAATGTAATATTTGACGTTTTATAAGTACCTAATCTTGACATCCGCATCCGCATCCGCATCCGCGGATGTGAGCCTTTAAATATCCGCATCCGCATCCGCATCCGCGGATGTCAAAAAATCTGCATCCGCAACATCCCTGATTTGTACCACTCATTTTGTTAATTTGTCGCAGTACTTCGTACCGCAAAAATGTCTTACTTCACTCCTCTATTCATTTTACTTGATTCTAAAATTATCTTCCTCCTAAAAGTTCTATTCTTAACCTCCAGAATTGCACTCCAATTAAATGTTACTATTTATTTATTTATAAAGGAAGTGATGAATACATAAATATGTATATACATTAAATATTTTTGTCGCCGTTGGAATTAATGAAATAGTCGACGCTAAAAATATGCTAGTACCTCACCTCATTTGAAGTAAGACATTGTAACACCTCATTTTAGAAAATGAGGTACTCATACAAACTCATTTTAAATTTATGTCCTACCCATCACTAGATCTTATAAGGGAGATTATTTTCCTTGAGTGAATGGTATGCATTTACCCCAATGCACCTCACGTTCCACGCGGCGCGGCGTAATCTGGCCCCTATTTCACCACGGTGACAGGTACGACAAAAACATCACTGTTATTGACGCCATAGGCATCCATGGACTACAGTTACCGCTAACACTGATTTAAACTTTCGCGATTTTTACACATTATTAAATTGTACAACGGAACCGCAAAACGTTCAAGCGGATAAACAAGACCAAGTGCGGGTAGTTCGAAAAACTCGCGCGGTTAGAAGATGCTGATGTCAACTTAAGCCAGTCTTCTCCGAGACCACGGGGACAACGCCGTCCTCGAAACGTCGGAGGTAAATCTTAAAACTTAGATACGCGATTAAGTCCCGTTGTACAATTTAATAATACAGTTACCGCTTACCATCGGGCGGACCGTATTCGTGTTTGCCACCGTCATTGTACCTATTATTAAAAAAAAACTTTATTATATCGGATAAAACAGACATTTCTCTCGCAAAAAAATCTTGTGACAACTGTCACAAGATTTTTCAAAGAATTTTCGGTAAGTCTTGACAGGAAATGAGTTCTGTGTCGCAATTTCGATACAGTTGCCGTGTTTCTTGTGACAATTGTCATTAGCTTCGCAAAATAAGATTTTTTTAGTGGCAATATAATGGAGTTTATTTATTTATTAAAATGTTGGTGGCAAACAAGCACATCGCCCGTCCGATGGTAAGCGGTTACCGTAGCCTATGGAGGCCTGTGACGTCAGCAACAGTGATGTCGACAACTGTCGCACCTGTCACCGTGGTCGTGGTGAAATAGGGGCCAGTAAGTACCTAATAATCGCAGTGGTCTTAAGTGTCACAGACCCTACTGGCGCTTAAGTCCTTTATGACAATTTCTGCCTATTTTAAATTGTTCAAAAAAAAAAGAAACCGAATAATTATATCGGACTACCGAATTTTCACGAAAATCAGTTGAGAAATGTGATATGCAAAGGAGAAGAATTCGGACATACGAAAGCATTTTTGCCCAAGTTGAAACGGAGACCTTCGCCAACGCTCGGTCAATGATGGTTTAGGTAGAGCTAGCTGCAGAGAAAAGGTACCACCCCTGCATACAATTATCTATCTGGTCGTACCTTTTCTCTGCAGCTGACTGTACACCTATAAAAATGGTTGTCCCTGCTGTAATTTTATACCGGTACCGTACTTTGTATTTCAACCGGTATAGTTTTACCTTCAAAACGAACCGGTATTGATAAATAATAACGGTACCATACCGCTTATACCGTAAAGAAAGCATGATGCAGTCTCTGCTTTGCACAATTATTGTGTGGACAAAATTCTTATAATCACCGAAACATACATACCTACGCACATAATGTCATTGAAATAAAACATTGTTATTTTATAGTAAATTTATATAATACTCGATATATACACATAACAATAACCAGACCGCAGCGGTATTAGCCTGTAAGCTTCATCTCTTGTCTCCAAATCCGCAAAAACTAGTTAGTACTAAATGCTGGTCTTGCTGTTATTTTATTCTTGAAGATTATGGCTTGTTTCTTGATTATTGAGAACAGCACGTAATCGCACACATATAGACGGAACGAACGGCAACAAAGTAGGTGTAGACACTAAGACTTTCAGGTATTAAACGAATTACGCTTCGTATTAATAGGTAAGTAATATTTAAATGAATATATAATATTCTCTAACGTAAATACAAGATTACAATTGACATCAAATGTCATTGACGTACAGAAGTCATATACTTTTTTTTAATGACGCAAAATTGATACCAGCATAATGAAAATCAATCCCAATCAGTAAAACGAGTCTTTAAACTTTTTTCATTTTAAGCGGGTTTTGAAGGAACAAGTTACTTAAATTCTATTGTAATCGTATTGTTTTAGGATAGTTTACTGCTGTTTTCGATCGTTACGACCTGTAAATAACAACAAATCAAATTTTAAATAAATTTATTTACCCTATTTTTTGAAATACAATTTATCTACTGGTATACATTTTCGTAAGCGTATATGATGAAATGTCTAAATAATGTCAAAAACGAGCTACGACGACGTACACGTCTGCTTCGATCCAAGGCCAGCGGCCATCTGACTCGAAGAAGAATTTTGAGTGATGTCGTCAATGTATGGAAATTGTACGAAAGTTTACATTTGGGATTGAATTTCTGTGTTGTATTTGTGAGTAAAAATATAAGTACGAGGGGTATTCAAAATATTCTCGGTATGAGAATGAAAACAAACAAGTACGAAAAGTTTGATATTTTTATTTTTCAATATACTCCCCCCCTATGTTCATACACTTAAAAGATCGATCAATTATTTTTTTTAATCCCTCGTAAAAATATTTTTTATCTTTCGTGTAAAAATGCTCCTCCACTGCCGCCTTCAATGCTTCATCGTCAGAAAATTTATTTCCACGCAGATCCTTTTTAAGATTGGGGAGCAAAAAGAAGTCGCTGGGGGCTAAGTCCGGACTATACGGTGGGTGAGTAACAGTTTTAAACCCACGTTCAACAATAGCTGCCTTGGCAATATGAGCAGTATGGACGGGGGCGTTGTCATGCAGAAGCAGAATACCTTTGGTTAACTTTCCTCGCCTCTTTTCTTTAATTACATCCTTTAATTGACGTAGAATGTTAGCGTAGTACTGTCCTGTGATATTTACACCTTTTTCTTTATAATCGATTAGTAATACTCCTTCACAATCCCAAAATATCGTGGCCATGACCTTGCCAGCTGAAGGGATGACCTTCAACTTCTTGGGATGAGCTGAACCCTTAATGTGCCACTGCATGGACTCTTGTTTACTCTCTGGGTCATAATGATGAACCCAGGTTTCATCTCCAGTAACTATTCTTTGCAGCACCTCATCAGGATTTTCACCGCACAGGTCAATAAAATCGGAACAACAAGCTACACGCATGTCTTTTTGAAGCCGAGTCAGCATTCGCGGAACCCATCTTGCACTTACTTTTGACATATTAAGATGGTCATGTATAATATCATGTACGGTACCAATAGAGAGATTGGTTACTTGTGCTATAGATTTTACCTTCACTCGACCATCTTCCAATATAAGTTTTTCCACTTTATCAATATTTTCTTGTGAAGTAGCTACTACAGGCCGGCCAGGTCTAGGGTCATCTTCAATACTCTCCCTTCCGCGTTTAAACTCGCTTGACCACTTTTGAATGGTAGATAAAGAAGGAGCAGACTCACGGTAAACACAATCCATTTCCTCTTTTATGGTTTTTTGATTTTTACCCTGTTTTGTCAAGAATTTTATCACGCATCGATGTTCTAATTTAGTTAACATTGTCAATTCGCACAGGATGTTCATGTTTGTTCAGCAATTGCAGAAAAACAAAAGACTATCTCGGTTCGAATTATACTTTTTTTTAATGTCAATGAATAGACCTTAGCGGCCAGTAACGAAAGAAATTTTAGAAGAGGTCGTAAGATATCAATACCGAGAATATTTTGAACGCCCCTCGTAGATAATAATTTGCTAGTTTAGTTATCTAGCTTTCAAAATCACACAACAACTCAATTACTGTTAAAGGCAAAACTGTAATGCGTGTTGCTCAAACGGAACTCCATATTTTGATTTTTGGATACTTTTAGTGTCGATTTGTAGAGAATTACAGCAAATAAAAAATATTATGCCGTGAAGAGCCGGTACACGGCTTCTTCGTGAACAAATTTACGTATAATTTAATGCAGTTATTAAACATTTCTTGAACAAATTGATTGCACAAAGTGAGCTCTAAATCGAAAACGTCATATACCGTCCCCTTAAGGCGACGGTAGAGGTGGGTAAATTTTCAGATTCTGTCAATTTACCCCACTTCACGCACACTATACCTCACTTTACTGGGACAGGCCATTGACCGGTGACTGAATATATATAGACATCGCTCTCCATACAAAAATGCCTTCCAAAAATGACCCCAGCCACACTGACACTGACAGCTATTCCTTCTCTATGGATATGTCCCACCAGCTTTTAATTATATCCAATAAACAATTTCCCGCTACTAAAAAAAAGTTATGATTGGTCAATATAAGTTTTGATTGGCTATAACAAAATTCTATACGTCAAACCATGGTCAAACATCTTGCGCGAGTTGCGCGGCGTTACAAAATTTTTGCGTTGTCAAACCTTACAAGGATGATACGAACCATGAGGGAACCAATTCTTAAAATTATTATTTTGACGCGTATTTATTGTTAAGATTATGCATGTCTATACTTTATATATGTTTTTCTACTCCAGCACTTAAATGTGTCAATTAAATGACTGACAGTGATATCTAAAGCAATGTCATTTGAATGCTTTGTCTATAGGCTCATAAGATGACTGCTAGCAGTCATCTTATGAGTATAATACAACTGCTTTATTTTTTTTAAAGATACAAGTTCCGATCATCTTGATTGAAAGAGGTATGTTTTCATTTACAATAATAACTCTTTTTTTTTTTAAATAATAACTCTTTTTTTTTTTAAATAATAACTCAATTTTTTTAAATAATAACTCTTTTTTTTTAATAATAACTCTTTTTTTTTTTAATAATAACTTTTTTTTTTTGCTGCAGCTGTCATAGAAAAAGTAATGTATGCAACAGCTCATAATTGGTTCTTAAAATTCTTGGGTCTTTTTTTACAAAACTCGACTACGTCTCGTTTTGTAACTTCGACCCTTGAATTTTAAGAACCCTTATCACTGTTGCATAAACTACTAATATCGGTCCATCCAAAAGTTTTAATATATTATTAATGCGTAGTATGTATTTTGGAACAGTGTCGTCAGTATATACATACATAATACAGACTTTTATAAAATGCCAGTGGTCGTTTCCCAATTTTCTTTAAAACACTTCGGTAGGTAGGTATCGTTAAAATGATATACAACATCGTCACTTTATTAATTGGGTACTTTACTTAAAATAAATTATTTCACACCGTGCGCGAAATAAAGCACAAGATAATTATTAGAAAAACATAGACAGCAGTTATTTTTAAATACTATTTCTATTTAATAAAATTGATTGAAATATAAAAAGTAGGTGAGTTGACCGTGACGTCACTACACACGTTTTCATATAAATTCCATATTAGAAAATCGTTTTGACAGTTCTAAAAAAGAAGCTGATTTGACTAGTAGGAAAGTAGCCAATTATAGTATTGACACTATTTACATCCGGTGTCCTCACGTGCCCTTATTGTGCGCGGGGGTTCACCCCGAAAATCCCATGCAGCGTGCGCCAGCGTGCAGCGCCGAGCAAACTAAGAGTCGTAGTGGTCGCCATGGTCGAAAACGGCCGGAAGGATCATCTTCATCACATTATTGACCAGTACGGATATGATGGTCGTTCTTGTCTACGTGACAGCGTGATAAAACGGTGTCCGTCACTTTCTTTCCCACGGTGTTAAACAGTGACAGTTATTTTATCACGTGGATAAAGATGGATAAAGCTATCCATAATAGGCTGGCAGGGTTCTAGTTCACCCCCCAACTGAGTTAGTGGTTGAGGGGGTAGCTCAGTAATTTTTATTTTACATAAAAACAAATATTCGGAGTTGCTTGTTGCTTTAAACTAAAATGAATAGCCAACTTGCTAATTACATATGTTGCATAACGCTATCCCCATTCTGCAACCCGGTATCAAAAAGGCATAAGTCATTATGCAACTAGTATAGAGTTACGACATTTGGGTTAGCGTATTAGTCTAGAACAGTCTGTTAATTTAAATAATTATTTATCCTGATCAGGAATTACACTTACGCAAACCAATTAATTCCATCCTTTTTATTATGTTTTACTGAATGGTTGCGGCACCATTTTACCGCACAAGAAGGCATTTTATTTGGCTATCGGAATTAATTATTCTATATGTAGATCGGTCAAATCTTACAAAAAAATCTCCTAAAAAAACATTGCGTGATGTAGTTCTATATTTTTGTGTATGTTGTTTGGAGTCCTTGGAGGAATGTGACACTATGTTTTGCAAGCAAAAAAAAGTTGTGCTCCCTTCGTAATATGCAAAAGACTGCAAAAATTTCGGACTTTTTTCAGTTTTTGCACTTTTATTATAAAACTATGGGTTTTTGGTCAAAGCTTGCTATGTAATGTTGAAAGAACATTAACTATGGAACAATTTAAGCCCATTTACAGCGTCGTATGTCAAATAGTTCATGAGATATGGAACTTTAAAAAAAGGGTATTTTTTTCCTTAGAATGAAATTTTTAGTTTTTCCTATATTTCAGGACAAATATCGGCACAACCGCTCATGCTATGAGATATATTACGTGAATAAAGTTGTAGCAAATTTAATTACCTTTCATTTAAGTGCAAGAAAGGGTCAGTAAGTTCTACAGTTCTCTAGTTATGGTAAAAAAATTAAATTGCTATAATGAGGAAGGCAACTAATGTATTGTTTAAGGCATTGTCAAATCCCTACAAAAGGCAGTACCATCGACGAGAGTGCTATCTACGCTTTTACCAGCCTTCTCCGATAGCAGCAGAGCGATGTTAGAGATCAACCATTTTTAAAATGCACTCTCCTCTTACGAGTAAGCACTTCATTCATTCAGTAATGAAATCAAGATACAAACTGTAGTTTGGCTTGTTTTTCGGCTCCACTTTTTGGTCATAGCCATTGATTGTAGTCCACGATACCGATTCTTATTTAAGAATTAGTTTTGGTTTTGATCTTGTTTTGATACGACCTTGACGATAGTTCACAGTGATTGGCGTGGTGTTGGCGAAAAGCACTGAGATCACTGGAAGTCGTGTCGTTAGATGTCTAGCTGTCGCTTCTTGGTGCTCTTGAGTGTACTGTGAGTCGTGTTAATACAAGATCGCGATAATATCCTAACCCCAACAAATTGATACATCAGAATCAGCTACCATTACCCACACTAGGTATATGTTTGTGCTATAGGCATGTCTGTATGTGACTCAGACTTGTCAAGTTACCATTATATTATAACTTCTTCAGTGGTTTACCGTATTTACACGCAATATTGCAAATTCTTTTCCAATGGCTGTTAAGGCTAAAATCTATGTAGAGCTACTGCTCAGTGAGTTGTCACCATAAATACTTATTTCAGTCTTTATTGTATAAATGTAGTTATAGTCTGGACCAATTCAAAAATAAAAATAATTGGAAAATGATTGGACCATAGAATTAGATGAACAAGAACAACTGTCAATCTTCAAAAGTGTGACCAAAAATGAAATGCAAGTGTGTGCGTAAATTGTCTATGTGAGATCAAAAATAGTGATGTCAAGTTACAACATATTAATAATCTGTCGATGTTTGATTGCTTTATCGACTACTTTTTCAAATGTGTTATTTTAAACGCAAAAATTCTACGACATTAAGACGTATAAATAACACTTGCACTGCGTGTGCTATCAAAATCCTTGCAGATTTATCTTAATGTAACTCTTACTGTGTTGGAAAGTGAAGTTTAAATTTATTGCTAAACATGAGCACCTTCCAAAAGGTATTATTATTATTATTATTAAAGCTTTATTTTGTTCCATAAATTTTTAACAGTTTTGTGTATTATATTATTTGACATGAATGATAGTTTTATATGGACCCCGTTTGGGTAAAAGCCTCCAACCCATGCCATTTTACTCGATCTTTGGCTGACTCCATCCAGCTTGCACCTGCGACCTTATGAATGTCTTCTGCCCAGCGCCTTCGTGGCTTGCCTGGTTTCCTTTTTCCTTGTGCTATAGGCCCCGGCCATGTTGTTGTTTTAAGTGTCCATCTTTTATCATTAAATCTAGCAATGTGGCCTGCCCATTTCCATTTTAGTCTCAGTGCACGTTGAAGGGAATCTGTGAGTTTTGTTCTCTTTCTTATATCTTCGTTTCTTACTTTGTGTATTTTCCTTAAATGTAGTAGACTTCTTTCCATTGAGCGCTGACACACTGCAATTTTATGTTTTATTTTGTTGGTGAAAGTCCATGTTTGGCTTCCATAAGTTAGGCTAGGCAAAATGCATGTATCCATTATAGTTTTCTTTAGTTTTAGGTGGTAATCCCCTTTCAATATTTCTTTTTGTGCCCAGAACTTTTTCCAACTGCAGTTGACCCTTCTGTCTATTTCCTCCTCGTTACTGTCTGCGTTAAAGGATACTCGTTTTCCCAGGTATATATACTCATTGACATATTCTATGAGATTTTCTGATACCTGTAAAAGGTATAACATTCGTTATTATTTCAAGTCGGTTATAAAAGCTAATATCTTAATGATGTCTTGTGAAGAAATAATTACATAGCTATTGATATACCGACAAGTTATCGATACTGTCATATGAACATTTTGTCAAGCCCTAGCGTAAAGTAACAGATTATGTTTTTACACAAAATATTTTAAATTATAGACTAATATGATAAAATATTAGCACACAAAGGAAGAAAAACTTATAATGAACTGTATAAACCGGCTTCTTACACTTTTTACGCTGTTAATTTGACAAAATATCGTTATGAAAATGTCGCTCGGAATACCATAAATCCTCTGAAATGAGTATTTGCTTGGATTATTTGGCCCTGTGACACTGCAACCCGGCACACTACAAGACATTTATTTAATACTTTTCGTCCTAATCCGTGTATATTTTTCAATTTGAAAATTACCGTGATACGCTCTTGGCCGTCAGCGGCCGTCGTCAAACTCAAAAGTGGTTACGTTTTCTCATTGGTAGTCCGACTCTTTCGCACTCATGGGATGTTCATATACGTGATGGCTTCCCTTTCGCACACTTAAGCTGTCTGTCAAGCGCGAGCGGATTCTAGGTCTGTGGATTGAACTAATTTGTCAATAGAAAATACGGCAAATACACATAATTTTTTGAGTTACAAATTAGATAGTTAAGTATAACTAAAATTTTGTAAATTATTTGGCATAGTACAGCTATCTTAATTCGCGTAATTCGGCGCGTTCAAAATATTCTCGGTATTGATATCTTACGACCTCTTCTAAAATTTCTTTCGTTACTGGCCGCTAAGGTTTATTCATTGACATTAAAAAAAAGTATAATTCGAACCGAGATGGTCTTTTGTTTTTCTGCAATTGCTGAACAAACATGAACATCATGTGCGAATTGACAATGTTAACTAAATTAGAACATCGATGCGTGATAAAATTCTTGACAAAACAGGGTAAAAATCAAAAAACCATAAAAGAGGAAATGGATTGTGTTTACCGTGAGTCTGCTCCTTCTTTATCTACCATTCAAAAGTGGTCAAGCGAGTTTAAACGCGGAAGGGAGAGTATTGAAGATGACCCTAGACCTGGCCGGCCTGCAGTAGCTACTTCACAAGAAAATATTGATAAAGTGGAAAAACTTATATTGGAAGATGGTCGAGTGAAGGTAAAATCTATAGCACAAGTAACCAATCTCTCTATTGGTACCGTACATGATATTATACATGACCATCTTAATATGTCAAAAGTAAGTGCAAGATGGGTTCCGCGAATGCTGACTCGGCTTCAAAAAGACATGCGTGTAGCTTGTTGTTCCGATTTTATTGACCTGTGCGGTGAAAATCCTGATGAGGTGCTGCAAAGAATAGTTACTGGAGATGAAACCTGGGTTCATCATTATGACCCAGAGGGTAAACAAGAGTCCATGCAGTGGCACATTAAGGGTTCAGCTCATCCCAAGAAGTTCAAGGTCATCCCTTCAGCTGGCAAGGTCATGGCCACGATATTTAGGGATTGTGAAGGAGTATTACTAATCGATTATAAAGAAAAAGGTGTAAATATCACAGGACAGTACTACGCTAACATTCTACGTCAATTAAAGGATGTAATTAAAGAAAAGAGGCGAGGAAAGTTAACCAAAGGTATTCTGCTTCTGCATGACAACGCCCCCGTCCATACTGCTCATATTGCCAAGGCAGCTATTGTTGAATGTGGGTTTAAAACTGTTACTCACCCACCGTATAGTCCGGACTTAGCCCTCAGCGACTTCTTTTTGCTCCCCAATCTTAAAAAGGATCTGCGTGGAAATAAATTTTCTGACGATGAAGCATTGAAGGCGGCAGTGGAGGAGCATTTTTACACGAAAGATAAAAAATATTTTTACGAGGGATTAAAAAAAATAATTGATCGATCTTTTAAGTGTATGAACATAGGGGGGGAGTATATTGAAAAATAAAAATATCAAACTTTTCGTACTTGTTTGTTTTCATTCTCATACCGAGAATATTTTGAATACCCCTCGTATCTATACCTTATTGAATAAAAACTAGTACATAAGTGTTTCCTTTAGTTCTTCTTCTATTCCCGATTTGGTTTGTCAATGTATACACCTATGTATCTAGTTAAGACTCGTAGTAATAGGATATTGCTAGTTAAAACCCGTGGATTATAACACAAACGTATACCTAGAGTGGGTAATGGTAGCTGATTCTGTAGGGCTAAGATGGCCGGCTCTTTATCATTTGTCACCATGGCTGTCACGTTCTAACAAATATGTAAGTGCGAAAGTGACGCATGGCATGACAGGTGATAAAAATGCGACCATGATAGCTGGTCTGATGTATCAATTGTTTGTTTAATTCTATGACAATTAGATGACAATCACCAGTTTACAACCACGTTTTATTGGTTAATTAAATATCTTTCATATGATATATCATTTGTTTAAAAATGTTAAGTAGTTTTTGATCTACATACACTATACACTACAGCGTCCTCCGCCGAGAGATACGCCGCGCCCGCGATAAAATCATCATAGCTTGCTTATTTATTATCCGATTCACAAAATTCAAGAAGTAACGTATAGCTTATTAATGTACCTAAATGATTTATATGACACAATTTTCATCTAAGTGGCCGTTATCATTGTGTTTTTTGGGCTACAAAAAGTAGACAAATGTTATGTTTTCGGATTTTTGTAAATAAAAAAATAATTAATGAAATTACACTTTTAGTTACATAGCATGTTTTATTCTACATTTTATCAGCTTTCATAGGACACCTCATTTTTTAAAATCTGATAAGAACTTGCCGAGTAATTATCTAAACTTTGAAACCCGGGACCGCCATCTTTGTGACGTCACAGTTATCCCCTCCACAGTCTTAGAAAGTGACGAGTTCTTATTTCGTACTCAGTAAACTCTACCGAACACAACCATACCACTCGTCAGTAGTATACTGTCCAGTCACATCGATTAGTGTTGGAGGCCCCCTGGCCGCCTTACTATATCACTCGGTGACTGACCGCACGCGCGACACCGTATATGGCAGGATCGCCATGTAAGGTGAGGATCCGGAGCTGAGTACAAACAAGTGTTCAGCTAGAATGATGATTTATTACTGCACTAAATACATGAGTAAATGGTCCTTATATATATCCTATGAACTACGTACATAACTATATCTAGTATACACTACACGACCCATAGTTTGACAAATGCTGTTATAGAACGTACATTTGTTCGAGCTATTAGATTAGAGCGATTATTTCCGAAAATATTTAACTCCTTAATGCATTTAATAAAACATATTTGTTTAAATTTGAACTTTAACAGTTGTCAATAGAGTAAGGGTAACGCGGTAAGGGGTTAATTTATTAAAAAAATGGTTTTTAGACCCATCCAACTACATATTACGAATCATCACCACTTTAAGAGTACGAACTTAGTAGTTTGCCGGCGTGATTGATACACATACCAAAGCAGATAAAATGCAGCCTTGTCCGGGCAGTCAGACAGACAGACATGTCTTATTGACTAAGGAACCCTGTAAGTGAAAAATATTATTTTAACTCACATTTATAGACGGGTCTAACGCGAAATTTATTCAATTACCTTTATTTACCGACGTTTCCAAAAAATCGCCAAGTACACAAATGCGCAATCGCCGAACATCTTCTGACATCTGGCACAAATCACTGGATTGAGTTGCATAGACCAAAAGTTGTCTCCACTGAACGCCATTATTATCCTCGAGTTGTGCGAGAAGCAATTGAAATCAAGAAACACCCCAGGAATTTTAATAGGGAGGATGGATTAAACTTATCGCCAACTTGGGAACCAGTGATACAGAAGTTAACACGTTCCCTGTGCATGTATCATATGTGTAACATTTTAGGGTACATATGATACGTGCATGCACAGGGAACGTGTTAAAGCCAAAGGATCTATCTTCGGACGTGTGCGTTGATATTGTGAGTGTTGCTTGTCGGACTATTGACAATAATTAACATTATGTGTAGTGGGCTAGTGGGTGGTTTGAAAATGTGATATCTACCCGAAACATTTTCATACACTTTTCGTCGGGTAGTTCACAAATCTCTGTTTTGACATTTTGCTGGGACATCAGTTAGCCGCGACCACGACCAGTGAAACCTGTGTCGAAACGTCGGTAAATAAAGGTACCTTATTGAATAAATTTCGCGTTCGACCCGTCTATAAATGTGAGTATGTGATCAAAACGCGAAAGTTTTAAATATTATAAATATTATTTTATCATTAATATTACTTTTTAATTGTTGCATTCTTATTGTTTTAGTTTGTGAAATTTTGGCTGATGATAAAGAGAGCATTGATCCTGGTCGCGCTAAATACTGGTGTGAGAAGGCAGAAAAAATGTTTCCAAAGCATCCAGTTACCTTTCAACTACGTGAAAAGTTATTGTCTATTGCCAATCCAGACCCACAAGCCCTGGTTGATCTGCTGTTAGAAGAATTGGCTGTAAGGCCCAAGGATGTTCTGCTACACATCCGTCTACTGAAATTGTATTTGAAAAATAATAATATTGAAGAAGCATTTACTCACAGTTGCAATGTAGAGTTTGGAGAGAACAACTTCAATAATAATTATGATTGGTATGAGACAGTTGCACAGATTCTTCAATGTAATCCCCAGAACAACAATGACTGGCTTTTTCAGTTGCTTTTATTGACAGTCACTGAACGAATGTGTGTTTTGAGTATAACCCAGACTGGCCACAAAGACAGAAGTATTTTTGAGTCTACAGAGTTACTTCATGTTTACGATCAAGCTATAGAGAGAGTTGCTAAAGCTGGAAGCAATCCTGGTCATGGCGAATTTCATGCTGGTCTTCTAAAACATCATCGTGGCCAATTTGCCTTCATAGCAGCAACATTGTTGCTCAAGCGTGGAGCGAAACACAGCTGGCGAGATGCGCCTAGAGATGCTGAGCCTTTGATGTTAATGGCATGGCATTCCTCAGTTGCAGATGTCTCAGCTAGCTGGGTTATTTCTGCTCCAGAAATGCAACAGAAAGCTGTACGGCGCTGGTATTCTGAAGGGTCATACAGGTGTTCACAATCTGGACATTATCTGCTATCTAATTTCAATTATAAAAGCCAATCTTTCCTGGATCGTATTTCACAAAATTGCTCTGGCATACATTGGAGAGACAAGTTATACGGAAAGATCTTCTTGAGCAGATATCATTTAGGAAAAATAAATACTTCACATTTGGTCTCAACTTCTTTTGACGCGCCTGCTCTGATTTTACCTAAACGAAGTGAAGTCGAAATTCATGATGAAGAAGCTCAGAGAGCATATGGAAATTCTCTTCATCATTTTGTGTGGCTTTTGTCCAAGTACAAAGAATTTTCAAAGTTTAAATTAACAATTTTTGACATGCTTCCCCTGGCAGTTCAAAATGATGCAAATTGTGGCCCAGAAAGTTTATGTCAAATGGATGTCTATGCATTTCTTTACTGCGCAGCCTTGACGTCTCGCCAACAGCGAGATCCTGGCGTTCCATCAGGTAAGCCAAAAACGCTACCGGCTAATATTACAGATTTACTGTGTCCTTTGTCTCAAATAAAGTGGTGGGACTGTGCTTATAAGTTTAGTCAAAATGAATTGGGTGCAGAAATGACAGATATTCGCGTGACTCTCAGTCGCGGCATAGAAATTGTGCGATGTGTTGACAATCACGGGATAGAGCCAGAACTTCTGTGTGATCTAGGTCGCATATTTAGTACCCGAGCTAAGCTTATAACAGATATTGATGATAAACACAGCTGGGAGTTGCGAGCAGTTCTTTATTATACATCAGCTATAAATCTATTGGAGAAAAAGAGCACTGATGAAATTACAAGATCTGAAAAACGAATGTTTAAAAAGTTGAGTCTGCTGCCAAAAGATACTAACTCTTTACTCGAGGAATGTAAATTATACGTGGCACTCTATGAGTTAAATAAGGACGAGTATGAAAAGGCAATCCAGTTATTGTCACCATTGAAAAGTGCACAAGGTCTGTATCATCTCAGTGTTGCTTATAAAAAAATGGCATTGAACGAAAACAAATATTCACAAAGCAATGCTAATGATGAATCTAACTCAAAGTATCAGTCATTGTTATCAATGGCCCAAAAATACGCTAACGAAGCCCATTATAAACTGAAAGATCCAGAGAATAAATCAAATCATATGCTACTCATAGATACAGAAGAGTTGATAAATGAATTAGACCTCCATCTAAATGAATGGTCCGCCGGAGCACCTGATAAACATAACAAGCATTCTTCTGATGAGTATTTTTCTATACATGGCAATGAAGATGACCCTCTTAAAAGTCAATCCCACTTTTCGCGCGAATTTAGCTCTACCCCAAAACGATTATTACACTTAAGTACGGGCCCTACATCAATTCCTAATGTTCATGGTGATGAACAGTTTCATTCAACAGTTCAATTCAAAAACAAATCCAGTTTGCTAGAACGAGACACTGCAGCAATCAATGACTTAATTGACCTTGCAAGGAGTGTTTTTGAAGAAAATCGAATAGCGAGCAATCAAATTATGAGCACAATAAATTCAAATATGCAAAACACCATCGATCAATTTGCTATGCTGAAAATTTCTGTAGATCAAGTGAAATATCAAATTAATGAGTGCAGAAAGGAGTGTAAAGAAGTTACTGAGCTGAAAAAAGAAATAACTGAGCTAAAGAAGGACATAAGTAAAATTAAGAAAGCTTCTGAACAGACAATCAATGAAAACGAATTGTTTAACCTCGATGAGGGATACGCTACAAATGAAAACGCGTCCACTTTTGCAGCACAGTTGCCCTTCACTGCTCAGCAAGTTATGCCTCCATTTAATCAGCGCCTACTACCGCCATTCACTGTGCCACCTAATCCCTTCCAACTTTACGGTCAGAATTTATTCAATTTATATTCGCAATTTTCTCAACCATCATCAGTGCCTGGAGCACCACCAATATTTGATGCAGCGAGACCGCAAGTTAACTATCCAGGCGTTTTCACAAACCCCGATCAAATGTATTTAGATGTAGCGCATCTTGCTCAACAGACAGCGGTACCAGTGATTCCTGTACAGGCTTCAGTTACAGCCACAGTTGCAGCTTCCACTTTACCAGTACCTAATTCAACGGCCCCAGCCACATCAATTATGACGCAAAATGTCATAGGCAAGGATAGTACACGTTCGTTACCAGCTAATGTTGCAATAACATCATCAGATCCATTGCCGACGTCCACAACTACCCCAGCACCAGTACCTAGTGTTACAGTGCCACCAAAGCACATCAAAGGTATTCCTCACAATTATCAAATACAAATGCCTGCAACAGAACCTACTCCAGCTTTTGGTTTTCCATCACTTGGAAATAAAAGAAGTCCCAACACGAAATCTTCAAATTGGACTCTAAACACAGTATTCAAAGATTCCACCCCTACCACCAACTCTCATTCTACGGCTTCTATATCTTTTTCGCCAAAACTCGGCAACATTAGCTTAAATGAAGAAGTTTTGATTGGTGCAGCCAATGACAGTCATAACAAATCTAGAACATTGTCTGAAAAAAGTAACACGTCGATCGATAATTATGATCCATGTCCGGATTTCAAGCCCATCATACCTCTACCAGCAGAAGTAAAAGTTACAACTGGAGAAGAAGACGAAACTGTTATTTTTTCGGCTAGGGCGAAACTATATCGGTTCGTCGACAATCAGTGGAAAGAAAGGGGACTTGGCGACATGAAATTACTTAAACATAAAACCACTGGAAAAGTTCGTGTGCTCATGAGGCGAGAACAAATCCATAAAATTTGCGCTAATCATGCTATAACATCCTGCATGGAAATAAAACCTATGAAGAATGAAACAAAAGCGTACTTTTGGGTAGCAAATGATTTTGCGGATGAAACCCTTGTGCTAGAAAAATTCTGTGTCAGATTCAAAACAGCTGACATAGCGCGACAATTTTACGAAAACTTCGATAAAGCTATATCAGAGGCTACTACGACAGAGGCATTGAGTACAGGATCAGAAACTCCGGTAAACCTAACTTCAAGCAAATCTGATAAAACAGGTGCAAAAACGAATGTTAATAAAATAAAAACAATAGATATCAAAACAACTCCAGACAATAATTCACAACCTGCTAAGACGGTATTCGGTGGTTTTACTTTCAGTAGTACACCAGCGTTTAAAACAGTTGAAGATTTAAAGCCCCACGGAAAAAATGTGGAGATTACGCCAACAAACAAAGTTAATGTGTTTAGTGGCTTGAATTTCAAAACTGGACCTGCTTCTTCACCATTTAGCAATTTATTCAGTACTTCCAGTGCCCAAACTAACAGTCCTCAAACATCAGTGCAAAATGTTGAGGCAACGGATAAATTGAATACTTCGGATGCAGTAGAAGAATACGAGCCGACAGGTGAGTTCACACCTGTTGTGCCTTTGCCAGCATTAGTAGACACGAAGACTGGCGAAGAAGATGAAATTGTTCTATTTGAACACAGAGCCAAGTTGTTACGCTTTGTTGCCAAAGAGTGGAAGGAACGCGGTCTTGGTAATATAAAAATCCTCGTAAATAAGGACAACCCGCAAAAATTGCGCATTTTGATGAGAAGAGAGCAAGTAATGAAAGTTTGCTGTAACCATGCTGTTACAAAAGCAATGACATTCCAGAAAATGCCTAATGTTGACAAAGCGGTCACATGGTGTGCTCAAGACTTTTCCGAGGGTGAGCTTACACCTGAAACCTTTTGTCTCCGTTTTAAAACAGTACAAGCTTGCAATGATTTTATTGATGTCGTAAAAACTGCCCAATCTAAATTAAGAGACGACTCCAAGGCAGCTAAAGAAGAACTTAATGCGGCCAAACAAAATTCCCAAACTGGATTTACTGCTGTAAACAAACCAGCAAATTCTAATTGGGGCGATAAATTCAAACCCAAGCAAGGTTCTTGGGAATGTAAGGAATGTTTAGTTCGGAATGAAGCCAATGTCGAAATCTGTCCCGCGTGTAACAGCCCGAAGAATCCTGGCAGTGCTACAGCAAACACAAAGACGACAGAGATCAAAGCACCTAACAACGAAGTTAAATTTAAATTTGGTATTCCCCAACAATCCAATCCAATTCAGGTCTCAGAACAAAGAGTATCTAATGCACAAGTTAAATCTTCATGGGGAGGCATGTTTAAACCTGCAGCTGGAACATGGGAATGCAAACAATGTTTTGTTAGAAATGAAGGTGGGGTTGATACCTGTTGTGCATGCAATAGCCCGAGAGATCCCAATGCAGCTAGTAAGCCCATTGCCGCCAGCACTACGTTTTCAACTCCCAAATTTAACTTTGGCATTCCACCAACAAGCAATAGCAATGAACAGAAGGCAAATACTACTTCTATTTTCGACGGCACTGGTGCGCATAAATTCAATTTTGGCATCCCCGCAAACCTTCAAGTGAAATCCACTGATAACTTACCTAAGAATGATACAAGTTCTGCAAGTAATGTATTAACACTAGAGACATGCAAAACTAAAGATGCCTTTCAGACACCAACGTTAACACCAAAAGAAAAACCAGCCTTATTGCCAACCCCTCAAAAACCAAATGAAACGGCAACATTCGACTTTGTGTTTAAGCCAAAAACTCAAATTAAAGCTAAGAGCCCTGCTAAGTCACCTAGAAAAGACAATGGGGAAGAGAGCGACGGCAACGAGTATGCCTCCGAAGATGAAGGACATCACATACATATAACTCCAATCATACCTTTGCCGGACAAGGTAAGCAATATTAAAATTTAATTAACATCATAAATTAATTATATGCCTTTCACCCGAGTAAAATAATTTAAAAAGTAAAATAAATACCTGGTAAAATAATTTATTTCGACGTAAACAATTATAGATGGACAGACAGTAAAAGTTACATAAAAAAATAGTAAAAACTGCAAAAACATTTCTTATTTTATTTTTACTTAACTAAGAACCGTAACAAATTAGTCAAATTATTAAGGTAGCAAACTATAGTTATCACACATTACATTATGTCTACGCTTGTAACTAACAACAACTGTTGTCAACATTCGTAAATTACAATAAAGGTGCACAAATAAATATAGAGAAAAGGAATAAAAATAGTAGGTAGGTAGGGTCGACTACAAAGAGATGTATCCACTTTTTCACCTTATTACAAGGCAGTAAGGTGAAAAAGTGGATACATCTTTTTGTAGTCTGCTGTACATTAGGAACATGGAGGTGATTGGCCGGAACTGTAATATATAGTTTGTCAGGACTATAAGAATATAAGGGTTGTCTCATTTTAAACATAGACAGAGAGAATCATACTATCTTTGTCTTACACTAGTACTAGCACCCAAAAGAAAAGGATGAGTAGTTTTCCTGGTTCTTAGTGACTGACAAATTGGTTTGACCAAATATATAATTTATATTTAAGCTTTTTTTTATGTACAGGTGAAAGTTGTAACAGGTGAAGAAGATGAAGATGAGCTTTTTGCACACAGAGCAAAATTGTTGATATTTGTTTCTGGTGAATGGAAAGAAAGAGGACTTGGTGTAGTAAAAATTCTAAAGCATAAACATACAGCCAAATTGAGGTAATATTATGTTCTGTCAAAGATAATTGAGTATAGAGGCGGATTGTCAAACTAAATTTTGTAGTCACAGTAAATTTACTGCCATCTTTTGACACGTGATTAAAACTTAGAACGCCATTTGGCTTTAATTCTTGTTCTTTCTCTTATGTGTGTTAAATTTGTTAAATATCAGAAAAGTCACGCGATGACGCCATACCTTTGGCCTGTGCTGGAGTAGATGGTGCCACTTTTTGATATTTAACACAAGTGAAATAATAAGGATCAAAGTCAAATGAAGTTCTAAAAGTTTATATCACGTGTCGAAATATGACAGTAAATTTACTGTGGCTACAAAATTTACTTATACAATACGCCTCTATTTGAAATTCTCTTTTTTTCTACTTATAACATTTAGAAACAATAATTTTACAACATTAATACAATCAATATGAATGTCAAATAAATACTTGGTAAATGGATCGTATATGTACTAACCACAGATGTTTTTCAGAGTCGTTATGAGGCGTGAGCAAGTCTTCAAGATATGTTTAAATCATGCACTGACTCCAGATATAACTTACAATCTTAAAGACGAAAAAAATTGGATATTCGCTGCTAATGATTTCAGCGAAGGAGAATTAACTGTACAACGTTTTTGCTTGAAGTTCAAAACGAAAGAAATTGCCATGCAGTTTAAAGACGCTGTGGACAAAGCGAGAGACGGGAAGAGTAATGAAATACAACAAAATGAAAATATTTCTGTTAAAAGTGATAATGACAATGATGATGTGGAATTTATTACTGAAACACAGTCCAACTCGGAGGAAAAGAAAAAAGCATTGGAACTAATGTTACCAGAGAATTTCTTCTTATATAAAAATAAGGACCCTTGTCGTGGTTGCCGTGGTTGCGACGACAGCAAAGATTCGACACCCCAAGCTTTAAAGAGTAACATAACCCTAAGTGCTTTTACTGCTCCGACAACGTTCTCTAGTCCGCTTAAGATATCCACGGAAAATAATGCTGTCTTTACTCCAGATAAAGAAAATGCAAGTAAGAGTGCTAACTCTGTTGAACAGCCTGCTTTTTCACAATCAACCAATTCTACTAATGAAATTATTCAAAAACCGAAATTCGTTTCTGCAGACAACTCCAGTTCAATATACAGAGCACCCATGCTCAACTCTTCTATTCTCCCTGGGGCGCAAACTAGTACTACCAGTGGAGTGCAATCAGACCCTAAATCAATATTTGCTACTGCAAATTCGAACTTGTCGTCAAACAATTCAACATTGTTTGGGTTTAAACCAAATAATAACGGCAATATTGAGGTGAAGTCTGTTTTCGGGGCAGCCGTGAATGTCAAACTAAATGACGGCCAAAAGCCAGATGGAAAATCAATTTTTGGGTTTTCAAGTGGTATGACAAATCAAAAACCTTTTAATTTGTTTAATCAAAATGATAGCAACATATTTGTCAGGGCAAACGATGCGGTTAAATCTGATGAAACATCAGCATTCGCTTCGGTAGATGCACCAAATTATTTTGGAAACAGCAGGAGTACTTGGAGCTTTGACCCTAAAACTGACTCTAGAGCGTCAGGAGACAGTAAGAGTGAACTTGTCAAACTATTAAATACACCCAAAGAAGACAACAACACAACTAATCCTGCCCCGGAAATATTAGGCACAGATAGTTTATTGTCTTTTAGTACTTTTAAAAGCCAACCTGAAATAAAGTTCCAAAGTAAGTATTAATTGTTTAAATTTAAATATGTTTAGTGATAAGACACGCCTGTTTAACCTGTTGTATCCTCCGGTCAAAAATTTGACATAAAACAATCATAATAAACACATCTTTAAGTTGAACATTATATGGAGCAGATCTGCTCCTATGAGTACCAAAGGTTAACTTCTACTCTAAATACATAGAATCTGTTTGTTATATTATCCAAATTTTCGTGTTTATATTTTTAATCTCTGTGAATCTTTAAACCATAAAGTCTAAATAAACCGTAGACTACATTAGACACTAAAAGGCCTCAAAAGCGCCTGTAGTGAGCAATTGGAAGTTTTTGCAGATGTAGTGTATAATTGTTTTCCATCGTACCTATTTCCTCGGAATCGTTCGTATTTGTCATGCTACTGCAGTCAATCTCAGTACTTTTTGTACCGAGACTGAGTGAAATATCAAGCCACATTCGTACATTTCCGTGAAATAACGATGGAAAATTAAATAATTATGCACTACATCTGGCGGTCTAGCATGAGTTGCATTCTCGCGCGCGACTCCATACATCTTGCGCGACTCCATACATCTTGCGCGACTTCAAGTATGGAATCGCGCTCGAGAACGCAACTCGTGCTAGACCGCCTGTATTCAGAAATGTTTTTGTTTTCATTGACTATACGACGATATTGCTTTTAGAAAACCCTGATTTCAAATGGGAAGGTGCTGGTCAGCAGTTGTTCGTACAGGCGCCGAAAACAAAGAGTACCAGCGATGCAGACAACGAAGTGGATACCGGCAACGGAGCGGAGGAAGAGTACGACCCGCATTACGAGCCCATTGTCCCCCTGCCCGACAAAATAACCGTGACAACGGGCGAGGAGGACGAGGTAGGTCCAACTTTTGTACCCCTATGTCATGAACAGTAGTAGATTGTTAACCAAGGGTGGAAAGTGAACCATTTCACCCGAAATATTTTAGTTATTAATAGTTCGAAGGCAAGATGTTTACTTTTACCCGAGTTAAACAGTCTACTTTTCTTTTCGACTATGAGGAAAGTCAAACACGAGATAATATTTTGACGGTCAAGAGAATTAGGGACTGGAATTGGCGCCTTGGCGCCATTTACATTTTATTCGGAAAAAAAATCTAAAACGATTAACAATCCGATCGTAAAGCTTGAACACTCCAAAACGTGGGCACACATTTAGGCTTAGCACGCACTGCGGTTATTAAAAAGCGATTCCGCTACCGCAAAAAATGTAACGTACGGCATTCTTTATAAGCGCACGCACGCAACTTGCTACATTTTGACCGCAACCGCAAGAAAAAAACCTCAGTGCGTGCTAAGCCTTATGCTTATAATTTTTGTAAAGGTTGGTTAAATTTTATGTCTTTACTTAAATTAAAATCGCTATAGCATGTGGAACATGTGATACCACAATAGTTGTCAATTCTATAATTCGTTTTCTTGATAACGAGCTTTAACACCAATAGCCTTGGAAAATTCGATTAGGCTAAAGAAACTTGTGAAAATGTTAATATATCAACAATCGATTCGTTTTTGTATTTTTGAAATATCGCGGAGACGTTTATGAATGGAAAGACAACCAGAAAGCAGAAAAACACGAGATTGTAATGAGAAAAAGAAGAAACTAGGAACATACAGCATTCTTACATAAAGACCGAAACCTATATTTTCTTATGTTGCAAAAAAGGTACAAATATCTTAAATTTATGCACAAAAAGTGAAGTCAAGTTAGATTAAGAGCTAGCAAGGTTTATCTGCTCCCAAAATAGTGGTGCTAAATGAAATTTGTATGGAAAATGTAGGATATAAAAAGCGGCCAAGTGCGAGTCGGACTCGCCCATGAAGGGTTCCGTATTTAGGCGATTTATGACGTATAAAAAAAAACTACTTACTAGATCTCGTTCTAACCAATTTTCGGTGGAAGTTTACATGGTAATGTACATCATATATTTTTTTTAGTTTTATCATTCTCTTATTTTAGAAGTTACAGGGGGGGGGGGACGACACACATTTTACCACTTTGGAAGTGTCTCTCGCGCAAACTATTCAGTTTAGAAAAAAATGATATTAGAAACCTCAATATCATTTTTGAAGACCTATCCATAGATACCCCACACGTATGGGTTTGATGAAAAAAAATTTTTTGAGTTTCAGTTCGAAGTATGGGGAACCCCAAAAATTTATTGTTTTTTTTTTCTATTTTTGTGTGAAAATCTTAATGCGGTTCACAGAATACATCTACTTACCAAGTTTTAACAGTATAGTTCTTATAGTTTCGGAGAAAAGTGGCTGTGACATACGGACGGACAGACAGACGGACAGACGGACAGACAGACAGACAGACATGACGAATCTATAAGGGTTCCGTTTTTTGCCATTTGGCTACGGAACCCTAAAAACGTTTGATAATTTTTAAGGGCCTACTGCAGCCGCGTCTGGCGCTTCGTAAACCACGCCCGCTAGTTCTTCCCTCCCCGCTAACACGCACACATGGAAACGCTTCGCGCCCCACGTGAAGTTTGTGTGACCTTTTAGCACCATCTAACGTTACAGAAGTTAACTACCATTATACGCGGTCGCTGCGGTCGGCCAGAAACTTAAATTCGGAAAAAATTGAAACAGATGGCGTTGTTACTTGTTCATAATAGCAAACAATAAAATAATTAATTCATAAACCTGCATATTTATTGTTGTTTTGGAAGACGTTAACAGCATAGAAGCAGCAGCGTATATAGCATATAAGTTAAGAGTATTGATAATAAGAAAATAGCACAAGAACAGAAAAGAGATTATTTTTGATAAAATATGATGAAAACAGATTTACTTGATTACGCTCACCTGACTTTGCGGTCACTAAATGCAAATTTCAACCTTATTGTTATGGGGTTACAATACCCCTGGGGTTGCAGGCGTCCATAGTCGTTATTATTATAAATGCTTTGGTTGAAATACTTTTTAACCCTCGAATTTTTCATAGGTACAGTCACCTGCAATAATATGTTACTCTTCGACGGCCGCAAAAATATGTGACACGCTCTTATGGCTCTACAAATAAGATCTAACATGATCTACCGCAAAACGGCCTTCGGTGTGTAACATATTATTGCAGCTGACTGTACTCGTATTCATTGTTGTATAGGTAGGTATTAATATCTTTTATCCGATCGATTTGCATTTATTTGAAATAAATCACAGTGTTTAGTAATTATATGTTTTATTGAATAAGAGATTATTTAGTTATGTAAGGAATACAGGGTGCCTTTTTGAAACACTCATTTTTAGGGTTCCGTAGCCAAATGGCAAAATACGGAACCCTTATAGATTCGTCATGTCTGTCTGTCTGTCTGTCCGTCTGTCCGTCCGTATGTCACAGCCACTTTTTTCCGAAACTATAAGAACTATACTGTTGAAACTTGGTAAGTAGATGTATTCTGTGAACCGCATTATATTTTCACACAAAAATAGAAAAAAAAAATTTTTTTTGGGGTTCCCCATACTTAGAACAACTGAAACTCAAAAAATTTTTTTTCATCTAACCCATACGTGTGGGGTATCTATGGATAGGTCTTCAAAAATGATATTGAGGTTTCTAACATATTTTTTTTCTAAACTGAATAGTTTGCGCGAGAGACACTTCCAAAGTGGTAAAATGTGTGTCCCCCCCCCCCTGTAACTTCTAAAATAAGAGAATGATAAAACTAAAAAAATATATGATGTACATTACCATGCAAACTTCCACCGAAAATTGGTTTGAACAAGATCTAGTAAGTAGTTTTTTTTTTAATACGTCATAAATCCCCTAAATACGGAACCCTTCATGGGCGAGTCCGACTCGCACTTGGCCGCTTTTTCTGGATAATTTTGAATTTCAATTGTCAGGGGAGCCTACATTATTTTTTAATACATTTTACAACGACAACAAACAAAAGTACAACTTCGCCGTATTTTTATTACCCGGGTCGATCGCAACAAAATAGAAAATCATGTTTTTCAAATCTAAGCGTTATTGTAATTTATCTCAAATAACCAAAAAGTCAATCTGACTAGAACTTAAAAACGAACTGAATTATTTTAATATGTCGATTTTTCTTGGTGACCCAGGAGAATTTTTTTTATCCCATACAAAAAGAGCGTATCCCAATCGCGTATCGGTTTTGGTTTTTACTTATAAGTGTGAAAAATATATTCTACCATATACGAAGGATGTGTGTTTTTTCATGTTTTATGTGTCTTTTTGTACAATAAAGTGTTTTACTGCTACTAATATATCATATTAACGATTAACTAAAAAGGTATTTACATCTAATTTAACTGGTAAATTATTTTTTAATCCATTTTTTTAATAAAAATCTTTCTCGATGATATAAAAAAGAACATCGACAAATTATGTTCAAAGAATTAATATCAAAACAGATGTCATAATTAGGATTGGCTACTTTAAGAAAGGGACAGAGAGATTTAATCCTCTCGCTCTGCACGTTTTTCTCATTCCTCCTTGTCAAGCCAAAATAAACTATAAAATGATAGTAACACAGTACATTGTAATATTCACTTTTTCCACGGTATCATGTCATTGTAAATTACTTATGTGAAATTGTAGTGGCGTGCGACTTTCAAACCGGAGGTCACGGGTTCGAACCCCGGCCCGTGCAAGTGAGTTTTTGTAAGTAGGGACTTTTTTTAGTGGTACTTAAATATAATAACTTTTCGTATTATTGAAATAAAATATTTTATTCAAACAAACTTAATAATATAATAATTAAAACGAATAATATCAATTAGTTTATAATATTTATTCAATTATTTTAAATTATTTGAGCATGAAACATACTAGATTTATTTTTATCATTACAATAGAAAAAAAGCAAAAAATATATTCTTATAGATATTTTATTTTCAAACAAAAATAAAGCAAAAAGTTACGGTTAGATTCTGATGGCTATATACCAAACAGCTACCGATACATTTCAATATCTGTCGAAATTTCCTAACCCGTTGTAACTGACAAAGAGTATAGATTTCGACGTAGCATGACGTAGCTAAGCAAACACGCACACATGCGTAACATATAGGCCTGTAAGAAGGCACCATCATAGGTTTACCTCCGATTCCGTTACTACTCAATGGAGTTACGACTCAACGTTTATTGGATATTAAAATTTTACGTAATTCGGAGCGCTGCGCGAAGTGACATAGGTCTTACCTCTTTGAGGCACGACGGCCATCTAACATTACTGGCATAAAGGATGCATTTATGACTTTGACGCATGACAGAAAGAGAAACCGAACTGCGTAAAATGGGCGTTTGCTGTTGAATTCATGAAATCAAAAATCGATAATAAATCCATCGGTAAAGGATAATAAGTTAATATTTAGTTCTTTGAAAGTTAAGACGAGATGAAAACCTTTGCTGTAAGGTGGATTGTGCTGGTTAGGGATGTGTTTTCTAGTTGCACGAAACTAAAACCGAAAAATGAACACGTAAGTTTGGATTTATTTTCTATCGAGAAAATTTTAAGCATTCGTGTTTCGACTACTACGAAATCACTTATCATATAGTCAAGAAACATATATCCGAAAATCACTACTGTTTGTTTCCGGGGCTAGCCACTGCCACGTTTCTAAGATCCTGTTATTTTTCGATGCACGGCCTTAACGTATTTGAGCGCGTTAAGTGTTAGACGATGGTTCTATAGAAATACAAACTTCAAGCAATAACATAAAATAAAAAAGCGGCCAAGTGCGAGTCGGACTCGCCCATGAAGGGTTCCGTATTTAGGCGATTTATGGCGTATAAAAAAAAACTACTTACTAGATCTCGTTCAAACCAATTTTCGGTGGAAGTTTACATGGTAATGTACATCATATATTTTTTTTAGTTTTATCATTCTCTTATTTTAGAAGTTACAGGGGGGGGGGGGGACACATTTTACCACTTTGGAAGTGTCTCTCGCGCAAACTATTCAGTTTAGAAAAAAATGATATTAGAAACCTCTGTATCATTTTTGAAGACCTATCCATAGATACCCCACACGTATGGGTTTGATGAAAAAAAATTTTTTGAGTTTCAGTTCGAAGTATGGGGAACCCCAAAAATTTATTGTTTTTTTTTCTATTTTTGTGTGAAAATCTTAATGCGGTTCACAGAATACATCTACTTACCAAGTTTCAACAGTATAGTTCTTATAGTTTCGGAGAAAAGTGGCTGTGACATACGGACGGATAGACAGACGGACAGACAGACAGACAGACATGACGAATCTATAAGGGTTCCGTTTTTTGCCATTTGGCTACGGAACCCTAAAAAGTTTGACTTGTATGAGTTGCTAAATACATTCCCAAAGATTGCAAGATAAAAATAATGCTAAGTATCCCCATTATTTATTGGTTGAGCAAGCTACTTGTGATTGCATCAAGCGACGCCGTTAATTGATTCGCATAAGGGACATTGACTATAGAAATGTATGCAAGAAACATTTGCGAAAATTACCTAAACCTATTTTAAAGAAGCCACAGCTCATAGTTACTATTTTGGTAGCATTCATCGTGTTGTCATTACACTATAACAGTGACGAAGGGGTATTAACATGATAAACATGCCGACAATGCCAAATGGGTACTTTTGGCGGATGGTAATAAATGAAGGCGGATGGCAATGGACTGGGTCCATATCAATGAATATTTGAAAAAGACACCTGTTAAAGTTATATTATCAACTTATCCGCAAATAACTCTGGCTTGGACTACTTAAACATACGGTAATCATGTCGTGCAAAGTGCCGGTGTCCTGGTCATCACAAAGTCTGTGACATGTCAAATCCTGAGGCTGAAATGAAAGTCTAGTATATTAGCGTGATAAACTATAATATTTTCAATTATATTCAATATATATTTCGCTCCATTAGACCTTTATTTTCTATTTATTTGTAATTTTATGTGCCCACGTTTTGGCGTGTTCAAGCTTTAAATTGGAATTTGTCTGAAACAGCCTTAAGGTATGCGCGCCTTAAAACAAGTGAAACTGAATATTCATTATTATTTTGTGTAATGTTATAATTTATAATATATTACATTCAATTAACAAATATTTATGTTTAAATATCAAATACAAGTAGTATACATTTTTAAATAATGCAATGCAATTGACATTTAATTTCAATAATAATTGGTCTGAAAATGCGGAAGCTAATATGAGAGCTTTTAACTGAATAATATGGGATATATGCCCTGTTAGCTGTTGCTCGAAGTACAAATAAAAAAAACTTTCCACCCCAGGGTGGGAAATGCAATTTTCCACCCGGCTATGAAAGGTGAACTTTTCGAATAGGAGAGATGAAATAATAAATAAATGTGCCTAATATAATACTTACATATTCTGTATTGTAAGTGTAAACGTTATCATAATGCGAAGATTGCGAAACGGTACTGTTGTTACTACATAATACACTTTGTCTATACCAATGTATTCCATCATACCAGGAAAAGTTGTTTGGAAGGCGTTGTAAGCTGTTCAGATACAATGACGCCACCCGCGAATGGAAGGAACGAGGCGTTGGAGAGCTAAAAATATTGTATCACCCCGTGAAGAACACTTACCGACTGCTGTTTAGACGTGAACAGGTATGTGTACTTATAAATGTTGTCTTTGTTTACACGGTATTATTAAATTTAAAATTAATAAAATACAAAAATGTATGCAAGTGCAACATGGAGGTGTAACAAGTAGTTTGGTGGGCAGGTACACAAGGCTGTGCTGAACATGCTTGTCTTCATGGACCTGGAGTTGCTGCCGATGAGCAAGAGCGACCGCGCGTGGACGTGGGCCGGGCGCAACTACGCGGAGAACCCCGCTGGGGACCAGGAGACGCTTGCGGTGCGCTTTAAGACTCAGGACATGGCCACCGAATTCTTCGATAAAGTCAAGGAATGCGTACGGGTATGACTGTTATGCAGTGTTTTTAAGGCATACCTATAATTTTGTGACATAGTATATCCTATCCATTTAATTAAATTATTGGTATTATCGATAGCTTTGATCTTTTTTACTTTAAGTGTACTTTACTGTACTTTAAACAGCCTCCTAGCCTAGTCGGTAGTGACGCTGCCTACAAAGCAGGAGGTGCCGGGTTCAAATCCTGGTAAGGACATTTATTTGTGTGTTTATCAGAAATACATATTTGTTCATGAGTTACGGTTCGGATGTTTTCTATGTACATATATATAAGTATTTATATGACTATGATAACTATGTAAAACTGTTCTATGTTATTTATAATTTAAGTGCGGCTTTTTTTTAGGCATTACAGTCTGCAGCAGCGCAGGCCGTAAGAGAGGAAAAGAAGGTGGAAGTGAAGCCAAAAGGCATGGCTTTATTGAGGTTACCTATACATCTACAAGACAGCGCACGCGCTGATAATGCTTTGGCAATGAAAACTGATAGTCAAACTGTTGAGGCCACTGAACAGGCTAAAGCGGAGTCCGCCGAACGAGAAGTTACGAAACGTGTTCTCTTCCACGACGTGGAGCAACGTGAGGAGGCGGACGACGAACAAGCGGAGGATCACGATCACGAGCAAGTTTATTATCAAGACGATGACTACGATACCTACTATAATGAGGTAAACGTTTGTTATACATGAAGGAGGATACTAATGTACATTTGGCGCGGTTCATATGGCATTTAAACCTAGTATATCCTATCCATTTCATTAAATTATTGGTATTATCGATAGCTTTGATCTTTTTTACTTTAAGTGTACTTTACTATACTTTAAACAGCCTCCTAGCCTAGTCGGTAGTGACGCTGCCTACAAAGCAGGAGGTACCGGGTTCAAATCCTGGTAAGGACATTTATTTGTGTGTTTATCAGAAATACATATTTGTTCATGAGTTACGGTTCGGATGTTTTCTATGTACATATATATAAGTATTTATATGACTATGATAACTATGTAAAACTGTTCTATGTTATTTATAATTTAAGTGCGGCTTTTTTTTAGGCATTACAGTCTGCAGCAGCGCAGGCCGTAAGAGAGGAAAAGAAGGTGGAAGTGAAGCCAAAAGGCATGGCTTTATTGAGGTTACCTAAACATCTACAAGACAGCGCACGCGCTGATAATGCTTTGGCAATGAAAACTGACAGTCAAACTGTTGAGGCCACTGAACAGGCTAAAGCGGAGTCCGCCGAACGAGAAGTTACGAAACGTGTTCTCTTCCACGACGTGGAGCAACGTGAGGAGGCGGACGACGAACAAGCGGAGGATCTCGATCACGAGCAAGTTTATTATCAAGACGATGACTACGATACCTACTATAATGAGGTAAACGTTTGTTATACATGAAGGAGGATACTAATGTACATTTGGCGCGGTTCATATGGCATTTAAACCTTTTGGATTTCATTAACACGTTGGCAATCTCTGCGTCTGCCGAATTGTCGATATATATTTCGAATCAAAGACAATACCAGCGGGCGCAGCATGGTTCCATTTTTATCGGCTGTCACTATGCCCGTCACTTTCGCACTTACATACTTGTTAGAACGTGACAGGCATGGTGACAAGCGATAAAAATGCGACCGTGCTACCGCCGCAGCAGCCAATACATTGTTCCCTTATCGTTGTTTGTGTTTGATGCTCAAACACTTCAATTTAGCACTTTAATTGTATTTTGTGACATTATTGACGTTCACAAAACAAAGAACTAATAGAAATGAAACGTACAAGTGTTGCGCTACATTAGGATTAGTTTGATGGGACGGGACTATCTTCAAAAATAAAAATCGTAGATGCAATTTTCGACATAATTTCCTTTCCTGTAAAGGTCAAATTATTGTAATGGGCGAGGGCTCATATTCTCTTTGGAAATAAGAAAATATGGCCAATCATCCATTTAGATAGCGTTGTGTTTGTAGAAGTGTCCGTGTTGGCGACATAGGGTTCCATACTAATCCAGGCTCAGGCCGCTTTCTGTCAGGGCGCGGCGCACGGTGGGCTGAAAATCGGCCTCCATAGAAATAGAAACCGAAGTCTTAAATTTGAACTTTTTTTTATTGGAATAGCTTTTGTTAGGTTTTATTATGTCCCAAAATTAATCTTAGCTAATTTGGTTGGAAAAATAATTAATTATATTTTTTTTTCAAAATCTTTGTATGGCGCGTATCAGAAAAAACGAGTTTTCTCCGAAAATAAACAGT
Source organism: Cydia amplana (assembly GCF_948474715.1). Lineage (NCBI taxonomy): Eukaryota > Metazoa > Arthropoda > Insecta > Lepidoptera > Tortricidae > Cydia > Cydia amplana. Next base: position 26,926,367 of record NC_086096.1, on the reverse strand, counting down.
TAACCGTAATATCCTGACAGATGATTTTAAAACCAATTATTCTTGATTTTTCCACATAATTAGAATTTTCCTACGGGGTGCACTTTTTTTTTTAAAATCGATATATATTTTTATTTTTATTATCTTATTTTTTTATTTTAATACGGTTATACTCGTTATTTTGACTACAAAAAATGAATTTGAGTTTGATCGAACCAATAACTTACGCGTAGTGAATTTTTGTTCTAAGCAAATGTATGGAGCGTACGAGTAAAACGGATTTTTTTTTCAAAAATTAAAGGTATACCGTAATATTTTTGCAGATGATTTAAGTACCAATTATTAATGATATTTTGACATAACGCGAACTTTTCTACCGTGTGCACTTATTTAATAAAAAATAAAAAACTTATTTTTTCATGCTGAAATAGCTTTTTCTCATTGTTTTAATCAAATAAATAATAAACATACAACAGTTACAAGTAGAAAATTGAAAATAAAACCATTACATCCTTTACATTATTACCATTGTATCCTCTTTATTACATTATCTTTGTACTTAATGAAACAGTATTTAACAAATGACACATTGACAACTTATGAGTCTAAAATTAATGATCATTAATGAGGTCCGGTTACAATCGTTAGTAGATATTATGAATGCAGTTTAATCATTAAGGTTTTAATCATTATGCTTATAATTAGACGTAAAACTAGAGACAAACCAAAGAAAGTCTGCAGCGCAATAATTTGACATCGAATTAAAAAACTACATATGGCAATGTTTTTTAAGCAGTCAGTAAACGTCATGCACTATGGTATGTGTTTGTCAAAATCGTTTAAATATTCATTGTGTTTTGTGATGAACGGAATAAACATGGTGAAACCTTACAAAACCGGCGTGCGGGAGTTACTTTTCCGCATGACGAATAATTTTACACTTGTAAAAAGTCAGCACGAGGCGATTCAAGCTGAAAAACGACAATGTTTACAAAATTTGGAGTTGATGACGGGTAAGTGGAATGAAACATCTTAATACTTCACCATATGTACCTACTTAGATAATATAATATTGGTTTAGACTAAGGTTTCACAGCAAATTGAACACACCTAATAGGTATAGGCATACTTATGAACTTCCTCTAACATTTCGAGAAACTCATTGGTACTAGCCGGGTTTTGAGCTCGAACCCACAACCTCCATGCTTATGCTCACGGCATGGGTACCTACTAGTTAAAGCTAAAATTAATTTTTAATATAAAGTCCGTCAACCAAATCTTGTCAGTAGTAAAAGGCGGCAAATTTGAAAAATCGCGGGTTAGCAACACTGTGTTCAAATAATTCCAAAACGCGTGTCATCTGTGTTTTATCTGTGGAATGTGGACCGTGAATGACAGCCGTCACCTTATTTGTTTTCATTTGGTTTTCATTCTGAATCGTTTCTGTTTCAAGAGATATTTCTGCTGACACCATTAAATACCAATACATTAAATAAGAATAAGCAAAGCTAAGGGGCCTACAATGTACAATCATGCTCGTTGATGGTAAACATTACTAAAAATTGAGGTTATGACTTGTCTTCGAAAGAGTTCTTCCAATACTTGTATTGGAAGAACTCTTTCGAACTTTTAAGATTATGTTCAGTTTTTTTGTTTTAGGGTTAAAAGGCATAAATAAAATTAAAACGTATGCCTAAATCTATCCAACAAGACCATAAATTGTGTCCTGGAAACCGTCCATAGGCCCACATGTCTAATATTTTCAGCAATCAGTTGTGACTATTTACAAAGGTAAACCTTTTAAACAGTATTAAGAGCCTTGATTATATCGCCGTTCTTTCGCAATATCTACCTAATCCATACATGTTTGTTGCAGGATTAAATCTTGCCCAATATAAGGCGTTCGTAGTAGGTAGTATCTTTTCAGACAATACTTACCTATGGCGGTTTATGTACGTGTACAACGCAACCAAGTCGAAAAGTGACCCTTATCTTATTTACCTTTAAATTAAATAAACACCCAAATATCAGTTGTTTTATTTTTAATATGTATATTGTACAATATATACCAATCAAAAAAATTACACAGGTATGTCATATTCATCCAGAACAGTACACTAATTTACATTAACAAGTGGCATATTATATTGTAAATAACAAATATATGCACTATCTAATTATCTGCATTTTGATATGATTTTATTTTAGTAAACTTAGAAGACATAGATAGGGAACAAAGAGAATATAAGCACTACAATAGGGAGTTGTTTTTGATATCTTCAAATTTGTTCATCATTTTGATTAACATTGTTTTATCATCGCTTTTAAATTGTCCGTCCATGTTTCAATTTTTTTCAATAAACCGCGAGTGACAATTTGAATTGACGTACGCAGGGCGCGCTCAGCGGAAAAAAAAACTGTTGGTTCGATGTACATTGCTGCTTTTCTTAGCGCAATACTGCTCTTTGAGTGTTGCCCTACTTTAGTTTGCTTTACATTGCTACTGACAAGATTTGGTTGACGGACTATATGTTTATTGTTTTAATGGTTTATTTCGTTTTTCCGAAAACTTTAGTTCGCAAATTGCGGGCAATTTCTCTGTCAATCTAATTACGCCTTAATGGGAGTAAAAGAGAAAGATGCTCGCATATTGAGAACTTCGGTGTTCGCGGTAGGCCCTCTGTACCTATTTACCGCCGTCGCGGATATTACAAAAGCTTATTAATTTTGATGAAGCCAAATGTCACATTCTCCCAATATTATTTATCAATATTAGTATATGTCTACATATTAATAGTGACATCTATTGTTGGAATGAAATTTATTTTACCATAAAAATTAAGCTGTGCATACAGCTTAATTTTTTCATAGACGGTAAATATGGTAGAAATTTCACAAGTATCAAGACTATTTAATCCATTTTCTGTGGTGTTGTCGCATACTGATTTTTAAAAACTACTTTTAATCTAGCGCTGCAGACTTTCTTTGGTTTGTCTCTAGTTATAATAGCAATGATATACTCGTAGAATGGTGGTGTTCATTAGTACTAGCAATAAATAGGTAAGGGGTACATTTTATATTTTAGTTCATCTTGAGCTTCTTAACCGCTAACTTACACGACCATAAACCATGGACAGTCTTATTACGAACTTGGACTTGTTTGTTATCCTAAAACCTCAAGGATCTAGTTTAAATCACGAAGCTTTTTTTGAAATAGTGCTAACTAAATCAAACCTTAACCTATCAGAAGAAGATCGTGACACCTTGAAAGAATTTTGCCGAAGATTTACAAGAGCTGCTACTGACAGATGGAAGAAAAGCCAACGGAACACAGAAAAATTTAGAACAATGTATGGATCTTGGTTAGAAGCAAATATTGACTGGCCAAGTTGCTTTTATCTTCAGTTGGATCTTCAGTTAGCCCACGCATCAACCAGCAGTGATCTCATTCCTCATACACTAAGCACATCATCAACTGGAACCATGACGCGATTGAAACGTAAACCATTCGAAGACCTCGGAACGAAGCAGAAAAAAAACAGATGCAGCGATCTAAGCGTTGAAAACACAGACGGAAGTGGTGTTTTCAGCTGTAAAGCTTTTAAAAGAAGATGGTCGGGGTGAAATTGCATCATTGATAGAATATATGTTAAAGAACCCAGAAGCAGTCCAGAAATTCACTGCAATCATCAAGAAGCCTGGTTCTACCGCGTCACTTACAGCAGAGAAGGCTAATAGGTCTACTGATTTCTTTGAAGTTAAGTAAATGGCAATACATAACTTTACGAGAGACAGCCATCAGAGAGGGTGCTTCAAATTTATACCCATCGTATTATAAGGTGCAGAAGGCTAAATTAGATTGTTATCCACCAACGCAATCTGTTACTGTAACGGATTTTTCGTGTGAGATAACATTGCAAGCTTTGCTGGATTTAACAGTTACACGAATTTTGAATAGTTTACAGGAACAAGTAGAAGACATGCAGTTAAGTTTAATTTCTAAATGGGGATTTGACGGTGCTTCCAGTCAAAGCCGGTACAAGCAGAAAATTGGTGGCAGTGAACAAGATGACTCAAGCATTTTTATGACGACTTTAGTGCCACTAAAGCTTATCTCTGGCGACAAGACAATTTGGACAAATCCAAAACCATGTTCTGCTTCATATTGTCGTCCAAAGCAATTTACATTTACTAAAGAGAACAAAAACTTTGTTCTAGCTCAAAAGAAAAAAATGGACGATGAAATCAAAGACCTAGTGCCCACAGAACATAGGAACAACAAAGTGACACATAAGCTGAAGATGACGATGGTAGATGGCAAAATCTGCACATATCTTTCACAGGCTAAGTCAAGTGCAACATGCGTTTTATGTTTAGCTAAGCCTAATGAAATGAACAATATAGACAAAGTTTCGAAAAAAACAGTGCCTGATACTACCTTATATGAATTTGGACTATCATCTTTACATGCCCGGATCAATACCATGGAATGCCTTCTTCATATAGCATATCGATTGGACTTTAAAGAATTTTATGCAACTGAAAAGAGGGGCCTTAAACAGAAGATGGAACTACGGAAGAAGATTATTCAAGATCGCTTCAAAGACGAACTAAATCTTTTAGTCGATGTAGTAAAACAAGGTTCTGGAACAACGAATGATGGAAACACAGCACGAAAATTTTTCGAAGATCCCGAAAAAACAGCTAATATCACTGGACTGGACAAACAACTGATTCGGAGATTTGCTGTAATTCTGCAAGCTGTCACATCAGGTGAAGTAATTGACACTGAAAAGTTTAAAGCCTATTGTAAAGATACAGCGGACGACTATATTAAATTTTACAGTTGGTATAAGATGCCCCCAACAGTGCATAAATTGCTGATCCATGGCACAGATATCATTGCACAAAATGATATTGTACCGATTGGTCATCTCTCTGAAGAAGCATCCGAGGCACGCAACAAAGACTTCAGAATGTTCAGAGAGCATCACTCACAAAAAAAAACGAGACAAGATTCGAACAGGGATGTTTTTAATATGTTACTTTTGTCTTCCGATCCTGTCCTTTCTTCAATGAGGCCAACAATAAGTGGAAAAAAGAAACAGGCTTTCTTCCTTGAAACTTTAGAATTATTCATTTGTCTGGAACCTCAAGAAGAAGAAGTGACAGATACCTCAAATGTGTACCCTGATTCTGAAATGGACACGGATTCGGAAGTAAGCGACCAGGAAAACTAAACTTTCAGGATTCCAATATTAGCATTAGAATACTTTTAATTAGGATAGCATTACATATACTTATTTCTGTTTTTATGTAAACCAATTATTGATAATGTTACTGATATTTATTTAATTAAGTAAATTCGTAGTATCTACTAATGATTGTCACCGGACCTTATTAACGATCATTAATTTTAGACTCATCAGTTGTCAATATGTCAAATTTGTTAAATATTGTTTCATTAAGTACAAAGATAATGTAATAAAGAGGATACAAAGGTAATAATGTAAAGGATGTAATGGTTTTATTTTTAGTTTTCTACTTGTAACTGTTGTATGTTTATTATTTATTTGATTAAAACAATGAGAAAAAGTTATTTCAGCATGAAAAAATAAGTTGTTAAATAAGTGCATACGGTAGAAAAGTTCGCGTTATGTCAAAATATCATTAATAATTGGTACTTAAATCATCTGCAAGGATATTACGGTATACCTTTAATTTTTGAAAAAAAATCCGTTTTACTCGTACGCTCCATACATTTGCTTAGAACAAAAATTCACTACGCGTAAGTTATTGGTTCGATTAAACTCAAATTCATTTTTTGTAGTCAAAATAACGAGTATTACCGTATAAAAATAAAAAATAAAATAATAAAAATAAAAAATATATATCGATTTTTAAAAAAAAAGTGCACCCCGTAGGAAAATTCTAATTATGTGGAAAAATCAAGAATAATTGGTTTTAAAATCATCTGTCAGGATATTACGGTTAACTTTATATTTTCGGAGAAAACTCGTTTTTTCTGATACGCGCCATACAAAGATTTTGAAAAAAAATTATAATTAATTATTTTTCCAACCAAATTAGCTAAGATTAATTTTGGGACATAATAAAACCTAACAAAAGCTATTCCAATAAAAAAAAGTTCAAATTTAAGACTTCGGTTTCTATTTCTATGGAGGCCGATTTTCAGCCCACCGTGCGGCGCGCTTTTTCTTTTTTTCGTGTTGACGTTGTACGGTGGGGTTTAAAGAAGCTTCTGTGACAGGATGAGGAATCTGGCACGTACTTCTCATGCGACTGCGAGGCAGAGGTGGCGCAGGGCAGCGCGGTGACGTCGTGTGCGCAGGCGCACGTGCAGGTGCTGTTCGACCACGCCATGTACTCGCCCAAGATCCAGCTCACCAACATGGCCACGGGCGAGCTGCTGGCCGATATGCTCATACATGATGAGACTGACTTTCAGGTAACACAAATACACTAGCAAACACTATTGTTCATTTATAAGATGCTAGCGACCCGCCTCGGCTTCGCACGGGTTAACAAATTATACATAAACCTTCCTCTAGAATCACTAAGCTCTATCTATTAAAAAAAACCGCATCAAAATCCGTTGCGTAGTTTTAAAGATCTAAGCATACATACAGACGGACAGCGGGAAGCGACTTTGTTTTATACTATGTAGTGAAGTGGTTATATTTTCTACGACACTGGCTGTTGAATAGAAGTAATAGAACCCATCGGTTGCCATTGAATTATGTCCAGATTTAATTTCGAATACGTTATAGTATGTACAAGTTAGTTTACGATAAGTGCTAGTGCCGCACTCTGGCGGCAGAACATTGCAGTAATATCCCTATTCGATGTTATTCTAATTTTAACCCGTCACGCCAATAAGATTTTAGGGAATGAGCTGATGAGATGTTTAGAAATGTACTTAAATTGCGTCTGACTAACCAAAACATCTCTAGAGACAATAACGGATTAGTTGGCAACAAATTTCGCCATCCGAACTGCAAAATTGATCGCACAAAATTACCAATTTGTACCGAAAACAAGGAGTGAACTTAATTTTTTGACCGGGAGAGTACCTACTGTGGAATTGGGGCCTAAAATCTAATATTACTTATATTATTTGGGTAACGTTAGAAGTATATACATAAATAGCAGTAAAAGTATTTATAATAAAAGAATGCACTTTTAGCAAATTGTCATAATTTAATGTTTATTCTATAAAAACAAAAAAGCGGCCAAGTGCGAGTCGGGCTCGCCCATGAAGGGTTCCGTATTTAGGCGATTTATGAGTTTTATGACGTATTAAAAAAAACTACTAACTAGATCTTATTCAAACCAATTTTCGGTGGAAGTTTACATGGTAATGTACATCATATATTTTTTTTAGTTTTATCATTCTCTTATTTTAGAAGTTACAGGGGGGGGGACACACATTTTACCACTTTGGAAGTGTCTCTCGCGCAAACTATTCAGTTTAGAAAAAAATGATATTAGAAACCTCAATATCATTTTTGAAGACCTATTCATAGATACCCCACACGTATGGGTTTGATGAAAAAAAAATTTTGAGTTTCAGTTCGAAGTATGGGGAACCCCAAAAATTTATTGTTTTTTTTTCTATTTTTGTGTGAAAATCTTAATGCGGTTCACAGAATACATCTACTTACCAAGTTTCAATAGTATAGTTCTTATAGTTTCGGAGAAAAGTGGCTGTGACATACGGACGGACAGACAGACGGACAGACGGACAGATAGACAGACAGACAGACATGACGAATCTATAAGGGTTCCGTTTTTTGCCATTTGGCTACGGAACCCTAAAAACAAATTGTGTATAGATATTTATGAGATTGTCGACGCCACGGGCCATGTTGACTTCAATATTTGTATCTTTATACATACTATTTTTACCACAAACTTGTAACATTTAATTGATCAGTGAAAATATGATGTAGAAGGGCATAATATAATAGTAGCGATTGCAATAGTTGTAATGTATTTTGTGTATGTCGGCAGCTGTCGGATGCGACGTGCAGTTGGACCGGCACCGACTACACCAGCGACGACCCGCTCCACACCACCGTCACGCTCGCCTTCCCCGACAGTGAAACAGCCATGCAGTTCTACGAGAGTTGCGAGGTGACCGTCTTATCCTTTATTCTCAATTAAATGAGCCATTCCATCTAGGCTTATGCCTGCTCGTTCACTACAGACAGAGAGCGCTCCGCTCTCGGTCAATCGGTCAAATGAACTACTTCGGTCGTTTAGTTCCGTTAGTTAAGTTCGGTTATTGAACTTGTTGAGAGCTGGAATGAATAGGAATCGGTTTTACACTCGATTTTTTTCTAATTTGGTAATTAAATATAATTCAAGTTGTACGATAATTATGATTATTTCGATATTAAACATTAAAACACAAATTACAATATATAGTAAAATATTTGATTTTGCCGTGTGCTTTGGATTCCTCCGAAAGCGGTGCCGTCATATAGCGGCTGCAAAAGACGGCCGTCTTTACGGTGACGACATGTGGAAAGTACCACGGCGTCATAACACACCGTCAGCCACCAAGGTCAAAGCGGCAAATTTGAAAAATGTAGGCGCGAAGGGATATCGTCAGAAAATATGAATTTCGCGCCTTTTTCTACTGACAAGATTTGCTTGACCATTTATAATTTACTTGGAGGATGAAATATCATCAGAAGAGGAAAATAATCGTAGTACGGAAGATATTTATTCAAATCTTGTGTCATTTATTCAAAATGGCTTCACCGCTATCTAATAAAACGTTCACGAAACTATCGACACCGTCATGACGGCCGTTATGCAAATGACGGCACCGCTTTTTTACGTTACGTTGACAATCAACGCCGTCTAGTAAACCGCGCCATCTTGTTTACATAGACAACGTTCTAGTGACGTCATTCAGCGCTATATAGCGGCCGCTATATGACGGCACCGCTTTCGGAGGAAACCAGAACTTTACGTCGTTCTTTGATCTCGTTCGCACTTGTGCATGTTTCATTTTGTCCGTTTTCTGTTTCACTCAGTCAAGCGCTCTCCAATCCCACCGAACTAAAGGACTTAAAGACCGATTAAGAGCGCGCAAAAAGATTAAGTTCCTTTCGGTCCTTAACGGGATTTCATTCCTAAGAGTTCTTAGTTCATGACCGACACAAGCCCAATTCCGCAAGAATATCGTTTATGCACCTTAAATATTCAGATTTTCTTTTAGCTTTTATTGGTTTGCTAGCATTTTCAGACGTATTAATAATCTTAAATGCATGCCATGTCTGTTTAAATATGTTTTGAGAGTAATTTTAGGAAAATATTCACATTATAATTAGTCTCATTGTATTGTTTTTCAGTCAAGTAAAGAACACAATTCCGCTGAAGATGCTGACACAGAAGCGTAAAACAGATTCTTGATAATTCTAACGTAAACACGAATAGTATTATTGTATAGCCAATTTGAGTTTATATTGATTTAACAATGTGAGTTCCTAATCGGAGCCGAGTTTCTTAGTTTTATGATGTACTTAGATTATAAGCATTTCTCAATCATTTTATTTAACTGCGACAGTTTTGTTGAATCCATCTCATTGTCACAATAAATGTTTGTTATACGTAATCACTACCTGTCCCGCGACATACAATAACAATGTGGCGTTGACTAACTGATGTGTGTAAAATTGTATCTGTGTGTAGAGACTAGAACACTTAACCCCAGTGTTAATACGAAAAAACGTGTATAGTTCTTCTATCATAGAACATAGGATTACTTTAAAGTTAAATTGTTTTTATTTGTTACGAGTTTTCATGTTTGGCGAACAGCAACACAAACTTTGTTTAAATTTGTATAGAATTTTGCTAATTAACAAAATCAATATCCTTTTGGTGATGTCGAATGCTATTGCCAGTTGTAATCGTGACGCCACGAAGGTAGGTAATTATACTAATTATGTCATAACTCATAATAAATAAAAAATAAATAAAATAAAAATAAAAATCGTTTATTTCAGACTAAGTATGTCCATAGAGATGTTAGTTGTATTACAAACTTAAAAAAGGCTATGTTAGTTAAAAAACAGCAACAAAAAAAAACCAAAATTAATTTGAAAAAAAAGGTTCCACTGACAGGAGCAGGTAGTAGATATTTTTATTCACTACCTGGTCCTGCCAATGACAACCTCCACCCAGTACTTGGTTAGCGGACAGTCCAGGCGTTCCGCCAACACCCTCAGCATACTGTTGCTGCTGCCACGCACCCGCCTTAGCATCGAGGCAATTCTTTTCCGCCTTATAGCGAAAAAGTCATCCGCCCGCGCCTCGGCAAACATGGCTGATGCACTGCAGTGCTTCGGCAGCCTCAGCAGCATCCTGAGGATGTTATTGTACTGCACCCTTAAGGTGTTATAGGACCTCTGCGTAAAGCTTACCCACAGGCTGCACGTGTAAAAAGTTTGACAATATGCTCTAAAGAGCGTCAACTTGACTTGATCGTTACAACGTGCAAACCTGCGGGCAAGCATATTCCCCCTCACTGCCATCGCCCTTCTTTCCCTCTCCAGGTCCAGATCGTCATTTAGTTCAGCAGTTAGCATGTGGCCCAAATACTTAAACTGGTTCACTATCTTAAGGGACTCGCCCCCCAGCATGATCTTAGGCGGGGTGTTTGGGTTATATTTTTTTGCCTTAAAAATAAGCACCTCACTTTTATTCGCATTATATTTAAGACCATGCTGTAGAGCGTAGCCCTCGCACACTCTAAGTAATCTCCTAATGGAGTCAACCGACGGTCCCAGCAGGACCATGTCGTCTGCATAACTTATGTTATTGAAACAGATATCACCTATATGACAGCCGACATGCGTCCTGCTGAGCCGTACTATCAGCTCATTCACATATAGGCTAAATAGGACGGGGGATGACAACCCCCCCTGCCGTACACCACATTTCAGCCTGTACACCTCAGAGTCTACCCCAGCCCATCTTACGCGATTGACCTGGCTGCTGTACCAATATTTTAATAAAGCCACGCACTCCCTAGGTAGATCGGTTTTCTGCAGCTTGTCCCACAATATGTCGTACACAACCAGATCAAAAGCTTTGGACAAGTCTAGAAAACACGCATAAATAGGCGTGTTTCTGTCCTTGTAGTACTTGACAGCCTGCTTAACGCACAAAATCGCACTTTCCGTCGACAGACCTGGCCTGAAGCCGAATTGAGCGTCGTGATGCATCTTCCCACTTGAATATGATAATATTGATAATGTGTATTATAGTATAGTATTTGTAGGTGGTAATCAGGAAATTGCGAACGTTAAACTGTTAGAAGCCCTATGGCAAAGGATAAGAGAAATCCCAAGTTTACTTTCTTTATCGCATGTCAAAAAAACATATTTCATCTAATAAGCCATATGTTATTAACTTATTACAAATAGCTCTAAATATGTCAGTTTTAGCTCGGAAGTTACCGATCGAGTGTATTGAAAAAAAAAACTATTCTCTGATTCTCTGCAATAGACGAGCTCAAACGTATTCGCTACACAAAGTTTTGGTGTGGTCGATTCTTAGGTACTACGTGTGTTGGAAACGTTTATGGGACTTCGTTTGAAAATCAACAAAATGAAGTATTTATGTTTCGTAATATTATTACTGTAACTAGCGACCCGCCCCAAACGAATTTACACAAAACCTTCAATCACTCTTATTAATAGGTCAAAACCGCATGAAAATCCGTACAGTAGTTTTTGAGTTTATCGCGAACATACAGACAGACAGACGCGGCAGGGGACATTGTTTTATAATATGTATTTATATGTACTGATAAAGCGCCACGAAGGTTCCTTTCCGTCTTTCCATATTTACCAACCAAATTAAGATTTGTATTTATAAGAAGCTTATTATTTTGCGGGCTTGTTCGCCATTATATACATACAATTAAATTTGTTGGTTCTCTCACGGCAGCTCCGATTACTTGTCAAGCCGAATTCTATCCTTCGCAATCTCCATAGTATTTGAAATAATTTGAATGGCCAGTAAAGCGGGGGTACCCTAGAGACCATGTATCCAAAACGATGCATTTTTACAGGCTACTCTAATAATTATAAACTCTTCGACTTGCGGGGTTATTTAGGGCAGCGTTTTTAAGTGTTGTGTCTCCTGTGAATATTTACCGGAGAAGTCATGGCTATAAATTTGTACGGTCTATTCCATGTGTTAGATAATAAGTCTTGTTTGAAATGTGAACAAATCAAATCTGATACAACGTTTCCAACATCTAAGCAAATAATGTATTCGCTTTATAAGTAAATTACGTATAAAAGTGGATTATAATATAAATGGCAAAACCTTTTAGTGTTTAACGTTAAAGTGTATCATTGTCTTCTTTACCAATATTGGTGTTATAATGGTGTCAAACATGTTTGAACAAGTAATCTATGTAAGAAAAGTTTACCAATATTGGTGTTATAATGGTGTCAAACATGTTTGAACACGTAATCTATGTAAGAAAAGTTTACCAATATTGGTGTTATAATGGTGTCAAACATGTTTGAACAAGTAATCTATGTAAGAAAAGTTAATTAATCCCTTTAAAATCTTAAAAGAAAATAAATGATTTCTGATTGCAAATTGTATTGACTTTTCATAAATATATCGTTTTAGACAGGTGTTTCACCACCGACGAGAAAGCCACTCATCATCATCATCATCATCATCTTCCTCGCGTTGTCCCGGCATTTTGCCACCGCCGAGAAAGCCTCATCATCATCATCCTCGCGTTGTCCCGGCATTTTGCCACCGCCGAGAAAGCCTCATCATCATCATCCTCGCGTTGTCCCGGCATTTTGCCACCGCCGAGAAAGCCTCATCATCATCATCCTCGCGTTGTCCCGGCATTTTGCCACCGCCGAGAAAGCCTCATCATCATCATCCTCGCGTTGTCCCGGCATTTTGCCACCGCCGAGAAAGCCTCATCATCATCATCCTCGCGTTGTCCCGGCATTTTGCCACCGCCGAGAAAGCCTCATCATCATCATCCTCGCGTTGTCCCGGCATTTTGCCACCGCCGAGAAAGCCTCATCATCATCATCCTCGCGTTGTCCCGGCATTTTGCCACCGCCGAGAAAGCCTCATCATCATCATCCTCGCGTTGTCCCGGCATTTTGCCACCGCCGAGAAAGCCTCATCATCATCATCCTCGCGTTGTCCCGGCATTTTGCCACCGCCGAGAAAGCCTCATCATCATCATCCTCGCGTTGTCCCGGCATTTTGCCACCGCCGAGAAAGCCTCATCATCATCATCCTCGCGTTGTCCCGGCATTTTGCCACCGCCGAGAAAGCCTCATCATCATCATCCTCGCGTTGTCCCGGCATTTTGCCACCGCCGAGAAAGCCTCATCATCATCATCCTCGCGTTGTCCCGGCATTTTGCCACCGCCGAGAAAGCCTCATCATCATCATCCTCGTGTTGTCCCGGCATTTTGCCACTGCAGAGAAAGCCTCTCGTCATCACCTTCCTCGCGTTGTCCCAGCATTTTGCCACCGACGAGAAAGCCCCTATCAAACAATTATATATCATTGCTATCAAAGAGAATTGATTGTAAACTTGCTTTACTCTTTGGTCTGGGGTCTGGTCTGGTCCTCTCATATATATATTATACTACTCTTTGGGGTGCGCCATGTTACGGAAATTTGTTGGTACTAATTTCTAGCAATGGCAACAATTTTAATAATAGACAACATCTACCCTCTATGATAGTTGTCAATAATGACAATGTAAACATTGCTTTGTCTAGTTTCGTGTGAATTATTATTAGACTGCAATAATCATGCCGAAAGTTTCAGATTTTACAGAGAAAAAAGTTGTAAATAGTGTATATAGTTATTTATTGGAAAAAAACGTGCGGGAGAGAAATTTCTTCCATTAAAAAACATAACGAAATTAGCATCTGAATTGACGGGTAAGTTTCAAACTTATGGACAAATGTCACTATAGTTAGGTCGTCACGATGTGGTTGATGTCTTGTAATAATTTTATTTGTAAAATTATCTATATAAATTCTTACTTATAACTCTTGCGTTATTTATTGACTTTACGCTATTCATTTTATCTAAATCGAGTCAGCCATTTAAGCGTAAAAACCGAAGAAATATCCAAGCATCAAACTTCGCACTTATTAAAGTTGTCGGAATAAAACAAAAATCATCTGACAATTTCCATTGTCCCCACTATACAAATTGTTGCTATATAAAATTCAAAACGAGCGCCCTCATGACAATACTCCCAAAGTTCAGCCAGCCTATTATGGATAGCTTTATCCATCTTTATCCACGTGATAAAATAACTGTCACTGTTTAACACCGTGGGAAAGAAAGTGACGGACACCGTTTTATCACGCTGTCACGTAGACAAGAACGACCATCATATCCGTACTGGTTTACCTTATATGTTGTTCCTAGGAAACGAACAAAAAGCAGTAATGTACAGTCGCCATCAAATATATCGGAGCGGCCAAGGTGTTCACAATATCTGAACACGCACTCTAACGCCCTGACAATAGAGGCGTGTTCAGGTATTTGTGAGCGCCTTAGCCGCTCTGATATATCTGATGGCGACTGTACATCGAACAACGATAAAATGTAAACAAACCGGTTCCACGTTGCTAACCCGCGATTTTTCAAATTTGCCGGCTTGCGGTAAAATGAGATAGCAATATCACTTGCTCCCTCTAACGCATAAATGCGTCCCTTGGAGTGGCCGGCGCTGGCCCATCGTGTAGAGGAGCCATGACGCTGTCATGTGGTCACGCTGGCAGAAATAGTTCAAATGTTAAGAAGAAATTATTCGTGTTGTTTCATTGTTGTTGACGTCACGATTGACTTATAAGTATGACATTCATACTGATTCATAGTAAATAAGTTTAAAATGTCATGTGGCTGTTTAAAATATGGTAAGATTAATTTTAATTTCACATCTTTAGATAGCCGGACAACGCGCTACTAATGCCATTCTTATAATTATTCAATTTTTAGGGTCCCGTAACAAAAAGGTACAAAAGGAACCCTTATGGTGCGACCATAGTGGTGCGACCCTGTCTGTCAGAAAAATCGCTAAATATCTCGAGAACTAATTTTAGCTATTGCCAACTACTTATTGCTTTGAAATTTGGAATAGTCTTCAACAACGCTAACCCAAACACATTGAAAGTATTTTTTTTTATATGAAAAATGCCCCATTATGATTAGGGGGCCAAATTTGAAAGTCCAATTATTAATAAGTCAAGTGGGGTACCTATCATTTGAAAGAGCTCAATATCTATCGAACGAAATCTCTAATGCTCGTCAATTTTTAGCTAATATTATAACAGGATTAACCGGAACTCTATTTCAGCTCCTTCCGCTTATAATATTAGCATTGATATAGTATAAAGAACTGGATACCCAATCAGCCGCCAAAAATGGCCCCACAAAAGTGATGTCAAAACAGATCATGCATTACTTTTTCGTTTAGTCTTGTTTGAAACGCTCAAATGTGAAGTTGTCAACAATTACGAAATGTGCCGTTAAAATATGTAAAAATAACAATGATAAAACAAGGAAAAAGGATGGAATGTATTTCTTTCGGTTAGTTCTTTGGATAGCACTACATAATTTATGTAATCTGGTGGTAATTTTATGGTTTTGAATAAATTAATTTGTTAGTACCAAAGAAGGGATGTCAAGGAACAAAAATCTAATGAGTCGATGTGAGGTCAATATTTTTTTATATTTTTATATGGAATTCATAAGAAATAATATTATGTTTAAACTCAAGATTTCCAAGAAAACCTATGCGACGTGCAAAGTGGACTGCTATTTAATTATAGCAAGAAATAGGGGTGATGCAGTTTTAAACAAGGCAAAACGGCACTTGTGTGTTCGGCCCATTTCCTTGTTTCCGACATATACACCACCAATAAGGGCTTATATCGACTAACTGTAAATGCTAAACCTGTCGGAACACAGTGACAACCACAGGATTTTTTTTTATGAAGTATAGGTAGGCTTTATAAAAAAAAATCCAATCAGTATCTAAATGTCCCCGTGCACCCGTGCTATGAGTAAATGCAGATCTTAAATACACAGTTATTTAATAAGTAGAATTTATTTCAAGGAAATTCGTATTTAAAGACGTATACTTACGAATTAAAAATTTAATTTGTTTGAATTTGAACCACGAATTAATTTTATTTGAGCTCCCGATTAAATTATATTTCTTTTATTTATTACTTCAATTGGTTTTCCTGTACAGTAATACATATTAAAGTGTACCAAAGTGACTCCATTCGTTCATTATTCTCGTTTGACGTTGTTTGACGTAAATACGTAACGTGTAGTGCCATCGGACTAATTTTTTTAACAGTGTTGGTACTTATGTTTGCAAATTTGACACTTAATGCTTACGACATTAAGCTCTTTTCTGTACGAAACATTTATCTTGACTCAAAATTTACGTAAGCGTTTTTATCATCAATGCAAATGGTGCGAAACGTCATTGGGATCCACATTTCTTGACGTTTTTGTTCTGCTTTGTGTGTCTATTTCTTTTATATTAAGTCAGTGAATATTAGTTATAAATTGCTTTAGTAGTACATGTTTCGTCAGTAGCGACACTTGTGACATCAGTAGGGCTATGATGGCCGGCTCTTTATCATTTGTCGCCATGGCTGTCACGTTCTAACAAATATGTAAGTGCGAAAGTGACGCATAGCATAACAGGTGATAAAAATACGACCATGATAGCTGCCCAGCCAGCCTATTATGGATAGCTTTATCCATCTTTATCCACGTGATAAAATAACTGTCACTGTTTAACACCGTGGGAAAGAAAGTGACGGACACCGTTTTATCACGCTGTCACGTAGACAAGAACGACCATCATATCCGTACTGGTGTCAAGTAGCGGTACTGATAGTTCCATAGGACTAGGTATTTGACGTTAGATGTCGACTACGGTCTACGAAATAATTCGCGCTTTGGTAAGAAAACTGATGTATGGAGTTACCACTCTTTCTTTACTTATATTTCTCTATGATTAATATGATTATGCTTAGTACCTAGGTATACTTCTGGATAAAAGTCTTTTGTGTTACATGAGATAATTGAAAGTTTGTACGGAATCCTTGACCGGTTTTTTATTACAGGATTGACTTTATCTCTCCTATGCGTAGTTACAAGTAAAAACCCGAAGAATTTAATGGAAAGCGTGCCACCAGCGGATTCTCCCGTTAAAGTAACGGCCGTTTTCATTAACTGTGAAATAGATGTAAGTCAACTACATTTATTATACGCTAAAAATTAAGTCATGACACTGAATTTCGTGTAGGTATCTCATTTTTAAACTTAGTCGTTCTGCTTAATTTATAGGATATACAAAAAGAATCGAATGAAGAAGATAATAGATTCGAGCGTGAAGAATTATTCAAACATAACGCTCTGCGTAATTGCGACAAGAAATTGGCGCTTACTATCAAGGTTACCACCAAATCTGCCGTGAGTATTTAGTACTATTTAACCCGCACATTGACCAACATGTATTCGTACGGAGATCCGGATCCGGGCCCATCAGGTCTATTGCTATTGCTGGCCGTTGTAGCAGTAGGTACTTAGTAAATTAACACGTTCGCTGCCTAGTGGACGCTCGTAACTTTTGCTCAGATGCCACACAACCCACTAGACGGGTTGTTGCTAGTCATAGGTAGTCATAGATCGGTACCGAAATCGAAAATATCTATAGTAAATGAACATCTCATTTAATAGGGACTACGTTTGTATGGAGAACCGGTCGTCCCCTTTTCTTTTTATTAATTGTGTACAATCAGAAGCAATAGTTGCTAAGCGGGCGAGGTGTTCCAAATTATCTTGATGCGACTTTATTGTTAAGAGAATAAGAGCGCGTCAAGATAATTTTGAACACCTCGCCCGCTTAAAAACGAAACTATTGCTGCTGACTGTACGTGTTGAACGCTAAATGAGATCGAAGCCAATTTTTTTGTGATCAAATTGGTCAATTTGATCATCCCATCTGGACGAGCCCGGGCCTTTAGTTTTTACAGCAACACTGACTGACCATCGCCGGTGGCAGACTATAAGTTTACCAATTGTCAGTTAAGCTTTTGGACGCCAATAACGGATATATTTGCACCGTAGATCCAACGCCAAAGACAAATTAATCCGTCACAGACCACAGAGCATAATATAGACCTACGTGCATAACATGCATAAAGTTCAATCTTCAGTGACGTGATCCGAGTCATCCGAGTGACAGCTTTTGTGTTAGACACGGCGTCGAAAAGATTAACAATGTGCATGATGAAGATGATACTATTAAGTATGTTTTTATACTACCTACTTAAGCATCGAGTGACATTTTTAGCGGGATAAAACTTGTTACCTAGATGCCTTCACTATGCAATGGACCGAGAATAAGTGACTGACGTTAACTTACACAGCGATTTGTGTTACGGTTCGAGTTAGTCACGTAACAGATCACCGTAGCAGTCATTATAACTTACTTCACTTGCTATAAAGTTTGTAAGAACCTATTACTTTGAACAGAATTCAGCAGATGAGTATGTGCCTATCGATCACGTCGTGGACGGGCGCAGCAAGAGGCGCGTGCGGCTGCTGAACCCCTACGTGCTGCGCCTGCGTCGCGACGCGCCGCTCGAAGCGTACAAGTTGAAGTTTGTTGAAGTAAATACCACCTTATATTATTCTCTTTACCTGCTTCATAGACTGGAAATCAATTTTTTGATGATAGGTATATAATACCTATATGTACCTATAGGTATGTAAATCATTTACAGACTGTAAGCGGATTGTTGGCGACCTCAAAAGAACAGAATCGTAAATATGCTAACGAACAGTCAAAAAGGGTAACTTAGTACTTCGTTTTTTAGCATTCGAAAGAACTCCACAGAAGTAAGCATGCATTTTTTATCAGGCTCTTTAATTGTTAATAATAATGGAATTATCTATTGTAGCATGGTCATTGGTCAATACTTATAATTTACATCAAAATTTACTTACTTAATGGGGTAAGTGTGGCTGGCCTTCACATAGGGGCCTATTTACCTACACATTAATAATGTATTTATAGCTAGTTCATACATTTGCCAAACTGCCACTAAACTCAAGTAGAAAGGAGCAACTGTATCTATAAACTCGCAATAAACACTAATAAATGTGTAAACAGGCCCCAATGTGAAGGCCAGCCACACTTAACCGTATACCACACTTTATATATTAATATAACCATTAACCCCAGAAACTTACAAGCAATAAAAGTAATAGGTGACTACCGATATTTCAGGGAGTAATATACCTACCTATATATAACCACTACACACTACTCCCGGATCCGTGGGAGTAATCTAGGCTGTAGGCCATTATCTGCCAGTAATCAGTAGGTACGACTGCGTTGAACTGCAACTACGAGCTAGCAGCGGAGCAAGTGTGATAACTGATAAAAAATCATGAGCTCAAATAGTATTTTACACAATCGTGATATAATGGAGAGTATAGTATAGGATAGTATATATAAGTAAGGTACGAGATGGAAAAGCTTGATTATATCACTATTGTATACAATACTTTCTTTCTATCCGGTGGCGAATGCACTAGTCCCAAAACGCACTATTAGTCAATACACTCTAATTTCGAAAGCCCCTCTTCTCATAAGAAACTAGGCCCAAAATACCATATTTCCAAAAAGGCTCATTCTCGATTTACACGAGAACCATTGAGAACTAGTCCCAAAATACACCTTTCCCAAAATACCCCAAATTGTGTTCACCTGTGCGTGGCGTAATACTTTATTCTCATAATGCGTAGGTCTCAAAACACTCTAGTTCCAAAATACCCTATTTTTTTGGAATGTCTCTTTGTGACTGCTTTCAGCCGTAATCATTACCCGTTTGATGCCTAAAATATTTTTTTCAAAAATAGGATTTACGTATTTAATTATTATTTTGAGCTATACAGGGTGTAATCGTTAAGTGTTGCTCGGCGATAGTTCCGTAAATATAGCAGATATCAGAAAATTTCAAATTGATATCGAAAGTGCATATAGTGAAAGTGAAGGGCAATATACACACGAGTGTTTTAATGCCTGTGTTGATAAAGCAGTGTATGGAACTATCATAATTAGGTGGGCGAGAAACTACCCTCATTTATGGCATTATTTAATTATTTAATGCCATAAATGAGGGTAGTTTCTCGCCCACCTAATTATGATAGTTCCATACACTGCTTTATCAACACAGGCATTAAAACACTCGTGTGTATATTGCCCTTCACTTTCACTATATGCACTTTCGATATCAATTTGAAATTTTCTGATATCTGCTATATTTACGGAACTATCGCCGAGCAACACTTAACGATTACACCCTGTATAGCTCAAAATAATAATTAAATACGTAAATCCTATTTTTGAAAAAAATATTTTAGGCATCAAACGGGTAATGATTACGGCTGAAAGCAGTCACAAAGAGACATTCCAAAAAAATAGGGTATTTTGGAACTAGAGTGTTTTGAGACCTACGCATTATGAGAATAAAGTATTACGCCACGCACAGGTGAACACAATTTGGGGTATTTTGGGAAAGGTGTATTTTGGGACTAGTTCTCAATGGTTCTCGTGTAAATCGAGAATGAGCCTTTTTGGAAATATGGTATTTTGGGCCTAGTTTCTTATGAGAAGAGGGGCTTTCGAAATTAGAGTGTATTGACTAATAGTGCGTTTTGGGACTAGTGCATTCGCCACCGGATAGAATACTTTTTCTACGAGTCAACAAAAAAAATACTTAAAACTAGTAGAAGAATCATATATGTAGGTAAAAAAACCAAAAGTATACAGCTAAGATGCGCAAGCAGCCGCGATACCTTCATACTCGTACGCGGCCCGGCCCCCGCGCCCCGCGCCCCCGGCCGGTTGATCAACGACACCTTCTCGTAACTCATGAGAAGACCCCGTTATCTTGTCGTACTGACATTGCTTTTCCGTAGAGCGTGAATGTTTTTTTTTATCAACAGTATCTAAATGTCGATAGAGAAGAACTTAAAGTTATATGTTACTGATAATTTCAAACCGCCGGCTTACATTCGGTTTGCGGGGGATTGCGTCTGTCAATGTGACATGCAGTTGCAAGTAGGTACTTTTAAATCATTTATCTAAGGTTATCGCTTCACGTAAGACGAGGTTATCACTTATTTTTAATCAAGAAGTTTTCATTGAGATTGAGCAAAACTCAATTTCATTATTGCATTATAATCATTATATAAACATTGATATCGAGATGGTCGATAAAAAAAACATTCACGCTCTACGGAAAAGCAATGTCAGTGCAACAAGATAACGGGGTCTACTCATAAGGCCCTGGTACTTGCTTCGCGCTTTCGATTGGTCAATTTCATTATAGTTGACTAAACTGTATCGAAATGAATATTATAGTTGACTAAACGGTATCGAAATGAATATTATAGTTGACTAAACTGTATCGAAATAAATATTATAGTTGAGTTGGGGTGCCATAGTGACAAAAGTATGCGATTTCACATTGGTAGGTATACGAAGTCTTAATTCAAGCATTGCAGTTGACGAGTAGAAAAACCCAATTACTTTATGGTATTATCGTTAAATTAAATTTCCGGTATATCCACGTACAAGAGTTAAACCTATGTGGTTTAATACAGGAAATAAATAAAATCTAAATCTACATATCATTTATGAAATGCTTGCTTATTTCATACTGGATGTCACTTACCTACCTCCGTATTTAAGTTTTTCACTTTAAGCACATAATGTAGTGGCGACAGTACCCATCACACTGAAAATAAGGGTAAAAAAGAAACCGATTTCTTAATGTGCTGTACCTGCACACCACAGTGTCGTGTATTAGGAGTTCGGTTCCCTACCACTATTTTCTTGGATAAAAAATAGAAGTGTCGGTTACTGGTTCCCTGTCGGTCACTGGTGCCACTACGTTACTTGCCACAAAACAGACTCGTCGCGATACTAATGGAGGTCTAAATATTATGGATGACTGGCATTCTTTAGTCGGTTATGCCTGAGCCTAGGCACATGTCCCCCGCGAGGGTGAGCTACGCGGTTCGGCTTGCGGGAGCGGCGGCGGCGTTCTCCGCTGGATCCATCCTTGCGTCTTCTCAGGCCCGTGGCGATAATGGTAAATAAACTCTAAAAGATCTGCGAGAAAGTGTACAAAAAACATATTCATCACTAATCAACTTTATTTGTAAATACAGAACAAAGGCAAGGCAATAAGATCGCTGAAGATTTAGTGTCCGCGTCGCTTTTATCAGCGAGCCCACGATTCACGCTGAACATGGCGCGACGCCCCTCGCACGTCACGTTCCGCCCAAGGAATGCTAATCGAAGTGTAAACAGCGCGCCAAAAACTAACCCAGGTATACCTTCCTCCTAATTGCTTCAGTAATCGTCAGTGATTACTTCACACTTAATCTTATTTTCGCTCGGAAGATCTTCGCAGCTTTGGTCGGGGGATCCTGTCTGACGAGACGATAGCTGTTCCTCCGCGTCTATTATTACTGCAAATATATTCTTTTTCACTTGGGTTTGCATCCAAGGCGGCATTTCTCTTGTACTTTTGAGAATACAGTTGAAGAAGGATTCTAAAGCATCGGGGTCTTTTCGAAAACTGGGTGCGGGGTCTGAGTCGACGGCGCGGTCGGGGCACCGCCGCTTGGCAGGCGGCGCTGCCGTACTGGGCTCTGTACTAGGAGAGGCCGCGCTCACATCTCGCAGTCGCTTCGATCCACTGTCACTTATAGGTTCCATGTCAATATGCTCCGTAATACGATACTTCATATGTGGTTCGAGGAATTGCATTTGTTTAGCGTACTTCCAAGTGGTTATCTGAGCCGGAAGTAATTTATTCTTTCCTAGCTTGGCCCGTTTTAAAGCGTCTCGGTGGTTATCACGGAGTTTCTTCCATTCTGATTTTGCAATTTGTACTGAAACAAACCATAAACAATAATTGCCTTATTCATCTTAGCGGCACAACAACAAATTTAGTAGGTACTGAGACTGACTAAAATAGCATGACACGTTCGTACGTTTCCGTGAAAATACGATGGTAAATAATTATGCATATATCGCATCCAATATTATTATGGAATCTAATACCTTTAAACGAGCAATTCTTGTTTATTTATGTATTTATTTATATATATATATATATATTTCGGGGATCTCGGAAACGGCTCTAACGATTTCGATGAAATTTGCTATACGGGGGTTTTCGGGGGCGAAAAATCGATCTAGCTAGGTCTTATCTCTGGGAAAACTCGCATTTTCGAGTTTTTATATATTTTCCGAGCGAAGCTCGGTCACCCAGATATTTATGGAATAATAACATCAATAAATTGCTCTGATAATTAGCTTAAGATAATATTTATGTTAACGATTCATAAGTGCTTGTTGCTAGGCCTACATGAATAAAGTATATTTTGAGTTTGATGCACTACATTTGGAGGCCTATAGTTCATATATAAATGTAGGTACAGTCTCGGACTTTAATTGCTGTGCCATTTAGAGTTTACTGTACATTAGACATTTCATACCGCTCACGGAAGAAAGAATGAGCGCGCCGCGCTCTAAGGGGAAACGGCATGTGCCTGGATTAGTATGGGAACCTATGTCGCCAACACGCTGTCACAAAAATTGGCCATATTTTCTTATTTCGAAAGGGATTATGAGCCCTCACCCATCAAAATAATTTGAACCTTACAGTAAAGAAAATTATGTCGAAATTGCACTACGATTTTTATTTATTGTAAATAGTCATCTATGCTCTATGCCTTTTACACTTGCATGGCTTTTCCAAGAGTGAATGCGATAGGATAAAATATTCGACTATGACGTTGACACATGCGATAGGGATGTGCATGATTCGGTGTGATATCGATAAACGCTTATTAATAATTAGTGTAAGTACACGTAAACTACTCAGTTTTTATACATATGTATACTATATTTTCTGGCGAAGATTAGGCTAGGTGCTCGTATTGAAAGCAATCAAGCCACCAACTACGAATATAACTGTAAGCAAGTATATAATAAATCCTTAGCCACAGGGCGGACACGCCATACACCAAAAATTATTTGCGTTTATATGTGTGCGCGGCACGTCTGTACACGCGTCAATGTGCATGTGTGGGTAAGTCGCTTTACTGAGAGGACGCCAGAAGTCCGCCAGATTCATGTTGCAGCCAGTCGCGGGGCGAGGTAATGCGAGTCGGGACGGGGCGGTGCGTGGCCGTTCTGTATGATTTTTTGCACTTAGACGGAGTGTAATAATACACTAATGCGGATACGAATGCTGCTCTGATGTACGAGCGAGATAGCGCTATGCACGTTTTTACCGGAGCATGGTGCGTACTCGCATCCAATGTGAAGACCGCTTTTAGATTTGTGCAAGAGTGTGGAGCGGGCTTTAATAGGGCAAATACCCGGCAGTAAAATTATGTGACAGCTTAAAACTGACACCTTACCTACTCTTATTTGATAGAGAATATTGACAAATATGCATCCTGGGTAGTTACTAGTTGGGTACAATACTATAAGAAAAACTTTAAATCAAATGATGCATTGAATAGCAATAAATAAGTACATATTTTGTACATAATATAAAATGTGCATAAGGGACGACTTTTTGGATATTCTAGAGGAAAACAAAAATAAATTACTAAGAACATGTATGAACATAAACAAAACGAACTGTGTATTTATACAAACATCGACATCGATAACATTTTTGATATGGTCCTCGCACTGTGGCCGAATAGCGCACCCGTACATGACTTTTACGCTAAGTAGATATCAACCTTATCTCATTTACATAAATTTGATTTTTGTACTAAACAATCCAAAAATCCTTGCGGAAACCGAAAATGTAAAAAATATTGAAATAATACTTACCGATGATATGAAATGCCTCCATGTCTAATATTTTTTTGTCCCGCTAGTGTTTTTACACTCCAAAATGGAGCAGCACGGCATATTTGTAATTTTAACTGGAATCGTTTTCACATCTGACATCTCATAAGCGCCATACTGAACTGACACACGACTGACAGTAGCCTGTAGTGAAAGTGAGTTTAGCTAAACTTAATGCTTAACGTACGTTTCGCTTCTATTACTTCTTTGTTTTGTGATACCGCTCAACAACTTAAAGTCCGTGACTGTACCTACGAAAGAGTAGTAACAATAAGATTCAAATGCAGACGCAGAGTTGCAGACATTTATAGAGAATAACAGTTTCATGCTCGTAAGGACTCATTTTATGAACTCACTGTTAGGGATAGAAGGATCGTTGTTTTGGTCTACGACGCATTGCCAGGCTTCGTCCTTCATATGCATTTCTCTGTAGTCAGGGTGCAGTGGGTTCCAAAGACAGGGTTGAGTGCGAACGCTTTCTATAAAGGCTTCCATGTCTGTTTATTGTCCGAAAATAGTACGTGGTTAACGAGACGCTAGCGGGCCCAGACTGGCTCGGCCGGACGCGCGCCGCTAGCGCGGCCTCGCGCCGCCTCGCGCGGGACCGTTCCCCGCCCCGCCGACCAGTTCTCACCACCCAGGTTCTTTCAATTGTACTTGTTTGAGCGTAAACCGGTTTCCACACAATAAACTACAAGCAAGTTATGGCTCCTTAGTAGTCCGTTTGAATCTTATTTTAAAATGTCACTATACAAGCTCCGTTCGTGATTCCTGGGCAGGGTTCAGTAGGTTGAGGTTTAACAAAAAAAAAAACCGAAGACGGCCTGAACACTTTATATGTATATGGGCGACACTCACGGCGAAGTTACTACATAATTATAATATTTTATCTTAAATAGAATGTCGCTCACTATACAGTTCGTATGAACTCACAGACGAGATAATATACATGTATTTTCATATTACAGTAGGTATCTTAAGCTATCGAAGATGCCTAGAGATGCAAAGATGTCATTATCTTTATCTTAGAGTGAGAGAACCACACACTTATTGGTGAAACCTTTAGCTCAGTGTTTAAAATCCTTTAAAATTTAAATCTAAAGTTATAATTTTAAAGGTCGTTAATGTACATAGGTATTAATAAAACAAATCATTATCAGATAGGTAAACTGTATTTTAAATCTTTTGCTAGATGGGGATATTCAGCCAAAACGCATATGTAACTGAGTGAATGATAGAAAGGTGCGTTCCAAACACTGGTCTGTGGTTCCAAATTTGTTATAGGTAGAAAAACATAGAAACGGAGTTTGGGGGTCGCGAAAAATTTTTAGTGGTCATAAAGGGCCGTGACACCATAAAGTTTAAAAAACACTGCTTTAGCTGGTTGGTGTTTGGCTTGATTTAAAGCTAGGAGTAAGTACTTGACATTTTAATGTTATTTTTATTACATGCCTACAGTTTGTTGCAACCTCTAAAGAAATATTTTTGAAGTGAAAACTTCTTTAGCGGCGCTGTGCACTTTTTGAGGTGGGGAATAGTTATTTGTATAACAAGAGATCAAAGTTTGATATTTCTTCGAGTGCTTATTTTGAGTCCCGTGCAAGCGAAAGATTCTATAGTAGCGAGTGAATCTAATTTAGAATCTTGATCGTAGTAAGGGGCTCAAAAGCGCACAAGATGTAAATAACTTTGATCTCGTGTAGTTCACAAAACTTGTCACCTCAGCACGGCTAGCACATGATGGGCGCGACAGTCGACAGGCGAGAAAATGCCGCGACATAGAGCTCTCTCGCGAATCGGTAGCATAAGAGCCGCGCGACAACCCGCTGTCTCGCGGACAAATGTCAAAGCGACATAATTTTGTCGTTTGACAGTTCCACGCGGGATACTCTCGAAAATCGTAGCACGAGTGTACTATGGGAGACAAAATGTCCCGCGTTTGAACGTCAAAATGAGAGAAATTGTCTTCGAGGCTCGACGGTCGCGACTAGGGTTTGCTCCCGGTACTGAGTTTGGCGACAAGCGCATTTGGTCGAAGTTTTGTTGACTTTTGTTCTAAAAGAAAGATAATTTTCCATATTTTATATTTATTTCATACTACAACACTTTTTTGTTTAAGTATAATTTGAATCTTGAGTTTCATGATCATGCCATTAATATCCAAATTATTATATTTTTTCACAATGACTTGTTTGTTCTCTTAAGTTAAACGAAAATCCGACAGAAAAAAATCTAAGCCTAAGATTGTACGATCACGACCACATCAACAAAGCAAACCTTTGGTGGCGAATTGACTGGGGGATAATTAATAGAAACATAAATAATTGATACAAAAATATTACATTGCTAATCCGGGAAACAATTACGTGCTATCAATCAGTGCTAACCCGTTATATTTACACGCGTATTTTTACATGCAATTATTGTTGACAACCTATATTATGTCGCTCCTTAGGTGTTTCCATTCATTGTGGGATATAAACAACACAATCCCGACCTGAATATTGCGATCAACCTCACTTATAATAAGTAAATGCAAAAGTAAATCTGTACCTATGTACAGTCAGCAGCAATAGTTGCTAAGCGGGCGAGGTGTTCAAAATGATCTTGACGCGACTTTATTGTTAAGAGAATAAGAGCGCGTCAAGGTAATTTTGAACACCTCGCCCGCTTAGCAACTATTGCTGCTGACTATATGTTACCTCTTGACGCTTAATCCGCCGAACCGATTTAGACGAAATTTTGTGAAACAACATTCCACAAAGAATGCAAATAATGAATCTGGCAGCTCAACTCAAACTCCACCTCACAGAAGACCACAGCCGTAATACTTACTTTGTAGTGTACGAGTTGGTACTAGCCTAATCCTTAAGTTACGATTCCTACCGACCGGCTGGAGTTGGGCCGCGCCGGAATGCTTTTTCAGTGTACCTATTTACATAATGTGTGGCAGAAGCGATAGAATCCGTCCGGAGCCATCCGATCCGCAAGCAGCCGACCGGCTTTGGGCATACAAATGTGAAATGCGCTCCGACTCCGACGAATCGTACTTAAATCTGAGTACCTATCTCAAAAAGGTCAAAGTAAATAAAATCATTTAAAGTTTTTGGTAGTATTTATTTAAAAGTCACATTATTTGAGAAGTGTTATCAACACTCGACTGTCCTTGCACGGAGTAGGTTCCCAACTTGAGCCCTTCTATGTCCTCCGTGATGGCAGGAGGGCTGCGGTTAGCAGCAGCATGCTTAGGTGTAGAGAATACCTCCGTGTTTGATGATAGGCTTGTGCATGATTGTCATTCAATCTATCTTCGAAGCCAGCAATGCAGCGGCTAGCCAGCCATAAGGGAGATATGTCGGGGATTAGCATAAGATATTTAGTCTGTAAATAATATTTAAAAGGAATGTAATTTTTTTGCAAAAGACAACGGAAAAGAGCTTTATGAAGATTGAATTGTGTACGTAAGTACTTACAACTTGACTTCTTCGTAAAGATGGTATTTTGTTAGCCAAAACTTTTAACAAAACGCCAATTATTCGTAAGGAGTTGTATTTTAATGATTAGGTAGGTAATCTTTAGATAATTATAATAATATATTCCAACTTGTAACGACAAAGCGAATCAAATTTTGATTGACAGTATTGACACTGACATTGTCGACTTAAAAATAATATTTGCTATTTCTTATTCTTCATACTGCGAGAAAGAGACAAAGTTATCGTGACTAGGGACGCTCCGTTTCTAAGGCTGACTATTCATTACTTATCCGATTATTATTTTACCGATTCAGTGTTGCCACGAATGAAAAGTTTGTTCCATGTATAAATGGCCACATTGGCTAAGTCGCGCGCGGGATGGCTCTCTCTCGTGGAACTCTTTTCTCGATGTGCGAACTCATGCTGCCAAAATCGAGGAATTGACAGATAGAGATAGAAATTTGTGACGGGCGACTGCCGTCTTTCGCGGCGCGAGCTATCCCGCGGGTAATCATGTGCTAGCCGTGCAGCAGTGAGAACACATTAGACAACCTGAAAAATGTAATCCTTCTTCATCACTTACCTATTCACTCATGTTTTCTTAAGATATACTAACAATTAAGTTTAATTACCACAATCAAACACAAAAACAAAACGTATTAAATTTCAGTAAAATAGGTAATATATGGAAACCATAGATGGTAGTATTTCTATAGATGTGGCCTACCGCGTGCCCCCGTAAGGGATAGACATAGATGACGTCACAAACCCGGGGATACCATATAGGTAAAAATTACCCCAATATTATCAAATATTGGGGTAATTTTAATCACGTTCGCGAGTTGTTCGCCTACGTAAGACGCAGCGATAAATAAAATATCAATGGGCCAATTTTTTTTTTAATTTATTTAGTATACAAACAGCTTTTTACAAATAAGTCTTACAAAAATGACTAAAAATAGGCCTAAAGTTTCATAAGTTACTAAGTTGACTATTACAATGAAAAGTAAATAGGTTACTTAATTATAAATTACCCGTAGGTATAGTTGTGAGTTCAACACGCAAATAAATTAAGAAAATAATGCAAAATATTTACTTGAAATGAAACAATTTTTCAATTACTAGTAAACAAAATATGCCGAACTTTGTTCTTGAAAACGGACAAACTATGAACAAAAATGTCTATATCATTAAGCGATTCATTATACATATTACAAGTACGCCTAAAGAAAGAATTTTTAGCATACTGTGTGCCACAGGAAGAAATAGAAAAGGTAGGTTTTCGTAATATGTAATTGTAATTGTAATTGTAATTTATTTATTTGCTAGAATCATGGTTAACACAGATGTTACATAGAGATATGCTTTGAGCATATCCGGCAGTTTTGCGTCGGTGCCCAGTTTCTCCTTCCGGTTGCTAAAATCCATTTAGCACGCGTGCCTGCATCTTGTGGAAATCTGGAGGTAATAAACGAAATATTCATTTTGTAATCTGTCACTCTTATTGCAAAATTAAGAATTAGTGCCTGCAGCATATCATAGAATTAGATTATCTGAGTCGTGGCAAAACCCGCTATAACGTTAGAAAGAATATAATTTACATTCTAATTTAAACACAGTTCAATTTTATTGTTCGTATATGTTTTATTGTGTTATTCTACAGCAAAATTATTTATAAAAATGTTATTAAAATACAAAATACCCGAATTTTGGGGTAATGATATGCATCGCGGGCTGCACGGCTAGCACATGATGGGCGCGACAGTCGACAGGCGAGAAAATGCCGCGACATAGAGCTCTCTCGCGAATCGGTAGCATAAGAGCCGCGCGACAACCCGCTGTCTCGCGGACAAATGTCAAAGCGACATAATTTTGTCGTTTGACAGTTCCACGCGGGATACTCTCGAAAATCGTAGCACGAGTGTACTATGGGAGACAAAATGTCCCGCGTTTGAACGTCAAAATGAGAGAAATTGTCTTCGAGGCTAGAGGGTCGCGACTAGGGTTTGCTCCCGGTACTGAGTTTGACGACAAGCGCATTTGGTCGAAGTTTTGTTGACTTTTGTTCTAAAAGAAAGATAATTTTCCATATTTTATATTTATTTCATACTACAACACTTTTTTGTTTAAGTATAATTTGAATCTTGAGTTTCATGATCATGCCATTAATATCAAAATTATTATATTTTTTCACAATGACTTGTTTGTTCTCTTAAGTTAAACGAAAATCCGACAGAAAAAAATCTAAGCCTAAGATTGTACGATCACGACCACATCAACAAAGCAAACCTTTGGTGGCGAATTGACTGGGGGATAATTAATAGAAACATAAATAATTGATACAAAAATATTACATTGCTAATCCGGGAAACAATTACGTTATTTACACGCGTATTTTTACATGCAATTATTGTTGACAACCTATATTATGTCGCTCCTTAGGTGTTTCCATTCATTGTGGGATATAAACAACACAATCCCGACCTGAATATTGCGATCAACCTCACTTATAATAAGTAAATGCAAAAGTAAATCTGTACCTATGTACAGTCAGCAGCAATAGTTGCTAAGCGGGCGAGGTGTTCAAAATGATCTTGACGCGACTTTATTGTTAAGAGAATAAGAGCGCGTCAAGGTAATTTTGAACACCTCGCCCGCTTAGCAACTATTGCTGCTGACTATATGTTACCTCTTGACGCTTAATCCGCCGAACCGATTTAGACGAAATTTTGTGAAACAACATTCCACAAAGAATGCAAATAATGAATCTGGCAGCTCAACTCAAACTCCACCTCACAGAAGACCACAGCCGTAATACTTACTTTGTAGTGTACGAGTTGGTACTAGCCTAATCCTTAAGTTACGATTCCCACCGACCGGCTGGAGTTGGGCCGCGCCGGAATGCTTTTTCAGTGTACCTATTTACATAATGTGTGGCAGAAGCGATAGAATCTGTCCGGAGCCATCCGATCCGCAAGCAGCCGACCGGCTTTGGGCATACAAATGTGAAATGCGCTCCGACTCCGACGAATCGTACTTAAATCTGAGTACCTATCTCAAAAAGGTCAAAGTAAATAAAATCATTTAAAGTTTTTGGTAGTATTTATTTAAAAGTCACATTATTTGAGAAGTGTTATCAACACTCGACTGTCCTTGCACGGAGTAGGTTCCCAACTTGAGCCCTTCTATGTCCTCCGTGATGGCAGGAGGGCTGCGGTTAGCAGCAGCATGCTTAGGTGTAGAGAATACCTCCGTGTTTGATGATAGGCTTGTGCATGATTGTCATTCAATCTATCTTCGAAGCCAGCAATGCAGCGGCTAGCCAGCCATAAGGGAGATATGTCGGGGATTAGCATAAGATATTTAGTCTGTAAATAAGATTTAAAAGGAATGTAATTTTTTTGCAAAAGACAACGGAAAAGAGCTTTATGAAGATTGAATTGTGTACGTAAGTACTTACAACTTGACTTCTTCGTAAAGATGGTATTTTGTTAGCCAAAACTTTTAACAAAACGCCAATTATTCGTAAGGAGTTGTATTTTAATGATTAGGTAGGTAATCTTTAGATAATTATAATAATATATTCCAACTTGTAACGACAAAGCGAATCAAATTTTGATTGACAGTATTGACACTGACATTTTCGACTTAAAAATAATATTTGCTATTTCTTATTCTTCATACTGCGAGAAAGAGACAAAGTTATCGTGACTAGGGACGCTCCGTTTCTAAGGCTGACTATTCATTACTTATCCGATTATTATTTTACCGATTCAGTGTTGCCACGAATGAAAAGTTTGTTCCATGTATAAATGGCCACATTGGCTAAGTCGCGCGCGGGATGGCTTTCTCTCGTGGAACTCTTTTCTCGATGTGCGAACTCATGCTGCCAAAATCGAGGAATTGACAGAGAAATTTGTGACGGGCGACTGCCGTCTCTCGCGGCGCGAGCTATCCCGCGGGTAATCATGTGCTAGCCGTGCTGGTATCCCTCGAATAATAGCTATGCGACTAAATTGAATACACGTTATTAAAAGGGTGACGGCTTACTGTCAATATGCGTACGTAATTTGGTCGGTTAATTTATCAGGAAATATTTATAGGTTAATTTTTTTACCCGAGTTATTATTTACTGTAAATGCTTTTTCTACTCAGATTTTAATTGATATAGATTGTAGGATGCTGTTACTAAGCATGATAATGTGACCGAAGTATAAAATACTGTATTTACCTGTGAAATGTTACGTTGTCCTGTTTTTGCCGGCAGTCACTTGTACAGCGCAAAACTGAGCAATTCACCATATTTGTTGAATTGTTAAGTACTACTACATGCACACGAAACACTGATTTCAATATTTTTCCTGATAATCTTTGCACTGTTCATATGTTTCACACCAATTTGACGTTACGCATTGTTTGTATCCCACCATAAACTACGGTGGGGAATAAAAAAATATGAGACTCCGACAAAGACAAACAATAATAGCGCTTTCTCTGCTACTCCTAGTGAAAGATACATAAGACTATCCCGTTCTGTCAGTTATCCCCACCACTCATGCCATGCCCTCGATGGAAACAATTATAACGACCATCAATTGATTGACACTTCAATCCACAACTTTTTTTTGTGAAAAAAAAAACATTGTAAGATACGGTCCGAATTGCGGATACTTACTATTTGTAAACTATAGTAGAGATTCTTAAAAGTATAATTATTTATTTTACGTGATATTCTGTGTATTTTTTAAGTTCGTTATTTTAATCGTACAATAAATTACGTAAAATATAGTGTTTTTATCAGTTTTTATCAAATCTTAAACTTTATTTTCATTAATTAATTATTAAGAATTCATACTCGTATGTGTTTTGGATTGGAACGATGCGTTCTGACGTTTTTCGGGGGTCTATTATAGCTGGTCAACCAAATCTTGTCAGTAAAAAAAGGCGCGAAATTCAAATTTTCTATGGGACGATATCCCTTCGCGCCTACATTTTTCAAATTTGCCGCCTTTTTCTACTGTCAAGATCTGGTTGACCAAGTATATAAACCGTCAATATACCGTTGAATGTCGTTTGAACTTTTTTTGTCTCTTTCTTTTTGCTAACGTCGTGAAAGGGACAGAGATAATAGAATCCAAGTATTTCGAACTTGTATTGGACCCCGCATGTTGAAATGACATTTGAATATTAAGGTCACTTGAATGTCATTTTGTCTCACTCAGTGAGCAAAATGCGATTTTGCTCACTATTTTTAAGTAGCAAAGTACCCTTGTTCGAGCTGTTGAGGTGAAAAAAATGTTTCACTCGAGAAAGATCACGTGACCGTAAGACGATCACGTGACCGTAAGACGGACACGTGACCTGATCGAAAAACTGTTACATGTAATGTCATTGAGTTTTTCTTTATTCATTTAAATGCCATCTAGTGAGTTTCGCTCTAACTGGTATTAATATAACTCGAGTACTAACAGTGATGTGCTTAGGGGTTTCAAGTAATGCGACGAAATAACGCTAGATGGCGTTAACCTCAATTATACATAGTGCATTTTGCACTAGTCATTGAGTTTTCACTTCTGCCGGCACTCCCTGAGTGCAACCCGTTGTTTTTTTTATTATATCTATTTTATACCCTTTACAAGGACTTGTTAAATTGTTCATGCCATTACTTTGGCGGTACCTAACACAAGGTTCTTGTTGAACACCATGCCTTCTACTCTATGAAGGCTCATCGTCATCATAATCATTAATAAGTACCTTTAAGGTTCATTTTCTTTAGTATGACCTCTACTATCTGAGGACTCATAGCTGATCTGCAGGGTACTGCAGAACCTTGCTGCAACCTGCTAAACTTTGTAGTGGGTACAAGGATAGAGGACTCATAAGCATAGGTACTTGTACTTGTACATGTACCTACTACAAGGTTATTTCTAATAGTATGACCTCTACTCTTCGAGGACTCATAATACCTCAGCTAAGTACTAGTATATCCTCTACAAGGACTCTAGGTTGCTACTGAAATTCTGAGTTCTTAGATTGATAAATCGGATTCCAATTTCATATATGTTTTTTGACACTACCTACGTTTTCGTTTATAGAGAGAAACTAATATTAAAGTAAAGCAGCCATAGTCAACAAATTACGACGTTATAGGGAGTGAATCGTTATATCGAGTGACGTTATATGGAGTTTACACTGTACGTTACTCTATAAAGTACTTGCAAAACAAAATCCCAGCATCTCCACCAATTTGTGCAATATGATTTGATTACACATAACACCTATGTCATATTTCAAGTTTCCTGATTTTACTATAGGTACTTACTTACTTTTATATAAGTGACGAGAAGTTGAGTGACTTTAGTTTGAGAGATTCATATAGCTTTCATGAGCTTACTAAATAGCTAAATACAATCGGTGTCAAGAGTCGTAGATGACACCATGATTCTGATCGAGAGCTCCACTCTGTGGCATATGTCTCTCTACAGTGATCAGACCCATTGCCACCACGATTTCTCTACTCTCACCATCTAGGGCGATCTTATGGTTAAACTCTTAACACACTGTCTGAAACTGAAAGCAATAATAGTTATTTGTTTTACAAGGGGGCAAAGATGTTTAACCGCTCGTGCTAATATTCAAAGCACGAGGGTTAAACAAAATTTGCCCCCGAGTGAAACACAAATTTTTTCACTACACCAGTTGGTGTGGTGAAATAGTAGATTGTTAACCAAGGGGTGAAAGGCACTCATTTCTGCCGAGGTAGTTTGGTGCTCGAACGCAGCGAGTACGTACCTCAACGTGCCTACATATAAATATTTTATTGTAGGTAATAATTGTTTCCATTTTGGCAGGAAACAAGATAAGCGTGCGTCATGCCGGAAGAGTTAAGCGGCAGGAGAAGAATGTAATCATTGAGGAAGATGATGGCGTAGATTGGAACAAAGAAATCACAGAGCTTTCTCATGATTCTCACGATTCCCAATTGTCAAAGGTACTTACACTTACCCATTGTACTTATTAGAGCAGCGAGCAGCAGTCATTTTCAGTATTTATACTCCACTTCACAAGCATACACGCCAATAAAATTTCAACTTTAGTATTCCGATTTAAGGTTTAAATTAGATTGCACTTTAGGGAAATGCGACTTGTCTTCAAATGAATCATCTAAGCTGGATTAATTGGAATATATTTGGATTATTTGAGAAAACCTTGTAGATTGGTGCAGCCTGGAAAAGGGTTAATTATAGTGATTTTACCCACAATTATTTCTAGCAATCAACATAATTGACAATATTAAATTTTTTCATGTGGGCTATTTATGTTATGCATCGAAAGAAGAATTATGTACATTCTATTAGTGTATACGTGTTTTTTGTTTCACCTGAAAAGCAACTTTTCATTTAAAAATTTCAAATCTAAATATCAAAGCACCGAGTTCCAAAGGTTCGTAAGTGTAGTATGACGTCATTACTACGGCTGAAAAGCTATAATAGTTATTTGTTTTACAAGGGGGCAAAATTGTTGTTTAACCGCTCGTGCTAATATTGATATCCGAGTAAGCGAAAGATTCCTAAATTGAACGGTTCGAAAAATGGAATCTTGAGCGTTGCGAGGGTTTCAAAGCACGAGGGTTAAACAAAATTTGCCCTCGAGTGAAACACAAAAGTTTTCACCACACCAACCCGAAGCAAATATTAAATGTAACATATCAAACAAAATCAAACCAAATCAAATCCAAATGAATGTTATTAAATATTGATCATCCAAAATCATCATTTAAAAGTCAATTCTATCAGCAAACATAACAAACCAACTCAAAATTTGCATTTGATTACTTTGCCTCACATGTGAATAAAATGCAACTTTGCTATCAGTTTTTGAAGTGCAAAGTAAGCCTTTCCGAGCTGGTGTGGTGAAAAGAATATTTTTCTCAAACTTGCAATTAAATGTTGACATGTCGACTTACTACCCTACTTAGGCACTATGTTGTTGACTACAATCGACGTCAAAAATGTGTACACTATTGCACCTTACTCCTTTGTAATAAGGCTAAATATTTAAAGATATCTTTGACGTGGACTGTACATAAAGGAGGGTGGGCAGCTGGGTAGGGTTGGGGTGCTGAAGCGCGACTGTACCTACCTATTCCTTAATAGGGTATCTGACTATATTTAAAATAAATTATTTCACACCATGATGCATGCAATAAAGTACCAGATAATGATTAGAAAAACATAGCAGTTATTTTTGAGCACAAGTCCTATTTAATAAATCGGATAGAAATACAAAAAGTAGGTGAGTTGACCGTGACGTCACTGTGTAATGTTTCATATAAATTCCATATACCTAAGCAAGTCGTATTGACGGCTTTAAAAAATATACTGAGTTGACTAGTAGGAATTTACCCTATTATTATGTTGCTACTGCATCGCTGCAATGTTACTCGGTGTTATGACTCAACTATGTGATTATTATTTTGTTATTTTTATATTTCATGATATTTGTAAGGCAACCGATGATATTAGAAAATGTGACAAAAACGAAATCATCAACACAAGAAAGGAAATGGACAGTGCTTTTTTGAATGCCATTAAAACGAACTGGAACTATACACCTCAACCGCAACGCAGATATAAAGATTATGATTATGTTGGTAATTTGGAGAAAGAATTCGCTTTGTATAAAATAGAAAAACCTACTTTATGGTTTTACGTCCATGTTCATCTGTTTGAGAAATTAAGTACACTTAAAGGAAACACTCTTTGGAACGACATTACAAAAGGCGTGCCAGTCAGGTAATTGCAATTCAAATATTTTTACAGTACCTACATATGATCCTCCTATCCCGCATTAGTGCAGGAATAAGCACTTTCCGTGCGTATGTCGAAAATTTAAAGGCCCATAATATGAACTATAAACTTGTACAATATACGTGCGAATAAGTAATTCGCAACTCGTGTCGATTTAAAACACGACCGAAGTAAAATTTATCATCACTCGTTGCGATGATAAATTTTACTACTTTCCGCACTCGTATACTAAATAACTATTTTAAATATCTATGACATTTCTAACTGTACTGAAAAATCATCATACTACGATTTACAGAACCTATTTACCTATTTATTATGCAATCAGGTACTTAGAAAGTCAGTACTCAGTACTCACACACTGTATAGAACCAAAGATACTAACGCGCCATAAAAGGTTGCTGGACTTCATTTTCACGGGATATTCAACCGATACTTGTTTGTTGATACTTTGTTTTTGAGTTATTACAAAAAGTCTTCTCTTAGTAAACATTCGTACAAAACGCTGCGAAAGTACTCCCTTTTGCTTGTAATGTAATTACTAATAGCCCACGTTTAGCCTATTATGACAAAACGGTAACTACGAAACCCTACACTGAGCATGGCCCGACATGCTCTAGGCCAATTTTTATTATGTCGAGACGGTCTACTATATTGATGAAATTTTTTTTTTATTTTTTTTATTTAGTAATTAAAACTAACTATCTATTTAAACTAAAGGATTAGTAAGTTACAGACCTAACGACCAATATGGAAAGGGGTAACAGATTTTTATACTCATCTATAAATTTATGTTTAGGTACATATAGGGTAATTCGCCAGTAACGGCCACTTTTAGTAACTGGCGGCCCTAAACTACTGGCCCGTTACTGGCGAATTAACCTATATGTACCTAAACATAAATTTATAGATAAGGTCACTGCGGGCAAGACCGTCTACAGGGCAAGTCCGTCAACACGTTATAACTTTTGAATTTGAAGGCGTATGCCGCTTTGGAGTCTAGTCGATTAATCAGTTTTGCGCGTTAGTTCCCTCACTCTAAAACACATGGCGCTGTGACAACCAATTTCAGAGCAATCCGCCTAAATAAGTCACTTCGTGTTTTGAACTCGAAGTCATAGTTCGACAGCCGTTCGAAAAATTTTTATTAAAAATAAAATCATCAAAATCAAAATCAAAAATGTCTTTATTGCAAGATTATGGTACATTTACAATAGTAAAGATGTTACAATGTTTTTATCAGAACACATAATCTACCCATCAGAGCATGCAATAGGTTCGTCTCCTTCATCTCTTCAGTACTGAATAATATAGTATCTAAAATTTTTAGATATAGAAACAACATTAATTATTACATGAGATCATTAAAATTAAATTCAAAGTATTCATTCAAATTATAAAAACTTGTTTTTAAGAGTATATTCTTTAAAGTAGTTTTAAATTTTGTTCCTGACATCATTTTAATGTAGTTTGGCAAGTGATTGTATATCTTAATACTATTATAATACATCCCTTTACGTACCATTGTTAATGTTGAGTCCGGAACTTGTAAGTTAAGCAGATACTTATTTCTAACAGGCCTATTTGTTTGCTTAACATGAAATTCAGACGGGTTGTTTTTGATAAAAATACAGCATTGCAAAATGTAAATACTAGTTAGGGTCAGTAAACCTTGGGTTATGAATATAGTCCGACATGACTCGTCGTCACTCAATCCAAAGATGATTCTAATACATCTCTTTTGTAGGATGAAAGTTGATAGAGCACTTACAGAGTTTCCCCAGTAAATGATTCCATAGTTTAGAATGGAGTAGATATAACCATAGTATGCTAAAATCGCAGTTTGTGTGGTTGACACATTTACAAGTATTTGCAGTCCATAACAGAATTTCCTAATTTTACTATTAACCATCTCAATGTGTTGTTTCCAATTCAGATGACTATCAATTACGACGCCCAGAAATTTGTATGATGTAACTTCTTCAATTTGGGTACCTTCGTAATTAATATTTAGCTGGATTGGTTTAGCTTGTTGAGGTCTGAATTGGATATATTTCGTTTTGGACAAGTTTATTTTAAGATTAAGACTTGATAGCCAATGTATAATTATTTCTAGGGTCTTATTTATCGTTGCCTCATGTTCAGATATGCTTAGTCCCTTTCCCAAAATCAGTACAGAAGCGTCATCTGCATAAAGTGTGCTGAGATGCGGAGTTATTCTAGAAAATTGATTAATATAAATGAGGAAAAACAGTGGTCCTAGGATGCTGCCTTGCGGTACTCCAATTTTATTGTTCAAAAATGTGGATAATTTTGTCTGAAAGCATTTTTCTCTTTTATCATAATATGTTATCTGGGTAGCTTGTACACGGTTCAGCAAATAAGACTGAATAAGATTGTGCGCGACACCTCTTATGCCCACCTTTTCAAGTATGTTAAGTAGTGTTTGGTAGTCTACACAATCAAATGCCTTAGACATATCTAGTAGGAGCACTACTGCAGGAGATTTTTCATCTAATTCTTTTCCTACACCTTTCATTATTTTCATTAAGGCATGAGCTGTCGATAATAATAGTTTTTGAAAAGATTGTGCATCAGAAAGTACCTACGTAAATAGCATAAGAACCAGTTATCTTTATTCTGTGTTTAAAATATCAGAATTTGGCTTAGTTTTGTAATTATACGTTCCACCATTTATCACATTAAAATTTGACTAAGTTTGAAAGTCCGTCTATTATTTACAAGGCAAGTCCGTCACTTTCGTTAAATCAGAGATTACCAACTGTTTTTGCGATTTTAATATTATAACGATCATTTGATAAGGTATCGACAAATCCTCCTGACATTACGCATGATGTTAGTTTCCTAAATTTTCATCTCAGTAAATTAAAAGAAACGAATAAAGTACATTTTAAAATTTCTATTGGTCTTTTATTTCGGAAATCCAAAAAATGATTACGTGTAATTATTAGCCATAAAAGGTTTACCACCCCATTTTCGTAGTATATGCCGGACTTTGCCTTTATATTAGAAAAATGGCGTTTATTTCGAACCAGAACCCTATATTAACAAGTTGAAAGTACACTTTTCATTGTCTTGATTCATTCTTTTTAGGAATTCGACTACGAACATATACGCACCCATAGATTGGCTGATATCATTACTAGACGGACTTCCCTTAAACTACAAGGGAAGTCCGTCTACTCGCCGATTTTTTAAAAATACAAATGTTTTTGCTTAATTTATGATTAAAACGATCTGTCACTATGGCTAAACTATTAATTATTAAATTCTACGTCGTATGCGATTACAAACGGTAACGTAGGTGAATAATTAACGCAACTAGATCACTCCAAAGTAGAAAAAAAATAAAGTATGCCGGTCTTGCCCGCAGTGACCTTAGTGATGTTTATACAGTGTGTAAATCCAATACGGGCGAATATTTAAACGGTGGTTAGCATAGGACCTAAAAAGTATATTGAGATACATTTTAGTTAGAAATGCAATGAAAATTTTAACCATACAAAATAATTCGGCCCGCAATGTAATACACCACACGATACGGGATACGAGCTTTTTAAAGTAACTGTCAACGTTTGTTAGCAGTTACAATAAAAAGCTCGTATCTCGTAATGTCATGTCATCTTCTGTTTCTTAATGTTTGCAGTACATTGCTGCTTGGTACATGTGAAAAAAATTCATTACGGAGTCATATTAAGTGTAACTTTAAAAAACTTCTTAATTAATGATTAGACGGGTAAATTGTTATATCTGGTTTAATTTATTGCCCGTATTGGACTTACACACTGTAGACTTAATATTTACAAAATTTTGTTTTT
This sequence comes from Cydia amplana, assembly GCF_948474715.1. Lineage (NCBI taxonomy): Eukaryota > Metazoa > Arthropoda > Insecta > Lepidoptera > Tortricidae > Cydia > Cydia amplana. The sequence goes on along the minus strand of NC_086096.1, from coordinate 26,885,218 downwards.
ATTATATATATAACTTCAGTGTTAGTTCGATGACCCCGGAGTGGAGCAGCGCAGACATGAACGTGCGGTACAAGCCAGTCGATAGTGTAGCGAGAGAAGATTTTTTTCTACCTAAGAGTAGTTTAAGTTTATTAGTGCCTGTATTAGAAGAGAATGTGAACGCGATATCAAACAACATGGATTCCCTTGGTACGATTTAGAACTTTTTATGATTCGACCCTTATCGAACGAGCGAGCGAAGGTTTTACATTCAACGCTTCCTAGGGATGTTTTTTAACTGAACTATCAGAAGATCAAACAAACTCGGCTCCATTCGGCTCAGCATTGAGCCGAGCAATTATTAGGGTTGACACAACTTGACGTTTCTTTTGCGTGCACGACCACAGATAAGATAATCACTTGAATTTTGAAAACCCTAAATAGCCGAAAGGGATAGTGCCATAAGTTAGAAAGGGATATCTTGATTGGACCCTGAAGCGCTGTCAAACTTTGGTTTTGTAGGAAGTGTCCTTTCTGTACGGTAGTACTATTACTTATTCTGTCTCCATAGTCAAAATTGGAATAGGTAAACGACTGCCATATTGAATTTCTTCATTTTTGCTCTAATTATGATGAAAATGTATATCTGAGGATTCGAAAGGTTCTTGTAATAGGAATCCGAACCAAAATTGTTCAAAATGGCCGCCATCTTGAATTACTTAATTTTGTCCCGATGATGTATCGATATGGGTATAGTTTGTAGCTTTCTAATAGAGCCCGAAGGCTAATCCTATTGTCTATTGTTAAGTAAAACCGCTCGTGCCACGTGCCACAACCACCTGCATAAAAAATCGGTACTTCGGTTACCGAGTGCCGGCGAGTCGAACGCTACAGCTAGAACCAGTCTAAAATGTGTCATCGAGATGCGTAACAAAGGCGCGTTATCGGAGAACGCACCTACACTGGTTTTTTGAGCGTTGGACTAGCCCGCGCTCAGGTGCCAAATAGAATAAATAGGACCCTTTTTTGCAGGTAAGTAGCACGTGCGGTTTTACTGAACAATAGACAATAGGATATGCCTTGGGGCTCTACTAGAAAGCTACAAACTATACCCTTGGCTTACCTTTGGCTGGAGCCCTTTGACTTATACAGTATGTAACAGAACGAAAAGCAATTACTCAAACCCGTTAATGTTTAGGTCATACTAAGCAACTTTTACTATGGGACCAACCCCGAAATAGCGAAAAAAAGTAAAAGTTGCTCGGTATGTCCTAAACATTAACGGGTTTAAGTAATTGCTTTTCGTTCTGTTACATACTGTATATAGCTGGTCAACCAAATCTTGTCAGTAAAAAAAGGCGCGAAATTCAAATTTTCTATGGGACGATATCCCTTCGCGCTTACATTTTTCAAATTTGCCGCCTTTTTCTACTGTCAAGATCTGGTTGACCAAGTATAATATCCGTAGGCAAAATTGTTCAACGCGGCAGCCATCTGCCATATTGATATTTCACATTATTCGTTAAGGGCCCTCCACAGTCTCCACACTCGTGCGCGAATCGCGGCGCGAAGCCGCGAACGCGAGTGTGGCGTCGATTTTGCAGATTGTTCACGCCTTCGCGCATTGTTCCCCGTTTTTTGTCGGTTTTTCGGCCCGCGTCAAAGGAGGCGCGAAGCGCGAACTAGCAAGACTCCACATTACTCACTATTTTGGCTCATCAGTTGCAAGATAAATATTAATTATATTATATAAAGCGGCTATAATTTACGGTTTTACAACAAAACAAAATGGAAAAATAGCCACAGCAAGTATGATGCCGTAGATAAATGACAGTTAAACTCGATCAGCTGATGCTTTTCCGCCATCTTGGCGCGAACCAAACTGCGAATTTACCGTGAAGTGTGCGAGTGTGGACTGGAGTCATACGTCAACGTCGCGATATGTTCGCTCCGCGAAGTCGCACCGCGTTTCACGCACATAGTCTGGAGGGGGCTTTAAATCGCGTTGAAATCTAATTGATGTCTATAAACTCTATACCTAGATATAGTTTATGGCGAAACGCGAGTTCTCAGTTCGGGGCAAACTATATAGATATACCTACTATAGTCTTATTAAAAGTATTCTAATACCACGTGTTTCTTGAAAGGGGTAGCTCAATAAACTGGGTGTGAGACTGTTTTTTTTTGTAAAAAATTTATGACTTAAAACTTTACATTTAGAGTGTACGTTTCAGTGCAGACGACGCCAACTATTTACTGGTTCCAACAGAAGATGTTTTAAATGTGCATAAGACTGACAAATCATCAATGACTCTTACGAATGTTTCTTCTAATGGTAAAAAAGAGGTGTGATTCATTAGTTCCTTATTATTACCAACTCCTGAGAATATCCTAACGTAGGGTTGAAATTTACAACGGGAATGTAGAAGGCGAAAACACCCACGCATCAGATTATCCATAAGTCAAAATATTAGTCAACGTAGAAAACACCCTACATTAGGCGTACTTACCTAACGAACCCATACGCTCATACTTCTCCGGAATATGCCGGGTAAAGTTAATGTCTCAATTGCAATATGTGCGTTTCACCCAAAGTAGGTAAACTAGGTACTTACGTAGCAAATACCTACCTAGTTACAATTTGTTCATGTTTGATCAAATATCGAATAGACAAACTCTAGAACGCCTATATTGTTTTTAGAGTCGACGAAAAGTAATTGTACGTGTTGCAAGAGCTTTAAACAATGACATGGAAGACAAATTAAGTGTTGTAAGTCAGGCATCGGACAAGTTCCTAACAACGCAGCATCGGGGCACACTCCATGCTCAAGTTGATTTGGAAGCACGAGCAGATGACAATCAGCTAGTTCACGAAAGGTAAGTGCCGTCAGCAGCAGAAGTTGCTAAGCTAAAGTGGTCAAAATGATCAAAGTACTACAACCTATTATTGAAAGAGTAAAAAAAGACCATGTGTACCACTATGTGTACCTACTACCTAATACGTACCTATATACTCGTAGGTATATCATTATGACCACCTTAAATCGGAATCGGGAATTAACCGCTTAGCGCCACTTGCACCATTCCACTAACCCCGGGTTAACCGGTTAAACCTGGAGTTACCATGGTTACCAGTACAATTTGAGACTAAGTTAACGTTTTAACCGCTTAACCTTGGGTTAGTGGGATGGTGCAAGTGGCCCTTAGCGGTCTAAGCGGTTAATTCCCGATTCGCCAGATTCTTGTTTCGCCGGATTCCGGTTTCGCCGGATTTACTTTAGGACGTCACAATCCGACGATACAAGAATCCGGTGAATCGGGAACCAGCCCGCTAAGCTAGGTAGGTACTTCAGCTGCTAAGCTAAACGTACCTAATACATATGTAGGTACATATTAACAAGCTTTTATTAGGTCGACCTGTATGTAACTATGTAATGGAATCTTGCAAGTTAAATTTGATCCACTTCCCGGTTTCCGATTTAGCTGAAATATTGCATACACATGTAAGTCGGGTGACAATGGAATATTATGGTACCATCGAGCTGATCTGATGATGGAGACAGGAGGTGGCCATAAGAACTCTGTGATGAAACAACGCAACCTAATTGTGTTAGGGGTTTTTAGAATTGTCTCGATGAGTATTAGTTGTCTGTCGTAAGAAAAGTACAGTCAGCGATAAAAGCTTGTACCAAAACAGAAATTTTTGCCAAAAACTTATTTTTGAATCTAATTTGATTGGCCTGCTAAACGTCATAAAGATAGCGTAGTGGCACCAAAATGATCGACATTTTTAGGAGTGGGGTTCTCTATAAAATTAAGAAATAATGCGTCCAAAGTTAAAACGGCCGTGATCTTTCTCTTTTGCTCCAATAAAGGCGTAATTAGAGTGACAAAGAAAGATGACAGCAATTTGCGAATTTTTATTTTCGCGGTTATAGCCCTGACTCTTTTCTTTCCGCACAGACTTGCGAACTTCGGTGTTCGCAGTAGAACCTCTCGCAATCAAGCAAAGCAAAAGGAATCTTAAACCCTTGTCAAATGAAAAATTATCGACACGTGTCGTATCGATTATTGGAACAGTCACGTTTGTGAAAACCAATATATAATCGACACGAATAATTTCTATCAAAATCGTTAACCTGCTTATACTTTCGTTACCTACAACTGCTATACCTAAATAATAATATTATTTAATAATAATAATTTATTATAGGGCAGGGCAGCTTGTGGCGAGCTGTTGGGGAGTAACGACCCCACGGACCCGAGTGCTCCAGAGAGTCGGTCAGGGTCTCCGTCTCTGGCGTGTCTTCGTCGGTCGGAGTGGACCCCAAGGGGACCCGCAGGACTCTCGGCTCTGGCTTGCCTTCATTGGCCGTCCAGAGAGGAGTCGTTAGAGCTGTATGCTCCAGGGGTGGAAGTGAAATTTGCGTAAGCGCGAGTTGGCACAGTGGCTGTTTACAGCCACTGGGTAGAAAGCGGTGTACACCTCTCGACACCCCTGAGCCGCTCACACCGATGTTGCCCCTGGTCGTCTTTGCGACGACAGTTTCAGGGGCCCATCTAGTCAGCGGCGAGTCACCACCTGCCTCGATAACGTGTGTTAGCATTGTTATGGCAGGTGTCCGGACTTCTTTACAATAGCCCAGTATCATTGTCCACCCAAACTTCAATCCATAGAACGATATACTGTTTACATTTTCTACAATAGTCCCAATGCCTGCTGCGACCGGTTCATGAGTGTCTATTATTTCACCTGTGAACGGGTTCCAGCAGGCGTTCTACATGACATCAAATCTCTCCAAGGGGCCTCTACGTGTTGGATCTATATCCCCACGCAAGCCTATCAAAAGACCGGGATTTATAGGCCCGTGATCCCAAAAAAGGAGATACAAATAATTTATTAACTATTATATAATAATATTATACGTCCCACTGCTGGGCACAGGCCTCCTCTCATGCGCGAGAGGGCTTGGGCTATACCTAACAAAAATAAATTTTCGGTGAATAAATCCCATAGTTCTTATAATAACCCGTGGAAAACATCAAATTCTAGTAAATCACATTACATTTACATTGGGATTATTAACAAAAACAACTCACTACTATAAGACATTTTGTTATTTTCACCAGATTTCTAGCCGTCCATTTTCAAACAAAAAGATGGATATCGCTCTTTTAATGGTTGCCAGTCAGCAGTGTGCTCCCTAGTGCACAGTGTTGCAAAATTAAGAAATCGGTTTCCATCCTACTCGTATTATCTTAGGTCAAAAAAAATATCGTTTATTGGTTCTTGTCGGTCATTATTGGTGCCTCTCTACGTTAGCTTATTTGTTTCTAAAACATTCTAGTGCACCCGGCCGAATTGCAATTATTGTTGCTGATAATACTAGAGGCAGTCGATCAACGTTGACGGTGCAAGTAACCAACACGGGTCTCTTCGTGGCGCGATTTAGGTAAGTAAGCAGAAGCACCTGGGGGCCTAGCCAAGATGACAATCGTAGGTATACCTACAATATATAACGATATATCGACAAACGCCGAACGAACAAATTCTACGAAAAGTCACGTGACTATTTCCATACATTATTCAAGTTTCGATTGGCGATTTCTTTTAACGATAATCATGAAATAAAACTACGGAAACGGGTTGTATCGCATATAATGAATTTATATGTCTGGGAGACCTTTGCTCGGAAAACATAAAAACTGAAAAATGAGCTAGCTAGCTAGATCGATTTTTCGCCCCCAAAAACCCCCATATAGCAAATTTCATCGAAATCGTTAGAGCCGTTTTCGAGATCCCCGAAATATATATATATATATATAAATAAATAAATAATTAAATAAACAAGAATTGCTCGTTTGAAGGTTTAGGTAGGTACTTGAAAATAGTTGTAATGTATACTGTGGGTATTTTGCACATTGTAATAGGCCTCATGCATGAAGTTTATATTTGAACGAAATATTGTTATTAGGATGTTTGTTACCGTTATAGTGCACTGCCTTATGGGAATATAGTTCAGATCCGGAAACCGCTTCCAACTTTTAGTATGTTGTTGGGAATGGTATTGGGTCTCCAAAACTGCCGGGAGACAGCGGCGCCGGCCATCTACTTCAGCGGAATGACGTCATAAAAATGACTCCCGCCTCGTTGCGAATATTGCATATTGCACCCAAACTATGCATTGCACATACACGTGTGGGGTATTAAATGAAAGCCAATTAAATATACTGTATTTAATTTATACAGGGTGTACCGAAATAAACGACAGTTTAAGAGAAATTTACAAAGAAATAAAAATGACGAAAAAAATATTGGATTATTTGGGTTTTACAACCAAACCAAAAGTCGGGCATTAAAATATTTTTTCCGGTGTTGAAACGATATAAATAATGATTTAAAAAATAAAAAAAAGTCATGCTTGAAGCTAATTTTGATAGAGGTAAGTAAATATTAGGCCCGTAAGGCAAGAGGTAAAAATTTTGACAAACCATGGGCGGTAATTCGTAAAGCCCCAGATCGCATATTTCTGACACCTTCGATCTGGAGCATTCACGAATTCACCTCCTCACCTCCATGTAATTAGGGATTGCAATCCGGTCTGATTTTGAATCCGGCCGGATCCGGCCGGAAGGATATTTTTAAGAGCCAACAGGAGCTGAGATTTAAATATTTTAGGTAAATATACCCGTCTCACTAACGGAAGCGGCTCCTAAAACTAGTGCGATAAGGACAAGGCGAAAAATCCTGCGTATAAAAATCTCAAAAATCGAGGTTTCGTACTCGACTGTTTCCTCCTCCAAAACTTAACCAATCGTAATCAAATTTGGAAATCTAAATGATTATGACATTATCTGTGTCGGACCGTTTTGCTTTTTTGGCTAATTGATATAAGTTTTGAATAGCGCGCCTCTCATTGCGGCATAGTCAATTAGGCTATTTTGGCCATTTTTGAAGGGCTCTAGCGCCTTAAAAAACAAAAATATCAAAAAAAGCAAAACGGTCCGACACAGATATTGACAATATTAATCTGTGTTGAAAAAATCATTGCTCTAGCTTCAAAACCCACGGAGGAAACAGTCGAGTACGTTTGTATGGAGAAATTACCACTCCTGTTGGCTCTTAATGTATTAATAAAACGGCTGTTTTAAGTTGCAAAAATTAACGTTTTTATTACTTAACCCATAGAGAAAGAAATACATAGAGTGCTCACTCCATACATCAGTTTTAGTAGCAAAAGACTATTAGCATCTAGCATCGAGTAGCGGAACTATCAGTACTGCTACTTGACAATAGATGTAGCACCGACCGGAAAGTCTTATGCTGTTGAGATAAGACTTTCCGGTCGGTGCTACATCTATTGTCAAGTAGCAGTACTGATAGTTCCACTACTCGATGCTAGATGTAGACACTGAAATTAATAGTCTGAACTGATGTATGGAGTGAGCACTCTTGTCTTTCTATATTTCTCTATGCTTAACCACTAAGTCTTATTACAATTATCAGTGTCACAAATTAAAATCTTCTTTTTCTCTTAAAATATCTATAGCCCAACCCATATTTCACATAAAAAGGTGCTTTCAATTCAACCATTTTAGTTTGAGCAAACAAAATCAATGAACGTGCATATTTATACAAGTGTACATTAAAACATTTATTCACACAGTATATTTTCCAGCTTTATTTAGTAGCATAATAATAACAAGATAACATCATAATAAATAAACATTATAGGACATATTTACATAAGCCCCGCGGTAAGCTCAAGAAAGCTTGTGTTGTGGGTACTCAGACAACGATATATATAATATACAAATATGTACTTAAATACATAGAAAACAACCATGACTCAGGAACAAATATCTGTGCTCATCACACAAATAAATGCCCTTACCGGCAGGGTTGGGCAGTATTTCAATTACATGTATTTGAAATACGTATTTGAAATACAAATTAGTATTTTGTATTTGTATTTCAAATACTACCTCAAAAGTATTTTGTATTTGGTATTTCAAATACTGCACTCACATGTATTTAGTATTTTGTATTTCAAATACTTCAAGCTTCAAAATACATTTCTATAAATACATTTTATTAAATTCTATAATCCTAAAATGTCTAATCTCTCGCACAAGCTGTGAGCCGACCGCGAACCTCCGATCCAGCCGAGATACAATTTTCATTGGCTGGATACTGGATCTATATTAGGTCAACTTCTGCGTGGAACTTTTCGTTTAAATGTAGGGGATAGGGTCATTGCAGTAGTTTCCGTCCATGCACTAGTATTCGACGACTTGACGGATTATCAAATATATATTTCATTTTTAATTTACTACTTTTTGCGAAATCTTCATCTTCCTCGCGTTGTCCCGGCATTTTGCCACGGCTCATGGGAGCTTGGGGTCCGCTTGGAAACTAATCCCAGTAATTGGCGTTGGCACTAGTTTTTACGATAGCGACTGCCATCTGACCTTCCAACCCAGAGGATAAACTAGGGCCGTAATTGGAATTAGTCCGGTTTCCTCACGATGTTTTCCTTCACCGAAAAGCGACTGGTAAATATCAAATGATATTTCGTACATAGTTCCGAAAAACTCATTGGTTCGAGCCGGGGTTCGGACTCGCGACCTCCGGATTGCAAGTCGCACGCTCTTACCGCTAGGCCACCAGCGCTTCCTTTTTGCGAAATATCATTGTTATATGTAGATAGATATATTGCTTAGACGCCTTAGACATAAGGATTGAAATCGGTCCAAATTTGTGCAGGAATGTAGGTATATATTCAAATTTCGTCAAGTGGACGTAAACTAGAGCTGGACGAAAACTAGCGCAATGACCCTATAAGTTTATATGAAAGGATATTCGTTAACGTTAAAACTAAATGCTAAACAAAAAAATAAATAAAGGTATATTTTGTAATTGAAATACATTATTTTAAACACTGTAATTTGTATTTTGTATTTCAAATACCCGTCACCAAAGTAGTTTGTATTTTGTATTTCAAATACTTTTAAAAATGTATTTTGTAATTTGTATTTCAAATACGTGGAAGCCAGTATTTTGCCCAACCCTGCTTACCGGGATTCGAACCCAGGTCCGCGGCTTTCACAGGCAGGGTCACTACCGACTAGGCCAGACGGGTCGTCAAAAGTCAACAATTCAACATACATTCCTCTAATTACTTTTAATTCGACAAAACATTTAACTTAACTGCTGAAGTGCTGAATGAAGTTTTATAAATATTTATTCATTATATTTTAAATGCAGGTAGCACTTTAGTATAACTGGGCTATAATGGTTTATGCAAAATAAAACGAAACAACACGTACATTTAATTACAATGTAACAACACAATTAATTGAATATAAAACAATTCAGTACTTACGGTGCACGGGAATCTCAACACTACGACGACACATATTTCATCGGCTAGAAGACTGGCGTCAACTAACAAACAAGTTGTTGTGTTGCTGTTTGCGAGTGAGAAAATAGAACTGCAACGTCGCAGCCGCACCGCATATATCGCGCGCGTCGAGCGACGTTCGAATATTGGCGAAAACTTTTAAATTTTAGCGTTATTTTATATCTTTGATTCATTTTACCGGATCCGAGACCGGATCCGGTGAATTTTGCCGGATCCGGTAGCTTGAAAGATGTGCCTGATCCGGCCGGATTACCAGATCCGCCGGACCGGATTGCAATCCCTATATGTAATGTACTATTTTTCCTCAATCACCCGTTGACCACGAATCCACGAATGCTGTAAAGTAGTGTAACGGGTTCTTAACGTCGGGAAGTATACTTTTAAAACTAAACGGGACTTAATCGCGTAAGACTTACGTTTATTTATGGCCTGACTTTTCGAACGTGACGTGTTAAGTATCGTGTTAGTTTAAATCAATATGTCGGCAAGTATTATAAAGTCATTATACGCGATATAATCTGTCTCCATCAGTTTTATTTCATGAGTACCTAACTATTGCGGTAACCAAAGACTATATAACGGTAAAGTGTCATTCTATGAAACATTACATATATACAGTGAACGCATATAAACCATGGAAGTATTCTGTCCGCTCAATTATGACCCAACGTAAAGTATTCGATTGTAGGCGGTGCTTACAGAGTGTTCGATTGGCAACTTCAGTTCGGCCGAGATGACAGTCAGTGACGGATGGCTAAATTAGTTTATAAAAACTACGTTTTTTTGTAATTAAAAATGTCTTCATGGGTCGTGAAGTGGTGCAGAAGTTATTTTAGTTCATATCAAGGACAGTGGAATCACTTTTCACTTGTAGTAAACAGATAACTTCAGTAAAATTTGGAATAAACATGACGACATTTTTTCAATACTATCGTGCTAAGCTAAAACGTAATAACTGCATACGACTTTCATAACAACATACGACTTTTTAAATTGCGAGGATAATAGGGATGGTTTTATGCCAAATGAAGTAGACTATTTTATTAACTTATGTTTGGTTTAGGTGTTTTCTATATAATTATAAATGTAGTAATAAATTCCTTCTTACAGATTTGTATTTTCCTTTTTTATTTCATGAGATGGAACTATAAAAAAAACTACCTAGTTATTTCAAATTAATAATCAAATTTAGTATTGTCATTTTACATTACTTTCCATTCAGATTCCCACAAGATGCTATTCGCAGAGAACTATGGAAAAAAGCTGTCCAATTAGAGAGATATGTACTAATTGAGGATTATGATGCCTGGCAAGATATCTAGAATATTATGTTCTATTCATGAGATAACCCGTGAGATAATCATACCCGGTCTCCTATATGTAGATACATTTTTTTCTATCACGCTTTCACTGAATTAATTTAACAAATACACACATTATCTGAAAATGTTGATCATTTGAATCCACTCTCTACTGTCACATATATGTAGGTTCTCTCTCAAGCCATTTCCGTCAGTAGAAAAGAGCGGCAAATTTAGAAAATGTAAGCGCGCGAACGGTTATGGTCCCATACAAAATTTTGCGCCTTTTTCTACTGACAAATTTGCTTGACCGGCTATATACATAATAAAATATTTCCATTGGAACTGAAAGTGGGGATTTATTGTGACTCCGCCTGTTCAAATGTTTTTGACCCGATTCGTGTACCCATGTAAATTTTGCAGGCTGTATAGCCTGTCCGATTTCTAAGATCAAGTTCGCCATACATTTACTATGGCGTACTTGATCTTAGAAAAACGGACAGACGATACCAGTACGGCTACCATCAGTTTGGCACTGACATAAACGCCGTCGAGAACGTAATTTACTTTCTATACATCTCGCTCGTACTCGCATATTAGTGCAAACGAGATGTATAGAAAGTAAATTACGTTCTCGATAGCGTAAATGTCAGTTTTGACACTGTCAGTGACTCATGGTACGGGCTCTGAACGTGACTTCACACTGCCATACAGATTGATAATAAAATATACAAAATACTTATTATAGCGGAATACATTTATACAACAATGAATATTTAATTATGTTGAGTTAGTCTGTCATTTAATTTCATAACAACATTTTAACTAGTTATGTTTTAATCTGCATTAAATTATTATACGTGAATTATTTGACTGGTTCTTCAATGTATGGCATAAACCTATCCCTGTCCAAGTCATATTCTAATCAAATATGAACCGCGAACTCTCAGCGGCCAGTACGTACAGCAAGAAGGTTATTAGCGGATTAATGTCGCTGATTGGTAGTTATTGACATTATATGCATTTCATCTACACTTAGCTGTGTACGTTAGTGTAATAGAGACAGGCTCTGTAAACGTATCGTCTTATTTAAATGTAGGCGTAATTGTGTATGTGTGCTAATTTGGCCCGAGAATTTGAACGGTAATGTTCCCAAAGGCGGTTTCCAGTTATATGCTTTCACTGCATATATATAGTTGCTAACTATGTAAACAAGCGCCACATTAAAATTGTCTCTGAATGTCAATTTACTAGTGACTTTTGTTTACATAATTATTAGCAAGTTCCATAGAATGACACTTTAGATAATCATCTTAGCTATTATAGAGGCCCTGGGGTAGGTATTATATTTCATTAATTGCTGCATTCCTTGCAATTGACTTTTTCCTATGATCAATTCTAGAGCACAAATACGAGATTGTAATTCGGGTCTGATGCAGCTCTCAGCAAAGCAGAAAGAGGACCTGACCTCTGAGGCAGTGTGTTTGCCGCCACGGCACACGCGGCGCCTGCAGCTGCGCCTGCCAGCGTTCCCTCCCGGCGAGAATGCCGAACTCCACCAGTGCACTGGTACCTATCTATCTATAGCCTTTTGTTCAGATTTGTTTCAAATACGCAAATAACTTTAAAAGTCGCAGACTAATGTATTATATGAGACTATCAATCTCGAGTGTCTTATATGACACCACTTACGATTAGCGATGATTCTGATCCATATGCACTTTGTATGTTAATAAAAGAGAGACTGGTAGTCTATTTAGCTATCTCGCCCCCAATCATGTGCTAGCCCGGCTGATGGGGTAGGTACTTTGTCGTATTTTATAAAGAGATGTGGTGATAAGTTATTGACCGAGTGAGAATAGACAGAAATCGTGAAATTATAAAGACAAGGCTAGTGCACAGGACCCATCTTTCGCCGATCGAGGTATAAAGTCAACTAACAAATGTATGAACTCGCACTAATCAAAGTTTTTAGGGTTCCGTGTTTTTTGTTTTTAGGGGTTTTTAGGGTTCCGTACATGTCTGTCTGTCTGTCACATTGCTAGAAATATCTCGAGAACTACTGAAGCTATCGATTTGAAAGTTGGAATAGTTATGAAAAACGCTAACCCCTTAGGCCTCCTACTAACGAGCGCTTTTTCAACGCGCGTTAAAAAACCGCTTTAATCCGTCCACACGCTAAATTCGATTTAACGACCAACGCTTAAAGTTGAAAATCCAACAACGCTTGATAAAAAGCGCTACCGCCATCGTGTGAATAAATACACATGTTTCCATTTGTGTCATTCAAACGCTTTTTTAATGCTCGTTGAAAAAGCGCTCGTAATAATGAGGCCTTACATTGGAAGTGTAATTTTTTTTTTGATAATTATGCAAAATGCCAAAATTAAAGAGGGGTTAAAATTGTAAAGTTTAGTTACGAGGTCGAGTGGGATATCATTTGAAAGAGCTCGAGTTGAACATTACAAAACAATAATCATTCCTAGTGAAAAAAATTAACTTATGAAGGAAAATATAAAAAAAAAATACTTCTGGTCAAAATTCTTTCATTATTATAGTTACATGCAGAGACTTGTCATTTTCGCGCTCGCGCTTGACAGACAGCAGAAGTGTGCGAAAGGGAAGCCATCACGTATATGAACATCCCATGAGTGCGAAAGAGTCAGACTACCAATGAGAAAACGTGACCACTTTTGAGTTTGATGACGGCCGCAAACAGACAAGAGCGTATCACGGTCATTTTCAAATTGAAAAATATACACGGATTAGGACGAAAAGTATTAGATAAAGTAATTCAGTGAAGATGGTGTCTTGTAGTGTGCCGGGTTTCAGTGTCACAGGGCCAAATAATCCAAGCAAATACTCATTTCAGAGGATTTATGATATTCCGAGCGAAATTTTCATAACGATATTTTGTCAAATTAACAGCGTAAAAAGTGTAAGAAGCCGGTTTATACAGTTCATTATAAGTTTTTCTTCCTTTGTGTGCTAATATTTTATCATATTAGTCATAATTTAAAATATTTTGTGTAAAAACATAATCTGTTACTTTACGCTAGGGCTTGACAAAATGTTCATATGACAGTATCGATAACTTGTCGGTATATTAATATATAGCTATGTAATTATTTCTTTACAAGACATCATTAAGATATTAGCTTTTATAACCGACTTGAAATAATAACGAATGTTATACCTTTTTGAAGGTGCTCATGTTTAGCAATAAATTTAAACTTCACTTTCCAACACAGTAAGAGTTACCTTAAGATAAACCTGCAAGGATTTTGATAGCACACGCAGTGCAAGTACTGCAAGTGTTATTTATACGTCTTAATGTCGTAGAATTTTAACGTTTAAAATAACACATTTGAAAAAGTAGTCGATAAAGCAATCAAACATCGACAGATTATTAATATGTTGTAACTTGACATCACTATTTTTGATCTCACATAGACAATTAACGCACACACTTGCATTTCATTTTTGGTCACACTTTTGAAGATTGACAGTTGTTCTTGTCTATTCTAATTCTATGGTTACATGAGGAAATTGAAAGTTTAGTACGGAACCCTCGGTGCGCGAGTTAAACGAACTTGCACTTGACCGGTTTTTTTTGTGGCCATAGTTTACCTCTTAAATGAGGAGGGCGAGTCGGTAGCAGTTCGGGATGCGCTCATAAAGAAAGGAGATCACTGCTACTGCGTGTGGCATTGCGACTGCATCTGTTACGGTATGTTAATCAAAAGAGCTGGCAACTTTCATAGGAGCTGGCAACTGTCAAAGGAGCTGGCAACTGTCAAAGGTTTGCAATAGTTTGCATAGATGGCGCCATCATAGCGTTCCCGTCTCTAGGTCTAGGTTTGTCCTATGAGATTTGGCTTAAAGGGCTGGTATCCAGGGCATAACATACCATATACAGGGTGGTCCAAACCTTGACGTCCAAAAATTTTTTTTAGATTCCTCTAGTCGTGGGCTATCAGAATATACCCCATGTATATTAGCCGATTTTTTGTAGTTTTCGAGTTATGAATTTTTGAAGTTTTTTTTGGTGAAAATTTTGGGGGTGAAGTAATTAACTCATTAAAAAAAACTATTAGATTTTTTTTAAATGTTTCTTCTTGTAACATACTCCTTAATAAATGACGTAATTATTAAAAAAAAAATCAGCGACCTCACGTTGATACAAGTTGTAAAAAAACATGACAGAAGAAATTTTGCGATCGTGCGTGTGTGCGTGCGTGCGTGCGTGTGGGTGTGTGTGTGTGTGTGTGTGTGTGTGTGTGTGTGTGTGTGTGTGTGTGTGTGTGTGTGTGTGTGTGTGTGTGGGTGTGGGTGTGTGTGGGTGTGGGTGTGTGTGGGTGTGTAAAGATGTGAACTTATTAAACAATAGTGTGTATGGAGACAGTAGTCGGCGGGGTGGGAGTAGGTAAAAATGAACCCTTTGTAGATAACAACCCGCCGCGACACGGGTCCAGTTAAGATAATGATTAAGCTTACCCAAATGATGATTCGCTTATCGCATGTCACAACATTGACTCATGGTGGTCATTTCTGTGTTTTATTAAAGTTAGGAATAATAAAACCGTATTTTTTTGTGATTCACTAATTTGGGAACTTTCGACCTCAGCTCCTTTGAGTGCCGATTCTGACAAATTTCGACTATTAAGTGTCACTTTTTTTTACCTTTTTCTAAAACACTTAGGGTCTATCAGTTTTTAAAATCAGCAGAAGTCCTTGTAACAGCTTGTATTTTTTTTTATTTAAGCGCAAAATCTAAGCTTGACATGCCTGAGCGTAAAAAAATTTCTTCTGTCATGTTTTTTTACAACTTGTACCAACGTGAGGACGCTGATTTTTTTTTTAAATAATTACGTCATTTATTAAGGAGTATGCTACAAGAAGAAACATTGAAAAAAAATCTAATAGTTTTTTTTTATGAGTAAATTACTTCACCCCCAAAATTTTCACCAAAAAAAACTTCAAAAATTCATAACTCGAAAACTACAAAAAATCGGCTAATATACATGGGGTATATTCTGATAGCCCACGACTAGAGGAATCTAAAAAAAATTTTTGGACGTCAAGGTTTGGACCACCCTGTATAGCTGGTCAAGCAGATCTTGTCAGTAGAAAAAGGCGGCAAATTTGAAAACTGTAGGCGCGAAGGGATATCATCCCATAGAAAATTTGAATTTCGCGCCTTTTTTAGGGTTCCGTAGCCAAATGGCAAAAAACGGAACCCTTATAGATTCGTCATGTCTGTCTGTCTGTCTGTCTGTCTGTCTGTCTGTCTGTCTGTCTGTCCGTCTGTCTGTCCGTCCGTATGTCACAGCCACTTTTCTCCGAAACTATAAGAACTATACTGTTGAAACTTAGTAAGTAGATGTATTCTGTGAACCGCATTAAGATTTTCACACAAAAATAGAAAAAGCCAATAAATTTTTGGGGTTCCCCATACTTCGAACTGAAACTCAAAAATTTTTTTTCATCAAACCCATACGTGTGGGGTATCTATGGATAGGTCTTCAAAAATGATATTGAGGTTTCTAATATCATTTTTTTCTAAACTGAATAGTTTGCGCGAGAGACACTTCCAAAGTGGTAAAATGTGTGTCCCCCCCCCCCCTGTAACTTCTAAAATAAGAGAATGATAATACTAAAAAAAATATATGATGTACATTACCATGTAAACTTTCACCAAAAATTGGTTTGAACGAGATCTAGTAAGTAGTTTTTTTTTTATACGTCATAAATCGCCTAAATACGGAACCCTTCATGGGCGAGTCCGACTCGCACTTGGCCGCTTTTTACTGACAAGGTCTGCTTGACCAGCTATATTAACTCACATTTATAGACGGGTCTATCGCGAAATTTATTTAATTACCTCTATCTCTATTTACCCTCCTTCGGTAAATAGAGGTAGACCCGTCTATACATGCAAGGTAATATGTGTACAAATCGCAAAAGTTTTAAATATTACATAACATACCAACAAGAATTTGACACAATTCTGGCACCATTTGTAAAATACCTTTACCGGTCAACCTCTTGTTTTGCTCGACTTGACGGCCGCCGTACCATCCTTTTCTCGAAGCCATTCAGGCCATTTTCAATGTCCTGTAATTTTGTGCTGGTTAAAGCTAGAACCCTGAGTTTTCAGTGACATATAAAATAAATAAATAAATATTATAGGACATTCTTACACAGATTGACTAAGTCCCACAGAAACCTCAAGAAGGCTTGTGCTGCGGGTACTCAGACAACGATATATATATATATATATATATATATATATATATATATATATATATATATACATATATACAAATACATAAATACATAGAAAACACCCAAGACTCTAGAAAAAATATCTGTGCTCATCAAACAAATAAATGCCCTTACCGGGAGTCGAACCAGGACCGCGGTTTCACAGGCAGGGTCACATAGGGCATAAGAAAATTCAATTTAACCTTGTGTTTAAGAATTATTGCACGTAACAGTTCCTTAGTTTTGTCACTGACACACTCAGTCTAGGGTGGGTCGATTATGTGACATTTTTTTTTTTACTTAAATTGTAGCTGGCTGGGTTTAAAAAAGTGCGTTTTTATTTATACTTTTATGAAATGAAAAAATAAAATGATTTTGTTATATGTTTTAGCCCTCTACAGGTATTCAAAGTTTCATAATTTTAAATTTATTGTAATTTTTATCATTTATTTAAATAAAATTATATTACATTACAATATCATTAAAGCCCATTTACAAAAGTTAAAATAATATAATATTTCATAAGGATGGGGTTTTTTACAATTTAATGTTGAGAAAATAAAAAAATAATTAGACTGTTTCAAACATGCATTTTTATTACATTAACAGTTGTATTGCGCCTTGTAATCAAATGATGGCATAATTGATCTAGATTCTAGTTTGGTCCGAATGATTCCATCCCGAGCATTTTTTGATGCCACCGTGATTGATGCTTCTGTCACAAGTTTTATGCAACGTTCTACAGCCTGTGTGTGACAGGGAAATTTTGGGAATATTATATCTTCTGCTGGTAAGTCTTTCGCTATCATCTCGTCCAAATTCTCCTCGGATATATGGCTCATTATTGGCGGAGGTGTTACTTGGCACTCAGCCCAGATTATCATATCTATATAATCAGTTGCATTAAAGTTGAGCTTGGGTAATTTAAACACTCTAACAGAACTACCTACTGTTTTTCTGACGTCTTGCCTGTAAAATTATTCGAAGAGCAAGTTCCCTTACCGACCTCCTCTCATCCGATATCATAGCCATTAGTATATTTTCAGGATGAGAAAATCCAGAAATCCAGATCTTCTCAATGTCGCAGCTCACAATAGCAAACACTTCGGTAATTGATGGTTGCTTTCCGGAATTGATATCTTGTAAATTACGTCTTACATAAAGTATATATTTTATAGTGTCTGATATTGTAGGCAATAATCTCGTATTAAGATCAGATGGTGGTCCAAACAAAGGGCAAGTCACTTCACTGCGCGTTTTAAAGATATATGGTTTACTAGTCATTTTTAAGAACAGAATTTGAAATTCCAACACTATTTATACAGTGTACTAGGTATAAATGTTATCTAACTCAAAGATTAACGAATATTTACTGAAAATCTTTCCAAATAAGTATGCATAACGTTTTATTTATACGACAATATTTACATCAAAACGTAAGTAAGAAAATTGGCGGGTATAACGAAAATAAGGTTGACAAATTTAAGTCTACCTTCATTTTGATATGAAAAAATATGTTTAGGTTTCGTTCCATTACTCGCAAATAATAACAAAAACAACATAAAAGTAAAAACAAAATATTTGAATACATTTTAGGTACAGTAATATTACTCATCGAAAAATAATTATTCCCAAATATTGAAGCTTCGGTAGAGGGCTGAAAAATATATCGATTATTTTTCATATAATTTTTCTGACACTAAATGATCTAAAACGCAACTTTTGAAACATACCCAACATTCATTATAATTATTTTACAAAATCGACCCACTCACTCAAATCACTCACTCACTCACGATCATCATAATTTTAAGGTACTTCTAGCAGACCCACAAGTTTCAAATTTTAAACATAGTAAACAAACGTAGTTTTTAGCTTATTAAGCCATAAAAAAACCTAAAAAGATTGCAATGTCAGTCACGTTTTAAAGATTTAAGAACTGCATAAGTAAGTTTGGAACCCCATATACATATATGCTGTTACAAAGTTACTTTTGCAGTTCATACAAATAAGTGGTAGCTGATACCTATATAAGAAGTAGTAACTAGTAGTACCTACCCGAAAAGAAGGATTACTTACAAAAAGACATGGGATCCCAGAAAAAGCTAAATTTGTACGTAACCGATTTGCACTTCGCCGGTTTTTTTACAATCCACATTATCCACAACTCCCGCGGGAACAATATAGGCATTTGTCCTTCAGTAGGTACGCCTGCATGTAATAAGATCTTTTTTGAGCAAGTGTGATGAAAAGAGTCATGCTGAGCAAATGAGAAAAAAAACGCTCCTCGCTTATGGTGTTTGGCAGGCGATAATCCTCAGCTGCCGTGCCAGGAGATGTCTGCGGCGAGGCAAGACGCCGCGGGCTTGCCGGCACGGCGCGGCGCCCGTTTCTCTCGCGCTTGCCACTATGCTGATGTGATAACGATTAATATTTCAGTCGTTATTATTGGTGTTATTGGGATGTTACTCTTTCTCGGTATGTCTTAACGTAAACTGCTTTTGCATTTATCTACTAATATGCTAATCATTTATTTATCTAAAGTCCGTCAACCAAATCTTGTCAGTAGTAAAAGGCGGCAAATTTGAAAAATCGCGGGTTAGCAACACTGTGTTCAAATAATTCCAAAACGCGTGTCATCTGTGTTTTATCTGTGGAATGTGGATCGTGAACGACAGCCGTCACCTTATTTGTTTTCATTTGGTTTTCATTCTGAATCGTTTCTGTTTCAAGAGATATTTCTGCTGTCACCATTAAATACCAATACATTAAATAAGAATAAGCAAAGCTAAGGGGCCTACAATGTACAATCATGCTCGTTGATGGTAAACATTACTGAAACAAACAAACAAGTACTGGAAGAACTTTTAAGATTATGTTCAGTTTTTTTGTTTTAGGATTAAAAGGCATTAATAAAATTAAAACGTATGCCTAAATCTATCCAACAAGACCATAAATTGTGTCCTGGAAACCGTCCATAGGCCCACATGTCTAATATTTTCAGCAATCAGTTGTGACTATTTACAAAGGTAAACCTTTTAAACAGTATTAAGAGCCTTGATTATATCGCCGTTCTTTCGCAATATCTACCTAATCCATACATGTTTGTTGCAGGATTAAATCTTGCCCAATATAAGGCGTTCGTAGTAGGTAGTATCTTTTCAGACAATACTTACCTATGGCGGTTTATGTACGTGTACAACGCAACCAAGTCGAAAAGTGACCCTTATCTTATTTACCTTTAAATTAAATAAACACCCAAATATCAGTTGTTTTATTTTTAATATGTATATTGTACAATATATACCAATCAAAAAAATTACACAGGTATGTCATATTCATCCAGAACAGTACACTAATTTACATTAACAAGTGGCATATTATATTGTAAATAACAAATATATGCACTATCTAATTAAGTAATTATCTGCATTTTGATATGATTTTATTTTAGTAAACTTAGAAGACAGATAGGGAACAAAGAGAATATAAGCACTACTATAGGCAGTTGTTTTTGATATCTTCAAATTTGTTCATCATTTTGATTAACATTGTTTTAACATCGCTTTTAAATTGTCCGTCCATGTTTCAATTTTTTTCAATAAACCGCGAGTGACAATTTGAATTGACGTACGCAGGGCGCGCTCAGCGGAAAAAAAAAACTGTTGGTTCGATGTACATTGCTGCTTTTCTTAGCGCAATACTGCTCTTTGAGTGTTGCCCTACTTTAGTTTGCTTTACATTGCTACTGACAAGATTATAGAAATGAAGTAATTAGCAAAGAACGAAAAAATACCGTTTCCGTTCCCATACAAAAAATATCGGTATCCGATCCCTGGTTTGTATACCTACACACTAATCTTCAAACTGCACTGGTACTTCTATCTGTACATATAATGCCAGTGACTACTTATTGGAGAATCGTTTTTTTGACATGAAGCACGAACATTTGTGCAAATATTTTTATATGTGTATGTAGTGGGAATTAGTGGCTACTCATGCATATTTTTTTTGGAGGTGTATCTCCGCGAAAAGTAAAAAAAAAATTGGAAAGAAAAAAATATTTTTATTTTTTGCAATGAAGTTTAAGGACAGGATGCTGGTAAAAAATATGCATTTTGTAGTTTTTTTTTATTGTTATCAAATATAATTTTGTTTGGTTCATGTAACTTGAATCGTTTATAAAATATGACACTTTCAATGATACCCTAATTATTTTACGTTATCCTGAATAACTCGCAAACAAAAGAGAATCGAGGTCTGATGTTAAGCATGGAGGGTCCTTAGGACCTAACAGTACACTACCAGAAATATCGACAAAATCCGTCGTTGGGGGCACTTCTTGTTCGCTTAGCCTGCTAGACCCTTTGGCGAAAGGTATTTGGCCCAAACGAAAGTACACCGGTTCAAGCATCTGCCGGGTAAACGGGGGACGCTGGTTCGATTCCAGCCTGGACACCGGAGGCCTTGGTCATGTTTTCCTTCGTATATGACATTTATTTCGGTTTATAAGAATGTTAGTATTTTTTTCAGCTGAGGCATCTACATTGTTAATCTCTCATTCATTTTTGCTAGAGAAAGTTCTAGGCATAGATGTACTTACTAAATTATGAGTTTCGATTTGAATACGGTTCTCTGTCACGCAGGCGTGTTGAAAGGTCTGTTGGGGCTGGTATGGCCGCGAGCGGGCGTGTGGGGTCTGGACTGGATCCTCGAGGAGCCGAGACACATCGACCGCTATCGCGAGCGCAGCTTGCGCGCTCGCCGGGTGGTGTACGACACCAAGGGCTGGCCGGTGCATCCGGACACTCGCAAGAGGACAGTCAGAGTTGTCAGCTTGTACGTTTCGTGCTCAAATTACAAGATTACCAAAATTAGATTCCAGCGTTTTGGTTTTATGTACCCGAAACATAAAAAAGTAAATAAAAATTGTGATAAGAAAGTCCACGGAAATACGTAACAATATCTCAATTTACATATATTATGTATAAATTTAAACACTAAAAATAAAAGGTTAGGCACGTTGAATTCTTATATTAATATCTGGGAGACCGAGCTTTGCTCGGCAAACATATAAAAACTCAAAAATGAGCATTTTCCCAGAGATAAGACCTAGCTAGATCGGTTTTCCGCCCCCGAAAACCCCCATATACCAAATTTCATCGAAATCGTTAGAGCCGTTTCCGAGATCCCCGAAATATATATATATAAACAAGAATTACTCGTTTAAAAGTATAAAATAAGATAAGTTATTGTAATAAATACTAACTTGTAAAATATTTTCCAGACTGGTGCAGTTTATATTGAATGTTATATTTTTTATGGTGACTCCTGGGTTGGTAGCAGTAGACGTATTAAAGCATTTAACGAAAGGCAAGTCATGCCCCGCTTCTGTAGCCGTTGGCAAGAACAATGCAAACCTGCCCAAATGTTCGCAGGAGACATTAAGCCGCCGTCAACAATCGCAGGTATTTTGATTTTCCTTCATAAACCCCGAGGGCATACCACAACATCGAAAAATCGGACAACGTTATCGGCCATTTTTTATTTTATTGTCGTTTTTTTCAATTTTTCTCCGATTTTAATAAAATTTGGTGGGTAGATAGAGTTAATTAAAATTCTGTAAATATAATTAATATAAGCGCAATTTCACCGTGTGTCCCACAAAATCTTCCACTGAGTTACGAAAAACGTACATATGGTTAAATTCACCGTAAGAAACTCAAGATTTTTTGTACCAAATTTGGATTTCGTGTAATTATTATCAAAATCTGAAAAATCACATGGAAAAAATTAAAAATGGCCCATCTTGCATATTCGGGCGTCTGAAAGGCAGATAACGTTTTTCCATTTTTCGATGTTGGCGGTAGGACTTCTGATTCTACGTCAACGTCTACACGTTGTCACCTCTAGCAAGGCCACTTCGATGTTTGGTTTTGGGCTTATTTAGAATGAAACTAATCTGGGCGCACGGCAGTGCCCCTGCCAATTCGAGCATATATCTTAGGTAGTAGATTTATTAATATTAACCCTTTAACCGCCAGAGTCTGATATATAAGACATTACATATCCAGCTCATTTCGCCACAGTCTGATAAATAAGACAAAGATCTGATTCGGTTTTTACAGCACATTTATAACTCCCGTAACTATGCCAACCTTACTCTGCGTGGTACACTTACTGTCGGTGGCGACACGAGCACGCTTGATCAAAAATTGCTGGCAGTTAAAAGGTTAAAAAACTACTTACATAGAATTGTCTCTATCTCTTATAGGTAATAAATACATACAGTAGTCACATCTGAAAATATCGATACGGACCAAGTGCCAAAAATATATATTTACACTACCATAATATATGCCTTATCTGTCATATATATATATTTTCATATGTGTGGGTAGATGAATAAAGATTCAACCAGCTTACGTGTGTTATTTATTCCTCCGTCACAATACATATGTTACATGGCGCAGTAGGTAGGATACGAACGTAGGTTCCCAAAAAATACCAGATGTATTTTCAGACGTGACTGTACTAAAATATACTAAAAAAATACCTAAGGTTTGATTGTTAGGTGGCGTTGCTATATGTGTGTGGCGTAAGGTAAGGTGGGTAAGAGAAACACTTGTAGGGATAGGTAGCTAATAAACAGTCAGAGTTTACTGAAAGATATTAAAAAGTAATATAATAATAAATAAGTAAATTAGATAAATAAAATTAACTTAAAAATACATACCTAGAAGGCTTTTCTCATAGGTAAGGTTTCACTTGCCCCACCTGACCTTACATAAAATGAAACTATATGTATCTATTTAATTGCACGTGGCCCCGCTAAGAATAAAATTATCACACTACATCGCGTTTTGTGATTTCAACGACAATAAACAGCAAGGAAATGCACTTACACGATTTAATGAGAATCAATTGTCTGAGTATATCATTTTAGTTGTCAGTGAAGTGCACTTCCTTGTTCTTAGGGCGACAGCGTGTTCACGCGCCACCAGCGGCTGCCCCGCCGCAATTGGATGACGCCCGAGGCCGAGGACCTCGCGACGACGGTATGGAAAAATAATTCTACAATTATTGCACGGAATAACGTCAGAAGTGTAAGATCTATCGCTTTACACATTCAAGGCATATTAACACAATAGGGTTTCTACCCTAGAGCGAAGAGCGCAACGTAATTAAGGGCGGGTTGCAGTTGCACCGTGTCTTAGATTAGGTACTTAATTTGCGTTAAGACAAAAACACATTGAGGATTAAGGCCGTTTACTTTGGATAACCATGTTTGAAGGATGACTCACGCTATAGTTCGTTTTTTTAGCATTAGAAAGAAGGTAAGCGATCTTGACATGACTTTTTATTAAAAATCACCATTGAAAAATAAGTCACAGCAAATATGTTAGAATTATAAATCATATACGATCTTTTACATTATTTTGTTTTCATAAGTAATATAAACTATTTTTTAAAGCGTTTTTCAATATTTTTTAATAAAAAGACACGTCTAGATTGTTTACCTTCTTTCTAATGCTAAAAGAACGAACTATAGAACGATTGGAGTCGAGGCTGAGGCGTCCGGTACTTTAGTTAGGGAGGCGAATAGGGGAATTTTCGGCAATACTCGAGCGTGGCAGTTTAAGATATGAGAG
Organism: Cydia amplana; assembly: GCF_948474715.1. Classification (NCBI taxonomy): domain Eukaryota; kingdom Metazoa; phylum Arthropoda; class Insecta; order Lepidoptera; family Tortricidae; genus Cydia; species Cydia amplana. The sequence continues at coordinate 26,860,594 of NC_086096.1, read as the reverse complement.
ATACCTTAGACCTAATAGAACAACCTTGTAAAGTATTTAGCTCTATATGTAGTGACGCGCGCCTAGGATAGACGATCAGATTAGTAACAAAAAATGGATAGTCTGAAATACTCGAGCGCGTCAGATTAAGATATTGGGAGTTGATTTTAGTGTTTAAGGGCCTACTGCAGCCGCGTCTGGCGCTTCGTAAACCACGCCCGCTAGTTCTTCCCTCCCCGCTAACACGCACACATGGAAACGCTTCGCGCCGCACGTGAAGTTTGTTTTACCTTTTAGCACCATCTAACGTTACAGAAGTTAACTACCATTATACGCGGTCGCTGCGGTCGGCCAGAAACTTAAATTCGGAAAAAATTGAAACAGATGGAGTTGTTACTTGTTCATAATAGCAAACAATAAAATAATTAATTCATAAACCTGCATATTTATTGTTGTTTTGGAAGATGTTAACAGCATAGAAGCAGCAGCGTAGATAGCATATAAGTTAAGAGTACCTATTGATAATAAGAAAATAGCACAAGAACAGAAAAGAGATTATTTTTCATAAAATATGATGAAAACTTGATTACGCTCACCTGACTTTTCGGTCACTAAATGCAAATTTCAACCTTATTGTTATGGGGTTACAATACCCCTGGGGTTGCAGGCGTCCATAGTCGTTATTATTATAAATGCTTTTGAACCCTCGAATTTTTCATAGGTACAGTCACCTGCAATAATATGTTACTCTTCGACGGCCGCAAAAATATGTGACACGCTCTTATGGCTCTACAAATAAGATCTAACACGATCTACCGCAAAACGGCCTTCGGTGTGTAACACATTATTGCAGCTGACTGTACTCGTATTCATTGTATAGGTAGGTATTAATATCTTTTATCCGATCGATTTGAATTTATTTGAAATAAATCACAGTGTTTAGTAATTATATGTTTTATTGAATAAGAGATTATTTAGGTATGTAAGGAATACAGGGTGCCTTTTTGAAACACTCATTTTACGGGTTCCGTAGCCAAACGGCAAAAAACGGAACCCTTATAGATTCGTCATGTCTGTCTGTCTGTCTGTCCGTCTGTCCGTCCGTATGTCACAGCCACTTTTTTCCGAAACTATAAGAACTATACTGTTGAAACTTGGTAAGTAGATGTATTCTGTGAACCGCATTATATTTTCACACAAAAATAGAAAAAAAAAATTTTTTTTGGGGGTTCCCCATACTTAGAACAACTGAAACTCAAACATTTTTTTTTTTCATCAAACCCATACGTGTGGGGTATCTATGGATAGGTCTTCAAAAATGATATTGAGGTTTCTAATATCATTTTTTTTCTAAACTGAATAGTTTGCGCGAGAGACACTTCCAAAGTGGTAAAATGGGTTCCCCCCCCCCTGTAACTTCTAAAATAAGAGAATGATAAAACTAAAAAAAATATATGATGTACATTACCATGCAAACTTCCACCGAAAATTGGTTTGAACAAGATCTAGTAAGTAGTTTTTTTTAATACGTCATAAATCCCCTAAATACGGAACCCTTCATGGGCGAGTCCGACTCGCACTTGGCCGCTTTTTCTGGATAATTTTGAATTTCAATTGTCAGGGGTGCCTACATTATTTTTTAATACATTTTACAACGACAACAAACAAAAGTTCAAATTCGCCGTATTTTTATTACCCGGGTCGATCGCAACAAAATAGAAAATCATGTTTTTCAAATCATGTTTATCTCAAATAACCAAAAAGTCAATGTGACTAGAACTTAAAAACGAACTGAATTATTTTAATATGTCGATTTTTCTTGGTGACCCAGGAGAATTTTTTTTTATCCCATACAAAAAGAGCGTCTCCCAATCGCGTATCGGTTTTGGTTTTTACTTATAAGTGTGAAAAATATATTCTACCATATACGAAGGATGTGTGTTTTTTCATGTTTTATGTGTCTTTTTGTACAATAAAGTGTTTTACTGCTACTAATATATCATATTAACGATTAACTAAAAAGGTATTTACATCTAATTTAACTGGTAAATTATGAAAGTCCGCTAAAATTCATATATATTCAAAAAATATTTGTTAATATGTCCCAAAATCATGGGTCATTTTTTAAGTCTCCTGACTTACCAAACATATCGCAACGAAGGCAAGGGTACAACGCAGCATCATGAACCTAATAACGTAACGTTTCAGTTACTTTTTTAGTCGCCGACCATTTTATCCGAGGTACGAAAAGAGGTATTAGATCTATCCTGGGTCTAATATGTTATAAAAACATAGTTTTTTGAAAAATGTTCGTAGGTAGTACACAAAATTTACATTTTCTTTTAAATCTGATTTGGGTCATCGTTCTCCCTGGTGACTTTTCTGGTGACCCAAGAGACATCAATTTTATTATGACTCAGGAGACTTTTTTTCTATGCACTTTGATTTTTTTGATGCGCTAATTTTGTAATATAAAATAACTTTAAACTGCTGATATACTTATATCACTTTGCTGATGAGTGGAAGTGGAATTTAAACTTAATTTATTGTTCTCTCCCTTGACATTTTGGCATACATTTGACATGCTGCAGTGCACTCCTAACGTTAATAAAGACATAATTTTTAGAAAAAGCTTTAGGAAAACTCACTCTTGAGCTTAAAACGATTAAGTCCTTATCATATTATGTTAGATTTTTAGTACAGACCCCAAATCAGTGAAAATGTGTCTTAGCCAACTAAATTTGTCTCTGGGAAAAGTACGATATCCCTAAAAATTGTACGTACATTTCGCATTTTTCTGAAGGAACGGAATTCATAAATTGGGTTATTATTATTTTTTCAGATTATTTGATTGCATTGACATATCACCAAGATAGATAGAACATTTAAGTTACCAGAAGAAAAGCATTTGTGTTCTTTTATACAGTGTGGAAAAAGTAGGTTCGATTCCCGGGCGCGACTAAGCGAATTAAAAAAAAAACAACGTGTTGCATTCCGGGAGTGCCGACAGAAGTGAAAACTCAATGACTAGTCCAAAATGTCTGCAGTACTATGTATAATTGACCCATCCTCCTTTCTATTGAAAACTTTTGGTTCCGAAATTGCTGGTCAGTGAGCTTGTTTAAAATTCGAAATTCAAATTTATAGCGTTAATTGTTTAAAATTCGAATAGAAATTGTAAAGTTACCTTGCAGACCTCGCATCTAAATATATTTGGTCATGATATTTTGAGTTTTATTCACCAGTACTAGAGTTCACTTTTATTAGCGATTTCATCAAGATGTAGCTTTATTGAATTATATTTGAGTGATATAAAGTTATAATACTGTGAGATCCTCGTATTTCAGCCCGTACAAGATTATAACCTTTTTCATGTAATGTCATTGAGTTTTTCTTTATTGATTTAAATGCCATCTAAACCTTACGGTCACATGATCGCCTTACGCTGTCTCGAGTTTATCATTTTTTCCCCACTTCAAAAAGTGCCTAGCGCCGCTAAAGAAGTTTTCACTTCAAAAATCTTTGAATGCAGTTGTTTGTTTAAAAAACAATAATGTTTCATTTAAGTAAAATGAGCAAACTTAAGGTTTAAGGCACTTTCCCTCCAGGGCCCATAATTTTTTTCCACCCGGTAGTAGGCAACTATTTTTTTCGACTAAATGAAGTTTTATTAGATAAATCGTTGATCACATGGTTCGTTTCACACATCACATCAAATCGTTTGTCATCACAATCAAAATTTGTCAAAAGTAATGAAATTTATGCCAAAAAAACATAAATAAAACATATAAATTCAACAATTTTTTTTAATAAAAATCTTTCTCGATGATATAAAAAAGAACATCGACAAATTATGTTCAAAGAATTAATATCAAAACAGATGTCATAATTAGGATTGGCTACTTTAAGAAAGGGACAGAGAGATTTAATCCTCTCGCTCTGCACGTTTTTCTCATTCCTCCTTGTCAAGCCAAAATAAACTATAAAATGATAGTAACACAGTACATTGTAATATTCACTTTTTCCACGGTATCATGTCATTGTAAATTACTTATGTGAAATTGTAGTGGCGTGCGACTTTCAAACCGGAGGTCACGGGTTCGAACCCCGGCCCGTGCAAGTGAGTTTTTGTAAGTAGGGACCTTTTTTAGTGGTACTTAAATATAATAACTTTTCGTATTATTGAAATAAAATATTTTATTCAAACTTAATAATATAATAATTAAAACGAATAATATCAATTAGTTTTTAATATTTATTCAATTATTTTAAATTATTTGAGCATGAAAAATACTAAATAATTTTTATCATTACAATAGAAAAAAGCAAAAAATATATTCTTATAGATATTTTATTTTCAAACAAAAATAAAGCAAAAAGTTACGGTTAGATTCTGATGGCTAAATACCAAACAGCTACCGATACATTTCCATATCTGTCGAAATTTCCTAACCCGTTGTAACTGACAAAGAGTATAGATTTCGACGTAGCATGACGTAGCTAAGCAAACACGCACACATGCGTAACGTATAGGCCTGTAAGAAGGCACCATCATAGGTTTACCTCCGATTCCGTTACTACTCAATGGAGTTACGACTCAACGTTTATTGGATATTAAAATTTTACGTAATTCGGAGCGCTGCGCGAAGTGACATAGGTCTTACCTCTTTGAGGCACGACGGCCATCTAACATTACTGGCATAAAGGATGCATTTATGACTTTGACGCATGACGGAAAGAGAAACCGAACTGCGTAAAATGGGCGTTTGCTGTTGAATTCATAAAATCAAAAATCGATAATAAATCCATCGGTAAAGGATAATAAGTTAATATTTAGTTCTTTGAAAGTTAAGACGAGATGAAAACCTTTGCTGTAAGGTGGATTGTGCTGGATATGGATGTGTTTTCTAGTTGCACGAAGCTAAAACCGAAAAATGAACACGTAAGTTTGGATTTATTTTCTATCGAGAAAATTTTAAGCATTCGTGTTTCGACTACTACGAAATCACTTATCATATAGTCAAGAAACATATATCCGAAAATCACTACTGTTTGTTTCCGGGGCTAGCCACTGCCACGTTTCTAAGATCCTGTTATTTTTCGATGCACGGCCTTAAAGACTAAATTTAACTAATCTGACGATAAGTCCTTGACGCCGCCGAGTTATAGGGTCGCGAACTTGTAAAAAAAAAACGTTAATCCGGCATTCTCAAGCGCGATTTTTTATTTTTTTATTTTGAAGAATATAATCTAAAACTTACTAAAAATACAAAATCTGCCGGTTTCCGCATGACCGGAAGTGTGGAGGAGCCATTTCGTCTTCCTAAGAACGCGTTGCGGCATATAAGTCGCGAACGATACATTTTACAAAAAAAAAAGTTTAAATAAACAAAAAAGGTAATTTTATTTTACACAAAAAAGGTCTCTTTACATTTTTGTCCAAAGTTAAAACTTTTTGACTTGAAGCATCAAAATTAAAAATAATTAAAAAATTAAAATAAACAAAAATAAAACCAAAATTAAATAACTTAATATATCTTTTTTAAAAAAAGGGAACCGCCTTCAAAAAACCAACCCACTGAAAAGTACAAAATAATTTTTATATGGCACCCCTTTACGTGTCCAGTCCCTATCCCACGGCGTAAAGCAAATTTTTGCCAAACCAAAAAGTAATTAATACCTAATAATAAGAAAATTAATAATCACCCGGGTAATTACTTAGTTTTTGAAGTCGGTGCCAAACCAAAATTTTTGAGAACCGATATCTTATACAACGAAGAACGCTGCACTTACTTGCATTATAAATACATACTTAGTTTACTCATTAATTTAGTTCTTGTAGGTTAAGTACTACGTACTCGTATTGTTTTTCTGATTGGTAGTAAAGACTGTTTTTGTTGGTTTGGCACCGCCTTCAAAAACTAAGTAATTACCCGGGTGATTATAAATTTTCTTATTATTAGGTATTAATTACTTTTTGGTTTGGCAAAAATTTGCTTTACGCCGTGGGATAGGGACTGGACACGTAAAGGGGTGCCATATAAAAATTATTTTGTACTATTCAGTGGGTTGGTTTTTTGAAGGCGGTTCCCTTTTTTTAAAGAAGATATTATACTAGTAGTTCGCCCCGAACGGAGAACTCGCGGTTAACCAAAAATTATATAGCGATTGACTTTGTTGCACCTACTTAGGTACTCGTATAGTGCGACATAAAATAATAGAAAATAAATGAGGGCGCCACTTTCTACGTACCTGTCACATTTTTGACGTAAAATGCTTACACATGACAACAATTTAGTATGGACATTTTTAAGTTCCATTTTATTTAATTTCTACTATTTTATGTCGCTCTATAGGCGGCAATGGATCAAAGATCGCGTGGATTTATTGCAAGGTCTGTGGAGCCCTTAACTGGTTGATTTAAGCAAAGAGTAGTATGTATAATATAGTTGGCCAAGCAGATCTTGTCAGTAGAAAAAATGTAGGCGCGAAGGGATATGGTCTCATAGAAAATTTGAGTTTCGCGCCTTTTTCTACTGACAAGATTTGCTTTTTTGCATCAATTTTGAAGCGCCATTTACAAGTTTAGCGTTAAGTAATATAGATGGCGCTATTTTTTCGAATAAAGGGCTTCGTATACGGCTGTCCCTCCCCTGGATTTAAGTCACCACCATAGAGATTAAAATAAACTGTATCTGTGCTAAGCCGAAATATTTCTTGTCAAATGTCACATACATATATTATGTTTATTCTATTTTATTTTTATCTTGCTAATTATTTCAAAATGGTAAATTTAAAAACGATATTATGAAAGTGTAAGTCGAGCACTTTCATTTGATACTAAACTCGACCATGTTTCTTGCAAAAAATTGACCAGAATAGCAAGACCCCTCACAAACAGCTTTTTGGCCTTCTAAGCTCTTCTAGCTCAATAACCTCTTGATCGGGCCTGCTCATAATTTAATGACTAAAATATAATGCCCTCGACTACACGTTTACCCAATTTCATTTAAATTAGAACAAATTTACTTAAGTTATTGAGTATCAAACTATCTTCTGACAGTTCAGCTTAAAAACATCGAAATGCCGAGACGTGCCGCTAGCCAGCCGCGTGTTCAAAGTCGAATGTAAGAACTTCGCTTCGCTTCGCTCGCTCGTTCGATTAAGTTATTTTATTTTGGTTTTATTTTTGTTTATTTTAATTTTTTAATTATTTTTAATTTATTTTATTTTATTTTTTACTTTTTAGTGATAGGTAGGTACTTCATTTATTTTAGGTTTTGGGCTAAAATACTACTTTGTTAGGCTCTCTATTTAGTCTATTAATGTTGGTGATGGCCTAATTCGATGATAATCGCGACACACATAATATGACGTTTTGGTGCTAAACGATTTGTATGTATATTGCTCCCACTCCCACTCCCATTCCCAGTCCCAGTCCGAGTCCGACTCCCACTCCCACTATTTTATCTAAATCGGTTTTAGCAACATAAATTTGTTGGTAGGTATACCGAATACCGATAGCATGGCCACCTACCGGGTCCAATTGGTTTTTCAAACCATCCATGTACTGTACACTAAAACCTTCTCCAGAATGTAACAAACACTTTTCTGAAAACCGCATCAAAATCGGTTCAGCCAAACGCGAGATAATCACGAACAAATATACACACATACATACGTACATACATACGGGTCAAACTGAGAACGTCCTTTTCGAACGAGCGAGCGAAGCGAAGCGAAGTTCTTACATTCGACTTTGAACACGCGGCTGGCTAGGGGCACGTCCCGGCATTTCAATGTTTTTAAGCTGAACTTTCAGAGGATAGTTTGATACTCAATAACTTAAGTAAATTTGTTCTAATTTAAATGAAATTGGGTGAACGTATAGTCGAGGGCATTATATTTTAGTCATTAAATTTTGAGCTGGCTTGAACAAGAGGTTATTGAGCTAGAAGAGCTTAAAATGCTAAAAAGCCATTTGTGAGGGGTCTTGCTATTCTGGTCATTTTAATTGCAAGAAAGTATGGTCAAGTTTGGTATCAAATGAAAGTGCTCGGTTTACACATTTACTAGTAGTTCGCCCCGAACTGAGAACTCGCGGTTCGTCAAAAAGATCAATTGAATGCAGTGCTACTTAGTCAGAGATGGGCATTTCGTAATTGAATCCTGATTCCACGATTACTTGAAATTACTTTTTAATCTGATTACCGATTCCCAGATTAGGTACTTTGTAATGTAACAATACCGAATTACTAAGTACAATTCTATTTGAGGAATCAGGAATCAATTTCTCGAATATTACAATTACTAGTAATTGGAATCAATGTCGATTCCTCATTACAGGAATGCATTACTTGATTCCTTTCAGATTACATTTCGTACTACTACTATCAAAAGTACATTTCGATAGTAGATATAGACGTTGTTGACTTACTAGGATGCATCTATATCTTATTTGAAACAGGTGCGCAGATTTCGAAAATGATGACCATGACCTATAAAACGGCACCCATGACGACTTTTATGACATACTGCATGGCCGCCATCTTGGAATCCAGAATAGTCATCATTTTCGAAATTTGCGCCCCCTAAAACCTATAAAACGACATCCATGACGACTTTTATGACATAGTGCATGGCCGCCATCTTGGATTCCAAAATAGTCATCATTTTCGAAAACTGCGCCCCCTAAAACCTAAAAAACGACATCTATGACGACTTTTATGACATAGTGCATGGCCGCCATCTTGGATTCCAAAATAGTCATCAGTTTCGAAAACTGCGCCCCCTAAAACCTATAAAACGACATCCATGACGACTTTTATGACATAGTGCATGGCCGCCATCTTGGATTCCAAAATGGTCATCATTTTCGAAATCTGAGCCCCCTATAACCTATAAAACGACATCCATGACGACTGTTATGACATACTGCATGGCCGCCATCTTGGATTCCAAAATGGTCATCATTTTCGAAATCTGAGCCCCCTATAACCTATAAAACGACATCCATGACGACTGTTATGACATACTGCATGGCAGCCATCTTGGAATTCAAAATGGTCATCATTTTCGAAATCTGCGCCCCCTAAAACCTATAAAACGACATCCATGACGACTTTTATGACATAGTGCATGGCCGCCATCTTGGATTCCAAAATAGTCATCTTTTTCGAAAACTGCGCCCCCTAAAACCTATAAAACGACATCCATGACGACTTTTATGACATAGCGCATGGCCGCCATCTTGGATTCCAAAATGGTCATCATTTTCGAAATCTGAACCCCCTATAACCTATAAAACGACATCCATGACGACTGTTATGACATACTGCATGGCAGCCATCTTGGAATTCAAAATGGTCATCATTTTCGAAATCTGCGCCCCCTAAAACCTATAAAACGACATCCATGACGACTTATATGACATAGTGCATGGCCGATATTTTGGAATCCAAAATGGTCATAATTTTCGAAATCTGCGCCCCCCAAAAACTATAAAACGACATCCATGACGAATTTTATGACACAGTGCATGGCCGCCATCTTGGATTCCAAAATAGTCATCATTTTCGAAATCTGCACCCCCTATAATCTATAAAACGACATCCATGACGACTTTTATAAAATACTGCATGGCCGCCATCTTGAAATCCAAAATGGTCATCATTTTCGAAATCTGCGCCCCCTAAAACCTATAAAACGACATCCATGACGACTTTTATGACATAGTGCATGGCCGCCATCTTGGATTCCAAAATGGTCATCATTTTTGAAATCTGCGCCCCCTAAAACCTATAAAACGACATCCATGACGACTTTTATGACATAGTGCATGGCCGCCATCTTGGATTCCAAAATAGTCATCATTTTCGAAATCTGAGCCCCCTATAACCTATAAAACGACATCCATGACGACTTTTATGACATAGTGCATGGCCGCCATCTTGGAATCTAAAATGGTCATCATTTTCGAAATCTGTGCCCCCTAAAACCTATAAAACGACATCCATGACGACTTTTATGACATAGTGCATGGCCGCTATCTTGGAATCTAAAATGGTCATCATTTTCGAAATCTGTCCCCCTAAAACATATAAAACGACATCCATGACGACTTTTATGACATAGTGCATGGCCGCCATTTAGGAATCCAAAATGGTCATCTTTTTCGAAATCTGCGCCCCTCAAAAACTATAAAACGACATCCATGACGAATTTTATGACACAGTGCATGGCCGCCATCTTGGATTCCAAAATAGTCATCATTTTCGAAATCTGCACCCCCTATAATCTATAAAACGACATCCATGACGACTTTTATAAAATACTGCATGGCCGCCATCTTGAAATCCAAAATGGTCATCATTTTCGAAATCTGCGCCCCCTAAAACCTATAAAATGATATCCATTACGATTTAATGACAGTGCATGGCCGCCATCTTGGATTCCAAAATTGTCATAATTTCCAAAAAAAAATCTTTAAAAAAGCAATATTATAAATGTGTAAACTGAGCACTTTCATTTGATACCAAACTTGACCATACTTTCTTGCAATTAAAATGACCAGAATAGCAAGACCCCTCACAAATGGCTTTTTAGCATTTTAAGCTCTTCTAGCTCAATAACCTCTTGTTCAAGCCAGCTCAAAATTTAATGACTAAAATATAATGCCCTCGACTATACGTTCACCCAATTTCATTTAAATTAGAACAAATTTACTTAAGTTATTGAGTATCAAACTATCCTCTGAAAGTTCAGCTTAAAAACATTGAAATGCCGGGACGTGCCCCTAGCCAGCCGCGTGTTCAAAGTCGAATGTAAGAACTTCGCTTCGCTTCGCTCGCTCGTTCGATAATATTGCTTTTTTAAAGATTTTTTTTTGGAAATTATGACAATTTTGGAATCCAAGATGGCGGCCATGCACTGTCATTAAATCGTAATGGATATCATTTTATAGGTTTTAGGGGGCGCAGATTTCGAAAATGATGACCATTTTGGATTTCAAGATGGCGGCCATGCAGTATTTTATAAAAGTCGTCATGGATGTCGTTTTATAGATTATAGGGGGTGCAGATTTCGAAAATGATGACTATTTTGGAATCCAAGATGGCGGCCATGCACTGTGTCATAAAATTCGTCATGGATGTCGTTTTATAGGTTTTGAGGGGCGCAGATTTCGAAAAAGATGACCATTTTGGATTCCTAAATGGCGGCCATGCACTATGTCATAAAAGTCGTCATGGATGTCGTTTTATATGTTTTAGGGGGACAGATTTCGAAAATGATGACCATTTTAGATTCCAAGATAGCGGCCATGCACTATGTCATAAAAGTCGTCATGGATGTCGTTTTATAGGTTTTAGGGGGCACAGATTTCGAAAATGATGACCATTTTAGATTCCAAGATGGCGGCCATGCACTATGTCATAAAAGTCGTCATGGATGTCGTTTTATAGGTTATAGGGGGCTCAGATTTCGAAAATGATGACTATTTTGGAATCCAAGATGGCGGCCATGCACTATGTCATAAAAGTCGTCATGGATGTCGTTTTATAGGTTTTAGGGGGCGCAGATTTCAAAAATGATGACCATTTTGGAATCCAAGATGGCGGCCATGCACTATGTCATAAAAGTCGTCATGGATGTCGTTTTATAGGTTTTAGGGGGCGCAGATTTCGAAAATGATGACCATTTTGGATTTCAAGATGGCGGCCATGCAGTATTTTATAAAAGTCGTCATGGATGTCGTTTTATAGATTATAGGGGGTGCAGATTTCGAAAATGATGACTATTTTGGAATCCAAGATGGCGGCCATGCACTGTGTCATAAAATTCGTCATGGATGTCGTTTTATAGTTTTTGGGGGGCGCAGATTTCGAAAATTATGACCATTTTGGATTCCAAAATATCGGCCATGCACTATGTCATATAAGTCGTCATGGATGTCGTTTTATAGGTTTTAGGGGGCGCAGATTTCGAAAATGATGACCATTTTGAATTCCAAGATGGCTGCCATGCAGTATGTCATAACAGTCGTCATGGATGTCGTTTTATAGGTTATAGGGGGTTCAGATTTCGAAAATGATGACCATTTTGGAATCCAAGATGGCGGCCATGCGCTATGTCATAAAAGTCGTCATGGATGTCGTTTTATAGGTTTTAGGGGGCGCAGTTTTCGAAAAAGATGACTATTTTGGAATCCAAGATGGCGGCCATGCACTATGTCATAAAAGTCGTCATGGATGTCGTTTTATAGGTTTTAGGGGGCGCAGATTTCGAAAATGATGACCATTTTGAATTCCAAGATGGCTGCCATGCAGTATGTCATAACAGTCGTCATGGATGTCGTTTTATAGGTTATAGGGGGCTCAGATTTCGAAAATGATGACCATTTTGGAATCCAAGATGGCGGCCATGCAGTATGTCATAACAGTCGTCATGGATGTCGTTTTATAGGTTATAGGGGGCTCAGATTTCGAAAATGATGACCATTTTGGAATCCAAGATGGCGGCCATGCACTATGTCATAAAAGTCGTCATGGATGTCGTTTTATAGGTTTTAGGGGGCGCAGTTTTCGAAACTGATGACTATTTTGGAATCCAAGATGGCGGCCATGCACTATGTCATAAAAGTCGTCATAGATGTCGTTTTTTAGGTTTTAGGGGGCGCAGTTTTCGAAAATGATGACTATTTTGGAATCCAAGATGGCGGCCATGCACTATGTCATAAAAGTCGTCATGGATGTCGTTTTATAGGTTTTAGGGGGCGCAAATTTCGAAAATGATGACTATTCTGGATTCCAAGATGGCGGCCATGCAGTATGTCATAAAAGTCGTCATGGGTGCCGTTTTATAGGTCATGGTCATCATTTTCGAAATCTGCGCACCTGTTTCAAATAAGATATAGATGCATCCTAGTAAGTCAACAACGTCTATATCTACTATCGAAATGTACTTTTGATAGTAGTAGTACGAAATGTAATCTGAAAGGAATCAAGTAATGCATTCCTGTAATGAGGAATCGACATTGATTCCAATTACTAGTAATTGTAATATTCGAGAAATTGATTCCTGATTCCTCAAATAGAATTGTACTTAGTAATTCGGTATTGTTACATTACAAAGTACCTAATCTGGGAATCGGTAATCAGATTAAAAAGTAATTTCAAGTAATCGTGGAATCAGGATTCAATTACGAAATGCCCATCTCTGACTAAGTAGCACTGCATTCAATTGATCTTTTTGACGAACCGCGAGTTCTCAGTTCGGGGCGAACTACTAGTTTTAAAGGCAGTTAGAAAAAAGTTCATCGACCCACCTAGTGGACCTCTGCAACATAGGCAAACGACGACAAGTCGGTTAACCAAAACAAAGTGTGCCTATGTTGCACCAAACCTAAGTTCCACTAGGTACAGCAAGGGTTTAGCATCAGCTCTATCTTGGGTACTGCTCTCCCAAGTGCTCATCAAGATGTGACAGATTACCAAAATAGCGTGGGCCTATGTTGCACCAAACCTGAGTTCCACTAGGTACAGCAAGGGTTCAGCATCAGCTCCATCTTGGGTACTGCTCTCCCAAGTGCTCATCAAGATGTGACGGATGGCCAAAATAGCGTTGGCCTATGTTGCACCAAACCTGAGTTCCACTAAGTACAGCCAGGGTTCAGCATCAGTTCTATCTTGGGTACTGCTCTCCCAAGTGCTCATCAAGATGTGACGGATGACCAAAATAGCGTGGGCCTATGTTGCACCAAACTTGAGTTCCACTAGGTACAGCCAGGGTGAACCCTGCCAGCCAGGGTGGTTTGGTGCATCAGTTCTATCTTGGGTACTGCTCTCCCAAGTGCTCATCAAGATGTGCCGGATGACCAAAATAGCGTGGGCCTATGTTGCACCAAACTTGAGTTCCACTAGGTACAGCCAGGGTGAACCCTGCCAGCCAGGGTGGTTTGGTGCATCAGCTCTATCTTGGGTACTGCTCTCCCAAGTGCTCATCAAGATGAGACGGATAGCCAAAATAGCGTTGGCCTATGTTGCACCAAACCTGAGTTCCACTAGGTACAGCCAGGGTTCAGCATCAGCTCTATCTTGGATACTGCTCTCCCAAGTGCTCATCAAGATGAGACGGATGACCAAAACAGCGTGGGCCTATGTTGCACCAAACCTGAGTTCCACTAGGTACATCCCGAGTTCCACTAGGTACATCCAGGGTTCAGCATGAGCCCTATCTTGGGTACTGCTCTCACAAGTGCTCATCAAGGCGTGTCGGATGACCAAAACAGCGTGAGCCTATGTTGCACCAAACCTGAGTTCCACTAGGTACAGCCAGGGTTCAGCATCAGCTCAGATTTATGTATACTAAAACCTTCTCCAGAATGTAAGAAACACTTTTCTGAAAACCGCATCAAAATCGGTTCAGCCAAACGCGAGATAATCGCGAACAAATATACATACATACATACATACATACATACATACATACATACATACATACATACATACATACATACATACGGGTCAAACTGAGAACCTCCTTTTTTTTTGAAGGCGGTTAATAAAAACTCAAACTCCCGGTCAGATTAAGAGAACCCACCAACATTTTTGTCAGATTAAAAAAATATGCTTTCAGGATACCGAGATAAACCTCCCCTATGAAAATCTGACGCGCTCGAGTATTTCAAAAAAACTTTTTTTTTTTTTTTGCATTTTCAAAAATTCATCGTAACTAAAGCCCTTGCTACACGGTCGCCGACAAGCCCCTCAGACCGCGTGGCCTTGGTCTGGACGGACCGTGTAGACAGTTGTTTCCAACAAAATTTGACCAAAACTGACCAAGGACAGACCAAGGTCAGACGGTTAGAAGGCTTGTCGGCGACCGTGTAGCAAGGGCTTTATCGTCACGCCGAAATCGTCAGTTTTTTTAAAGGAAGCTTCCTTGGGGCCTACTTAACACCCCTTCCGAAAATCTGACGCGCTCGAGTAAATTTTTTTTTTTGCATTTTTGACTACTTTATATGCCTACCCCCACCACGCAAACCGGCAGATTAGTATACCGTTGTTATCAGAGGCACTCGGGGCATACGTAGTATGAATATCTGACGCGCTCGAGAATGCCCAAGTAACTGTTTTTTTAACATTTTTGAAAAACCGTACACGCCAAACCCACCGCTAAAATGGTTTTTGCCATACGAGCTTTTCTTTTCGAAATTATTTTATCTTTCGATTTTGATAGGTCTCGACGGCGCCGTTGAATTACGCCATTTAGCTACCTCGCCTCCCTAACTACTTTGTTTCCTATGGAAAGTATCACGTGATTACCGAGAGGCTTCCTATAGAAAACGAAGTGTCGGTCGCTTCACCCAAACCCGGATTGATCTAGCGTGAGTCATTCTTAATGCGGATTTTGGGTCTAAATGGCTACTCCTGCACAACATGCGCAACTCGCGTGCACAACATGTGTGTCACACAAACAGCAAGGAAGTTACCTATTTGTTTTCCTTGCAGTTATTTCCTTTGGAGCCACGCCAACGGCCTGAGTTAGGCCCTGGCCTTGCATCAGAGAGTAATTCCGACCAAGAAGACACAGCCTTTGTTCTCATGCGCATGAAAGAGAGTTCGGAGTCACTTGCTGTAAGCTTACAAAGATCATACTTAAGTATACGTATAATATTAAAACTGTAGACCCTACTGCAAAGCGCATCCTCTAATGCTAAATAGTGTAGCGTGTTTTGAAATTCACATGTTCTAGACAGATCTATGAAGGTAGGTACTTACCTACCTCAAGCACGTAGATATAGAAAGACTAAAATATGCCCGTTAATCAGATTGGTTTAAGGAAAAAATGTGATGGATTCTATTATTAAAATAATAGTATATTATATTACGATAAAAGTGCGAATTACCTTTTCGCACGTGTAATTGTGCAAGGTTTTACAGTACATATGGCTCTTTACTTGACTAAGGCGGTAAAGTAGCACCGTATGTGTATGTATGTACCCATATGTACCTACTGTAAAAGTCTAAAAGATCATTTAATTCCAGAGAAACCAAGTCAAACTCATCACTACTTCTTACTCACCGATTGACGCTACGACTACAGGCCACGTGACAGCCACGCAGCCAGCTCAAGCTGCCAGGGAAGAATTAAATCAGCCTTAGTTTTATTTCAAACAGCTACACCTACATTATTAGCTACATTACATTCAGTATTCAGTAATGGATACTAGTTGGGATTTCATGTTTATGTAACATGTAAAGCAAAATAGTTTTTAATAAAACGACTGAAACGGATTATAGTTATTTTTAAGGCCCGTCCAGGCCGGACAAACAAGTTGCCTATTTAATCGGAAATTAAATTGGCAAATTGTTTGTCGATCTCATATAGTCCGTCAACCAAATCTTGTCAGTAGCAATGTAAAGCAAACTAAAGTAGGGCAACACTCAAAGAGCAGTATTGCGTTAAGAAAAGCAGCAATGTACATCGAACAACAGATTTTTTTTTCCGCTGAGCGCGCCCTGCGTACGTCAATTCAAATTGTCACTCGCGGTTTATTGAAAAAAATTGAAACATGGACGGACAATTTAAAAGCGATGTTAAAACAATGTTAATTAAAATGATGAACAAATTTGAAGATATCAAAAACAACTGCTTATATTCTCTTTGTTCCCTATCTATGTGTTCTAAGTTTACTAAAATAAAATCATATCAAAATGCAGATAATTAGATAGTGCATATATTTGTTATTTACAATATAATATGCCACTTGTTAATGTAAATTAGTGTACTGTTCTGGATGAATATGACATACCTGTGTAATTTTTTTGATTGGTATATATTGTACAATATACATATTAAAAATAAAACAACTGATATTTAGGTGTTTATTTAATTTAAAGGTAAATAAGATAAGGGTCACTTTTCGACTTGGTTGCGTTGTACACGTACATAAACCGCCATAGGTAAGTATTGTCTGAAAAGATACTACCTACTACGAACGCCTTATATTGGGCAAGATTTAATCCTGCAACAAACATGTATAGATTAGGTAGATATTGCGAAAGAACGGCGATATAATAATGGCTCTTAATACTGTTTAAAAGGTTTACCTTTGTAAATAGTCACAACTGATTGCTGAAAATATTTGACATGTGGGCCTATGGACGATTTCCAGGACACAATAATTTATGGTCTTGTTGGATAGATTTAGGCATACGTTTTAATTTTATTTATGCCTTTTAACCCTAAAACAAAAAAACTGAACATAATCTTAAAAGTTCGAAAGAGTTCTTCCAATACATGTCATAACCTCAATTTTTAGTAATGTTTACCATCAACGAGCATGATTGTACATTGTAGGCCCCTTAGCTTTGCTTAATCTTATTTAAGGTATTGGTATTTAATGGTGACAGCAGAAATATCTCTTGAAACAGAAACGATTCAGAATGAAAACCAAATGAAAACAAATAAGGTGACGGCTGTCATTCACGATCCACATTCCACAGATAAAACACAGATGACACGCGTTTTGGAATTATTTGAACACAGTGTTGCTAACCCGCGATTTTTCAAATTTGCCGCCTTTTACTACTGACAAGATTTGGTTGACGGACTTTATCTCATCTAGCGTCTACATGACGATGGCGTCCACCCACACGTACACAATAAATTACATCTCTCTTTGGTTGAATCGGCGAGCCAATGACCTCGAATTTCAATTTTGCGTCAATACAAATACATATACTTGGTCAACCAAATCTTGTCAGTAAAAAAAGGCGCGAAATTCAAATTTTCTATGGGACGATATCCCTTCGCGCCTACATTTTTCATTTTTACCGCCTTTTTCTACTGACAAGATCTGGTTGACCAGCTTTAGGTATAACTCCACACCACACATACCTACATTAAATGGTCAATTTAATCAGATTCAGCGAAAACTACCTAGTCTGCGCGGAAAGAGAAAAGTCGTAAAATGTATTGTGTCCCATACATTTCACGACTCTTCTCTTTCCGCACAGACTCTACCAAAGTATAGTCTAGCAACCCATCGTCAATAGCAATAGGCGCGAAAAACTAATTTTGTATGGGAGTTCGACAGTTCCAACCTTTCATTCCTATTTAGATTTTTCAAATTTGCCGGCTTTTTCTACTGACAGCTAGAAGGGCCCTCCACACTCGTGTGCGAATTGCGACGCGAAGCCGACTTCACACCAAAGACTCCACACTCGCTTTAAATTGGCAAATTGGTATAGTTTTAATGTGGGTAAATAAATGGTAAATATAGCTGGTCAACCAAATCTTGTCAGTAAAAAAAGGCGCGAAATTCAAATTTTCTATGGGACGATATCCCTTCGCGCCTACATTTTTCAAATTTGCCGCCTTTTTCTACTGTCAAGATCTGGTTGACCAAGTATAATAACCCAACCAAATTACGTAAGTTGTTTTTGTTATGTTGTCAGGAAATTTATGTTCCTTCTGTCCCTCACGGGCGCACGCGTATAGCTCGTCTACAGAATCCTACCATCTATGGTGTCGCTTGTACCACCCATAAGTGAGAGCGAGAAACAGATATCCCTTTCTCGCTCTTACTTATGGGTGCGACGTTCTAATAGCCAATTTAGACTCTCAGCTCGCGGCTTGGCTCGCGGCGCGTCTCGTGGCTCGCCTCGAGCGCGTAAGCCCGTCGAGCTACTGATTACACTCTCGCCTCGTGGCTCGGCTTGTGGCTCGTCCCGTGGCTCGAGGCTCGTAAGCTCGTCGAGCTAATCTATTTTAAACACTAACAGCACGGCATAAGGTTTATAACCGAATAACAAGCCGAACGCAAGTGTGAACGCAAGCGCGCGTCCCGCGCGAGCCCCTTTGGCTCGTGCCCATAAAACCGCTCCTCCACGCGAGCCAGGCGAGCGCGAGCCGAGCCGCCAGACGAGCCACGAGCCCAGCGCTTACACTCTCGTCTCGTGGCTCGGCTCGCGGCTCGTCTCGTGGCTCACGCGAGAGTCTAAATCGCTTTTAAGGTCGCGATGCGGTGCGATAGTGTGTTATCACTTTAAAACCCCAAAGAAAAAAACAGCTGTCAATAAAAATACCAAATGAATTTATATTTAAGAACGCTACCACCTTTGGCGACCACACGATAATTCGGATAATTTCCATCATCTCATCTTTTTAGTATCTACCCCTAATCTATTTCCAGTGCTTGAACTGCTTGATGACTATTATAAAGGCAACGTTATCTTATCGCTTTTTAAAAGCATTTGTTGCATAACAATATTCATGAATTAGACGAAGTGAGTTATGCGCATTCTACTCAGGCCATTTATTGCGTCCAGACAAGTATTGCGGCAGCAACTAAATAATAAAGTGATACCAATAAAGCTAAGACATCCTTTTACAACAGGTATGTATCGCTACCCAGGGCCTCTTCCGCCAGCGGTGTGAGTTGTGACTTTGACTGTAGTACGAAATAACCTCGTCGCGTCAGTTTGGCAGAACGCCAAACTAAACGCTCTTCTACAGTTTAGTTCCGTATTTACAGCGTTAGTGTGGAGAGCAATGGAAGATAAAGAAGCCTTGAAAAAGCGTTTAACGCCACTGCAATACCATGTCACTCAAGAAGCTGGAACCGAACGACCATATACAGGTAAATAAAACACTGTCAATACGTGTTATGTATGAAACATACGTTTCTATGTTTAATCACACACTGTTTAATTTTAGGGTGCTACAATAAATTTTACGAAGAAGGAATGTATGTGTGTATAGTCTGCAGACAGGACTTGTTTAGTTCTAAAACCAAGTTTGACTCTGGTTGTGGCTGGCCGGCATTCAATGATTGCCTAGCTAAAGATAAAGTCACTTTGCACCAGGATACAAGTGCAGGTATGTTTTGATTACGAATCATTTCAAATAATTAAATTGCTTGGGAATTGAATGTAACTAATACTCATCTGTATCATAAATTTCATTGTACCATACCCTAATACCTACTAGCTTTGTACTATGTCTATTCAAGCAGAACATTATGTTCAATGTCACAGCCAATGCCAGGAGAACTCATTGTATAACCGGATTCCAATTTGAATCATATCACCGTAATTATTAATGACCAACTGGAAAAAAAAACTATTGCAACACATTTTGCATTGCATTTTAAACAGAGCTTTATTAATTATGTGTTTTACCTACTCAATCCCAATTATATGTCTGATCCATATGCTAATCTTATCGTTCTATTTTTGAGTGAGATGTAAAAATAGTATGTAATAATTTTTTGAAAATCAGTAAACTATATTTATATTTACTAGGTATCTAAAATAGCTTTGATATCACCCATGTACAATCAATTATGCCCTAAGGGCAAAAACCCAACAATGCAACATTTATAGCTAAGTTGAACATTTTCAATTTATAATATAGTGTGCTGGAAGCATTGAGAAATAGAACAAATGCATTATAATTAAATCATATTTTGTAGCCTTAATGCAAGCACACAAAACAATAGAAACAATAGATGTTTTCTATTATTATGTAAACTATTGAACTAATGTTACAATTAGTAGATATGTATGTATAAATACCTTAGAACAATGCTATCTGTAAATTGTGTCACTGCAATGTACCTATTTTTTTTAATAGGTTGACTATCAGGTCCCAGTTTTTTTTTGCATTTTCAAGCTTTCACAGAAAGTTCTCACTTATCAACTTGTGATATACATGTTGATATAGTATATTATTAATCACATAAAAATCAATACATGATAAAACATAGAGTACTTAATGAATATTTTTATAAAAATTTGCCAATATGAGTTGCACTGGGTAAGTTGAAAACAGGTAAGGCTAAAAGTATATCTGCATCACATGTTTTCATCTTACCCTAACAGTCCTTTCATATACAGTGTGGAAAGATAAGTCTGGCCTTGGAGGGAAATTACCTTAAATCCTTAAGCTAATGGAGAAATTCCTTTATTATTAAAAAGAAACAAAACTGCATTCAAAGTATTTTTCTTTTTTTCTTCAATTTGGCTTGTCTAAAAAAATCTTGAGTACTAAATATTACATTTTATGGATTTTTTGTACGACAGACGAGTTTAAGACCTAATGTTTCTGGAGAAATGTTATCATTAACATTAACTGTATCGACTAGTAGAATAAAATTGCTAGTTTTTATTTTTTGGAATTTTTAGTCGGTTCGAGTCCCGGGCGAGGCAAGCGAGGTTTAGAAAATCTTTGAATGCAGTTTTGTTTCTTTTTAAAAATAAAGGAATGTCTCCTTTAAGTAAAATGAGCCAGCTTAAGGATTTAAGGTAGTTTCCCTCCAGGGCCCGACTTATCTTTCCACACTGTATATGTTTTTGAGTGAGGCTCTGATAGGATATTTACTTTAAACAAAATGGCATCAAGGTAGTGTAGACATAGTCACAGGTAGCAAAAGTCAAAGGATTACGTCTACGCAATAAAATATTTTCGGCGATTTATCCATGTAAATATTTAAGACCTTGAGTGTAAATAGATGACACACTAAGACTTATTGTGTAACACTTACAGAATAAGTGTTACATACTAAAATTCGATTTTGAAGCCTAATATTGTGCTTTTTTTGTGTTGATAAGAAAGAACTCGCCACAGTTAGTCTTGTCACGAAAATTCTGACCATCAATGATTACATCGTCAGGAGACAGCCGAAACTCACTAATAATTAGTACCACAAGTTCAGAGCCATATTATATTAAGTGAATGGTATGTAGTACCAAAACAAGGCTGATTTTTGTTTAATTATTTTTTGCAATTAGTGAGTTTTGGTCGTCACCTGGCGATATAAGATAATAATAATATATTTTGAGGTCTAGTTTATTTCTCCATTAGGTTATTTATAACAGAATCAAACCAAATTTTCATCAACAGTTTTTGGGTACAATTATTTAAGATTTTTCCACACGATTGGCAGCTAAATTAAAAAAAAAACTGGTAAGCAACTAGGGTGGAATCACATCTGTCAGCATCGAGCCGCATTTTATATATGAGAAATTGCTCGTTAGTATGAAGATGCGTACGCATGCTTACAGCTTTCCGATGCGTACTCATCTTCATACTAACGAGCGATTTCTCATATATAAAATGCGGCTCGATGCTGACAGATGTGATTTCACCCCTAATTGTAATAATAGCCCGAGCAAGGAACGGTTGCGCTAAACATTAATTAGTAATAGGCATTTTTTTTTATATTCCCGTTTAGATCATTTTAAGATACTTTATTTTCGAATCCAACAAACTTTCTCTCCGGAAGTAGGTAAAAAAAATAGTAAAAAAAAGAGCCGATCTTGTTTGTTAAAAATAGTAATAGCATTTTTATTTTGTAAACGTGACAAATATAATATATATAATGAGTCGACAATGGAATCAGTCAAAATATTTACACGGAAAATAACTAATTCAATAAATGGCGGGGCCTTACGGATATACGTCGTAAGTTGATAGATAAAAATAGTAATAACTACGTCTTTGATTGAATTGCCATAAAACTACCTCATTAAGCTATTTATCCGAAAATCGTACATAAATAATATTTGTATTACTTGTATATATATTTACGCCTTAAACATGCTAGAAAAAATGGTTATAGATATAATTTCTTGCAGACTTTGTTCTGATAACGTTCAAAGTGATATCAATTACATAATCACACAGAAATATGGTCAAAGTAATAAATAAGTGCATTTTAACAAATTCGCTAAATGACACCACCAAATTTGAACTCTTTGCGCAAATGCTAAAGATTAAATTTCCTTGCGGCGCGCGGGGACAGTTTTGATGCGGGCGGTGGCGGGAGTTCGTGCCAAGGACGCGTGGACAGTAGGTATATAGGTATGTACCTACAAGTGACGTGCGCGGGCGTCTCGCTCGCACCAAATACTTGTGCGGCCAAGTCTGAGCGAAATGAACGCGCGCGTGAATGATAGCTAATTAAAAATAACTGATATAATTTCCAATATTATTCTAATATTGGTTGATGTTCAAATTATATTCGTAATTATATACCTACGTCGATTATGAACCACTGCAAAAATAAAAATTGCGCCTGACTATCGTTCTTATTTAATTTCAGAATGGTATAGTGTGGAGTGGCATTATAAAAGGAATACTTATTATCGTAGTCATTTGACACTTTTGGTGACACTTTCACATTCTGTCACAGCGAAGTGTGTGTAAGCCCACTCTAGGAATTTATATTATAGTCTATCCAACAACTTTGTCAGTAGAAAAAGGCGCGAAATACAAATTTTCTATGAGACAATAACTCTTGGCGCCTACATTTTTAAATTTGCCGTTTTTTTCTACTGACGGAAATGGCTCGACAGACTTTATATTTCAAGAAACGCATTATATTGATTTATTTCTATTCATAGTCTACGTTCCTAAGTTCCGTGATAAGTATAAAATAAGAACGTTAACCAACACAACAAATTTTCTATTATAGTACGAGATCCTTCTGCAAATTGCAGACTTCATTATTTTTGTAGGAATAAAAAACGTGCATGGCAGATAAGAATTTTATTTTAACCATGTATGTTAAAATAAATGTTATTTGTTATTATATTACTGTAGTCGCAAACAAGCACACAACTAAAGTTTTGACAAACGGACGTCCATTAGGCATCTAGATAATTATGTACGTGCACTTGGCCTGTTTTGTAAACATAGGGCTTATCGCGAAATGTCGTTATCTATGTCACTTGTATATTTGACAGACAGATAACGAAACTTGGATTTTCGATGCTCGTGGTAGATCTTCAATTTTTGATTATTTATGGGCAATTCAAGTAGTTGGAAATTGTTTTGGTTTAAAAGAGGCTAAAACAATTACGTGATTAACAAGGGAGGTGTTTAAACCACGAGCATAGCGGGTGCTTTAAATAATGGAACATTGAGAGTTGCGAGACTTGCGAGGGTTTCAAAGTACGAAAGAAGAGCAGCTGCCGAGTGAAACTCAAAATTTCTAGGGCACTATGTGTGGATATAGGTATGATACATTATCTAGACACGCACACCAAGTGTTAAGCTAAGTTCAAAAGAAGAGAACTGGCGACGCAGCTGCCCTATGTTGTATTACATGGAGCCGCTTTTGACCCCTACCATAGAGAAATAAGTAAGACAAGAGTGCTCACTCCATACATCAGTTCAGACTATTAATTTCAGTGTCTACATCTAGCATCGAGTAGCGGAACTATCAGTACTGCTACTTGACAATAGATGTAGCAGTACTGATAGTTCCGCTACTCGATGCTAGATGCTAATAGTCTTTTTGGTACTAAAACTGATGTATGGAGTGAGCACTCTATGTGTTTTTTTCTCTATGCCCCTACGTACCTCAAAGTCTATTAAACATAAACATTATGTATATGAAATTTTGTTGATTTCTTAAAACCTTTAATGCTAACTATTTTTATGAATATAACTCAATCGGTTATTAAGATACAAATACCTAAAATCTGGATTTTTTTCACTGACTGACTAACCTAACATCAAAAAAATAACTCATATCCAGATGGCCTAGCAAGTTGAAATTTGTACAAGATGATGTTGAACTAATAATTTCTGTACAAAAAGTAATGACATTCCAACAAAAACAAAAAACAACGGGTTGCACTCAGGGAGTGCCGGCAGAAGTGAAAACTCAATGACTAGTGCAAAATGCACTATGTATAATTGAGGTTAACGCCATCTAGCGTTATTTCGTCGCATTACTTGAAATCCCTAAGCACGTCACTGTTAGTACTCGAGTTATATTAATACCAGATAGAGCGAAACTCACTAGATGACATTTAAATCATTAGAGGAAAACTCTGTAACATTATTAAATTGTACAACGGGACTTAATCGCCTATCTAAGTTTTGAGATTTACCTCTGACGTTCTCCGAGACCACGGAGACAACGCCGTCCTCGAAACGTCGGAGGTAAATCTTAAAACTTAGATACGCGATTGAGTCCCGTAGTACAATTTAATAATGTGTAAAAATCGTGAAAGTTTAAATCAGTATTATTACATGTAACAGTTTTTCGATCAGGTCACGTGATCGTCTTACGGTCACGTCATCTCTCGCTAGTTTAACATTTTTTCCCCACCTCAAAAAGTGCACAGCGCCGCTAAAGAAGTTTTCACTTCAAAAATGTGAAATGAGAGCCAAGTTCGATATTAAGAATATGCGTGGTCGTTGACTTACGACGGTCATTGACGTTGATATGCGGCAAAAGAATTGAGATACGTATATATGGCTGCCATGTTCTAATTCACTTGATATGTAATTGAAGGGATGTTTACAAAAACAACATAACTGACTACACTGGTTGACACCTGAAACGATTGACAATGTTCTTAAAAAAACCGGCCAAGTGCGTCTGTCTACTATCGTACGCACCGTTATGACGGATTCAATTGTAGACAGTATCTCAAATACTACGAAATACAAGGCCTTATTATGGCTCCTCTACACGATGGCCCAACGCCGGCCACTCCAAGGGACGCATTTATGCGTTAGAGGGAGCAAGTGATATTGGTATCTCATTCTACCGCATGGCTGCGTCCCTTGGAGTGGCCGGCGCTGGCCCATCGTGTAGAGGAGCCATTAGCTATAAAGCGTTTATCATTGCGGAAAGGTATTTCGGACAGGTTTAAGACGATAGTGGACGACGGGCGTCACTGTGGTGTGGTTAACATACAGTCGAAAATTTTAATTTATGACCCATTTTGTACCTTGTCACAGTGACAATAGTATGAGATATCTAGCATACATTAAGAGGATAGAGGACGATCGATTTTCCACACAAACATATACCTAGTCCTATTTCCCTTCCTAGAGACTTATTGACATTATGGATTTCTTTTTACACAATTTGATATATTTTAATTATAGCTATGGCCGAACAATAAAATAAAAACGTCTGTTTGTGTGTATGTATGTTTGCGATAAACTGAAAAAATTCCGGCTAGAAAAGCCACAAACAGAGGTAAACTTTTGCCATACAATTTGTATGAAAATGAAAACTTATTTTTCATGCTATTTTTGTATGCCAATCGATTCTATTCCTATCTAGTATCAATAGTTTCTTTGGGGTCAACTTACGGTAATGTACTAAAAAGCCACAAATTAATAAAAACTTTTTCCATACATTTACTATGGAGATAATGTGAAATTTAATTCACTATTTTCTATCTCTTCCATCAGTCCTACAGCAATGTCTTTATAGTCCTTAAATGTAACGAGTAACGACTGATTGGCCAGATAGAAAAATATGAATTAAATTTCACGTTTTGTCCATAGTAAATGTATGGAAAAGATATATTTAATTTGTGGCTTTTTAGTACATTACCTACCGTAAGTTGACCCCAAAGAAACTATTGATACTGGATAGGAATGGAATCGATTGGCATACAAAAATAGCATGTGAAAAATTAAAAGTTATCATTTTCATACAAATTGTATGGGAAAAGTTTTCCTCGATTTGTGGCTTTTCTAGCCGGAATTTTTTTTTGGTTCCATACAAGCTTTTGATCCTTAATAGGAATGGGACCGATTGGCATCAAAAAAAAGTTTGTTAAAACTTACCTTTTTCCCGCACCCTGTATGTTTTTTCCAAAATCTGTAAAAGCCAATCTTCATTAATTTGAAATCGAGGGAAGGTCTTCTAAGACCGTTTTCTTGTCGCAGCACGGGATCTGGTAGCTGCCCTCACTGACCCAAAAAGAAAATCCACCCTGTATATATTTATGTATTGTCCAAATATTTATAAATAAACATGTCCCGGTCTTTGGTAAATAAATTACCGTGTCAACTGCACATTCTGTTGTATTCTGCTTCGGTTTTGTTTTTATGTTCTGTGTTGTTTTGTGTTTGTTTTAAGTGTCAATGGGTACACTGAAAATCAGCGTCGTAACACAACTCATTTGCCGAGTGTTATCCTTTTCTGGAACCCCTCGCAGGCCTCGCAGCACTGTTACTTACCTACTAATTTACCTAGATTTAAGCCTATTTTAGTGTTGTTGTGTATGTGTGTTTCGAATAAAGCATCATTCATTCATTCATATTGCTTGATAGCTGTCCGGTCCCTTATTGAAATCTATACGTAAACTACCTACTTGAATACTTTGTAGTTGGATCTCAAACTATATATTTCAAGTGCTAGGTATGCAAATTAGTAAATTGTGCCAATTCATTTTGAAATATTTTATTTAAAAATATCAGCAGTCATCATTCATTTTTTTAAAATAATCATTGAAAAATCACTTAAATCCGAACTGATTTATTACACGTTACGTTTTGTCACCGCTATCACACTATGTGAAAGATTTTTTGGTAATTCTTATAAATCATTAATTAATGTAATCTCTACTACTACCACTACTAAACTCAGTCTAGGTACGCACTAATTCACAATTAAATTAAAGGATAAACAAGTATTAAGTAGTGTTAACTCTTACTTAGTTTGCCGGCTGCCGCGAACCGCGAAAGTTAATCAAACAATCTAACATTTCATTTCACAACGATAATAAAAAATGGTTTTGTTTTCGTCAAATTCAAAATCTCAAACAAAATACTTGATTTGGCCGAGTCCTTCTCGTATTATTAAAAAAAAAACATTATAAGCTTTACAGGAGCTTTATTAGAGTTTTAAATCTATTGCAGATGAAGAAAATCATATTCGTAAAAATAGGTATTAGTGATAAATTTTCGACAACTTAAATGCAACCGCGGCGATCGGCCACGCGGAGCGATCCGAATTGTTCCGAAGATAGCCGAAAGCATCGCAGAGCGAGAGCGAGCGAGCACTGAGTGCGAGTGCGAGCGAAATAACAACACAATGATGGCGTGACTACCTGGCGGGCGAATAAACATGACACTATCACAAGCTGTATTACACATTACGCGCTGTGAGTAGACTTGAACTGATCATTCATATCGGCGCGTCAATCTATGTGGAATTGAATACATTATGCGCACTTCGGCCGGTGGTTGGCGGACGCGCGCTCGCGTAATGAATGATTTTTGAAGAGATTATTACGAGCATTACTTACACATGTCTACAGTTGACAGTAGAAAAAGGGCGGCAAAATTAAAACATGTAGGCGCGAAGAGTTGACATCCTATAGAAAATTTTATTTTCGCGTTTGTGTATAGCCCGGACTTTCAGTAAGACGGAAAGTCTGCAATTACATAAAATTTACTTTCTTATTAACAGCACTCTTGCCCAGTTTAAAGCTGATAATTTGTTCCAATCTAGTCTTCCATGTTTTTTGCGTTCACTGGTACATATGTCTTGAGCGAGTAAATATATGTGATGTTATCTATGAAAAGGGACGTTATTGTCGATGGCGGTTACGCCATTATTAACGATGCTCCGATGTAAATACAATGCCGCGCGACGCTGTGCGGCGTAAGCGCCATCGACAATAAGGTCCCTTTTCATAAATAATGCCCCATATTAAGATTAAGGTTTTAGGTAGTTTATTATAACTGCACTACCACGATACTTTTTTAAATATTCGCGCTTGGGGCGATGGAAGTGTCATCGTTCCGTTCCGTCGCCCCGCTCCATGCAACGACCAATCGCGTTAGCTCGCTGGCTCGTGCGCGGCAACTTTAAAGCAACGATAACGTTTTTTGATGGTTTTTTGTGTTACGCATCATATTACAAGGCGATTTTTACAGTATTCGACGACAGAGAACTCATAATGAAAATCCCATATGATATTGATCTATTACCATTTTTAACCAGGCAATTAATTCATAACCCCATAAAACCCACCATACGGTATTATTTAGTGTAAGATTAAATTGCAACGCTTGTACTTATTATAATTTGGAAATAATGAGAGAAAAAATAGCCTATTACCATTTTTGGGACGGGAATATACTGAATTCAATAAAAACCGTAGGTTACTTACTTTAAATGTAGGATACATAATTATGTTTTGTGTGATTCATGCTGAATGTTATAAAGCAAATATTTCTCTATGTGTATAAATTTAAAAAAAGTTATTAATATTTTTTACAAATTTTCTGTGAATTTTTATATTTTTACATTTTTTTTAAATATCTTAATGTAATATTTCTATTTGGATTATGTGTCGACGTAATCACTAGATTTATTATCTGTCCCTTACATCTAAAAGTTCAGCTATTACTAATTATTTCCATTGCGCCATACTAGCCGACCGTACCTTGCTCGGGCTATAACCAGAGATCGGACAGATTGGCGTCATTGCTCGCAATAATGTGGACATGACTCAAAATTTGATTAAATAATTAATCATCTAATTATTTTTTTACCTGAGATTTAATTTTGTTCCCTAGTCAATAAATAGCACTTAAATAAATTTTTGATATAAAAGAATGAGTAAGTACCTACAGAAAAGTTTGGAAAACATACAGATTTTTTTTTAATAAATTTACTTTATAAGATATTTTTGTGTTATTCATTGATTAGGAATCAAAATTAAAGCTCAGGTAAAAAATTAAATAAATGATTAGTTATTAATCAAATTTGGAGTCATGTCCACATTATTGTGAGCAATGACGCCAATCTGTCCGATCTCTGGTAATAACAAATGTTGCTGAATAAGTCCCTACATGTTAAACACCTAATTTAATATTTTGTATAAAATGAATTGCTAGCAAAATCTGTTCACACTGACAAAATAAATGATACAAGGTCAGCCGAGTTAAATGCGTCACTTGAGTAAATGCGTCTTTTAAAGATTTCTTCTAAACGGAACATTTTAGAACTATTGGAACCCTCTCTGTTTGAAGTGTGATCACTGAACTTTTAATGCAGACGGCTATAATAGTTATAATATGTTGCGTTTCGAAGATATCTTCAAATGACGCATTTACCACAAGAGACGCAATTACCTCGGTTGACCTTAGTTGTTGGATTTAAATCTGCTTTTTTATATCTGGCATTGGCTATGCAAATATATATAAACTACAGGTATCATGTTCACACGTATTTTAAGTTTGCTTCTTAATATCTTCTTACATTTCACACATTCAAATAATATATTTATTCTACCTGTTAAAACATCTATATTCATGATAAGTATACAGAGTTGTTGTATACTAATCCTAATTAGTCTAGGTAACAGTGGCGAGTTTCCCATAGCACTTGATTCCCACCCTTGAGGTTAGTAAGCTCATCAATTATTACTTATTAAGATAGCTCCCGCTTCGGTTTAACTACGAATATTCTTGACGCGCCGCCACTGCTCGGTAATTCATAATATGTTAAAAGAAAAAACATATTCGTGTAAAATCATATTATATCAGCTGCAAACCAGTTTCTAGCACTTTTAATTTTTGATAATATTCAATTTTAACTTCTCACAAAACCATACGACAGAACTAAACATATTTTAATAATTGTAGTGCAGCTGTAGACAGGCTAGACAGACGGACAAATGCCAACATCACCTATTGCCCCCATCTAGCTACTAATATTTAATTACCAACCTGGCTTAATACTATTACAACCTGCTATAATGCTAATCGTGTATACTCACTGATATCCGGAATTATGAAGAGCAAGCGGATAGCAGTTTGATTTATTTATACATATACATACCTACCTAATAATATCATGTTGAAAAGGCATGGAGCCACGTAAATAAAACATATTTCCGCAACTGTCTGTTTGACTCTTTCTAATTAATCTTGGATAATATGAGTATAAGTCTAAGCAAATTGATTGGACTACCCGTAAGTAAGTAAGTACTCGTGAGCCTGCCTATATGTACGTAACTACAGCACGGGTTCAAAATGGGGTAGGGGTTATTCGCGTGATAAGCGATTGTTTGTAAATAATGTAATAATCTTGTCATCGCAACATGTTCAGGGGTTTTCGCTGCTCTTTTGATCAACTGACAGGTGTAGGCGTTTAGTAACTATTATATGTACATATTCAACATAAGTTTTAACTTCAATAAAATTCAGATTACCTACCTACCATTTATCTAAACAAAGATGACACTAATGCACAACGGCTGACTTTGAGACACAAATTGGCGCACAGATAGTTGTGAAAACACTATTGAACTCGCCATTAACGAGTAGGTATATAGACCAACTCGCGGGCAGATGATAGCCTCCATATTAATCTTTTGATAGATGAGATTATGTTCAAATCATTTTGAAGATACACTTTTTTGGGTTGTTATTCTGTCCCGTTGTCCGATATCAGAGTTTTAAGATAAGATGTATGAACTGTACCTCTACAATCGAATGTATCGTAGGTATAAGTACCTACATACATTATATACTTACTTTATTTTTATTTAATTTTGATCTTAGCAATAACTACATGATTTAGGACGTTGTTATTACTTGTTATTCTGTTCCGACTGGAGCCGATGAAATTGGTATTAAACAGTGACCGGAGAAACATTCCACTTACGTCCGCCGTTTTAATTTTCTGACCTAGGTTTATGGAATTCATAAATTTTGATAAACCTATGAAAATAGATATTCTGAACTAAGTGGCAGCTGACTTAAGTGGAATAAGTCCTTCTATTTAGTACAAAAGTTCTTATGTATACGTTTAGTTCTGTTAGTATTTATGTATGTACATAATGTATGTGTGGGTTAAATCATGGAAGCTAAATTTGACCCGATTTCCGATTGAGCTGAAAATGTGCATCCTACATAATAATTATGTAAATCGGGTGACAATGCAATACTATGGTCAACAATACTATGGTCAATAGTATGCAACCGAGCTGATCTAATGTTGGAGACAGGAGGTGGCCATAGGAACTCTATGTTGATACAACGCAACCTAATTGTGTTTGGGGCTTTTCGAATTGTCTCAATGGGTATTAGTTGCCTGTAGTTAGAAAAGTACTGTTGTACCAAAAAATGAAATTTTTGCCTACAACTTATTTTAGCTCTGGTTTGCTGCGGGGTATCGGTATCATATCAACATGTTATTTTCGCGGTAACTTTCATTATCACATTTGGACGGCTAAACTAGCGGCCTAACCCCTTTTCTGAACACGTGCTGTACTGATACGTTAGCAACTTGTTGAACGTCTGTGCCTATGTCAGACAGGTTTAGGGCTGGTTATATACCTAACCAAGAATCGCTTCGTCTATTTGCCTCTATCGCTTGAATACGAAAGGGCGATAGAGAGGCAAACAGTCGATTTTCGTTTCTCGCCCCTCCTCCAGGACAACCCTTTATTCTTTTTTTTGCACTATACGGTACTTATGTATATATTTATCATATACATATTTCAACAAGTACATTTTGGTGACGGGAACGTGGAGTTTTGGTGCTAATATATTTTTGTCTTTTTTTCTGTCTGTCTTCCCGTACCCCTTGAACACCTTCCGACACAATCCTGAACCCAACGCAAACGTAAGTCGTCCCAAATTGGTAATTATAATTTGACTGTCTTCTTATGCTTTTTCGTCGTTACGTATAATCTTTATTCCATTATGCGTCGCCCGTACTAACCCGAGCATTGCTCACTTATCTTTCTTTTTTGTCTTCTCTCTTCTCGACTTCCTAATAATTTCTGTTACTACATCACATGACCATTTTCTATTTAAATTGCGAATCACACACACACTAATTTACTATGTATATGATTATTATGTTTACGTTCACTCGCTATTAAACGCATCTCATCTCATGAATGTTGGAATGCATGAAATCGGCACTGCATAATACCGGTCCCCCGCCTGCTCCCGCTACCCCGCCCCGCCCGGCGTCTGCCCCGCCCCGCCCCGCCCGCTGCCCGGACGGCCGTCGGTTGGCTGACTCCTGCGACGCTGCGACAACGCGCCTGCAAATTCACGACATCAACTCTGCAAATCATTTCGGATTATGTGCTCATGGCATCACGCAATGGTTAAAATCTGTATCTGTGTAAATAAATGGTGATGTGGGTGAACGGATTGTGCTTACGGAATTAAAGTTGGAGCGAATATATTACTAGTTTTAACACGGCCAGGTTTGGTGCGAACCGAGGTGCGATGCTCCAAGTGCTCCGCTCACCTGGGGCACGTGTTCGATGACGGGCCGGCGCCCACCAAGAAACGTTTCTGTATTAATTCCGCCTCGATGGACTTCATACCAGCCGAAGAAAGGAAGGATTAGCTTTTCTTCAATATTTTCTAAAATAATACGGTATGTCGATATGTTACCGATACTATAATTTTTTATTATATATATAGGTAAATGTGTAAACAAATAAGACAAGTTAGAGTCTGGGTACTGAAATATTACACAAATTATTGGCGAGAATTTCAATAAATCTTGGGCTGGTCACACTTTGTGTAGTAGGAATTATAGTTTTGATACTAGAAATTATTTTAGATTTTCTGTGCACACGTAAGGTACCTAAGGAAATAAGTTAAATATACGTTGACGTGCACTCAGTCAGCAGCGTCCCAAGCAACGTGTAACTCAAACTTGAGCGACTCCAAATCATTTAATTCAAACGATTCAATATATTTTTATTAAATAATTTGATTGTCTTGTTACATAAAGACTGTACAGGACAAAATCCGGGCATGCATGATATGATAAATCTTTTAAATGTGTGTGCATTATCAAGCAGCACTTTTTTAAATAATTTGTGGTTATTAAACTACATAATCAAATTACAAACATAATTTAACATTAGGTTGTCTATGACTTATTATACAGGGTGACATTTGAGTCGTGATCAGTAATATGTTTTACTAACTCCATAAACAACGAGCAATTTAATGCCCCTACTCTTACTAAAATCAGACAAGATTTTTTTATTTGTTTGTTTATTTTTTGTCATTTATTTTACTTCTCTGATTTTAGTAAGAGTAGGGGCATTATTAAATTGCTCGTTGTTTATGGAGTTAGAAAAACAGACTACTGATCACGACTCAAATGTCACCCTGTATATTCCACATATATGTTTTGATACACGGTCTTCTGACAGTCTTTGCCAAATTCTCCTATTAAAAACATTTTATTATTTTTAATTACACAAGTCAAATTATACCTCATTACATTATTTTTTCACAATAGTTAAAACTTTTTTAATTGTATCAGATTGAGATAGTTTTGAGGTGTTTTAAATTTAGTGAATTTGACTTAAAAAAAACATCTCATATAAAAACGACTTTCAGTGCTTGGGAGTCGAAAGTCTTCTCGACTACTTCAAGTAGAAAAGAGTATCTAAAAGTATGTTTTTGGCAAGATGACATTCTAATGAGCATAAAACAGCTTATAAAAATAAAATTGTGGCATTGTAACAGGAAGCAAGTGAAGATTATCAAAAAACGCTGGACAAAAAATTAAAGCTATGATGGAATATATTCAGCGAAAACTCACAGAAGCGCATTTATTGTAATATGGTTGTATTTTCAGTAGATAGTACTATAATTACAAATTATTTAAATAAAAGAACCGCTTAAATATCATGGTTCGGCTTAAATATCAGGACCGGTAACGAAAATTAACCATGTAAGTCCTGTGTATTTGAATAGTCATGTGTTGTATTTATTTATTTATTGTACCTGTTTAATTCATGTACATGTAGGTAAGTTTATAGCATACGCCAACACACTCCCCCCATGCATATAACCTAAATAGAAACTGAAACTGAATCAATTTACTTAAAACTAATTACAGGCCCTTAGCCTCAGAATAAATAATAGTACTAAGTACAGAAGACTCACTCTCTAACAAAATGCGTCTATTACGATCAGCACAGATATGGCCGCTAGGTGGCGACAGCGCCACGCTCGGCTTATGGCTTTCCCCAAAATTGGCGCCGGAACGGATGTACTTTTAGCTACCTGTAGCAAAGCGACGAAATCGCGGAGTGAGCCACGCCTGCCTTAGCTACGCACAACTTCTTTGCACTTAACCCTCATGATATTCCTTTACGATAATGCTACTTTTCCCTCTACTCTACATAATAAAAGCTACTTATGCCACTACATATATAAAAAAAAATGAGCGTGGTCTAGCTTCTGTATGAATTAGAGAGAGTACAGCTGCGCCAGCGTGCTAAGGCAGCCTGGTGAGGTGAAACATATATATATATATATATACTAGCGACCTGCCCCGGCTTCGCACGGGTTAGCAAATTATACATAAACCTTCCTCTTGAATCTATCTATTAAAAAAAACCGCATCAAAATCCGTTGCGTAGTTTTAAAGATCTAAGCATACAGACAGACGACAGACAGACAGCGGGAAGCGACTTTGTTTTATACTATGTACTAGTGATATATGTATATATTGCGCCACAATACTTGATGTACCCCTATATACCTAATTCAAAATGGTCTTAGTCGCGATCTTGGTTGAAATTGTATAATCTTGTTAAGTCTGCAGCAGAAAGTAGCGAAGATGAGGTAGTCAAAATATATCCGCAAGGTTCTTAGTCCCTAACAATACAGTGTGTGGCCTACAACACGGGCGAATAATTAAAACGTAGATTCTACTCCTCAAACAATAAAACTTTTGTTCGACAACTTTTTGAAATTATGTAGTCTTAAAATTGTCCCTTTTTCAAACAAACTAAATAATATTTTCAATCTACTTTAAATTCCGTCTAATTGACATTGCCCGTCAGTCTTGTCACCATACAGGCATAATCAATTTCGTAATACATTGCGTGTTCGAATAAATTTTAAAGTGTTTTAAAATACAAACCACAAGTTATTTTTAAAAGTCGCTGAACAAACATTGTTTTGTTTGAGGAGTAGAATCTACGTTTTAATTTTTCGCCCGTGTTGTAGGCCACACACTGTATAGGTAGTGCTCATTTGAACACCTCGCTAATCTCTGCTGCACTCGTGCGATCGACCGACGGCTCACAAGTTCACAACCTTCTGGATACATAAATACTTCCGTACATTTTTAACAAATGTTGATATTACTTTTCTTTAGTTACAATTTCCTAAGGCAACAACAATTCAGTCAGATAATGTACCTAGTGTAATAACAGTCATCATAAAGTTACCACAATTATTAAGTCATTGTTTTTTACTATTTTATCTATTTCATGCGTGTTTGATTAATTTTAAGAGCAATTTTTAACAATAATACCTAATTAGTGTTAACTATTTATTTAATTAGACAGAGATGTATAAGTTTTGTCTAATAGATATTGTCAACATAATTGAAATAAAATATTTTTATGTATCATTGTATTTTTAAATAGACGCGATGCATTTTGCAACCCCGCTGTGACACAGCTCTGAGGGCCTACCGCAAACCACGTTCGACGTGTTACCTCCCTGTCACACTTACGTACGAATTTACAAGTGCGACAGAGAGGCAACACGTCGAACGTGGTTCGCGGTAGGCGCTCTGTAGCCGGCCGCGGACCCACCAACACTCATCCTCCTCCTCTATCGAAGGCACAGACCTATTCGGCATTCAGCCACAATTGAAAATTGAGTAATAATATTTTTAATAACGGCTATACATTAATCAAATTAAATATTTTTAAAAATAATCAATAATACTGAATTATAAACGTTAGTATTTAAAAGTACGTTTCCAGTAACAAATTAGTATAAAATAGTGTTTTTCCTCGACTGCATCAGTACGGCTACCATCAGTTTGGCACAGATGGCCTACCGCGAACCACGTTCGACGTGTTGCATCTCTGTCGCACTTGTAAATTCGTACGTAAGTGTGACAGGGAGGCAACACGTCGAACGTGGTTCGCGGTAGGCCCTCTGACATAAACGCCGTCGTCAACGTAATTTACTTTCTCGCTCGTAGTCGCATATTAGTGCAAACGAGATGTATAGAAAGTAAATTACGTTCTCGATAGCGTAAATGTCAGTTTTGACACTGTCAGTCTGTCAGTGACTCATGGTACGGGCTCAGAAGGAGGATAATGTTTTTCGAGCGTGGGTATGTATATGAGTGTGTATATGTGTCCTTTTATTTGGCACCCCCTACAGCCCAAACGGCTGGACGGTTGTTTTTTGTTATACAGGGTGGTCCAAACCTTGACGTCCAACATTTTTTTTTAGATTCCTCTAGTCGTGGGCTATCAGAATATACCCCATGTATATTAGCCGATTATTTGTAGTTTTCATGTTATGAATTTTTGAAGTTTTTTTTGGTGAAAATTTTGGGGGTGAAGTAATTTACTCATAAAATAAAACTATTAGATTTTTTAAGATGTTTCTTCTTGTAACATACTCCTTGATAAATGACGTAATTATTAAAAAAAAAATCAGCGGCCTCACGTTGATACAAGTTGTAAAAAAACATGACAGAAATATTTTTTTTACGCTTAGGCATGTCAAGCTTAGATTTTGAGCTTAAATAAAAAAAAATACAAGCTGTTACAAGGACTTTGGCTGATTTTAAAAACTGATAGACCCTAAGTGTTTTACAAAAAGGTAAAAAAAAGTGACACTTAATAGTCGAAATTTGACAGAATCGGCAATCAAAGGAGCTGAGGTCGAAAGTTCCCAAATTAGTGAATCACAAAAAAATACGGTTTTATTATTCCTAACTTTAATAAAACACAGAAATGACCACGATGCATCAATGTTGTGACATGCGATAAGCGAATCATCATTTGGGTAAGCTTAATCATTATCTTAACTGGACCGGTGTCGCGGCGGGTTGTTATCTACAAAGGGTTCATTTTTACCTGCTCCCACCCCGCCGACTACTGTCTCCATACACACTATTGTTTAATAAGTTCACCTCTTTACACACCCACATACACACCCACCCACCCACACACCCACCCACACACAAACCCACACACACACACACACACACACACACACACACACACACACGCGCGCGCGCGCGCACACACGCACACGCATACCCACCCACACACACACGCACGCACACGCACACCCACCCACACGCACGCACACACACACACACACTTTAATGCGTGTGTGTGTGTGTGTGTGTGTGTGTGTGTGTGGGTTTGTGTGTGAGTGGGTGTGTGGGTGGGTGGGTGTGTGTGTGGGTGTGTAAAGAGGTGAACTTATTAAACAATAGTGTGTATGGAGACAGTAGTCGGCGGGGTGGGAGCAGGTAAAAATGAACCCTTTGTAGATAACAACCCGCCGCGACACCGGTCCAGTTAAGATAATGATTAAGCTTACCCAAATGATGATTCGCTTATCGCATGTCACAACATTGATGCATCATGGTCATTTCTGTGTTTTATTAAAGTTAGGAATAATAAAACCGTATTTTTTTGTGATTCACTAATTTGGGAACTTTCGACCTCAGCTCCTTTGAGTGCCGATTCTGTCAAATTTCGACTATTAAGTGTCACTTTTTTTTACCTTTTTGTAAAACACTTAGGGTCTATCAGTTTTTAAAATCAGCCAAAGTCCTTGTAACAGCTTGTATTTTTTTTTATTTAAGCTCAAAATCTAAGCTTGACATGCCTAAGCGTAAAAAAAATATTTCTGTCATGTTTTTTTACAACTTGTATCAACGTGAGGACGCTGATTTTTTTTTAATAATTACGTCATTTATCAAGGAGTATGTTACAAGAAGAAACATCTTAAAAAATCTAATAGTTTTTTTTTATGAGTAAATTACTTCACCCCCAAAATGTTCACCAAAAAAAACTTCAAAAATTCATAACTCGAAAACTACAAAAAATCGGCTAATATACATGGGGTATATTCTGATAGCCCACGACTAGAGGAATCTAAAAAAAATTTTTGGACGTCAAGGTTTGGACCACCCTGTATAAGGTGTGGTTGAATTCGTCAGAATTGTGGTAGTGACATAGGCTATATAAATTTTGAAAATAGCTCCCACTAATGAAAAAAGGGTGGGGGGATTGTTTTTTTTTCTTACTATAGCAATATGGGTACCAAATGAAAGCTAGTGAAAATACCATTTCAAAAATATATGTTAACAGTCGGGCTTTTTGTTTGTTTTAATAACAGTTGCAGTTTAATGTTACAGAAAATTATACTGTTTTTCAACTTGATGTACTTTTTTTATTTTTTGATATATCTGGTTAATTATTTTTTATCATTATATAGAGAATATACACAGTCACTTGGTATGTATTTTGGCCTAATCTATTCAGCCATTTTCAATTTAGAGCACTTGAATTGAAAGTCAACTGTGGATTATGAAATTTTTGAATTTTTTTCAGTCGGGTTTTTTGTTTGTTTTAATAACATTTGCAGTTTAATGTTACAGAAAATTATACTGTTTTTCAACTTGATGTACTTTTTTTATTTTTTGATATATCTGGTTAATTATTTTTTATCATTATATAGAGAATATACACAGTCACTTGGTATGTATTTTGGCCTAATCTATTCAGCCATTTTCAATTTAGAGCACTTGAAAGTCAACTGTGGATTATGAAATATTTGAAATTTTTCTAATAATTTGTTTGACCAAGTAGTTAAAATGTTACAGTATGTTATATATTTGTGATCTACTCACAAAGCCCTTTCATTTGGTACCCCACATGGTATATTTAAAAGAAAAAAAAAGTTTGTACTGCCGACTTTATGACGTCACAGCAACTACCCCCACCACTTTCGCGCTTGTCATCTCATATTTGTGTTCAGGGCATTACACTGAATGCATGGATACCATATTCACCCATATCTGAGACGACATGAGCGAAAACTAACCTAAAGCCTGTGCGGCCGGCCGTCTACTACTCCATTTGGTTAGGTATATCCTCTAACTAAGAAGTCAAGGTATAACGGAGTTTTACTTTAATCAATTTCAATTCTTTATTGATAAAAATATAATTTTACACGTCAGGTACATACAGTGCTTAATGCTAAGTCTTATAATTAATTATTGTATTTACATAGTTGGGCAGGCAAGGCTGAGCCAGCGAACTAGCAGTTGTTTATTTTTATAAGTTAATATGTAGGTATGTATATACTTTTATCTACTTGGTACAGTGTTGGGTCTCGAAAAAGGCATCAATTGAGTAGTATGCGTCAGACACCAGTTCAGATTTAAGTTTTTTATTGAAACATTGGTCGCTGGTGGTTTGTTTCAACTCCAGCTGTATTTTGTTATATACTTTAGGCCCTACCGTATGTATACACTTTCTGGACTTGGCAAGTCGCGTCTTGGGTGGATAAAGTTCAATAGGCCTCCTGGAACTCGCACCTCGGGCGTTACCACGAGTCGGAAACTGTGTTATGTTGCGTCTTTCGTATTTTGCCACTTCGAAGATGTATAGACACGGCAGGGTAAGAATTCCTGTTTGTTTGAATAGTTCCTGGGGTGGGTGGTCCCATGGGACCCCAGATATACGCCGAATCGCTCGTTTTTGGAGTTTGAATGGCCTTAGTCGGTCCGCAGCGTCGCCCCATAGGTCGACTCCGTATGCTAGTATTGAATGAAAGTAACCGTAATAAGCTTTCTTAATATTATTAATGTTTAGACTGGGGCGGAGTCTGCCCAAGGCGAAGCAAGCGGATGACAGGCGGTCACATAGCTGATCAATGTGCGGACTCCACAATCGATATTAAACTTTTGTGAGACATATTTTAAACTGTTTAGATGACAACGGTTTCACTCACTTGAATTTGTAGTCGCTATTAGCGACATGTTTCGGGCCCTTCGGGGGTCCTTCCTCAGGCTCAAGTGCTCGCAGCGACTGCAACTCGTGCAGTTTTACTTTGAAAATACCGACTATAATACTATTATAACTCAATATTTTTGTTTATGTTCAAAAACATTGTGTGTAACTCCGGGGGTAGGAATATTTTAAACTCGAGTCTGCGGCTGTCGGGTCGGGAATTATAGACGTCGTCTACAAAATCTCGCTTACCCCCATGTTGCACGATGTACTAATCTATACAATGTGTTACACCAGCCAGGCAGCCACTGAAAATGGGGTGGATAACCGTTGTAGAGGTTATACTGAGTAACTTTTACTATGGGACCAACCCCGAAATTGCGATAAGAAAATTGACACTCCCATACAAGATATCAACATCAGCCAGCCAAAATGTATGGGAG
Source organism: Cydia amplana (assembly GCF_948474715.1). Classification (NCBI taxonomy): domain Eukaryota; kingdom Metazoa; phylum Arthropoda; class Insecta; order Lepidoptera; family Tortricidae; genus Cydia; species Cydia amplana. The sequence continues at coordinate 26,819,598 of NC_086096.1, read as the reverse complement.
AGTAAGAACAATTTAATGGAACCGTACGTCAACGTCAGGGCTATAATTGCATCAATCGAAGATCGCAAATTGCGGGCGTCCCTCTCTGTCACTCTTATTACGCCTTCATTGGAGTAAAAGAGAAAGACCCCCGCAATTTGCGAATTTCGGTCTTCGCGGTAAGACCCCTGTTTTAAAAATATTGATTTAATATTAATCGTTTTTTTTAATTGTGTTCTCGTATAATGCAATCGAATTTCGTATAATTGCAGGCACTGAATCGTATAATAAAAAAATCTGTACTGGCAGCCCTGGTATGATTCTCTCTATGTTTGAAATGAGACAGTCCTTTGACAAACTATAGAAACAGAGTTACAATATTACTGGCGATATACAGGGCATTATTACCGTATTCCCACCTAACTTTTTTCAATAAATGCCTGTCATATAATGTCACGTGTAGGTACAACTGTTTGTAAATTTGTTATATCTCAGTGGCATTTGGCTGGATATTTTATTTTTCTTATAAAATGTATTTTATAATAACTTCAAACAAAACTTTGCTATTGCAAGATGTCGCGTGGTAGCGAGTTTGTGTTTAAGACAGAGTATATTAAAAACATATTATATTTTGCCAGTTTGAAAAATGATGAAAAAATCAAAAGTAGGCCAGATACACATTATTTTAGTATCGATAACGAACTAGTTTATGAAAATTACTTCTCAGACTTCGGCCCCCTTAACCTTGGTTGTGTTTATAAATACTGTAAATTGTTGAATGAAAAATTGAAACTATTTTTGAACAATCAAGCTATTGTGCACTACACGTCGTCAGATCCGAGGAAAACGGCCAATGCAGCCTTTCTCATGGGCTGTTACGGAATACTGCTCTTGGGCTTATCTCCGAAAGACGCCTTGAAGCCTCTTACGATGAATGGATCAATTACTTACCGGTTTGTACCTATACAGTTTACTCGTAGTTATTGAATTGTATTGTTTGTACCTTTTACCGGTCACTGTACCCTAGTGGGTAGCGAACATGTCTGCCAAGCTGCATGAACACCACCTGGGTTTGAATACCGGTAATCTAAGGAAAGTATATTGTAAGGATTCAAATCTGTAGGTACCAGCTAAACAAAGATATTCCAACTCCAAAAATTACGCTTATCTTCCAAAACTCGTAACGTTTTACAAGAAAAGAACTGACAGCACAAAATAGGTGTAATGTCATCGTTATTTTATAGTTTTTATTAGCAGTTCAACTTCACTAAATGTCGTTTTCAAGTCGTAACACACCACCGCACCGCGACCTTGTTATACTTATGGTTTTAATTTCAACTGGATACCTCCACGCGTTCCCGGATAATGGGTCTTGACTCTTGACAGACAGCCGAACGGGCAAAGTGATCCTATAAGGGTTTCGTTTTTTTCTTTCGAGATACAGAACCCTAAAAACAACCAAATCACTAGGCGCGCGTGTGACTAATAAACTAATAATATTTGAAGAATTTCCTCTATTTCTTCAGAATCCCGTCATCATAAACTGATGACAATGGGACCATCGAGACTATTCGGGACCAACTATGAAGTACATTCTTAACACGTCGTAAACGTGCCGATAATATCTCACAACTGCTATTAATTATTTTCTGTTCAAGACCTTTTCAAGATGCATCTGACGGGGATTCTATTTTTACAATAACTATACTAGATTGCCTTAAGGCCATCAAGAAAGCTCGGGACTTGGGATTCTTCAACTTAAAAGATTTTAATTACGACGATTATAATCGACTGGACAAGATAGCAGGAGGTGATCTAAATTGGATAGTTCCAGGTAAACGAACAATTAAAACTTGTTAATGATATTGATATAAAAGTTATAGGTACCATTAACTTTTAATATCCTATTCATTGTGATTTTCAGGAAAATTTTTAGCTTTCATTGGACCGGTTGATGTCGACTACAGCGTAAATCTATACCATCCACCTGAAATTTATATGAATTATTTTCTAGAGAATGATGTCAAAATGGTTATCAGATTGAACAAGAAACTTTATGATGGAGATGTGTGAGTTGGTATTTATGAATAAAGGCATTTTGCTCGGGTTTAGCCCTCTTAGAGTAAAACTGTATTTAGCGATCTTATAAGTACCTAGTGCAGGGGTAGGCGTTTGATCTAAGTCTATTTTAGTAATAAGTATCATAAGGCGTGTTAGGCATGATTTGCGAGTGAGATCGAGATTCATTGTCAACAATGGGGTATTTGACTACTAGTCAAATCAGTTTCTTTTTTCGAATTGTCAAAACGATTTTACTACTATGAAACTCTAGCTTGTGACGTCACAATCAAATTACATACTCTTTATAGTTTTATACGGGTTTTAAAATAGAATTTGTGTCTAAAAATAACTGCAGTGTATGTGTTACTAATAGTTTCTATTAATCTTCTGGTGCTTTATTTCATGCATGGTGTAAAATAATTTATTTTAAATACAGTCAAATACCCTACTATGCTGCGATATTTGCGAATAACAGTCGCATAAAGCGAAGTGTATTGATGCAAGCAGCACAGTACTTATACATAATAATATACCTAGTGCCTCTATAAGGACTGTGTACTTACAGAATATAGATGGACGGAATATGAAGTCCCTTAAGTTTGCGCTTCCACAATTTTATTAAGTATTTCAGCTATGAAAAGTTTTGTACAGTCGCCATCAGATACATCGGAGCGGCCAAGGTGTTCACAATATCTGAACGCCCTGACAATAGAGGCGTGTTCAGATATATGTGAGAGCTTTAGCCGCTCCGATATATCTGATGGCGACTGTACCAGGACAATCAAGAGACGACATGACTTAGGTTGACTATAGTACATTGTTGCCGAGGGATGGAAAGAAAGGTATTTTCTGACGAGGTAGGTACCTAGATGCCAAAGTCCGAGTCGGAAAATCCCAGTTTCCATTGAGGTATACATAGTAGTGCACTGCCTTATGGGAATATAGTTCAGATCCGGAAACCGCTACCAACTTTTAGTATATTGTTGGGCATGGTATTGGGTCTCCAAAACTGCCGGGAGACAGTGGCGCCGGCCATCTACTTCAGCGGAATGACGTCATCAAAATGACTCCCGCCTCGTTGCGAATATTGCATGTTGCATCCAAAATATGCATTGCACATACACGTGTGGGGTATTAAATGAAAGCCAATTAAATATACTATATTTAATTTATACACTGTGTACCAAAATATACAACAGTTTAAGAGCAATTCACAAAGAAATCAAAATGATGTAAAAAAATATTCGATTATTTGGGTTTCACAACCAAACCAAAAGTCGGACGTTAAAGCAATGTACTATAACATTAAAGATGACGTCTCAAGCGTTACATATATATCAAACATTTTTAAATCTGATCAAAATTGTGGAAATTATGCATCAAAATGTAGGTATTCGCTAGAACAAATGCCTTAAAGTTTAAAAAATCAAAATTGGTCATTTGCAGGACAATCCGCATAAGCTCCTAGTATGTTATTAGCAATATAAATAGGATCATAAAACTGCTGGGAGACAATCTCTACAGTGCCTTAGTGATAAATAATGGCGTCATACATTAGGCGAAATTACTGAACTGATTTTGATAAACGAGGTGTCAATCTGTTCTACTTTGTACCCCAAGTGACAAAAAGCTAAATTTTAACCGACTTTCAAAGGAGGAGATTATGAAGGAAAAGAAATCGTTATTTTGCATATTTATCAAGCAAATTCATTTTATTAATTATTATTCCAGTCAAAAATGTCATTTTCATGTATTTTATTTAATGTCCTTCCATTTAATACCGGATAATTAGGACTACTCTTTACATAATATGAGCGCATTGAGGTAGAATTGTTGGCGCGCTCTAGTTTTTTTTGTACAACTTCCACAGTTTTTATCGGAAATTTAAAATTTAAGCTGTGACCTATAGTCCAATAACTGGTGTCTTTAATATTATATACAAAATTGTTATGACGTTTTTAGTTGAGCTATAAAATATATAAACACGAACTTTTTTCAAAAAAAGTGTTATTTCTTTGGTTGTAGCTCCTAAAATATACAATTTTTTTTATAAATAATGTATTAACGAATCATAGTATATTTAATCATCTTTCGTTTGATGTAGCACACGTGTATGTATGACTCATGGTATAGTTATAATTTAGATTTTGCAAATTTCGGCAGTGGTCACATGTATGACGCCATTATTTATCACCAAGGCACTGTAGAGATTGTCTCCCAGCAGTTTTATGATCCTATTTATATTGCTAAAGTAATAACATACTAGGAGCTTAGCTGTCTGATATATATGTAACGCTTGAGAAGTCATCTTTAATGTTCTAGAACATTGCTTTAACGTCCGACTTTTGGTTTGGTTGTGAAACCCAAATAATCGAATATTTTTTACATCATTTTGATTTCTTTGTGAATTGCTCTTAAATTGTTGTATATTTTGGTACACAGTGTATGAATTAAATATAGTATATTTAATTGGCTTTCATGTAATACCCCACACGTGTATGTGCAATGCATATTTTGGGAGCAATATGCAATATTCGCAACGAGGCGGGAGTCATTTTGATGACGTCATTCCGCTGAAGTAGATGGCGGGCGCCGCTGTCTCCCGGCAGTTTTGGAGACCCAATGCCATGCCCAACAACATACTAAAAGTTGGTAGCGGTTTCCGGATCTGAACTATCTCTTCGACCGTTTCCCATAAGGCATAGTACTATAGTGCTTTTCTCAAATTATGTGAGGAAATCAAACCAATTCAATTTAGTAAAGCGTATTTCATAAGGGGTAAAGTGACGCGAATACAATCCAATAAAATAACGCATTTAATACTCAGTAGGTACCTATTGTACATTTGAGCATTGAGTATATGCCCCACAATGTAGGTGGCTTCTTAGTTTTCGCTTGGCCACAGAAATACGCTAAAAAAACACCTAAGGTGTTTCTTGCGTTTTGGCTGTCCTTCCATATAATTTGACATATTTGTCTGGTTGAACGAATGGTTTCAGTTGGCTGAATGCAACTTTTAATTTATATGCAAGCGGAATAAAATGGGATTTCATACGATTAAGTATTTTATTCCTAGAAGTAAAATGTTACTATGGAAACCCATTTTATTCCGCTGTGTTTTCCTATATTTGAAAAGATAAAAATTGAGCATTTTGCGTTTTCAATTTACGAACAATACTTATGCGACCATTTCCGAGCATGTTTGAGAAAAATATTTAAGCCTTTATAAGGCACAGGGAACTGAGGGAATATATTTCCCACATGATTTTGGACTTCGTTTCAAAGTGATAGGGTTCAAGTTCGCATGATTTCTGTCACCCTTATGCCTTATTTATGGTTAAAGCCAAGTTACCAAGATCGCCCCGAGAAAAGGTTTTTCACATACCGTGCAGTTTGCAACATACCTAATGTCAGTTTGTAGACAGGCAATTGGAAAGGATGATTGTTTGTCTGTCTTGTTATTGGTTCCAATCCCTGCTGCTGCGGGCGCTGCGGCCCTGTTGCACCATTAATAGTTAGGTACCTAATTATCCGAAATGTTGAAAATCTGCCACCGAAATTATATGGTTCTCACTAAGGTTATGATTATGACATCAAAGTGATAGACAGTATCAACTACCTACTTGAACGTATGATTACTTCTGTTATTTGTTTTATTCACAATTGAATACAATTATAACAATTGTATGACGTGTAGGTTCACCCAAGTCGGTATCGCCCACCAGGACCTGTTCTTCTCAGACGGTTCGTGCCCGCCGCGACACATCCTATTCAAGTTCCTCCAGATCAGCGAGGCCACTGCTGGAGCTATCGCCGTGCACTGCAAGGTTACGGGTTTATTATCTAAAGCCACCTGCTGGCTATTGTTCGGCTTAGGTATAGCTTGAATTGACTAGTCGTATGATTATCGAAGTTCTCTTCAACTTTATGATGTAATCTGCTTTCAAGCTAACGTGGTAATTTACATAACACAACTATGTGTAGGTACTTACCGCGAGTATTTGTTTTTATGGGTTTTCGATATTGTGGTTGTGGCCCGGTGCTAAACTATTTACACTCCGATAACTGCAGAAGTGCTGTGAGTTTTAATTGTGGTCTACGCTTACCGCAGTGCACCTACATATATATATTTATATTATAAAGGGAGTGGCAGATTAGGTTCACCTGTATCATTCGCTAGGGCAGACCCAGGAGATGTAGGTACCTACCTACCGTCTGATCCTTCCTGATTAGGGCTTGCAATTCGAATTAGTCGAATATTCGACCTGTTTTGATATTCGAATATTCGGCCGCTCAGGTTTCGAATATTCGAATATTTTTTATTACTATAAAAAAATCTATGTCTATGTTCGCTGTAGTTACAGTTTCTGTGTCTTGGAGGATATAATCAATCGGAGACGCCATGTCTGTAATTTTCTGTACAAAACAGTCTGCCGATTTTTGCGGGGGAGGGGAACGTCAAATGTATGCGTAACGTAAAAATAGCCATGTCAGATAAACGTCAGTCCATACATTGTGTATGACCGTTGGCCGCCTATTTTCGACAGAGGGGAAAGCCTGTTAATGGCTACTCCGTTTAGTTGTATCCTCCAAGTTCTGTGTGTTTTACGGGTATTTACAGTGAATGAGGAACGGTAGGTACCCAAATACGAAGGAAATAATATTTTTAGTGTATTCCTCTCGATAGACTTCGTGAATACAGTGAAACCTAACTCAATTTAAAAGAAAACGAAATCAAAAAGTATGTTATTTTTACGGTGCGTAAGTTTTAAGTTAAAGGGTCATTCTGTTTATTCAGTACAAGCGTACGTTAAGCGAATTTTTGAAGTCTAAACCTTGCCACTTATCGCAATTCTCAAATTTAATCATACCAATCCTGCCCAACTTGGTAATCTAACCATGCACCTTTAGCTGACGAATAATCCACCCAGTCCTCAACTAACTTTTTCCCTTAAATAATCCAATATTATATAATTAGCCGACCATTAGGAATAATAACTTGCCAAAACAAATAAAGTCAATAAAGATTCAAAATACAATGAAATTAAAGGCCTCTGAGTGATTACAAGTTAATTTAAATCGGAAAATAATTACCTACTAAAAAATATCTTGTGTTTGGATGGTTAAAGTTATATTATTTCACGCAACGACGCATTTATAATAAGTTTTATCTAGAAATATTAAATAGGTACGTCTAATTTTGGCGTTTTACTTGTTTTTATAAATGAGGGCATCTTATAAATAGTAGGATGATAAAATTAGTCAATTAAGTGGATTTCTGCCAAATATCCTTAGTTTTAGCAATATGTGAAAAAAGCTTTTGAATAAAACGATAATAAACCGATTTCTCGTTCCTTTTCTTATTTTTTATAATATTCGAATAATTATTCGAATACGTCGTCAGAAAAAGTCGAATATTCGAATATCTGAAAGTTTCGAATATTTGCAAGCCCTATTCCTGATATCTGACTTAGGATTTGTTTAGGCAGGTCTAGGGCGCACGGGGTCACTGATCGGCAGTTACTTGATCAAACACTACCGGATGACCGCGCGCGAAGCGATCGGATGGATGAGGGTATGCAGACCGGGCTCGGTCATCGGCCATCAACAGGTGACTAATTATATGTAGAATGTAAATTTCATCACACTTATCACCCTCTGACTTCGTTAGCTCTATTTAAATATTACTTACCACACAAACTAAGTTTTTAGTAATATTACGCGGCCTTCGTAGCCGAAACCAACGCCGAATAAGTCTAGCGCTAGCGGTTCGCCAAAAAACGCTGCAATCAGTGTATTCATTTGCATGCCATTTGAATCAATTTGACCCGAAGCATAAAAAAAGGAGTTACGTCATCTTTTTTTGTATGGAATAATATTATTTTTGTTTAGAAACCTATCGTGTGTGGTATTAAACGAAAGGGCTTTCCTGAGCCGATTCTAAAAATATGTCACATCATTACATTTTTTTAAATTATAATCAAAATGATTTTGCAAACATACCAAGTTTGGGCAAGTTTTTATACAAAAAAAAATTACATCATAACTCCTCGTTTTTTTAGTGCTTCGGATCAAATTGATTTAAATGGCGTAAAGATCAATAATAGGTACCGATTTTCATACCTTGTAACACCATTTGCAGCATTTTACTGAATTTCGCGGTGTACCGCTATCACTAGTCTTAATGTGGTGTATTACAGGAATGGTTAGAGCAACTAGAATCTTGGCTGACAAAGCAAGGAAACATCTACAGGTAAATATATATATATTTTGCATTTAAGTACTTCAGCCGGGCTAGCACATGATTGGCGCGACAGTATCTCGCGACGAGACAGACTATCTGTCTTTTTCTATGTTAATAAAAGGGGTGGAGTCGCTGATGACTAGAGTCGCCGGCACTGTTTGTTGAAAAATTGTCCAGCTATGCTTGCAGAATTCGCCTAAATAAACAGATGCTAAATAATATCGCAGTGTTACAGTAACACTGTTACTTAGGTCAAGAAATGAAAAATATCCCAAGATTAAAATTGTTTAATTAAAATGTTTTGTTTAATCTGTGCCTAAAGCCCTAACTGTACCTACCCAGGGCCGGATGAAGCATGTCGGGGCCCCTAGGCAGTGCAATGCTCGGGGCCCCCTTACAGTCAATTCTACATACATAATGTTCAGTTGTTCAGTACAAGGATGTAAGTTTGCGATTTTAATTTCAACCTTCAGGTGTCAGTTCAGCCGATCTGAACATGCCAAGCGATATCTTTTTCGCTCTTATTGCGTGGACATAAAGCTTTTTTCTATCAGTTTTTGCCGATTCCTTTTTGCGTCAAGTGTGGGGAGAGCCCTTTTTTTCTCAATAGGTAGTTAAATATTTTGCCAGGCTGAACAGCGATTGTCCGACCATAAAACCATACGCCGAGCCACATGATTAAAATTAACCTAATAATATAGACTTTCCATGTATAAATGAAACTTCATTCACCAGTCAAGCTAGCATGTAGGTACAGAGTGAACCTGAAAAGCAGCAAAAAACGCGAGCCCAGCGAGCGCGAAATTTTTTGTGAAATAATTGTGAAAGCGTGTTAAAAAGGCCGGGCCGGGCCTAAAAATCCGAAGTTCCCCAGTGAGGCGTGCTTTCATGCGAGTTCAAAGCCGTGTTTCAGGATAAGCTCAACTAGAGCGCAGACGCTAACCAATGTCCATTGTATTAAAAAGCGAGGCCGCAGGCCGAGCTTGGCGCAGCGAGGCCAAAGGCTAAGCTGAAGAAGAGGAAATTTGGAAGACAAACCAAAAATTGAGGTAAAAAGTGAGGCTGAAAGTCGAGCTCAGCAATCTCCACATTTTCTTTCATTTTCATTGACTTTCCATTGATGAGGTTTTAGGCCCTCGAGAGCCTGAAATTCGGGCTCGACATTAAAGACTTTAAAAGTTATAAAATAACATAATTTAGGTTCATAATCATTTAATGTTTCTGTGTCTGAGAAACTGATATTGGACATTAGGTATGAGTAGGTACCATACAATTTTTTTTATTGAATTTTGGCTATTTGGAAGAAAAATTTTTTTACGAGCGCGGGGCTCCGGGGCCCCCTAGCCGAGGCGGGGCCCATAGGCAGTTGCCACTCTGCCTTAGGGTTAATCCGGCCCTGTACCTACCTATAGTAACGGCACCAGTCATGGCCGTCATGGGACATTTTAGAGGAAATTTGGAGTATTTGTGATATTTCCGTGATACATGTAAAAGTTCTAGCGCTTAGCATGTTAAAAGATGAATATCCTATCCTTCTTTCATGTTTCAGGCGTGTTATATCAAAGATACTGCAATTCGTTTCCACATACTTAACAAATTAAAACTACGTTTTTTTTCTCCAGTCATGGACACCAAAGCTCCAGTAATGGAATCCCGGTAATGGACGTGGATCCAGTAATGGGCCCCCTATAATGGACATACCCTATCAGTATAAGATATTGGAATAGGGAATAAGTTTTTTGGAAAAAAACTAGTTTTTAGTAATTTCTGGTATATAAGCTTTTATGTAAGAATGTATTTTTCTTTCCACAGCCAACTAATACTCATCGAGACAATGCTAACAAACTCAAACACAATTAGGTCGCGTTTATCACAGAGTTCCCATGGCCACCTCCTGTCTCCATCATGAGATCAGGTCCATGTTATCATAATATTGCATTGTCATCCGATTTGCATACGTATCCAAAATTTCAACTCAATCGGAAATCCGAAAGTGGCTCAAATTCAACTTCCAAGATTTGAACCACACTAACTAGCATACAAACTAATAGGGCAAGTAAAATAAAATTTTGTAAAAACGATTTTAATTTATCCGAAATCCGAGGAGACCTCCTGACATAAGTAATTCGTAACTACATTATACTTCTGTATTGTTTAAACATGCCATGGCGGCAAGCATCATTATGTAAATTGTCCCATCATAGGAGGTATGCAGTTTTACAGCTCCTATAATGGGATTGGCTAAAATTTACCTATACATCTCTAGAGTCACAACATAGTGTGTTGTATACCTTATCTGATGGTAAATGCAATTAACAAAACACATTCTAGTTAACACCAAGTAATAATTAATTACAATTTAATATATGAACTCGCCTCTCTTAGCGAAGTTGTTAAGAATTCTTACTGGTTATTTTTTTCATTGACACGACAACTTTTGGGTTGACGCCAATTTCTTAAAAAGTAACCGAAATTAATAAAAAGTCTAACTTAAACAGCTCTATGACTCTTATTTATGGTAAAATATTGCCAGTGTTTATAAGTAAACTTCTTTTAGATACTTATTTTAGAGGATTTGTGGTTTTATGTATCCCACTACCGGTTCCACGTCCATTATAGGGGTGTTTACTATATAGATACGATACGAATAGTAGCTTCGAATTGTCTAATTTTGTAATAATATCTTAACCTTAATGAAGTTTGTGATAGGAAAAAGTGCTTTAATGATGAGGATCGTATTCCGGTGCACAAGTACGGAGTGTATTCGATTGCCGAAAAGGCCGTAAAAGGGACAACCGGCACAAAGATTTTATCGAAACGCAATCCGTCAAGTCCGCCGCCGCCCGTCCAGTGGCACATGCGCTGCGCGCCACCAAGGCCCCGGGCTTCCAAAGTTCGAGAAGGTAAATATATGGGTCATTCCTGAAAAATCGCGTTCTCCTGGCTATACCTATTCGCGCCAAATTCTCAGGAGATTCGGATTTATTAGCATCTCATTTTTGGTGACTGTTTAACCGGTGCCAAGTTCCATCTACAACCAAAACTGCTTAACGGCTTAGCGGAATTTCCCGGGAATTTGCAAACGGGTATAGCCAGGGGATGAGATTGTTGAATGACTCTACAGGAAATCAGGTCCGGGTTTTGTTTGGTTTGGGTATTACTGGTATTAGTGTTTAGTATGAGTTTCTCATGAGTTTATACATTTGCTACTAAACGCAAGTACTATCTCGGACGATCGATACCTATTCGAAATGTCATCGTTTTCAATTGTTTGGTGGATTTTTAAATATAATGTCCGCGTTACAACAACGCTGTTAGCGATTATTGTATTTTACAAAAAAAAATAACTATGCCATTCAGTTTCCTTAAATGCACCCACTTTTAGCCATACCCCGAAGTATTAAAGTTTTAGAATTTTAATATTAAAAAGTAATAAAGTTTTTAACCTTTTGAACGCCAAGAACACCCAAAGTCGTCGTTACTAGTCGTGCCCTAGGGGCAACTATAGGTGTTATGAGTATGACGTTCCACTGGTACGCTGTTAAACTAACCTCCTCACTTTCATTTCAAGTAAGGTTTACGTTAGCTCGCTTGCGCCCGGGTCATTATGGCTCCTTTACACGATGGCCCAGCGCCGGCCACTCCAAGGGACGCATTTATGCGTTAGAGGGAGCAAGTGATATTGCTATCTCATTCTACCGCATGGCTGCGTCCCTTGGAGTGGCCGGCGCTGGCCCATCGTGTAGAGGAGCCATTATTTGATTTGGTGTAAATTGGCATGTCAACGGTAAAAATCTGAAAAATCTTTAATTTAGGTATTTGTTTGCCCATAATCAATGTTTAGGATGCAAGGATTTTGAAAAACGTTTTGGTGCCTTTCTGTGAAACTTATCTCCTAAGATATAAACCTCGGAATTTTAAAGTGTCATGGTGATGACATTTTATGTGATTAGTTCATACTAATACATGGTAATGACAAATTATCATTTTAACCTTATAAATAATAATGTATTTTTTCTCACTTTAAGTGAAATATTATAGTACATATATGAATAAAATACAAAATAATAATAATATCTCTCCTTCGGCAGATCCTGTTAAAAGTGAACATAAACAATAAAATAAGTTTTTGGCAAACATTTAATTTTTGGTACAAGCTTTTATCGCTGACTGTATTTTTCTTACGACAGACAACTAATACTCATCGAGACAATTCTAAAAACCCCTAACACAATTAGGTTGCGTTGTTTCATCACAGAGTTCCTATGGCCACCTCCTGTCTCCATCATCAAATCAGTTCGACAGTACCATATTATTGTATTGTCATCAGAACTACATACAGCTGCCAATTTTCATGACGCTACGATCCTTGGAAGATGGTTAAATTAGTTACCTTAGATTCCATTACATAGTTACATACAGGTCGACCTAATAAAAGCTTGTTAAAAAGGGTTCCATGTCCTTACCGTGGAGGAATAGTTATTACCGTGGTCGAAATATCCACGGTATTCCGTGGTAATGACTACCACGGTGATGACAAAAACTAACATTTTGTCTCATAACCCTGAACATAGTTAATGCTCCAGAACATTCTTCCAGTTACGTCATAACAATTCGAATAAGTCATCGTATCAAATAGGATTCGTATCAAAATGATTTCCACTTACCGAGAAATAAGACACACAGAACCTGACAAATTTTTTGAACGAAACCACGGTAATCGTCTTATTATTTGAAAATAAAATATATGGGGACACAAATGTTGAAGTGTGTTCCCACTGTCGATTACTAGGCGACGAAGGGCACGCGGGGGCAGCGGCAGGATCTCAACACTGCTTTCTATTGGTCAGCTATATGATGTGCTAGTAGCATCCACGGAATGACGGTACCGCGAGGGCCGGTAAAGTTCGATGGTGCCATTTAGTTCTGGAGGACACAATTTAATTTGTGCAATCAATAATGAATGTACTAACTAATATAGTTTTAGGCACTTAGTAAATTCTAGTCATAAATTTACATTTCAATTGACTTTTAGCTCATGTTTTGATGAAATCTGACCAAGCGACACGCGTTGGTAGTGACATTTTGACCCTTTGGAGCCTTAAAAAACCGGCCAAGTGCGAGTCGGACTCGCGCACGGAGGGTTCCGCACCATCAACAAAAAATAGAGCAAAACAAGCAAAAAAACGGCCACCCATCCAAGTACTGACCCCGCCCGACGTTGCTTAACTTCGGTCAAAAATCACGTTTGTTGTATGGGAGCCCCACTTAAATCTTTATTTTATTCTGTTTTTAGTATTTGTTGTTATAGCGGCAACAGAAATACATCATCTGTGAAAATTTCAACTATCTATCACGGTTCGTGAGATACAGCCTGGTGACAGACGGACGGACAGCAGAGTCTTAGTAATAGGGTCCCGTTTTTACCCTTTGGGTACGGAACCCTAAAAACATAGATCTTCTAAAGATATCGTGAAATGGAAAACGACATGTATAAATATTTTTTTATTTACTACTTATAATATAAGTATAAGACACGGTAAAGATCCAACTTCGTTTATTACCGAAAATAATGACCCAAATTAAATAATGACCCGGGTGACCTTGGGGTGTCAGTCACGTTTTTGTTTATAACGTAAAGCGTTCAAGGGGTTAATAAGTAAATATTATTTCAACATAACAATAACAAAGAGTACTCATCTACCTTTTACACGTAGGTACCCTTGTAACGTATGCGGAGTGAAATCTGGACAAATTTTTGAACATGTAGGTAAAAAGTAAACAGAAATTTAAAGTCTATAGGCGCGACTTTATTGATAAGAGGATAAGAGCGTGTCAAGATAATTTTGAACACCTCGCCCGCTTAGCAACTTCTGCTGCTGACTGTATAATTTCTAATAATTTTGCATCTTTTCTTCTTTCAAGAAAACTACCGCTAGAAAGTCTGGTTCAGGGTCTTCAGGGAAACATTTTAGGATTAGCTAGTTTTCTGGGAGAGATCCATTACAGAAAATGAAGCCCAGCTGAGTCACAAAATCTTACACAGAGGTCACGAGAACATTCAAATGTTGCAGTAAAACTGTTTAAAAATATCTTGAAGATATGGGCATCGGCAAACGTTCAAGACAAGTTAATATAAGCCCAGCACCGTCTCCGAAAATAACTCTTGAAAAAAAAACAACTGTTTTTACATTGTGGGATTTATGGGGATTAATCATGTCACTTAATTAAAATGGAAATTCATGGCAAGGTAACTATTATTTTGAGAACACCAATGGTCCAACGGACGAGAATGTGAAACATGTCGAGCATACGAAGTTTCCTGAGGAAGATAAATTTGTAACTAAAACAAATGCCAACATTTGTGTTATCAACACCGATAGCTTTAAAGTACCAATATCTGGGAGACCGAGCTTTGCTCGGAAAACATATAAAAATTCAAAAATGCACGTTATTACAAAGATAAAACCTAGCTAGATCGATTTTTCGTCCCCAAAAACACCCTCATAGCAAATTTCATTGAAATCGTTAGAGCCGTTTCCGAGATCCCCGAAATATATATATATATATATATATATAAATAAATAAATAAATATACAAGAATTTCTCGTTTAAAGGTATAAGATAAGATATAACTGCCGTAGAAAATCTCACATTTGAATAAACTTTATCTTGCATGTAACGTTTGTTCATTAAACAACATGAACATTTATAGAATTTATGGAAAATAACCTCGTTGTTTTGATTTAATACGACCATAGACCATATATGAATACGACATTGAATTTTGTCCACATTTCACTCCGCATACGTTAATTAATGTACCTGTATGTGTAAAATAATAATTGATGTTTTGTGCTGTATTTATTTGTAGTTTTAGTATATAAGTTAGTTTATAGGTATTTATTGTAAATTATTTATTTATATGTTAGAGACTTATTCAAAATTTTCATTTCATTTATTTGTTGTAAAATCATGTACATAAAATTAGAAAGGTGTTAAATAATCAAAATAATGTCGATTTAATAATTGAATTGTTAGTTAATAAATACGTTTGTATTACAGGCATTAATGTACCTACATAATATTTTTTTATCAAGTAATCCCAAGGACCAAATATTTCTCCCTTGTCTAGTCTTGGGTATGTTTTTATGAGAATTGTTTTTTTGTAACAGCCGTAAATAAGCCGCAGATGGGAAGCGATAGTAGCACGAAGTCGTCTAAGCACAGTTTTCAGAGGTGTTTCAGCAAAGGGTAAGCGTTTCTTTTTAAAAGAATTATGATCATATGAATTCTCATAAAAACACTATTATGCGGCGCCTAGCCTTGACTAATCTTGAAACTATGGTCCCATCCGGCAGGAAGCATGATACTTGGCATGAAATGCAGCATATTCAGCTACAAATTTAATTGGTAGTAGTAGTCTTAAATACTTGCTCTGAAACTATAAAGCAACATACGTGTAACATACTATGGTAAACGAAATATGTGGGGGACATATCTCCCTCAACATGGTTTAGGTTTAAGCTAAGAACCCGAACTATGATAGTTGTCTCCTTTTTATAATGATCGGTAGTACCACTACCCAGCACGAAAAGATGACTTACCCCCAGAAGATGAACGTTTGGCTTTAAAATCGAAATAAATAAATCCTGACGTACTTTACGGGCTAATTAGCCTAGGCTAGTATTATTTACTAAAACTAACTCTTCCCCGAGGTTAACATTTCAGTTCTAAGGCAATAACGTGAGTGGGCGCCGCGTACAATCGTACATGTTTCGCGCCAAAAACATAATTTGTATCCAAATCTTATAGTCGAGAGTGGAGGCCCTAAACGACGGCGTTGCATGAACAAATGATTTCCTTTGGCAGGATTGGTCCTTAGGACCCAAGGATGGATTTAAGAAGTGGAGCCGCCGAGATTCTTGATGTAAATTTTTAGGGGGGGGGGGCTCTCAACTTTATCTTGATATCTATATCATTTTTGTTACTACTTAAGCCAAGTTTGGTATCGTTTTCCTATAAATCGGGGATGCCGAATTCATTTATGATATCACAATGACACCATTCCGAAGTAAAAACACATAAAATACTAGCTGTTGCCCGCGACTTCGTACGCGTGGATTTGTATATTGGTGGTTGGTTATATATTCTACATTAGCTTAGAACATTATGCAGCAAGAGATTGCGGTAGGACGGTTAATCATTTCTTAATTATTAATATTATACAACGCATGAGACTTGTCTTTCACAACCTACGAAGTTTCAACCCCCTTAGAAGATTTACATGTCCTCTATTTAATAAAACCTACTACCTAACTACCTATTTACGAAGTTTCAAGTTCCTAGCTTTAAATAAAATTTGCACCGTAAGACGAACTTTCATCCCCTTTTTAACCCCCTTAGGGGTTGAATTTCCAAAAACGTTGCAATTACTTTTTTTGTAATCGGCTATTATGCCTTTCTAAGAAGTTTCAAAGCATTTGTAATGGATTCAAACATTCAACCCCTGTTTAACCCTGTTAGGGGATGAATTATACAAAACGCTGAAATTACTTTTCCTGTATTTTAATAATATCCCGAAATACAAAGATTCAAGTCCCGCGTTCGAAAAAATGTTTGATATCCATACAAACTTTCAACCCCTTTTTCACCACTTTAGGGGATGAATATTCAATAACGCTGAAATTAGTTTTCTTGTATTTTAATAACATATATTTTTACAAAGTTTCAAGTTCCTAGCTTAAAATAAAATTTGATCTCCATACAAACTTTCAACCCCTTTTTAACCCGTTAGGGGATGAATTTTACCAAACGCTGAAATAACTTTTCCTGTCTTCTAATAATATCTCCAAATTCAAGTCCCGCACTCTCAAAAATATTTGATATCCGTACAAATTTTTAACCCCATGTTTTACCACCTTGGGGGATGAATTTTTAAAAACGCTGAAATTTGTTTTCTTGTATCTTAATTAAATACCTATTTGCAAAGTTTCAAGTTCCTAGCTTAAAATAAAATTTGCACCCTAAGACGAACTTTCATCCCCTTTTTAACCCCCTTAGGGGTTGAATTTCCAAAAACTTTGCAATTACTTTTTTTTGTAATCGGCTATTATGCCTTTCTAAGAAAACTTTCAACCCCTGTTTAACCCTGTTAGGGGATGAATTTTACAAAACGCTGAAATTACTCTTCCTGTATTTTAATAATATCCCCAAATACAAAGATTCAAGTCCCGCACTCTCAAAAATATTTGATCTCCGTACAAATTTTCAACCCCTTTTTTACCACCTTGGGGGATGAATTTTTAAAAACGCTGAAATTCGTTTTCTTGTTTTTTAATTTAATACCTTCTTACGAAGTTTCAAGGTCCTAGCTTAAAATAAAATTTGCACCCCAGGACAAAGTTTCATGCCCTTTTTTACCCCCTTAGAGGTTGAATTACCTAAAACGTCGCAAATACTTTTTTTTGTCATCGGCTACTATGCCTTTCTAAGAAGTTTCAAAGCATTTGTAATGGATTCAAACTTTCAACCCCTTTTTAACCCTGTTAGGGGATGAACTTTCAAAAACGCTGAAATTACTTTTCCCGTCTTATAATAATATCCCCATATACAAAGTTTCAAGTCCAACACTCACAAAAATATTTGATCTCCATACAAACTTTCAACCCCTTTTTCGCCACCTTGGGGGATGAATTTTCGAAAACGCAGAAATTAATTTTCTTGTTTTTTAATATAGTACATTTTTACAAAGTTTCAAATTCCTCGCTTAAAATAAAACTTGCACCCCATACAACCTATCATCCCCCTTTTAACCCCCTTAGGGGTTGAATTTTTCAAAATCGCTTCTTATCTCTTGTACACTTTATAAATTCAACCTAGTGTGCAAATTTCAACTTTCTAGCTTTTGTAGTTTCGGCTCTGCGTTGATGAATCAGTCAGTCAGTCAGTCAGGACACTTGCATTTATATATATAGATAGATAGATGAAAAAAAAATACTTTTTTTAATCCCTCTTCACGCTTAAACTGCTGAACCAATTTTGTTGAAATTTGGTATAGAGATGGTTTGAGTCTCAGGGAAGAACATAGGATACCTACTTTAAATCTCACAAATAATCCCTTAAGGGTATAAAAAGGGAGGTGGAAATTTGTATGAAGATTCAATAATCGCTGAACCGATTTAGATAAAATTTGGTATAGAGATAGTTTGAGTCCCGGGGAAGAATAGGATAGTTTTTATTCCAAAAAAAACCCTTAAAAATGAAAGGTAAGGTGTAGGATTGTATGGGGAATCAATAAACGCTGAACCGATTTGGATGAATTCTGTCTACATCTTTGATTTAGTTGAAAATGATACTTACTAAACTTGACTTAGAACCTAAACTTAAAGAATCATTAACCTCAGACGTCGCAGACGCTTAAAAACCCCCCACCCCCCCACCTACATCAAAAATCTGGGTGGCTTCACGTCTTCCATCCTTGGGTCCTAGGGACCAATCCTGCCAAAGGAAATCTCTTGTTCATGAAACGCCGTGGTTGACCTTTTTATGCTCTGAGCACACTCGACTACGAGGTATATGATGATTTTCTTTTAAATATTAAAATATGAAAATTTTGTTGCTCAAGTTATGGTTCCAATATAGTGCTTATAAACCAATAGATGAGCGGTGTTCAACTTTTAGACAAACCTAGTTTTTTCAAATGCCGTTATAATTCTCCGGAAAAAGGTAGATACCTAACATTTTCATGTCTCCATCTGCTAAATAAGTACCTAGTTGATTTTTTTACCAAATTATGAACGTAACTTTTTATATCTAACACGGTTACTTTAAGGTTTGTTTGAGTTGGTTTATCTACTTCTACTCATGACCAAAACTTGAACGAAGAAAATTACTAGTTCAACTTTTAGCTTTTATTCCATTAAAAATTAAGACTTATAAAAACATTCAATTAATTCATTAAGTAGGTATCAAATAACGCATTACACCATTTGCTTTTGATTCCTGAAACTAAAGCAATCGCTGATTTCGTCGGGTGACAAGTAAAAGTCACTAAGTAATATCAAAAAATTAAAGTAACAATGCACTTTATTACACTTGTAACACGGTTTATTGTCCAATAATTTCAATGGTGTTAGTTATTAACTTTTACTTGTCACCCGACGTTTTGTCGCTGAATTTACCAATTTTGTTCGTTGTTCGAGAAAAACGCAAATGGACAGAATAGTCCCTATGACGGAATTAGCCACATTGACCTTAATGATAAGATATTTCGGAGTCGTTTAATCTCAACTTGAACTTGATATGTACATAGTTATTTAATTTCAGATTAAAATAAATTTTACTTGATACCTATATATGTTGAATCATGTAAACAAATTAAAGTTAATGTAAACGCGTTCTAACATGTAGAAAAAAAAATCTAAAGTTGGGGTGAATTGTTCATCTATTGGTGCCACTACCCTATCTACATATTTTTATGGGCAATATAATTTAAATTATCTCGTGAAGGCAAGGCATATTAAGTGCACATGTGCGTACAATACTATGTTAACTTTAGGTATAGGTACAGGTACCATCTATATTTTTCTATACAGGATAATAAGTGGATTCACTTTAAACAGAGACCAGAACGAACGGAGCCGAAGCACCACGCGGCGCGGCACAGAGTTCAGCGAGCGTTCCATGAACCCGTCTTCCTACGCTAACTCCAGATGCATGACCACGGTGAAAACCAACAGTAGTAGAGGCAGCACTAATCTCACCAATGTTAGTTTAACCTATTGATCTCCACTTATTGCTGTACATGACGATATTGACAACAAGACCTGTTTAAAATTACAACATGATAGTAGAGATGGTCTACTTTAATCGCCATACTTTTTCTACTGACAAAGTTGTTTTAAAGATTATAGTAGGTACATGATGTATCTAAGCATATTACCTACCATAAGATAATAATTTTAAAACCTAAATACCGTTTCGAATATTGGAGTAAATTAGGCACATTTTATACTATCTAAATCAAAAATAAAAATAACAAATGATGATAGTTTATCTACAAAATATTCAATGCTAGATTCGGTATTTCAGAATACAAATATATGCGTTAGAAATGTGCAAGCTTCACGTCCTATTAAACCCTCTCCATCGCCATCCAAAAAGACAGCAGCTGATAAAAAGGTAAATAACTAAAATCTAAAATGACAATGTTTCGAAGTGGTATTAAACACATTTAACTGATTTACAAGACCGAAGTGATCCCATAAGTGTACCGCGAACAAAGTTTTGTGCGGTACACTAAAAACCTGTGTAAACTATTCGAACTTCTAATAATTGTATTTACTTACCTATTTGAAACAAAATATACTAGTTTTACATTTATATTTAAGCATAGTTAGATTTTCAAGAACCTTATTACGTTTGGGTAAAAACAACCACCTATTCGGAAAAGAACTTTTTCACACCTCCTATTCAGAAAAGAGCTTTTTCTTCCCTGCTAGGAGGGATCAAAGTGGCACTTTTCTGTTCAAGCACACTATTTTTACATTTTTTTTGCGCATTATTTTTTTTTAGCTTAATTAATCTGTTTAAGCGTCAGATTGTGTCAACACTAAGATTTTTTTATTTTCCTCATACTTAGTTGATGTGGAAAGCAGTACCTATGTGTCACACGGTATCATTAATTCATATTTCCGCTATGTCTGCTTTTTTTAGGCTTTTAAAATGTTTCCAGAATACCTCTGCAAAGAGCAAAGAAGCAAATATTACCGCGAGTAGATACGAACGACTTAATAAATTATGCCATGCCCTCACTGTGACTCCGCATAATGCCAACAGAGTCATTTCCCGCGCCAACGAAAAGGACTCTGCAATGTACAGCACAGGTATTAATAACATTATAACCAATTTTAAACATTTTAAAATATAGTGTTTTTTTATAAAAAAAACAGTTTTGGTTTACAGTCAAGTGTAAATAGGTATATTGAAATTAATTTGAATACTTACCAGGGACTGAGAACGTGTCAGGAATATTGTGAGAGACAGCTACATCCTTTAGGTCATCTAATTTAAGTAAACTTAATTTGACAATACAGCTGCATCCCGCGGCTCAGTCCAGTCGAACCCGCGGCGCAGGCTCGGCCGCAGCCCGAGCCCCAGCCCCAGCCGCAGCCCGGGCCCCAGCCCCAGCTGCAGCCCGGGCCCTGGCTCCAGACCGGCGCGGGTGCTGGAGCACACGCGCGCCACAAACACACCGCGCATCAGCAGCGGAGGATTTCCCTCCAGAGATGACTCCAAGACTTCGTTGAGGAAAGCCCTGTCTAAGCTTAAATGTTAGTTTGACAAAAAAGCACATCGAATAGATCACGGACAGCGGAACTTCATTGCTGTCGTTCAAGTTCGACGTTTGATTTTGGATGCAATGACTACGCGTCCCTATTTAATCCAGGCTAGCTGAGGTCTTGTAGGGATAAACTTGTAGGCTCTCTAGCATTAAAAAAATAGTTTGTTATTTTCATGTTATGTTCATGGTTCACAGTTTTACACTCCCTCTAATAACGGTGTCACATTCTTATTTCTTGATTGAAAGGTATGTTGGGATAAGTGCAGACTATTTTTCACAGTTCATGTCGTTTCCTCAGTTTAGTAAGGATTTTTTTCTACTCCCGTACTTTTATTTGTCATTTAAAAGGTCGTACACACACCTTTAAACCCCTATGTTATAGTTGTCAAGACAAGTCTTTAGTCTATTCCCCAAAAAAGTATTTGTGCATACACGCAGTATCTTTTTGGTACTTTTACGATACTTCGTGTAATCACCACTTAAAAAATATTGTATAAAATACATTGTTGCCAACCTAATTTTAATTGTCATCTCTGACAGATGGGTACTAAGTGCATTGCTGCCAATTTACAAAATATTCATTAGGTTCTATAGTAGAAACAATAAAATTGCTTCAGAAGTCATAAACGCGCATGTGACACCCGTAATATAGCAAGATCCATAGACTACGAACACCGCTTAGCGTTGCTTGTTAGCCTCCATAGGCTACTGTGGCCAAAATCGAGAAAAAAACTGTCCAAAATTGTAATTTATTAACTAAGAGCAAGTACCAGGGCCTCATGAGTTACAAGAAGGTATGAAGGTACCTATCGCGATACCTTCATATTCGTACGCGACCCGGCCACCGCGCCCCGCACCCCACGGCCGGTTGGTCAGCGACACCTTCTTGTAACTCATGAGGCCCTGGTACTTGCTCTTAGTTAAATTACAATATCGCGGCTGCACGCGTGTATACTTTTGGTTTGTTTACCTACATATATGTCCTATATGATTCCACTTGTTTAAATTATTATTTTTGTTGAATGAAAAATATTTGTTAAATTTACAAATTTTATTCAAAGTAAGGGCTTGGTCGTAGAAAAAGTATTGTATGCAACGTTGTTTAACTGAGTCAAAAAATACTCGTGGCGTCTTTATTAACAATTTTCGGCTTCGCCTCAAATTGTTACTCACGCCACTCGCCTTTTTTGACCCCTCTTAAACAACGGTTGCATAAAATACTATTTCGAAAAGTTATGCTTATGTAACAAGCATACTAGAGTAGGCATCTCGAAGAAAATGTTTCCGCACCTCAATGAAGTGCCGACACTCCACTGCATTTAGTACGTCTCCGACTACTTATGAGATGCCAATGATGCCATAAAATGTCATTCAATAGAACTTGCTAACTATGTAAACAAACTGCCATACTAAAATTGACACTAAATGTCAATTTACTAGTAACTTTTGTATACATAATTAGCAAGTTCTATTGAATGACACTTTAGACATGTATCGAAAAGTTAAAAAAAAGGAAAAATGCCTTTGTGCGTAATAAAAATGTATTCTAATAATATCTACAACGTGTTACGTCAGCCACTGAAAGTCATTATATAGGAAATACTGAGCGACTTTTACTATGGGACCAGTCTCGAAATTGCGAAAAGAAAATCGACACTCCCATACAAGATATTAACATCAGCCAGCCAAAATGTATGGGAGAGTCAATTTTTGTTTCGCGATTTCGGTATTGGTCCCATAATAGTAAAAGATGCTCAGTATGACCTATACAACGTGTACCCATCTCACTTTCAGTGGCTGGTGTAACAAGTTGTATGCATAAACAAATTAACACAAAGGCAAGATACCTATCTGCCGTCAGGCACGTCATAATTTTTTTTTTTAATAAACGCGTTGTTAGTTAATATAAATTTTAGTTCGACTTGGAGAATATACCTACACATACCAATCTACGAAAAAAAAGAAAGCTGATAAAAGTTATTCCGTCTCTTGTAAAATGTTAATTCTTTGGCTGATCTTAGATTAACTCTGCCACAATGCCAAACTATTAAATTCAGTTAAACCCGTTGCTTAAAATGTATGCGACTGATAAGGTAGTAAAAAAACCGGTCAAGTGCGAGTCGGACTCGCGCACGGAGGGTTCCGCACCATCAACAAAAATAGGGCAAAAAAATCGTGTTTGTTGTATGGGAGCCCCCCTTTAATATTTATTTTATTTTATTTTTAGTATTTGTTGTTATACAACAGAGATACATCATTTGTGAAAATTTCAACTGTCTAGCTATCGGGGTTCATGAGATACAACCTGGTGACAGACGGATGGACGGACAGCGAAGTCTTAGTAATAGGGTCCCGTTTTTTACATCCGCTTCCGCGGATGTCAAAAAATCGGCATCCACAACATCCCTGGTCCCTATGACGGAATTAACCACATTGACTGAATTATCCGTATTTATCCCAGATCCGCACTTATCGCAATAACCTAACTGTTTAGTAGTTAAGTTATGATGTATTTTGTTTTCTTTTAGTTAGTAGGTATTAGGTACCTATAAGTAGGTATTTAGTTGATATTTATTTCAAAATAATCCGTTAAGATATTTGCGGGAACAGTAAAATCTATCTATCTATCTAATCTAATACCTTTAAACGAGCAATTCTTGTTTATATATATATATATTTCGGGGATCTCGGAAACGGCTCTAACGATTTCGATGAAATTTACTATAGGGGGGTTTTCGGGGGCGAGAAATCGATCTAGCTAGGACTTATCTCTGGGAAAACGCGCATTTTCGAGTTTTTATATGTTTTCCGAGCGAAGCTCGGTCACCCAGATATTATACATAATGAGCGGACTTGTTGGTTATTGTCAAGTGTTGCCAGTGTTTGCAGGTGTAGCCGGTCCGAGGGACGGGTCGGTCGGCGGGCACTCGGTGGGCGCGGCCTCGCTGGGCGCGCGTCGCAAGGCGCCCGCGCCCATGCTGCAGCGCTCGCCACGCGTGCGCTCCGACGAGCGGACCGTCGCCACGCAGGGAGACGTGCTCAATAGCATAAAAGTAATACATTAATTTATAATAGTTATTTTAACAATTTAGCTTTTGCTGCAAGTGTTAATTTTGAGTCCGGAAAGATTTTCTAATTATATTCTAATAAGAATTTATAATTAGGATCGAAGCGTAGCGAGCTAGCGAGGGACAATAAAAAATCGTCTCATATTTTCACCTCTGCAGTAAGAACATATATAAGAAGGAAAAATACAATCCATACTCAATATTAACAATGCGAAAGTGTGTCTGTCTGTGTGTTACCTCTTCACGCTTAAACCGCTGAACGGCTCCTCAGGTCCATATAACTTGCCTAGTTCCTAAGAGTAGGAAGAAATATAGCATAGATTGGACCTAGGGATCCAACCCTTTCCCCTCCCTTTTTGGGGGGTAGGCAAGGTACGATCTCGTGGCTTCCGGACCAAATCAGCTTTGTTTGACCTTAGGAACAATCGTGCCAAGCGGCATCGCCTGAGACAAAAGTGCATACTCACAGCACTCACTTTGCCTTAGAATTTAATTTCAAAAAATTACATTTTTGAAAGGCTTTATCTCAGAAACTATTCAATCTACAGAGATCAAGTGTCATATTGTAGCAAATTTAGTCTTATTTAAAAACGCCCTGAAAAGGTACTATCAAAAACTAGTCTTTTAGGGTTATAATCGCCCAAATCTAAAAGAAAACCGAAATTTTCGCGGTATTTTCGATTTTTGACAAAGTTGAGTTCGGCGCTCGAGGTCACAAACTTGGATTATTAATTGGGCCAACATCATAAATAAGTCTGCAAAAAATCAGAACTACCGGATTTGACGCAAACACAAAATGTATAAATTTACTGTATTATATTCTAAAAATCGATTTTCGGTCAAGTCATCTCGGATATGGGTCTAATTGGTATCAACGCATTCAGTATGATGTCCTAAAGAAAATAAATAAACTACCCGACAAAAGCAGCTTTTTCTTTTCCATTAATACCTATATGTACAGTCAGCAGCAGAAGTTGCTAAGCGGGCGAGTTGTTCAAAATGATCTTGACGCGACTTTATTGTTAAGAGAATAAGAGCGTGTCAAGGTAATTTTGAACACCTTGGCCGCTAATCAACTTCTGCTGCTGACTGTACATACTAAAATATTTTAAGTTAAAATTTAGTTTCCTTTTAACTAAGTCATTATTTCGGTGGAATATAAAAAGATTTTGAATAAATATGGGCAGTTTAAAATGTTTAAATACCTACCTAGAATGCTACAAAAGTTTTTTTTGTCACCGGCCACACCTTTGTTTACATGAATTCCGTGTGAATTAAGATATATTGGTACCTAAGTATAGTACTGATTTAAACTTTCACGATTTTTACACATTATTAAATTATACAACGGGACTTAATCGCGTATCTAAGTTTTGTATGTATGTATAAACTCTTTATTGTACAAACACAAAACACAAATTTATGGCACAGGATAGGCAGTACAAAGGCGAACTTATCCCTTTAAGGGATTTTAGGGGTTTTAAGATTTACCTCCGACGTTTCGAGGACGGCGTTGTCCCCGTGGTCTCGGAGAAGCCTGGCTTAAGTTGACATCAGCATCGTCTAACGGCGTCTTAGATACGCGATTAAGTCCCGTTGTATAATTTAATAATGCCTAAGTATAGTATTTAGTAGGGATAAAAAAAACAAAAAAAAATCCTCTTCACGCTACAAACGCTGGACCGATTTAAAGTTTGGAGAGAAAGAAAGAAAGAGAGAGGGAAGGACATGGGGTACTTTTTATAAAAATCATCCCTTAAGGGTGTGAAAGGGGGGTTGGAAATTTGTATGGAGAATCAATAACCGCTGAACCGATTTAGATGAAATTTGGTATGCTCTACATCTTTGTTGTAGTTTAAAAATATACCAAACTTGGCTTAGTGCCTAAAACTTAAACAGTTATTAACCTTAGACGTCACTGAAGCTGATATGGAAAATTAACTTATGAAATGGGGAATGGGCTTTTTCTAAAATAAATATCGAAAACCCGATTCTTTCAAATCTGGACATTCTTGGGCTCATTCTACTCAGAATCGACAGCACTCCCCATCCTACCATTAAAAAAAGATGTCCCAAAATGTCCATTCCATTACGGCACGTTTTTAGTATGAGAAAAATTTTCACTTGTATGCAACGTGACGTAGAGGAATGTACAATTTTCATACAAAATTTTGGGACAATTTTTTTTATCATCAGGATTGAATATGCTAGTGATTCTGAGTTGAAAGAACCCAAAAACACCAGGATCTGGGAGAATCGGGTTTTCAATATTTATTTTAGAAAACGCCCGAATACGTTTGTATTGTAGAAACAGCGGGCCTACCGCGCTGCCCTCCTAAGGTAAAAGGCCGTATTTTCACATAGTGTTCTTTGAAAATACGGCCTTTTACCTTAGGAGGGCAGCGCGAACCACGTTCGACGTGTTTCCTCTAGGTCGCACTTGTAAATTCGTACGTAAGTGTGACAGGGAGGTAACACGTCGAACGTGGTTCGCGGTAGGCCCTCAGATGTCCACTATCGTCTTAATAATGTGTTGATATCGGTGTATTAGACGTAGTAACTATTTATTAATCTGTGGTATTAGGTAAATGTACCCATTGGTGTACGTCCCTTGAGCAAGAGGCGGGAAGAAGGAACAAATGCAACTACATACTCCCTTTTTCCCTGCTAGGGATTTGTCATAGGTACTTAAGTTATTAAATTAACATTAAAGGTTCCGTCACACAGGCGCGTTTTCCGGGCGGGGCGTGATCGTTTTATATGTAAAAGCGGCGCGATAGCTCACGCCGCGCCCGGAAAACGCGCCTGTGTGACGAAGCCTTTAATGCTTTGAGGCGTTGCTTTTTTTTAATAAACTATTTTCGTCTTTCAGATCCAGAGAAGGTTACTAAACAACTGCAAATGTGATGACAAGTGGTAAATTTGATCTTTAAATATTTATTTGAACTAGTTTGTTACTATAATACAATTTAAACTAAAATTAAAAATCAAATTAATTGTAGCAAACCAACAAGAAATAACGAGGGCGAGAGTAGTTCTCCGAATAGAAAAATTCCGGTCAAGTGGGAGTTCGTTTAACTCGCGCACCGAGGGTTCCGTACAACCTTTAAATCATCTCATGTACCTATTACCTAACTATAAACAGAAAGACTTGACCAGAATATACTAAGCATAATTGTGTACAGCGCCATCTATCGGCAAATTGGCTAACTTGTGCTTGGCTTGGCTTGGCTAAATTGTTTGTGATACTTGGTCAACCAGATCTTGACAGTAGAAAAAGGCGGCAAATTTGAAAAATGTAGGAGCGAAGGGATATCGTCCCATAGAAAATTTGAATTTCGCGCCTTTTTTTACTGTTAAGATTTTTTTTTACAATGAAAAAATAAATTGTTCTAGAATCCTCAATTTGAGCTCTTTTAAAGGATACCCTAAGGGTCGGTTGCACCAAACTGTTCGTATCGTTAAAGAGTTCGCTAAATTTATATAAAGTTTCATAGTAAGTGCGCTGGGGCGCGCGGGCTGACGTTGAACAGTCTGTCAAATGTGGTTGGTAAAACTGGCCCTAAATCATGTAAAGGTGGAGGTTCGGGCCGCGACAGAGACAGAAGACCGCGACCGGAGACCGCGACCGTCACTTGACGATAGGCAACATATAAGCGACAGAATCTTTCTGTCTCCTGTCTCTGTCTCGCCGCAAACTGTCGCTTATATGTTGCCTATCGTCAAGTGACGTTCGCGGTCTCCGGTCGCGGTCTTCTGTCTCGGTCGCTTGTCTCTGTCGCGGCCCGAACCTCCACCTTAACATTTTTCTGTGGGTCTCGAATAATTAATTACGGCAACGTTTACTTGTTGAAACAAGCTCTATATCACAAAACCCCTTCGGCAGACCGGGAATGACAGGCCCGAGCAGTAAGAGGCCTTCTTCTAAGGCGTATAGTAAGCGACAGTCCGAAATTACGCGTAAACGTTAGGAGCCCATCTAGCGCTAGCGGTTCGCCAAAAAGCGCTGCAAATAATGTTAAAGGTATGAAAATCGGTACGATTGATCTTTAGGACATTTGAAACAATTTGACCTTCGGGGCACCAACAAATAAAAAAAACGAGAGGAGTTTGGTGCAACCGACCCTTAGGGTATCATTTAAAAGAGCTCAAATTGATGATTCTAGAACAATTAATTTTTTAATTGTAAAAAAGAAATTATTTATGAAGGAAAATGTGAAAAAAGTACCATTATTATTGACTAGCTGTTGCCCGCGACTTCGTACGCGTGGATTTGTATATTGGTGGTTATAAATTCTACATTAGCTTAGAACATTATGCAGCAAAAGATAGCAGTAGGGACGGTTAATCATTTGTTAATTATTATACAACGCATGAGATTTGTCTTTCACAACCTGGCTACGAAGTTTCAAGCCCCTAACTGAATAAAATTGTTCTCGATAATCTCGATATAATCTCTCTCAACCCCCAGAAGATTTTCAAGTCCACTATTTAATAAAACCTACTACCTAACTACCTATTTACGAAGTTTGAAGTTCCTAGCTTTAAATAAAATTTGAACCCTCTACCAACTCTCAACCCCTGTTTAAACTTTTAGGGGATGAATTTTTAAAAACGCTGAAATTTTCTTGTATTGTAATAATATGCCTTTATACAACGATTCAAGTCCCGCACTCCGATAAATATTTGGGTTCCATACAAATTTTCAACCCCCTTCACCACCTTGGGGGATGAATTATCAAAAACTCTGAAATTAGTTTTCTTTTATCTTAATAAAATACCTTTATACGAAGCTTCAAGTTCCTAGCTTTAAATAAAATTATAACCTATACAATCTTTCTACCCCTTTTTAACCCTGTTAGGGATGAATTTTTAAAAACGCTGAAATAAGTTTTCTTGTGTTCTAATACTATGGCTTTATACAAAGATTTAAGTCTCGCACTCTCAAAAATATTTGATCTCCATACAAACTTTCAACCCCTTTTTCACCTCCTCGGGGGATGCATTTTTAAAAACGCTGAATAGGTTTTTTTGTTTTTTAATAAAATACCTTTTTACGAAGATTCAAGTTCCTAGCTTTAAATAAAATTTGAACCCTATACAAACTTTCAACCCCTTTTGGACCCTTATAGGGTATGAATTTTTAAAAACGCTGAAATTACTTTTCTCGTATTCTAATAATATGTCATTATACAAAGATTCAAGTCCCGTACTTACAAAAAATATTGACCTCCATACAAATTTTCAACCTCTTTTTCACCACCTTTAATGTTGAATTTTTAAAAACGCTAACAATAGTTTTCTTCTCTTTTAATGAAATCACTTTTTACGAAGTTACAAATTCGTAGGTTAAAATAAAATATAAACCCTATACAATCTTTCAACCCCTTTTTAACCCTTTTAAGGGATGTATTTTTGAAAACGCTGAAATTACTTTTCTTGAGAATTAATAATATGGCTTTATACAAAGATTCAAGTCCCGCAATCTAAAAAATATTTGATCTCCGTACAAACTTTCAACCCCTTTTTCACCAACTCGGGGGATGAATTTTTAAAAACACTGAAATTCGTTTTGTTGTTTTTTAATTTAATACCTTTTTGCAAAGTTTCAAGGTCTTAGCTTAAAATAAAATTTGCACCCCAAGACAAAGTTTCATCCCCTTTTTACCCCCTTAGGGGTTGAATTTCCTAAAACGTCGCAATTCCTTTTTTTTTGCAATCGGCTATTATGCCTTTCTAAAAAGTTTCAAAGCATTTGTAATGGATTCAAACTTTCAACCCCTTTTTAACCCTGTTAGGGGATGAATTTTTAAAAACGCTGAAATTAATTTTCCTGTCTTATAATAATATACCCATACACAAAGTTTAAAGTCACACACTCACAAAAATATTTGATCTCCATACAAACTTTCAACCCCTTTTTCACCACCTTGGGGGATGAATTTTCGAAAACGCTGAAATTAATTTTCTTATTTTTTAATATAATACATTTTTACAGAATTTCAAATTCCTAGCTTAAAATAAATCTTGAACCCCATACAACCTTTCATCCTCTTTTTAACCCTTTTAAGGGATGAATTTTTAAAAACGCTGATATTACTTTTCTTGAGTTTTAATAAATATGGCTTTATACAAAGACTCAAGTCCCGCACTCTCAATAATATTTGATCTCCGTACAAACTTTCAACCCCTTTTTCACCACCTCGGGGGATGAATTTTTAAAACGCTGAAATTAGTTTTCTTGTTTTTTAATTTAATACCTTTTTGCAAAGTTTCAAGGTCCTAGCTTAAAATAAAATTTGCACCCCAAGACAAAGTTTCATCCCCTTTTTTACCCCCTTAGGGGTTGAATTTCCTAAAACGTCGCAATTACTTTTTTTTTTGTAATCGGCTATTATGCCTTTCTAAGAAGTTTCAAAGCATTTGTAATGGATTCAAACTTTCAACCCCTTTTTAATCCTGTTAGGGGATGAATTTTCAAAAACGCTGAAATTACTTTTCCTGTCTTATAATAATATACCCATATACAAAGTTTAAAGTCACACACTCACAAAAATATTTGATCTCCATACAAACTTTCAACCCCTTTTTCACCTTGGGGGATGAATTTTCGAAAACGCTGAAATTAGTTTTCTTGTTTTTTAATATAATACATTTTCACAAAGTTTCAAATTTCTAGCTTAAACTAAAACTTGAACCCCATACAACCTTTCATCCCCTTTTTAACCCCCTTAGGGGTTGAATTTTTCAAAATCGCTTCTTATCTCTTGTACACTTTACAAATGCAACCTAGTGTGCAAATTTCAACTTTCTAGCTTTTTTAGTTTCGGTTCTGCGTTGATGAATCAGTCAGTCAGTCAGGACACTTGCATTTATATATATAGATATCGGTTTACATGATAAAGAATTATCCTTGAAAAAGCAACATATAGCTGGTCAACCAAATCTTGTCAGTAAACTTTTTTTTTTAAGGAATTAAAAAAGTTGTTCAGAAACCTATCGTGTGGTATTAAACGAAAGGGCTTTCTGAGCCGATTCTAAAAAGATATCCTATCACATTACATTTCAGTATTTTTTTTTTAATTATAATAAAAATGATTTTCAAAACATACCATGTTTGGGCTTCTCCAGATACCCTTCAATATTTCGTTTGTAAAATATACCTCAAATTATACCTAATATCCTCATATCCAACCCTAATAAAGCAATTTTGAAAATATTTACGTTTAGTATTTTTTTTTTCGATTTTACATAGTGTGATCTATGAATCTGTCAATTAAATATTAAAAAAGAAAGCATAAAATTAATATATAACGGTTTTTTCAGAAAGTAGCTTATATATTGGAATCTATAAGTCGTAGTAAAAATTGTCTATATAAGAATTAACTGAAAAAACTCACCTTTAACACCCCCGCCTTTCCCCGAGAGTTCTCCACCCCCCACTCATCAGAACCTTTTCTTACTTAAAGCTTAGATATTCCTTTGGTGGCAAAGCTCGGTCTCCCAGATAATCTATATCTAATCTAATCTATCTAATACCTTTAAACGAGCAATTCTTGTTTATTTATTTATTTATATGTATATATATTTCGGGGATCTCGGAAACGGCTCTAACGATTTCGATGAAATTTATTATATGGGCGTTTTGGGGGGCGAAAAATCGATCTAGCTAGGTCTTATCTCTGGGAAAACGCGCATTTTTGAGTTTTTATATGTTTTCCGAGCAAAGCTCGGTCTCCCAGATATTATTTCTAAACGTGTTTACATCACTAGATCGGTTTTCCTAGGATAGCGGTGCCGTCATATAGCGGCCGTCTCCATACTAAATAATGCGGCTAAATATGGATGTCTTAGTATTTGTATGGAGACGGCCGCTATATGACGGCACCGCTATCGGAGGAAACCAAAAAGCTTTAGGCATTGAGATGGCCAGTGTCAAGTTTATTTATTCAAGAACTATTTACATCGTGTTTGAATACTCAATATTATAAGGCTGAATCTAAAATTGAACCCTATCACTTTGAAATAAAGTATAAAATCAGGTGGGAAATATTTCCCTCTGGCTCCTACTTATATTCAGTAACACGATAGGGTATATCGATCTCTAGCAGAAATCAAACTGCTTTCTGTTCTTATTATATGTAAAAAAAACAGTGGAATTCAAGGTGTTTAGATTTTATGGCTACATTCAAGTTATATGTTTCAGTTCGGTGAGGCGAAGACCTTCAGCTAAACGGATATAAACATCAGGACTCAATGAACAAACTGAGCTTGTAATTTTTGAAATGTAGTTCTGTTGAGACGGTTTTTTCAGAAAATTACGCGTGTGCATATTACTATTATGTTAAATACGTAATTAGTGGAAAATACTGACTAATTATATAACGTTTTTATTGTAAGAGTCGTTTGTTCCTTTATTTTTCTCTATCGAATCAGGATATACTCGTACTTGTATTCAATGTAAGATTTGATTTATACTTCCAGACCGACGCCGTGGCACTCAAAAATATTAATTAAATATCTGTTTTTTAGGGTTTCGTAGTCAACTAGGAACCCTTAGTTTTGCCATGTCCGTCTGTTTGTCCATCGGCGGCTTTGCTCCGTGATCGTTGGGTGTTACTACACCAATCGTAAAGTGAACAATCAAATCGTAAATTGAATGATAAATATTTAATAACGTTCATTTGGATTTGATTTGGTCTGATTTTGTTAGATATTTTACAGTTAGTATTTTCCTTGCGTTGGTGTGGGGGAAATAGTAGTTTGTGTTACAAGGGATCAAAATGATATATTTCCGTCAAGGGCGTACATTGAATCCTGAATGAAGCGATGGATTCTACAATAGAATCCCGAACGTAGAATCCTGAGCGTAATGAGGGATTTGTCTTAACGCCCAAGACGAAATAATTTTGACACATACTGCTTTTCACATCAACTATGAGGAAAATAAAAAAATCTTAGTGTTGACACAATCTGTTGCTTAAACTGGTTATTTAAGCTAAATAAATAATGTGCAAAAAATTTAAAAATAATGTGCTAGAACAGAAAAGTGTTACTTTGCTCCCTCCTAGCAGGGAGGAAAAGTGCCACTTTGATCCCTCCTAGCAGGGAAGAAAAAGCTCTTTTCTGAATAGGTGTGAAAAAGTTGTTTCACTCGGTGGCAATTTTTTTTTAACCCTCGTGCCTTGCAATGCTCAAGTTTCCACTTTTCGAACCACTCGCCATGTGGTTTAATTTAGGAATTTTTCGCTTGCTCGGATATCTTGTAAAACAAATAACTAATGACGTCTAAGGTGTTAATATGTTAAATCTTATTATATGTACTTATCAGGGATCGGATATTCGGATCGATATTTACCTAAACTTGGCAAAATTCAGGAAATTGTTGGGAAAATATGGAGTCGGCTTCTTTTTTTTATTATAAGTTTAATAAATATGCTCCGGGACTCCGGGATCGCACGAAATGACATAACATGGTACAAATTTACCTACATGTTTAGTTTATGGCTATGTTTGACAATTTTTGTAAGGAAATATGTTGTCACAGGAAACACAAAGGTCCGGGAATCCAAAGCACAAGTCGGTGTTGAAAAATAATCCAAAATCCAAATCACAAAGCAAAGCTGAAACCGTTGTTGAATAGCCGAGTAGAAACGTAAAACCAAAGTAAATAATACACCCGAATGCATGTACAGTACAGCAACGAACGATCTATGCACTTTCGAAAACTATTAAATGAATAGTATTAATATTACTCTCAACACCCCACTTAATCTCTAAGATAAAGCCCACGTACATACCTAAAGTACACGTGGTGACGAATTTTCTTTGTATTGCACGTCTTTTTTTACCTGCTATGCGTAAGACAATGGCGGTAGCAGAGATAGCGGAAGGGCAAAAATTTGAGACCACGGGCATAATGTCGTCCTTGAAACGTCGAAGGAAAACAATTTCTAAAGTACTCGTAGTTTTAAAAGTACTAGTACTCACGACAAGTTCCGTTAAACTAAGTTATGATAATGATACTTCGCTAGTTGAATAAATCTCAGGTACATTGAATTTAATATTTCTCCATAGTAAATTACATTAAATACATAATAAATAAGCGTATTAAAATGTTCAAATATTAGTTTAGATTGCCTTGTTACATAGTTAACAAATCCCGGGAAATCCCGGGAAATTTATTGCGAAAATAAAGTTGAGTCCGTCTCCATACCGTTCACGCCGCCAAAGTTTAGGTAAATATCGATCCGAATATCCGATCCCTGGTACTTATACAGGGTGCTTCCTGTAACAGGAGCAATAAATTAAACTAAAGGCTGTACTCCTCAAACTGACCAACATTTGTTCAGCAACTTTTCAAAATTATGAATCCTTTATACTTCCTCTTTTTCATACAAAATAAATATTGCCTTCAATGTACGCTGACATCAGTGTGTTTGACGTTACTTGTCACGCTTTAAACATAACAAAATTTGCAATACATTGCGTCTTAGAATAAACTTAAAAGTGTAATAAAAACCAAAACATGAGTTATTTTCAAAACTTGCTGAACAAATGTTGGTCAGTTTGAGGAGTACAGCCTACAGTTTAATTTATTGCTCCTGTTACAGGAAGCACCCTGTATGACAATGGCGATGGTAGTAAATAATAAAACAATTTCATGGTGAGTCTTTTATTATAGTACCTCTATGTTCGTAAACATACGCACAAGTTGCTCATACATGGCACTGGTGTTTTACATCTGTCAAAAATCATGAAAACGTTTAAACCGCTTTAAATGTATTGTACATAACCTATTACATTTATTAATACAATCGTAACTTAGATTAAATACATAATTACAAGTATATATCAAAATCAATTTTTTACGCTTTATGTTCATAATCACGATTCACGAACTTGTTAACACATTTCTTTCACAGAACATTACAAGTGTTTAGCGATACATAATAACTGTGTGAACTCCTTCAAGGTTATATATAATTTACATTATTGCACAAAAAATACTCTTGTCGTGGTTGGTGCAGTTCATAATAATTAACTTTAGTAACGTAGGCCATCTCATAAGTGGCCAAATAACTGAAATTACAACTAAGAATTAGGCCGGATTGCTTACAACTTAAAATATCCTAGCCCTAGTGGGTTTGATGCATGTAAATACATTATAGCTGAAGAGTCGAGGCCATCAAAACACGTTGAACGTTGGGCATTGCACTGATCTATGGGCAATCGTATTTGTCTTTCTATGTTTAGTAGTTTCACTATTCACTATTGATATCATCCTTTTCATGTCCTTGTGTCACACACACTAACATCATTGGCAAAAGGAGCCAATGTTATTTAGACTTAATAGTGTGGAGGTTACTTTACAGCGCGTATTATATAGCTAAGCCAAGCTAAGTTGGCAGCGATAAATTATGACGTTTAAATAACACTTCCGCAGTCTGTGCTATCAAAATCGCTGCCAACTTAACTTGGTGTAACTAATATTTGTGTTCTTGACACTATAGGACCACTCGCAACATCTCAACATCAGGACCTGCGGTTTTGGCATCAAACGGTTAATACTGTTTAAATAGAAAATTACAGTAATCATTTTGCAAGCTATATTTAAAGATTAAAACAAGTATGTAACAAATATCTAATACAGTAATATTAATACATATAAATACCTATTAGTTCTAATATGTCGTAATTTTGATGGCTCCTACCATTAGAATTTACTGATTATAGGTAAATAAAATAACTGATACCATTACAATAAGTGCACGTTGTAGATTGCACCAACCTGAAACCGTTGCAGTACCTACGTAGCGTTAATTGGTCACTTGATATTGTCAAAGAGTACTCGATTCTAACGTGTCTGTTATATAGTATGTACAGTAGAGTGGGCCGTGGGCCGGCCCCGACCACACGCCCTGTTGTTTCTGTTATACCTTTTCTATACAATTCTCACTTTCACTAGTTTCACTCCTGCATTCATATCAACACTTACCTACCTACAAGTAATATAATTATAGAGCGAATATGCAAGGATCTAGACTAAATTAAATCGGAAACAATAGCATCATTCGGCACAACCTAAAATAAAAGCAGAGAGCCATTGATTACTAAGGCGTTAAGTATACTGAAAGCAGACTCAATAAAATAAACATTATTTTTGATTATTTGAATCATTGGTACAGTCGCCATCAGTAATATCGGAGCGACCAAGGTGTTCACAATATCTGATGGCGACTGTACGTATATTGAAAATTGGGCCATAAAACGAGGAAACTTTAGCTTTGTATAACCGCCCAAATGTACACAAAGTTAATGCTCCGATAGACTTTATAAACTTAATACTAAGTAAATGCTTCACCTTCTACACTAATATTTAATGACTTGAGGTATTCTTCCATAATGCGTTACGGTTAAGAACTAATTACGAGCCTGCTTGTGCCGCTGGCTCGAGTTTGAAACTAATATTGCTACGGTTCCGAATATTTACTAAGGGCCCGAGATGTCATCTCGTACTATACCTCAGGCTGCTTAATGCGGTTTGCATCTGAGTAAACCCGGGCTAGAATATATTTGGCTTTGAGATAGTGTCGCTGCAAGCATTCGACTATTATTACCAACGTATAGAACCGACACACAGAACCAGTATTTTGCGGTGCGCCATGAGGTTAATGTTGTTATGACAACAAACCATAGGAGCATAGAAGATTTTCTTTTCTTCTTGTTTACATCGAAGACATTTGATGACCTTCAACGCCTGTTGTTAAAGAGTCTCCTTGCCAATAAAATAAATTAGTACCACCACAGTATAAATAATAGTACTAGGTACAGAAGGTTCACTCTCTAACAAAACGCGTCTATTACGACAGATATGACCGCTAGGTGGCGCAAGCGCGTGCAGGCGTCCTTTCCGTAGTGGTGCCACGCCTGGCCCCTACGGAGTGTTAGCGATTATCATTGGCTAGGCCGACTGTTACCACTCAAAATCCGCAACATAAATACATAATTTAAAAAAAAGCCTTTTATTTCTTGCATATTACAATGTCAAACTTAAAAAATCTACAATACAATTTATTTAATTTTCTAATAGTCAGCTTTTAGTAATGTTTGGTCACTTATGTACATATTGTTATGTTTTTTTTTACTAGGTGAATTTAGCAAGAACCCCTTCTCAGGTAAAGGCCTCCTCCAGAGTACGCCAGTCGAATCTATCCTGTGCTTTTTGTATCCAGTTTGTCCCTGCGACCTTTACTATCTCGTCTGACCATCGCGTGTATGGTTTGCCGCTGTTACGCTTTCCTGGTGGGCCTGGCCATGTCGTTACTTGTTTTGCCCATCTATTGGACTTCATCCTGGCGACATGTCCTGCCCATCTCCATTTTTGTTTTTTTGCGTATTTGAGCGCGTCTATCACATCAGTTTTGGATCTAATAATGCTGTGCTTAATTTTCTGGATTTTCCTAATATTTGTCATACTTCTATGGCATATGGCTAGGTAATTACTGGTTTGATTATATGTTGGAGAACATGAAAAAATAATGGACGTGTTTTGTTGTGTCGCAAATAGCGAATGAATGGCCAGGCAAGGACACTCTTGAGTCAAAAATATAAAGACAAGTCTTAATATAAAAGTACGCGGTCATAGTAGTGCTCCAAACATTAGGTACACACATAGACTAGGAATCCTCTAGACGGAGTTTAGAGCAATTATTTCATGAAACCGAAGCTGGCAAAAATACGGGGGTGCGGGGGCACGAGGTGAGTGAATCCCGTGCCGTGATTGGTCCGTTCAAAGACACGGATCAATCACGGCACGGGATTCTGACACTTTGACTCGAAGATGGAGTAAAACTACCGTATATAGTGGCAGAGGGGGTAGCGTTACTATGCTCAGTCTAGAGGATGTCTTGTCTGTGGGTACACAGAAAAAAGGTAATGAGATGGGCCCCTACACAGCGGAGCAGGCAGGCACAGCATTACGGAAACATACCTACCCTGACATCAGTTCTCATTCAAGAATAATTACATACAAAATAATAAACATTAGTTGTAAATTTAATTAAAAAAAAATACGCATGGGTAAGAACAAAAGCAGTAAAATGCACTACATTTACAATAAAATTAACGTAGTATGTTACACTGCCAAAAATAATGATATAATGATTAGTAATTTTAATACATAAATAAGAGGCGCGCCAAGACTATTGCAGCTAAAGTTTCGGGTTTTCCCTGTATTTTATAGAAACGTACACTTATTACTTAATAACTTAATAAGATTATAAGTGTTCATGTGAAATACCAGGCGAATTAAACTTTTTTAAATTAGAGATAAATTAATAATTTAAACAAAGATAATAAAGATAATATTGGAATTTCAAAATCATAAACTATGCAGTACCGTCAAACTAGCCAACTTTGCCTCCAGGAGCTTTTGCCAAAAAACACATTTATAGAGTCTGTGCGGAAAGAGAAGTCGTGAAATGTATGGGATCCAATACATTCTACGACTCTTCTCTTTCCGCACAGAGTCTAAACAAATTCGTTTATGTAGATAAATGTGCACGCATGATGTGTTAAATCCCTAAGATTATTAAAGGGAACTAGGATTACCCATTATCTTTATACCCTTTGTCTTACGAGCTGTCTTTCATACAAAATCGACCTGGGCATAGTTGGCGAAAACCTCAGATAACTTCCCCGTCCTCAAAAATGCCAAAATAGTGGGTTTTAATGATGATTTAAAAATTATTTAAAATAAAACTTCAATTCTTAGTGAAGTTGATTGTTTGGAAGACTATGTATGGCGAGATAAATTTCATAGTTTTATTTTTTTCATAAAATTGTATTTTATCGAAAAAAGCGGGCAAAGTTGGCTAGGTTGACGGTACCTATATAAATTTGATAATGATAGGGATTACATTTTATAAGGATAAATATCAATATTCAAAGGAACACGTTTAAGACACTGCTATAAAATTGAACACGTTTCCTGTCGTCATAGAAAGTTCAAAATGTAATCTTGAAGTCCACATCTATATTTTGCAATAAAGCTTTAAAAAATGCGTTGTTTTTATAGAATGGACACCACGACACCTCCTATGGCACTTATCCACTCGGATACCGCGCACAGGGAAAGTTTTACGCTACAATGTGAAACCCATATATTAATTTCATCATTTCACCCGGATATAGACACAATTGCTATGAATAAATAAATAACTTTGCATTGCAATTCATACAGAACATTTCGTGTCAATCTTAAAAATAAAATAATACGTAGGTAAACGCTACATTAGTGATCTCACACTGCAGTACGAAAAGTTATTTATTACATTTCGGATACTAGTAGATTTTACCCTAATAGGTAGAACAGGACCTATCTCTAATACTATATGGATGTGAAGGGGCATTCCACAAACAGGTCTACTTGTCGGGGACGCGACGCGTATGGCCTATATATTACTAGATAACCTGCAGAAATCTGTTTTATATATCGTTGAATTTAAAGCTACGTTATCTAACGTTAAATAATGGCTTGTTAGCTTTATCAAGTGTTAAAAAAGTCACGTACCCGACATTTCTGGAATGCACCTGAAGTCGCCCTGTGCAGGGCCTGCTGGCAAGCAAGTTAGAAAGTCAAGGGTACCTATGTACCTCATTTACAGCGAGCTGCAAAATTGCATGAACATAATATAAATTTGATTCATCACGTATACAATATAATTCGTCAAACTACAATGTGCTACGAAGTCCATTAATGAATGGTATTGCTATGCATTGATGCTATGTATTGTTTCTGTTAAATTTGGTCAACCACGAGAATTCGAATGCGCGAATACAAAAACATGTGCTCATATTTATATGTAGAATCGTCTTGTTTATATTCGCACTTATTCGCATCATTTGATTCGCATAGATTTGAATGAAAATTTTTAAACGCAAAACGTGACGTTTTTAACGATTCTGTCAATTTTATCAACTTTGCACAAATGAGTTAACTATTATCCACAGGAAAGACAACTTTTGTTTTAAAATCTTTATGTATATGAACCACTTTGATGGTTAAGTCCCATAGAAGGTATTATTCACCGAACCTCTCGGTGACCTTGCTTTACAGTACGGTTGGAGACCGACCGCTGCGCGTTCTGCGCTACCTAACTTGAAAACGGTTGAGCATATAAAAAAAAACAAAAGATTATCCGTGACTATTAACACGTCTTGCAGAACGTCTTAAGACATATAATGATATAAGTTTCCAGCTTAGCTCTCGTTCCGTGGTGAAACTTATATTTGATTGGGTTATTATTTTATTAAGGTTATTAATTGACCAAATCCAATAATAATAACAAAAACAATATTTCGCAAACACGCCTTAAAAGCTGCATAAACTTTTGTTGCTGAAATACTCGCAGACATCTAATGTACCTCACATATATTGATTAAGTCAAGGCAACATTGTAGTTTACATAACTTGAAATTAAATCCATTCCTTCGACTTGGGTACCGTTTTGGTAGCACGCCATGATTTAATGCCCGATTTCATGGGCGTATTGGAATGTTCAAAAGGATCGCTCGAGTCTATGATAAAATCATGTCAATTGGGCCTCAAAGCAGATGGTACAAATATACCTCCAAAGGTTTTATATAGGACTGCAACTATAGCAATAGTATAGCAAATGTAGCTGTAAATGTACAAATAGCACAATAGGGATGTTGACATGAATCGCGAATATATAGCATGTTTTTACCATAGCAGGGAATATTAGAATGCGGAAAATCATATTTTGCAAGTGTAAATATGCGTAATAAATGTATCTATCTATCTATTTTTTATTTCG
Source organism: Cydia amplana (assembly GCF_948474715.1). Classification (NCBI taxonomy): domain Eukaryota; kingdom Metazoa; phylum Arthropoda; class Insecta; order Lepidoptera; family Tortricidae; genus Cydia; species Cydia amplana. The sequence continues at coordinate 26,778,060 of NC_086096.1, read as the reverse complement.
ACATTAGACATTTATTACGGACAAAAAATATTAAAACATGATATAAAGTATATATTTGTTTTATTAAATAACATAAATAAAATGTTATATAATACGATATTTCACTAAAAATCGTTTTAATTATTTGGCTGAATGGAACTATCATTGCCCTTTGGCTGTGGAAAACAGAAAAAAATTAAATTTAAAAGGTATAACCGGCGAGCGCTATTTGTACTCAAAATTTAGTTGTATCAAAATAATTCATCTTAAATTGTAACCAAAGTGTTTTTGTGTGAAATCAGTTATTGTGATTAATTAAGCTCTATTTTGTATTTAAAATTAATGAATAAAAAAATTTAATATTTTTTTTGTAATAATTACGTGTCTATCTATAAAATGAATAGTTCTAAAAAATTGTCAACATCCCTATTGCAAACAAGGAGAGATGCCGCAAGTTAATAATGTTGTAGGAATTCTTCTATTCCACGTTGAAAACTTAGAAAAATCACCAAGAGTGTATAATTGTTCGAATTTTAAATTATAATTGATAATCCACATAGATATACATTCCTCTTCCTTAAGAGATCCTAAATAACATTGGAAGATTATAAAAAAAGGCTGTTTATTTATTAAATAATTGTGTTGTAGGTTGGCAAATGCCAAAAAGTCAATTTCATATAATAATATTGATGTGTTTCTGCATTACTGTACTCGATAGCTACCTCCAGATTTGAGGTAATCACTGTAACGAACCTAACGTATTCTATAATTTACATTTTACAAGATCTTCAAACTTTTAACTGCCAGTCTTCATTTGCAGCTACATTATTTATTACATTAGTAATGTCAAAATATCTAAGAGTTCTATCTATTTCTATCGGTCCTAGAGTCAATCTCTATATGACGTCACAGTTGAAAAAAACACGTCAATAAGAGATATCGTCGCTAATTAATAATAAATAACACCGCTACGTTACATAGGATTCCTTAAATACTTTAATTACTGGACTGCACTCTTAATTAATCTCTTCATGTAAAAATATGATCACTTTATTTTCAGCAGCCACTATACAATAAAATATTGCTCTCTAACTATCGTCATCTTTAACATAATGCCTGGATGTTATGCGAAAGAGTATAATACGCCGGCCACTCGCTGAACTGCCTAGCTTCACCCTTAAACAAGACTTGTAGGTTCTAACTGATCGCCGACAGCTTAGTAAAACGAACCGACTGGCTCGTTTACGGGACTCGAACGGAACAAATAGCCATTCTGTAACGGTCCTGAACCAATGGCCAAGTAAGGTCCAACCAGTATTTCATAAGTCAGTTAAATACCGACTGTCGTGATACTATATTTATCTATTTATTGCTATCATGAAACACGATGTGTATCATCCGCTGGGGCTCCTCGTTTATATCCAGACTAAGGTAGACATTCAGTGCTCGTCACTGTCCCAGAACATGACATTTTTAAACGTAATACATTGTCAACATAGATGACAGCAGGGTGTCATCTATAGAGCATTAGCATGTCGAGCATTAGGACGTTTACCTTGATATTGCAAAAGATAAGAACAAAAAAAAGTAAAACTACTAAATGGGTAGTGATGGTCAGACCCGCCTTTTCTAAAACAGTAGCATAGGGTATTGAGTGAGACTGTTGACTATTTAAGTCCTTAGATCAATGTTATTTACTCGTGTGTACTAAAAGAGCAATAAAATTTCATGTTGCAGCGCTTTAAAGAATGTCACCTAAACAAGTACGTAACAACATGTGTGGCCAATGTATGTCCCTCATATGTTTCCACGTTGCCAAAGATTAATTTGATTGAGTAAGATGTGTCAACACTAAGACAAATTCCTGTTTCGAATAATTGATGATCTGTGTTGATATCGATGGCGCTGTACGGATCCGTCCATCATGCGGTAACTCTGGTTGTCAAATATTACAAGCAATAACTCTTTGCACGACACTTAGGCCCACTCGCACCATTTCACTAACCCGGGGTTAACCGCTTAAACCTGGAGTTACCATGGTTACCAGTACAATTTGACACTTGGTTAAAGGTTTAATCGCTTAACCGCGGGTTTGTGGGATGGTGCAAGCGGGCCTTAGACGTAAGAAGACGTGCTAATAGATACCAGTACTTGTTATTTCTATTACGTAACAAAAGGTGTACAATTACATCGACTAAATCAATCAATTTTACATTTTTGCGACTATAATCGATTCCGGCCTCTTAACTGTTCATCAGGATGACTTAAGCCCGTACCATAAGTCACTGACAGTGTCAAAATTGACTGACATATACGTTAACGTCTACGTAATTTAGTTTCTATACATCTCGTTCGCACTAATATGCGAATACGAGTGAGATGCATAGAAAGTAAGTTAAGTTCTCGATAGCGCTAATGCCAGTGCCAAACTGGTGGTAGCCACACCGCATGGTTATCGGTGAAGAGTAATTTAACAACAACATCACATTTGATTAAAAAAAACAACATCACATTTGATTGTCCGGTCAGATCATCAAACGAATGTACTTCATGCGTCGATCTCTTGACCTGGCATAACAAATGATGCCAACGTTCACATCCCATTTTATGTGGCATCAAATTATTACATAAAGGCATATGAAGACCATTTTTAGTATCACGGAGGTACATTATCCTAATATTTTCTACACAGGTCTTAGCTAGGTGATCGAAAACGTTAATCGTGGGAAAAACGCATTTTTTAGCTATCAGTCTAAGTGATTGTCTGGAAGTACTGAAAGTTTATCACATATACGATAAATTAATGTAAATGAACCAAATGAGGTTGATGTATTAAATAGTAATATTCGTAGTGTGTGTAAGGTGTGTTGTACCATAGAGAAATATAGTAAGACAAGAGTGCTCACTCCATACATCATTCAGACTATTAATTTCAGTGTCTACATCTAGCATCGGGTAGCGGAACTATCAGTACTGCTACTTGACAATAGATGTAGCACCGACCGGAAAGTCTTATCTCAACAGCATAAGACTTTCCGGTCGGTGCTACATCTATTGTCAAGTAGCAGTACTGATAGTTCCGCTACTCGATGCTAGATGCTAATAGTCTTTTTGGTACTAAAACTGATGTATGGAGTGAGCACTCTATGTATTTTTTTCTCTATGGTTGTACCTAGTCAGTTTGAGTGAAGGGTTCGTTTAGGATGCAGCAGGCACTGGGGGCGGGCGCTAGGGGCGCGCGGGCGCGGCAGCGGCGGCCGCCGGCAGCCTGCGCTAATGCCCCTTGGCGGCTTCCTTGGCCGCCATGATCACAGGCGTTAGCGACGCCAGAGGCCGGGCCAACTTCAAAAACGGATGCTGAAATGTACATTCGTTTTTGTACCTCACACTCTTGACACACAATTACACAAATCTGCTAGATGGGTGAATCAACTTTTTCTTGTCACTCGTTGCCATGGTTACGTTCTCCTGGGTCACTCTTTAAAACCTGATTTTTAGGCATTTAAATTCACCAAACACGCTTTTTTGTGATACTTATAAACTCTTTCCATTGAGGGGTGTCTACCAAGCGTGTCAGAAGAAGGTGGTGTATAACGTCTTCTGACAAACTATGCTACTATTGTCTCTTGGCTGACCGTACAGAATAACAACAAGAAATAGTTGATCCACCCAGATAATAAATATATGTAATATAAATGCTAGAGCAATATTGGAGTGTTTCTCAAACAGCTTTCCGCTGTTATGAAATAGACTGTTGCTTTGTGATAAATACACACAGCACAGAAGCAAAATTGTCAGTTAAAGTACATACTAATGTAAGCACAAGATGTTGAACGGTCTCATACATTAAGCGGTAATAAGTTTTTGGCAAAAATATCATTTTTGGTACAAGCTTTTATCGCTGACTGTACTTTTCTTTCAGACAGACAACTAATACTCATCGAGACAATTCGAAAAAACCCCCAACACAATTAGGTTGCGTTGTTTCATCACAGAGTTCCTATGGCCACCTCCTGTCTCCATCATCAGATCAGCTCGATGGTACCATAATATTGCATTGTCACCCGACTTACATGTGTATGCAAAATTTCAGCTCAATCGGAAACCAGGAAATGGATCAAATTTAACTTGCAAGATTCCATTACATAGTTACATACAGGTCGACCTAATAAAAGCTTGTTAAAAAAACTCTCGTTGAGGTATAGCGAGAGTCCATCATCAGCATTATACTTAGCTCGAAGTCAATGTCAAGAAATACTTGTAACGTACTCGTATTGTATTGGAGCACCAACGTGTGATAACCACGAGGTCCACGAGTTGATTATACAGGGTCGATTTTTTAAATGGGGGGCAGCTACCAGATCCCTTGCTGCTACGCCAAAATGGTCTCAGGAGAACTTCCCTTACTTTTTTATTAACGATTATTGATTAACGTTTACAGATTTTGGGTAAATTTTTAGTCAGTGATAAAATCGTCAATTGTCACAAAAAAATGCTTGATGTAAATAGATTACATTTCTATTCAGCGCTTAGCACAGTGGATCCGATGGACACGTCACTCCGATATTTGAGCAAGACAACGATATGCGCGTATCATAGCGTAAAAAACGGAATGTTTTCCACAAATCTTGTCAGTAAAAAAGGCGCGAAATTCAAATTTTCTATGGGAAGATGTATTTACCTTCGCGCCTACATTTTTCAAATTTGCCGCCTTTTTCTACTGACAAGATCTGCTTGACAAGTATAGTATGAAAAAGAAATTAAATTTACACATGGTATTTTTTTATGGCAATCGAGTAAAAAAAGCAAGTTGGTGTGTAACTAACCTTTAACAAATCAAGCGCGGTGGCGCGCCGGTCGACGTCCACCTCGAGGCACTTGTCGAGGAAGTCCTGGAACACGGGACTCAGCTTGTCCTTGTCCTTGATGTCCGGCTTCCCGTTGGTCGCGATCAGGTACAGAGCTCGAAGAGGATTTTCATTCAGATAAGGCGGTTCTCCTTCGATCATCTCTATAGCCATAATACCTAACGACCATACGTCCACCTGCAAAATATACCACACTTAGTACTTTATTATTTTGATACCGTCTATGTGTTATTGAGTAATTAATCACTAATCAAATACACCGACTTATAAATGGATTTTTTTGAAATAATCTGTTCTACCAAGTCAAATTATATTCAGTGGACAAATATAGTTTGTAAAATTGATTCTATCTGACATTCGTTCTGAACTATTATTATTACCGCTCTTAGTTTTAGTATGACGATCATTATGAGATACTCACTAGATTTGCCTAGATTAACCGATTTTTATCTACAATAAATTAACAATGACATTGTCTCACAAGGTTGACGTCGAGTTTTTTCCATGATCTATTCCCAGTTTAGGTGTTGTCAAATATTTTAGTTTACCTTTGGTCCATATTGCTTTCTCGTGACAACTTCAGGAGCCATCCAGTAAGGAGTGCCCACCATCGTCGTTCGTTTGTTTTGTTCGGGGGATATTTGCGCACAGAAACCGAAGTCAGCTGCAATAAAGCACATTATCTTAGTTACACAATCTGAAGCAATCGTCTCTCAAACATATGAGATTATTATTACACAGTAAACAACAATATACAAATTATTTTAAACTGATGCGAACAACAAGCAATATATACATTTACGACCCTGCCTGTGAAGCCGATGGTCCTGGGCACTCCTGGGTTCGACTCCCGGCGAGGGCATTTATTTGTGTGATGAACACAAACATTTGTTCCTGAGTCATGGGTGTTTCATATGTATATACGTATGTATTAATCTTTATAAGTCTGTATATCGTCCCCTAGCACCCATAGTACAAGCTTTGCTTAGTTTGGGGCTAGGTTGATATGTGTAAGATGTCCCCTAATATTTATAAATGACATGATACCAGTGATTTGTTAATGTTACTTACTCAACTTAACTTGTCCATCAAGGCCGAGTAGAATGTTATCAGACTTGATATCTCGATGTATGACGTGGTTGGTGTGGAGGAAGTGCAGCGCCTGCAGCACCTCGCGGCACACGGCCGCGATCTGCCCCTCGTCCATGCACGTCTCCGTCACCACGTCCGTCAGCGACCCGCCCGCCAGGTACTCCATCACCACCCACAATTCCTTAACACAATTATCAAGTGTGTTAACTCATGCATATATTCATATCAAATATTATTAATAGCTATTGAAAAAAGTTCTTCAACGAAACGAAGGCAATTGATTATTGGCATGTATAACATGTATTGCTGTAAGTTATGTAGCCACTTGAAAACCTGATTAATTTATTAATACACTAGTGGTCCCGGCCAACTTCGTACAGCCAGTCAATGAATGTCTTGTTAGCTTTTCGCTAAATTTATTAAGTAATTTTCTTCACCATTTGAATAGCTATTCTACTAGTCGGGGCAGATACGCATCCAACAAGTCAGAAATCATTAAAGTCGGTCTACCAGCTGTTGAGTTATAATATAAATGGTGTAACTAATTAACCCGACTTTGTTTTATACATATAGAAGATTTACCTCGTTAACCAAATAACTGTCTAGATAGTTGACAACGTTGTTGTGTTTGTTCTCCCGCATAACCAAGATCTCATTGATGATGAGCTCTTTCTTAGGTTGCTGGCTGAGGTTCATCTGTTTGATGGCCACTTCCATGCCCGTTGATGTTTCGATAGCCGTGTATACAGTGCCAGATGCCCTACAAAATATACATTATTATACGATGATCACCGTCTGATAATACGCATACACTTACTGTTGTAATGTTTATTAAGCACACATCGTCATCAATCGCATATTTATAACACAATTGATTGAAAGTAAGTATTATCATAGGGAAATACACATGCGTTTACTTAGACTTAGAGTGTGAACACGAAAACATCTGGTCATGCATGATATTGTAAATCTTTTACATCAATCTGGATTTTAAAGCAGCACTTTTTTTCAATAATTTGAGGATATCAAACTACATAATAGATAAAAATTCTACCAAGCACGGTGAAATATATAATGCTAAAAGTCACAGACAACCTGACGTTACAATATGATTTTATTGTTATAATATAATTAAAGATCCTAATAATTACGTACCCTTGGCCAATTTTTTCCATTTTTGTGTATTTTCGATTGGGATCACCAACGCTAACAATCGTTCTTAACTTCTCTAAAATCTCCTCATCAGTCATTTTCTTTTTCCTCTGTTGCTGTCCAGTCGCTCTTCTGGAAATATACAATAATGTTAATGATCATATCGTCAGGTGACGAGCAAATCTCACTAATTACTAAAAAATATTTAAACAAAAATTAATCTACTCTTCATACTAATATGGTTCACTATGGCTATGAACTTGTGGTGGTACTTAATGAGTTTTGCTTGTCACCTGACGATAATGAAAAATATTAAGAGGCAATCAAGCTGCTCATATAATTTAAGTAATTTAAGTCAACTAATATAAATGACGTGTGTTGGTGTTAACAGTAGGTGATGAGAAAATGTTACCCGGTTTCGGTATTGGTCTGTGCGCCGTTAGAAGGCGGCGGGTGCGGCGCGTGCGCGGGCGGCGTCTGCGGCGCCGGCGCGGCCGTCGGGTTCTTGTTGCGGTCCAGCGGCGTCGGCGTCGGCGCCGGGCTCACCTCCACTCTGCTGACTATCTGCTGCGGTGACAATGACAAAATAATCACTTCACACTATGAACATCTTAATGCGTCTCGGTTTCTCCTAAACTTTTGAACATACGCAGAGCAAAGAAAACAATGCATACCGAATGTGCAGTTATAGTAGCATGCGGGACGTGCGGTGGAGACGCCGGCGACGGCACAGGCCGCGGCGGCGGGGCCTCCTCCTCTTCGATTGGTTTCGTATACTGGAACAAATATCATGTTTGATTAAAATATTTGCTCAATAACTTTTGAAGTCAGATCATTATTTGATATTTAAAATGGCTTTAGTAAACTTACTATACTCTTTGTGCGATCGGGTCGAGACGGTGGCGGAGGCGGAGGCTCGGGGTGCTCCGTGTCCGTCGGGGTCGACGACGATGGACTACTGGAAGACACTCGTGATACCGATGACCCTGTGTCAAAGCATTGATTTAATACAGACTTATCTTGGTCTAACTCTATGTATGTATGTATGCATATTATTGCCATATTATGTAAGCTGTTTGTAGTGACACTATGTTAGGGCCAAATATAATCTTATCAGGGTTTGTCTCTGTTTTATGGAATCTAGTTAAAAGGACTGCCAGTAACGAATTTAATGCTCAAGGTTCCGTGTAACTGAGTGAAGTTCTACAAATTCAGATGTATGGCATTTGAGTTGTTATAATGTATATGTATTGCAAAGGCATAAGTCCCACTCCACCGATGAGCAGTGAGGCGTGTCGGAGTCAGTACCTGAGTGCGTGGTGTGCATCTGAGCAGACGTCATGTACTTGGAGGGCGGCGGCTGCGTGGCGGACGCGTCGTACCACTTGAGCACGTCGAGGACGGCCTGCGGGTTGCTCTTCTGCTCCTGCTTGCTGATGTTCGATGCCATAAGCAGCCGCGCCCATGCTTCCGGCATGCCCTGCGCACACACATATTACCTACTGTTTACTGTACAAATATAATGGAGTCGGTGAGTGGGCATGTTTCGCTACGGCATCGGGTAATAACAAAGGCCACGTCAGTTGTTTCGGGCTCAAAGGAGTTCCACCACCAGTACAACCGCGATATGACACCGTCAATAGTACAGCCCGTCTATGTAGAGTTTGCAGCGACTTGGCACCAACAAGTCGTCGCGTCGAATTACCACGTTATTCATAAGGATCACATAAACCTAACGAGCCGTTGACTATAATTTGTTCCCTGACACTTTTTTAGCTTTTTTTTTGTTTTTACACAAACAATTTTTTGTTACAATGATACAACATTTGACAGAAGTTTGGTGAGTTTTATGAATAAGAAAAGTTAAAATATACTACGAGGGGTATTCAAAATATTCTCGGTATGAGAATGAAAACAAACAAGTACGAAAAGTTTGATATTTTTATTTTTCAATATACTCCCCCCCTATGTTCATACACTTAAAAGATCGATCAATTATTTTTTTTAATCCCTCGTAAAAATATTTTTTATCTTTCGTGTAAAAATGCTCCTCCACTGCCGCCTTCAATGCTTCATCGTCAGAAAATTTATTTCCACGCAGATCCTTTTTAAGATTGGGGAGCAAAAAGAAGTCGCTGGGGGCTAAGTCCGGACTATACGGTGGGTGAGTAACAGTTTTAAACCCACGTTCAACAATAGCTGCCTTGGCAATATGAGCAGTATGGACGGGGGCGTTGTCATGCAGAAGCAGAATACCTTTGGTTAACTTTCCTCGCCTCTTTTCTTTAATTACATCCTTTAATTGACGTAGAATGTTAGCGTAGTACTGTCCTGTGATATTTACACCTTTTTCTTTATAATCGATTAGTAATACTCCTTCACAATCCCAAAATATCGTGGCCATGACCTTGCCAGCTGAAGGGATGACCTTCAACTTCTTGGGATGAGCTGAACCCTTAATGTGCCACTGCATGGACTCTTGTTTACTCTCTGGGTCATAATGATGAACCCAGGTTTCATCTCCAGTAACTATTCTTTGCAGCACCTCATCAGGATTTTCACCGCACAGGTCAATAAAATCGGAACAACAAGCTACACGCATGTCTTTTTGAAGCCGAGTCAGCATTCGCGGAACCCATCTTGCACTTACTTTTGACATATTAAGATGGTCATGTATAATATCATGTACGGTACCAATAGAGAGATTGGTTACTTGTGCTATAGATTTTACCTTCACTCGACCATCTTCCAATATAAGTTTTTCCACTTTATCAATATTTTCTTGTGAAGTAGCTACTACAGGCCGGCCAGGTCTAGGGTCATCTTCAATACTCTCCCTTCCGCGTTTAAACTCGCTTGACCACTTTTGAATGGTAGATAAAGAAGGAGCAGACTCACGGTAAACACAATCCATTTCCTCTTTTATGGTTTTTTGATTTTTACCCTGTTTTGTCAAGAATTTTATCACGCATCGATGTTCTAATTTAGTTAACATTGTCAATTCGCACAGGATGTTCATGTTTGTTCAGCAATTGCAGAAAAACAAAAGACTATCTCGGTTCGAATTATACTTTTTTTTAATGTCAATGAATAAACCTTAGCGGCCAGTAACGAAAGAAATTTTAGAAGAGGTCGTAAGATATCAATACCGAGAATATTTTGAACGCCCCTCGTATAATACATATGAATATAATTTGACAATAGAATAAGATGAACCGTTCGTTGTTTGAAGTAGGTACTCTGGTACAACACCTATTTCGGAGAGTTAATAGGGATGTTGACATGAATCGCGAATATATAGCATGTTATGTTTTTACCATAGCAGGGAATATTAGAACGCGGAAAATCATATTTTGTAAGTGTAAATATGCGTAATAAATTAATTAAAAGTAATCAAAAGTATTTAAAATAATGCCCAGTATCACGTGACTGCAAACGCCAATCGGAGCGCGTGACGTAATCACAGTGGAATCACCAAAGACAAGTTATAAAACCTGCCTAAGTGTCTACAGATTATCGTACCGAAACGCGATCTTGGTGCGGTGCGGCGCACGAATCGATAGTGTGTAAGGTGGTGCGTTAAGGACGCAGCTATAAGTTAGAGCGAGAAAGAAGGTCGCTGTCTGATGCGGTAGTGTGTTAAGGCTTAAAAAAAATTGTCAGTTGCCATATAAAGAATTAAAAAAAATGACTGACAGCAGTTGTTTAAAACGCCGTTACGTCATCAAGGTCACGTGGCAGTTTGGAGCGTTTAGGCGCGAAATTTAAACACGAAACTTATTATACATGTTTTTTTATTCAAAATTAATGAATATATTTTTTTAATATTTTTTTCTGTAATTATTACGTGTCTATCTACAAAATGAAACCAGTTCCAAAAAATTGTCAACATCCCTATTATGATAATTGATAACCTATGGTCAAAATTATGTACATTCTTAATACCTAGGTACAAAATAACTACACAAAAAATCCCCGCATGTAACGGAAACACGCAATATACAGATTAAAAATGACAACAGATTCAGTCATACCATAAAAACAAGCCAGAATAGTGAAAATGTCGCTTATCTTTGAATACCGTAAAATGTAGCTACTTTGTTCCCCACTGGATAGTTGAGCTCTAACAGTTTTTAAAACTAAATCACAACCTCATTTAAATGTTATACTTTAAGAGGGAGCTAACGCAATATTGCATTTTTTAACAAGCTATTATTAGGTCGACCTGTATGTAACTATGTAATGGAATCTAAGGTAACTAATTTAACCATCTTCCAAGGATCGTAGCGTCATGAAAATTGGCAGCTGTATGTAGTTCTGATGACAATACAATAATATGGTACTGTCAAACTGATCTGATGATGGAGACAGAAGGTAACCATAGGAACTCTGTGATGAAACAACGCAACCTAATTGTGTTAGGGGTTTTTAGAATTGTCTCGATGAGTATTAGTTGTCTGTCGTAAGAAAAGTACAGTCAGCGATAAAAGCTTGTACCAAAAATTTAATTTTTGCCAAAAACTTTTTATATTGATTTTTTACGTCTTAATCACGGGCAAATACCATGAAACCATTCTTACGAGGGCAGACTCCAAGCAGGACCGTAAAAGGTTAAAGTTGGCTCGATTCAATACAAAAAAAAAACATGAAAAGATGTCTAATTTTCATTCATTTTCAAATGTATATCGTTACCACAGCAGTAATTTTAGATACTTATAACAATTAAATTGGCAAATTTAAATAACCCTACGCTATGTTTACCAAAAAAATCAATTTTATGCCAAAAATGCCAAAATGCCTTACATCACTTGGGAAAAGAGCTGATACTATTCAAACTGCTGGATCGATTTCTATGATACATAGCTAAAAACCATCGCAAGAAAACTCGCTTTCCAGTAAAACAAACCGCAACGAAATCGGCCCATCCTTTTCCAGAGCTACGATGCCACAGCCTGACAGACAGACAAACAGACATTGGCGTCAAACATGTAACATCCCTCTTTTTCTGTCGGGGGTTAAAAATATCTAGTGCTATAGCCGAGGGATTTGACTAGCAAAATTTTAATCAAAGTCAGAGCTTTACTTCTGCATAAGTTATGGCATGGTTCTGCATAAGCGCTGGTGGCCTAGCGGTAAGAACGTGCGACTTGCAATCCGGAGGTCGCGGGTTCAAACCCCGGCTCGTACCAATGAGTTTTTCGGAACTTATGTACGAAATATCATTTGCTATTTACCAGTCGCTTTTCGGTGAAGGAAAACATCGTTAGGAAACCGGACTAATCCCAATAAGGGCCTAGTTTACCCTATGGGTTGGAAGGTCAGATGGCAATCGCTTTCGTAAAAACTAGTGCCCACGCCAATTCCTGGGATTAGTTGCCAAGCGGACCCCAGGCTCCCATGAGCCGTGGCAAAATGCCGGGACAACGCGAGGAAGATGATGAGATGCCATCTTGGCAGAAGAAAGTTATATTTGTGATAAAATTGTTAAAGTAAGCATTCGTTTGCTTGCATAGTTGCGGCGAGAGTGCGTATATATTTGCTACAAAATCTACGTACAAGCGCAAGTAGGGCACTACCTACCTTTTCTCGAAGCGCTTCTTCGTTTATTTTGAACCCTCAAAACTTGGGTTTGAATTATGCCAGATAATGCTTACAGAAAGACATTCGATCTTTAAACAAACATATGCAAACTGCAAATGCAGATGTAATTACCTAGTTACTTTCAATGAGACATGATTACGAAAAGAAGCATAACACAAAAATAAACAAAAAGCTATAGCGTCATTGAGGTTCATCTTGCGTTCAATCAGCAGTGGTTAGTTATGAAAGTACCTGTGGCATGCAAGGCTCGAATGATGTGCTATCTGGTCCCATGACTAACTGGAACGTGCAAGGAACTACCATGTTTCTGGCTTTCTCAGCATGATTTCCACCTACGCTCCGTTTAGATAGACCAGTGGTGGACCACCCGTTTGGCACTAACATAAAAGCTATTGAGAACTAACTTACTTTCTATGCATCTCGCTCGTACTCGCACATTAAATAAGTAAATTACGTAGACGTTATCGTATATGTCAGTTTTGACACTGTCTGTGACTCATGGTACGGGTTAGATGATAGACGACCTAAGTTTGGAATTCTTAAACTCGGTTTAACGCGAAAGATGTGTCAACTGACTTATCTATACTATTTATTTTATGTATTAGGTACCCTTTGACGGCTAAATTACTGAAGCTATTCCAGAGCCAGTGATTCCACACATGAATACAAATCGGATTCCGAGCCGTACATAAGCATCTACACTGCCTAGATTGTATCGGCCTTAGACATACGGTAAAATAATTTGACGAAATCTATAATTTAATAACACTGTTACTGACACACATTGATGATTTTTTTTTACTTACATTTACGTGTTTAACGTGACAAATGAATATTTCTACAATATTCTACATATAATTTTACATCAATGAAGGTACAGGCAATCTTAAAAATTACCTGTAATAATATCTTATTTTTTACCTAAATTTTCAATAATTTTACAACAACTATTACTATTTTGATAACTTAAAGCTCTGTTAATCTTACATTTTCATCATTGTAAACATCTCAATGAATACATTAGTAATTAAACTACTGAACAATAGGCCTCATGCATGAAGTTTATATTTGAACGAGATATTTTTTATTACACTGTTTGTTACCGTTATGCATTTCCGTTATTAAATTATCATTAAATTGCCTAAAATAATATTAATAAATAAAAAGTACAATAATTTGCCCGCGTGAAGCTAGTGAGCGAAACGCAACGTCATTGGTCGAAACGTCACGTGACGCCACTCGTTTCAACAAATTGTCAAGACCAACCAAGAGTGAAAGGGATGGCATTAATATCTGAGTAGCAAACGGCATACGTCAGTTGCATGCAAAAGAGCCGCGTGACGTCATCACGCGCGTCGAATTCGAATTCGAACCGCTCAAAAATTTTCAACATTTTAAATATTTTCTAATAAAATAATGGGAAGGTTTTTAAAAGTATTTTTATTTTCTCCGGTGTTCAACCGATATAAATAATGATTTAAAAAAATAAAAAAAGTCATGCATGAAGCTAATTCTGTAAGGAAATAGGAAATTACTAAAAGTTTAAAAAAAACTTTGATTATGTTCAATACAACCTTTACTCGTATTGGAGAGGCTTAGCATGGGCGAATCGAATAAAATACTGAAGACATATTGAATACGTGTTACGTTAAGAGTCCTTTTATAAAAACGTAGAAGTTACATTCAAATTTATGGAAATACATAAACCTGCTACGTATAATTACACACCAATAATAATCAAGAAGCATGCCAAATGCCAAAAATTTAATAAGTAGAACAGCAAATGCATGGACGCGAGAGTTGGTACTACCCAAGTCAATTTTAATAAAATAAAAACCTGCTACGTATAATTACACATCAATAATAATCAAGAAGCATGCCAAATGCCAAAAATTTAATAAGTAGAACAGCAAATGCATGGATGCGAGAGTTGGTACTACCCAAGTCAATTTTAATAAAATAAAATATAAACCTCATATCAATGAGAGCCCTGTCAGGTAGCAAATTATATATTTTGTTACAAGTTCATACAGTTAATAAGTGGGTCTAATTTCGCTTGCAAGATTTGACCCGAACAAACATACAAACAAACATTGCAAGTTAAATAAAGGCTTGTAAAGAGATAACTACCAGTGAAAGTAACTGGTAGTCAAACTTAGTTTTTTTTTTTTTTTGAATTAGCATTGTAGCACACAAAGCTTTGTTAACTTATCCATCCAACTCTTCAACCATGTCGGCATTAGCCGCGGACATTTTTTGTTTATCCGGTAGTTTGCTGATACTTTTAAATAGAGAAGTGAAAACAAGGAAATATAATGCATATTTAAGCTATATACTACTATATGCTAACACAATACGCTATTACTTACTGTTATAGGCAGCTTGAAACAAAAGCGATAATCATGGCACTCCATCCATAGTTTATTTTTATTTCATAAATAAATATCTACACAAATATATAAGTTTCTAAACTGTGTACCTACTCTACAAAAATACGTAGGTTTCTATCTAAACAAATCCTATAATTCCTCAATGATTTAATTGACATTATGAAATTAATTTACATAGTAGAAAAAACAACAAAGAAAAGGAGTAATTTCTATATCCATGGACATTTCCATATCATTTGAATTCATACGGTAATACGTTGTAGATTTAAAATACAGTGCCTTTTCTTCTTTATTGGCCCAACGCAAATAACGAACCAGTGTTCTAAGTCGGGTCCGTTTTTAGTTTTATTATTTGTTTTTGCATTGATAAACAAATTGATTGACTTACTATGTATTTCATATTTATTGTACGTAGCTACTTACAGGCATATGTAAATAACCAGCACAATGTCCAATGCACATGCTCAGAAACTGGTACTTTATGTGGGACAACATAGGCATAGAAAGTGCCACTTTTCCGCACGCGTGCTGGAAAGTAGCTGTGTAGCCACATGTGCGGCAAAGTAATCTGATGCAAATTTCTTGTGGTTTCCTCGTGTTGGCTGATAGAATTGACTTTTAAGTGATGATTTTGAATGATACATATTTAGTAACGTTCATTTGAATTTGATTCATAATATTTTACAGATAGTATTTTCCTCGCGTTGGTGTGGTGAAAAATGTTGTGTTTCACTCGGGAGCAAAGTTCAAGTTTCCACTCTCTGAACCTTTCGCTTGCTCGGATATCAATGTTAGCACGAGGGGTTAAACAACTTTATTTTCTACAAAATCTCTAATAAAAATATATTGTGAACGTTTAGTAAGTTAATTTGTCTACAAGGCACAAAATCAAGGAAGGGAAGGATGGACCGTAGCAGTTGTGATGTACCTACTGCATGCAGAATCTCATGAAACGCACTACACTATCATTTCTTTCTCCAACATTGAGTTAAGAATAAGAAATTACTGTTATTACTACGAGTATAGTATGATTTATGATTAAAAGTCATTAATACATATCTATGTAAAATTATATGTAGAAACACACACATGGAAGTACATATCTAGCTCAAATTACTAATAAAGGTCAATGCGAAAGATTATGCCTGCCAAAAAATATTGCAACAACCTAAGCTTGTTGAATAATTATTAAGCCACAAAACAGAATAACAGCAATAATTATCCTAAAAATAAAGACTAGAATCCAAATAAAGACGCAGTTCTTTGTGGGAAATAAACCAACCATCACCATGTTCCAATATCAATTATATTAATTAGAGTCAACTTGAATCCGCTTCAGCCTTACGTTTGTATCGCCCTTATGCAGGATGTTGCAGTTGCATCAAACGAAAGCTATTGAATAGAGGACTTTAACCCGTTTCCAGGCCGCACCAATGTACAATGTTTTCCCAAAGTCCAAATATATTCTAAATAATCCAGCTTTAATGATGATGATTCATTTGAAGACATGTCACATTTCCCGAAAGTGCAATCTAATTTGAATCGGAATTAAATGCTAAAGTTGCAATTCTATTGGCGCGTATGTGGTCCATATTCCGATAAACCATACTATGCCTGGAAGATGGTTAAGAGCCACCGATTCGACCCCCGTGTGTGTTCCGTGAAATTTAATGATTTCGGAGAAATCATCGGATTTTTCTTATGGTCCTCAGTCACTGGCCTTCGTTTGATCCATATTGAACGCGACACCGTGTATATTTAAAATAACGGTCAAAACATTTGGATATATGGGCCACTGTAATCCTTATCGCAATGATCAGAATTTGAAGTTCCTCGTTTTAAATTGTTGTTTTTACAAAGTGCAAAACGGCCAGTGTTTCAAGTTTCAATTACCTTAACCGAATAAAACAAATCAACCGACGTCAGTTTTAAGGGTAGTTTCTGATTAAGGTAAAGAAATGAAAGATGCCCCGAAATATATACCCCTTTACCTTTACCCATTCGAAATATAGCCCTTTAGAATGAATATGTTTATTATTAAAGTCCGTTTTTTTCAGTTAGAAATTTTATAATCTCAAAAGTAGTGCTAACTTTTTGCCCGCTAAATTAAATCTGACTATATACGCACTGAATCATAGTGTCGTTTACATATTATTGTACCGTAATATTAGACATCATAGGAACCCTAGCATTTCGGAAGCAAAAGTACTTTTGATGTTAGAAAAATTAGATCTTAATAAAAAAACGTGGACTGTATAGTTTGGTTGTAAAGTTAGACCAAGATAAGTCTGCAACGATTTTGATAGCACACGCAGTACAAGTGTCATTTATACGTCATAATTTCATAGAAGTTTGACGTTTAAAATAACACTTGCTCTAAGTAACTTGAATCTTTCACAAAAAAAAATACAAAAAAACAGTTACAGTTGTGTAATAGTTACTTTCACATCACCAATTCGAAAAAAGCTAAGCTTCCCTGCTAGGAGGGATCATAGGGACACTTTTCTGCTAGGAAGGATCAAAGTAAGTGTTCTAGGACACTATTTTTAATTAAAAAAAAAAATCTAGCAAGTTTTGACACAACATATTTATAGACTTGTGCTTCTTTATCGTGATATATGTCGTGAACCTCAATTACCATTATAAAGACCGATTCATTAATTGGTATATACCTACCTACGTGAAAAAATCAGGCAGTAAATTGAAATGCGTCCTTACCGTAAATTCTCCAGTAACCGCATCAAACCCAACATGGACCGTGTGCTCGAAATTGGTTGGATAGCTAATGTTTGGCTTGTTATCGTTGTGTGCGGTGCTTTTCGATCCCTTAATCTTAGCCTTCAATGTTTTCTTTTTCCTGTCACCGCCGTCATCCGGTTCTATAACAATGGGAGATACGTCATTAGTTGTCTACTACCATCGCCCCATAGATGGTAGGATCCTATAGATGTGCTATACGCGTGCCTCCGTGAGGGGCAAGACATACGCAATGCGACACTATGATTGGTCGAGTTTATTTGTTGCCCACCATAATCCATACAAATTTACGGTGGGGAATTTAAAAAATGCGAGACTGCGACAAGGACAAACAATAATAACGCTTTCACTGCTACTCCTACTAAAAGATACATAAGACTATCCCGTTTGGTAATTTCCCCCCACCCCTCATGCTTGATCCAGTTATACTAGATTCATGCATCGCCCACATGTTAACTGACAGTTCGTAAAGCTTATTACAAAAGGCAATTTGGTGAGGACCACTTTATAAACGCGTACCCGAAAGCAGGAAGAACGGCAGTCATATATGTATGAGTAGATAGATACAGACCTTTGGGTAGCGGCCTCATGTCGACGGAGGGGGCGGAGTCCACGCGGTCGACGGCGCGGTTGCTGGTGAGGCGCACGGGCGGCGCCGGCGGCTTGTCTTCGTCACTCGACATGCTACTCCACTTTGCCGTTCTATGGATACAGCAATATCGTATGAAAAACTACATGTTACATTAATCTCGTCATTTTGTCGTTTATTAATAAACATATAATTAGCTAGGTGTTTAGTTAAATTAACATGAAATTCCAAATTAGAAAAGTCAATCTATCCAGATTAATAAAATATTAAGAGTCACACGAACCCGCCGCCAAAAAGGCGCTCCCATATAATCGAAGTAACGCTCTCATTTCAAAACGAAACGTTTACGTTCAGATGTAGTGCTTAATTATTTTCCTTCGTATTTTTACGGAAAGGTATGAACGTGTCCTGCTATTTCAGTCAGTCTCGGTATAAAAAGTACTGAGGTTGATTGAAGTAGCATGAAAAATACGAACGTTTCCGAGAAAATACGATGGAAAATAATTATGCACTACATCTATAACATAATATATCTGTCTGGTAAGAAAATAGAGCAAGTAGAAGTTTAGTATGTAAAACTTCCACTCACTCTAATTTATTTGTATTACTTACAAAATTGGTAGCAACTAAAACTCGTACCAGAGATATATTATGTTATGTATAGTAAAGTTCATGTTAAATTTCATGTTATTCTAAACTGTCGTTTTAAAATGAGAGCGTAAATTGGATTGTATAGCGCTAGGTTCGTGCGACTCTTAATTTTCCTCAGACACTTTTGTTGTAAGTAGTTACGCCGCTACAACCAACCTCAACCAATTTAAACCTTTGATATTAGTACTAAGTACTCTGATAGGATTAAATAATAGGTAAATACTTGTTTGAAACACAGATGTTGACTGCATTTAAAATAATATATCATCAGGTGACAACCAAAACTCACTAATTACTAAAATATAATTAAACAATAATCAACCTTATTTTGGTACCAGTATGGTTATTGAATATGAACTTGTGGTGGTAATTAGTGAGTTTTGGTTGTCATCTGACAATATTTTACACCATACATGAAATAAAGGACCAGAACATAATTAGACAAACATAGACATCAGTTATTTCTAGACACAATTCCTTCTTACAAATATTATTACTATTACCTATTTTACAAAAAATAGAACTTAAAAACTTGACCGTGACGTCAAAAATCAAAATAGAATAGTATCCTCTTTTGTGGAAATTGGTTCAAAAGCATGGCATGTAGGTATGTATGAAAGCTAGGAAATCATAATAATAAAGTCGCATTGCACATATTTTTTAGATCAAAATAGGTAGTATAGACTAGGCTAGGCATTGGGAATAAATTGGGAGTGGCATTGCAAGATTGTAAAGGTCCACTTATTATAAGAAATTTATTTGCTTATAATGATTAAGTACTCAAACACTTTTTGAATGGGACGATCATGGCAAATGTCCACTGCGGCACACACTTTGTACAAATGCACTTCTATGAGGGTGGATATATAGAAATTATCCCTGTGAACCACTACAGAATGATTAAACTAAATTTAATACATTTTTTTCTTACATGTGTGTCCCTTGCTTCACATTAAGAGAGGGTAGCAAAATAAGGTAATCACTGGCAATAGTCTTACATGGTCTTGTATTAAAAACTTCGCATTGCATTCTGCATGACAACAACATTATAGCAAAAAATTATGCTGTTTGATGCTTGTGAAATAAGTAAATGCCTGTAAACTGATATGTAAGCTTGGGAAAAAGAATTTGGTATTTTGGTACACAGTACGTTTTCTTACTAGATAAGTAGAACAGTTGTATTAATTTTCACACCAAAAAAGAAAACCAAAAGATTGTTTGGCCAAGGCAACCTTTTGAAATTACAACTATGACATATAAAGAATGAAGAATGAATTTGATTTGATTTCATTCCTTCAAGTTCCTCCTGGGTGTAGTGTATGGAGGAAACTCATGGTTATGACAATCTCTTTCAAATTTAGTGGACTTTTGGTATCTTATTAGGTACCATATTATTTTTTATCTTTATTTTTAGTGGCTTAACCAGGGATCGGATACCGGTATTTTTTGTATGGGAACGGAAATGGTATTTTTTCGTTCTTTGCTAATTACTTCATTTCTAATTAGGCAATCTAATAATACGAAGTCGTAACCTAAAAACACAACTGAGTCCTACATTTTGAGTATAGAATAATTCGAAAAATATGGTTACTTCTAAGTTTTTGCAAAAAACCGGTTCCGATCCCTGGGCTTAACCTCTCAGTTCCCAGTGGCTCCAATATGAGTCGGAATTGTATGGATTTGAGAGGTCCTGGGAAATGAGGGGTTAAGATGGTGTCTTATTTTCAGTATTCTTTTTCACTCATCTTTTTAGAAGAACATAGATCTATCAAAAGCTTAAACAAAATAAAATAGAACAAATCCATGATCAGTGATCAGAAATCAACTGTTTGGAAATACGCTATCTTATTTTATACCTTTGAGCAAGCAATTCTTGTATATTTAAATATTTCGGGGATCTCGTAAACGGCTGTAACGATTTTGATAAAATTTGCTATATGAGGGTTTTCAGGGGCGAAAAATCGATCCAGGTAGGTCTTATCTCTGGGATAACGCGCATTTTTTAGTTTGTATGTTTTCCGAACAAAACTAGGTCTCCCAGATATTGCCTAATAAAATTAACAAACACTTGTTCTGTTTATAAATTTGTGGAGCACTTCAGGTGCTACCAGGGACTGCTAGTGGTGTATCAACCATGTTTTAAGGACCATTGGTCTACATTGATTTAGTGTGGAAATGTGTTTCTATTGTATTTATGGTTTGATTATTACTTGAGTAACTGTTAGGGTTTTAAAGAAGTAGATTACAATATTTCTATTAACGCTTCAAGTAATAAAAGCATTATTTTAAATACATCAACTTGAATCAGCAAACAATTTTACATAAAATCAAGAAAGATACCAACAATAATAACTTTCATTAGAAAGGAGTTAATAGTCAGCATAAGCAGAAAACATATGTTTTCTTTAAAAACTCTGTCAAAAGAGGTAACTACACAGCACAAATTAATATATTTATCCTTCACACTTATAGATACAGTAGATATTATATAGAGCAAAATTTGATAATATTTCTTCATTAAATCCCTAGTGACAGCTTTAAAATGTGTTTAATCTAGATAACAGTATTAAGATTTTGTAAGCAAGTATCATAAATGAGAACTTCTAATACCGTAAGGCAGGATTAAGTCTATTTAGGCGCTATATGTACTCATATTCATGTTTGGATTGATAATAAATTCAAAGCAGGCTGTACCACTGGGTTACAGGAAGTTGATTAGTTATTTGTTATTGTTTCCAATATTTGTCTTAAGAGCAACTAATACTAATCACATCAATTATTTACTTATATAGGCGCCCTAGACATTACCGACAAAAATCATATCGTATAATGAGACATTTCACTTCACCTACCTGGAAATGTATGTATCTGGAAAAATAAATACTCGGAGACAGACCGAAGTCACATTTCAAGTAATCACCACACTAAAAGATTAAAACAAGATAATCTACAATTCAGTGAAACCATCTATATTATGAATGTAGGCTTATTTCAATAGTTAGAACTAAAGCAGCAGTGACTGGAGAAGCCGCCATTACTTTCAATTCCAAGACCATCATACATTTTCTTTATTTTAAGCTAGTGATGTGAACATGACTTTGTAAAATAAATAATCTCATCTAAAAAAAATTAAAGATTAATGTCATTTTTGTTATTAGTTTGTTTTTGCATAATTGCTAAATAAAAATGATTTTGAAAACTTTATAGTAACTGACATTTGTAATCTCAAAACGATTTCAAAAACTCCATGTTTACGTGCCAACAAGTATTGACCAATTGGGTTTAAAAAAATTCCTTATACTTTATCGTGAGCGTCCTCGGTAACAACGTAACGACACACGTGTTTACTTGAAACAAATTAAATATCGGGTCGAATTCCTCGACATAAAGAAATACTGTTTATTTATTTTAGATGTAGATGTGACTTATAATTTTAATTATGACTCATCTCAGGAGGGTGTACAGCACTAGTGTTCATAGACAATCTATAAGCTTTTTAATGCGAAACACTATGTACTTATGGGCTCTACAGACAAGTGCGATTTATTAACCTAACCTAACCTATTGCACGGAAGAGATATCTCATGAAGTCGCTGTGTGAAGTGCTTTATTCTTTCTAAAGGCCCATCCATACGAGGCAATAAAATTACCAATTTGATCATAAATTAAATTGGAAATTTGATAGTTAATCCCATCTAGCGTTTACACCAAAGAGAATATCCACACGTTCACGTTCATAATGGAACTAGTGGAATCAAACGTCCGATACTAGTTTACACTCGTGTCTCGTGGCTCAGCTTGAGGCTCGCACGCGAATGTAAATAGCTACTACAATTTCATTTTATAATATTTTTGCGTCCACAATCCACATCACACAATTTAAATGCCAACTTAATCAGATTGTGCGATTTGACTGTTGTGAAAGACGTCTGACGTACCGTACCGTGAGTTCCGTCATCCGTCATTTCATGTGGTGTTATGTTCATTTCATGATATTATCATAATTTCGTGTACATTTGGCTTATTCGTATTCTATTTATATTTATTATTTAACTAAGTACACCTCGATTATGAATCGAAATAAATAAATCAAAATCATAATAAACATGGATAACACGGAAACTAAGGTAATTAAAATGTTTCATATCTGTATTTACCAACCAGCTAGTGCCACGAATAATTATGTATTTCGCCAATTATTTATTAATAGTAATTAACCTTGTATCTTAAAGTATGTTGTGGTGAGACTGTGTGCGAACCTATTTATATAGTTTAATGTGGTCTACTTGATTTGCAAGATTTAAATATGTAGTCATCAAAAGCATCTGCAAGCAATTCATGAATCTGCTGACTAGAGATTATTCTGCTTGCTATACTCTAAAACTTGTTTGGTTACTAGTTTACATAGTATCATGAAGCAACAGTGGAAAGCCATACTTTAAGGCAATGGAGTGAGCTCATATAATACAAAATTACACTATGGAATCAAGAAACCTAAAAAAACTATACTTCCTTAGAATAATCACCTCTACCAAATCATTTTCTCCTCCTCAAAGATTCATATACTCTAAATTTATTTGAAAGTAAGTAATGGGAAAGACATGATAAAGTTATTGAAAGAATACAATATATCAAATAAAAAAACTTTATTAACCAAAAATCAATTGTGTACCATCAAATCCACAGCACAGGCTTTGTCACATTACAGTAAGCTCGTCCACCTTAGGTGTTGTCAGAATAGTATGCCAATTTACACATAGAAGTCATCTGCAACACGCATCATAATACTTCTACTACTTTCTAGTAAAAGGATTTTCATGTTTATTATCTGTAATGAAACCTAAAACATGATAAAAGATCCACTAAGTACATCCAGACATGGTTGATTTCAGCATACGTTAGAGTTTCAGTTCAGTGTGAACTGAACATAAATCTGCAAGCATGTTAATGGGCGCTATAAATATTTTTTCTGCAGTAATGTGGTAAACATAGACAGTTTTTTGTGAGAAATGTTATTTTTAATATTGTATGATCTTTTGCATGCTGCTGAGGGCAGAAACTTGCAGACTGCATTAGATTAGATTAGATTTGGGGCGCGGCAGTGCCCCCGCCAAGTTAAGCAAAACAAAGAGGCACGGCCATTGTATGATCTTTTGCATGCTGCTAAGGGCAGAAACTTGCAAACTGCATTAGATTAGATTTATTTATTTCACAACATATGATTTCAGTAAAAATTTTCATGTCATTTTATAAGAATCTATATTGTGACTGTCAGAAATAAATTTAAATAATAGCAAAATAATCCAAATAAATTAATTCCATTAATTATGCATGATATGCAAAAAAACACCCGAGAAGGATTGTCAAATAATAACAAAAATAAACAAAGACATTCATAAATAGGTATGTGATTATAAATTATAGGTATACAGCTATTTACATTTGTCTACTATTGGTTAATGTGCACATTGTCAGATGACCACCAATACTTTATTACCAAAAATTACTACCACAAGTTCAGAGCCATAATAACCCCTATAATTATATACATTTAAATGGTTTTTTTTTTTTTCATATAATGTTTTCATATCGTCAGGTGACAAGCAAAAGTCACTAAGTACCACCACAAGTTCATAGCCATAGTGAACCATGTTAGTACGAAAAGAAGGTTGATTTTTGTTTAAATATTTTATAGTAATTAGTAACTTTTGCTTGTCACCTGACGATATATTTTGTGACTTTTGGGTGTCATATTATCTGACGACATGATAACTAAACAATTGGACCACAATGTTTCTTTTTTGTTTAGAAGAAAACTAATTAAACATGAATCTCATATGAATATGACACAATCAAGTGAATATGTGGCACACTAGAAGTATGACCCATAATCATACTTGCTATGTTGAACACAAAATTATAATGACTTACAAATGTCTAACAATTATTGAACCCTAAAAAAAGGGTTCTAATAATATATATTGAATTACCTATTTTGTTGAAAGGCACAAGGTACCCCTTCTTTCTATTTTATCTAGTTCTAGGTTCTTACGTAAAAGTTTAGTTTACAAAAATGTGCTTAGTAGCTGTGTAATAATGCAGTTGGGGTACTTACTTATGAATGAAATATCATTTCATATTTACCAATCATTGCAGAATTGTATCATTTTTCAGACGCAACACGATGTTTCTAAGAAAAATTCCTTTGACGAACTATCTAAAGAGGAACTGATTACGAAGTGTAAAAACTTGCTTCTAATTGCTCAAAAAGCAAGGCATTCCAAGCAAGGTGAGTATCATAAAAAAAGTCGGCCAAGTGTGAGTTGGTCTCACAACCCTAAGGGTTGTGCACATTTGTTTACAAAGTATTTTTTGTAAGATCAACTCATGCTTGACCTTTTTATAGGTTTTTATGTAATCTAAATGTAAAGAAATATTTTATATAATTTTTGTACAATTTTTGCTCAGTAATTAAATTTGGAGATAGGATAAAGGTAAATTTTGGCCTAAATTATTAAATTACTTTAAACTTTTTATCTTAAATAATCATAAGACTAAATCACTAAAATATTTGAATACTTCGCATTTTTTTATTGTGGCTTTCCCTTACAGAAGGGTCCTTATTGCACATGAAGCATATAAACTTTTATTTGACGGAAAGTCACTATTTACCCTCAAAATGGGGGTCACCCATTAGTTTACACAGTTTAGGGTCAACAAAATACATAATGTGTACCAAATTCAATTCAAACTCATGTCAGAAATTTTGAAGCAAATTGATTGTGACAGATGGACAGACTGATACAGAACCCTGCTTTGTTGCTGCTTTATTCCATACTAATGATTTAATATGTTCCATTGGTACAAAAGGTTACTATTACTTACCTTATCTTAATACCATTGCTTGAACAACTAAAGTAAAAGCTTTCATTCTCTGAGAAAACATTGGATATAAAAAAAAAACATCTTGTATACCCACATTCATGATTATCTTGAACATATTTATACGTATACGTATTATTATTGGTAGCAATATGATATCATATATTTCTTTACATTACAGAGCTTCAAGGTGAAATAGACCAATATAAAGTCAAGCAACAGGAATATGAAAACTCAAAGAAACAATATGATGAAAAAATTCATACTCTTGAAGAACTTGCTAATTCTCTTACTGAGCAGAAACTTAACTACATAACTGACCTTGAGTCTGCCCAAAATAAATTGAAAAATTTAAATCAACAGTGTATAAAGTATGAGGAAGAAATAAAAAATCACAAAGCAGATTTAGTGATAAAAGAAAAAAAATATGCAGACTCGCTTATAAAGTTATCCGACCTGGACAGTGAAAATATATCATTCAAAAGACAAAATACCAGACTTGTGGAGGAAAATGAGCAACTTCTTAACCAGCTGTCTGAGTTAGAAATAAGGATAGATGAGTTCAATCATATTGGACTACAGCAACGAGAACAATTAAAGGTGTTAGAAGAAAAACTCCAGTCAGGTAAGAAATTCTCCAACTCCGAGGAATGAAAAATGAATAGTTAGTAATTACCTATTGCCATTATCATGCAACCTTCTGATCTGACGTATATATCTTTTTTTTCTTATCTTTAGTCTGCACATTTCCGTTACAAATTTCAAAAATAAAGTCCCATCCAGAAGAAAGCATGAATTTACGCATGCATGTTGCTTATGTTATGTAGGTAAAAAAAATAGAAGGGGAAGCAACTTGCCAAGTAGATACTTCCCATTTTTTTCCATTTGTGTCCCATTTTCCAGTTATTCAATGTTTTTAGAAAAATGGTTAAAATTACGCATTATGTAGGTAGGTACCTACATATTTACAAAATAACTTACAATGAACAAAATATTCTCATTACATGTTTTACAACAGTTGCCTATTAAATATTTTGCTAAGTATTTAGTACTTACAGTTTTCGAATTTTGTGTGACCCAAATTTTGACTAGACAGGCTTTTCTATCATATAACGCTGTACAGGCAGTAAGTGTAAAGCCTGAGTGGACGCTCGAGTTGGGCGTGCAGCGGGGCGGGGCGTGCGGCGTGCATGTTAAACAAATGCAAGCGTATGGGAGCGGTCTTAGTACACGCTGCTCAAATCACTCGTGAGCCCGACGCCACGATGCACTCCCCGCCGAACGCTCCGCTTCGAGCGTCCACTCAGGCCTTACACTAAGGGCGACGTGGGAGACATCAACCCAGCAAAAATAGTTTATTCAAGGAAAGTACTGTAAATCAACATTGCGCAATTTTACAGTCATAACCTCATAACCTTGCATTTGACTATAAATCCTTTCTTGCTAGGTTTATGTTACTCAGGTTGCCCAGGATACTATGATATATGGCAGAACAAAATCACTCGTCATAATTTGCACCTCTCAGAATTGGAAAACTATAATTCTTAGCAACTTACTTCAAAAGCATCAATTGTAGAAAATTTAATGACGAATATATTGTTCACTGGTAGTTTTATTGTAACTTCTGCCACAGAATAAATAATAGTACTAAGTACAGAAGACTCACTCTCTAACAAAACGCGTCTGTTACGATCAGCACAGATATGGCCGCTAGGTGGCGACAGCGCCACGCGCGGCTTATGGCTTTCCCCAAAATTGGGGCCGAACGGATGTACTTTTAGCTACCTGTAGCAAAGCGACGAAATCGCGGAGTGAGACACGCCTGCTTCTGCGAAATGTGACATAAAAGTAGGGGAAATACCCACTAGACAAGTTGCTCCCCTTCTATTTTTTTTTTCTTAACTACAATAGCTACATGCATGTCAAGTTGTATGTTTGTGTCTGTACATGGGTAACCTAGCACGACCAATTCAGTTGCGGTTTTCTGTAAATAACTGTGATTTACTAGCAGTTCTTTGACGAGTCTAGTCTTACTAATGATTTTTTTCCTGTGCATAACATTTTATACTTTTCACTACAGAATCTGCATTTGAAGCAACATTTAATGAACTTAACGACAAAATTGCTGATCTAGAAAGTCAACTTAAATCATCAGAAAATACTGATGAAGTTAAGAATAAAACAGTTGAATATGAAAATAAGATAAAGGAGTTAACACAACTATATGAGAATGAAAAAGTCAACCAAGAAAAATCTAGCATTAAGTTAAAAAGTTACAGAGACAAAATATCTAAATGTGCTGCTTGCATATCTCAACTTAAAAATTCCAGATTCATATTATCAAAAACAGTTAAAGAATATTCAGAAAACATTCCTAAATGGCAAAACGACATTATCGCGGCTTCCGTCGTTTTAGATGGCCAGTTAAAAAAGGTTAATGAAGAAAATAATAGGTTAAAAGATAAGTTAGCCGTATTAGAGGAGCAATTAAAACAACAGACTGGTGTAACAGACTGTGATTCTATAGTACCAACGTTAAAACAAGAAGTTCACGCCCTAAGAAACCAAATTATCCAATTACATAATCAAAAAGATGATTTGGAACAAAATAACAAGGAACTAACAAAACACTTACAAGCTCTTAAAGATAATATCCAAGATAGTGATAACGTAAAACATGAACTGGAAAAACTAGGGGAAAAATATGAAGCTTTATTAATTAGGAACACAGAATTGGAAAAAGCAGAGACCAAGAATGCGGAAATCATTGACCAGCTACAGAAAAAAAATACAAATAACGAAGTTATGCAACATTTGAAATTACAAATAAGAGCTTTGGAAAGCGAAAAATCTACACTAGTCAAAGAGAAACTTAATGCTAGGGACATGTCTCTGGAATTAGAAGGGAAAAATAATACCTTGACCAGTCAAATTCAAAAAATGCAAAATGATATACACAATTTGAACTTAAAAATTAATGAATTACTGAAAGAGAACGAAATTGTACACGAACGTGCAAAATCTGAAAAAGATGGACAAGTCAGTGTGTTAAAATGTCAAGTGGCAGCTCTTCAAGAGCAAAATGATTTACTGAAAAAAGAGTATGAGAGTATGGTCGATATTAATGGATTATTAAAGGAAGAAGTTGAAACTCTGAAATTATCTTTAGAACAGCCCAAGGATGAGTCCGATAATATGTCTGAATTACATGTTTCATTGCAAGCTGATATTGTAAAGTTAGAAACAAAACTGTCGGCGTACAAACAGGAAAATGCTTCACTTATAGCCGAAGTTAAAGAGTCGCGTTCGAAACTAAAAGAGTTTGATAGCCTAGTAGCTGAAAATGAAGATGCAAAATTAAAACTTTCCAGTTATAAAACGGAAAACGCAGAGTTACTAAACGAAATGAAAGAAATAAATCAAGTACTTAAAGAACGTGGAGAGAGTATATCTAAATTACAAAAAGCTATTGGTGAAATGGAGAGGTTAATAGATACATTAGAAAAAGACAGGGACATTTCTAATCAAGAAAAAGAAGAACTTTGTAAAACAATAGGAGTGTTAGAACATGATTTATCTAATGCAAAACAGAAAACAACTGAAGAGAGTGTCATAAGCCAAAAGTTATTATCTGACAGAGAAACTGCAAATAAGAGCTTGGCTGAGAAAGAAGCTGTAATTTTGGCTTTAAGAGAAGAAATAGAGAAACTCAAACAACAGTCTTGTTCTGGTGAATATGTGCATGTTATTATTTCGTTTGTTTTTTTGTTTTGAAGTATAATACCATATTCACTGTCAAATTTGTGTTTTAGCTGCGGACATAAGTAATGAAGATATGTCTACTTCAACGATATCTAAAGCGGAAGAATATTCCCGTATGCGAGATTTAGATGAAACTTTTGAGGAAAAGTAAGAAATTGTATTCATTCATTTAGTTACTACACTTATTCGAATTGTTGTTGTTGTGTTTTAGATTTAATATAATGACGAAAATAAATTACAGGTACACAAAGCTACGAATTTTTGCTTTGAAATTAAAAAAGAAGTTGAATGAAACCATGATGCAGTTGCAAAGTGCAGAAAAAGAAAAAGAGAAACTTACCAAGTTACTTGAAGAGTCTCCCAAAACGATGGCAGCCTCGAATGACGAGGTCGACCACGGGCACACGGACCACACTCGGCAGGAACAAACAAACCAGGCTCTAATAGCGGAACTCGAGACAAAAGTGAAAAGTCTCACTCTCTCTGTCCAGTCAATGGAGAGTTCTGCGAGCGAATTACAACTACTTAAAGGTAATTATTATCACCGCAGTGTTACAGCGACAATGACATGCGACGCGTTTACGGCGGTACGTACATGTCTTTTTTTTTCGGGGGCTCGGTAATACACAATTTATTGCATTTAAACCTACATACCTATATACGAGTTACGGTAGTCTAATATTATAATAAAGGAGAAATAGATCTTTGTCATAAGAATAAAGCATTAATTGTTGGTTTTAGGTGAACTTGCAAGTGTAAACCAGAGGTTAGAAGCTGAAATAGAGGCACACAAGGCTACAAAGGAGAGCCTGGATAAGGCTCGTCGCGATGTTAAGAAAAAAGACGTCCTCAGCCTAGAAATGGAAGATTATGAGAAATCTATGAAAGAGTTAACTGCAAAAATGCAAGAAAACAAGAAAAAAATAGTACAGGTAAGGTATCAACTTGCAACAATCAAGTTTACTTATAAGTACATACTCTTTGTTTATACTTCAAATACCCTGCATGTATTCGCTTTTATTAATATTAATAATGTGATAAATAAGTGTGAATATTTTACTTTTTAATATTAAATCTATGATGTACCTATTCCCATTTGTCCCCGCCTCATGTATGGCGGCATTCACGTCGTGGGGACAAATGGATTCTCATCAAATGTTATGATATAAATAAATACTCATTATGGCGAATATGCGTCTTTTTCAGATGGAGTCTACAATCGATACACAAGAAGGAACCATCGCCTCAATGAAAGTACAAATTAATTTGTTAGAAGAACAAATAAAGGCTGAAGAAACACAGAACCGGTTGATCCGAGAAGAATTACAAAATGCTATCGACGACTCAAAAGAAAAGGACGAAGTTATTCAAGCAAAAAATAACATCATTTCAAAATTAGAGCAAGAAGTCGAGGACGAGAAGCGGAAAAATGAAGAATCCAGCCTTGAGACTACCTCTTTACTAAGTGATAAAGAAAAGATAATCATCAGTCTCGGCCAAGACAAGGCGGAATTGAATAACAAAATGAAACGAATCGAATTCAAGTGTGTTGAACTAAATGACCAATTGAATATCACAAAAATGGAGTTGGAGGACTTAAAGACTGAACATGCTAGTTATAAGGTGAGGTATTTGTTCTAGAAAAAATATAAATCGTGATGTTTAAAAATTTAGTTACGAAGAAATTGATTGATTGGAAGATTTTTATTCGATCATTTAACATACCGCCGATACTGCGGACACATGTTTCCTCGGGGTAGATGTACAAATATAAATATTTGATGCAGGTTAGAGCTCAAGCCGTGCTGCGACAAAATCAGACGGTAGATCACAGCCAGGAGGAGCGGCTGAAGGAAGAAGCCGCTGCGTTTAGGGCTCACATCGAAACCCTTACGTCTAAACTGGCGACCGTCCAGTAAGTAAAACATAATTATTTACACACAAACATTTCCGTTGCAGTTCAGGTGGTTCGCCTTTACAGGTGTGCCCAAAACTGCCCGCGAAGTTCGGTTTTCGCCGCCCCTCGCGTACGCCATTGTCCATGGCCCAATTTAGCTATATGTACGATATTATGCTTACGACTCATTTAGATGGCGCGCGAACTCGTATACGATTTTAGTTACATTGCGGACCATTGAGGTTACATCAAATAAAGCGACCGATCAAACAACGCTATGTAATCAAACTCGCATGTGAGTTCTCGCCCCGTCTAAATGAGCCCTTATGGTTGGTGCAACTGACCTTTAAACTCATTCAAAACCAGTGTACATTAATTTCAGGTCGCAGTGTTCCGCGGCAGAGGAGGAAGCGGCGGCGGCGCGGCGGCGCGCCGCGGAGTCTGCGGGCGAGCTGGCGCGGGCGCAGCAGCGGGCGACGAGGCTGCACGCCGACCTAGCGCGCCTCACCCAGCAACTCGAAACCGAGCGGACGCACCACAAGCTACAAGTATACAATACATGCTTTAATGTTACAAAACAATCTCGTGTCTTTATGACTTAGTAACAGGAGTCGTTTAGATTAGGCGTCAGACGAGATTTTTTTATTCTTTGCCACTTTCTAATCCTAAAAATTCAGTACAAGAAAAGTAATATCCAAAAATAAGATGTTATATGATGGCCATTCCTGTGCCTTTCTAGAATACCACCACATTTTTTTATTAAGATTACACAAGGTGTAATAAAAATGGTGGGGATCCTGTAGAAGAAGAAAATGTTTGATACGAAAAATTTTCGCCCTTTGTATGAAGGGTTGTACGACCCCATACATATAGCTAGTTCAAATGATAGTTATTTTTAACGATAGTCGCGTGGGCAAGAAACTCGTACGTAAAAAAGCGGCCAAGTGCGAGTCGGACTCGCCCATGAAGGGTTCCGTATTTAGGCGATTTATGACGTATTAAAAAAAAACTACTTACTAGATCTCGTTCAAACCAATTTTCGGTGGAAGTTTACATGGTAATGTACATCATATATTTTTTTTAGTTTTATCATTCTCTTATTTTAGAAGTTACAGGGGGGGGGACACACATTTTACCACTTTGGAAGTGTCTCTCGCGCAAACTATTCAGTTAAAAAAAAAATGATATTAGAAACCTCAATATCATTTTTGAAGACCTATCCATAGATACCCCACACGTATGGGTTTGATGAAAAAAATTTTTTTGAGTTTCAGTTCGAAGTATGGGGAACCCCAAAAATTTATTGTTTTTTTTTCTATTTTTGTGTGAAAATCTTAATGCGGTTCACAGAATACATCTACTTACCAAGTTTCAACAGTATAGTTCTTATAGTTTCGGAGAAAAGTGGCTGTGACATACGGACGGACAGACGGACAGACGGACAGACGGACAGACAGACAGACATGACGAATCTATAAGGCTTCCGTTTTTTGCCATTTGGCTACGGAACCCTAAAAAGGTCGTACGTATTATCGAAGAATGTTCAGTGTGTGCAGTTGTGCAATGCTTTAACGACCTTTACGCTGACGAAGTTCTTATCGCAAACAATGTCCTTCAACAGTTTATTTACACCTTCAGGTATCAACACTCACACAATGTTACAAGACTCAAATGGCAGACATGGAGGCGCGGCACCACGCCGAGTGTGACGAGCTGAGGAACCAGCTGACGATCGCGCAGGAGACCGCGCCGCTGCCGCTGCCCGACCTCGACAACCGCAACTACGTGCCCGTCATACCCAAGGAGGACAGCGACTCGGAGATGGACATCAATGTGTCCATGATACCGAGAGAAGAAGGAGAGGTTGGTTTCTGTTAAGCGTCACTGGTGACTGTTTCATGCTTTCGTGAGCCGCTCTTTGGACCTACCAAGGCACCCAACCCAAACAATGGAAAATTGTTAATTTAGACTGGTGAAATCAACTTTAGTGGCTTAAGTTTAAACGGGTTACTCGTGTAATTTTTGTCGAATAATTGCAAAACATGTTTTTGTAAAGGTCGGCGTTGTCGAACACGACATGGAGGACTATATAATACTTGGAGGATACAACTAAACGGAGTAGCCATTAACAGGCTTTCCCCTCTGTCGAAAATAGACAGCCAACGGTCATACACAATGTATGGACTGACGTTAATCTGACATGGCTATTTTTACGTTACGCATACATTTGACGTTCCCCTCCCCCGCAAAAATCGGCAGACTGTTTTGTACAGAAAATTACAGACATGGCGTCTCCGTTTGATTATATCCTCCAAGATATAATACAACCAAAGAGTTCAATTGATACTTCTATTCTACAGAATGTCTTTATCTCTGTATCACAGGGATCCTTCCTTCCTTGTGAAATATGCATTTTAGTTGCTTGGAGTAATGATGTGTTTGTTTAGGGTTCAGAGTCGGCGCCATCGCCACCGCCTTCAAAGTACAAAGCCGAAGGGGCGAAGGGCGGCGCGCATTCGCCGGTGCCGCTGGAGCGGCTGCTGGAGGAGGGCGTGCCCGAGGACGAGGCCTCCGACGCCGCGGCCCTCGGCCTCACGCCCGACCAGGAGATCCTGGACCTGCGCCGCAAGCTGCTGTCGCAGCAGCAGAGGTCAGTAGCGAATGTGTTCGATACATGACACTAGGGCGAAGGTGCCTGAGACACCCCTCAGCCTCACACCCGACGCTTAAAACACCTCTATGTACACTCCTTTTCATATTGTATGACCATTCCCTCTCCTTTCCTTGTCGTCCGTCCGTCTTATCTTGTGTTGTTATTGATTTTTTCATATAGGAACAAAACGAGCAACTGTGTTTTACAAAGTTCGTTTATAAATCTTATATAATTAATTTATAGTAATTTGGATAAAATAGACGGTTATAGGGACGCAGCGGAAGTCCATAAGTTGAAATACTATTAATTTATTTTGGTAACCCTGTCTTTTTACATCCTGTCGGTTTGGTACCGACTTCGCATACTAAAGGGATACTATTTTATTTTATAATTTTTGAAGACGGTTTTTAGTTCTTTTAAATCTTGACAACGTATCTTAGATACACACATAATTATGTTTGTTCGATTAGGCGCTGCGAGGCTCGAACACGCGATTTTTGCACTTGTTAAGAAAAAGGGTATCAAATAATATTAACCTGTCGTTTCCCACGATATGACGTCACCCATAAGCGTTCTGGCTCAAATATGAGCCGCTGGGAGCTGACAGATTTAATTGGTGTTGTTAGAGTGAAACACGTGACCGTCCTGCTGGCGGAGTCGGAGCGCGAGTGCGCGCGCATGGCGCAGCTGAGCGAGCTGCTGAAGGGCGAGCTGCGGCGCGTGCGCGGCGGCGCCGGCAACTCCGCGCACAACGCCGAGTACATGAAGAACGTCACGCTTAAGGTATGGCACAGACATAGACTAGGAATCCTCTACACTGAGTTTAGAGCAATTATTTCATGAAACCGATGCTGCCAAAAATCGATGCCGCGACGGGACGATGTGAGCGAATCCCGTGCCGTGATTGGTCCGTTCAAAGACACGGACCAATCACGGCACGGGATTGACTCGAAGATGGAGTAAAACTACCGTATAAGTGGCAGAGGGGGTAGCGTTACTATGCTCAGTCTAGAGGATTCCTAGTCTAGGGCACAGAATAAGTCATAGTATTATCATATAGAACGGCCACGCACCGCCCCGCCCTGACACGCATTACCTCGCCCCGCGACTGGCCGCGACATGAATCTGGCGGACTTCTGGCGTCCTCCCAGTAAAGCGACTTACCTACACATACACAATCACGCGTGTATAGACGTGCCGCGCACACATATAAACGCAAATGATTTTTGATGTATGGCGTGTTAGCCCTGTGGGTATGGTATGGGGACTCGGGGCCCGGTGAAAACTGACTAGGTGGAGCTCTTTAATGGTACATTACAATACAAGTGCGAAAAGTAGGAAATTGGCAACGAGTGGCGATCATATTTTTGCCTAGGAATCTTCTTACGTCGTAAGGAATTTTACAGTACATATGGTGCGGTAACTAGCACAATACGTGCCTATTTAAAGAGACATATGTACTGTAAAACGTTATACAATACACGTGCGAAAAGGTAATTCGCATTCGTGTCGATTTGAAATTATTAAATTTATCGCCACTCGTTGCGAATTTCCTATGTTTCGCACTTGTATCGTGATGTACTATTTATGACTTATTTATTACGAATTCATACTCGTAGGCGTTTTTGAACGATGCTCTCACTTATTTTTCTGGGACGTGGAGGGATAATGAACCGTCAATATACGGTTGAATGACGTTTGAACGTTTTTCTGTCTCTTTCTTTTTGCTAACGGCGAGAAAGGGACATACAGCGAATAGAATCCAAGTATTTCGAACTTGTATTAGGCCCATCATGTAGAAATTACATTCGAATGTACCTAATGGTCACTTGAATATCGTTTTATCTCACTCAGTGCGCAAAATGCGATTTTAAGCAGCAAAGTC
The DNA here is from genome assembly GCF_948474715.1 of Cydia amplana. Lineage (NCBI taxonomy): Eukaryota > Metazoa > Arthropoda > Insecta > Lepidoptera > Tortricidae > Cydia > Cydia amplana. The sequence continues at coordinate 26,741,902 of NC_086096.1, read as the reverse complement.
CTTATTCCAGCTGCTGAAAATGTATTTGTTTATGGGACGGCTAATAACTGCCAAATTATTAATGAATCGTCTCACACCCGGAATTTCATGATCTGGCGGATTTTACTATCGGCCGCCGACATATATTAAGCTATAGCGTAGTTCCAACGTCCGAAACAATCCAGTCTTGTTGCAATTTTTAACGAGTTTTTACGTTAATCGTCAGATAATGGATGGAATCAAGTTGGTTAACCTCGTTAATATGTGATAAATTGATCATGTAGAATTATTGTAATGAGAAAATAATTATTTAGAAGATATAAATTACTCATTTCGCCCAAAGTACTAGTTTAATGTTGGTTACATCACTGTTTAACGGAGGTTAAGGTAGCGTTTCGACCGGGCTGCACGCTGAAATGAGGAAAACAAATGAAGTGATTCTATTGGTTCTTAACAAACACATCCGTCGCAACGGATCTATATCTAAATCCCTAAAGTCTTTTCTCCTGTCGATGCATTCCCTAATATTGTTTGTCATAATGATCAGTTGTCCTAACACTAAAAACCCTAATTTTGGTTATCCTAATATTGATTACTTATCCTAATGTTATTATGCATATTTTCTCTTTTGCGAGGGTCGCAGTTGAACCCTAACCTAACCCACTTTTGTGGCAGCAAGTTCTAAAACCTAACCATTTTTCAGAACCTTACATTATGGAAAATAATCGTTATGGCAATTGATCGTTATGGCATGTGCCCATTAGGACAAACCAGTTAGGGCAAGTGACTTTAGGACAAACGTTGTTAGGGATTCAGAATGACACCCCCTCGCAACGCATCATCGCTCATCTCTGGTCGAAACGCTGCCTAAGCGTGTCAGAGTGCGCACTCTTTGTGTACCTACCTATGACTTGAAATTGGTATCCAATGTGACGTCTTTATTTTAAGTATATGTGCCATCTATACTTGGTCAAGCAGATCTTGTCAGTAGGCGCAAAAAGGCGGCAAATTTGAAAAATGTAGGCGCGAAGGGATATCGTCCCATAGAACATTTGATTTTCGCTCCTTTTTTACTGACAATATTTGCTTGACCAGCTATAGTAAATATCACGCTTGCGATCTCTTTTGTCTGTTCCTTTGGTCAGCCGTAGGTACTCATACATCTTACACCCATAGTTTTTTTTAATAGCAACCACCATAGAAGATAGTGTCACAAGGGAGTAAAATGATTTACGAATAGGAATAGGACATACATTGAATTTGAACCCTGAACTAAGCGAACGAGTCTAAAATAGTGGGGGATTTTAGTGTAAACGCCTAAGACGAAAATAATTTTGCTACCGTATGACACTAACACTAATAATCGATAAACACCACCACTGCCAAAAGTCGCAAGTCTTCACGACTCAAAAGCCGTCAGGCGCCTTTTTTGCAATACAAATATAAAGAACACATTAACAATGCTTTGTATATCATTGAGCCTTAAAGGGTCTCTAAGGCTTTATAGCCTTTAAGGCCCACTTGCACCATCCCACTAACCCGGGGTTAAGAGGTTAAACCGTTAACCCAGTGTCAAATTGTACCGGTAACCACTGTAACTCCATGTTTAACCGGGAGACCCCGGGTTAGTGGAATGGTGCAAGTGGCGCTAAGAGTCTAAATTAGATGTTCAGCTTCTATGTACGATGTAACTAATATCGTCGTTTCTATCGTCTCACACCCAAAGGTTGTTGTAGTAGTAGTAGTAGTAGTAAAATACTTTATTGTACAAAGAGAAACATAAAACATGAAAGAACACACATCATTAGTACAAAGGGATAAGTATCATTAGTACTTATCCCTTTCAGGGATCTCTTCCAGTTAACCCTTGAGCAATTGAGGGAGAATTGGAGAACGTTAGACATAAAAGCTGTACTAATCGGCATAAAGATAAAAGATTTAATATCCTACAAGATAGGTCAAACCTATATCCTACTATAAGTATATACAAAGTATGGGATATGAAATGTAACAAATATGTAAACAGCTATATATATTTGAAATATATAATACATATAATACATTCTATAGAATACGATATAATACATATATACTATGTTGTCTGGAAGAGGTCGTTCTTTTTAGGGTTCCGTACCCAAAGGGTAAAAACGGGACCCTATTACTAAGACTCCGCTGTCCGTCCGTCCGTCCGTCCGTCCGTCCGTCTGTCACCAGGCTGTATCTCACGAGCCGTGATAGCTAGACAGTTGAAATTTTCACAGATGATGTATTTCTGTTGCCGCTATAACAACAAATACTAAAAAAAAAAAAAAAAGTTTAAGTGGGGCTCCCATACAACAAACGTGATTTTTGGCCGAAGTTAAGCAACGTCGGGCGGGGTCAGTACTTGGATGGGTGACCGTTTTTTTGTTTGTTTTTTTTTGCTTGTTTTGCTCTATTTTTTGTTGATGGTGCGGAACCCTCCGTGCGCGAGTCCGACTCGCACTTGGCCGGTTTTTTTTGCTTGTTTTGCTCTATAAAATAAAAACAAGATGGGAAATGTAGTAAATAAGTCATACTAGATTCGATGTTCCTTATATAGTTTCTATTGTCTAGGAGAGGACACTGACTTCTGTAACACAGGTCTTTACTTAGCTCAGAAGTCAGGGACTTCAAAACCCACTTAGTAACTTGTTTTTTGTCAATAATTTTTTTTTTTTCTATTTTTTGTTGATGGTGCGGAACCCTCCGTGCGCGAGTCCGACTCGCACTTGGCCGGTTTTATTTGTTGACTGAGGTGTGAAATAAGGAATGTTGTATTGTATTAGCTGTAACTCATAATACTATCTAGTGTCGTTATTAAAGTTGTGTGTTATGTTTAGTTCCTGACGCTACCTCCGGGCGACGAGCGCAGTCGGCTGGTGCCCGTCCTGCAGAAGATCCTGTCGCTGACCAATGAGGAGACGAGCAAAATTCAGGCGGTTGCTAAAGGTAAAGCGGAGCCCAGACGGGATGATCAAATCGACTGATTTGACCAGAAAAGAAATTGGCGTCGATCTCCAATTTCGTCACCCATTTCAGTTTTATGGCGATACTAGCTTGCCCGCGACTTCGTCTGCGTGGAATAAGTAATTTGGGTACCTTACTTTTTAAACAAATCTGCTTTTTATTCATCCTTTTTTTCAGCCCCAAATTGGTGCACTCTATAAATTTTCACCCCATTTTTAGGGTTAAAGGGATGATTTCGGGGATAAGAACTATTCTATATCCCTTCCCACAGCTCATACTATCCGCATGCCAAGTTTCATCTAAGTCGGTTCAGCGGTTATTGATATCCCATACAAAGTTTCACCCCCCTTTCCACCCCCTTGAGGGGTGAGTTCTGGGATAAAAAGTATCCTATGTACTTTCCCGGAACTCAAAGTCTCTCTATGCCCAATTTAAATTAATCGGTTCAGCGGTTTAAGCGTGAAGAGGTAACAGACAGACAAACAGACGGACAGACACACTTTCGCATTTATAATATTAGTATGGATTAGAGCGTTCTAAATTAAAAAAGTGCCCCCAAAGGCGAATACTGGAGGCACAAATTGGTATTCTTGCGTCCTCACCTCCATTTTATCGGTAATATTGGTCATAATCGGCGATTGAAATCAGCGAGCCAAATTGGCGTTTGCATCCGCACGTCCTGATTTGATCGGACAATTTCATCAGATTGGCGAAAAATCGTCCTCGTAGCAGCAATAGTTGCAAAGCGGACGAGGTGTTCCAAATGATCTTGACGCGACTTTATTGTTAAGAGAATAAGAGCGCGTCAAGGAAATTTTGAACACCGCTTAGCAACTTCTGCTGCTGACTGTACTGTTTAGGTCCTGCCTACGACTGATGGTCCCGGGTTCGAATCCCACTAAGGGCATTCCTAGGTAATTCATATCAAAGATTTATTGATTGTACCTATACGCTGTGTAAAGTTTAAGACGTGTTTCGAATTTGGCAGCTAATGTAGGTGGCCTGTACGGCTTGGTACTATATTTAACTAAAAGTTTTTTTGTCCCACTATCGAAAAAGCATAACACAATGCTTACAATATACTTGCCAATAAAAACCCTTTGTTTAAACAAATTGTATGTCTGATTTTTCGTATTTTAATATTACAGAATTTGTTTTATTACGCTCTTTACCTCATCAGTTTACATGTACTCATTACAAATTGTATTTTTTTCCAGGAATGGACCCAAATCCTAAAGGCTGGGGAAGCTATCTGCCTTGGCCTGGGGGAAAGTAGCATTGTATTTTTGTAGCCGTATGCTTCGATGAAATTAGAAATGAAAATAAAAAGGTTTAACAAACAAATTAAATACTTTATATATATAAAAAATGTTACATTGATTGTAGGTATCGATGAAATTAATTTCAAAAGTATGTAATTTTGCCTATTAAAAATTGTTTAATCGAGAAATAGATGACTTCTAATTGATTATGCTAGCCGCCACGACGTGTCTCGATTATCCGCGCCAGTCTCCTCCAGTCAAGTATTCCTAAATATGGTACAAATTATAACGTGAATAATCACTGTTATTACATATATGGAAGTACAAGACACGCTGAACACGAAATACGGAGGCTTAGGCGGATGAATTCTATAAAAACATAAATACACAAACTTTTTCATTCCGTTTGCTATTTTTATTTAAGAAATGTATTAATAAAAAATTATACTTCATACCAGGGATGTTGCGGATGCAGATTTTTTGACATCCGCGGATGCGGATGCGGATGCGGATATTTAAAGGCTCACATCCGCGGATGCGGATGCGGATGCGGATGTCAAGATTAGGTACTTAGAAAACGTCAAATATTACATTTTTAGTATTTTTTTATTAAAAAAAAACGAAATGTTTAGTATTTGAGCAAGAATATAGGTGCGTTATATTTAATAAACAGTAACTTGGCCGACTTTTCTGGATCTAGACGATTTTGTTATAGGTAATGAGTGTAATGACGAAATTACCTAGCACTTACGCCGCCGCTAAATTGTTCCTGTACCGACTTGTTCGACATCCGCATCCGCATAAGCTCCGCATCGATTTTATGCGGATGCGGATGCAGATGCGGATGTTGAAAATAATGCGGAAGTTCCGCGGTTGCGGATACGGATGTTCGCAACATCCCTGCTTCATACAACCTTTATGAGTACATATATCGTAACATTTATATTTGTGTGAAAGGATATATAACGTGGCCGTTTATGGATTTTATTTGGCTTTACCAGTTTGTATTTAATAGTTGCTCTATCATTGTTATATATTTTTTTTGCGAAATTTAGCTCATTAAAATATTTGAGGAATTTATTACTGTGTAGTGCATTAATGGACCCCTCGAATATTAATAGGTATTCAAACTTGTTTCATTATTAAAATGATCGCGGTCATTAAGCAGTGACATCATTTTCAATGGCAAAAAGATAATAAACATTAATTTGAATAATAAATGCCAGCAAGTTTGGAACCGGATGTCTGTATTATCTAAAATAACACGTATAGTGAATCTATTTTCAATTGCATATTTATTACTACATTCATATATTGTGTTCGCCTCGAACTTAATGCTTCAGGCGTTGTTCGTGCATTTCATTGTATTCTATATCATGTGCAAATAACTATTACCACTAAAAATAAACATTGATTATAAGATAAGATTTCTTTATTGTCAAAGCTGGTACATAGGTCTTATAAATATCATAAAAGTCCATCAGCTTGCCCATTTCGGGCGTACAATTATAAACTAACCTAGTGCATGCAAAAAACAATAACAATAACATAACATCATAACGATTCATTGTCTATGTACATAAAATATTCATTTAAATTATAGAAACTTTTTGTTAACAGCCATTTCTTGAGCTTGTTTTTAAATCTAATCTCCTCTTTGGCCTTAATATATTCAGGCAAGTGATTAAATATTTTTATACCTGAGACATAGGTGCTCTTGCTTAGTAGGTAATTTAGGTTTAGATAATTAAGATTTAGGTTCAGATACAATAGCCGCCAGTATTTTCCTAATGAATTTATATTTTGTTGCATACATTTTTAAGCATATATGTTTTCGGTAAGTACATAACAAACACCTGTAGGTCATAATGGTAGTAAGGTCTTAACATTGTGGAAACCCCAAGGAAAGGAATTAAATATCTTTATTCTCGGACGGTCAAATTATTATCTAATAAAAGTTTGGGGCTCTTATTTTCTTGTTTCTATTATTATTCTCTTTAAATTAGGATAGCGTTACATGGTGATTTCTTAAGACATATTGTTAGTTCAATATAATAACCTGTTGGTTAACTTTTAACCTTGGATAACTGGACTAGCCTTTCAGTAACATACCCCTCTGTCAAAAACCTTGCACAATTGGGCAAAAGAGATTATGACGTTGAAAGATAAATATTGAGTTAGTGAGGTAAAAAAGATATGTATCATTCAGCAGCAAAGTTGTTTCTTGAAACCACCGTAATGCTTAAGTTTCCGCCTCTTCTCTCAACTTCGTCTCACTGTCCATCGTGGTTCTATTTAGGATTCTTTGTCTTGTTCACAATATAAGCAATATATGTGTTTACCTATATTCCTTGACAAACAACTTGAGCAAACTTGTATAATAAATACGGCAGTGCATCTCCTTTGTGTTCCGGTACTAATGATTTGGATACAACACATGAATCATATATAACCGAGGCCTTATGATTGGCTGTTCCAAGCCTCCGTGTCAAATGTAGGTCATGTCTCACCAACTATTATATAGGTGTCTGGAAATTTATTACATATAATTTAGAAAGCACATACTACTACTAAACAGTTTGTTTAAATAATTATAAGAAATGGGGATGAAATAGATTTATATTTATTTATATGTAGATAAATAATAAAACATATGTAATTGGGAAGTACTTGGGGTGCGAAATAACCAACAACCGGTATGTAACGAAGCTAGTTTATTACTGACTGGTGGGGGCGGCGCGGGCGCATACACCTCACTCCTTCCCCTTTAATTTTGAAACCTGATAACAATGAGAAAACACAAAGATTAAAACTAACACTTACTTACTAATTTTCTTTACAAGGTATAGTCTATTTTCTTAGTTCTAGGCCTCAAGGTGGGGCCCACCCGTAGCGGCGGCGCGGGGGCGCTATCCGCGACGGATGAGGATGCAGGTTCCACATCCGGACCGGAACTCTGCTCCGCCTCTTTTTCCACCTGTAACTCTGTGTTACACTCCTCACTTTCTATTTGACTGGAAACTGAATCCGACCGCTGAGTGACAGTCGCTGGAGAAGGAGGCGGATCAAGTGGTAACGGTGGCGAAGATGGCGGCGATGCCGAGGGCGGTGGCGAAGTGAACCACGTATACTTGTCATCGTCCTCACCTTTTCTTACATTGCTGTCAAATTTTGTGCTCCCCGTATACCTCATAATCTGATCAATGTGCCTTTTGCACAAAACATTGTAATCGTTAACATATATTTCAAACATCCGGTTACCAATTATATTTTGTATGAGACCTAAAGTCCAAAATTGTTTTCTTGCTGTAAACCATCTTAACCATACTTTATCCCCCTTTCTAAAATGTCTACAATGCTGCTTTTCATTGTGGTCTTTGAAACCAAAATCATTTTTACGTTGAGGTAAAACCAGATCCAAACGCGACCTCAAGTTACGGCCAAACATGATTCGCGCGGGCGATAAGCCAGTAGAACAATGCGATGTATTTCGATATTCAAATAAATATCCCAATAACTTATTATGTACATCTGTTTGTGAATTGGCGGTAGATAATATACATTTTAACATCTTTTTACATATTCTTACAGAATTTTCCGCTTGCCCATTGCTTGCTGGATGGTAAATAGGCGATGTTACATATCTAATGCCATTCATAGCACAAAAATGCTCAAATTCTGTCGACTTAATTTTAACATCGTTATCTGATACAATAACATGTGGCACACCAAATCTTGAAAATAATTCTTTCAACTCGATTATTAGAGATCGTGTAGACGTACCGCCTTTCATAAACAAACATTCGAGCCATTTGCTATACGCATCTATAACTATTAAGTATACCCGCTGCTCAAATGACATGTAGTCGATATGTATCCTATGCCAAGCGGCCGACGGGCGAGGCCAAGGCGCGGGCGCGGCGCGCGGCGGGGAGGGTCGCGCTGCCACACAAGTTGCACATGATCCTATCCATTGTTCGATATCGGAATCGATTTTAGGCCACCACAATTTACTACGCGCGATACTCTTTGTTTTTACTATGCCTAAGTGACCGGAATGCAAGTCTTGTAATATCTGATTACGATACGACGTCGGAATAACTATACGATGACCCCGAAACAAGCAACCGTCATCTACTTCCAGGTCAGCTTTGCAGTTGAAGAAGGGCGTAACTGAACTGCAAGTGATTTTTCGTGGCCATCCGTGGCTCATATACTTAATTACCGTTTGCAACACTAGATCAGCTTCGGTAGCTTTCCTTAAATCATCAAATGTTACTGGTGCCACATTTGCATCTAAAAATTTTAGAAAAGATATATCTCCCTCTTCCTCTTCATCATCACATTCCGGCAGCGGCGCGCGAGAAAAATAATCCGCTACTATATTTTTCGAACCACTTATGTACTGGACGTCATAATTATAGGCCGACAGTATAATCGCGTAACGCTGAAGTCGAGACGCCGCCATTACGGATATCCCCACCTTTTTACCAAATATGGATAATAAGGGACGATGGTCCGTTTTTAAAATAAATGGCTCCTGTCTACCATATAAATACTGGTGAAAACGTTTTACTCCAAATATTAAGGCAGTAGCCTCCTTCTGAATTTGGCTGTAATTTCGCTCACTAGCGGTTAACGATCGCGAGGCAAAAGCAAGTGGACGTTCCGCTCCCGTTTGGGGGTCACGTTGACTCAGCACAGCGCCAAGACCAGGCCCAGCATCTACCGATAACACTAGCTGTGCCGCGGGGTCAAAATGACCCAATACCCGATCTGAACACAGTTCTTTTTTTACGCTTTCAAAAGCCTCTTGCTGTCGGGAACCCCACTGCCATTTTGCCCCATTGCGCAATAATTCGTGGAGGGGGCTCAGCATGCCTGACGCATTAGGTACGAAACCGCGGTAATAATTCACCATGCCCAAAAAACGCTGAACGTCTAAGATATTAGCCGGTTTAGGCGCGTTTAAAATAGCCTCGGTTTTCTTAGGGCATGCACGTAGACCATTTTTATCTATTACAAAACCGAGGTATGTTACACTATTTTTAAAAAAGTCACATTTACTCTTTTGCAATCGTAACCCCGAGTCATGAAACCTTTTTAAAACCTCTCGTAATCGCGATAAATGTAACTCATCAGTAGGTCCGGTTACGCATACGTCATCGAGCCAACAGCTGACTCCTTCTATACCTACTAGGAGTGTCTCCATTGTGCGTTGGAAAATAGCCGGCGCGTTAGCTAGTCCATACACGAGCCTCGTATACTTGTATAACCCTTTTGATGTATTTATAGTAGTGAGCTCTTGTGAGTCGTCTGATAGAACGAATTGATTATATGCGTTACTAAGGTCGAGTTTCGTATAACGGTTACCGCCACCGAGCCGCGCAAACACCTCTTCGATACGGGGCATAGGATACCTATCTATTATCATATCTTTATTGAGCGTTACGGAAAAATCACCCGCTATCTTTATTTTACCGTTTTCCTTTAAAACCGGCACTATAGGTGTCGCATATTTAGAAAAATTTACGGGTACCAATATACCTAAACCAACAAGCCTATCAATTTCTTCCTCTACCCTATTTTTAATAGCAAAAGGGACCGTACGAGGTTTAAAGAATTTAGGCGTAGCATTATCTTTTAATCTCAATTCTACTTGAAATTTGTTAAATTTTCCTAAGTCTTCATTGAAAAGGCTCGAATATTCGCTTAGCAACCGCGGTAGCTCACTTTGAAACGATTCCGAACTAACAAAATTAATTCTTTGTTTATCAATTGCAAAGTACATGTTAAATTTGGTCATAAAATCACGGCCCAATAGACCTAAACGACTACCATCCTCCATTACATAAATATCTATGTCGTGCGTTTGTTTAAAATATGTTATTTTTGTAGTGAAATAGCCCAGTGGCGCGACTTGATGACCATTGTAGAAACACATTTTTAAATCGCATTTCTTTAATTTAGAGTCCGAAAGGGTTTTATAATATAATTTATCACTTATCACACTCGCGCCTGAACCGCAATCAAGTTCCATTGTTAAGGTTTTATCGTTAAGGTCCACATCCAATAATATTGGTGAATAGTTAACGTACCTTAAATTAAATAGCTCGCACTCCTTGCAACCTTCAGCACTCTGAGAGACCTCAGCTGATCCGTCGAGGTCAGCTTGAATGCAGTTAACACGACACTGTTTTGCCTTCTCAGCGCTGCACACCTTTTTTAGATGCCCTTTTTGTCCACACCCCTGGCAGCGGTAGTTCTTGTATTTACATTTACTGGCGTCGTGGCTCTTAAGGCCGCACACGGAGCAGCGTCGAGAGTCCGAGGACCCCCCGGTACCAGGGCGACTTGTACCAACCCGGTACATCGGCTCCTGCTTGACTTGCACGACGGCAGCTGGAACAGACGTAGTACGTGCGCTCCTGGCATACGCAGCCTTCTGGGCCACTTCCACGGCCTTCGCGAACGTCAACGTGGCATCCTGCTCGAACAGCCGGTCGCGCTCTGGGCCTACGCTCAGCCCCAGCACGAATCTGTCCCTAAGCAGCTCATCCAAGGAGGCTCCAAACTCGCATCGTACTGCAAGTCCACTTACTCGAGCCGCCCATTGTTCGATGTTTTCTGCAACGTCACGCGTCGCCTCATAAAATTTCGCCCGTTCGACGAAAATACAACGTTTTGGCGCTAATTGTTTATCTAACACTGCTACTAGCTCCTCGAACTTAGAATCCTCGACCTTCTTCGGATGCACTAAGTTCCTCACCAGTCGGAATGTCTCGTCACTTAAGTGAGTTAAAAGCAAGGCACACTTATTTGCCTCCGTCACCCCATTTAACTTAATATATTGTACTAATCTGCTTTTAAAAATCTCCCATTCCTGGGAATTGTGGTCAAACGCGGTTAAACTTCCGAGGATATTACTCGACATGACTTAAACAGATTAAATTATAATACACACACACGCGGGTAAACGTCCGTTCGTCGCCAGTGGGAAGTACTTGGGGTGCGAAATAACCAACAACCGGTATGTAACGAAGCTAGTTTATTACTGACTGGTGGGGGCGGCGCGGGCGCATACACCTCAGTAATACAGAATTCTGTTTAATTTCAGCTATGTTTAGTTACCCGAAAAAAAATCTCAAATAATAATTTTGGAGAATAGATAGTTATGTGTATGTGAATTGGTCTCACATATTTTGTTAAGCAATCAGTGTGTAAGCGATAAGCGAATTATTTCGTTTTGGATTGCAAGTAGACTGATCCGCACGCTGCGTCGCCAGTTTTCTTCTTTTGAACTTGGCTTGACACGCTGCCGATCGACTTGATGCCATTCATAAAAAAATTTCGAATACCCTATTGCGGGAAGTCCTCAAATATTTGTGCCTCCTATATGCTCCTATACACTACCGGCGATGAACGTTGATAGTGTCATCGTCTGATCGGCATGATCATCGTGCAAGCATCTGTATGTACAACGCAACCATCACCCGGCGATTCCCTTTGATGCGAGCTCAAAAAACCGACAACTCACTGGTCGCAGGCGATCATTGGCAATGATAGATGATGACTGGCGGGGACTGCCGAGTTTGCCCTCTACACTATCGTGCCCGCCAGTCATCGTCTATCATCGCTGATAGTGTAGACTGTAGGTGTAAGGAGCCAAGATCATACTTAGATATAGCGATTTTTTTTTTAATTTATAAACCAAGCATTTGCATTTATACAGTGCTATTTGATGAAATAGAACTCTGCTCATGAAGACCAGGGGGCCGATTTTTGAATTTCGATCGCTCGATTTCGTTACTCGAGAATCGCGAAATGCTGATTTTTGAAATACGAGCGATAAAAATTTGGAATCTAGTGGTATTGACCACTCGTTTCCAATTCTATTAGTGGAATTTACATGCCTACTAGTACTAGATATTACTGAACGAAATACACGAAATCGAGCGGTCGAATTTCAAAAATCGGCCCCCAAAATAGAGGATTTAATTATCATGGTGCATCCTATGGGCGTACAAACTGAAATAGATTGAATCAAAACTCACTAATTACCACCACAAGGTCATAGGCGTCATAGCCATAGTGAACCATATTGGTACTCAAATAAGGTTGATTTTTGTTTAGTTATTTTTTAGTACCTACCTAATTAGCTTGTCACCAGACCAGCTATCATGGTCGCATTTTTATCACCTGTCATGCTATGCGTTACTTTCGTACTTACGTATTTGTTAGAACGTGACAGCAATAGCGACAAATGATAAAGAGCCGGCCATGTTAGCCCTACTGATGAGATGTCAATTGTCATATACTATAGAAAAAAACCGGCCAAGTGCGAGTCGGACTCGCGCACGGAGGGTTCCGCACCATCAACAAAAAATAGAGCAAAAAAATCGTGTTTGTTGTATGGGAGCCCCCCTTAAATATTTTTATTTTTAGTATTTGCTGTTATAGCGGCAACAGAGATACATAATTTGTGAAAATTTCAATTGTCTAGCTATCGCGGTTCATGAGATACAGCCTGGTGACAGACGGACGGACGGACGGACAGCGAAGTCTTAGTAATAGGGTCCCGTTTTTTACCCTTTGGGTGCGGAACCCTAAAAAAAGTGACCAATAGGGATGTTGACATGAATCGCGAATATATAACATGTTATGTTTTTACCATAGCAGGGAATATTAGAACGCGGAAAATCATATTTTGCAAGTGTAAATATGCGTAATAAATTAATTAAAAATAATCAAAATTATTTAAAATAATGCCCCGTATCACGTGGCTGCAAACGCCAATCGGAGCGCGTGACGTAATCACGGTGGAATGACCACAGACAAGTTATAAAACCTGCCTAAGTGTCTACAGATTATCGTACCGAAACGCGATCTTGGTGCGGTGCGGCGCACGAATCGATAGTGTGTAAGGTGGTGCGTTAAGGACGCAGCTATAAGTTAGAGCAAGAAAGAAGGTCGCTGTCCGATGCGGTAGTGTGTTAAGGCTTTAAAAAAAATTATCATAGTCGATTTAGACTCTCGCGCGAGCCACGAGACGAGCCGCGAGCCGAGCCACGAGACGAGAGTGTAAGCGGTGGGCTCGCGGCTCGTCTCGTGGCTCGCAAGCTCGTCGAGCTAACATAATTTAAACACTAACGGCACGGCATAAGGTTTATAACCGAATGACAAGCCGAACGCGAGTGTAAACGGTGGACTCACGTCTCGTGGCGCGGCTCGCGGCTCGTCTCGTGGCTCGCGCGAGAGTCTAAACCGAGTGTCAGTTGCTATATAAAGAATTAAAAAAATGACTGGCAGCAGTTGTTTAAAACGCCGTTACGTCATCAAGGTCACATGACAGTTTGGAGCGTTTAGGCGCGAAATTTAAACACGAAACTTATTATACATGTTTTTTTTATTCAAAATTAATGAATATATTTTTTTAATATTTTTTCTGTAATTATTACGTGTCTATCTACAAAATGAAACCAGTTCCAAAAATTTGTCAACATCCCTATTATATACGAGGGGCGTTCAAAATATTCTCGGTATTGATATCTTACAACCTCTTCTAAAATTTCTTTCGTTACTGGCCGCTAAGGTTTATTCATTGACATTAAAAAAAAGTATAATTCGAACCGAGATGTTCTTTTGTTTTTCTGCAATTGCTGAACAAACATGACCATCATGTGGGAATTGACAATGTTAACTAAATTAGAACATCGATGCGTGATAAAATTCTTGATAAAACAGGGTAAAAATCAAAAAACCATAAAAGAGGAAATGGATTGTGTTTACCGTGAGTCTGCTCCTTCTTTATCTACCATTCAAAAGTGGTCAAGCGAGTTTAAACGTGGAAGGGAGAGTGTTGAAGACGACCCTAGACCTGGCCGGCCTGTAGTAGCTACTTCACAAGAAAATATTGATAAAGTGGAAAAACTTATATTGGAAGATGGTCGAGTGAAGGTAAAATCTATAGCACAAGTAACCAATCTCTCTATTGGTACCGTACATGATATTATCCATGACCATCTTAATATGTCAAAAGTAAGTGCAAGATGGGTTCCGCGAATGCTGACTCGGCTTCAAAAAGACATGCGTGTAGCTTGTTGTTCCGATTTTATTGACCTGTGCGGTGAAAATCCTGATGAGGTGCTGCAAAGAATAGTTACTGGAGATGAAACCTGGGTTCATCATTATGACCCAGAGAGTAAACAAGAGTCCATTCAGTGGCACATTAAGGGTTCAGCTCATCCCAAGAAGTTCAAGGTCATCCCTTCAGCTGGCAAGGTCATGGCCACGATATTTTGGGATTGTGAAGGAGTATTACTGATCGATTATAAAGAAAAAGGTGTAAATATCACAGGACAGTACTACGCTAACATTCTACGTCAATTAAAGGATGCAATCAAAGAAAAGAGGCGAGGAAAGTTAACCAAAGGTGTTATGCTTCTGCATGACAACGCCCATCCATACTGCGTCCATACTGCTCATATTGCCAAGGCAGCTATTGTTGAATGTGGGTTTGAAACTGTTACTCACCCACCGTATAGTCCGGACTTAGCCCCCAGCGACTTCTTTTTGTTCCCCAATCTTAAAAAGGATCTGGGTGGAAATAAATTTTCCGATGATGAAGCATTGAAGGCGGCAGTGGAGGAGCATTTTTACACCAAAGATAAAAAATATTTTTATGCAGGATAAAAAAAAATAATTGATCGATCTTTTAAGTGTATGAACATAGGGGGGGAGTATATTGAAAAATAAAAATATCAAACTTTTCGTACTTGTTTGTTTTCATTCTCATACCGAGAATATTTTGAACACCCCTCGTAAATCCACTGGTGGCGGAGGCCGGAATCGAACCGGCGTCTTCAGCTTACGCGGCGGGTATTAACGTCCTGACCAGGTCTCTATTGTTTCCCAAAAAGTTTAAAACATAATGTATTGTTTGCCCGCATTTTTGTTAGTCATAATACATTTGGTTCAGAAACGCGTCACTTTTCAGGATTGCATTGCCATAAAACAAACCTTTTTTTTGATGACCCAAGGGGAATCCCCCCTTTATGGATCTCACTGGCCCAGGAGAAGCCCAGTGGGTATGTCCGACTTCCACGGACTAAACCCCCTGGGGTGTTCCGCCGCGCGCTTTGTAGGCGGGGTTTCGGGAACTCGGAACAAACCTAACCTATCTATAGGATAACGGATAACCTTACGAAAATCCTGAAAAGTTAACGGTTACAGTTTTATGACTAATGTAATGAATGTAATGATAATATGACAAACAATACATTATGACTTAAAACTTTACAAAGCCAATAAAGGGACCCCGTTCTGACCACTAGACCAAACGGCCACGGCGCGGCGGTACTCTTCCCAGATTCTCAGTTTGCGCTGTACTTAGTGTACGAAAACGATACTTATTGCTTATTGCTAGTACAGATGTAGTGCAAGCCAGTCTATCCAGATTAGTGCTTAATTGTTTTCCATCGTATTTTCACGGCAACGTACGAACGTGTCTTGCTATATCGGTACAAAAAGTAGGTATGAGATTGACTCATTTGACTGAAGTAGCATGACAAATACAAACGTTTCCGTGAAAATACGATAGATGGAAAACTCCTTATTTATGCACTACATCTGCATTTATTAGCGTATCGTTTGCTACGGCGCAAACGATTGGCATCTTGGCTAGGCACCCTAATATATGCTAATAGCCGGTCGTAGCAAAAGGCGCGAGATTATATAGCTGGCCAAACAGATCTTGTCAGTAGAAAAAGGCGGCAAATTTGAAAAATGTAGGCGCGAAGGGATATCGTTCCATAGAAAATTTGAATTTCGCGCCTTTTTTACTGACAAGTTTTGCTTGACCAGCTATAATTTTCTTTGATTTGTTCCCTAGTTGTTATAGTCTGGCAAACCATATTTGTCTGTAGAAAGAGGCACGCAATTCAAATTTTCTATGGGAGAACAACCCATGCACTTTAGGTACTTACATTTTTTAAATTTGCCATATTTTTCAACTAACGGAAATGGTTTCCCAAATTATAGTTGAATGCAGTTTTGTAATTTTTTGTCGAGAATGTGGAGCGGTTTCCATTTATAGTCATTACAATTTTATTTTATTTATCTCTTTCGTAGGTGAGGGTGGGGAGGGTCGATCCCTAGGGGACACTTGGTAAACTTCATTTTTAATCAAACCAAACGAGATACATTTTTTTGCACTGTTAACACTCATTCATTCGTTCCTAACTTCACGTTCTGTCATGGCACTGTATCGGAAAAGTCAGTGGTTCAAAAATGGCGGATGGTGAAAAATTTTCTGCGTACTATATTCAATTATCGGTAAGCTTTAACTGGATTTATTTTATAATATGAGATGGACATGATGTTAGTGAGTGTGCTTATTTTATTTGTTGTTTATTGAAGTGATGATTAACTTGGATTACATTGATATACGCGAACACACGTTTCGAGTACGGCACGTTTTATAATCTTACTATGTATGGGGAGACTTTGTCTTTTTCTTCAGGGGAGATATGTTTCCGGGATCATGTCACCCCCAAAGCGATTGTAATAAATTTACTTACAAAATGATTCATAGAGCTATCATAAATATTTTCTTTTTTTTAGTAAATCATGCCGCAAAATTACGACCAGAGAAACACTGATTTAAACTTTCAAGGTTTTTGACTCATTATTGTTTATTAAAACGGGATTTAATGGCGTGTAATTCAGTTTTTAATTATACAACCGACTCCGAACTCCGAAAACGGAATTATCCCCGTGGCCTTTGAACAGACTAACTAAAGTTGACATCAACATTTTACGAACTACCCGCACTTGGTCTTGTTTATCAAGTTAAACGTTTTGCACACAGGGGATGTTACTCGGTCGACAAACAACACTTATAACGATATTTGGTTTTCAACCGGCGATATTTGTTTTATGGATGAAATGCTATTTCAATGGCTTTCCGACCTTATGTACTATAGAACCGACGGTCCATAGAAAGGATTTTAGGATTATGCAGCTCAAACACCGCCCTCGAACGTGAGCAGTAAATTTCTAAACTTATTTAATATAGTAAACAATAACGACCAGAGATGGGTAAAAAATTTAAAATTGCTGTAGGTATCTGACGCTAAAAATACCTTCATAATAACTTTAAAAAATTTAGCTTGTTACAAGAAATTTTATGTTAATAACTTAGATTTTTGTTTTATTTTAACTTTTTTTTGGTTCAAAAATTGATTCCCTATTTTATGTTGTTTTATGGATAATACGATTACATTGTTTTTTAAAAGTATAAGATTATGGATTAATTTGTGTTTGATATCATCATATATTAATTTTCTGTAGATAAAGTGAATAAATTAATGTAGATACTACCCTCGAAATATGACATTGCCGCTTAAAATCTTTTTACCAAGTGTCCCCAAATCTGGAAGACTTGATCCCTTCGGCTTAGACATCTGATTACCGGAAATACAACTTCAAAGCATGGAAGATGCAATATATATATGTTTGCTGTGTATTTTACAAATTATAGATGCATTGCTAATAGCGATCCGAGTTATATAATCAATGCGAATCTGGTACGGGGAGACATGGTAAAAATCTGTTTACCATGTGTCCCAAGAACCAGGGTCACTTGATCCCCCTAGGATCAAGGCTCCCGACCAGGGGTAAACAAGTCTCCCTTACATAGGGGACACATGGTAAAAGTCAACAGTATGGGTTTTCATTAAATAATGGTCTAATTTATTGCACAAATCTGTTCTAATTCAAACTATTAATGAAGAGATAAATTCTGAATCGTATGGTCTATAAAGTTTTTCAATACTACAAATAGTTAAGAAAATGTATGCCAAAAACAAAAGGGGTGATCAACCCTCCCCAGTTTCCCCTATTTACTTAAGATCGGTTTTCCTAGGATAGCGGTGCCATCATATAGCGGCCGTCTCCATACTAAATAATACGGCTAAATATGGATGTCGTAGTATTTGTATGGAGACGGCCGCTGTATGACGGCACCGCTATCGGAGGAAACCAAAGCTTTACTTGCTAAAAAGAGACAGATTTTTAGTAGTCATTACTCATTACAATTTTATTTTATTTGTCTCTTTCGTATTTACTTACTTGCTAAAAAGAGACAGATGCTATATTCAATGAATGAGTCCGTAAAGATATGAATGAATGAGTATAGGTACCAAATAGGTACCTACGTAGTACGAACTTATAAATTATTATTAATTAAATGATATAAAATGTACAATAAATTAGAGCATTCATCACGTTATTTTTAATGATTGAATAATCATTATTATTATTTTTATTTTATTATATTTAAGCAAATGCATTTTTGCAAAAATACTGGCAGGGTTGGTGAAACAGTTGAACAGAATGAAAAACTTACTCGGTGAAAAGAAAATAGTTATATCCGGCATCTTGTTACTCATCGCAATTAAAATACAATAACTGTGTTATTCAAGTTAGCTGATACATTAAAATAAAACTAGATATTTATTATATGAAAAACCGCCAGGAATTTAAATTAATTATTTCAAAATAACTAGAAAAAAGTACTAATTTGATTCTATTGATTCGAGTTCCCGGGCGACGTTGCAACGGCGCATGCTCGAAAAGCGCTCGGAAAATTCGCGACTACGCCTGCTGAAGGTGAGTATTCTATATTTTCTTATAATAATCTTATTAGATTTTACTAATTTACCTATCTTTGTAGAAACGCATTTTTCGGTTTCTATTGATAATATTTTTCAATATATATTTTGACTTTGTATAAAACTATATTACGTGCAAATTGATTTTGCCGGTAGGTCTTCGTTTTAATTGCGCAATTCATTAATCTTAAAAAATTGATGCTGGTAGAAATATTTGTCGTTTAAAACTTTGTGGTGTATAGAGACACACTGCTATATGTATTAAATATTGCAAAGGACATCCACTACAACGTGTCGATCTTATAGGAACAGTCTTTAGTTATTCTCATTATCATGTCCTTCAAATTTCAAAGATGTAAAATACATAAACGTAACTCGTTGCTATTAAATCGTAGGTATTTTGACATATCTTTTGTAGTTTGCTATTAGAAAAGAGACACGTCACCGTGGAAGTCTTTAAAACTTAAACTTTTCCTCCATAGGTACAGACTTAATTGGGGCATATTATTATCAATTGGTTTACGATGTTACTCCTTTAAATGCAAAGTATTAATCGTTCTTACAGGGAATTGATCGTCTATAGATATAGACGGACAAGATGGAGGCAGGCATGCGTTGCACCGGCAAGTCCATGTGTCACGCTCGCCAATATATGCGGCTTTTGATTATTCTATTTTCAAACGTGCAAATGTATGCACTTACGCTTATTATAGCACAGATCAAGTCTACTAAATTTAGACAATGCATTGACTTATCGTGGCAATACACGACTTCATTTTCTTTTACTGTGGATAGAAAATAACCGTCTGTGTCTGAGCGTCTGCACCTTAGGTTTAACAGTGTGAAAGCTATGTTAGAATCGACCGTTGCGCATTCAATTGCATTTAACAAACCTGGCAGAATATTACTGGCCTATCTTACATAACTACCACGAAGAAGAGTTAGAAATGTTGTAATTTTGTTTGAGTTATTTATCCCCATCGTGATAATTGTTTTGTGTGTAGGTCCGGTTGGTTTCAAATAAGTAATTTGTAACCGCGCAAGATGGGTAAGGAGAAGACTCATATTAATATCGTGGTGATCGGCCACGTGGACTCCGGCAAGTCCACCACCACCGGGCACCTCATCTACAAATGTGGTGGTATCGACAAACGTACCATCGAGAAGTTTGAAAAGGAAGCCCAGGAGATGGGCAAGGGATCCTTCAAGTATGCTTGGGTAAGTCTTTATTAGGTTCCAGCAGGTACCTATCCAGATCCAGTAGGAAAAGCATTGGCGCTATTGTTTTATAAGATATGATATCAGTCCACATTACATTTACCAAGTACCTACCTCTACCGTACCTACCTATTTTAGTAAAAATATGAAATACGTATGCAAAAATTCATAAACTGTTTTACGGTATATTTATATATTTCCGTTTTTGCGCTGTTTGAGCCTACTTCTTATAAAATGTATCCCCTCTCATCCCTCGCTACAGGCGCCACGCATCCTCGCACATCTCTGGTGGAAACAGTTGTGTGGGTTTGTTATAGAATTGTCTCGATGAGTATTAGTTGACTGTTGAAAGAAAAGTACAGTCAGCGATACAAGCTGAAATGAATGAGTCATTTACGATACAAGTGCGAAAAAAAGGAAATTCGAAATTGTTTTATTAGATATGATATGATATCAGTGCACATTACATTTACCAAGTACCTCTACCGTACCTACCTATTTTAGTAAAAATATAAAATACGTATGCAAAAATTCTACCGGATGGGATTAGGATAGATACCTACCTACTCTTGAAATTTGTTAGGAAAAATACAATAAGTACCTCTTAGAATTCAAGACTCATGATATGACTCATTTACTTATAGCTTAGAAACATTTGGGTAGGTACTTCATTTTAATAATGATAGCATTGCAATTTGATGACGATAACATATTGGAGTTGTAATTGTTACCTAATTATTTACATATCCGGTGATTTTTTATAGCCAGGGACCAGGGACGTTGCTATAAAATGTTGCTACTTAATTTGCCCCAAAATGTTTGAATTCTTTACTATTCTAGGTATTAGACAAGTTAAAAGCAGAGCGTGAGCGCGGTATCACGATCGATATTGCACTGTGGAAGTTTGAAACCGCTAAGTACTATGTGACAATTATCGACGCACCCGGACATAGGGACTTCATCAAGAACATGATCACTGGCACCTCCCAGGTAACTAAAGCTGTAAAGTTGCTGGTTTGCGGGGAAGACATTTCCTCACAAAAAAGTAAATGGATAGGTAATTGGATTGATGAATTTGCAGGCGGATTGCGCTGTTTTAATAGTGGCTGCCGGTACGGGAGAGTTCGAAGCGGGCATCAGCAAGAACGGACAGACGCGCGAGCACGCGCTCCTCGCCTTCACGCTCGGCGTCAAGCAGCTGGTCGTTGGCGTCAACAAGATGGACTCCACCGAGCCGCCCTACCACGAGGCCCGCTACGAGGAGATCAAGAAGGAAGTCTCCTCTTATATCAAGAAAATTGGTTAGCAGCTCATTCACTTAACTAGTGACTAACCCACACTTTTTCACTTCAAAAAGTCCGGGCAGAATTAGCTTAGACTGATTCTACCTATGACTTCATCTAAGAAAAATTCGCGACGATTTCGTAACGTTATAAAATGTACCTATGTAAGATTACTTGACAACTTTTAAAGATAGGTATTTTTGAGTTTCGAGGAAAACGGGAAGGTAAGTAGGTAGGTACTTACTTACCTATAGTAGTACTTATTAAGTAGGTACCTAATTGTGGCGGAAGCGATTACTCGATTCGAGCGTACAAATATAGCACAGTCAATGCCGACTTGCACCTTTTACTTGCATTCCATTCGACCTTCAGTCCAATCGTTTGGTTACTTCCCATTTGTCCTTTAGAACTAAGAAGTATTTCAGGAATTTAAACTGACGAAAACCAGTGGTATTGTAACTATTGGACTTGGCACCGACTTCAAACGTATTAATTCTTAGCGCATTTAAAATTGTATGTTACTTTATTTTATCCGGTTTGAATAAATATATTTAAATACAGTAAGTATTTCAAAAATAACTGCAACCTTTACGCTACCTACGTATAAGAAATAAATAAAATTAATCTTTGAACCCCCGAAAAATGTACTGACTTTATATCAAGTCAATGGCGACGAAAAGGTTAAGTACCTATGTAATTTGACTAAGTATTTTAAAATGAATTGCCAAGTCTCGAAAATGTGAATTGTGTACAGGCTACAACCCGGCAACCGTGGCGTTCGTGCCCATCTCGGGCTGGCACGGCGACAACATGCTGGAGCCCTCCGACAAAATGCCCTGGTTTAAGGGGTGGACCGTCGAACGCAAGGAGGGCAAAGTCGAGGGGAAGTGTCTCATTGAGGTAACACACACTTTTTTTAGGTACCATTTTTTTGTACCCGTTGTCATTTTATGTGAAGCTCTACCACAACAAGACTAAGGGCCAGTTGCACCATCCGCACTTGACAGACTGATCAACGTCAGCCGGCGCGCTCCGGCGCTTTACTATGAAACTTTCTATACAAGAAAATTTAGCGAACTCTAAGAGGCAACAGGAGTGGTAATTTCTCCATACAAACGTACCCGACTGTTTCCTCCGTGGGTTTTGAAGCTAGAGCAATATTTTTTTTCAACACAGATTAATATTGTCAATATCTGTGTCGGACCGTTTCTCTTTTTTTGATATTTTTGTTTTTTAAGGCGCTAGAGCCCTCCAAAAATGGCCTAATTGACTATGCCGCAATGAGAGGCGTGGTATTCAAAACTGATATCGATTAGCCAAAAAAGCAAACCGGTCCGACACACATCATTTCATAGGTAATCATTTAAATTTCCAAATTTGGTTACGATTGGTTAAGTTTTGGAGGCGGAAACAGTCGAGTACGAAAGCTCGCTTTTTGAGATTTTTACGCAGGATTTTTCGCCTTGTCCTTATCGCACTAGTTTTAGGAGCCGCTCCCGTTAGCGGGACGGCTACATTTACCTAAAATATTTAAATCTCAGCTCCTGTTTCGTCTTAACGATGACTAAAGTTTGGTGCAACCGACCCTAAGACTATTATACGTCATGCATGGGGGACATGGATCTTAAAGCTGGAAAGCATACCTAACCGGGCATACGATGATACCGCGCGAGATATGGCAGACAGATTCGATCCTTTCTGTATATAGGTATACGTCCACTACTTAAGTAGGTATTGTATGGTTGAATACTGAAGGTCGATCACTCGACTTCGCGACAGCTATTAAGTACCTTCTGATATAATTATATTCTCAATGTATATTTATGAGAAGCGATAAAACTAATATTTCCGTATTTTGCTGCAACAAGAAGTTAAATGTCATCAAAATTAAGATCTAAGACCTATCATATTAAATGCATATTTGTTTCTTTTTGTCTAGAATGTATGGTTGTCGCGTATATACTTAGATAGGTATGTTTGTTACGCGATTATTTTAAGTCTGCTTAACAACTGTAGATACTGCACATATTTGTGCGGGTTATACCTAGCTGTGTATTATTATTTGGCGATAAAACCTTAAAATTACTTAGGGCGACATGTACAAGTTTGCTAAAAATAGACCCATCTATTTAGGTAGATTATTCCTACGAATGAACATCAAAATTAATATTGAGCATTGAGACCAGATGTAAAGTCCCAAATAGCATTCGGTGCGCACAAGGTCGTCCTTCGAACTCGTTCCATTATGGACCGCTCTCCTTTGACCTTTAACATTCAATTTTAGCTTGTCGCGGACGCCTTACGACATTTAACATTTAAATAAGTAAGTACCTACTTAATGTTAATCTATGCCCATTATTCCATCTGATTCGGATGTATTTAATGTTATTATATGATGTTAATGCACATTTTTAATACATTTATGTCGCGGCGGTATACTATTAGATTAGAACACAAAAATAAACACCATACAAGTAAAAGAGCGTACCTTCGCGGCACTTACGGTTCCGTACATTAAGTCCGACTCGCGCTTGACTGCACATTTCTAATAGGTTTTACTGTCATCTACAGGTAAAAAACTATTTTGTGTATTTTTTTCAAAATTTTTGACCCAGTCTTTTCGGAGGAAATGGTAATGCTATTTCTTAAATAACTTCTAACCTATGTATTTTAAAATTATAAAAAAAAGTTCGAATTCTCAAAATGAGCTGTTTTATTTTGATATATAACACGATTATCGGTTGGCCGATCGTGTTCAAAACAATTGTCGTGGGAAGTATTGATTAAGCTATATTTTTAAATTTAATTATTTTTGAAGTGAAAACTTCTTTAGCGGCGCTGGCTGTGCACTTTTTGAGGTGGGGAAAAAATGTTAAACTCGCGACAGATCACGTGACCGTAAGACGGTCACGCGTGACCGTAAGACGGACACGTGACCTGATCGAAAAACTTACGTCATTGAGTTTTTCTTTATTGATTTAAATGCCATCTAGTGAGTTTCCATCTAACTGGTATTAATATAACTCGAGTAATAACAGTGATGTGCTTAGGGGTTTCAAGTAATGCGACTAAATAACGCTAGATGGCGTTACCCTCAATTATACAAATACATAGTGCTGCAGACATTTTGCAATAGTGACTGAGTTTTCACTTCTGCCAGCACTCCCGGACTGCAACCCGTTGTTTTTTTTTTATTTATTGTAACTTCTAATAAAAATAATATAATTTCATTATTAAATATAGTTAGGTAATACCTACGTTTTCAAGCAAAATGGCTGTGACAGACGACGGACGGACAGACACTAGGTACCGATAGACGGACGTATGACGAAACTATAACTATAAGGGTTCCGTTTTTGCCATTTTGGCTACTAGAGTGAGAGTTTAGGACAGTAACTAATGACAAGGAATTCGCCTATTTAGGAATCCAGACAGTGGTCCTTCGGCAAAAGTAGAAATTTCGACTGTTGCCATACTGATGGTCATTCACAAAGAAAGTAATGGGCGAACGTAGTCGTTAGGCTGAGATTCCCCGGGGATCCGCACGGCATAGGTAGGTTACTTTTTATAAAGCTAATGCATTTTCTTTATAAAACGTAATTTTTTTTATAATCAGTAGCGAGACATTGACTAAAACGAGTCAATGATCTTGTTTTTTACACACTTATTTAGCTTCACTGCGTATATACCCATCTTCTTAATACAGTACTTCAAATCTTGTAACTAAAATTTGAACCAATTCCCGGTATCTGATTCAGTTGAAATTTGGATTCTATCGTAATTCCGGTGTCAATGTACCTAAATAATATGCTAACATGGAGATGAAGTAGGTAGTTAAATCTTATTCCACAGGATTTTTTATACCTAGGTGAGGGTGGGGAGGGTCGATCCCTAGGGGACACTTGGTAAACTTCATTTTTAATCAAACCAAACGAGATACATTTTTTTGCACTGTTAACACTCATTCATTCGTTCCTAACTTCACGTTCTGTCATGGCACTGTATCGGAAAAGTCAGTGGTTCAAAAATGGCGGATGGTGAAAAATTTTCTGCGTACTATATTCAATTATCGGTAAGCTTTAACTGGATTTATTTTATAATATGAGATGGACATGATGTTAGTGAGTGTGCTTATTTTATTTGTTGTTTATTGAAGTGATGATTAACTTGGATTACATTGATATACGCGAACACACGTTTCGAGTACGGCACGTTTTATAATCTTACTATGTATGGGGAGACTTTGTCTTTTTCTTCAGGGGAGATATGTTTCCGGGATCATGTCACCCCCAAAGCGATTGTAATAAATTTACTTACAAAATGATTCATAGAGCTATCATAAATATTTTCTTTTTTTTAGTAAATCATGCCGCAAAATTACGACCAGAGAAACACTGATTTAAACTTTCAAGGTTTTTGACTCATTATTGTTTATTAAAACGGGATTTAATGGCGTGTAATTCAGTTTTTAATTATACAACCGACTCCGAACTCCGAAAACGGAATTATCCCCGTGGCCTTTGAACAGACTAACTAAAGTTGACATCAACATTTTACGAACTACCCGCACTTGGTCTTGTTTATCAAGTTAAACGTTTTGCACACAGGGGATGTTACTCGGTCGACAAACAACACTTATAACGATATTTGGTTTTCAACCGGCGATATTTGTTTTATGGATGAAATGCTATTTCAATGGCTTTCCGACCTTATGTACTATAGAACCGACGGTCCATAGAAAGGATTTTAGGATTATGCAGCTCAAACACCGCCCTCGAACGTGAGCAGTAAATTTCTAAACTTATTTAATATAGTAAACAATAACGACCAGAGATGGGTAAAAAATTTAAAATTGCTGTAGGTATCTGACGCTAAAAATACCTTCATAATAACTTTAAAAAATTTAGCTTGTTACAAGAAATTTTATGTTAATAACTTAGATTTTTGTTTTATTTTAACTTTTTTTTGGTTCAAAAATTGATTCCCTATTTTATGTTGTTTTATGGATAATACGATTACATTGTTTTTTAAAAGTATAAGATTATGGATTAATTTGTGTTTGATATCATCATATATTAATTTTCTGTAGATAAAGTGAATAAATTAATGTAGATACTACCCTCGAAATATGACATTGCCGCTTAAAATCTTTTTACCAAGTGTCCCCAAATCTGGAAGACTTGATCCCTTCGGCTTAGACATCTGATTACCGGAAATACAACTTCAAAGCATGGAAGATGCAATATATATATGTTTGCTGTGTATTTTACAAATTATAGATGCATTGCTAATAGCGATCCGAGTTATATAATCAATGCGAATCTGGTACGGGGAGACATGGTAAAAATCTGTTTACCATGTGTCCCAAGAACCAGGGTCACTTGATCCCCCTAGGATCAAGGCTCCCGACCAGGGGTAAACAAGTCTCCCTTACATAGGGGACACATGGTAAAAGTCAACAGTATGGGTTTTCATTAAATAATGGTCTAATTTATTGCACAAATCTGTTCTAATTCAAACTATTAATGAAGAGATAAATTCTGAATCGTATGGTCTATAAAGTTTTTCAATACTACAAATAGTTAAGAAAATGTATGCCAAAAACAAAAGGGGTGATCAACCCTCCCCAGTTTCCCCTATCCTGTTACAATTGACATCGTATAACCAACCTAGTTTTTTGAAATCCGCAAAACTTAAATATAGATATTGTGCAATATTGAATAATAAAGTGATTTAATAAATAAGATTCCATGATCATAACATAACAAAATGAAATAAAATGTTGAAAGCACTCGAGTCGCTTAGGTGTACAGTCAGCAGCAGAAGTTGCTAAGCGGGCCAGGTGTTCAAAATGATCTTGACGCGACTTTATTGCTAAGAGAATAAGAGCGTGTCAAGGTAATTTTGAACACTTCCCCCGCTTAGCAACTTTTGCTGCTGACTGTAAGTACGTAGTACGTACACTCGGTAGGTACGTAACGTAATGCATGTGTATGTGTCAGGCGCTGGACGCGATCCTGCCGCCGTCGCGGCCCACCGAGAAGCCGCTCCGGTTGCCTCTGCAGGACGTGTACAAGATCGGCGGCATAGGCACCGTGCCCGTCGGCCGCGTCGAGACCGGCATACTCAAGCCAGGTATATAACTGCTCCCAACATTACATTTATAACTAGCTACGTACTGGATTCAGGATTTACCCACATTTATTTTGTCGAGCTTACATCATAATAGTTTTCATAAAATGGTATTTTGACAAAATGTATCCTGCACCTTAATAATTTGTGACGTCAGGCATGGTGGTTGTATTTGCGCCGGCGGCCATCACCACCGAGGTGAAGTCCGTGGAGATGCACCACGAGGCGCTGCAAGAGGCGATGCCCGGAGACAACGTCGGATTCAACGTCAAGGTAAAGCCTACCTATACCTACCATCATCTGTAGGTGAGTAGTGTTTGTTCGGATAACCGCGATTCCCAGATTGTTTTAATGAGTGACGAAAAGGAATAAAATGAAATGAGAAAATCGAGAAATTAATATCATGTAAAACCAATAAGACGAACCAAGAAGGTAACAGGAGACTGTACAGTCAGCAAGGCCGCAAAAATATGTAACGCGCTCTTATGGCTATAGAGCCATAAGAGCGAACGAACGAAGGAATTTCTATAAATTTAATAAGATCGTGTTACATTTTTTTGCAGTCTTCTTCTTTTCAATAATTAATTTTAAAAGAGAAACCTGAATACAGTAAGTGTAATAATTTGGAAATGGAAAGTTTCAATATCCAAACAAAAATATGACACATTTATGTAATTTTCCTTTGTTTAAAATTACAATTGTAGAAACTTTTCAGCGGCAAATGATTGGTTAAACGCGTTCTCTTGCGTACTTATTTTAATGCCTGCGCTACGTAAAGAAATTATTCCATGTTATTTATATGATGAACGGAACCCGCGGTGCGCGAACCGAGCACTTGCAATGACAGGTTTTGTTGTAATCTCAACTCGCGAACCGTGGGTGTGTCGAGTTGTTCTTTTGGATTCGTTACAGGGTTCATTGAAATACAATACCTACCTACATGAAATCGAGTGTTATTTGAAAGTAGCTCTTAGAACACAGCTATGTTGATTTCACAATAATATAGATCAAGGTTGTCGGAGTCGGAATAGTTAAGGTGATGCAATAGAAAGTGAAGGCAGGTTTGTGCATTTCAGAACGTGTCGGTGAAGGAGCTGCGCCGCGGGTACGTGGCCGGCGACTCCAAGAACTCGCCCCCCAAGGGCGCCGCCGACTTCACCGCGCAGGTTGTTCACCCGTTACTGATATACCTACATACCTACCTACCTCGTCTGCGTCGCTGCGCCTCGCCTGCTGACTCCGCTTTATAGCCCTTGCTACACGGTCGCCGACAAGCCTTCTAACCGTCTGTCCTTGGTCTGACCTTGGTGAGTTTTGGCCAAATTTTGTTGGAAACAACTGTCTACACGGTCCGTCCAGACCAAGGCCACGCGGTCTGGGGGGCTTGTCGGCGACCGTGTAGCAAGGGCTTTATGCACATTTAAAATAATGGACAAACACTATGGACAGTCACCCAATGGAATTTGCAGTTGCAATACGATTGTCCGAAGTAGGGTACCTACTTACAAAGTACAGACTAGTTCCCAAAGTCACTGAATGCCAGTGGCCTCGGGTTTTTAAGCAGGTATGTAATTACGTCTAGTTTACTAGGTACATAATTATTAAGTACCTATATATTAAATTACCTAAGTGCTATCGTAATCGTGAGTCCAGGCAAGTAAAAGGTATACTAAAGATTGCCAGTTAATTAGGAAAATGTGTAGTAAATTGTATTGTTAGGCCAACGGCCAACAATGCAATGGTTGCCGCTGAGAAACCAGTATCATTAATTTGAATGCAGCTTGTGAGCTTGCACAATATTGGATGTTCATTACTGGTTGCGTGTATTGTAGGTATACTTACTCCGTTGGCTCGGCGACCCAACATGAGGCATGGCCTCCGACTAAAGACAGCGCCTCTCGGCCCTGTGCGACCTCTCGCCAATTGTTGACGCAAAGTTCGCGCAGAACCGCCTCCACCATGTCGCATTTGATAAAATATCATTTGTACCGGCCTCTCGAACAACTTGTATGGCGAATCGGTGCAATTTATCAGTATATAAAAAAAAACTTTATTTCAGACCAAAAGCTATCCATATTTTGTTAGTAACATTTTAGCCACTATCAAAGACTTATGTAACTCCGTATAAGATGAATAAAGTCTAAGGAAAAACGCGCCTCGGAAATCTAGAAAAAATAATTCTCGAATATATGGCGCACACACCTTTCGCCTATGCTCGGCTAGACGGCGTTGACGACACCGTTTCATATTTAACAATCTCAACACATAGGTATTAGTGAAATAACATGAGTCGAAATGATATACATAAAAATAAAAAATCATTTATCCATAAATATACATTTTTTTGATAGTTTTATACATTTTCATTTTGAGTTTTAATCGTGTGAGATGACAGTAAATTTACTGTAACTGCAAAATTTACTTTGACAGGACCCCTCTTCCCCTCTATACTATCTATTCTCTTTAACACTATGTTAGTAACCTATATCTACTTAGACATACCAATGAAATACTTCTGTCCAGTGCTATAACCGCGAAAATCGAAGTTCGCAAATTGCGGGCATTTTTCTCTGTCACTCCAATTACGCCTTCATTGGAGTAAAAGAGAAAGATCCCCGCAATTTGCGATTTTCGGTTTTCGCGGTAGCCCCTCAGTACCTATATATTATGTATAATGAGCGGGCAGTCGAGGCATCCGTCTATGTAAATTATACATTTTTGAGAGACACAATGGTCTTGCACAATTATTAATTACCATGATTAACTAAGGTACTAGAATCTTGACAACAATACCAGAAACATTACAAGATTTAATTTAATAACCTGTTTCGAGTAATATCAAGTTCCTTTATCGATTGTTTTTTTTAATTATTTTAAACAGGCAGATAGATGGACATTACGGGGGGCGAATGATCACCGAGGCTTGGCAATGAGATTCCGTTTTACAACTGTTGTCCTTTATTGGCTACGGACTCGTAGTATACCTAGCTTTACCAATATTTAACTGTGTACGTACAGTCAGCAGCAGAAGTTGCTAAACGGGCCAGGTGTTTGAAAATGATCTTGACGCGACTTTATTGTTAAGAGAATAAGAGCGCGGCAAGGTAATTTTGAACACCGCGCCAGCGTTGTCAACTTCTGCTGCTGACTATACATATGGTGATGGTGGCAATCTGAACTGAACAGAGAAGAAAATGGAGTCGACATTATCTACAAACTTTTTTATGATTGAATGAAATACATTCAAATTTTATATGCCATTACATTATTTGTAAAATCAAATACTAGGGATGTCGGATATGTTATGTTACAATGTTTTCTATTCTTCTTTTATTACCACTTTATTGATATTCTTCCTTACCATACTTTTATACCTTCATAACTGATCAAAACCTTCATAATTTACAGATAATCGCAATATAATGTAATGTTGTCAATTTGGACAACTGTTTTATTATTATTTGTAAGTAGTTGGTATACGTTGATCTGCCTTTTACTTAATTACATTAGGAAATAATAATAAACAATAAGAATAAACGAGCGTTACAGGAATTACGAACTCGTGTTAATTAAGCCTTCGCTTTTGGCTCCGGGCTTCAATTTGACACTCGTCTTACGGACGAGTACTTATTTACCGCCCTTAATACACAATGAAATAATTCGCTCTAAAGTATAGTGTTTGTATGCCGGCACAGGTGATCGTGCTGAACCACCCGGGACAGATCAGCAACGGCTACACGCCGGTGCTGGATTGCCACACGGCGCACATCGCCTGCAAGTTCGCCGAGATCAAGGAGAAGTGCGACCGCCGAACCGGTACGTGTACCTACCTACATACACTCCTGTTATCGGACGTACAAGTGATTCCAAACATTTGGGAAGTATTCGCGGAGAGCCAAAAAGCCAACACGTTGAGGTCCTTTCCGTAACTTAATTAAACTGAATGGGTATACCTACCGAGTGAACGCTGCATCCATGCATGCCCTGTAGGTATCATCGAAATAGGACCCACGCAGGTACACATTGTGTATTATCATAAGGTATTACCGATAAACATAGAAGGGGGGGGGGGGGGGGGAATGGTATGATCCAAATTTTATTTTTATTATGGCCATATCGGCCTACTTGTGATGCTAAATCTGGGAAGGTGTAAAACGGTTTTAATACTTACTGTTGTTAACTTGTAATTGCTTATGGCGATCAGGCAAAACCACGGAGGTGGACCCGAAGTCGATAAAGTCTGGCGACGCGGCAATCGTGACGCTGGTCCCGACCAAGGCGCTGTGCGTGGAGTCGTTCTCGGAGTTCCCGCCGCTCGGCCGCTTCGCCGTGCGCGACATGCGCCAGACCGTCGCCGTCGGCGTCATCAAGGTACCACTCTCGTCTATAGTGCGTCAAGCAAATCTTGTCAGTAGCAATGTACTGCATAACACCATGTAACACTCAAAGAGTAGGGTAACACCATGTAACACTCAAAGAGCAGAATTGCGCTAAGAAAAGCAGCAATGTACATCGAACCAAAACGAGTTTATTTTTCCGCCCTTCATACGTCAGTTCGAGTGAATTATCATAACCTCAAATTTTAGTAATGTTTACCGTCAACGAGCATGATTGTACATTGTAGGCACCTTAGCTTTGCTTGAGGTCATGCATAATCTTGGTATTTAATGGTGACAGCAGAAATTTCTCTTGAAATAGAAACGATTCAGAATGTAAACAATAAGATGATGGCTGTCATTCACGATCCACATTCCACAGATAACACACAGATGACACGCGATTTTGGAATTATTCGAACACAGTGTTGCTAACCCGCGATTTTTCAAATTTGCCGCCTTTTACTACTAACAAGATTTGGTTGATCCAGTATATATTTGTACCTATAATGTGGGCTCTCTACAGTCAGAATCAAATAGATAGAGACGTCCAAAGTGGCCAAATATATTCGGAACACATCGTTATTTCTATGGTACGAACGGAGGGAAAGGGAACTGCAAAATTTTATGGACCCATTATGAATGGAATTCATTCATAAAATGGTCATACACTTGCGGCTGGGTGTATGCGCAACTTGATAACTTGTCAAACAGCTAAGCAAGTGTTTTTCTTACAGAGTGTCAACTTTAAAGAAGTCACCACTGGAAAAATCACGAAGGCCGCCGAGAAGGCCCAGAAGAAGAAATAACTATGGAGCAGTTTAAATATAACACTGCAGCCGGTGAACATCGTCCGCTGCGCAACGCCTCGTTCTGTCGTGCCCCTCTGTTCGGTCCCGGTCACCCCCCCTATCCCTTTCCCTCCGCGCGACGCCCTCGTAGCCTGTCTTACTCATCGGAGCTTCTTCACTGGTGACATCACGCTCATCCCTCAAGTATGCATTTATCATAGCACGATATTGTTAAAGTTAGTTCGTTTTAGTTACGCTTACGTGTTAAGTTTATGTATTTGTGATTATTTTAGTCGTAAGTTACTCTCAAAGTTTGAGTTTCCATATCTACAAGCTCGTTACGTTTTGTTTTTTCATCGCAAGGAGTTCAGAAGGAAAAGCAATGGTATTGTGGTTGAATTTTTAAACCATGTCACTACACATATTTCGCTAACTTGTACGATTAAGAGCAAACTTCCTTCAAATATGTATAGGTACTTTTTCATTTATACTGAGCTCGGCATCATCAAAAACTCTGCTAAAACTTTATAGAACTATTATAGCCTTGAACCCTTTTTTCTGTCCAATTGCTAGTAAAGTAGTAGTAACGTTATAATATTGCGTTAGGACTCAAATATTTATTGGATACATATAATATTGCTGTCTACCTCCAAGTTTTTTTACTAGTTTTAGAAATTTGTTGTGCACTTTGATACTTAAGTATTCGAAATATTTAAGTAATTATTAAACATGTTAGTTGATTAATTCTACTTCCGTTATAGTGGCGGAGGAGTAAATGAATGTGACAACATCACGAATAGAAAGCAAAGGGTTCGTTGATTATAAATCTGCTCCCCGCCGGGCTAGCACATGATTGGCGCGACAGTATCTCGCGGCAAAATAGACTGCGCAACCCTTTTTTATTAACATAAGTAGTTAGAAAAAGACGGGTAGTCTATCTCTCCGCGAGATACTGTCGCGCCAATCATGTGCTAGGGGTGCTGTAGTTGAGTAGGTACTTCACTGAGTTACATCAGTCGCATCGCATTAGACGTTAAACGTCTCTAACAATTGGGAAAGCGTGAGCTGTAGATAATTGAATGTTAATATTATGCTTTGTTGTTAGTTATATAAAAGATAATCATATTTATTATCATTTCATAAACATAAACTAACGTCATTATACTCATTATTGTGTAGGGTTTAATAATTCAAAGCAATAAATCCATTACGTTGTTCTTTTCAAATTATTATGAATTATTATGATGCATAGTAAATGTACAACTTCTTACATAAAACACAACTCATTTTAAGCTAATATAACTTTGTAATGTGTTTTCAATAATTTTGTAAAGACCTTTGATCCCGATAAACCAATAAAGAAGCTACTGGTATAAAAATGACTTGTTTATTTAACCCTTTCCTTTACCAGGCCGGCCCCAAAGAAAAATATGTTTTCACCTAAAGCCCGTCCACACTCGTGCGCGAATCCGCGAACGCGAGTGTGGGTGGAGTCGATTTTTGCAGGCACCGAAATCGACTTCACACTCGCGTTCGCGGCTTAGCCCGCGATCCGCGATTCACGCATGCTATTTTAATTTTACTAATGCTGTACCTAATTCTGTAACGCGACATGCATAAAGACGGACCAATAAATTTTAGACGATAGAAAGTTTCACTTTATAAATACCGAGTTTGAAAGAAAGATAATTCAATAATTATTAGCGTTATGCAGTAAACGCATATCCATGGTTATATGCGTTCACTGCCGTTATGTAAAAAAGTGCACAGCGCGGCTAAAGAAGTTTAAACTTCAAAAATAATTTTGGTCGGATGTTCACATCCGTCGTTATGGAATTCGTGTCGAGAAGTATTAGGTACTTATATTTATTGACATAAAATGTGCCACCCTTGGAGGATATAATGTATTTTACCCATATTTTACCTATTTATGAAAGCAATAAATGACTGATTACTTTTTTTAGTCATTCATTGTATGTAATAAAAGGTTATGCTTATAATTAATTACTTGATAGTGGTCCGGCACAAATGGATTAGCTGGAAGTCGATAAATAAAGTAGGTAAAATAGCGTAATATGTTAGATCAAACTTAATCGATCTAGTAGTACCTACTTATACATTGTGTATTTATTTTCGATCAACACGGGCTACCGACACGTCGGAAGGAAAATAATGATACCATTCGATTCCTTACATTTTATTTAAAACATATTGTATAGCAACCATATAGGTACATAAACGCAATATTTCACCGACAAAATCGCAATTTCCTTGTTTTCCATACATTAAAAGGGCTTCTAAAGATCGGTTTTACACAATGTACTAGAGTTAGATCAAGATTTGTCTGCAACGATTTTGATAGCACACGCCTATTAATTGATTCATATATTTCGCTCAGTGAGTCTGCACCTCTAGCTATATTGTTCACGAGTGAGTAGAGAGAGATGTCAATCAATCAGATACCCACATGCCCCAGGCCCCACAGCCATAAGTCCGACTAAGATGGCGAATTACGCGATAATACGATCCCGCCATGTTTTCTCGACACCCTCCGAATTCTTCCGAACTGCTCATCAGAAACCTATTTGCATCGTCTCACTCGCTCGTCAAGCCCCCCCTCGACGCGAACTCGACTCCACACTCGCGTTCGCCGCTTCGCGCCGCGATGCGCAAGATCGAAATTGCGCCGAACCGTACCAAGTCACGATCCGGTGCAGTCTCTGACTTCCGGATGCTTCCAGGCCAAGGCCTCAAGGGCCCCAACGTTAGTTCTCAGTACAAAATTTAATACTCAAACCGTAGTCATTTTGGTGGTGGGCAAACTGTGTATGTGTGCGTTAAAATGTGTATGTGTGGGTTTATTGCACGTTTTTAAGCCCCCCATTCACACTCCTTCGGGATCATCCATTAATTACATCACACGTTTAGGGGTGGGAGGGGGTCAAGAAAATGTGACATATTGTGACATGGGGGAGGGGGGAGACACAAACTTTGTGACGTCGCTTTAACTTCATCAGTAACCGAAAATTTATTTAAATTATTTTATTCGGTGTACATTTAAATAACAAGTTTTAAAACGATAATCGTTTTTTTCTTTTAATTTTCTTTCCTAAGCAGTTTTGGGTTATAAAATTACTAATATTTATAACGTCAAAAATATTTTGATAAAATATTAATTAATAATACTTAGGTACTTACTTAATTCGATTTGGCGATTTCGTAGAAAAAATGTGACGTCACACTAGGGGGGAGGGGTTTGCCAAATGTGACCAAGTGTGACAAGGAGGGGGGGGAGGGGTCAAAAAACCTAGAAATTCGTGTGACGTAATTAATGGATGACCCCTCCTTGTAGTCCGGCTCGAAGGACTGCGGAGTAGGATATAGCTCACACACGTCCTACATTGCAGTTCGCCTTGCAAGACTACGGACACACACGGTATTAGGGATGTGGACTTGTCGATTTTAACCATCTCTTTCTCGCTCTCGCTTAAGCCCCCCATTCACACTCCTACATTGTAGTCCGCCTCGTAGTCCGCCTCATAATGTAGGATTGTGTATGGGGGTCGCGGACTACGTGCCGTCCTACAACACCCAATTAGGATGCCACTTGGGTCCTACAAATCCTGCAAGCCCCGCCCACCGCTGCAGTCCGCCGCGCAGGATTGTTTGTGGGTTGACGTCCTACGTTGCGGACTGTCGTGTTTGACGTATGACAACAGTAGGAGCAATTTTTTGAAATTTATAAAGAAAATCGCTGTTTGTTGGACCAAAAATCAACGCAATCACTCCAACAAACAACGGAGGAATAGGCATTGCAACAATGATTACCAATACCATAGAGGAAAAAATACATAGAGTGCTCACTCCATACATCAGCTCAGACTATTAATTTCAGTGTCTACATCTAGTATCGAGTAGCGGAACTATCTGTACTGCTACTTGACAATAGATGTAACACCGACCGGAAAGGCTTATCTCAACAGCATAAGACTTTCCGGTCGGTGGCGACATCTATTGTCAAGTAGCAGTACTGATAGTTCCGCTACTCGATGCTAGATGCTAATAGTCTTTTTGGTACTAAAATTGATGTATGGAGTGAGCACTCTATGTATTTTTTTCTCTATGCCAATACTTAAGAAATATGACGCTCTCTGTCTGGCGAATTTTTTGCAGTTTCTTCTCCCATACTCTTTTTAGGGTTCCGTACCCAAAGGGTAAAAACGGGACCCTATTACTAAGACTCCGCTGTCCGTCCGTCCGTCCGTCCGTCTGTCACCAGGCTGTATCTCACGAACCGTGATAGCTAGACAGTTGAAATTTTCACAGATGATGTTATTCTGTTGCCGCTATAACAACAAATACTAAAAACAGAATAAAATAAAGATTTAAGTGGGGCTCCCATACAACAAACGTGATTTTTGACCGAAGTTAAGCAACGTCGGGCGGGGTCAGTACTTGGATGGGTGACCGTTTTTTTGCTTGTTTTGCTCTATTTTTTGTTGATGGTGCGGAACCCTTCGTGCGCGAGTCCGACTCGCACTTGGCCGGTTTTATTTATTTTTATCCAATAAAAAGAAAATACATAGCAGAAGAGCTATTTTCTTTTTTTTTAATTGCACGTAACATTTTCAAGGGTAGGTATGGGTAGGTAGACCGACACTAGTGAGAAACGAAGCAGTACTGATGATGGACGGCAAAACAGTACCGTGTGAGCTATTTCTTGCTCCGTAGTCCTGCAAGGCGAACTACAATGTAGGAGGTGTGTGAGCTATATCCTACTTCGCAGTTCTGCGAGCCGGACTACATGTAGGAGGAGCATTGTAGGAGTGTGAATGGGGGGCTAGTCTGTTACCACTTTTATAGCCGCTTTATATAATACTTATAATTAATATTTATCTTGCAACTGATGAGGTGATGAGCCAAAATAGTGAGTAATGTGGAGTCTTGCTAGTTCGCGCTTCGCGCCTCCTTTGACGGGGGCCGAAAAACTGACAATAAACGGGGAACAATGCGCGAAGGCGTAAATAATCTGCGAAATCGACGCCACACTCGCATTCTCGGCATCGCGCCGCGATTCGCGCACGAGTGTGGAGGGCCCTATATACAGGGTGCCATCTGAGTCGTGATCAGTTATATGTTTTTCTATCTCCATAAACAACGAGCAATTTAATGCCCCTACTCTTACTAAAATCAGACAATATTTTTTTTTTGTTTATATTTTGTCATTTATTTTACTTTAACAAGTGCCAATGTGGTATTTAAACAGCTTTGTAAGATGTTTCAAATGAAAAATTAAGTAAATTTTATTTCTAACTGGGACAAATGACAAAATTGATGTCAATGACAGTTCCGATTCAAAGAGGCGATTCAATTTACCAATTTAAATATCTTAATAAGCCGTTGTAATATCCTAAATCCACTTATAAAAGAAAAATAAATGACAAAAAATAAACAAAAAAAAAATCTTGTCTGATTTTAGTAAGAGTAGGGGCATTAAATTGCTCGTTGTTTATGGAGTTAGAAAAACATAATCGATCACGACTCAGATGGCACCCTGTATAAATATTATATCTATAGATGGTCAACCAAATCTTGTCAGTAGAAAAAGGCGCGAAATTCAAATTTTCTATATGACGATATCCCTTCGCGCCTACATCTTTCAAATTTGCCGCCTTTTTCTACTGACAAAATCTGTTTGACCAAGTATATATACTTGGTCAACCAGATCTTGACAGTACTTGACAGTTGATCTTTACTGACAAGATTTGGTTGACCAGCTGTTCCAGGCCTTAAAGTCTATTTTTTTATTCCGTAGACTGAAATGACAGTTAATTGTATGAACATGAAATGTCATTTCATACTATTAACTGTCATTTCAGTCTACCGAATAAAAAAATAGACTTTAGAGTCCAGACGAGCTGGGCAAATCGACCGATTTCATCAGGAAAAGAATTGCCGCCAATCTCATCTAGCGTCCACACGTACACAATTTAATCACCAATTTGCATTCCTAACTTCGAAAATAAAAAACATTTATTGCAAAAACTTAAATATAAATACAAACTAAAAATATAAAAAATAACTACTTACTAAAACCCGCCCCGGGCTGTCCCTGACGCAAAGGTGCCCATCACACTCGCTGCGTTGCCGCGTTGTATTGCGACGTTTGCGTCCGCACGGCCTGATGCGATCGGACAAATCAGATTGGCGAAAAATTGTCTCGTCTGAACTCCACTTAACTGTAAAACAAAAGTCATTCTGACTGACAAACGTCAGTTTTGACGTTTTGAGAACCACGTATCTACGTCGGCAGAAAAGTTTGCCGCGATAATATACCAGCAACTTGTATGTGTGATAACGAAACACGATGACGTGTGCTTTGCCGCAAGTGAAAGTAACTCATTAGTGGTAGGAGCAATACACGTAGGCCTTCAATATCAGTTATATGTTTTGTTGATCGCAGTCTCTCGCGAGTCGTCGTTACGTTCAGTCGGCATTTTTACGTTTCACTCCGATAACGATGTGCGGAATATTTGCATACATTAATCACTTGACTCCGAAGACCAAACGGGAAATATTAGAACTGCTGGTTACTGGTTTAAAACGCTTAGAATATCGTGGCTATGACAGTGCGGGTGTCGCGATCGATGCCGCAGATCATAAAGATATAGCTGTGATTAAAAACAGCGGGAAGGTAGCGGCTCTAGAAGAAGTATTGCAAGAGCGTAGCTTGGACCTTTGTGTAGAAGACAGTGTCGAGTCGCACTGTGGCATCGCACACACACGCTGGGCCACCCACGGCGAACCCAGCTCCATCAACTCGCATCCGCAACGCTCAGGTGATGATAACGCTTTCGTCGTGATCCACAATGGCATTATCACCAACTACAAGGCGGTCAAGACCTTCCTTGAGAACAAGGGGTATGTCTTTGAATCACAAACTGACACAGAAGCCATTGCCAAGTTGATACATCATATTTACAACCAGCATAAGGACTACAACTTCCAGGAACTGGTTGAGCAGGTAATTCAGCAGTTAGAGGGGGCATTTGCTTTGTGCTTTAAATCACGTTATTTTCCTAATGAGTGTGTCGCAACCCGAAGAGGAAGCCCTCTACTTGTGGGTCTTAAAATGCACCATCGCAACACCAGTGATCATGTCCCTATTATGTACACCAATAATAAAGCTACCCGTGGTGTCGTTCCCACAGTTCCACGAGTTGACAGTCATGCCCAATTTCAACCAGAAGAAGAGCGTACTGTTGAATATTTCTTTGCATCAGATGCATCTGCAGTAATTGAGCACACAAACCGTGTCCTGTACTTTGAGGATGATGATGTTGCCCATATCAAAGATGGGGTCCTCAGCATTCACCGGTTGTCAGGCAGCAGCAATGATCCACATCAAAGAGAAATTTTGACTTTGAAATTGGAATTACAGCAAATAATGAAAGGAAACTATGACTATTTCATGCAAAAAGAGATTTTTGAGCAACCCGAATCCATTGTGAATACTATGAGGGGCAGACTTAACTTTGCTAATGGTACTGTCACTCTAGGAGGCATTAAGGATTATATCCCAGAGATTAAACGGTGCCGCAGATTAATGTTGATTGCTTGTGGAACCAGTTACCATAGTGCTGTGGCAACTCGTCAGTTGTTGGAGGAATTAACAGAGCTTCCGGTTATGGTTGAACTAGCCTCCGATTTCTTGGACAGAAACACTCCAGTATTTCGTGATGACGTTTGTTTCTTCATTTCACAATCTGGAGAGACAGCTGATACTCTAATGGCCCTGCGCTACTGCAAACGTCATGGTGCTTTAATTGTTGGAATCACTAACACAGTGGGCAGCTCCATCTGCCGTGAGTCCCACTGTGGTGTGCATGTCAATGCTGGTCCTGAGATTGGTGTAGCCTCAACAAAAGCTTACACTTCACAGTTTATCTCTCTTGTTATGTTTGCCTTGGTTATTAGTGAGGATCGTATTTCCCTACAAAAACGCCGTGCTGATATTATAGCGGGGCTTCATGAATTGGACAGCAAAATTAGGCAAGTCCTAGCCTTGGATTCTGAAGTGAAAGCTCTTGCAGAAGACCTCTACCGCCAACGTTCGTTGTTGATAATGGGCCGCGGCTACAATTTTGCTACGTGCCTGGAAGGAGCTCTTAAGGTAAAGGAGTTAACATACATGCATAGCGAAGGCATAATGGCTGGGGAATTAAAACATGGGCCCCTAGCATTAATAGATGACTCTATGCCTGTCGTGATGATCGTCATGCGGGATCCCGTGCACACCAAGTGCATGAACGCGCTGCAGCAGGTGACGGCGCGGCAAGGGCGGCCCATCGTCGTGTGCGAGGAGGGCGACGAGGAGACCATGTCCCTGGCGTCCCGATGTCTGCAGGTGCCAAAAACTGTGGACTGTCTGCAAGGGATCCTCACTGTGATTCCCATGCAGCTGCTAGCCTATCATATCGCTGTATTACGTGACTGCAATGTTGATTGCCCGCGAAATCTCGCAAAATCCGTAACAGTCGAGTAATTGTAAAATCGTTATTAATGCGCAACAAATCTTATCATCATTTAATTTTATTGTTCTTGTTATAGTGAGGTAAACAATGTTAGGCATAGTTTTGGATTACATTGCAATTTAAAATAAGAGGTAACGAGTTGTACATTAACAAAATCTTTGCTAGTTGTGAAAGAAGTATCCAGCTGCAATGTGTTATTTGCCTGTAGACAACATGAACAACTATCCTAACAAAACAAACCACGCACGCACTTTATATTATCAGTTTTTGAACTAGCTATAGCCGATAGCCTATAGCCAAACTAATACCTGAAATTATAAGTAAGTCTTCATCTTCAAGGCATCTCAAGGAAAATATTACCAATTTTTTGATTAAATACAATTGTTATTGTTTAATCTGATTAGATATTTCTGTATCCATTTTAAGGTTTGTAGGATGACGACAAGTATTTTTTCAATCGTACCAACTGTTGCTGATAGTGTTTTGAAAGTTATCGCGTAATTGCCTATCGATGTTCGCTTCATTCTTGCATCTTAAAGCGCGAGGTTGCTTTATGCGTTTGCCGCACACCATTTTACAATCACCTAATTTACTGAGGGGCTACCGCGAAAACCGAATTTCGCAAATTGCGGGCATTTTTCTCTGTTACTCTAATTACCCCGTCGTTGGAGTAAAAGAGAAAGATCCCAGCAATTTGCGAATTTCGGTTTTCGCGGTAGCCCCTCTGACCATACATGGTTGTCGCGGCGGTATACGCTTTGTCATTTTTCCTACATTCCGTTGATTGCATGCGTTCAACGCTTCGTTTGTCGCAAAAAAACAACCGCTTAAGTAAAAGTATAACAGTTTAACTACATATTTGATAACCATAAAGGCAGGATAAGCATGTTGTATGAAACACAACAGTTCGGGTATCTACCCAAACTTTACCTGACTGACCAACTATCTACCCCATTATAACGTTTTCAATACAATTAATTTGCGATAAATTAAATAAGAAAGTATTACGTTTCTTTAGTTCACATATGTAACATTCCAATCACAATAAGCGAGTGCAAATGTGACTAGCTTTTACCAAAGATTCATTGATTGTGTAAGACGTGTAAAGTCTGTAAATATCGTTCTCATAGTTTGACTACTGAGAAATATGGCGCTATACCATACCGCACCATATAGTGGTATGGCGCTATGCCGCACCATGTAGTGTACAACCCCATCTACATTATCTGTCAAATTAGAAGCATGATTTGGCCTTAGGCTTTACACATCCTATACTTGGTGAATCTTTACTTTTACTTACAATGTATTCTTTTGAGAACTATACGATAATTAGATGCCTATATTTTAATTGTTATGTTTTATAAATAATATATATGCACATTGATACACCACGTGCCCACGAGGAACCCGAGAGATTTTAACAGTACTCCTCATCATATTTAAAGACTAAAATGTCCTATACACTTTTTTGGAATTCGCCTAGTTTCAATGTTAAAACCAGTACACAATGGAACCTAGTCCAAATACATATATGTACTAGCGACCCGCCCGGCTTCGCACGGGTTAGCAAATTATACACCTAAACCTTCCTCAAGAATCACTCTATTGATAGGTGAAAGCCGCATGGAAATCCGTTCAGTAGTTATTGAGTTTATCGCGAACACACAAACAGACAGACGCGGCGGGGGACTTTGTTTTATAAGGTGTATTGATAAATGTCAAAAAGTGACAAGTAACCATCAAGTAACACTTTGCAAAAACTAGGTTTTACTAAAAATAAGTTATAATTCATTGTGAGTGACAGTTTTACAAATAGCATTTACATTATTTGTGCAAATATGTACATACAAAAAATCGAAGAAGTAAAAACAATACAATCAAAATTTTTGTTGCCGATATATTGCCCTAAACTAAACTCATAACATTTTTTTTTTCTTTTTTTGGCCTCAGAAATGCGTGGTTAAAATCTCTTGGGTTCCTCGTGGGCACCTTGTATGCTTGTAATAAGTTTTCCTCGTAAGTTAAATATAAACCTTGTAGGTAT
The DNA here is from genome assembly GCF_948474715.1 of Cydia amplana. Taxonomy (NCBI): domain Eukaryota; kingdom Metazoa; phylum Arthropoda; class Insecta; order Lepidoptera; family Tortricidae; genus Cydia; species Cydia amplana. The sequence continues at coordinate 26,698,623 of NC_086096.1, read as the reverse complement.
ATTTACATATGTAGCCGAGAATACTTTACTAGAGTCTGTGCGGAAAGAGAAGAGTCGTACAATGTAATGGATCCCATACATTTCACGACTCTTCTCTTTCCGCACAGGGTCTATCATAATAGAAGATCTCTGAAAAGACTTTGGTCAAGACTTTGCGCGTTGGTTAGGTAAATGGCAGTACACCTGAAACATAAACCTGTTGAACTAATTACATTATCAAATTCAAAAACAATGTTTGATCAAAATAACTCAAGAGATAAAAGTAACCTGGTTACGCGATATTACTCTTAATATACTTATAAAGTAACGTGAATATAATTTACAATTGTCCTAGTCAAAAAAGAAAAGAAAATCATGGTTTTATATGTGGCTGGGAGTATGATTACGAAATTGATTTAAAAAGTTTATAGTTTTAATATCGTCCAGAAAGTGTAAAATATTTTTGCTGTGCTTCTAATAAAAAGTAAGATAGAGTCACAATAAACGTCACAGGTATTTTCATAGAAATTTTACGAGTTAGCTTGATCCCACTCTTTTTCCTTTCAACGTCTTTTAGGATCATCTACCTATAATAGCGCCCCATTTTACGCATTTATTATTAAGATAATTTAAATCGAAATCTATGGCGTGTATCTGCTCGTCAAACAATAAACTTAAAAAAAAATATGTATTTCGTGACTGAAATTAATACTGCCAATTCTGATGATTGGTTAACTTTAGGCGAGAGAAGTTGGGCTGGCCTCAGTTGGAGATATATATAGTAATATTAAAACAGCAGTGATGCAATAAGGCCTGCGTCAAAGGGCTGATTAACGTCTGATAAAAGAGCCCACAAGACAACCAAAAAAACAAAAGGTACAGCGAGTTATTTGTTATCTAAAAGGTTTAAAAAAGCGCGAGCTTTCCGAAAGCGGCGCAGAATCTAATTCTTCTGATGTTGCTAAATAAGTTAGGTCTCAACCAAGTCTATGGGTAATTAATCTTACTGCTGCAGAAGGCTTACTTCAGCCATGAAGCATCGAACTTTAAGAATTGACAGATACCTAACTTACAACACTATTAGACTTGTGCTGAAAATGATTATGGGAATTTAACTTAATTTAAGTATCTACTTATATAACCACATTCCGTTTGATTTTTCTATTGTCAACATATTTTACCTATCACATTTCTAGATTATTTTTTGTTACATTGCTTGTATTTGTACTTAGTACTATTTAGTGTATTACAATTATCAGTTTATATAGTTTATTTCAAAATATAGGTAGGTATAGGTACATTAGAGATTATTAGTAGGTAATGATGTAAGCGACAACAAAGTTTGGTGCACAGTGGCCCCCGTCTTGAATGGCACCTAAAATTATCATATAATATCTAGGAGACCGAGTTTTGCTCGGAAAACATATAAAAACTCAAAAATTAGCGTTTTCCCAGAGATAAGACCTAGTTAGATCGATTTTCGCTCCCGAAAACCCCCATATAGCAAATTTCATCAATAAATAAACAAGAATTGCTCGTATAAGATAAAGGTACAGTCAGCAGCAGAAGTTGCTAAGCTGGCCAGTTGTTCAAAATTACCTTGACGCGCTCTTATTCTCTTAACAATAAAGTCGCGTCAAGATTATTTTGAACACCTCGCCCGCTTAGCAACTATTGCTGCTGACTGTACTCGATCTTTCAGTTTTATCTAATGTTATGTACCTACAGTCGCCATCACGCCTCTATTTTCAGGGCGTTAGAGTGCGTGTTCAGATATTGTGAACACCTTGGCCGCTCCAATATATTTGTTGGCGACTGTACCATGCATGTACTCGTATGCCAGCGATACAAACTAAATGGTTATTGTGCTTTGGTTTAAAGCTTGATCACGTTAATAAGACCAAGGTAGTAAAGTCTCTACATCTAAATACGTGTCTGTGTACCAACCACATATTATGTACTGTCGTTTTCATTAATTTTACTTATGATAATAGATAGTTATCATACTTTAGTAAGCTAGAACTTAGTGTAAAAAAATAAACTACCAATAAGGCTTTTACTCGTAATAAATTCTGAATGGACAATGAAGGTGTGCAATTTAACTGTAGTTCAGCTAAATCCATTGTAACTATGTTTAGGTATACATATTCTAACAATTGTTTTGAAGTAAACTAATCGGAGTAATGCGTTCAAAACCGTACATTTTGAGTTTTATTTTAAGTAACCCAAGTGTGTACTTCTTCAAGATTTTTTCATATTATATACATATATGTAACTATCTTTGTGGAAAAAAAATCGTTGTACCAATTTTTAATACTATTTGGCAAATGACAACTGTCAAATATAATATCTGTATATGAAGTTTTCTTGGACCCTTTTTTCTTAATACTAGTCAAATTAATGTATCAATTTATGGTAATCTCGAGCTCGTATTCATGTGACGCTGTAATTTAGCACCGCGTTTTTACGTCGGCGGCACCCGCGTCCAGAACAGCGAAGGACTCGGCTGAGATTGACATTTAATTATATACCTAGCTATATTTATGCATTTTACTTGTGATACTTAACTCAATTTTAGTGGTTTAGTTTCCGTAGTTCACTTTTCAGGCAACTGTTTAAAGAGTCTGCTGTACAGTTACATCACAGGAGTCCTAAGTTGAGCGCGTCGCCTTTGTAGGTAGAAGAACGAAATAAATGTCTCATATTTGCAAGTAATTTAGGTACGCGTAATGAGATCCACTTGGTTTGACGAGGTGATGCGCTCGGCTTGGTACGCGCAGACTCAATTTATTTAGTTATCATTTATGAATCAATATCTTGTATTCTTGTTGACATTGTTAGATTGTCTTACAAATCGTCACAATCACAAGTATTTGGTATAATGTAACGTAGTGATTATAATATACTTACCTACGTTTTATTTTTCATATTTTATGTATCGTGCATAGAATTATAATATAATTTTATTTTGTGATATTATTTGTCGTTTTAATTTAGTTTTATATTATTTATAATAATTCACAGTTATTAATCCTCCAGAATAACCTCAAACGTCCAATTAATTTTAGTTTACGCCATGTTTGTTAATATTATCATATAATATTTAATTTTTTCTTTTTATTGTATAGGTAGTAGGTGACCTACTCGTAGGTACACATTAAAGAATTGCGAGAGCAAGCTCATACCTTAAATTCACTACACAAAAGGAACCATCGTCGAGGAAGAGATATCATAAATTAACTTTGTCTAAATTCAACTTGGATTCGATAAGTGAACAAGAACCATTTTTCGGGGTTTCTAATCACTATCACTACATAGTATAAAACAAAGTCGCTTTCCTGTCTGTCTGTATGCTTAGATCTTTAAAACTACGCAACGGATTTTGATGCGGTTTTTTAATAGAGTGATTCAAGAGGAAGGTTTATGTATAATTTGTTAACCCGTGCGAAGCCGGGGCGGGTCGCTAGTATAGTTTATTAGCAAAAACAGAAATAGATACCTACTCAGAAAAATAAATAACTTATTCATGACAGGTATGAAAAATCAAGACAAAAAAACATGAAGGGTTACGTTATTACCATTTTGGCCAACGGGACCCTAAAACAGACATTAGAACCAGGGCTTAACTGATTAAGTTATCGAAGTAAAAAGAAAAATAAATATGTATCTAACAAAATAGGTAAATAAAGACATGACTCGCATATTACTAGTAAGTAAAAGAAAAAAAAGATCAATTTGTATTAAAGGCATCGCTATCCATTAGGCCCGTTGCAAGTTATGCTTATGGTTCCTCTACACGTTGGCCCAATCTAGTGGTCCAATATGATGGGCCAACGTGTAGAGAGGGTAGTGGTGTCGGTTGGCTTATGGCGCGGCGAATGGCGATGGGATGGCCGCGGTGACTAATTGCCGTAGCGAAGGTATTAAGAAGAAATTATTGTGCATTCACATGTGACTTTTGAAATGATAAAATTGCTGATGTAGATGTGCAATATGTGATGTGACATGCGACGTACGGTACGCAAGTACGAAGCGGATCTGTAGACGCATCACAAGGTTGTAAAACAATAGACACCAAATCCGTTGAGCGCGATGCGGAACTGCGTGCGACCCACCCTGACCTTAAAGGTACCTTACCTACCCTTCTTTATGGAAAGTGGTCGGAAGTAAAGTCTACAATTAGCTTTGGTCGCCGAATATAGGTGCATCCGACAGATGCCGACGCCTGTGACATAATTATACATAGATACGTATACTTAATTAGTTTTATGCAAGCTTTGCGAAAATAATATTATGATTTAAGCTTTAGGTATAATTAGTACGTTTTAAGAGAGTTTAGCAATATTAATACCTATTAAGAATAAGTTTTACCATACCTCCCATACAACTTAAATAGGGCTTGTGCACAAATCACGCGAGGTTCGATAGCTCTCCAACGGATGGACCGATTTCGATGCGGGTTTTTTACGTGAAAGCGAGTTAATGGTTCTTCATTAGCTATTTGAGTATCAGCTTTTTTCCTAAATGATGTAACATGTACCTAAGGCATTTTTGGCATGATATTGTTTTTTTTTGGCATAAGTAAAGCGTAGTTAGCGCTGGTGGCCTAGCGGTAAGAGCGTGCGACTTGCAATCCGGAGGTCGCGGGTTCGAACCCCGGCTCGTACCAATGAGTTTTTCGGAACTTATGTACGAAATATCATTTGATATTTACCAGTCGCTTTTCGGTGAAGGAAAACATCGTGAGGAAACCGGACTAATCCCAATACGGGCCTAGTTTACCCTCTGGGTTGGAAGGTCAGATGGTAGTCGCTTTCGTAAAAACTAGTGCCCACGCCAATTACTTGGGATTAGTTGCCAAGCGGACCCCAAGCTCCCATGAGACAACGCGAGGAAGAAGAGAGAAGTATAGCGTAGAGGGTTTTAATTTTTTATTTGTTTAATAGTTGTTATTCCGAGACATCATGTCGGAAAAAAGTCTGTCTGCAGAAAGAATAGTAGAGTTCTAGTGGATAAAGTTAACTAATGTTCAGGCAATAAGCACTAGAGCATTATGATGACGACTAGACGGAGAGCTAAGCCCCAGAAAATGAAACCTGTCTAATTAGTTTGCTCTTTCCTATCCTTATTACTTACTGGATCCAAAAGTTTACCTTAATCTATACTTATATACCTTAAAGTTTGTCGGAACGAATAATATGTAGCTCTTCAACTGACTTATATTATAACAGATAGGTACTCTATTAATCTTGCAAATATATCTATTGGCATACTTATCAGTTACGATGATAAATTCAAATCTGATCAAAGCAGCTACGTACTAGCAAAGCGACATTTCCGCCTGATATCACTACGTACTTCACATAACAAAAAGCGATCATAATCAGTGGTATTAATAGCCGACGAAATGATAACATGCGTGATAATGGAAATACCTACCCCTACATGATCTTGTGTTGCTTTTTACATTGCCATTATTAGAGGCCTCTGGATGTTTAAACCGAGTCGGACTAGCACCACTAGGGTTCTCAGTACCATCATTTTGTTCCCCTTAAGTCTTGGAAACCTTTTTATTTATAAATCCGGTTTCGTTCATTCACCCGGGAACGAAAAGGATTTCGTTTCGGTTTGCGAAATACGCCTATTCAATTACTCATTCAACATGTAGCTGCTTACAAGGAAATAATTATAACAATCTACACCTAGATAGGTATCTCACAAATGCATCTACCCAGTCTTCTGGTTTAAATAAACATAATCCGCAAAAGACAGACTGCAGAACGCCTAGCATGACTTGCGTTCTCGCGCGCGACTTCAAGTATAGTGTCGCGCGCGACAGCGCTAGTCATGCTAGGCTGTCAGGTTTGATCATTAAATATGGCATAACGTACCGGCGAATTGTCATTGTCAATGCGGCACCATAGAATTAGCGCGAGCGACAATTACAAGTCTGTGTGCGGCACTTTGAGGATTTTGTTACCAAATTACTATATACTGTAGTACTGCATGGAGCTCACAGTCGAGTACGATAGGTAAGAACATCTTATGAATAGATATGCAGGAGGTCCGCCGCCCCCGCGCGCGATTGTGTGGCGCTGTTATGTGTGGCAGTGGCCGCCATGTAGGTCGTGTTGTGAAACAGAGAGAGGCGGCGCGGTTGCTGTGCGTGTGCAACAAGCAACAACGTGGTGTCGAGCGAACCCGTGCCGGCGCCGCCCGCGCCGCGCCGCTGTACACTGATGATGACGGCGGGTGCAAGCTCCATCAGGTTAAGTATACGGAACTAGGGTGAGTTGCAGAAAATAAATGTTACTTAAGGCCCTAATTGAGTCTTAATTCTTTCACTTTTAGTAGGTGCGCTACGCCAACGCCAACGTACATGCTACAAGTATAATTATTATTAAATAAAAACTACCTAGTTAATTTTCGTAACACAGTGGAATCAATTAACTTAACACTGATTACAGTTCTTAAATTATACATAGGTACCTATTACCCATATCCGATCATATAATAATAACAATAAATTAGTTTGTTGTTATTGCTTAATCGAAAATCGATAATCACCTGTAATATTGATATCGAGGGATAATTAGCTGATTTAGTTTCCGGTGATGACGGAAAAGGCCTGCTTCTAAGAATTCAGAATCGAATATTTAGGTTTCGCCGTAGTACTTGCTCGAAATCAGTGCAAATTATATTTTGTCAACTATACTCTGTATTTTTTATTCTTAACTTTTCTTTAAGTGAAATGTATAGGTACCAATGACAATGTATGATTATATTGATTATTACTGAATAAATGATATGATATAAGTAATAATAAGAAATCAGAGTAGGTAGGCCGCTAGCCTTGCATTTCATTAAATAGTCGAAAGGGCATCGACGTGGTTTGTTTCCGCACACGCTTCAAAAATTCTCGGGACTGCAAAGCAAATCATTATAAAGCCGAGAAAGTTACAGTGTTAGAATACTTAGAATGCAACCTAAGCATCAAAGTCTCGGACGAACGACTTAGTAGGCCGAGGAATTTGTACATAACACATACATATTATTATCGTTATCGCTAGCCCCGTGTGTGTAAGCTCTAGAGAAGAATGAGGATGACAGTTCTACTTACGAAGACTAGGTAGGTACTAAGTGCAAGCTATACAAGACCTGCTCCACGCGTTCCCGGGATAAAGGATCTTGCAGACAGACGGACAACAAAGTGATCCTATAAGGCCTTATTAGCACGAGCGCTTTTACAACGCGCGTTAAAAAAGCGTTTGCATGACACAAATGGATACATGTGATATTATTTATTCACACGATGGCGGTGGCGCTTTTTATAAAACGTTGTTGGATTTTCAACATTAAGCGTTGGCCGTTAAATCTAATTTAGCGTGCGAGCCCTATGAGCGAGTATGAGCCCTAAGCCCCCCACGGGCGCTTTTACAACGCGCGTTAAAAAAGCGTTTGAATTTGAATGACACATGGATAGAGTCTGTGCGGAAAGAGAAGAGTCGTGGAATGTATGGGGCTCAATACATTCCACGACTCTTCTCTTTCCGAACAGACTATATATGTGCATTTATTCACACGACAGCAGTGGCCCTTTTTATCAAACGTTGTTGGATTTTCGACTTTAAGCCTGGGTCGTTAAATCGAATTTAGAGTGCGGACTGATTCAAGCGCTTTTTTAACGCGCGTTGAAAAAGCTCTCGTGCGAATAATGGGGGCTAAAGGAAGGCTAAAGGTTTAGTTTTTTCCTTTTGAGGTTAAGGAACCCTAAAATAAATAAATAAATCCAACGAAGGTACATAGCTGTGGTTAATATGCATTAGCTAAATTGCGTAAATAGGTAATTATCAGTGATCGGCACGACCCGTGTCGCATGGTGTCAATGACCTCAATCATTATGTGAACATGGATATGCCCCGAGATTTCGGTCTTTTTAGGAAGTCAGTATTTCCGATTGTAGTACATAAAGGTATTCCACACAGGAAGATGAATGATTTTTACCATTAAATAAAACGACATCAAGTTCAAAATAGGTAAATAATCACATAGTAATATATCAATTTTTTATTTAATAATTAATTATACATTTTATAAGCTTATTTAACACTTTATCGTATATATGCAAATATATATCATACAATAAAATTATTCTATTTAACAAAATCACGGAGTTATGTTATAATCTAATCATGTCCATATTATGATTTCTGCTCGCAATCCCGCGGTGCGTCACGGGTCGTGCCGATCACTGGTAATTATATTTTCTATAATGTTAAAAACCAAAGAGGAAAACGGGGACTACGTTTGTATGGAGAAGCGGTCACGTGACCTCGTCTCCTTTCCTCTTGAGCTATCAAAAATATGTAGGCAAGTAGGCTCAATTTGAATTCGAGTTAAACAGGTCCACAACGCGCAGATTGCGTCTGTCGAGTCGACAAGCGCATCAAGTAACCTGCTAGGTACGCTCGTTGGCTTCAAAACCTACACCTAAAGTCATGAGACTCATGAGTTGGTTGTGCAGCGCCGCGATCACTAGCTCAGCTCGCAGGCGCAGGCCAACGCAACGCCGGCGTCAATGAGCTTGGGGAAATTCCAAAACAATACTCTCGACGCACGCACGCCGAATAATAATAGGGTACCGACGTGTAGGTACTTACCTACCTACGGTACGGTTTGCCACAAATCGGATGTATATACAGGTAAGAGTCATCTGTTACATATGTACTTCTCAGGAATTGGCGATTTATCAACGGAGATTAAGGGCTCATTTAGAAGACGCGCGAACCCGTATACGATTTTAGTTACATTGCGGACCATTGAGGTGACATCAATTCAGCCGACCGATCCAATGACGCAATGTAATGAAACTCGCATGCGAGTTCTCGCACCGTCTAAATGAGCCCTAAGTCTCCCTAAATCTCTCGTGTCATTTTTCAACATCGAGTTTTAGTGAATAAGTAGTAAGTTAGTATGTAACTTATATGAGTACTTACAATGGATAATAACAAACACACCGGCCAATTGCGATAAGACTCGCGCTCGTTGTATTTCGTACATGGTTGACCTTCTTAATAGGTTATTCCTGTAATCTATATTCTATAGGTAGGTAAATAACTATATTTTAATTTACTTTGCACTCTACGGGTCAATCAAGATATTTTAACTACCTAGGAGTAAACAAAACAAACGCTCGCGCGGCTCGTAAAATAAAATTGTTTCAAATTGCTAATCGCCGTCCTCTCTATTGAAACCTACCACAAATCTCACAATTCACCAGTAATTAAAAATAATGAAACTACATATAACGCGATAGACCTGTTTAAAAAACATGTTTACAAAACGCGAGAGTTAAAAAATTTAGAATTTATACTTAATGAAATTGAGTGGAAATTGACCAATCTCAGCTCACCGCGGTCAAGAGGACGAAACAAAACGATAGCTCAAATTATTTATTTAGGTTGTATAGAACAATTGCTTCATAAGTCAGAAACGCGCATGTGAAACCCTTAATATAGCAACATCCAGACGAAAAGCGGTTAGCGTTGCTTGTTAGTCTCCATAGGTTACGTTCTTACGTTGGCCGAAATCGAGAAATAAATTGTCTAGACATTTAATTTAGCAAGGAGCAAGTACCAGAGCCTCATGAGTTACGTTACGAGAGGTATCGTTTACAATACAATAGTGATATAATTAAGCTTTTCAATCTCGTACCCAATACAATAAGGCCACTCAGCCAGCTTTGTGGCCTTAACGGTACTCGACTGAAAGCTCTCCATTATATCACGATGGTATAAAATACTCTTAACTGCATTTCGGAATTCGGATAGCAATAGGTACCTGTTTGGGGAGGGTCGCTCTTTTTCAAAACAGTATGCACTTACCTAAGTTGTCTTGTTTATTAAGGTCCACTTGCACCATCCCACTAACCCGGGGTTAAGCGGTTAAACCGTTAACCATCAAGTGTCAAATTGTACTGGTAACCATGGTAACTCCAGGTTTTAACCGGTTAAACCTGTGTTAGTGGGATGGTGTAAGTGGCGCTAAGGTGCAAAGTACCTACCTACCAGTGCCGGCCCGAGCCCTTGATCAGGGTAGAGCGAAATCGGGTTTTGGCGCTCTTCGTTGAAGTTTTCAAGAGTATTTTCCACCCCCCCCCCCCCCTCGCCACACTCGCGTCTTTTAAAACTTTTTTTTCTCATTTGCCATTTCGGCGCCCCCCTTGCCATCCGGCGCCTAGAGCGGCCGCTCCACTCGCTCTACCCTAGATCCGGCCCTGCTACCTACAATATATGCATTACCTACTTATGCCAAGCTGCATGCCAATACATATTTACACTAGTACATACATAATAAATAATGGAAGAAAAGGAAAGGTCTGTATAAGTAGTCAACCTTGCAGAGTAGGTTTGTGACGTTTGCAACTGCCTTGGATGATTTGAGGTCTAGCTCCCGCTTCCTGGCTCGCCGGTGCCGGTGGTGCACACTGTCATAGAGAAATATAGAAAGAAAAGAGTGCTCACTCCATACATCAGTTTTGGTACCAAAAATACTATTATTTTCATAGTCGACATCTAGCATCGAGTAACGGAATTATCAGTACCTACTGCTAACTTGACAATAGATGTAGCACCGATCGGAAAGTCTTATGTTGTTGAGCATTAGACTTTCCGGTCGGTGTTCCATCTATTGTCAAGTAGCAGTACTGATAATTCCGACTATGAAAATCTTTTTGGTACCAAAACTGATGTAAGTATAAGTATGAAGTGAGCAATCTATGTATTTTTTTCTGGGGTCCCGTTGTTTCCCATAAAGTTTTAAGTCATATCATAATGTATTGTTTGTCATATTATCATTAGTCATAAAACTGAAACCGTTAACATTTCAGGATTTTCGTTAGATTATCCCATAGATAGGTTAGGTTAGGTTTGTTTTATGGCAATCCTGAAAAGTGACGCGTTTCTGAACCAAATGAATTATGAATAACGAAAATTCGGCCAAACAATACATTATGGCTTAAAACTATTTGGGAAACAATAGAGACCCATTTTTTCTCTATGCCACTGCCCAATGCGCAATATATGCGCATGCGGCTGCGAGGGAGAGATGCCAGAATTTCTGTCCAGGTTCACCGAACTACGCATGCACTTTAGAGACGGTTCTTATAAATTCGGTGATTGGAATCAAGACTGTTCTCAAAAGTTTTAGTTACGCATACTGTTTCGATAACTTCGCAATGTTGCATTTTATCCACGTGTGGGGCAAAGTAATCTAATGATAATTTTGAGTTGTTTTCTTATCTTATGACATCCATTACCTACATATATTTTTAGATAAATATTTAAGTATTACAGTTAATATTTTACTCTTCTTTGTGCTGTGGTGAAAATTTTTGTGTTTCACTCGGGGGCTAAATTTATTTAACCCTCGTGCCTTAAAACCCTCGCAACGCTCAAATTTCCACTCTTCATACTACTCGCTACGCCCGTGGTTCAATTTTTGAATTTTTCTCTTGCTCTGGTATTAATATTAGGATCACGAGCGGTTGAACAACAACTTTGCCCCCTTGTAAAACAAATAACTATTAGGTACTCAGATTGATGTATTTTTAAACACAAATGCGCCCGTAGTGTCAAAATATTTTCCCAAATGTAAATATTCAGAGGACGCATATCACATTTATGGAAAGTCGGTTTCGAGGAGGACGTCCCCTTTCGTCTTAATCTCGTAGGACGTAGGCATATGCAATATATACTATACATTGTAGTTTAAATAGGTACTTAACCTACCTACTCTTACATAAGTGTAGGTATAATCACTTATGTAATAAATATGCCTCAACAGTTTACCGATTGGTTTTTTATATGCAAAGCTGAGACGCAAAGTATTAGTAGGTATCTACCTATTATAATTTGCAAGCGGTTTGGTGGCCAGGTCTAACCGGTTTGGCGCATACCGGCCGTTCGCCGTCGAGATTGAAAGTTTATCGTGACATTTCGGATCTTACACAAGTAGCAACTATTACAACACTAACTTTGGTTGTTTATAAGGAGAATTAGCTTGTAAACGAGGGCGAGCCGCTGAGGCACATAGAAATAACAAACACAGACTAATAGGACAACATAAACCCAAATTTCTAGTACAAATAACATTTTGTTTTAGAAGTTAGAACTTGCTTTTTTACTAGTGGTAGAATCTTTTGCACTTTCGATCTGAAGACCCAATGGAATGTAGTTACTTATAATATAATAAACCACCGACCGACTACATGGTAAGTACGTGCCAATTGGCCTCACAACCAAAGGGTTCCGAAGTTTTGACCCATTTCACTAAGTATTTCCGAAATGTTTAATGTTTTCCTTATTGTTATGATATGCATTACTGACTACAGCATAAATAGTAGTGAGTGAAACTAAGTAAAAAAAACTGTAATAAATTACATCACACGAATTTCATAATTTTTGACCCCCTCCCCTCCCTATCACACCTGCTCATATTTGGCAGCCCCCTCCCCCCTAGTGTGACTGTGATATTACATATTTGGCATTTTTTTAACGAAATAAGCAATTCGACTTTAGTCTTATTCTATATTTTAATAAACAATAATATTAATAAAAGTAATATTATAAATATTTTAGACACGAAACAGAAATAAGAATGATTTATTATTTTTCTCAAAAATGGACGGCAAAGTCGACGTTGCCGGTTAAAAAATAGGTCGCGAAGTGCGTAGTTTATGGTCATTCAAAAAATTAAAAAGTTAAAAACATTGCAGTCTCGATTTCGGGACTGCAATGTCGCATACAAATTCCATTATTTAACGAGTTCCAAACTTTTTAAAACTTTAAATGGCCATATCAAATGAAGGCATAGGTCCCTTAAACAGCCAAACAGATGATCAGCACTTATTATTATAAAAGCCTATAACAGACTATCGCACCGCACCGCGACCTTGGAGCGTCGCACCCATAAGTGAGAGCGAGAAACAGATATCTCTTTCTCGCTCTCACTTATGGGTGCGACGCTCCAAGGTCGCGGTGCGGTGCGATAGTCTGTTACAGGCTTAATGTTGGTACCGCGACTATTTAGGTGTCTCAAATAGGTTGGCGTATTTTCAGCAGAAAAATACACTTCTTTTTTTTTTTTAAAGGCGGCAAGCAAATTTTTTTAATGGTTGTATATTTTTCTGTGAAAATTAGAACGTTGCTTCTGTAAGTTCTGTAAAATATTTCTATTTCTTGCACCATTTTTGAGAAAAGCACTATATATGACTCGGCTGGAAGGCTACTTGCTGGCTTCGGATTCAATTAAACGGACTCCCAAGGTCGTCCGTTTAAAACGAATCCTCAGCCTGCAAGTAGCTACTTCCGAACCTCGACAATAATGTACTATAACTGAACAGTCAGCAGCAGAAGTTGCTAAGCAGGTGAGGTGAAAACTACCTTGACGCGCTCTTATTCTCTTAACAATTGCGTCAAGATCATATTTAAGTTTTTGAACACCTCGACCGGTTAGCAACTATTGCTGCCGACTGTACAGAATGTACAAAAAAAATCAGTACAATGTTCGCTTACAGTACGGTTACCATCAGTTTGTCACTGACATAAACGCCGTCGAGAACGTAATTTACTCTCTATACATCCCGTTTGCACGAATATGGGAGTGCGAGCGAGATGTATATAGTCTGTCAAGCCGGATATGTCAGTAGCAATGTAAAGCAAACTAAAGTATGATATCTCTAGGAAACGAACAAAAAGCAGCAATGTACATCGAACAACGATGAAAAGTAAACAAAGCAGTTCCACAGATAAGATATAAATGATACACGATTTTTGAATAATTCAAACGTAGTGTTGCTAACCCGCGATTTTTCAAATTTGCCGCCTTTTTCTACTGACAAGATTTGGTTGACCCAGTATAGAAAGTAAATTACGTTCTCGACGGCGTTTATGTCAGTGACAAACTGATGGTAACCGTACAGGACTTACAGGCAGGGCTTTAAATACCGTTAAAAAGTTGGTATCGTTACCACAAGGTGACAGATTTAACGTTAAGTTGTAACTAACGTTAGACCAGGTACCGTTAGTTATACTACTCTTTACCGGTAACAAAATGGTAACGTTAGCAGCTGTCAATTTGAGCTAACGTTAAGTCAAAGGTATCGATACACCATTGTTAACGTTAGTAGGTAACGTTAACAGCTGCTTATTTACCGTTTGATTAACTGATAGGTGCCATCATCATTGACAATCGAGCGAATGTTCATTCACTCTCAAGCAGAGATGGGCAATTTTAATAACAAAACTTCCGTGAGACAAAGACATGTTAAATGGAGATGGGCATTTCGTAATTGATTCCTGGTTCCACGATTACTCGAAATTACTTTGTAATCTGATTACCGATTCCCAGATTACTTTGTAATCTAACAATACCGAATTACTAATAGTGGAGTCAATATAAAGTTAAAGTTACATTAATTGCACAGTAAAATGTTTCTACACGGGTGAATTATATATCATATTGAATAAGAATAAGAATAAGAATAAGAATAAGAAACCATTTATTGCAACACAAAAAGCATACAGGTTACAAAACATAAGGATTGAAAAAATAAGAATAATTGTGCGGCAAAAGGAACGGGCTCAGCATACGCTGCGTCAGTCATTTCATTACAAATTGCCTGCGCAGCGCTGATTTTCAGTCCGTCCCCTTCACTGAACCACATTGACATTTATGCGGGTTAAAAAAAAAAATTCTAAACAAAAAACCACTACAAAGATCTCTATTTAAAGTAGGTAATAATAGTTTAAGTCTTGTTATTGGATAAGTCTTATCTTAATTTTACAGTTTGCAATTTATCAGAAATAAGTACTTTTTTAACAGTTAGAAAAACAAAAAAAAAAAATACCCGTCTGCGAATTAACAACTTGATATCTGTTCCCGTTTTTTAGAAATAACATTTTTTTTTATTTTATATTTTATACTACCTAAACAGTAATTTCTAACTAGAATTTTTTTGAAGAATGGGCTATGAAGCTTACACGACTACACGGTCAGAATTTCTCCCGACAATAATATTAATTATAGATTTAATGAAAAAAACAATAATTTTGTAAGTTTTCCATGACCGAGAATATCCCACACTGAGAGAAAAGTTTACTATTGTGGTTAATTTAATAGTATTTGTTTCGATCATGTTTAATTTATCTGCCCGAGGAACTGCTATATTCGCAGAATAGCAGCATGATTTTGGAAACAAACAGCAAATAATGTTCTACACAATTAATGGACACTTCTAGTTTTTTGGCAGTACATAACTGTACAAGTTATTGAAGACTACATACTTATTTTTCTCGCAATAATTAAATCAATTTCCAGCATAAAAAGTCAATGAAGTATGCTGTATTTCCAGGCTTCCACAGAGGCCAAGTCAAACTTTGTTTAAGATGTCAAAAAGATATCATTTTGTTATCATTCGCCCAACCGTCTCGCTCGCACCAATACATATTTCATCTAGTACGAGTGAAATGCACGCGCGAATGATATAAAATGACATCTTTTATAACAAAGTTCGAATTAGCATCAAGGTATATTAGGAAAATATACCTTATGACTTATGGCATTGCGTTAAGGTTTAATAATTCAATGCATAAAGTATCTGTGTTTATGTGAAAAATGATAGGTGTCAATTTTTATATCTATTCACAAAACGTTTAGAATACAGGATGCACAGTCAGATATAAATAGACCCTTAAAGTCTTACAACTATCTATGATACTGGATCTCAAGCTTATTTGGTTAGTAAGTACCGTCCACCAAGTTATACTTCGAATAGCCACCCGGACAAATTCCAAAGCTAATTTCGAATTTTAAAATTTGACAATTCACGAGAAGAGTAACGTAACGTCAAAGGATATGTTTGTCCCTTTTCAACGATCCTGTCATCCGATGCTTGAGTAGAGAAACTAAAAGAAGCAAATGTCAGCAATTCGTAACGCTTAGTTTTTGTTAGCGATAGCGCATCGCGACATGAGAACTAGTATGAGCCTGGCACTCGATTACGTATAATTGCAAGGAAACTTGGGATCAAGTTATCTTAGTCAATTTAGAGCAGTTGGAAATCAACTCATTGTGAAATTTTTGAACGTTTTCAAATAATTTGTTGGATTAAGTAGTAAAAGTGTTACAGTATGTTATATATTTGTGATCTACTCACAAGGCCCTTTCATTTGGTACCCCACATGGTATGTTTAAAAGAAAAATGGTAAAAACTTTGCATCACAGTAACTACCCTCACCACTTTCGCGCTTGTCATCTCATATATTTGTGTTCAGGATATTATACTGAATGCACTGATACCAAATATACCTACTCATATCCGAGACGACATGAGCGTAAATTTTTCTAGAAGACTTTTCGAGAAAAGGCCAGGCTACAATATCTTTACAGGTTGATTGATACTGAGTGTATTAACACCATGTTCACCCATATCCAAGACGATATGAACGAAAAGTAACCTAAAGCCACCCTACCAACATTTTCGTAACAATGAGAGATTACACTGATTTAAACTTTCACGATTTTTACACATTATTAAATTATACAACGATACGCGATTAAGTCCCGTTGTATAATTTAATAATGAGAGATTATTTCTTGGAAATAATGTTGTAATATAAACTCCTTGTAGAGCACCTACCTGCGAAGAGATCGTGCTGTCAAAGTTGTTAATGATTTAATATAATATTGTTAGTTAACTAAAGTTTTAATAATGCATCATTTCATCTTATACACCGCGGGATTTAATAACCCGAAAGATTTAAACCACGTATTTTTGACGACAGTACGAGTAAATAATGTTATATCAACATGGGTCCAATTATATATTTTAATTAAACTACTATTTCAGTACAAATTAAATCATATTAATTTACCGCTTCTTTGTGAACAAGCCTTTATTCAGAGAGTGAGCGAGTTTAATTAATCTCAAGTAGAGAAACAGAGAGCGAGCATGACATTTCACGAATCACTCCGATATCATACGATGCACGGCGAATGCAGTGACATGTGTTCCATGACAAGAAGTGTCAAGTTATGTCTAGGATCATGTTTACGTTGAAATTATTTCAATTGATTGGCACCTCAAAATACCACAAATTGTATCAAAACTTTATTAATTACTACAACAGTAGGTACAGTGCAGTTATTATTGTTGAAACTTTGCGATAAAATCTTTTCCTTTGAGTGAGATAACCAAAGCCATTAACCATGATTATATCCGAAAGAAATCATGTCTCTTATTGTTTTAACTCATACTACAGCTGGAAAGGGATGATTACTTTGTTAAAATCAATGAATGACCTTTTGTTAAAATATCGATCATGCTTATCAGTACGTATTTTAAATTCTCGATGTGTTGATTTATACTGAGTAAAGTAAAATAAACAACTATGTTAAACAATTACGCTTTTTTATTAATTTAATGAATTAGGTTTTCACACCTGAGGATGCCGAAGACCGGGCAAAGTGGAGAAGGCTGAGCAGGAAAGCGGACCCTGGCGCTAGACCGGGAAAACGCTAGGTTGAAGAAGAAGAATGAATTAGGTTTTCGAAGTGTGTACCACCGTTTTCAGCACAAAGATTTAATTTTAAACGGATTTCATTATTTAGGTTTACAAAAGTGTTCTTTATTTCTTCGGAAGCCGTTCTAATTTTTATTAATAATTCTTCTCCAGACTTCACTGGTGTTGAGTATTCCTTCCTTATCTTTCAGAGTTCCAAAATCTTTCGGGTAATAACCCCCGCGGTGTATATAACCCTATTACCCTTTGAATGACCTTTTTCACGTTTTCTACAGCAATGCAGTCGACTGCAGCAATTTTGAAGCGCCACATTGCTACCGACTGCATTACTGTGGTAAATGTCAAAATCGAAGTTCCTGTCTGGATTTTGGCGTCCATTAAAAATAAATAATCAAAGGAGGTCATCGATCAAATGGCCCGGAGGACAAGCCATCGTTAACTGGTAGAGAATACCTTATGGCATTAAGTCCGCCTCTTGTACTATAAGGTTTTTCTTTTGTGCAATAAAGATTAACCACTTTATTCATAAACTTTACGGGCCTGATTTAGTTCAATTATGTTTATCCCTTACTTACAAATACATAAGTTAAAGTGACAGATAAGGACAAACGATTATTACTATTATTAGCTAATTGAAGTTTGTAGCGCGTTTATGAATAAGGGGTTAAAGAAATAAAATAAATACAGATGATGACAGTAATTATATACGCATTTTATTACGGAAAAAGATTTAATATTGGGTGTAAATGAAACGGGAATTGGAAATGTAAAATAAAATGATATTAAAATCTCGAGTGTCGGATTCATGTTTTGATATATTTTTTGTATTTTAATAATAGTTTGGATTTATTAAAAGAATGTGACATATTTTGTGGAGATTTCTTTTTAAATATAGTATTTGCAACATAGGTTATCACATCTCAAAAAATCTCTGGTGTGAGAATTCATGTAGAGCTCTCATACATTATGAACTGTGCTGACCAGACTATTTTACAAGCAAGCAGTAACATCAATAAATAGGTGTCTCATTTAATATAATCCGACTAAATTACATTTCAGCAACACCTCCATATTTCACAAAAAAAATCAAGACATTATCCAACCTATATAATCTTGACGTATATTATATAAAAGACGCCTGTACCTAATATAAACCGACCAAGTAACGAATTAGCTATACCATCATATTTAACAAACTAATTTATGACGTTTTGCAACCTTCTTATTTTGGCAAATATATTCCGACACAGCCGGGTGGTATTTTATCTGTCCAGTCTCGGTCCATTGTGTATTTGCGTCTCACATTTTGCTTAATGAGAGAGTGAGACGCAATGCATATTGGACAAAGATCTTAAACAAGTAGAATACCACCTCTTTCATTTGATAAACATAAAGAATAATGACAAAAGACTATGAACTCTAACTACTAGAATTAAAGTTGAGTTTTACTAACGTACATAATTATCTTTAATGTATTTTGACTGATTCTATTTCAATTTGACAGAAGCCCTGCCGTATTTATGGTCAATAAGGTCTACTGGCCTTAAAATTGTGTATGAAATTACAAGCAAATATCAGCTTAAAGAATGATAGTGGTAACGTTAGTTTATAATGTGAATTGGGTAACGTTAACAAGCCCTGCAATAAAAAATAAAATTACCGGTAAAATTAACGTTAACTAGCTAACGTTATAATAATGTTAAGTTATCAAGTATCGTTACCATTTACTACCGGTAATAAGGTATTTTTATGATTTTAACGTTAAGTAACGTTACTTTATAATGTGAATTGGTAACGTTAACAAGCCCTGCTTACAGGTGAAGTTTAAGTGACGTCACAAATATTGTGACTTTCCCCTCTCCCTTGTCACAACACAACATGTTACATTTTCTTGACTTGACCCCCTCCCTTCCCCTAAACTAAAGGTGTGACGTAATTATTGGATGACTCCTGAGGTTTTTAACTTATTAAGGTTCCGTATCAAAAAGGTACAAAAGGAACCCTTATGGTGCGACTCTGTCTGTCTGTCCTGTCTATCACATTGCTAAATACTTATCTCGAGAAATACTGAAGCTATCAATTTGAAATTTGGAATAGTTATTAAAAATGCTAACCCAAACACATTGGAAATGTATTTCTTTTTTTAATTTTTGTTATTAATTATGAAAAATGCCCAATTTAAAGAGGGCGCAATAATTAACAATTAGAATTTTTAGTAGGAAACAAATTTTCTCTTTTTCACAGTGAAAAAAATTTACTTATGAAGGAAAATGAGTGGTAATTTTTTGCCTATTTTCTTACATTACTTCTAAGTTATTTATTTAAACACTAGCTTTTGCCCGCAGCTTCGCACGCGCTGGAGTTTTTTTAAATTTCACCCCTTTAGGGGATGAATTTTGAAAAATCCTTTCTTAGTGGACCCCTAGACCTTATAAGGAACCTACTTGCCAATTTTGGACTTTCTAGTCCCAGCGGTTTGGGCTGCGCGTTGATTTAAGTCAGTCAGTCAGGTCTTTCACGTTTATATATATAGACTATAAAAAAATATTTGAGATTCTCACAATGAGCTCTTTCATATAATATAGGGTAATTGTGTCAGATACCGTCCAATTATAGGAGATGTCTACTTTGAAATACTAAAAAAAAATATTTAAGTAGTCTTACTTAAATGTGCTATATTTGTTTGTATTGCTCATATTGTCTATTTTAGGTTAATATTACGTGACCTTAAATAATATTTACGGTTTATTTTATAAAAAATATATTTTGAAAAAGTAGGGTTATTTCAGTTTCCGTCCGCCTGTGAGCTACTTTTCGTCCACGTATGAGTCAGTTTTCGTCCACTGTATGAAAAAGTACTGTAGGGTGCATTATTGCATTGAAAATCAATTATACCTATCTTTATTTTTTGTTTTTATGTTATATAGATAATTCTTAGTTAGTTACTAGCTTCTGCCCGTGACTTCGACCGCGTAGAATGGTTATTTTCGTGATAAATATTTATATATATTTCCTTCCTCAGGACTCAGACCGACAAACAGTGTTACATTCGCATTTATAATATATAATATCAATATAATAAGGAATCATTTATTTTTAAGCTATGTACGTTACTAGTACCGACTTAGTTTTGTTTTGCATATGCGACAAAAAAATCGCAGCGATTTTAAAATTGTGATTTGTCACATTTTTCCGCGACTGCTCGCGACGCCATTGTCACAAAGTGAATTGTAGCATACGGAGTTGTATGGCCCCGCGCGCACTGCGATAATAAAATCGCACCCCGGACCTCAGTCGGCATTTCGCTCTCCAAGAGTCAACATATCGGAACCTGCTTCTCCAATGGAGTCACAAGATGAGACGCTAGATGTTGACCGTTTAATTATAGAAATAGAAGGAGATCACCTTTGTGGTATAAATACTCAGTCATACAGCGATTGCATATTGTTTCACGCCTGGCGACTGGTACGAAATCCATGTCGAGAATGAACAAATCGTCGACTTTTCATCGCAGTGCGCGCAGTGAATTTTCTGCGATAAATTACAGCGCGATTCTAAAATCGTCTCGCAATAATTAAAATCGTGGTGCGCGCTTGGCCTTACAGACGCCCGGACCGTGACTTTGCGGTCCGGCGCACGTTCGATCGTGTGTAAGGTGATCCGCCGTATGTACGTCCATTAAAGCCGTGTAACAGACAACCGCACCCATGAGTGAGAGCGAGAAAGAGATGGCTTTTAAGGACGCAGTTTTATAAAGCCCCACATTCACACTCCTACCGTGTAGGCCGCCTCGTAGTCCGCCTCGTTGGGTAGGATTGTGTATGGGGGTTGTGGACTACGAGCCGTCCTACAAACGGCTAAACGGTAGGACGGCTCGTAGTCTACAACCCCCATACACAATCCTACCCAACGAGGCGGACTACGAGGCGGCCTACAAGGTAGGAGTGTGAATGCGGGGCTTAAGTGAGAGCGAAAAACAGATACTTATTAAACCAGCATCCACACGGCCTGGTACAGCTATCAGTTCATGCTGTAGGATATAGAGCGAGATAGGGAGACAATTATATGTCTCATTCTTGCAGGACTATTTTGTAACATCGTGTAAATACTGCTTAATAATCATAGACATTTCAATTATTTTAAAGCCCGCTCCACACTCGTGCGCGAGATATTAAGGAGGGAAAATCGTAAGATTTGACATTTTTTATATTAAGATTCGAGTAATGCTTGATGCTTAAATAATTAATTGCCTATTTTAACTTATTTCCTCGCATATTTGGGGCAAACCACTATGCTCCGGTGGGAATAGCAATTCGTGGAATCGTCTCATTGTCGGACTCAGTTCAATTCTTTCATTTCGTCGAACAAAATCGAAACTCATCCACGAATTGCTATTTTCGCCCTCAGTAATCATGTAATAATAAATCTCGTCTACACCACTCATAGTACATGGACGGAAACTGAAACAATATTTAAAGCTATTTTTAGTTTTCGACCACGTATTTTAAACATGATTTTAATCAAGCAACACTGACAAAATCGTGGACGAAAACTAAAATGTATAATCTTATAAGCAAGAAACATCATTTTAAGAGAAAATATATAGTAGTTTATAAGTCTTTTGAAGTAAAACGATCATAACAAATACTCACCTAGCTGTTCCAGTTACCGTCCGTGTGGTCGGAAACTAAATATTTTTCAAAATTAGTATGTCAGTACTCGTCCACTAAATTTATCAAAGATTATTATGAAAAAACTATAAAAAACACTTAAAATTGCGTTTACTATACTTTTAAGTTGCAGTATGTGCCAATAACGTAACTTAAACTAGTTAAATTAATTAATAAACTTACCGTGAACATTTGCCGCCAACACTTTTTTTTTCTTGCAAAATGACGTTTTCAAGCTCTGGATGCAATGCCGCCACTAACATAATTTTTTTTAAAGCCGCTATTTGTCAAATAACACTTTTATTTTGGTAAAAATATTGCTTAGACATTATGGATTGCAACAAATCCAAACATGTGTGAGAAGGCTTGTTTATATTCAAATTTTCCGCAATTCTTTGTAGCAACTCCGCCAAGTGGACGGAAACAGGCACTGGACGGCAAACAGACACAATTACCCTATAACACGATATAGTTTGCAAAACTTTGTATTTTAACTGTGTCATTCACACCTCAAAAGTGCCCCCTATGTTTAAAATTCATTTAATTACGTTACATGTCCGTCTTTGGGTCACAGGCTTACATATGTGTACCAAATTTCAACTTAATTGGTTCAGCAGTTTCGGAGAAAATAGGCTGTAACAGACGGACAGCCAGTCATACGAGTGATCCTATAAGGGTTCCATTTTTTGTACCGTGTACGGAACCCTAAAAATACTATTTCCCCCCCTCCTTTTCTCCGAAGTTTACCAAAGAATATATATGAAATTTTTACATATACTGGATCAACCAAATCTTGTCAGTAGTAAACGGCGGCAAATTTGAAAAATCGCGGGTTAGCAACACTGTGTTCGAATAATTCCAAAATCGCGTGTCATCTGTGTGTTATCTGTGGAATGTGGATCGTGAATGCCGGCCATCATCTTATTGTTTACATTCTGAATCGTTTCTATTTCAAGAGAAATTTCCGCTGTCACCATTAAATACCAAGATTATACATGATCTCAAGCAAAGCTAAGGTGCCTACAATGTATGTAGAGACAAACCAAAGAAAGTCTGCAGCGCTAGATTAAAAGTAATTTTTAAAAATCAGTATGCGACAACACCACAGAAAATGGATTAAATAGTCTTGATACTTGTGAAATTTCTACCATATTTACCGTCTATGAAAAAATTAAGCTGTATGCACAGCTTAATTTTTATGGTAAAATAAATTTCATTCCAACAATAGATGTCACTATTAATATGAAGACATATACTAATATTGATAAATAATATTGGGAGAATGTGACATTTGGCTTCATCAAAATTAATAAGCTTTTGTAATATCCGCGACGGCGGTAAATAGGTACAGAGGGCCTACCGCGAACACCGAAGTTCTCAATATGCGAGCATCTTTCTCTTTTACTCCCATTAAGGCGTAATTAGATTGACAGAGAAATTGCCCGCAATTTGCGAACTAAAGTTTTCGGAAAAACGAAATAAACCATTAAAACAATAAACATATATTAAAAATTAATTTTAGCTTTAACTAGTAGGTACCCATGCCTTGAGCATAAGCATGGAGGTTGTGGGTTCGAGCTCAAAACCCGGCTAGTACCAATGAGTTTCTCGAAATGTTAGAGGAAGTTCATAAGTATGCCTATACCTATTAGGTGTGTTCAATTTGCTGTGAAACCTTAGTCTAAACCAATATTATATTATCTAAGTAGGTACATATGGTGAAGTATTAAGATGTTTCATTCCACTTACCCGTCATCAACTCCAAATTTTGTAAACATTGTCGTTTTTCAGCTTGAATCGCCTCGTGCTGACTTTTTACAAGTGTAAAATTATTCGTCATGCGGAAAAGTAACTCCCGCACATCGGTTTTGTAAGGTTTCACCATGTTTATTCCGTTCATCACAAAACACAATGAATATTTAAACGATTTTGACAAACACATACCATAGTGCATGACGTTTACTGACTGCTTAAAAAACATTGCCATATGTAGTTTTTTAATTCGATGTCAAATTATTGCGCTGCAGACTTTCTTTGGTTTGTCTCTACAATCATGCTCTTTGACGGTAAACATTACTAAAATTTGAGGTTATGATAATTCACTCGAACTGACGTAGAGTCTGCAGCGATTTTGATAGCCCACGCAGTGCAAGTGTCATTTTAAACGTCAAACTTCTATGAATTTATGACGTGTAAATAACACTTCGACTGCGTGGGCTATCAAAATCGCTGCAGACTTTTCTTGGTATAACTCTATGAAGGGCGGAAAAATAAACACGTTTTGGTTCGATGTACATTGCTGCTTTTCTTAGCGCAATTCTGCTCTTTGAGTGTTACATGGTGTTACCCTACTTTAATTTGCAGTACATTGCTACTGACAAGATTAGCTTGACGCACTATAGTAATATCATTATCATAAATATTACAGGAAAATTATAATCACACCACTACTTCACCACTATCTTGAAATCTTTATAATGATGAAAAAAGTTTCTAATTTAAATTGTAATTTAAGCCCCTTTCCGGGTGTTTGTTATACTTGAAATATCTATGAAAAATCAACATACATACCAAAGAGAATAGAGCGAATAGAGAGTTACTGTCATGGTAAATTAACACGTATCAGTGAAAGAATAAGGGTCAAAGTTAAATCGCGTTCTAACAGTTTTAATTTGTTGTCAAAAGATGGCAGTGAATTTACTGTGGCTACATAATTTACTTTAACAATCCGCCTCTATTTCAAATTCTCTTTGTACATACATATCGCGCAAATAAGTTACCCAATTTGCCAATAGATGGCGCTGTACACAATCACGCTTAGTATAGGTACTCCTGGTCAAGTCTTTTGTGAATATAGTTACATGAGGAAATCGAAAGTTTGTTCGGAACCCTCGGTGCGCGAGTTAAACAAACTCGCACTTGACGGGTTTCTTTTTTAATTTTTTGTTGTTTTACAAATTTTTACTTTTCAGTTTTTCCCCTGTACTTGTAGTGTAAAGTGGTATCCAGACGGGACTAATCAAACCCGTTGATTCGATCAGAAATGAAATTGGAGTCAATCTCCAATTTTAGATTTATGGTGATATTAGAGCCCTCTAAATTAAAAAAGCGGCCAAGTGCGAGTCGGATTCGCCCATGAAGGGTTCCGTATTTAGGCGATTTATGACATATAAAAAAAAACTACTTACTAGATCTCGTTCAAACCAATTTTCGGTGGAAGTTTACATGGTAATGTACATCATATATTTTTTTTGGGGACACAGGGGGGACACACACATTTTACCACTTTGGAAGTGTCTCTCGCGCAAACTATTCAGTTTAGAAAAAAATGATATTAGAAACCCGTAGAAACCTCAATATCATTTTTGAAGACCTATCCATAGATACCCCACACGTATGGGTTTGATGAAAAAAAAATTTTTGAGTTTCAGTTCGAAGTATGGGGAACCCCAAAAATTTATTGTTTTTTTTTCTATTTTTGTGTGAAAATCTTAATGCGGTTCACAGAATACATCTACTTACCAAGTTTCAACAGTATAGTTCTTATAGTTTCGGAGAAAAGTGGCTGTGACATACGGACGGACAGACAGACGGACAGACGGACAGACAGACAGACATGACGAATCTATAAGGGTTCCGTTTTTTGCCATTTGGCTACGGAACCCTAAAAATGGCCCAGTACGAAATACTGGCCTTACAAATTGGTATTCTTGCGTCTGCACCTCATTTTATTTTATCGGTAATATCGGTCATTATCGGCGGTTGATTTCGGCGAGCCAAATTGGTATTTGCGTCCGCACCCAGTGTTGCCAACTCGGAATTTGAAAAAGTGCCAGACTTATGTCTAGATTATGCCATAATTATGCTAAATAATTTTGAAAAGTGCAAAAAAAAATGCTAAACAATATATAGGTAACTAAAAATTAGTGTCTCCCACATAAATCAAACAATGCTGTTTCTGAAATTTTTAACGAGTCAGACCAAGCTAACTTTGCACTGACTTGGTTAGCTATACTTGGTCAAGCCATAGACTAGGAATCCTCTAGACGGAGTTTAGAGCAATTATTCATGAAACCGATGCTGCCAAAAATACTGGGGTGCGGGGGACGAGGTGAGCGAGTCCCGTGCCGTGATTGGTCCGTTCAAAGACACGGACGTCACACAAAGACACTTTGACTCGAAGATGGAGTAAAACTACCGTATATTTGTGGCAGAGGGGGTAGCGTTACTATGCTCAGGCTAGAGGATGCCTTGTCTGTGCTTGTATCCAATCTTTAAAATCAGGCAATCTTTCCCACTCGGAGCGGTACATTTGCTTATAATTTGTCGGCGCCATTGCATTGTCTTTGTTTTTCCACTTATTGTATATGTATTTATTATTACCGACAAAAATAATAACAAACCGGCCGTGAAAAAAGTAACAGATTTTGTTTGTAAACTAAGTTTATGACAATTATGACTATACCAAATACCATAGATAACACAAAACAGATTCGAGCACCAACTCGTCATAATTCCTATAGGCCTCTACAGACGTACTGACCTTAGAAGAAATGTCATGTGCTCGTCATGTGATTTTTAATAACTGCGGTGCGGTAGTCTGTTATAAGGTTCGTCGTATGTATAAAATTTCCTTTTGACGGTTGTGCCATGAATTACACTGCCAAGTAGGTTTCAAACTTGGCTTAAGCTTTGGATTCCTCCGAAAACGGTGCCGTAATATGACGGCCGTCATATAGCGGCCGCAAAATACGGCCGTCTTTACGGTGACAACATGTGGAAAGTACCACGGCGTCATAACACACCGTCATCCACCAAGGTCAAAGCGGCAAATTTGAAAAATGTAGGCGCGATGGGATAACTTCCCATAGAAAATTTGAATTTCGCGCCTTTTCCTACTGACAAGATTTGCTTGATCATCTATAATTTACTTGGAGGATGAAATATCATCAGAAGAGGAAAATAATCGTAGTACGGAATCATTTATTCAAATCTCGTGTCATTTATTCAAAATGGCGTCACCGCTATCTAATAAAACGTTCACGAAACTATCGACACCGTCATGACGGCTGTCATCTTACGTTACGTTGACAATCAACGTAACGTAACGCTGTCTAGGAAACCGCGCCATCTTGTTTACATAGACAACGTTCTAGTGACGTCAGTCAACGCTATATAGCGGCCGTAATATGACGGCACCGTTTTCGGAGGAATCCAAAGCTTAAGGGACACAATTCACTAATTATGCTAAAAATTATGCCAGATGCTAAATGGATAAATTGGATGCCAAAGAGTGAAAAAGTGCCAGATCTGGCATCCATTATGCCAAGTTGGCAACACTATCCGCACCTCCTGATTCGATCGGGCAATTGAATGAGATTGGCGTAAAATTTACTAATCTGGATACGCCTTAAGTCGAAATTACTTGCCAAATTTCATAGTTCTAGGTCAACGGGAAAAAGGTACCTTTTACATTTTTATTCCCTTGAGTGTCGAAATCCCTTGTTCCCCGTCAATAACCACGTTTAATAACTGGTTTTATATAAGGAAAAATAATTCTTCTTAGGTAATCCGGTTATAAAATGGGATTTTTATTTTCCTTGTAGGAAACCGTTATTTTATTTGGTTTTCTACGACGAAGAAACCTTTCTTCTTAGCTAACCCGGTTATGAAATGGGATTTTCTTTTCCTCATAGAAAACTGTTATTTTTTTAAACTGGATCAGGCATGAGGGGCGGGGGGAAATTACCGAACGGGATAGTCTTATGTATCTTTCAATAGCAGTGGCGGCGAAGTGCTATTATTGTTTGTCCTTGTCACAGTCTCACATATTTTTTGTTCCCCATCGTTGATTTAATATAGATTATGGTGGGCAACAAATAAATTCGACCAATCATAGTGTCGCATTGCGTATGTTCTGTCCAGGGATGTTGCGAACATCCGCATCCGCATCCGCACCCGCGGAACTTCCGCATTATTTTCAACATCCGCATCTGCATCCGCATCCGCATAAAATCGATGCGGAGCTTATGCGGATGCGGATGTCGAACAAGTCGGTACAGGAACAATTTAGCGGCGGCGTAAGTGCTAGGTAATTTCGTCATTACACTCATTACCTATAACAAAATCGTCTAGATCCAGAAAAGTCGGCCAAGTTACTGTTTATTAAATATAACGCACCTATATTCTTGCTCAAATACTAAACATTTCGTTTTTTTTAAATAAAAAAATACTAAAAATGTAATATTTGACGTTTTCTAAGTACCTAATCTTGACATCCGCATCCGCGGATGTGAGCCTTTAAATATCCGCATCCGCATCCGCGTCCGCGGATGTCAAAAAATCTGCATCCGCAACATCCCTGGTTCTGTCCCTCACAGAGGCACGCGTATACCACTTCTATAGGATGCTACCTTCTA
Organism: Cydia amplana; assembly: GCF_948474715.1. Classification (NCBI taxonomy): domain Eukaryota; kingdom Metazoa; phylum Arthropoda; class Insecta; order Lepidoptera; family Tortricidae; genus Cydia; species Cydia amplana. Next base: position 26,669,973 of record NC_086096.1, on the reverse strand, counting down.
TGTATTTTATCTGGTTTCCTACAAGGAGACCCCATTTCTTTGTAGCTAACCCAGTTATAAAACGGGATTTTTAATTTTTTACCACGAAAACTGGTGTCATTTTGCAGTCTTTACTTATATTATATTATGAATTACAATAAAAAAAATCGTTTTACATGTAATATTTTGAAGCGCTGGTGGCCTAGCGGTGAGAGCGTGCGACTTGCAATCTGGAGGTCGCGGGTTCGAACCCCGGCTCGTACCAATAAGTTTTTCGGAACTTATGTACGAAATATCATTTGATATTTACCAGTCGCTTTTCGGTGAAGGAAAACATCGTGAGGAAAGCGGACTAATCCCAATACGGGCCTAGTTTACCCTCTGGGTTGGAAGGTCAGATGGCAGTCGCTTTCGTAAAAACTAGTGCCCACGCCAATTACTGGGATTAGTTGCCAAGCGGACCCCAGGCTCCCATGAGCCATGGCAAAATGCTGGGACAACGCGTACGAAGAAGAGAGTTTTGCATGTAATATTTACAATGTTAATAAAGGACCCTACGTGTTGGCTTCAGCTCCGCTCACGGCTCCCAAATGTCCGGAACACAGTTTTTTTGTGATGGGTAAAGAATGGGGTTGGCAACTGTCAAAGGTTTGCATAGATGTCGCCATCATAGCTTGCCCCCTTTTCTATGTGATTTGGCTTAAAGGGCTGGCAATGGCATCCAGGGCATTAAAAAACAAAAAATTGACACAATTCAAAGGATTGACAGGGCAAGCTATGATGGCGCCATCTGCTAAATACTTTGACCGACCAACCCCAATCTTTCATATTGCATTTTTTACCTTTAATATGAGATTGATTTTTTCCTAAAGTAAATAGTTGTAAAGATTATAAATCATTTAATAAATATATAATGAGAACTTAAAGTATTCTCATCAACCACAGGAAACTTTATTCAATAATTAATAAAGAACATTAATTAGGTACTTCATTCAGCTATCAATTCGTCCTTTACCTCCATCCTTATGGCTGTGGAAAATAATATTCCTTGTATTACTGTGGGAGTAAATAAGATTGTACACATACTAATTGAAAGTAAATATGTATTTTACCTCCATTTTTTCCAAGCATGTATAACGCTCCTGCAGAGTTTCTTCAGGCATCACTATTTGAATCCCAGATTTCACATGTTATATCTGAAAGTAATATAACAGAACTAATAAGTTATAATTCAAAATTAACTGATTATTCTGTAATACATAGTAATTTGAATATTCACAGTGGGTACATATTTTTCCATATAATCCACTTGAACAATATTGCTACCAATTCATAAAATGCTTAATGCTACGGGGGTGTCAATCGGCATAACAACAAATGGTAATCATCCATATATCTCAAGTGACCCTCACTGAACATACTGTAACCCACTCACCATATTCCAGCTTGTTGTATCTGGCTCAGACTTCACTCCTGCGCTGAAGCACAGCCACTTGTCACACACACCTGCGCACACCATGCCCATGGCATCCTGCTCTTCATTAAAAAATATAAGGAACCTTCCAGTCACAAGTGAAACATTCATTCCTACATATTCAATTCCCAAGGATAAAACATTCCCAGTATCATATTCCATATTGACTATCATACGTCCAAGATTTCAAAATATTACCCAACATAAGAAAATCACTCCCTCTTTTCAAAATTAAAACATCCATCGCAGAATACATACTTATTTATTAATATAATACCCTCAGCACTCCACGTCACAAAATAACACACTGCTTTTATCAGCTTACATAATTAAAATACAATCAGTACATGAGGTATGTTTTTTCATGTGTTATTAAATCACTTTAAAAGTTAAGTAATTCTACACTTGGTTTGACTTTGAATTTGGAATAATAATTCATTAAATAACACTCTGACCTTAACCTAGTGATGACCATATAAACATATGTATATGAGCCAACATGTACCACTGCAGTACTTGCTCACCTCATGTCTGGGGCTTGTTGTTGTTCCACGCACTGCTTGACGCAGGAGGGCCCGACCCGTTGTTGCCGTTACCTCCCCAGCCACCTTGGCCGTTTGACCAGTTTCCTTGGCTCCAGTTGCCACTCTTATTGCCATTCCAGCCTGGGTTGCCGCCTCCTTGGTTCCATGACGGAGGAGGACCACTCTGACCCCAATTTTGATTGCTATTCCAATTTTTTCCTGAATTGCTTTGAGGTGGACCCCCTTGCCAATTAGGGCCCCCATTGCCAGGTCCTCCGAGAAATCCTCCCCATCCTGCTTGATTTAATGCAGCTGCTACAAGACTTATAGGTAAATTGAAGTTGGCAGGTGGGCCTCCATTGGGATTGATGCCCAAGTTTTGCATATTTAGTGAGTCTATGTTACTACTTCCACCAGAATTATTGGATCCCCCAGAAGGGCCTGATCTGTTTCCATCCCAGTTATTAGGTCCATAACCATCATCCTTCCAATGTTGGTTAGATTTGGCTTTAATCTTTGGTGCAGCACTGGAAACAGACACTGATGCTCCTTTAATAACATGGTCTTCACCACATAGGCTTTGAGCTACTTCTGGGTCCAAAAATGTGACAAATCCAAATGCTCGGAATGGTCTTGGAACAAAAACATCTGTTACCTCTCCAAATTTGGAAAAATAATCTCGAAGATCATCGGCGGTCATGTCCTCAGTACATCTTCCAACAAATACTTTACATGGCATTTGAGGAACTACTCCTTCTTTGGAGTTAGGGATTCGCACATCTACCCAACGCCCCTCTATGTTGTGCCTTTGAGCCAAAGCTCTCATTTGAGATACATATGTTGCAAAGCGAATGAAGCCAAATCCCTTAAAGGTACCATTTTTATCCCTCTTAAGTTGAACCATAACAACTTCACCAAATTGTTCAAAGTATTGCCTTATGGACTCTTCTGTTGATTTCCATGGTAATCCAAGACAAATTAAATCAGAGCAGGTAAGTTTTTTCTCAAGACGTTTTGTTTTCGCAGCAGAGTTCTCTGGAGAAACGTCTTCCATCTTACGTTTGTTTTCTTTGGGGAAAACGCAAATATAAAGATGCTTACCCCAGCCGGCATCATTTGGAGGGTGAAGCTTGCCATCACTCAAACGAATTCCACGGACAGATTTACTTTCAGGATGACGGTACTTCAAGCCGCATGCTCCAGGAAACTGCGCTACTAGCGTTGACAGAAGTAAGGCGCCATCAAGTTCGCAAGGAATTTCTACAGCATTAGCGTCATCTTCGTCTTCACTGACTCTAATGTACTCAAAGAGGTCTTCATTATAGTTACTTCTACTTTTCGAGTTCATTTTTAAATCTGAATATAACTGTATATACTTATTTTCTTCAATATTGGAGTATATTCACGGCTTTCAATGTAATCGATTTTATATATTAATGTAATGGCCGATCTCGTCACTCGACTCTCGCTCGCCACCGCCAGTCATTTTTTTTCTCGTGGAGGTTGCCAGTTAAATGCAAGTTTAGGCTCCAAAAGTCTTAACACACTGCCGCACCCATGCCGTACCGCACTTCGAGCAACGCCGCTTTCGACACCTCGGAAGGGAGAAGCCCACGTACAAATCTTTCTACCATTTTTTGCGGGGGGAAACGTGCACGCAGTCGCGCTTTTCATATAGCCGGTTTTTATAGCCAGTTTAAACTCTCGCGCGAGCCGCGCCACGAGACGCATGGCATGGTCGGCATGGTTGTTATGTTTGAATCAGCCCCTAAATGGTTAGATTTTAGATTACGAACTTCGGTAAAAGCGGCACCTTGTAATCTAAAACATTTTGTGGGATCTTCAAATCCACCGGAAATATATACCTCTCGACATAGAGAAATATAGTAAGACTCCATACATCAGTTTTACTATTAATTTCAGTGTCTACATCTTATGCTGTTGAGATAAGACTTTCCGGTCGGTGCTACATCTATTGTCAAGTAGCAGTACTCATAGTTCCGCTACTCGATGCTAATAGTCTTTTTGCTACTAAAACTGATGTATGGAGTTTGCAATCTATGTATTTTTTTCTCTATGCTCTCGGTTATCGTCTACAGTGGCATAAGTGCAAGCATGAGAGAGCAAAGAATTTTTACAAGTTGCAACTTAAATATTTTCAGCGCTCACAAAGAAATCTCTGCAATACAACTTACAAAAAGGTAAATCTGTATGGTTTTTATCATCATTTTGTTACCTGTATATTCAGGGTTGGGCAAAATACTGGCTTCCACGTATTTGAAATACAAATTACAAAATACATTTTTAAAAGTATTTGAAATACAAAATACAAACTACTTTGGTGACGGGTATTTGAAATACAAAATACAAATTACAGTATTTAAAATAATGTATTTCAATTACAAAATATACCTTTATTTATTTTTTTGTTTAGCATTTAGTTTTAACGTTAACGAATATCCTTTCATATAAACTTATAAGGTCATTGCGCTAGTTTTCGTCCAGCTCTAGTTTACGTCCACTTGACGAAATTTGAATATATACCTACATTCCTGCACAAATTTGGACTGATTTCAATCCTTATGTCTAAGGCGTCTAAGCAATATATCTGTCTACATATCACAATGATATTTCGCAAAAAGGAAGCGCTGGTGGCCTAGCGGTAAGAGCGTGCGACTTGCAATCCGGAGGTCGCGAGTTCGAACCCCGGCTCGAACCAATGAGTTTTTCGGAACTATGTACGAAATATCATTTGATATTTACCAGTCGCTTTTCGGTGAAGGAAAACATCGTGAGGAAACCGGACTAATTCCAATTACGGCCCTAGTTTACCCTCTGGGTTGGAAGGTCAGATGGCAGTCGCTATCGAAAAAACTAGTGCCAACGCCAATTACTGGGATTAGTTTCCAAGCGGACCCCAGGCTCCCATGAGCCGTGGCAAAATGCCGAGACAACGCGAGGAAGATGAAGATTTCGCAAAAAGTAGTAAATTAAAAATGAAATATATATTTGATAATCCGTCAAGTCGTCGAAAACTAGTGCATGGACGGAAACTACTGCAATGACCCTATCCCCTAGATTTAAACGAAAAGTTCCACGCAGAAGTTGACCTAATATAGATCCAGTATCCAGCCAATGAAAATTGTATCTCGGCTGGATCGGAGGTTCGCGGTCGGCTCACAGCTTGTGCGAGAGATTAGACATTTTAGGATTATAGAATTTAATAAAATGTATTTATAGAAATGTATTTTGAAGCTGGAAGTATTTGAAATACAAAATACTAAATACATGTGAGTGCAGTATTTGAAATACCAAATACAAAATACTTTTGAGGTAGTATTTGAAATACAAATACAAAATACTAATTTGTATTTCAAATACATGTAATTGAAATACTGCCCAACCCTGTGTATATTCAATAAAAACTATCCAATATAGATTTAACCTCCCTAGTCCACACTACACCACACTAGTGAAAAATATTTTACTAGTCCATCTTTGAACTGCTCCTTATACTTATTATTTGACGACCTCGCTAAGCCTCGGCCGTCATAAACAGCTGTGTCAAATTATTTTATATATCACAGTTTATGTTATAGCAGCTTATTTTAACACGAATATGTTATTATAATAGTAGTTTATGCAACAGTGATATAATAAGGGTTCTTAAAATTCAAGGGTCGAAGTTACAAAACGAGACGTAGTCGAGTTTTGTAAAAAAAGACCCGAGAATTTTAAGAACCAATTATGAGCTGTTGCATACATTACTTTTTCTATGACAGCTGCAGCAAAAAAAAAAGAGTTATTATTAAAAAAAAAAGAGTTATTATTTTAAAAAAATTGAGTTATTATTTAAAAAAAAAAGAGTTATTATTGTAAATGAAAACATACCTCTTTCAATCAAGATGATCGGAACTTGTATCTTAAAAAAAAAAAAGCAGTTGTATTATACTCATAAGATGACTGCTAGCAGTCATCTTATGAGCCTATAGACAAATCATTCAAATGACATTGCTTTAGATATCACTGTCAGTCATTTAATTGACACATTTAAGTGCTGGAGTAGAAAAATAAATTAAAACCATTAGAATCTCGGAGACCATGAACATTTTATAAGGGATTTTCAAGGGGGTAATGGGGGGAACGGCACCACTTTTCAGCCCGGCAACATCAGGTTCCTTATAGCCTAGGAGCCCTACTACAAGGATCAGAAGTCAAACTGCGGTCTGAGAATTATGCATACGACCCTCTTCTAGAGATCCTGATCTATATTTAGTATGGTGTACCGAACTATTTGGCCACTTTGACTGCTGCAAAGTATTTGACGCTGATTGTAATGGGCCCCATACCTTCCACGACTCTTCTCCTTCCGCACAGACTCTACACATAAGGCTCCAGTCACAGAAGAAATAATAGTAATAAGTACAGAAGACTCACTCTAACAAAACGCGTCTGTTAAGATCAGCACAGATATGGCCGCTAGGTGGCGACAGCGCCACGCGCGGCTTATGGCTTTCCCCAAAATTGAGGCCGAACAGATGTACTTTTAGCTACCTGGGCTATAACCGCGAAAATCGAAGTTCGTCAATTGCGGGCATTTTTCTCTGTGACTCTCATTACGTCTTGATGAGAGTAAAAAAGAAAGATCCCCGCAATTTGCGAATTTCGGTTTTAGCGGTAGGCCCTCTGTAGCAAAGCGACGAAATCGCGGGTGAGACACGCCTGCCCCAGTACACAATGAGCCAGCGTGGGCCATTCTGGGGGACGCATTTATGCGTTAGAGGGAGCAAGTGATATTGCTATCTCATTCTACCGCATGGCTGCGTCCCTTGGACCGGCCGGCGATGGCCCATTGTGTACTGGGGCCTTTAGATACAATATCCAATTTGTAATGACGACACTTAATTACCGGTCAAGCAAATCTTGTTAGTAGAAAAAGGCGCGAAATTCAAATTTTCTATGAGACGATATCCCTTCGCGCCTACATTTTTCAAATTTGCCGCCTTTTTCTACTGAGAAGATCTGCTTGACCATCTATATTTGTCATTCAAATTCTGTCTTAAAGCCCCCTCCAGACTACGTGCGTGAATCGCGAACCGAACCGCGAACGGGAGTGTGGAGTCGATTTCATAGATCTGCGAACTTGACTCTATACTCTTTATCTACACTCGCGTTCGCGGCTTTGCGACGCGATTCGCGCACAAGTGTGGAGGGGGCTTTATATTTATTATACATCATGGAATGGACATTCATTACACCCATACACCATGAGACAATATTTAAACAAATCTAAAAAGGAAAGTAAAATAACAGCTCTACAATGTTAAAAGTTATTTTATTTCTCTTGTATTAATACAGTTGTTTAACTTTAAAAAAATGTAACGTTTCGAGGAAAAATTACAATGCCTGTAGTGCTGCCCTGGCACCGATACACCATACAAATATGGATTTAGCCCTTTGAAAAGTACTAATCGTACAGTCATTTGTCTTTCCTGTTCCTAATTTTTAAAACACTCTCTCTTAATATGTTAATTTAAAATACAAAAGTGAAACGTCAGACGAGCCACTGGCGCTGGATGGGTGGGCTAATCACAGTACCTTAAGGTTGGGGTAGGTACTTTAACCCATCAGGTAAATTTGGCCCCTGAAAACCACATTTCGAAGGCATTGTATGCAAAAAATACGCATGTATAACGGGTTAGTTAGCACTGATTGACTACCACGTTATTATTTCGCGGATTCACAAAGAAATGTTTTCGTTTTAATTAGTATGGATATCCGCAAAGTAACGCCCGATTGTAACAGAGTCACACGAACCTAGCTGCCGCCATATACCTAATCGAAGTTACGCGTTACGCTATCGACATTCTGAAATAACAAGACATTTGACATTAAATGTTTATGCCAAGTTTCATGTAGGTAGATATATAAGCATGTCGTTATGCAATGAAAGCGTAGCTTCGATTGTATACGGGAGCCGCTTAAAGCTGCGGGTTCGTGTGACTTTTAAGGGTCTACTAAAAAAACGTGGACAGTTAACTAAAACCAACTAGATGACAATATGCCATAATTTAAATGCAGTAATAATAAAATGTACACATAGTTACCTAGTTAATTCCAATATTTCCAATGGCCAAAGTTACCCTACATGCGGAAGTTTGAGGAAATTAAAAAGCGTGTCCTATCGAGAACAGGAAGGACACTTGTTTTATCTCCTCTACACTGTAGAACTTAGCTTAACCACAACTGCACGCAAGTGTGTAATATCTTTATATAGGTACACATTTTATATAACAATTCCGAGTTCGTCCAATCGGTAGATACAATGAATTGATTGTCGGTGTTTCCAGCAAGTAGGTACATTTAATCATGCTGTCATTCTGTGTTAAACTTTCAGCTCTCAGGGGTCGAAATTTGTCGACCAAAAGTGGCTTAACCCTTTTCCATGTATTACCATTGATCGGCCACATACGCGCCAATAGAATTTCAATTCTAGCATTCCGATTTAAGGTTCAAATTAGATTGCACGTTCGGGAAATGTGACTTAATGAATCATCATTGTCATCAAAGCTGGATTAATTGGAATATATATATATTTTTTTTTAAACCTTGTAGATTGGTGCGGCCTGGAAAACGGTTTAAACGTATACCTAACGTGTTATATACGTATAAATCATCATCTTCCTCGCGTTGTCCCGGCATTTTGCCACGGCTCATGGGAGCCTGGGGTCCGCTTGGCAACTAATCCCAGTAATTGGCGTGGGCGCTAGTTTTTACGAAAGCGACTGCCATCTGACCTTCCAACCCAGAGGGTAAACTAGGCCCGTATTGGGATTAGTCCGGTTTCCTCACGATGTTTTCCTTCACCGAAAAGCGACTGGTAAATATCAAATGATATTTCGTACATAAGTTCCGAAAAACTCATTGGTACGAGCCGGGGTTCGAACCCGCGACCTCCGGATTGAAAGTCGCACGCTCTTACCGCTAGGCCACCAGCGCTTTTTTTTATATACGTATAAATATGGAATGAAATTTTGATTTTTGCTGACTCGTAATTAAGTCGGTGGAAATCGAGGGGTTAAATATAAATAGAAGAATGAGCCATTTCACTCTAGAGTCTAGCATAATATAACCTCACCGACAAGTCAGAAAGTGGTCTTACACTTTACTATGAAGATAGGTTATAGAAACTAGATGATGATTGATGAATGATGATGTATACACTGCTCTTTGTAAACATATTTTTATACACATTAAGGTTTCTTTTAGCTAACTTAATATCAAGCTAAATGAGAATTGAATTCAACAGCACCATTTATATACTCCATACATTAAGACATCGAAGCTAAAGTCTAAATTCTTAATTCTATTTTAACATTTACGTTTAATCACAATTTTATGAGATCCAAGCCGATGTCTTGCCCAATACGTAACAATTATTTTATTTATATTATACTTCGATAACAATTATCAATCAAATGGCTTACTTAGTCGCGATTGATAACGGCTTGCGGGGCTCGTGACCCCTGTTTATGGGGACACTTCAGTCTTTTGTACAACTGTCATACCTAGATTAATAGGCTCATATATATTACTATGATACGTACGCTTAGTATATTACAGTTACAGCGCTAGCACATGTTAAGATGTGATTTGGCACAGGACTCATTCTGTTTTGCATAGGTAAGTATAGGTATTCGGTAAGTAATGTTGTTGTGTCTCCAGTCTGACCTGAGAGGCGAACATGCAGACTGAACAACTTTTTACTAATAGGCCAACCTCCAAATCCTGATAAAAATCAGCTTTTTCATACATTTTGACTATATAACTAATAAGGTGTCTAGTATGCCTTACATATTCACCGCGATAAGTATAACGATTCATTTGATTTAGATAGATGCCAGGATGCAATTTTTGCTTCGAATCTTTTGAGGTATTCAATTTCAAGTCGGTGTGTCATCTTCAGCAAAAATACAAAACAAATAAAAACAATATCCGCTGATGATACCTACTATAAAACGGATATACATTTTTTATTGTCCACAACTACCTAAAATTGGTTTATAGGTGGTTTAGTTTTCAGAAAATGAAAATTCTAGCAGGAAATAGAGAAATTTAACATAAATGTTCAGTATGTTTAATATAGCAGCCATACAGACGTGAATCCGGGAGGGTTTGAGGCTGGGATATAAACATGAATACACATAAGCAAGCTGGTGATTTTGTCTTTAAATTTCGTGTTACTAATGGAAATAGTCCTAAAATAGACCAAGCGAACACACATCGTGTACCTATTTCATATTCCAATTACACTGGACTCTATTACATAAGTTTTTATCGCGTATTTAGATATAGGTTTTATAATAAAATCGAATATATAAAATAAACGATTCATCACATTTATACACGTTTCTGTACTCGCAAAAATGAATTACTGTGTTGGACCAAATTTAACAGTAATAATATGAATAAAATACCGAAATAGTCCAAGAATCCTTAAGTATGTTCATTTACCTACGCACATCCGCCTCAAGTCTTTCGCACTCTGACGCGCGACTATATTATAAATTATAATATCTGGGAGACCGAGCATTGCTCGGAAAATATATATTATGAATATTTCTGGTTGGCTTTAGGTAGCTGCGTAAAGGGTGGTAGGGGTAATATAGGGCGGACGTGACGTCTACGGAAAAATAATAGCTCTAAATCTGATAGCGCATTTTTGTTGATGTCCTTATCTCGCTACAGCCTTTAATTTTGCCGCGCCTAATGCAGTAAGTGCATTTAACTACTAAAACATTTTAGACAAACAACAAGCATACGACCGCAGCTCTGAAGTTTAGATTAGGATGCCTTAGTCGAACTTCTAAGATCTCATCTTAATCTGTTCTTGACATCTGTGTATCTCGGTCGCACCAATATTGTAATTGTTTTACAGGTTGGAATTCACCTCAAGGTAATATGAATGAGTTTACATAATAAATCAACTTTTCCAGCTAGAGACATTAAAAACTTAATAAGTGAAGACAAGTAAGCTCGGTATAAAATCGACGACCAATAAGTACCTTCGATCGAACGCTGGCTTAGCAGGCTAGCCGTCAATCAAAGATAATTGATTGTAATAGAGACGTAAAGTCTAAGAAAAAAACGTGCTGTTTATTTTGACATCCATAACAGATGGCATATCATACATGATGGCATACTGCGCCATATCATAGAGAAAAAAATACATAGAGTGCTCACTCCATACATCAGTTTTAGTACCAAAAAGACTATTAGCATCTAGCATCGAGTAGCGGAACTATCAGTACTGCTACTTGACAATAGATGTAGCAGTACTGATAGTTCCGCTACTCGATGCTAGATGTAGACACTGAAATTAATAGTCTGACTGAACTGATGTATGGAGTGAGCACTCTTCTCTTACTATATTTCTCTATGGCCATATGTTTTGCGGACACTAAATTGTCAAACGTCAAAACGTCTCTGTACAGCGCCATCTCGTTTACCTGTCAAATTCGAACCACGAAATTGTCTTCGATTTTACGCATCTTACTGAAACAATGTATCTTTGTCGTCAATCCTAGCACGAGACCGGTACATTAGCAATAGTAACAGTTTGATCGCTGACTAGAACAATGGCCATCATTTTAACCTTTTAACCGCCAGACGGCGCCAGGCGATCGCAATTATTTAAGCGAAATTGAACTTTACGGAGCCCCGCGTAAATCCCTATTACATTGGCGAAGTTGTCGGCTGTAGCCGTCGTTGGCGTCCGTGGCAAGACTATTCGATGACGGTCACAGCCGACTGTGGCGGTCAATGGGTTAAATTAGGAATCTGTATCCTCAGTCCATGGTTGCGTTGCTGAATAAATTAAAGAGCCTTCAGAGGGTATTTGTCATGCTACTGTATAGCAAGACACGTTCGTACGTTTCCGTGATAATACGATGGAAAATAATTATATCTTATGCACTGCATCTGTAACTGTATTCGGCTGATCTTATCGGTTGTTTGCTAGACATCTCTGAGCAGTTTACGTCTATAAAAAATACATCGAAGAATACAGGCGACTGAAAAGTTTTGACATTTACCCAATGCAATATGTGCGTATGTATTTACTTTCCATTGTATGCTACTAAATATTAATACTTAACTAAGATTCACAGCTCTAAACAGTTACATAACTCTTAAAAATAATAACCAATAGAAAAATATTTTTTTTTCGCTGATGCTGCAGCGGTAGAAAATTGTATGCAGTATGTTATCTGGTATAAAATACATATACATACATATACCTATACAATTTGTAATCATTTAGAAAACAGGAATCAAAGTATATTACGACAGAACTACAATTCTTTTTAAAAGCATTGTAATCGAATCAAACTTTAAAGCCCACAAAGGGCACAAGAGATTGTAATCTGTACTGTGAAATTTGGTGTCAAAAATGTATTCATTAGTGCTAACTGACATGAATTCGTCTGTCCTTGTCATTTATGTTTGTTGGAAAAGAACCAAACCAAACACATTTTACTAAAAGACGCATTTGAAATTTATGAATCAGAAATAATCTACACCCTTAATTCCTTCTAAACGATATGGAGTAATACCGACTTTGTGACCGAACGAGCGTGAGGCGTCTCTGTTTCGGTTTGGCCACAAATTCCTTCATATCTCTGCCATGGTGTTCTCCTTTGCACAACGTATTTCTCACCCGATTCTGCTGAAATGTTGTGTGCAGGTTCGATGAAATGATTGATGGATGAATGAAGGAGTTTTAGTGCTCCGTACAATACTTTGTAGTTGTCGATTAGGTTTTATGTTTTTTTTTATTAAACTGCGACTGCACTTGTGCACATTCCAGGTTCACAGGACAGACTAGAAATGTAATGATTACTGAAAATGTTAATACGAGAACTGTACTGTGTCAATACACTGTGACCTAGAACATAGAGAAAAAAATACATAGATTGCTCACTCCATACATCAGTTTTAGTACCAAAAAGACTATTAGCATCTAGCATCGAGTAGCGGAACTATCAGTACTGCTACTTGACAATAGATGTAGCAGTACTGATAGTTCCGCTACTCGATGCTAGATGTAGACACTGAAATGAATAGTCTAACTGATGTATGGAGTGAGCACTCTTGTCTTACTATATTTCTCTATGCCTAGAGGTACTCGACAGATGTAAACCAAATAATTATTTTTGTCGGCATACGAGTAATAAAATAATCAACATACATCGTTTTCCGTAGTCTTTACCTTCCAAGTTCTAAATGATGTATCTAGTGATATTTAATATGCAAGTTTCCAAGAAAAATCAACTTAAAAAACTAAATAATAACAAGTAATTACTTATGTTTGCGTAATAAGCGAGAAGGATAGTAGGTAATAATAAGATTGTGATGGAAGATTAAACCTTGAGCTTCTTGGGCGGGCGCAGCGCGTACTGCAGCGGCAGCGCGCGCTTGTTGGCTGCGGCGGCGGCGGGCGCGCGGCGCAGCATGCGGCGGTTCAGCTCCGCGTCCATTTTACGAGCCAACTCTAAATCCTTCTTTTCCTGCTCCATCTGTTTCACAATCCTGAGTTGTTCTTCAAATATTTTTTTTACATCGCAATGCTGCAATGGACTAGACAAATTCTTTACAGCTAAATTGACTTCATTGTTATTTACAGAGTCTGAATTGAATGGTGGGCCATTTAGTTCTTTCTTAGCACTATTTTTCTTAGATTCGCTTCTCAAGTACGGTTTTCTTTCAGAAACCACTTGTCTGGCTTTCGCTTTGGCCTTTTTAGGTGTTGTTTCATTTTCAGCTTTCGAAATACTTCCCATAGACCTTGTGCGTCGCAAACTAGTTTCTTTGTTCAATTTTTCGACGCCATCGAGTTGAATGCAGTTTTTACTTTTTGTTGCTATATTTTTTCTAATTACTGCTTCAGGGACGGAATTTCCCGTCGTGCTTTCCTTTGCCTTCATTCCTGACAGATTTGTAAGACCCTGGAAAATATAAAAAAGAATAACTACCTATTAGAATAACTACTTCATATGAATACTAAATAAGGAATACCTTATTTAAATAAATAATTATAGGACAAATAATTTAAATAAGTATAGGACATTATTACACAAATTGACTAAGTCCTACAGTAAGCTCAATAAGGCTTGTGTTATATTAGGTACTTAGACAACGATATATATATAATACCAATATAAATATTTATAAATACTGAAATACATAAGTCAGGTTATAAGTAGTGTCACAAAGATTTTTACTGTTAAAACAGTTAATATCTGGGAGACCGAGCTTTGCTCGGAGAACATACAAAAACTCGAAAATGCGCGTTTTCTCAGAGATAAAACCTAGCTAGATCGATTTTTCGCCCCCAAAAACCCCCATACAGCCCCCATATAGCAAATTTCATCGAAATAAATAGAGCCGTTTCCGAGATCCCCGAAATATATAAATAAATATATAAATAAACAAGAATTGCTCGTTTAAAGGTATTAGATAGATATGTCGCAGTCGGATTGTATAATCCGCCGTATTACATTACGGCTAGCCGTTTTACAAAACAGGGGCGTTTTGAAATGCGGCGGTTCGACGATTAGCCGGATTGTCATTGCGATACGTTCTTCAATAAGGCGGCCTACGTTTAGCCGCATCGTATCTACTATTTAGATTGTAGAGTGACCAGTTCTTTCGGTCGCCTACGTAACCGGAGTTTGACAATGTTTGCAATTTAATTTATTTTTACCATGGTCCCACCGCACTACATGTGTTTCTTTTCCAAAACATTTCCTTTACAACTTAAATAGACGAGCCCCGCTTCGCGGGGCTCCTATTTCTGGGCGGTTTGCCCTTCGGGCATTTGAAGCTACTTAACGAACCTAACCTACTTACCTACCTACGCTTTTTTCCCCAAAGTGTAATGTTTTCACGGACGTCTCACTAAATCAATAGGTAGGTAGGTTAGGTTCGTTAGGTAGCTTCAGATGCCCGAAGGGCAAACCGCTCAGAAATAGGAGCCCCGCGAAGCGGGGCTCCGTCTAGTTAAGTTGCGAACCAAATGTTTTTTGAAAAGAAACAGTCCGACGAACTCCAGATTTGATGGACACCCCAGCGTTTTTCATAGTTTGTTGTAGTTATGTCAGGCAGCGCCACGAGTGTTAAAAATGGGAACTAAAAACTGTCAAAGCGGCGGCTAATGACTCGCTGTATTACATTACGGCTAGCCGTGTTGAAGAACGTATGGCGCCGAATACATTTCGGCGGATTTTCATTCAGCCGCATTCAATCCGGCTAATCGTCGAACCGCCGCATTTCAAAACGCCCCTGTTTTGTAAAACGGCTAGCCGTAATGTAATACGGCGGATTATACGCGGATTATTATTATTATTAATCCGACTGCGACAGATAGATTAGACAGATATATAGGTTGAAAGCTTATTTAAAGGGGCCCATAGATTACCAGTTCGCCGAACGTATCAACCTGTCAGTTAAACGCAAAAGGTGACATTCCGAACAACTGACAGGTAGGCAAACCTACTCGTTGGATGGAAATAAAAAATAAGCATGTTACTGAAAAGTTTGAAGGATATTACTAGCTGAAGTACAGACTTGGCGGAGAACTAAATGCTGGTAATAAAATAACGTTCTTATAAATTAGGTTCATACTAATAAACATAAAAAATTGTACCTATTTTATTAATGTGACACTGATTTTTACTCCCTTTTGTAAAGTATAATTTTTCACAATCCAGCCGCGTATTTGCGTCTAACGACAATACCAAAGTAAACAAGTAGGTAGTAAATACAGTCGAAATCTAAATTTAAAACGAATTATATTACGTTTTGATCTGTATAAAACAAGCTTTCATCAATCATGGCTATTTTTTATTATTAAAAGTTTTGTATTATATGTGATCAGTCAAAACCCTTGTGACAGAACTTATGGCCTAAGTAGAAAACACCTATGACTCGGGAACAAATATTTGTGTTCATCACACTAATAAATGCCCTTGCCAGGATTTCAACCCGGACCGTCGGCTTTATAGGCCCACTATCTCTTGGGTCACAATCCACTAGGCCAGACCAGGTCGTCTTATTTTACCTAAAAAATAATAATCAATAGTACTTAGTAATTTTAAATAAGTACGGACCTTAGTGAGTGCTATGACAAATGCCGAGGGCAAGTTATGCTCCAGGGAGTGGTTGCGCAGGAGACAAAGCCCTTCAACATATTGCATTTGAGTGGGTGCTTCTTTGTGCACCGGGGCGGTCTCTGGTCTCTCCAGCCGAATAACGGGCACACGCAGCGGAAACCCTCTCTTCGCATTGTAACTGCAGGAAAAATGCACCATGTAATTGTGCATTGTGCACAGATCACCTCGACTAGGTATGTATTACTCTACGGAGCACATAAGACAATCGAGGTTACCGAACGTAAGCGCTCTCGTACACATTTAGTATGGGGCTATGGAGCGCGACCGCTTATTACAGTTGAACTCCATAGTTAGGACTAGTATTCGTGTAAATTAAAAATATTTACAAAAATTAAGCTAGTGTCCTCAGGAGAGCTTTGTTACGCCATACATGTAGAAAATGATTGTATGATAAATTGGGACTGTTTTTGTCTGCATAGTTTACGATTAGTAGAGCAACGTATCATGTCTAGTTAATTTGTTATAGGTACCAACTTGATGACTAGATCTGAGCGTTTGGTTGCTGCTTAGAGTAACCCGCCTGTAGAATTTTCAGCTGGGAAAAGGACATGCCGAAGCACATGAACAGTGACGAAGATGTCTCATTTATAGAGGGCAGGGACCAGGATTCTATACTTCATTATAATATTTAAAAAAACATAAACGTGTTTGTGCGACGGGCAGATTGATACGTATTACCATGAACCTAGAATATTACGGACGGACTGTCACCTAAGACAAACTGTGACACTGCAATGGCGGACGGTTTGAATGTGTGCGTGTAGACGAGTGTTACCATGTAACACAAATTCTCCCCTAATGGTGAAACAATTATTTTTAACATCGTCCTTGTTTTCAAATAAAAAAATTAGGACAGTTTTACGTTAGACAATAAAATAGGTGTGTACGTATCTGATTTTATAGGTCTTGAAAATGCGCAATATTGCACAATTACTTTGTGCATACATTATTTTCAATACCTAATGATATTTAGCATCGTAATGAAATCAGTTCGTCATGTTTTTTTTAATTTATACATTTAACGTGAAACATATCTGGTTTTCAACAAAAAAATTATAATACATAACAAACAAACGTTAAGTATCGCTCCTTAGTATCGGGAAATTACCATACCGACCTAGTTTGAAATGCATAATCAATAATTTAACCATTTACCTAAATGATCTCTTAATACATAATGATTTAATAAGAAGGGTATCAATTACCCTACTTTCGGGAAATTACCCTATTCATGTTACTGGTCACACTCCTATTTTGCAGTTTGATAATTTATAAACAACAAATTATCGTGATTTTACGTACTAATTGATAAACTTAAGTATGAAAAGTTATTCCGTGACTTTTTTTCTTTCGATCGGTACAATTCTAGCAGGATTTAGCTACGCATGCCGGCATATTTTATATTTTTCTTCGACATGTTTACTTCAATGACGTTTCGATTCGTCTGACGGCAAACTGGTGGATGTGGGCTGTCAATGTGTGTGTGTCACGCGTAAATACTTAGAAACTGGTGGATGTTGGAATCACAGTTGTGTTGTAAGCGAAATTCTGTCCGTAATATTATAGGTTCATGCGTATTACATACAATCAGCAGCAAAAAAGCGAAGCATGAGGTAATTTAAAATTACTTTAACACAATTTGTTATTCAGAAAATAAGTGTTTGTAGATAAATTTGAACATCTCAACTGCTTAGGTACTTCGGCTGCTGACTGTAAGCCTGCAAGACTATAGTATACATTACATACCTAGGGAGGTGAATTCGTGAATGTTCCAGATCGCAGGTGTTTGTGGCCCTCACCTTCGGTTCGGGCCATAAATATGCGATCTGAGGCTTTACGAATTACCGCCCGTTTTGTCTAAAGTTTTACGTCTTGCCTTGGCCAGGAAAGTCCCACTTACGGGCCTAGGGGCCTAGGGTGACGTAAAAGTATTTTACCATCGTCGTAAAAACGGAGCATACAAATTTGACGAACCTTGTCGCTGTTGTTCCTTGCACGGGCTTAAAATAACAGAGCTCTTGCCTCATAGAGTCAACACTACCACTCGCAACGCTACGTTTATCCAACGCATTAATCTTATGTTGTAGTATCCCGGTGTACGGCAAGGATACAGGTAATGACTGTGTGGCATTCAGCATTTTATCTGGATCTTTTTCATCAGTAGAAAATGAGTTATTTACGTGAGGTAGTAAGTCGGTTTTCTGGAAAGTAAATTCAATATATTTATACGTTACGTATATTGTCATAAAGAGGTTTTGGATAGTATTACACTTTGTGTAACTAACTTTCAATACTATTAAAAGCATATTATGTATTTTCTACTTTACATACCTTTGTTTTACTGTTGTCGCCATTCTCTTTATTCCAAATTCCAGAAATGTTTCTGATTTTCTTATCTAGGATATTTTTGAGAAATTTGCTGTAACTGGGCACCATTTCAGGAGATCCCCGAGTTTCAGTTTTGGCTGGTGCGAAATCTGAACTGTTGCTGCTATTAGTGCTGTCATCAATTAACAGTGGGTTACTGGAAATTATGACAAAAATGTCAATAAATGTATAAAAATGGTTTTGGATTATTCACTTTCCTGTTACAGAACAGAGACAGGCAGGAGGCAGTGGTTACAGTAGCGCCAATGAACGCAAGGAAACCAGGGGGCCAAACGAAAAGTAAAAATGTATGTACAAAGTCACATGACTATTGTTATACATTCTTTCAGTAATGATTGGCATCGTGTTTAAATTAGTAAACATATGTTAAAATTAAAAGACGATCTCTTATTAAAAGGGAACTCACACTTTGTAACTTGTAGATGTCTTAGTTAAAAATGCTTCTATTTTTGCTGTTTTTAATTTGGGTTTAGCCGGAGCCAATGTATGGCGGTGTCTATTAGCAGGGGCCACTCTTTTACTATGTTCTTTATTATTTTCTTCTTGCACTTTTTTGGCCAATATTTCATCTTGCTTTAGAATTCCTAGATACTTCTTATGGGTTTCATCCTCTTCTTCCTGGATCTTCCTATAATAATACAAGGTACTTACTTATAAACATAAACTGGCGTCCTGAGCTATAAATGCTAAAATTTACTTTAGTACTATCTTTCAGTATCCGTAGTCAGCTTGTATCCTTATACAAGCTAGCTACAGGTGACTGATATGTTTAATGGTGGTTTAATGCAATCGGGACACACTTATGTTATGTCCAATAGGAATGTTCTTCAGGAAGTCTAATTAATACTACTGATATTCAAAACTTCTTACTGCTAGATGTTGAGTTCTACTGAGATCAAATAAGACATTATGTAGTATGAAAATAAACTATTGACAATAGGCTACATGACTAATTTTCATTGATGGTATCAATCTATCGGGTTTGTTTTTAGGATCAAATGTCTATATGGGACCCATTGCATTAAAGTAACACAAAAGTCAGAAATTTTAGTCAAAGGCCGACAGTCGCACTTCACTCGCGAAACGCCCTAAACAATGCGATAAGTGAACGTGACGTCAAGGTCTCTGAGAGCCCATCTTGTCGTATGGACAAAACATGAAAATTGCGTTTTTGTCGGTGAAATATTGCGTTTATGTATATAGTTGCTATACAATATTTTTTTGGATGAAATGTAAGAAATCGAATGGTACCCTTACTTTTATCGTTTTTGAAAGTCAAAAAAGAACTTAAATTTTGAAACTTTCAGGTCCTGTATTTTTGTAACATTTCCATATTTTATTTTAATATCCACATGATTGTGATAAATTGCTCGTTTGCTATCTATTTTACTAGATTTTGTTATAAAATTCAACATGTGTCATCATCCCTATTAATTATAATTAGTTGCTGAAAATAAGTTACACAAACTTTATAAGAACTGTGGTTTCTTCAAGTTGCTTCTGCTCTTGCTGTAGGCGCTCTGCTTGCAGTCTCTTCAGTTCTGCCTCATACTCTGCTCTTATTTCACCAGGCGCACTAAGACATACAGTGGATTGTTCTACAAAACAAAAATTATACATGTTTTGAAATATGCTTATTTATGATAATTCCCATAGAGAAATGTTTAAACTAGCAGACACTAACAAGATGCGTTCATGGGCATACATCAAAAAAACTGGAAACCATACTGGTTCAAATGGTATAATTTTTATGAAAATATCCACATATATAAAAATGCCTTTGTAGATGCCATTTATGTGGTTCTAATAAAGAAGGTTCATACAAAAGAACAATTGTATCTATTTTATTAATGTGACACTGATTTTTACTCCCTTTTGTAAAGTATAATTATTCACAATCCAGTCGCGTATTCGCGTCTACACCAATCCTAAAGTAAACAAGCAGGTAGTAAATAAAGTCGAAATCGAATTAGTAATTATATTAAATTTTATTCAGTATAAAACAAGATTTCAACTTTTTTTTTTAAGTTTATTGCATGATTAAAATTATACAAATGGCGGACCTAATGCCTTAAGGCATTCTCGACCAGTCAACCAATGATGGACCATTAGGTTCTGAATCAATGTTAATATGTAAATTGAAGGTATGAAAAAATTATACATTTTCCTTAATTTTCTGTTTTCCAGAATTTGATATTATTTTGAACACAGTAGATTTAAAAAAAATAGTATTGACTGTTTTTTTGATGACAACATATTATTATCAAATACTATTTATGCAGTATTTTCATATAATTTAAAAACATTGAAGTGATCCTATACCAAGTTCATGCAAATAGTGGTATTTGCTCCCATTTTTGCAATGTATGTAATGTTTAACTAGCCTACAACTGCCAAAATCATAACCCTTTATGTACTCCGGTCAAAAGAAAAACATGATGACAGGCATTTAACCCGTGGAGCGCCCTAACAA
The DNA here is from genome assembly GCF_948474715.1 of Cydia amplana. NCBI lineage: Eukaryota > Metazoa > Arthropoda > Insecta > Lepidoptera > Tortricidae > Cydia > Cydia amplana. The sequence continues at coordinate 26,648,904 of NC_086096.1, read as the reverse complement.
GACACGTGTGCCAGTAACTAGTATAGGAGTTCCATACTACGGTAATTTTGGGGCGCTCCAGGGGTTAAATGTATTGTTAAGAAAACCATCATAGGGCAAGAACTCTCGTATTTGTATACTTAGGTCGCTCAGACAGTCAGAAAGGAAGAGCACTCCTTCTGCTGAAAGAGTGAAGCTGACAGGCTGTAAAGGTGGCCAATACTGCGGTAGACCCGAGGCACTAGAAGATAAATTACATCAAAGTCAAGAGAGTATTCAATGGAATACCACTCAGAACCTTAAAAAAGACAGAACATCTGATTACGGCTGAAACAGCCGATTACAGATAATAATAAAATACTCCTGCTGTACTGGCCTTCTGTAAGTGGAGTATGAGTGCAAATGCAAGAGTTAAAGTAATGAAATAGCCTGTAGACAGTCTTACCCACATTAACCTTACAAACAATTATTATAACTGCAGCTTTAGAGCATTTCAAATTTAATGTGATAGGTAGCAACAAATATGAAACAAATTGAAATGAGCTGGACAGGGACAGCAAACACCATATCTCATAGGTTATAGATTTTAGCTAAATGTCGAAATACAACTGAGTTCACTCGTGGTGTAAAATATGGGAGTAGGCAAGTACTAAGCTAACAAACACATAATACACAACATCAAGCTATTAAATATAGAAATGTAGTAGGTAGGCAGCAACCTACTGACTACGAGACAAATGATGTTCATTATCATTTGATAAAATGGGTTATTCCCACTAGTTACTACCAAGTTGTTACCAGTGGTAACTACTGGGAATTTTTTTCCCACCTTTTACCACTGGTAACTACTGGGAAAAATAATTCCCAGTAGTTACCACCAACTCGGCTTGGTGGTAACTACTGGGAATATTTATTCCCAGTAGTTACCACCAAAATTTTGTTAGAGTTAAATACTAATAAAAACAGTATAAAAATAGTATAGTTTAAATAAAGAGTGATTTAATATATAATTATAAGTCGATTAGAGTTTTAGTAAACTGCCTTAAAAGTGACCTAACCTATTGAAACAGTTTAACCAGTACTAGTACAAAAACTGTAATATATGTAAGGAAAAATTTAATAATCCATTTAGATTATTTTTCAAGTGATTGTATTAGGTAATTCAAAATCACTCTATATTTATACTATACTATTTATACTGTTTTTATTAGTATTTAACTCTTAACAAAATTTTGGTGGTAACTACTGGGAATTATTTTTCCCAGTAGTTACCAGTGGTAAAAGGTGGGAAAAAAATTCCCAGTAGTTACCACTGGTAACAACTTGGTGGTAACTAGTGGGAATAACCCGATAAAATTTACTGAAAACCACAAAATTATAAATAATCAAAGATCGGGCTTACCTTGACTTAAGTTTAAATCTTCACCTTGTAATTTAATATTCACTTCTTTCGCAAATTTGGTTTTAATTACGTCCCAAAGCTTAATATTAACTATTTTATTTTGTTTTGTTGTGGTTCTTAGCCATGAACCTATTCGCAACCGACATAGGGGACAACACAAAGCATTGTTTTCTATGCTACTTTTAAAACAGCTCTGGCAAAAGTTATGAAAGCATGGTAAGGTCACAGGTTCCAAGAGAATGGACTGACAAATAGAACAAATAACATCTCTCAGTTGAATTTTATCATATTCCAATAAATTATTCTGAGTTTTGACGAGTCTATTCTTTGACTTGGCCGCCATTTTTTCCTAACTACTTTTTTTTTTTATCCATCAGACAGCGAGTATGTCATACCATAGACTAAGTTTTTTTTTAAACAATTATGGCCTAGATGCGGGTTATTTAAGCCATGGACTACTCTTTGGTAGCTATACTTGTCAACCAAATCTTGACCGTAGAAAAAGACGGCAAATTTGAAAAATGTAGGCGCGAAGGGATAACGTCCCATAGAAAATTAGAATTTCGCGCCTTTTTTTACTGACAAGATTTGGTTGACCAGCTATATATATTTGCCGCCTTTTTCTACTGTCAAGATCTGGTTGACCAAGTATAGCTACATATTAATAATCTGTGGTGTGTAGCCAGAGCGAGCCTATCTCGCATAGATGGTAGGTATCTCGTCTGTATAGACGACCGCTCCGGACCGCCACCTTGATGCGGTTCGGTCCGGCGCAAGTTCGCTCGTATATGGTCCGCCGTACGGCCGTTGAGGACGCAGATATAAGTGAGAGCGAGAAAGAGGAGTTTTTAATGTACAAAATACTTTTACAGTTTACAGTACATATGGGGCTACTTTCCGCACTAGTGCGTAAAATAGCACTTTTCGTGCGTATGTCGAAACTTTAAAGTGCCATATGTACTGTAAAACGTTGTTCGATACACGTGCGAATAGGTAATTCGCAACTCATGTCGATTTAAAACACTCCCTTCGGTCGTGTTTTAATTTATCGCCACTCGTTTCGAATTTCCTCTTTTTCGCACTTGTATCGAAAATAATTATTTTATCTCTTTTATTATTAATTAAATGTATAAGTCATACCTTTTTCTGTAAATAAAAATTAATTCTCCAATAAATATAGGAATAAAAAAATCTATGCTTATTATAGTTTTAAAATTCGACTGCCAACCTACAGGTACTTACGCTTTAGTTGCCATGTTGATATTTTCTTTCTTTTTCCGTCACGCACCGCCTCACATGTATTTGAGTCGAGAACGACAACGAGAAACGATCACGAAAGAAACCACGAGAACAATGGTGGCTGCTAAAGTATTTTAGATGGCGGTGTTCTCTTGGGTATGGCAGTATCGTGTTATTTCAATGAATTTCGACAAATGTTGAAGATTAACCAAGAAAATCTATTATAAGCACAGAACAGGACCTTTGGAAATGTCTACAATGCATTTTATGGTCCATCCTTTGCCTGGCACTGAGGATCAATTGATAGACAGGTAAGCATATTTTAGAATAAATGCTTTGATACGACTCCATTATGATTATCTAAAGAACCGCGATATTTTCTGCTCATATTAATATTTCCGAAATATGGCTTGGATTATAGCAAAATCAATGAAGGCCACGTTTTCATGCTTTCGTAAATATTGTCGCACTAAGATGTCCGTCCCTTCAAAATGGGCAGTGTTTTATCTATTCGATTTACTACACCATTTATTCACAAATGATGGCGTAATAAGCTAATGAGTGGGGTCATATCGGAAGTTATTCGTTAAATCTATAATCATCATTGTATGACTAGACACTATGTAAAAATAGTAATATATTAGCTCTCCTACCTGCAAAATTCGTAATAATTACTTCTTATAACTGTTATAATTTAGATCAGAAAAAATGCACATTAAAATTATTTACATTATTTTTATCAAACAACTACTTGTTCAATATCATTACAGGTACAAAGAAAACAGTTTTTGACAAACAGTAGTAGAGAAATATTGAGTAATATAGGTCAGATATAAGAAGTAACAATAAAGTCTTTTTTTTGTGATTCAGTGAAACAGTAGTTTAAGGACTGCAGTGTCATAATTTATGTTAGTCATCAGATTAATGAAGACTAGCACCTGTCAATATTTTCCATTCTACTAATTCATCACTGCAAACTATTAGTAAAATAATAACAACTGTATATGGATTGGGCTGGAAATATCTGCATTTTGACCATCTAATTATTTAGTACCTTTAGTGAAACTGATCATACAAATTTACTTTAGCTAAATCTAATTTTATTTAAATAATTGTCTGAATATTTATCTCAACTTTTTCAGTTGGTTAGTTAGTGTATCTCATGAACCATAATGATAGGTGGACAGTTGGACTTTGGTGCCACTATAACAACATTAAATATATTAAAATATGCATTGATGTCATAATTTAATTTCACCATATTTTTTAATGGGTGCTTTCCTCTACTTAAAATAGTATTTTCCAGAATAAGGCATCAAAAATATAGTACTTTTAGATAAAATACTAAACATAAGAGTAATATATGTTTAATAGGATATATAGTATTTTAGCGTACTATATATTTTTCCAAAAGTATACAGAGACCCAAAATATAGTACAATACTATATAATATAGTACGGTTGGCAACCCTAGTTGACCGTGAAGTCACTACACACATTTCATATAAATTCCATATTTGAAAATCGTTTTGACAGTTCTAAAAAAGAAGCTGATTGGACTAGTAGGAAAGTAGCCAATTTGCACATATTATGACGGTATCAATATTTGTACAGGTGTTATTTCTATCACACCCAAGAAGAAGATGAAACTGAAGGATTTATATTTCATGTTCCAGAATTCAATAGAAGCAAATAATATTAAAAAAATATATTAAAGTGATACTTTTATTCACCTCATCCATCCTCAAATTTTTCGGTCTGTCTTTAGCATGTTGCATTACAGAATTACAGCATTATTAAAATTCTATTTTATTTCTTGTACCATAATATTATAATAAATAACCAAATTCGATGTCTATGACAACTAAAACTGTATTTTTCTATTCACCCCTTTCTTGTGTCTAACAACCCCATTTTAAGGATATGGAGAAAGCAAATAGTTTTCTTTGATTTTCTCTGAACTTGGTGGTTAAAAACTAATTTCACAGATACAAATTTGAAGAACTAAGCATGACTTCAAATAATGATGTCAAATTTATTACTTTTATCACTTGGATTTTTGGTGAAAATCGTTGTTGAAGTTGAAAATCGTGTCTATATCTTTAAAATAAGTTTCAGTATCGGACTAAAGTTACAGGCAATATATTTAATTCATGAAGGCTAATATTTGCTTGTGATTTCCTAATTTCATACATTTTAAGGACAGTAGACCTTATTACCTTAAGACCGCATAAAATGGAAAAAGCTGGAAGCGGCCTATACCTCCAAAGAGGGTTCTGGTGAAATTTAGATTTAAGCATAGGTTAAGTTACTAATACTTTAATATCTATGTAATGATAACCAGAAATAAAAGGCTTTTTTATTTTATTTATTAGACCTTATTAACCTTAATTACGGTAAAAATACGTCAAACTCAAATCTTTCAAATTCTACGGTGAATGGCAAATAATAGGATGTTTGCAGTCACATGCGACTTTTTGTTTTCGAAATGTTTCGAACGTCACGGACGTCACGATTTCGTCAAACAATTTCCGATTATTAATAATTAATTACAGCGCCATTAAGATAAATATCTGGGAGACCGAGCTTTGCTCGGAAAACATATAAAAACTCAAAAATGCGCGTTTTTCCATAAATAAGATCTACCTAGATCGATTTATCGCCCCGGAAAACCCCCATATAGCAAATTTCATCTTAATCGTTAGAGCCGTTTCCGAGATCCACGAAAGATATATGTAAATAAATAAATAAACAAGAATTGCTCGTTTAAAGGTATTAGATAGATTAAAGAGGATATTTATCAAGTTAAAGATTAAAAACGCGATTTTAAAAGCCTAAGTTGAATAATTTTCCGGGAATATCCGAAGTTAAATAAAAGTTACACATTACAGACTTAAAGAAGTAGCAGAGCGATGGAATCGGTACGGGACCGGCGCCGGCTCCTCGGCGCTGAGCTCGCTGCGCGGCGTGCGCGCCGTGGCCGCGGGCCCGGCCCACATCGCCTGCCTGCTCGAAGACGGAACCATTTGCCGAGCTGCATTTTCTATTATACCTGACCGATTGGACTTGAGCAAAACTGACGCTAGCAAGAGCGGCGGAAATGGAGGCGGAGGCAGCGGGGGTGGCGGGACGAGTGGGGGAAAGCAAAGTGGCAGCGGTGGTGGTTGCGGATCAAGACAACAGCCTCGGACCAGAGCACGTATCATGAGGAATTCCATTCGCACGGCCACAAGCTCGCAAGGTATGAACCAAATACTTAACACCTGTGTATACACCATGTTTTGTTTTTTCAACTTAAGAGTAGTACATTTAAGGAAAATTAATGGCATGTTTATTTTTAAAATTTTGTTTCGTATATAGTAATTAATAGCCATGTTGTAACACAGACGTTATATTTAAGTTGACCAAGCAATTGAAAACTATGACATATCAATGTCATTTTTTGCGTTTAGTAGCAAATGTATAAATAACTCATACTAAACACTAATCTATATGTAAACAGGCCCTAAGGCAACTGTACACGCTCGTAGCGACCTTATCAGATAACCAGAACCCAACAGAAAATTAAGTATCCCAACACTCGCAGCATGTTCAGGTGCTTTTAGTACACTGTATTAGTATTTATTGGTTATGTACATGTGTTTAAACTGTTTGAAACAGGGTCCACGAGCCGCGCCGCGGGCGTTATAATCGGCGCGTCGGGGTCGGGCCGCGTGGTGTCCGTGCCCGCGCCGTTCGTGCCCGAGGACCTAGTCACGCAGGCGCAGGTGGTCCTGCAGGGCAAGAGCCGAAACCTTATAGTTAGAGAATTACAGGTGAGTCTACTGTTTGTACACACCTCATTTCATTTCGTAGTAAATACTTGTTAGTATATAAATATTTGTGAAATGTCTTTAGTAAGTCATGAATTTACACGACAGTAGTGTATTTTATGATTTGGCAATGGCTCCTTTTGGTTGCATGACTAATACGCTCCTGACTTAAGATACCTTAAGAACTGAGTTGTGTTGTTCAAAATATTATAGTAGTAAATAATAAATATTCTATGTACAGTCGGCAAAACTATTAGCTTAGCACTATTAAAATGCAGGAGATTTTGCTGGCTGTGCATTGCGTCTCATTCTCTCACGAAACAAAATGTGTATATTAGATGGAATGACCGTCCTATGATATTGATATTGTTTCAGCGTACAAACCTTGACGTGAACTTGGCGGTGAACAACCTGTTGTCTCGCGACGACGAGGAGGGCGAGGAGCCGGAGAGCGGCGACGGCGGCGACGGCTACGTCCCCGAGGACCTCATCTCGCTGCTGGACGGCGGCTTCCACGCGGCGCAGCAGGACAACTCCGTCATCATCGACGCCGACGCCATGTTCTCCGAGGACATCTTCGGGTACGCGGCCATCAGAAGGTACACCCGCCACGCTCTGCTCTCCTCTCTCCGTCACCTCCTGCCCGTAACGTCTTCAACACCTAGCTCACCACCCGATCTATTGGCACGCTCATGCTTACGCCGATCCCGTTGTTTATCGAATGTCAGTTTTATTATTTTGCACGTAATTTTACTTTTGAGTTTTACCTTAGATTTATAGCGTAGATGCATCGGGAAGGGAGTCCCCACATTATTAATCGATGCGAAATCGGTTCGAGTCGATCGGGCCGCCACGGCGGGCGGCGCGGCTAGCGGCCGCCGCTTTCGTCCAAAACAGGTCATTCAAGTTTATACATGTGTCGCTTAACTTCAAACTCGGGTAAATCCATTCGACCCTTTCCGCAAAATATCTACCCTATTATCTTTTCTTAATACCAAAATCGCATAATCTGACAGATGGAATTACCCGAGTATGAAGTTAAGGGACTCACATGTGCGGAATCGGGCGTCGCGAGCGGTGGTTCGCACGATCACAATGTAGAGACTTGACTGAATCTGTTTTGGATGCGTTCAGTTCACGGCCTCACGCATCACCGCTTATTGGATTTTGCCGTTAGAATATTTTGGTTGATGATGATGTCGAGTGAGTTTTCCTAGAGTGTATGGCGTAGGGTTGAGCAATTCGACACCATACTAGTCACGCCCTAAACCGAAAACAAGCGACGGACTGTTCGGTCGTAATGCATTGACTCGACATAAAGCTCTTGACCGACGGCATACGACTTCGCGTCAATAAGGGTTGGTTGCACCAAACCGTCTTGTCACCAGTCATCATTAAAACATTCACTAGTTTAAATTGTATAGGAAGTTTCATAATGCCATAATTATGTAATGTTAGTCAGTTGTCAATTGTGCTTGGTGCGACCGGTCCTAAGTAGGGACTCCCTTATCAGCTTTTAGAAAACTTGAATATAATTATGTTTAAAATGTAGTCGCAGTGGTGGTAACAACAGCGGGCGCGGGACGGTGAACCGCGAGAGCAGCAGCTCGACGCAGGAACGCCCGTCGGAGTTCAGCCGGTGGCGCGACCGCCAGTACTTCGGGCCGCGCAGGTGGCTCGAGTCCGCGCTTCGCGACACCTCCTGGGATAAGGACAACAGTAATCATTTGCTTAATTAATCATTATTTTATTGCGTTCCCATGTGGGTTAAATTGTGTAACTAAACTTGTTTAACATTTGCTTCCAATAAAAGTAGAAAGTTCTCAAATGGTTCAGAGAAAATGTGGAAAAAATGCTTTTAGTAATTTATCAAACTTGTATATTTCTATTGCTGATGAAAAACCCGATTCCATTTATTCATATTTTTTTAGCCGAAAGCAAGAAAAAAGATTCGGCTATGGCTGCGTCTCCGCTTTGGGTGTCCGAGGAGTTAGAATACTGGGACAGCAACATTCGATTCACGCACATAGCCGCGACGTACAGCGAGCTCGTGGCCATCTCCACGCAGGGCCAACTCCACCAGTGGCGTTGGGCTGACGCGCACCCCTACCAGCGCACAGACGTAAGTCTTAATAACGTCTTATGTAGCTATTTTCTTTCTGTCATAGGATCTTATTAACACCATACATTGAATAATTTTCAAAAATTGAAGGTTTTTGACGCGAGGAAAGAAATATTAATTTTGTATTCCTGATATACCTATACGAAAACCCAAATTAACTTTAAGCTGTTAAGGAGAAAGTTATAACTACTAATTTTAATGTTTTATTGGGAGCCCTATTGATTTATTCAGTAATTGAGCATAGCGAAAGAAATTGAGTTGAAAAAAAACATCTTTTTATTTTTCTATGTAAAAAAATTGATGTTGCCTTTTTATTCTGTAATTTTATATCAGTGTAGTACAATATATATTTGTCCACAAATCAATTTTGTTAAAATAATTACTTGCTTAGCGAGCCACTTGCAATAGGTACATATTTATTTTCATGTAATGTGTTTTTGACGCTTTGAACGACACGCCTATCGTGTTTGCGTCTATGCTTGTCGGAATGCACCAAGGTTGATATTGGGCCGTAGCTGCGCGTGTCAGTTGACGTCTTTGGCGGTCAAAGGGTTAAACAGTAAATAATATATCCAATATTTGAATACATTTATTTGAAGGAGGCCACTTATCCAATATCTTGGTTCAAGTTTTTATACCTACTTTAAATTTGATGAAGTCACCCAATTTCTTTGCCCGATGCGCATTGCGCCTCACTCTCTCACTAAGCAAAATGTGAGATGCAAACACACATTGGACTAAGATATTGGACAGATGGAGTACCATCCTAAGTAAAATAAAATATTTACACTATTCCAGCTATGCCATGCAGCTTCGCCATTGTATTTCTTGTGTCATTTCCATCTTCCTCCCTTTTCCAAAAATAAATGGCTATTCCTATTTAGGACTCAAGCTTTTGACATGCCGAATTACATCTAAATCGGTTCAGTAGTTTAGCCGTCAAAAGATGTCACGTTCAAAACAAAGAAGGAATAAAACAATGTAAAAATGTTAATTTAATAATGATTAAATAAGCCTTTTTCAAAATAATAATGAATGTCTCTTTCAACCTATACAAGTTAGAATTTTATTATCCTCGTATTAGTATCAAGTACTACGCGATTGCGAGTTCTGTTGATGACCCAGATATGTTTGACGCAATGCCATAGATTCATATTGTAATAAGCTACTTTCATACTAGTCAAAATTAAGTAGAAATTGTGTATAAAAATAACTGCTATCTATGTTTTTCTAATAATTAAAATGAGTTGGAACTCACCAAAATGTTACAAGAATATAAATAAAATGCAAATCGACACATAGATTTCCTCCATGTTGACCATGTACACTGAGGGCAGCTACCAGATCCCGTGCTTGCAAAGTACTGAAAAAAGAGCATGTGAAAATTGTTTTCACTACACCAGCTCGGAAAGGCTTACTTTGCACTTCAAAAACTGATAATAGCAAAGTTGCATTTTATTCACAAGTGAGGCAAAGTAATCAAATGCAAATTTTGAGTTGCTTTCTTATGTTTGCTGGTAGAATTTACTTTTAAATGATGATTTTGGATGATAAATATTTAATAACATTCATTTGGATTTGATTTGTTTTGATTTTGTTTGATGGTTTACATTTAATATTTGCTCTGGGTTGGTCTGGTGAAAAATTTTGTTTAACCCTCGTGCTTTGAAACCCTCGCAACGCTCAAAATTCCATTTTTCGAACCACTCGCTACGCTCGTGGTTCAATTTTGGAATCTTTCGCTTGCTGTCAACATTAGCACAAGCGGTTAAACAACAACTTTGCCCCCTTGTAAAACAAATAACTATTTTGTGTTTCCTACGTATCAATCGCGTCAATACCATGCTCTTGCTAGGAAAAGTTCTAGTTATACTATTTACATATCATTTCATAAGAGCTGGCACAGATTGTCTATGAAAATGATCTGATCAATCAACCCTGCTTAATGTTACAATTTAAAATAAGTTTAACAGCTCAAGACTCAACACAGGTGGTGCTGTTATCGAATAGATTTTAACTGACACATCGAATAGTGGGTTTCAAATAAAAACAATATCTTGTTATCACAAACTCATTGCACTGCAAGTAAATTCCTGAATCTCGTGAGGACCTTATTTCTTTGACATGAAGATCGTCAGAGCCGATTTAGTGATTTTGTTTCTACGCTAGTTAACCAATTATAATCGTGTAACATAAAAAAACCGGCCAAGTGCGAGTCGGACTCGCGCACGGAGGGTTCCGCACCATCAACAAAAAATAGAGCAAAACAAGCAAAAAAAAAACCAGCAAAAAAACGGTCACCCATCCAAGTACTGACCCCGCCCGACGTTGCCCCACTTAAATCTTTATTTAATTTCAACTGTCTAGCTATCACGGTCCGTGAGATACAGCCTGGTGACGGACGGGCGGACGGACGGACGGACGAACAGCGGAGTCTTAGTAATAGGGTCCCGTTTTTACCCTTTGGGTACGGAACCCTAAAAAGGTGGTCTTATTATAACAGTCTTCGTCGAATTCACCACACGCCTAGTACATTATTACTAGAAGTGTTTAACATAATGCATTTTTGTTGATGGTTGAAGGCGTCTGGTGCGGGATGCGCGTACCACCCTCGTTCCAACTGGCTGGGACTGGCGGCCGGCGAGCGCGTGGTCAGCGTCGGCGCGGCCGGCATCCGCGTGTCCGTGCTCACCGACACGGGCAGGATCGCCACCTTCCTCGATGAATCCATCGGTATTTAACATTGGCATTTTTGTTCAAGACGTCTTTATTCACATGTTCTAAAAGAGGCTCAAACACAAAAAGTTGTATTTTCTGTTCCCGAAAGGAAGGATACTGAAGCGTAGTTTCTGGCTGGGATTTATATCGCCGAAGACCTCCCTCCTCGTAGTTATGATATCAAAATTATGGTTACATTTTTCGATGATGTTCTGAACTCTCGGAAATAGAAAAGACAAATGTGAACTTAAGTAAATTTTTGAACCATATATTGAACTGTATATTTACGCGAAAGGCACCACTTCGTTTTGAATCATCTTTATTATCCAGCAACTGAAACCAACATTATAGTCCTACCAACTAAGCCCAAAAATATAGTATCCTATACAAATAACACTGTTTCAAATGTTGCGTTTATATTTTTCAATGTAATAAATACAATATTTCCTTCCAGCGCATGCACTAGGCGCATCACGCCTAGAGCATCCTCTACAGACATTCTCGGAGTTTGGCTCCGACAGGGCTATATCACTGCACGTGTGCTCACTGTACACTGTTGCTAGACTGGAATCAGGAGCGCTTTATTGGTGGTAAGTACAGTGCAAACCAATGCAATGCAATGGTGGTTTGGCAAATTGTCCACAAAGGCCCACTGCCCTGCCTAGTCCACTGGAACCTGACGGGGCATAAATTGCCTAAAAATAGAGTACGATCATTATGTACTTCCACTGACAATTCAACCTCTAGACTGAGCTTAGGCCAATTCTTTCATGAAACCGATGCTGCCAAAAATACGGGGGTGCGGGGGGACGAGGTGAGCGAATCCCGTGCCGTGATTGGTCCGTTCAAAGACACGGACCAATCACGGCACGGGATTTACTCGAAGATGGAGTAACGCTACCGTATGTGTGGCAGAGGGGGTAGCGCGACTATGCTATGTCTAGAGGTTGGATTGTCTGTGTGTACTTCCAACATTTAGCAGCAGTGACTGATGAACCCATCTCGAAGTATATTATTGTGTCCTAGCCCTAATGATTGCTAATGTAATTTTTAACAGGGGAGTCCTGCCCCTGGGCCAGCGCGCCCGCCTGTGGGAGAAGCACCGAGCGCGGTCCCGTAAGCAGCGCGGACACTCGTCCGCGGCGCCGCAGGACCTGCAGGCTGGGCAGAGCGTCACCATGAAGAATGCGCCCATGTACCAACCTGGGGCTGTTGGTCAGTACACTATCTACTATTTATGCTGCAACTTCTGTACTTAACCGTTTAACCGCCAAGAACGTCAACCTACGCGCATTCCGACAAGGTTCACAATGATGCGCCGCGCACGGTGGCGTTCAAAGGGTTAAGGAAACTCATTTAAATTATTTTCAATCATGGCATCTTTGATTAAATATTTGTATAGCTAAGAGTACTTATGTAAATGTGTTTCAATTTTAGGCTTTAACATGTCAACGGGTGTACCTAAAGTTGGTGTACTTCAAAATGCTGCCTGGAATATCTCGGACACTTGTCGATTTAAGCTGTTGCCCCCGCCGCAACCGGATCGCTCGCTTTCAGACAAGGACAAGAGAGATTTACAAGTAAGTTGTGCTGAATCATTCACTGAAATAACAAAAAAAATGTGATACAAACTGAATCAGGTTAAGGTTAACCATGTTCTTGAAACGTCATTGGCTTAGCAGGATATCAAATTAGAATTGGCTCAGATTCCTTCCTCTGGAAGACAGTTGATGGTCTACGGAGTTCTGTACCGATTTTCAGCAAACTCTTAAAAGAGTCAATAAAAAAAATCAAAGTGATTCATTAGGATGCTACGATGCCCACATACGTTAAACTTTTTGATGGGGTTAAGTGATCTTTATGCTCTTGTTGTCCATAGCAGTGATTGTAAGAACTTTGTTTTTATACAGAACCAGTCGCCGCTAACAGTGTCATCAGTGAAAGCCTCATCATCTAGCAGTGCCAGTAAGGACGCAGGCAAAGATAGCAACAAAGATATGGCAGACCGGCTCGACATGCCGCCACCGCCCAGTCCCGCCTCGTCCACTTGCAGTGATACTAGCACCTCTCATAGTAAGAGACAATGTGTTTTTACTAGTGATACTTACCTAACGCTAGTCAAACTAAAACACCAATTCATTTGTAATATTTTTTTAGTATATGACCTTACTTATAAAATCTCAATGAAACAATCTAAGGGCTAGTTGTACCAACCCTTTGACAAACTGACAGAGGTTTATAACAAAATAAAATAAAGTTTGGTGCAGCTGGCACCCAAATATAAACATGTTCACATACTGTCTTTCAAGATGTTGTCCCCAGCATGTACAGATGCATATCAAAAATGTTTAAATCTTAAATATTCAAATTTTACTACATTCATAATAGTTCTGACGTAACTCGAAATTGTATAAAACATGCGTTGTGAAACGTTATTATATTACTAACGTGTATACAGAGCGTGCCAAACGCGTGACTTTCCGTGGAGAGGAGGGTTCATCGAACGACGGGTCCAAACGCGACGAGGAGGAATGGCCGCTGAAGGAGGTCGTGTTCCTTGAGGACGTGAAGAGCGTGCCGCTCGGACGCGTCCTGAAGGTTGACGGCGCCTACGCGGCCGTTCGGTTCCCGGTCGTTGGCAAAGACGGCAAGGTACCTCAGTTTTCTCTAAGCTACTCATTTGCATTGTGTTTTCATCATCTTAGCGATTTCCCGATTGCATCCTATATAAGCTGGAGTCCCCAAGATTTAACATAGGTATGGTATATCCATGCGGAGAAGAAGACTACTAACTCTTTTGTCGCTTCTAACGGCATGCGTTTGTACACATACTCTACTTACAGAAGGTAGCAGAGAAGCTATGCTCATCCTTTCTAACTGTATCCGAGCGACGTACATTTACACTTGCGAGAGTTCTTGCCCTATGACTTCCCAACAAAATTAATTATATGATAGTCTTCTTCACATTGACCTTTTTTTATACGATAGCCTATAAACAAAGATCGATCTCTTCTCGTTCTCACGGTAGTTAACGTATACATGTACTTACAGGAGGTGGTACCGTCAGCGCCTGAAGATTGGACGGCTTTACTTCAAGACTGCCGTTTAGTGCGTAAAGATGACTTGGTGGCCGTGAAGTGGGGCTCCGGCACGGCAGGTCCTCGCGGCCCTGACTGCCTGCAGCGCTCACCCAGGAAGATTGCCCTTCCGGCAGACGTCCAAGTCATTTCTATCGCTGTAAGTATCCCCATATTTGAAAATTGTAAAAATTCAAGTGAGTGAAACCGTTGTCGTATAAACAGTTGAAAATTGTAGTTTGTAATTGAATTTTTACACGTTTTCACGATGAAGGCCGTACATATTTTGACTAATCTTTGATCAGGTGGACGGGCGCGGCGTTCACGCTGTAGTCCGCAGGCCAGGCGGCGCGCTGGCCTACGCCGTGTACGCAGTAGGTGCCACGCGCGCACTCACCGACAGCGCCTTCCCTACTGACCACGGGGCCCTCCTTGGCCACTCAAACGGACAAGCGATTCAACTCGCCACCGCTGCTGAGGTAAATACGAGACTAGCCTGTGCCACTTTATGAATAAATTGTATTCATAATGTATCCATGCTGATTTGCGGCTCGTGGACATCTTGATTTTCCATTTTCATTTGGCTTATAGCGAATCGAATCTTTAGCTCTGTAAAAACTACCACTGTACGACACACTGGTAAGGTCCTCCGGAGCTTCGTTTTTTTACGCTTATGTGCAGTCTATTTCTTACCGTTCTTTTATTTACATATTAGTCTGAACCAGTTTTTTAAAACAACACATTTGTAAAATTTACGAGACATATTAAAATACATAAATATAGAGCTACAGCAATACGAATACAAAATGTTTTATTTGACAAAAAGGTTTATTATTATTACAAATACAGCTACCAAACTAGGCTAACCCTATCTATATCTTAGTCATCTCCTAGTACGGTTTGATAGCCAGTGATTATTTTAAATCGGCGGTTGGCAACCTTTTAGCAACCAAGGGCCACATAGTAGTTAACGAAGTTGACGCGGGCCGCACTTTGTTAATATTTATGACTAGACTAGACATTGTCCTGTATTTAATTACACGAACGGGTCTACCGCGATATAATTTCGTTGTTTTTACCTTTAATTCCGACGTTTCAGCTGAGTTGCACCAGCTGTGGTCACGGAAAGACTGACGTCCCAACAAATGTCAACGGAGATATTAATAAAACACCACTAAACTACCAGAAATTAATAAAAATGTTCGGGGTAGACAAAGAAATTGCAGCTACCCGTCAAAGTTTAATGTTTATTGTCCACGGCACGACACGCAACACTCACAGTATCCGCACACTGGTCCGAAGATATATCCGCTGGTTTCAACATTTGAATCACTGGTCCCCAAGTAGACGATAATTTGTACCCGTCCTTTCGATTGAAATTTTTAGGGTGTTTTTTAATTTCAATCGCCTCTCGATTAATGAAATTATATCGCGGTAGACCCGTTTGTGTAATTAAATATGTGTACAAAACGCGAGAGTTTATAGTGTTACATTGTCGTGTGTCAATATTACATACAAAATAGCCAGGGAGCCTCGCGGGCCGCAAGTGACAGGTTCATGCGGCCCGCGGGCCGCGGGTTGCCGACCGCTGTTTTAAATAAACAGTTGTTGGAATTCAGGACTACAATTAAAATGAGCACTATTGTTAGCGTTGTTTTACGAGCAAAAGTTTGGTGTGCAGGGCAGCGAACCGGTGGTGATGATGCTGGACGGCAACGGTGCGCTGTACCCGATCGCGCGCGACTGCGTGGGCATGGTGCGCGAGCCGCCGCCGCTTAACCTGCCGCCGGCTCGCGCCCTGGCCGCCCACGCGCTGCCGCTCTACCCGCACGGCACGCATCACACACATCACACTGCACTAAAGTCACAGGTATTTACGTTTTACATTACTTACTCTGAAAATGCGTGCAAATGCAAATTTATTTTATTTGGCAAAGTGAGGTCGTGATGTGTTTAACTTTGCGTTATATGCTGCCTAAACCAAAATCTTAGCATTTTCTCATCATCTTCTTTCGGATTTTTAATAGCATGTAGTCCGCTTTAGCAATATAATTCCAAGAAATAGCCACTACTAGTTGTTGCAAAAGAGAGTCAAAAGTGCAAATCGGTGCAGAGTTAGCGTAGACGAACGACGACGATTCTACGACACTCGTCGGGGTTCGAATCCGCGATCTTTGGGGCTTAAAAGTCGTATGCCTTATTGCTAGGCTACGAACGCATGAAGCGACAAAAAGTGACATCGGAATTGAAAATCTGCATTTTAACCTTTTGGACGCCAATTACCGATATATCCGCACCGTAGGTTCAACGCCAAAGACCGACTAATCGGTCACAGACCACAGAGCAACATCGACCTACGTGCATATACATAAAGTTCAACTTCAGTTTTGACACTTCAATTATGTGGCGTCTGAGTGACAGCTTTTGTGTTTGACACGGCCTGGAAAAAGTTAACTACGTCTATTTTCTTTCCATGAACAAGCCTTACTTTCCCATTAATCCATACTATCCGTAGTGAACTACATC